>NC_052068.1:87843965-89058132 GCF_015852505.1 Tachyglossus aculeatus | reverse complement strand
GAAGTTTAACTAGGGCACCAAAGGTAAAATAACTTCTAAAAAAAAACCCCTCCCCCCTCCAAAAAGAACTTCTGCCTTACAGGGTTTTTTTCTTTTTTAAAAAAGGTGAAACTATTTTTTATTTCTCTTTTAGTTGTGATTGTGGTGGGAGACGTGCTTTAGAGAAGACGCAGTGAACAGTCTCCTCTTCTGGCCACCGAATACCGTACCTTACAGATCGACCTAATTCTCTCGTTCGGGAGATTCGCTTATTTCGGTAGTTTTGAGATATCTGATGCTTTAGCTCACGGACTTGGGGTTCTAAAGTCTTATTTTTAGTTGGGGGGGGGGTCTTCAGAAAATGGGAGAGTGATGGAGTTCCTCTTTGGAGCACAAGCGTGCTCTTTTAAGGAGGGGAGAGGAGATGGATTCCTTTGGAGATTGGGTCAATTAAAGGGGGGCTGGGGGAGGAGATTGGGTCAATTAAAGGGGGGCTGGGGGAGGAGATTGGGTCAATTAAAGGGGGGCTGGGGGAGGAGATTGGGTCAATTAAAGGGGGGCTGGGGGAGGAGATTGGGTCAATTAAAGGGGGGCTGGGGGAGGAGGAGATTGGGTCAATTAAAGGGGGGCTGGGGGAGGAGGAGATTGGGTCAATTAAAGGGGGGCTGGGGAGGTGGGGGGGAGATTGGGTCAATTAAAGGGGGGCTGGGGGTGGGGTGGGGGGAGGCTTCTCGTCTTTTCACTTCCACGAGCCACAAACTCCGATAGAAGGGGAGAGCGGTTTCCACATCCTCCCTCTGCGGGTGCCCCGCCAGACGAGAAGCCGTCCTCCAGCCTCCCTTCGGCGGCCCACCGGCGGGGCGGGCACCCCACCCGAAGCCGTTGAATATCTCATCTCCGCGGGGAAACCCGGCGATCCATCTCCCTGGCGCATATGGAACCGATGCCGCCTAAAGGTGCGTTTAAATAAGACTAATTAGCTGGAAGGGGCCTAGAGGGGGATATTTACATCTTTGTAGGAGGGCTGGTCCTCCAGTGATGGATGGTGGACGGGGCTGCCGGGGCTGCTGCGGCCGCTGCTGCTGCTGCTGGAGCTACTGCCAACCCTTCCTCCTCCTCCTCCTCCTCCTCCTCCTCCTCCTCCTCCTCCTTTCAGGGGGGCAGGAGGAGGGTGCAGAGTCGGGGCGCTGGGATCCCCCAGATGGTCCTGGTCCGGCTGCGGCGGCCTGGACGGGCCGAGGGCGAGGGGGAAGGAGCCCACTGCAGTCAGGGCCCGGTCTGGGCCTCCTCCTTTCTCCCCCAGCCCCCGGCCTGGGAGAAAGCGGGGGGTCCCGCCTAGGGGAGGGTCCCCCGGGGAGACCCCCGCATCCCCCTCCTCCTCCTCCTCTTCATCCGCAGGGGGACGGCCTCCCTCCTCCTCCTCCTCCTCCTCCTCCTCCTCCTCCTCCTCCTCGTCGTCGTCCTCGTCGTCGTCGGGGGGCTTGTGTCCCTCCACGTCCACCTCCTGCTCCTCCTCGTCTCCGTCGTCGGCGCTGCCCGGGCCTCCGGGGGTCCCGGGGGGGAGGAGCCGTCGGGGCGGGAGGACGGGCGGGCCCGGGTCCTCGGGCTGGAGCAGCAGGGGCGGGCGAGGCCCGGGCGGCGGCGGCGGCGGCGGGGGGTGATGGTGGGGGTGGTGATGGTGGTGGTGATGGTGAGGGTGGTGGTGCGGGTGCGGGTGCGGGTGCCCGTGCAGCTTGGCCAGGCTCTCGGCGTCGTCCTTGCCGCCCACCGGCCGGAAGGCGCTGGAGTGGTGGTAGCCCCCGGTCCCTCCGGTTGCCGCGGCCGCCGCCGCCGCCGCCGCCGCCGCCTTGCGGGCCTCCAGGAGGTGCGGATGGTGCGGCGCCGGCCCCCCGGCCCCGTCGGGCTGCGGGCTGGGCGCGGCGCTGCCGTCGGGCGGCTCGAAGCGGCCGTCCCCCCGCGGGGGCCCCCGCGGGCGGGGCGGGCGCGGCGCCCGTCGAGGGGCCCCCGGGGCCGTCGGCCGGCTCCAGGAAGGCCTGGCGGAGCAGGGCGGGCCCGTCGGCCAGGGCGCAGCTGAGGGCGGCGGCGGCGGCCGCGGCCGCGGCGGAGGAGGGCGGCGGGGGCTGCAGGTAGGTGGGCACCGCCAGGCCCCCGGGGGGGCCGCGGCGGCCAGAACATGCAGAAGGGCGGGTAGAAGGCGTCCTTGCGGCCGGCCGGCCAGAAGAGGCCCGACAGGGCGGCTTTGGGGGGGGCCCGCCCCCGCCCCGACGCCGCCCGCCCCGACGGCGGCCCCGACGGCGGCCCCGACGGGCTCCGCGGGGGCCGGGGCCCGGCCCGGGGACCGGGTTGCCGGCCCCTTCCTCCTTCTTGTGGCACAGGCCGAAGGCGGCGGCGGCGGCGGCGAAGCCGTACGAGTGCGGGAACAGCCCCCCGCAGCCGGGGAACTTGTGCAGGACGGTGCCGAAGGCGCCCTTGCTGGGCACGGGGATGACGGGGTAGCTGCGGGGAGGTTTGGAGGGGCCGTCGGTGCCCCCTCCACCTCCCCCTCCGCCGCCGCCGGCCCCCGAGACGGCCTCCGGCAGGGCGGCCGGGTCGTCGTGGTCGCCGTCGAAGCGGGGCCGCTTGGGCAGCTCCGCCAGGGGAGGCGGGCCCGGTGGGGGCGGGGGGCCCAGCAGGGGCGGCCCCAGGAGGGTCCCGCCGGCCGCCGCCGCCGCCGCCGCCGCCGCCACGGCCGCCCTCACCGTGCCCAGCGGGTGGCAAACCGACGGGGCGGACGGAGGAGGCGGAGGAGGAGGCGGCGGAGGCGGCGGCGGCAGGGCCCGCTTGCGGCTGCCCCCGTTGAACATGGCCTTGACGTCCTCCCAGGCGAAGACCAGCTCGTCCTGCGGGCTCTTGTCCGTCAGCTTGAGGTGGCGGCGCCACGAGTTGAAGTTGGCGGCGTCCGGCTGCGTGTACTTGGCGTCGGGCGTGCGGTGCGAGTGGAAGATGAACTTGTTGGGCGAGAAGTACATGCTGCAGTAGCCGCACTTGATGCACTTGGCGCGCGAGCTGTTGTAGCGGGCCGGGATGAAGCTGCCGCGGCAGCCCCAGGCGCACTCGTGCGACACGTCGAAGGCGAAGTTGTCCGGCAGCTTGGGCGGCCGGTTCTCGCCCAGGAAGGACTTGCACAGCCGCTCCGCCTCCCGCTTGGTGATCATGCCGCAGCGGCGGGACGAGATGGGCATGGCCCCGGCCCGCCGCAGGATCTCCAGCTGCACCGGGGTGCACTGCACGCACGTGATGCCCAGGGCCACCCGACGGTTGTGGATCTCGTTGTAGCTGAAGCTCTTCAGCAGCGTGTTGGAGATCTGCGCCAGGCACAGCCGCTCCTGCCCGTCGATCACCAGCGACACGATGGGGACGCCGTACAGGATCACCTGGCCCACCTGGTTGGGCTTCAGGCCGCCCGGGACGGCCGGGACGGCCGGGATGCCCGCGCCGCCGCGGCCCGGGGGCCCCTGGCCCAGGCCGTCCGCCGGGTAGGCCCCGGCAGGGGAGGCCAGCAGGATCTCATTGGGCCCCGGGAGGGGGCTGGTGGCCATCTCTCCTCTCAACGCGGCCCGGCCTCCTCCGTCCCGCTCCTCGACGGCTGGAAAACACAGAAGGACGCGACACCGTTGGGTCCCCTCCTCGGGACAGTCCGGCAACTGGGGGGAAACTGCGACGGAAGGGAGTGTGTGTCTGTGTGCGTGTATGGGATGGTGGGGGGGGGGATCCCGCCCTTCCTGGAGTTGGGAGGGAAGGGAGTGTGTGTCTGTGTGCGTGTATGGGATGGGGTGGGGGATCCCTCCCTTCCTGGAGTTGGGAGAGAAGGGAGTGTGTGTCTGTGTGCGTGTATGGGATGGGGTGGGGGATCCCTCCCTTCCTGGAGTTGGGAGGGAAGGGAGTGTGTGTCTGTGTGTATGTGCGTGTATGGGATGGGGGGATCCCTCCCTTCCTGGAGTTGGGAGTCTATGTGTGTGTGTGTGTGTGTGTGCGTGTATGGGATGGGGGGGGTTTCCTCCCTTCCTGGAGTTGGGAGGGAAGGAAGTGTGTGTCTGTGTCTGTGTGCGTGTATGGGATGCGGGGGGGGGGGGGGGGGGTTCCTCCCTTCCTGGAGTTGGGAGAGAAGGAAGTGTGTGTCTGTGTCTGTGTGCGTGTATGGGATGGGGGGGGGGGATCCCTCCCTTCCTGGAGTTGGGAGGGAAGGGAGTGTGTGTCTGTGTGTTTGTGCGTGTATGGGATGGGCGGGATGGATCCCTCCCTTCCTGGAGTTGGGAGGGAAGGGAGTGTGTGTCTGTGTGTACGTGTGCGTGTATGGGATGGGGGGATCCCTCCCTTCCTGGAGTTGGGAGGGAAGGAAGTGTGTGTCTGTTTGTGTGTGCGTGTATGGGATGGGGGGGGGATCCCTCCCTTCCTGGAGTTGGGAGGGAAGGGAGTGTGTGTCTGTGTGTGTGTGTGTGCGTGTACGGGATGGGGGGGGGGGATCCCTCCCTTCCTGGAGTTGGGAGGGAAGGGAGTGTGCGTGTGTCTGTGTGTGTGTGTGCGTGTATGGGGTGGTGGGGATCTCTCCCTTCCTGGAGTAATCCCAAATACTTCCCCCTGGGATGACTGGGAAAGTGATGCTTTATTACGGCCCGGCTTCTTCCCGCGGAAGTACCAGGGAAAACCTGACCAGGGCGCCAACGCACGTGCCACTCGGCTGACCCCTCGCCCCGCTCCTAGAGTTTGTTGGGTTGGTTTTTGTTTCTTAAAGGATTCAGCCAGAATCCATCTTTCATAAAAAACCAAACACAGGGAAACATTTTGCCGAGGACCCAGGCAGAATGCCCGGCTTTGAGGAGAAGACCAAAGCATCCTTCCCCCCGCCGCCCCCCTCCAACGGAGAAATCATTCCTCTTGATTTTTAGAAGGAGCCTGACTGAAGCCGACCAGACCAAAGTGGGAATTCAAAGTTCAGGCACGCACTGTAGGTTGACTTGCAACTCGCAGAGAAACGGGGACTTGCCCGGGAAAAACTCAATGGAGGCAGGACCGAGGCACCAATAACTGCCTGAAAAATCGATCGACTTGGGTAAACCTAAAACCCGGTTTTTCTACGACTGTCGGGGTTTCTGCGGTTAACTGGAGAAAATCCACCGTCTTAGGTGTTAGATGTCAATAACCCAGTAATGGTCAACGAAATCCCACGCGCCCCATTGAGTCTATCGAGTGCCTTTGGCGTTTTTGGAACCGAAAATACTTTTTTCATCCTCGGAAAACTGGAGGAAGAACTGGAAGCCGCCGTGGGTAAAACGGGGTATTTTCACCGATTTCGCCTGCAGATTCAAAAACAAAAACCAAACTCGGCACTGCCCACCTCATGCTCAAAGGGGCAATTCTCGGCTTCGCCGTACTCTTAATGGCCCGATTAAATCGGTCCCGACTAGGTGCGGTGGGAGACTCGAAATTTTAAAATGGTTCTAACTTGTTCGATAATCACAAACAACAACAACAGAAGGAATATTCCTGGCGATCCTAACGCATGGCGTTAGGATCGCAAGCCACGCAACTCCCGAGGGCGAAAGCCCAAACAGCATTGAAGCCGGGTAAATTTTTTTCTTTTTTTTGGGTCAAGTCGTTAGTGGAGAACATTAAAGTACAAACACTGATTTGTAGCCGGTCCCACCTCCGCAACGCCCTCCGGACCACCGAGCGTGCCCTCTAGATTTCGAAAGTGAGCCACGCGGTCCTGGCGGTGGTGACACGAAATTTCCGATTTCGCATTTTCGGGGAGTCGGAACGACATGGAAAGGTGTAACTGGCATCCCACTCGTGACGGTATTTAGAAAAACAAGAGGAAGGAGATCTTGGCAGGGGACGGGAAATAACTGCCGAGAGAAACACGCCCTGCCTTAAAAACGCGTGCTCCTTTTGTAAAGCAATCCTAGTTCTCCAAACTAGTGGCACGGCCCCTCTTGGCAGATTACCCGGCCGGACCTTTATTTGCCTCTCGAAAAGTCATCTCGCTCCACCTCCCCGGTAATAAAATTCCTATACCCCGCCTTGCTTCGAAACTCATCTCGACTGGTTCACCCCATAGCCTGCGTGTTTCTCAGCTCTCATTAGACTCGGGGGACTTCGGGATCGCGGAACCAACCTAGACACGTTCAAACGAGGAGGAAGCAGGACTCGTCACTTCGGATGGATCAGAGGCAATCTCTCCGGCCGACAGCTAGTTACCTGGCAACTCGAGGCGCGGTTACGGCTGGACCACCCCCCCTGCAGAACCAGCCCGACCTCCGGTAAATAGCCTATCAGTGAGCCCCTGGCTCCCAAATAAGATTCTTCTTATCTTCACCTGATCTTGGACCAGCCCGCAGCCTCTTAATTCCCTAGACGGCAACCTCGCCAGGCCCGGGCCGGGCGCTGCCCTCGGCCTCCCCTTCCAAACCCAGGTGGCAACGGGCGGGAAGGAGGGGAGAAGAAGAGAAAGCTTCTCCCCCCTTAAAGTCAGAGTTTAGAGGAGGAGAGGAAGGAGCTCTCCGCTCCCCGAGCTACCTCACCGCCAACTTGAGCCAACTCCAACCGGCCGGGCCGGGCCTCCCTCCCCACCCCGAAGTTGGCCCAACCCACGGGCACCTGAAGCGGAGTCAGGTGCCCTGCCAGGGGGGGCGGCGGTCCGGTCATTACCTCCCCAAAATGACTACTGTTCTCGAGGCTCTTGTGTCCGCCCGATCATCTTCCGAGGCGGGGGATGGGGCTCGGAGGGCAGCTCCTCCAATCAGGCCGGCTGGCGTCTGGCAGGGTTGGCGCCCATGTCTCCCCGGGCGGGCAGTCCTCCTCCTGCTAGGGTTAGAGAGCGCTGGTTGCAAAGACGGAGCCGGGTGGGTCCCCGCCCCCCGCCCCCCGCCCACCCCTTCCCGGGGCCGGAGGGGCTTTGGAAGGAGCGGAGCCGGAGCCCCGGGTCGCGTTCTGCCAGAAAGCGCCTCTCTCTCGTCTCAGAACGCGGGTCGGACCACCCAGCGGGCAGGGTGACGTCACCGGCTCCCTGACACGCCACATCAAAGGGTTGGCATATTAGAGGGAGCGGGAGAGGCCGGGGCGACCCCCCCTCTCCTCTCTCCCCTCTCCTCTCTTTGCAGACACGGAGGCAGAAACACCTCCACGATCCGCGGGAGCAACAGACGTCTACCCAGAAGCCAGGAGACCTAACGGTGCTCAAAGCCGAAACTCTGAATCGGGGAGGGGTGGGGGGTGGGGGAATCAAAAGCTTAACCGTCTCCAGGCAGCCGGGGCAACGGGATCTGCGATGTCCCCAACCTGGTGGAACGAAGCCTCCGATTTAGCCGGAGCGCTCCCCGTTCGCTCGCCAATCTCCCTCGCCCCCTCCTCCCCCCCAACCCTTCCCCACTCCACCCCCTTCCCCGCCCCCTCACTCTCTGGAATCATGAATGGATCCTCTAATGCGCCACAAAGGCAAATAGCCTAACTCTGTTTCCTGCTAAATAACAAAGCCCCGTCTCCTCCCCCCACGCCCCAGCTCTGAAAAGAAATCCCTGGGAGCTTCTCCTGCTCTATTCCAGCTAGTGCAAGATGGAGAAACTACCCCTTCCCCGCCCCCGCCCCCCCAAAATATCCTGGAGTTTGCCAAATAAATACCCCGAGCTTTCCAGGTTTTTTTTTTAATGTTATCTATCTTCTTTTTCGGAAAAAAAGGCCGTCAAAGGTGACTTTGGGTACTCTCTGCATTATCCCCTTTATTTTAGAAAGGTGCGGAGTCGGGTGAAGACACCCATACGTGGATGTTGACACACATCCCACGGCACCTGCTTTATAACTCACTCAGAATGACCGCTTAAAAAATCATCACTCAGAAGGGCAAGGTAAATGAGACAATGAAATAGAGCAGTTCCTCTAATCGAGTCCCAAGCCTATATACTGGTGCGAAGGAAGAGCGGGTCTCCGAAAATGAAATTTTGCAGAAATCATATAAGGGCAGGTCGCCGAGAGAAGGAAAATCAGGGTTAGAAAGCATCATTCACAACGTGCACCGGGGGGACCCAACTGAATCGCGCTCCAGGGCACTAGTCAGTTATCAATATATTGCTTCTTAATTGACCAGCTGTTAGGAATCGGTATTCGCAGAAAGCTTGCCTGATCGGGAGAAGCCGAGCTCTATATTTGGAGAACACTCAACGCATGGATATCTGAATTCGAGTTTTTAATCTAAGCGCGTCAAAGACATTTTAAAACAATACCATCTGGGGGAGAAAAAAACCGCCCCGTGCTGGAGCCACCTTCGTCGAACTACGTCCAAAACTCCGACTTCATCACAAACCGCGGCCGAGTCGCGTTCTCCAACAACACCATGCCAAATTCGAGGATAGAAATCCGAGTTTTGCCGTTCTTAAACGGTCAATCGAAGCAACGTGACCTTCAAACTAAAGGTGGGCACTGAAAGCCGGGGAGGTGCGATTGCCCGGTAAGAGCAAGGAAAGGACATCATCCCGTTCGTACTGCCAAAGTTTCACAAGGCGAAAGCTCTCCAAGGAGGGGCGAAAGTTATTCCGGAGCCTGGTTTTAGAAAGTCAGCATCTCCGAGAAGCGTCGGCGTAATCACACCATCCAAAATCGGCGGCGTAACCGAAATGAAAACTCACGCTTCATTTCCTACCCACCCCTTTGGCCAAATCAGGGCCAAGATGGTCCCCACCGCCCGTCGCTGTCGTGGATCCAGGGTGCTCGCGTTTCTGAAGCTCTCTGGAACGTGTCCTTGGCTAATTCCCTGGGCTGGGGACTAGCCGAGGAGAGAAACCCCTAGCTTGAATCTGGCTCTCCCAGCTCCTCGGCGGAGGCGACTTGGGAGTGGTAGGGAGATAGCCTAATGCCTGTCCAGGAACGGGAAGGACTACCCGATGGAAAATGGGTGGGCCCGAGAAGCCTTCTCACCCCGGGGCAGTCGCCACAGAAAAACAAACGATCCCGGAGCCCAGCAGCAGCCAGGCCCGCTGAGACGTCTTGCCCTTACCTGCTCCGCCGTTGAAGGGACCTCGATTAGTAGCCTGTTCTTATCCGAGGCTTGCCTTTTCCTTCCAGAGCCGCATCGTAGACTAAACGGGTCTTTAAAAACCCTTGGCCAAGAAGCTCGGGCCGAGATCCGCAGTCTTCCCTGCAAATCCACCCTACCGGCTCGCCAACCCGACTGCGTACCTCCACGCGGGGCGACCCTTCGGACTCCCAAAGCAGCCTCTCCGCGTAACCCGCTGCTCGAAAGACCCCCGGAGAATCACGGAGGGTCCCCGCGAGGGGATAAACGCGTCCTTCGTTCACGGCAGGCATCAGAGCCTCGACCGAATAAAGAGGGCGGGACGGGATTCGAATCCTTGGCAAAGTGATTCTGGGGGCAAAGGACAGAAACGGATCGTCACCCGGTGGGAGAGTCCTTGCTCCGGTTTTTGGAGACGGAGCTTCACCTCCTGGCGGAGATGATGAATGCCCTCCCCCTTCCCCAAGCCTTCATCCTGATAGAGGAGTCCAAACTCTAGTAGGTGGGTGGCGGATCTGGAGGTCAAATCGACGGATGTGGCCTCGGTGGGCTCACCCCCCTATCCTGCTCCTTCTTCACAAGCCTCGACTTCCCCCTCCCCTTACTCTGTCCCTCTCCGCGCTTCATCTTGGGGCGGGGTGGGGTGGGGTCCGGCCCTCTCCGGCCCCCCACCCCCCACCCCCGCACCCTCCCGCCTGCCGGGTCCGCAGTGGCCGAGGAGCGGCAAGTCGCTGACATTTCAATCAATGCTTTCCTATCCGAGCCGACGTGAATTTTACACTTCGGGACTCTCCTCCGCCAGCTAATTGATTCAAATTGTTCTATTGGTTAAACCTGTGTCACCCGTTCGCATGATCTATCACCGCACCGCAGAGAAAATTTCCGTTCCCATCTCCGCTCCCGGCGGCTGCGGTTTGCCCAGGGCAGGGACAGGTGGGTGAGCCCGGGGCGCCGGACCCAAAGGAAAACCACAAAACCCAGCCGGCCTCCTGCCAGCCCCGGGGGGCGGAGGATTCGGCCTCAGTTCCCGAGGCTCCTCGGCTGGCCTGGTGGTCCTCGGTTGCCCGTTACAGGAACTGGGCGAGGTGAACTCCCATCTACCTAAGGTCTTCTCGGACCGGTCAATCAATCAATCAATCAATCAATCAATCGTATTTATTGAGCGCTTACTATGTGCAGAGCACTGTACTAAGCGCTTGGGAAGTACAAATTGGCAACACATAGAGACAGTCCCTACCCAACAGTGGGCTAACAGTCTAAAAGGGGGAGACAGAGAACAAAACCAAACATACCAACAAAATAAAATAAATAGGATAGAAATGTACAAGTAAAATAAATAAATAAATAAATAAATAGAGTAATAACTATGTGCAACCATATATACATATATACAGGGTCCTGGGGACCTTCTCTCCGGTTCCCAGAGGTTGCCTCCGGGATGCCCAGGATGCTTCTCCCGACCTGGATTCGAACCACCGGGCGCCCCGAGGCCAAGGCTGAGCGCTGTCCTTGGTGCCGAAGGCCGTCAATCAATCAATATCAATCAATCGTATTTATTGAGAGCTTACTGTGTGCAGAGCACTGTACTAAGCGCTTGGGAAGTACAAGTTGGCGACATATAGAGACAGTCCCTACCCAACAGTGGGCTCACAGTCTAGAAGGGGGAGACAGAGAACAAAACCAAACATATTAACAAAATAAAATAAGTCAAGAGGACCGGCCTGTGACCTCGGCCTAGCAGATCACCTCTCCAGGCCCACTCGTTACGTGGGTTCCCGAGGATGGGGGAGGTATGAGTGTGTGTCTGTGTGTGTGGGGGGGAAAGCATCCGAATCTGGGGTTCTCTCTTTCTGCCCCACCCACCGGAATTTCGAAGTCTGAAAAATGCAGACCTCCTTCTCCCATTCCTTACGCCACTACCAGTCTGAAAGGAATCGTAACTGCTCCAGGGCGCATCCCTGAAAAGTCAACAGACATCCTCTCCCTTCCAGGCATTTGGCTTTGGCTATTGACTAACAAAACTTTCCCCCAGCCCCACCCCCTCCCATTATTCCCCAAATCTTCCAGACCACGGAACTCTGCATCCAGCCCCACTCCCCGGAGTCGTAGACAGGCTTGGACAGACACTCATACAAAAGTGGAACCGGTCGTATGGGTTCTGGGACCTGCATTCGGGTCTCAGAGAAAGAAAAATCACACGGGGTGTCAGAGAAGAGAGACTGATCTGAGAACCGAGACTGTGGCGGGAGAGGCCCCACATCCTGAGTCACACAGACCCACTCTTCTGGCCAGGAGAGAGGCCCCATCTTTGACACGCTGGTAGAATTGGGGTAGGGGGAGAAGGGAAGAGGGCAGGGCGAAGAAAGTGTCCACACTGATCGGGGTTGAAGACGCCCTACTGAGATGAAGGGGGTTCTTGAAGGAGCCACTGTGGTGGAAGGCTTCGAACCTAATGAAAGGGCCTACGAGAGCCCTTGAATAGCTCCACGAACTGTGCTAGGATTCTCAGGGGACTAGGCAAAGGAAGCCAAGCTTGCTGGGAATTGCGGCCTTCCACGCAGGCGGCCCCCGGCCCCCCGCAGAGAATCCCTTCTTCCCTTCCCTGGAATGGAGATCCTGATTCAAACGGTCTCCTGTAGGCCGTGAGCTACTGGGGCAGAGCTCTGGCTGTGGTCTGGCCAGCACCTGGTCGATGACTAAATATCAGGAAGAGTTACAGTGACGATGATCGATGAGATGGTGATAACGTCGAGGCCCACCCTTAGTGCCCACCTGTGTAGAGCCTTCCCTGCCAATCCCAGTCCGAGTTCTCCGAGGTCCGACTTACCCTTTTTTCCTATGCAGGGACTATGTTCCCCAAACCCGGCCCATCAGGTGAAAACTGCAAGCTCTGAGGTGAGAGAACGTGTAGTACAGTGCTCTGCACACAGTAAGTGCTCAATAAATACGATCCATTGATCGATTCAGCCGGGAAGACGTCCATCGGATGCATCTCTGGCTAAAGCGTGCTACTGGGGGCTCCCATCTCCCTTCCCTATGGTAGAGAACCGCTTTCCTGAGAAGCAGCGTGGCTCAGTGGAAAGAGCACGGGCTTGGGAGTCAGAGGTCATGGGTTCTAATCCCGGCTTCGCCACATGTCTGCTGTGTGACCTTGGGCAAGTCATTTAATTTATCTAAGCCTCGGTTACCTCATCTGTAACAAGGGGATTAAGACTGTGATCCCCACATGGGACAACCAGATCACCTTGTATCCCCCAGCGCTTAGAACAGTGCTTCGCACATAGTAAACGCTTAACAAAAGCCATTATTATTATTATTATTATTATTCCTTCTTTCCTCTGGGTTAAGGTCCTCCGGGTTATTTTATTTTGTTAGTATGTTTGGTTTTGTTCTCTGTCTCCCCCTTTTAGACTGTGAGCTCACTGTTGGGTAGGGACTGTCTCTATATGTTGCCAATTTGTACTTCCCAAGCGCTTAGTACAGTGCTCGGCACATGGTAAGCGTTCAATAAATACGATTGATTGATTGATTGATTGATTAAGGGTTTCTACCCCTCCTGTCCTAGTATTTAACGGCGCCTCGAACTTGCTCGAAAACGCCCCCTTCCCTTTCCCTGTCTTTCCTCGTATCCCTCCTACCCAATACGTGGAATGGAATTTCACTGTCAAGAACACTTGCTGGGTGGAAACGTGAAAAAGAGAGAATGTAAGACCCGGGTGCCTGTCCCACTTCAGCGTGTCAGAGGTCGGGGGTTAGCGGACATTTTCTCATTGAATTTCACTGTAGGATGGGGATTCACTGCTCTACACTGATTGTCAAAGCCAGATTCACGGAGAGTGGTGATCATCAGAGCGCCATGCAAATTGGTGAACACTTAATAAACTCTGGTTAATGATGATGATGATTGTACACACACACACACACACACACACACAGAGAGAGAGAGAGAGAGAGAGAGAGAGAGAGAGAGAGAGAGAGAGAGAGAGAGAGAGAGAAACCCACCCGTATTGCTACCCAGAATGGGCACACCTGGGTGCTTACAAACAGAATAAACACACATACAAAAAAAACAGGAACCAAGTTCGCCCACAAACACGCCTTCAGAATAAACGCATGGACTCACGTGTAGCTCAAACACACTAAATATACACACGAATACATGTGCATAGAGTAAACGCACACATGAGGGCATACACACCCTCTCACACACATTTACGCCTGCATATAGTTTGAAAGGAAAGGGGGATTTGAAATGGAGACGGTCCCATCTGGAAAACCCTGGAGCTCATTTAGATCACATCACTTTAGGCTTTTGTCTCTGTTCCTGAATAACCTAGGCAGACATAACAAAAGGACAGGCATCCACATGGAGTTTTCATTGGCAAAGACACATCTAAAAGATGCAGCTATACTAATGAATAACGAGACAACAACGCTCCTTTTTTTGATTGCCACTCTTATAGAGGGAGAAGAGAGAGAGGCAAAGAGGAGGAGGAACAGAAAGAAGAGCACGGGGAGGGAAGGGGGGAGAGGCGGAGAAAGGGAGGCAGAAGGAGAGAGCACAACAAGGCAAGAATCTCTGCGGCTTGCGAGAGTGTCGGTGATTTCCAAAAGAGTCCAGCAACTGTTTAGACAAACAAGGGAGAAAATCATTTTGAAATGGGCTCTTTTGTTTTCACAGTTCAACTGGCCCACAGAGAAGTGACTGGGACGGAGAGTATGGAAGGGAGAAATTAGCCTTTTCAAGCTTGGGGATCGTAGACAGAGTGACCCAGTCATGGGGGAGGGGTACAGGGAAGAGGGTAGATGATGATGAGGAGGAGCAGATTGTATATTGACATGTCACAAGAGAGAAAAATCAAATTCACCATCTACTCAGTGAGCTGACATTGACAGTGTGGGGAAGTGCCTCTGGTGTTCGATCTCCCTGTGAAAAGAGGGCATCACTCTCAGATCCGAAATTTCATCTCCTTGAATCCCTTTAGTGGGTACCTTGTTAAACCACCATGTACTTTCAGTAGGCCCTTTAGGTATTCTCTCTTCCCCGAGCTTTCCTTCTGCCTACAGAACTTGGTTCAGTGATAGAATAAGGTGAAATTATGAACTAACCAATTAAACTCTGAGTTGCGGGGGCGGGGGGGGGGGGGAGCGGGAAGTGAGGAGCAAGGAGAGGCCGAGGGGAATCTGTGCAGGCCATCCCTTCTGTCAAAATAAAGCCACAGCGAGTATCGACCCACCAGAGAGGAGGGCGTGGATGGGTGTCTTCGGGTATTTAAAGGAAGGACAAACTTTTCCCACAAAACAAAGCACCACAAGCAGAACCTGCCCTAGGCCTTGGAGATTCAAAGGAAGGGGAGATTTAAACCAAAGGGGGGCACCGGCCCAAACTTTTCAAGAGACATTATGATATCATTGGCAAACTCCTAATGTTGGCAAATGATTAAATTTTCCATCTTTTAGAACCACGTAACCTTGGGTGTCTTAGAAACAAATTGTACAAACAAACCATCGAGATGAGCACTGAGAGTTTCAGAGGAGATATAACGAACCAACTTTAATTACTAACTTGAAATTAAAAATGTAATATACAGATTTAAATTTATTTTCACCTAAGTTGTGTATGAAATTATATGGCTTCTGCATGCTAAGAAATGCTCTGCAACCAGCCACGATACTAAAAAGTCTGAAGTAGTTTCCAAAACCCAGCTCCCAGCCTCACACAGTAATAATGATACATTTATCATTACTGATGACCACCTACTGGGTAATTATTGCTTTGTTACTACTATTACAATCAAGAGATTTCTTTATTTACTGTTAACATTCACTTAAAACGGAATGTTAATGACTGTTCTGAATTCACCGAAGAGAGTTTTCTGTTATATTTCAGAAGTACTTACGTTCCGGTTCAGCAGTGGAAACCGTAGCCTAATAGAAAGCGGAAGACGGATGATTACTTGGACGTTGCTGTCTAAATCAATCAATCGGTAGTATTTATTGAACGCCTGCTGTGGGCAGAACGTCGTACTGAACGCCCCGGAGTGTACAATAGAGGTAAAAGACAAAAGGTCGCCTATTTATTTTGCGAGTTAAAAGGGCAGGCTGAGGATTTCTCGAGCAAATTCTCTTCAACCCAGAGTTGCAAAAGGTTAACACAATGCACAAAAGGTTAACATAATGCACAAACTTGAGTCGGGCTAATTATGTAAGTATTTTATTACAGGAGATTCATCCATTATTGATACATGTTTGCAGTAACTTCCTGCTTGGGAGAGTTGTATTTTATATGAGAAGTAAACAACCTATGGGGATTGGGCTTGTTTGGCTCGGACAGGAGAGACCCTCTCCCCTCTCTGGCTTTGAACCTCCTCTCCCTCCCTCCACCTCCTCCCTCCACCTCTTCCCCCCACAGCTCTTGGCATCCAGTCAGCTCCCTAGTCCCCGTTAGAAGCACTTAGTAGGTTGTAGCTAGGATATGGCTTTCTCCCGCAACTTTCTCCTTTCTGGAGCTTGTAAAAAAACTCAAAAAACAACGCTGCCCCTCCCGCCCCCCCACCCCCCCCCCAAAACCTGGCTGGTTTCCTGTTTTGTTCCATTCAGGTTTTGGAGGGAGAGGGAGGGGAGAGAGAGGGAGAAAGATGAGGGGAAGGAGGAGGGAAAGAAGGTAAGGAGATGGACTACATAATCATTTTCACCTGTAAATTCTTGGGAAAAAGGGACCTAGAGGAGATGGAGCCTCCTGCGGCCTTGGCCTTTATGTTCCTCGCTCCTCTCTGCTGTTGGCCCACGTGCATAGCGAACGGCCGAGGCAGATTGACAGGCGAGGCCGGTCTCTGGTTTCCTAGAGAAGCAGCAGTATCTAAAGGGAAGGCCACGAGAGGAGCTTCGGGAGGAAAGAGCAGAAGACCCTCACCCTCCTTTAGTAGCGCCACTGCACACCTGGCCCTCACTGGGTGGAAAGAGCTTAGGGAGCTGGAAGGTGGCTGGTGGGGACCTTGAAATTAGAAATGTAATATACAGATTAAAATTTGTTTTCACCTAAATTGTGAAACTGGGGCCTTGGGGGCTTCCTAAGAATGGCCTCCCCCAGGCCCGGGCAGGGGTAGGGGGCAGCGGGAGGGGATGCCAGTCAGTCCGGGGCAACCCAAGCCTCAGGCAAGAGGGCAGCGCGGGATGACCGCGAGGGTGAGCCCCGGGGGCGGGCCCAGGACATAAGCCCAACACTAAATGTCACTCTCCGATGGGCCCCTCGAGGGCAGGGAGCCAGAGGGACCCCCGACAGCAGACCCTGTTAACCTTAGCTCGTAGGTCACCTTTCAGTCACAGCGTATTGCAGGGAAGGAAGGAGGAAGGGAGGAAAGGAGAAGTCTTAGTACAGTGCACTGCACACAGTAAGCGCTCAATAAATGCGATTGAATGAATGAGAGAGAGAAAAAGAGAATAAAAGAGACAGACAAACAGAGATATGCAAATCTCTCTCTCTCTCTCTCTCTCTCTCTCTCTCTCTCTCGAGGAAGATACAGGAGATACAGAGAGAGAGGAAGACAGAGACAGGAGAGACACACACACAGAGGCAGAGACAGAGAGACCCCAAAAGGGAGGAAAGCAAAGTCCCTTTGGAGAGGGGAGGAGGTGGGCCTGAAAAACGCTCTGACCTCTGACCTAAGAGCAGCGGGGGGAAGCAGGTCCGGAGCCTGGGAGAGAGCGGGCTGCGGGTGTGTGAGAGGGGCTGGGCTTTCTGGAGGGGACGAGAGGGTCGCCCACTGGGCTCCGACCCCGCCCATCTCCCCTCTCCCTTTCCTCCCTGCGGAGAGAGGGGAGCGTGGAGGCCGGGTGGGTGATCGGGTTGAGTGGGGGCGATGGGAACGTTGTCTAGCTCATTCTCTGGACCGGGGGTGGTCTTGGGATGGGGTTGAGAGTGGTTTAGTGGAAAGAGCCCGGGCTTGGGAGTCAGAGGTCATGGGTTCTAATCCCAGCTCCGCCCCTTGTCAGCTGTGTGACTTTGGGCCAGTCACTTCACTTCTCTGGGCCTCAGTGACCTCATCTGTCAAATGGGGATTGAGACTGCGAGCCGCACGTGGGACAACCTGATGACCTTGTATCTCCCCCAGCGCTTAGAACAGGGCTTGGCACGTAGTAAGCGCTTAACAAATACCATCATCATCATTATCCTCATTCACTTGATGTACGGCGAGGAACATCTCCCCGCCAGTGCCGTTAATGGTTCTTTAACAAACTCTTCGATCTGTCTTCCCTTGGCCGGCCTTGGCCCCTCCCCGCCCTCCTCCCTCTCTCTCCTTGATCCGTGCACTCCCGCCCTTCCATCAGTTATTTATGATCCGCATGAATTATTCACGAAAAGAGAAACTCCAGCTTTGGGAACTTTTTAAAGAAACGTTTGCAGATTTCTCCCCCCGCCCCGGTGTTTGGGCCAGGCTGGGGCTGCCGAGGACCGGTCGCGGAATAAACGGGGAAGGGGGTTGGGGGTGGGAAGAGAGTTTTGGGCCCGACCCCCAGGTTATAAAAGAGGGAGGAGGGGATGAGGGGGAGGCCGATCGACCCCCCTTCTCCCTTCTCAGGCTGCGAAACCCCTACTCGGAACAGTGCACTGTCTCGGTGCTGGAAAGAGGAATTAGTGGGGAAAACCAAGAGGGCCCGGCAGAGAGAGCTTTGCTTTCCATCAGCACCTCGGAAAGTCTCCTCCTCCCCCGTCCCCCCAACGCCCCCCCGTCTCCCTTTTTGCAAGTGACACCAGAGCACTGTAACCAAAGATTAATTGCCTTAATCAAATCGACCCACCCTCAGCAATTAATCTTTTAGCAACAAATTAGAGACAATTACCTCAACCTATCGGGTCAGGCGGGAAAAGGAGGGGGAGAAGGGGGATAGAGGGGGAGACAAGGGTTAGCGGGGAGAGGAAAGGGAAAAAAAATACACACATACACACATCAACAGCTAAATAAATAAATAAATGATCGAGATGAGCGGAGTCCGGGGTTGGGGGGGGGGGGGGGGCAGGGAGGGGAGGTGGAGAGGGACGGAGGAAGAATTTATGTCCAGGAGTTTTTTTTTTTCCAGAAACCATGTCAAAACCATCGCTCTCCCCTTCATCTGAATAAAGAAATAAATAAAACAAAAACATAAATAAAATCCTGGAGGCTATGAGAACCGAGTGCAGAGCCTCTTACCTGGCAGGGAAGGCCGGTCGATCTCCTTTCCGTCTCTCTCTCTATCTGTCTCTGTCTGTCTCTGTCTCTCTCTCTATGTGTCTCTCCAGTTCCTCCTCCACGCTCCGCCTCCGCGTTTCCCCGCCTCCCCGCGCCGCGCGGGCGCCCCCGGCCCACCCCCTGTGCAGCCTCGGTTTCCCCTCCAGCCCTCCCCCTGCCCCCTTCCGTCCTGCGCTGCCTCGCTCCCGGCTTCGCCAAGTTCTCTCCCGCCCTCCGGGTGCCCCTCCTGTCCGGCCCCTGGCACACGCTCGGCCAGGCCTCCCTGCCCTTCCCCTCCAACCCCGTCCTCTGCAAGTTGTAAACTGCTTGTTTGGGTAAGGGTTTCTTGGCCCCTAAGCCATCCTTCTCTCTCTCTCTCTCTCTCTCTCTCTCTCTCTCTCTCTCTCTCTCTCTCTCTCCCCTCTATATTTTTCTTCCCCTTCCTCCCCCTTTTCTCCCTCTCTAATTCCACTCTCTCCCTCCCTTCCCCTTCCTCCCCCTTCTCCCTCTCTAACTCCACTCTCTCCCTCCCTTCTCCTTCCTCCCCCTTTCTCCCTCTCTCCACTCTCTCCTTCCCTTCCCCTTCTTCCCCCTCTTTCTCCACACTCTCTTTCCCTACACTGTCCCTCCCTTCCCCTTCCTCCCCCTCTCTTTCTCCCTCTCTCCACTCTCTCCCTTTCCCCACTCTTTCCCTCCCTTCTCTTCTTCTCCCTCACTCTCTCCACTCTCCCTCTCCCCACTCCCTCCTTCCCTTCCCCCCTCTTTCTCCTTCTCTCTCCACTTTCTCCCACTCCCCCAGACTCTTCTTCCCTTCCTCCCCTCTCTTTCTCCCCCTCTCTCTCCACTCTCTCTCCCTCTCCCTACTCTCTCCCTCCCTTCCCCTTCCTTCCCCCTCTTTCTCCCTCTCTCTCCACTCTCTCCCTCTCTCTCCACTCTCTCCCTCTCTCCCACATTCTCCCTCCCTTCCTCCCTCTCTTCCTCCCTCTCTCTCCCTCTCCGTACTCTCTCCCTCCCTCTCCCTTCCTCCTCCTCTTTTCTCTCTTTCTTCACTCTCCCTCTTTCCCCCAGTCTTTCTCCCCCTCACTCTTTCCCACTCTCTCCCTCTCCCTACTCTCTCCCTCCCTCCCCCTTCCTCCCCCTTTTTTCTCTCTTTCTTCACTCTCCCTCTCCTCTTTCCCCCAGTCTTTCTCCCCCTCACTCTTCCCCTCTCTCTCTCCCTCTCCCTACTCTCTCCCTCCCTCCCCCTTCCTCCCCCTCTTTTCTCTCTTTCTTCACTCTCCCTCTTTCCCCCAGTCTTTCCCCCCTTCCCCTCTCTCTTTTTCTTTCGCGTTTCCCCCTTCCCTTCCCTTCCCCCTCGCAACCACCTCACCCCCCAAATCTGGAACTCCGACGCCACCTATCGGTCAGGCAAGGCGGTGCTACCGAGAGCCCATCCAGAAGGAAAGAGGAGAGCGTGCAAGAAATTGGAGGAGGGAAGGAGCCAGGGAAAGGATCTAAAAAGGGAGAGGCAAAGGAGGGGGAGGGGGGAAATCTCGGACTAATTGGTCAGAGTAAGTACCCTTTCCCTGGAAAAGCGCATCTAGAGCACTATGCACTCTCGTGGGAGCATGGCCAATTCTCCAAAGCTTCATCTACAGCTCTACATTTACCCCAGTTTCAACAATTGAGTAGATGGAAACCCCAGTTTGGGGACGGGTGGGTAATACTGCAAAAACCCTAAGGATCCGCAAGACAGAAATTGGGAAGGTGAAAGTAGAGAAGCACAAGGAATAGCTCGCTCCCCACTCCTCCCCCGACTTCTGCTCACCTTTCTTCCAGAGACCTGGAAGTGGGAATTTAGGAAGGTATTTGAATCCTCCACCTTGTACGGGAAACCTAGAGGACTCGGAGACGTTCTCCAAAGACATCTCGGGTTCAGAAATGGCTCTTTAAGAGGTCTTTGCCGTATGTATATGGATGGATGAGAGTGTGAGTGGCGTGTGAATCCATTAGTGTGTGTTCGCTTTTGTGTTAATGTGTGTGGCATTTGTGAAAGAGTGTGTGTGAGTGTGAGAATGTATGCGCCCTCACGCGTGGGTGCTCTGGGGAGAGGGAGGAAAAGGGAAGAGCACTGGAAAGAAATGATATTATGGAGGAATCTCAGGTTCGGTCTCACGCTGCGTGTGTGTGTGTGTGTGTGTGTGTGTGTTTCCAAAGCAAATCCAAACCGTCCTCTCTTTCCTCACGCCTTCTTCCATTCCCCTCCGCCTCCGGGAAACCTCAAACTTCAAACTCCGCCCATTGTGCTCTTACACATCCCAAAACACGCTGGCACAGTGCAGATTCCGAAAATATCAAAGAAATCGCTCAGTGTTTTATTTTCCCCCAAAGTCGTATTTTCCATGGAAATAATTGATTTACACTATATATACTTTTCCCTCTCTCTCGTTCTCCTTCCCGAATACTTGGACTGTTCCCATAGATCATTTGACGCAGGGAGAAAGGCGGCTGCTTAAAAACAAAAAGCCGTAGCCCTAATGAGTTCAATTACAATGTGGTAAACACATTGCCTCTACGCTTTAATTAAGCCTGCTGCCCAATTTTAACTCATTAGTAATTCATTAAGAGAACAGCCCTTAGCTGCTGGGTTGGAAGCCACCACAGACTGTATGCATCACACGCACACACACACACACACACACACACACACACACACACAGGTACTGTGGTGTCATCACAGAATCATAGTTTGTTTTGTTTATAGGACACGGAGGAGCGAGTTAGCTACACAACTGTTTCAATAAGCGATGAGCAGGCACAAACACGCAATTCACTCGTGTCAGGACTTTCAGAACCAGGTGCCAATTCCAAGGTCCGATAAGCGCCATGGCCTGCCCAAGTTTCCAGTGGTGGGGGCAAAAATCACCCTCCCCTAGTTTTTGGGTGGGATTTCCACTTTCACCCATCCCTTGCCTCTCCTTCTGACAAAAAGAGAACGGCCGAGTTGGGCAGGAGAGAGGCTAAATCGGGTCCTTTTAAAGTTTGACTCCCGCTCCCAGACATCATTCTGTTTGCCTCTCCCTCCTCCCTGCCGGACATCTGCCCCTTTCCGCCCCTCAGAATGAAAAATGGGCGGAGACGGGCGCACTTGTTGGGAAGTTTTATCCCGGGCTTGGTGATAGTTTGGTGGAGATGATTTCTGCTTAAAG
The DNA here is from genome assembly GCF_015852505.1 of Tachyglossus aculeatus. Classification (NCBI taxonomy): domain Eukaryota; kingdom Metazoa; phylum Chordata; class Mammalia; order Monotremata; family Tachyglossidae; genus Tachyglossus; species Tachyglossus aculeatus. Next base: position 89,036,716 of record NC_052068.1, on the reverse strand, counting down.
GTCAGGGCACAGAGGTCAAAACCCTTGTCCCAACTCAGCCGGAATTGGCTTGCCACCTTATTCATTATCTATCTCTCTATCCATCTCTCTATCCTTTTCGCCCAGGGGCATCTCCCGAAGAAAGAATCAAACTGTAGTCTGCCCTGACAGTCCCTGTCCACTTCTTAGCCCATCACGGTAGCCCGTCTATTTTCTGCAAAGGTCGCGGTGACAAAGAAGGGAACTGGGGAAGAGACACCTGTGACATTTAATTAAAACCTTTTTATTTTAGGAAAGGAAAGGGATATATTAACTTGAGTTACAAACCTTTTAGAGCTTTCTGTTCTGTTCTTCCATTTCCCCTTCCCCCTTCCTCTTTCCCGATTTGGATTTTCCGTTCTTTTCTTAATCAGGGTTTAGGATGGAGGAGATGGAATTATTTGGATATGTTTTCTATGACACACTGCACGGTCCCCCCTCTAGACTGTAAGCTCGTTGTGGGCAGCAAATGTCACGGATCATTGTTGTATTGCACTTTCCCGAGCGCTTAGTACAGTGCTTCGCTCACAGTAAGCGCTCAATAAGTATGATTGATTGAATGAATAAATGAATGTCCGCAGCCATATCTGTAGCTTTATCTATTTAGGGAGTATTATACAGATTTGTAATAGGAATGCTTAGATATATACATGGATCTGGAAATACAAATTGTTCTGCGTTGTACACATCTATACATATATTATACACCCAGAAAGAAATCTCAAGCAGGGAAACAATTTTCGGTCACACCGAGTAAGGAGTGTGTGTGAGTGTGTGTGTGTGTGTGTGTGTGTGTGTGTGTGTGTGTGTGTGTTAGTTCACACAGTGGGGTTTGGGAATAACTGTAATTTCCAGACACGTAGTATCGAGGCACTTTAAGATATCCTCTAGACTGTGAGCTAGTTGTGGGAAGGGAATGTGTCTGTTTTATTGTACTCTCCCAAACGCTTAATCCAGTGCTTTGCACACAGGAACAGCTCAATAAATACGATTGATTGAATGAATACCCGGCGGGAGATTTCTCCAAGTTTCTAAAGTGTCATAAAGGAGAAGGAACCCAATGGCTAATCTTGGCTATTTTTTTTTTTACAGGAAAAAAAAGTTGTGAAAAGGGAGCCCCGTGTTGGACAGGGGCTAATCCCGATTTGATAATTATGCATCTACCCCAGCGTTTAGAACAGCGCTTGGCATGCTGTAAACGCTTAACAAATACCAACAATAATGATAATAACGATGAAAACGGGGAGAGTCACACATGCATCCCTCTCCCCAGTGCCTCACCCCTCCTCCTCCCGGTTTTAATTCCCCCGTGGGTGTTTACCTGACAGCAGATGAGGGCCAGGTCTTCCTCACCCTTCCTTCCCCATCATCTGCTCGCTCTCTGGCAGCAGGGGCGGCTCAGATCCGTCCAAAGAGGGGTGCAATCTCCCGGCCAACCTCTCCAGGGATGCTCTCCGGCTTGGAGCAGAGTGGCAAGGAGAGTTTCCCTTCTAGGACCTCCCCACTCTACACGGATAGGAGTTCTAGTCGGGGATCCCTGAAAGGGAATGGCTCGCTCGGATTTCCCTCTTGGCATCGGAGCCGGGGGCTAGCAGCCTCCCCTCACCAGGAGCCAAGAGGAGGGAGGAGGTCCTTCAGGCGCTGGTAATTCATTCTCAGCCATAAAGGGATTCTAATCCCTCTCCAGGACGGGTTCCGAGGTTCTACCTAGTTCTTCCATCCCCTTTCCTTCCCCAAATCCCATCCCATCGGCCAGGCGTGCCAAGGAGCCCCAAGCGGGGTCCGAGGTGGGAGGAGATTTCTGCTCACCCGAAGTCACCCAGATTTAGTGAATTTTGGCGGAGAAGTCCCCCGGACCTGTACCACCGGGAGATCAGAGCAGAGAAACAGCATGGCCAAGTGGAGAGAGGACAGGCATGGGAGCCAGAAGTTCACGGGTTCTAATCCCGGCTCCGCCCCTTGTCTGCTGTGTGACCTTTGGCAAGTCGTTTCACTTCTCTGGGCCTCAGTTCCCTCATCTGTAAAATGGAGATCGAGACTGTGAGCCCCACGTGGGACAAGGGACTGTATCCAACCCGATTTGCTTGTACTCATCCCAGCGCTCAGGACAGTGCTTGGCACATAGTAAGCAGGGTGGCTTAGCGGAAAGAACATGAGCTTGGGAGTCAGAGGAAGTGGGTTCTAATCCCGGCTCTACCACTCGTCTGCTGTGTGACCTTGGGCAAACCACTTAACTTCTCTGGACCTCAGTTACCTCATTTGTAAAATGGGGATTAAAACTGTGAGCACCACGTGGGACAACCTGATAACCACGTATCTACCCCAGCGCTTACAGCAGTGCTCGGCACATAGTAAGCGCGTAACAAATGCCATAATTATAATTATTATAATAAAAACCACAATTACTGTTATGATGATTTAACTAAGGCGCCAGAGGGACCAGCGCTGTCCGTGGTACTAAATCACTGGTCGTCTAGGTGGGGCTCCCCAAATTAATCCTCTAGTTGGAGGGTTCAGCCGGGGTGGAATTTCCCACGTCCCTTCCTGCCCCCCTTCCCGCATTCTGGCCCGCATCCCTAGGAATGTCCTTGTCCGTCAGCTCTCTCTCTCTCTTCTTTAGGACTTGCGAGTCAAGGAGGCCCAGAAGAATCCGTGTCTAGCTGCAGGAGGGACAGTCCATCTGTTGAAGCTCTCTTACCCAAAGCCTCAGTGAGGCTAAGAAACTCGGTAGCCCAAAGCAACCCCACCTCCCCGCTCCCAACACTCACCAGCCCAAAAGACACGTCTTAGTCGTTGCTGGAGCAGCGCGGTAAACAGTAACATTTGTAAATGAAATAGACCATGAAGTCCAGACTCTCTTTGGGGATAGCCCCCGAGGTTGTCCACACTGATTTCTCCCGAGGAGATGGATGCCTCTTAGAGAATGCACAATGGATAATTATGTTGCAGCTGTTTGCTATTATTATTAGCATTATTATTAGGATAATATTTTAATTTCGCAGAATAATCTAGTTTTGACAAATTATAACAATTTGGGCATCAGCCAAGGACAAGTGTATTATTAGTTGTAATATTAACAGTACTTCTGCAAGCAGTACTAATACTAGTTGTATTCTGTAAATGTCGAACAATGGTGTGTTCAGATGAAAAGACAATATCTCTGGCCCAGAGGGCTAAGAGTACAGCTCAAACAAATTGAACACAGTGATTTCAGTGAAATTAGAATGCACAGAGAGCTCTGGCCTGGGAGGTAGGAGCCTGGGCTGGAAGTCTACCACAGCCAGGAGCAGAAAGAATTGTCAATAAGGAAAGAGAACTTCGGTGGCTTGGGCCTCAGTTTGCCTTTCTGCCGAGTAAGACTAACCCAGTGTCTAATAAGCATCTCACAGTCTTCCAGGGCAGTTGGGAGGACCAAGAGGACAAGTAAGCACAGCTTTCTCCCCATTTTTAGGTAAATTCAGGTTCAAACAGTCGTGTGGAGCCAAAGAGCTGTAAACTAGAGTATATTTGTGGTCTGCTTATGATTTGCACTTTGGCCTGTGCAACCTCCAGAGCTGAACTGATATCCTTCAATGTAGAGGAGGATCGAGTTCATTGTTCAAAAGGAGCTTCCTGTTCTATGGAGAAGGGTGTGAGCTAAACCTAAGGCCCGATTCAATACAAGGATATTTAAAACAGGAATGGAAGAGCTGCACTAGTCTCTCTTTTCTATCTCCTGGAGTTTTAGGGCAGGATTATGACTCCTGATGCTCCAATCTCTCAGGGTTTAATCACCACTCTGAACTGTAAAATGCCCGAAGGCAGGATCACATTTTATATTACTTTTGTAAGCTGCCTAAGTGCCTAGTACAGTGCTCTCCATAGCAAGAACTCAATAAATGCTGTTGTTGATGATGATGATGCTGAGGTGGTTTTCATTCACTTTTTGAATCAATTTCTTTGCTTCTAAAGGTTTTCCTCTGTAATATAGCTAGGGATTGTCATTGTTGATTGTTGTAGCATATTTTCCCAAGCACTTAGTACAGTGATCTGCACACAGTAAGCACTTAATGAATATGAATGAATGAATGAATCAGCCACAAAGTTTTTCTCCCCTTTTCCATAACCTACCCATATTTCTTTACTTTTTACAGTGCTCACTTCTGCCAAGCTAGTCAATTTCTCTTTCTCATTAGTTTTCTATCCTCTCAGGCCTTGCTTTTCTACTGCAAGCTTCAAACTTCTAGCTGATACTGTATGAACCCACATCAAAGTTTTAACCAGCCCACTCCCTCAGGGAGGCAATGGCAGTAAAATGATTTAAATCAGCTGTTTCTCTTATTCATCTCATAGTCTCCCTTGGCCTGTAGATGAGCAGCTGTTTTCAGGATTCTATTAATAGCATTTGAGGTGGGTTAGGGGTAGGGATGAGGAAGAGTTTTGGGAGTTGGTTGGTGGCAGTAGAGTGTTATGTTCTTGTTTTCAAGATTTCTCCGTAATTGAGGTAAGTTTTCCTGTAACAATTCTGTTATTGACCTTTTTCTATCATTTATGGTTAAGTAGGAGTTGTTGATGGTGGCTGTATGTCTTATTGAAGTCAGTGTTGCTAGCAACTGGCTAGGAAACTTGAAAAGGTTAGACTACAATCCTTTTTTGAAAGGTTCTTTTTCACTCTTCCTTAGGAGTTGCGGTCCTTAAAAGTCAGATTCTTTCATTCCCCAGATGCATCTTTGAGGGCTGTAGCTGGTTCTTCTGAATCTGGGGGGCACTGGAATGTTGTGTTTTTAAGACACTGTTGCCATTGTGTCCTAACCTAAATGCTTGTTAGAATCAACTGTATTTATTGAGTGTTTATAGTGCATTGTATGAAGTGTTTGGGAGAGAACAATGTAGTGGAGTTGGTAGATGTGTTCTCTGCTTGCAAAGAGCTTATGGCCTGGAGGACCTCCAGGACATACATTACTTGGGAAAGCTTATTTAAAATGGGGTCTCATCAGAATCATGTTTCAGGGAAAAGGCCTACTTTTAAATGGGGTTCCCTGCCTCTAGGAATTCTTAAGGGAGACAACATGAATAGAAGTCTGAGCCACAGCCCTACAGTCCCAGTTCCATGTACTCCATAGATTTGCTGTGAGATCCTTGGCTAGCTACTCAGCTTCTCAGTGTTCTAGTTCACAGGCTGACAATCTTCTAAGGATATACTCATTTTCCCCTGCAGGAATTTGAATTGTGTTTCCTTGTCTCTTTCTGCCACTTTACTGTGGCCCCCTGAAACAAACCCCAAGAAAAGCTCCTTTTCATTCTGTCTGGTTGGGTTAAATGGGCTCTCTTCTAGAGAGCTATGGCATTCTGAACTGTGGTTTCCTTCCACTAAATGCCAGCCGCCCAATTTGAGATGTGGTTTTACTCTCTTTAAACGGGAGTCCACAGCCCAGAAGTGCATTTTGATGCAAAAATTCTCAATGGAGAAGAGAAAAGAGGTTTTTAATCTTAGATGGTAATTTGACTTTTGGTGGTGTCAGTGGAGGCATTTATGAAACGAAGAAAAAATTTTGATGTGGTAGGCATTCAGATTTGAAGAGCTGCTATAAATAACTGAACTAGATGATAACTTAAAATAAAAGTTTATTTTTTGGTGCTTTGTGAATTTTATTCAAGCATCTTCTGAAAGATTAGAATGTATCTAGTAGCTATGCTATTTTTAGACCATGTGCTGAATTTGGGGGATTTAATACATTTAAACTGTGGATGATATTTTGTATAGCCCCCCAAAAGGTCTGAAGATTACTTTATAAACCCAATTCATGTGATGCCACCCCCTGCCCCCCAGAATCAGCATTCATTTTTGGTCAGTGCAAGATTAAATCAAATCATACACTTAACTCTGGAAAAAAAAGATCCTTAATCTGTATAAAAATTCTTAGGGAAAATAAATCAGTTATCAAAATATTTTGGGTTAGTGGTCTACTAGAATGAAAAATAGTTTTATTTTTGCAAGACAGTTGCTTTAGGCATTTCAAGAACTTCTTACCTGTGATAAATCATGTTTGCATTATGTATGAAATAATTTGACAGATGTAATTTTAATAGCATATTATTAACTCTAAATTGAGCACTCATCCGACCTGCTATTTGAATGACTCACACTGGGTTTATCTGGCTAGTTGGGCCCCAGAAATGTATTTAATATTGCAAAAAGGTTTGGGTTGTCAGCTCTCTGCCATTATTGGATTCACACAGCGGAAGCTCTGTAACGATACACTATTTCACTGTTGCGGAAAAGAGCAGAAGAGGAAGCTTTGTCCTCCTCTGACTAGTCTAAGGAGCCTTCCAAAATGTTCACTTAGCTCCATGCTACTGTTTTAGGATTCTAAGAACTGAGAAGAAGGCATCGTAACAATCACCAATTAATGAAGCCTTGAGTCTGTCTATACAGTGTCACCTAGTGGATAGAGCATGGGCTTGGGAGTTAAAGGGTCTGGGTTCTAATCCATACTCCACCACTTGTCTGAGGTGAGACCTTGGGTAAGTCACTCACCTTCCCTGTGCTTCAGTTACCTCATCTGTAAAATGGGGATTAAGATAGTGATGTGGGCCATGGACTGTATCCAACCTGATTAACTCATAGCCACCCCATTACTTGATACAGTGCCTGGCTCATCATATGCGCTCAAGGAGTAACTTTTTTTTAAAGTCAAGCAATTGAATCTGTTGTATTTGGACGGCAAGTAGGCAAGTGAGGTGTCTAATTGAGGGGAGCTGCCCTACACCTCTCCCCCCGCCCCCCCCCCATAGCATATTTTTTAGGCTTCATTGATCTCTCTCTAATCCCCTTTGCCAGTGTTGACACCACTTGGTTCTGCAGGAGTAGGGAAGGGGATCTTCATACATTCAAACTTCTCAAAACTAAAATAGTGGACATTTTTTGACTCTCAGAACAAATGTGGGTCTGGGGGCCATTTTGAACCTTTATCGAATCCAGTGATGATGATGATGATGATGGCATTTGTTAAGCGCTTACTATGTGCAAAGCACTGTTCTAAGCGCTGAGAGGCAGGAAGGTTGGAAATGTGAGAAAACACAAAGAGAGGCTGCTGGAGTCTTCACCAGCAGAAAAATGTAAATAGCACTGCTCCTTCAAGCCAGAACTAGTGGTCAGAATGGCAAGTTCTTGCCAGGATACCCCTTGGTCCGGTCACGGGACTGAATGAGGGGGGAGTGTTGTTCTGGCTGTAAATTCCTGTCGCATTCAGTCATATTTATTGAGCAATTACTGTATTTAGAACATTGTACTAAGTGCTTGGGAGAGTACAAAATAACAATAAATGGACACATTCCCTTCCTGCAATGAGTTTACAGTCTAGAACTAGAGTCTTATAGTCTACAGTCCCGAGCAGTGACCTGCTCTGTGGAAGATAAGGAGATCAATCCGACTTTCAGGATCTCAAGGAGCGTTTAGTTCAGCATTAGCTCAAGTCTTCTTGGGTAACTTTTCCGGGAAACGGTGCAAGTTATCTTTACAAGCTTCAGAGCTCTGCAGAAGCAACCCTAGGATGCTCTCTGCCTTCTGGTGGATCCGAACTCCCGCGTGCAGATTGCCGTACAAAATTCCCCTCTTTGCAGGTGGCTCTGGCAGGTGAGAGACTTTTGAACCCTGTTTAGAGGGAGTAAGCCCCCAATTCTATCACTGATACCGGTCGCAAAATCAACTGGAGACATTGTCTTCTATCGTGCCCAAAGGCTAAAGGAAGCCTTGCAGAGCTCATCTTTTTGCTAGATGAAGGACGATCTGTAAACCTTTGTGTCACTGTCGAAATGAACCCTGGAAACACTCTGTTTCAGAGCAAAACAACAGTATCAGTAATCAATACCACTACTACAAAGTAGAAACTCCAGATCGAACAACTTCCTTCTTCCCATCAGTCGATACAACAGTGCCCTCCACTGTCTAGTGGTGGTATTGTGCTTCCATTCCATCTTGAATCAGCCATCTTTCTTTGTGTAGGAAGTTCCTACTAATGAGGATAATAGTGCTATTTAAGTGCTTAAAATGCGCCAAGGATTGTACTAAGTACTACAGTAGGCACAAGGTACCCAGATCAGCCCCATCCCTGCCCACATGGGGCTCAGAGTCAAAGTAGGAGGGAGAACAGCTACTGAATTCCCATTTTGCAGATGAGGAAACTGTCACAGAACAGTTAAGTGACTTGCCCAAGGTCATAGAGCAGACGAGTCGGGATTAGAACTCAGGTCCTCTGACTCCCAGGCTCTTGCTCTTTCCAATAGGCTAAGAATTTACTGAGCACCTTCTTGGTGTGGTTCACTGTACTAGGCACATGGGCAGTACAGATTAATGAAGTGACACATTCCTCACATGGGCAGGACAGATTAGTGAAGTGACACATTCCTCACCTACCCGGAGTATACAGTCCGTGAATTGTTTGAAAAGGGTGAGGGGAAAAAAACTGGAGTGTACCATATCTGAGCTTTGTAAAATGGGTTGGGGGTGGAAGAGACGTATTAGTGTGACTAAATATTTGGTTTACTCGGGATGGTCTTGTAATTTTGAAAGCTGTCCTATTTTGAGACATTTGTGTGTCTTTATTGAAATTACCCAAGACTCTCCTGGCTAAACTCTTCAGGTTTCCTTGCACCAACTACCCTGGCTACCCTTTTCTTACTTTAAATATGGTGACTATCACATTTGAACTGGAACATGCTTAGTTTAGGACCTTCTGAATACTGAGAGTTCTAGTTGTAGAATGCTCTTTGGTTAAATGCTTTTAAAACTGATGACTGCATATAGGACTTGAGACAAAAGCAGCATTAACTCATGCTGTGTGGTGTATATATTTTTGTAAGAAAATCTTAAATGTCTAATAATAACGGTATTAAGTTCTTGCTCTACACTAGGCACTGTACTAAGTACTTGGGTAGCAATAATCAGATTGGACACAGCTCCTGTCCCACATGGGTCTCGTGGTCGAAAGTGGGGGAGGATGGGTATTTTATCCCTGTTTTACAGATGAGGTAGTTGAGACACAGAGAAGGTGTGATTTGTCCAAGATCACACAGCAGGAAAGTGGCTAAAGTGTGATAACCCAGGCCCCCCAACTTCCAGGCCTGTATTCTTTTTACTAGGCCACATGGCTTTCCTACTTTCATGGGATTCCCTGAAAAATGTATCTGAAAGAAAATTTTTAGCACCATAATTTATCTTCTCTTCCCATCCCTCCCCTCTCACTGTGCCTCACTCCCACAGTCATCAAAAGGGATGGGGCAAAGGGTATAAACTTGGATGATATCCTACTGACTTAAAAAAAAATAGTTAGCCTACTTTTATAAATCCAGATCAAATTTATTTCTTGAACTTTTAAGCAATAAAAACCTTTTAAGAAAACCACTTTGTTCTGAGCCTGGTGATTAATCTTTAGTTCAATTTAATAATAATAATTATTATTGTGGTATTTGCTAAGCTATTACTACGTATCAGGCACTCCACTAAGCTCTGGGATAGATACAAGAAAATCAGGTTGGACACAGTCCCTGTCCCACGTGGGGCTCCCAGTCTTAATCTCCATTTGGTAGGTGAGGTAACTGAGGTTCAGAGAAGTTAAGTGACTTGCCCAAGATCACACCAGCAGACAAGTAATGGAGCTGGGCTTAGAACCCAGGCTGATGCTCTATCCACTAGGCACACGGCTTCTCTTCTCCAATGGCGAGTCATTGAAACAGCATAAACATTCTGACAGTGATTATAGTTAAGTTTATTATCCAATCAAAATTCCTATTGATGTTAAGTAGAGGCTGACCTTACAATTCTCTAATGCCAGAAACATTAAGCTGGCTTTATGCAAGGCTTGAAATTGACACAATAGAAATTTCAAGTGCTTCCCTCAGTTATTCAGGGCTCGTTTTGGGCATACAATCAAGATCCTTTGGTGCTCATTGTTTTCCGTCTTTCCCTCCTGCCTTCCCTCCTCGTTTTCGGCTTTTTAAAAAAATATATCCAAGTTAGCACTTTCTGAGAAGAGAGCAGTGGGTTTCTAAAAAAGAGTCAGCAAAAAGCCAGTCAATCTTGGTTATTGTAGCTCTAGTTAAAGATAGGGAGGAGGTTGCACTGGCCCAAATTAGTAGCTTGGGCTTGGGAGTCAGAAGGACTGGGTTCTAATCCTGGCTCAACCACTTGTCTGCTGTGTGACCTTGGACAAATCAGCCTCTCTGTGCCTGTTACCTCATCTGTCAAATGGGGATTAAGACTGTGAGCCCCGTGTGGGCCGGGGACCGTGTCAAACCTGATTAACTTGTAACTACTTCAGCGCTTAGAACAGTCCCTGGCGCATAGTAAGCGCTTTAACAAACCTCATCTCATCTTATGCTGTCGAGTCATCTCTGTCCCATAGCGATGTCTTGGACACATCTCTCCCAGAAAGCCCCACCTCCATCTACAATCATTCTGGTAGTGTAACCACGGAGTATTCTTGGTAAAAATACAGAAGTGGTTTACCATTGCCTCCTTCCATGCAGTGAATTTGAGTCTTCACCCTCGACTCTCTCCCATGTTGCTGCTGCCCAGCACAGGTGAGTTTTGACTTGTAGCAGAGATGGCCAGTGGCTAGTGAGTGGAAGGCAAAGTTAGGAATGGAATGGGTAGGCCTCTGCCTTGACCCTTCCTCCCATAGTTGAGACTGGTAGAGTACTGGAAATTCTCCAGGTGTAACACTGAGAGGGGACTTTAACAAATACTGTAATAAGATTTCTTTCGATTAGCCATGGATTTTGTTTATCCATGTCTTTATTTCTCTTGAGAATGGATTGTGACTGTAGATCAGTGTTTTTGCAACTGAATGGGGCCAATCACCCTGACTCTCGGGCCTGGGAGGAATGAAAGTTGGTTTTGATCTTTTGCCCTTGAACTTGAGAACCAAGTGGGAGATACAGCGTGAGAGATCTAAGTTCCATTCTTGGCATCAGCATGCGTTACAGCAGCGGAGACTTTCCTTGATTTTTTTTTTTTTTTGCTGAGAATAATGTTGATAATGTCCTTCATGGCAATGAAACCAAATAAACAAACATTGCTTGAAGTGAAACCCTTGGAGTTGGAAAATGCCATTAAAAACAAACTACTGGTGTTTCCAAACTCATTTCAAAAGAGTTTTGATTAATTATAATGCCATGATGTGCTAAGCTGGCTCAATCATTCTTCTATCTGGGTTGGAGACTTGGACTCGACTGTGCCTGGTGACTTAGTTTGAGTGTGTAACAAGCTAATTGTGGTCTGGAGTGATGAGGAGAGGAAGGAGGCTGCCCTGCATGACTCTGCAGGTGTCATTTAATCACCTGCTTTAGAAACAGGGATGGGCAGCAGCATTTGAGTTGAAAACCTGTTTTCAATGCAGTGATTGCCTCCAAACTATGCAAAGAGTTTCCCTCTTGAATCCTGCTTTCTGTGACTAGCTTGGAGTGAGAATCGGAGGGAAACAAAACTGCCTTGATCTGTACAGACTAAGGGTTGTTTGAGGAAGACTTTCTTGACACTAAGCCTCTAGAATGTAAGCTTGTTGTGGGCCGGGAATGTCTCTACCAATTCTGTTATATTGCACTCTCCAAAGCACTTACTACCAAGGTCTGCACAGAGTAAGCGCTCAGTAAATGCCACTGATTGATAGAGACCATTCTGGTTGCAGTAGGAATCTGAAAGGGCCAATGTGACATTAGTAACATTAAGTGCTTAAACTAGGATTCAGCATGGCTAAGTGGAAAGAGCACAGGCTTTGGAGTCAGAGATCATGGGTTCAAATCCCGGCTCTGCCACTTGTCAGCTGTGTGACTTTTGGCAAGTCACTTAACTTCTCTGTGCCTCAGTGACCTCATCTGGAAAATGGGAATTAAGACTGAGCCCCACATGGGACAACCTGATCACCTTGTAACCTCCCCAGTGCTTAGAACAGTGCTTTGCAACTAGTAAGCACTTAATAAATGCCATTATTATTATTATCTCTACGGAAGTATCAACATAGAACAATAGAAATGCAGTTTCTGAAAAAAAAGGGCAGGGGAAAGAGGTGGAAAAGTAACTGAATTTAAAATGAGCTATTAGCTTGCAATTTTAAAATAAAGATTTTTGTACCATGCTTAGAATCATATACACCTTTTGAGGATGAATGAGCACTGCTAAGTACCATGTCAAGATAGGTCTGTACTATAGCTATCCCAGGCAGAATTGCTTTTTTTTTTTCCTTTGAGGATCTCCAGAGAAGGCAATTCCACAGTTTTCTTGGGTAATGGGTCCTACAGACCTGGTGGGTTTTCTTTCACAAATCTCTATCACCCGCCCTTCACTGTTGTCTAGCCCAATACATTTGGGGCTCTGGTTTTCCTGCCCTTCGGTGCTCAGGCACAACACGGAATGATTTTCTGAGGTCAGCTAGGAGTCAGACTAACTCCTAGCTACCCACCTAGAAAGAATTGCAAGAAAGAAAAATGAGTCAGAATTTGAAGCCCTTTTCTGAGGGGAATAGAAGAGAGATCCCAACGATTGTGAAATGAATGCAGTTTCCCGTAGGTTTTGGGAGTTACTACCAACTATTGCTGCTAAAATGTCTCGCATGCCTCGGAGAAAAGGTACCATATAAAGGTAAAGTTGCATGAATACTGTTATTAGTACTAATAAATATTGATAATAGCAACTAAAATGTTATTATTAACATTAACAGCAATAATCATTACTTGGCTGCATTAATGTTGCCATAGGAACCTTTACATTCTAGACTTCTCCCTCCTTAATTTTTCAATCTTAATGTTGCAATAATGTTAGTTATTGTATTTAATATATAGCATATTTGTTGTCTTTTATGACTGCTGTTAATTAGATGTGCAATCTTTTATTAGTGTTTGGAACTATAATTACCTCAGCTCCAGGAAGTTTTGATAATCAGAATTCAATGCAGTTTTATTGACTTAGTTTTCCAACAGAAGTTATGAATTTCAGTGAATCAATATTCGTTTAAAATAGGACACCCAAATTCAAACAGGCCTTTAGTTAGTGAGCAAAGTGGCAGCAAAGCAATCCATCTTAACTGGTTTTTATGTTTGAGTATGTCAACATTCTTCTATTGAAGGCTAATTTTCTATGAGAAATCATTCCAGTGAGTCTTCTTTTTTTTTGTATTGTCCCTCCTGGTGGTACATAGATTACTTCAATATTATACATTGGGCAGGGGATTTAAAAATGCAATCCTTCCCCTCATCTCACCTCCCCACCATTTGAGAGAACTGTAAAATAGCTGCTGAATGGGATGAGCAAGGCTGTCTCACTCCAAGCCCATACAAGGGTAGTAGTTGAGATTTGGGATGGAACAGTAAATTTACCATAGACTGGTAAGCGTCAACCTTCAAGAGTCTCAGTATGGTCTCTGCAGTTATATTGAGAGAATTGAATAGCCAGCCCTACTGTTGGGACCACCTATTCCTATTTTCTAGTTCTGGTTCCCCTTGCTGGGGCTATTTTGTCAGTGGGGAAAATCTCTAACAGGAGGACTGCCTAAGGCATACTGAGAGGTGGACAGATCCAGCAGGAATCCTGGAATATGGTTTGCTAATGTGAGCAGCAAATATTGCGGTGGCTCCTAAGGCAACTGCTTCTGGGATAATAATCATAATATTAATAATGACTTTTAAAAGTACATATGTGCCAAGCACGGGGCTAAATGCTAGGGTAGATTCAATACAATCAGATCAGACAGTCCCTGTCCCATTTAGGGCTGACAACCTAAGGTGAAGTATTTAATCCCCATTTTGCAGATGAAAAAAACTGAGGTAGAAAGCTCATAATGTATGCCGGAAGATCATAGCCTCGTGCTGTGATCCAACTCTCAAAAGAATCTTTGCACTCATTTTGCAGTTTGCTGCACCCCCATCCTGCTATATTGCTTGTTGCAATTTGTGCCTCAGCAGGATTATGGCTGAAAGAGGTTGAGAGAATGTGTTTGTGGAGCTGAACAAACCAATAACACTATAATCAATCCCTTCTTGGAGGTTCTCAGACCTGTAGTCTCAGGACTGAGGGCTTAGAATAATGAAGGAACGTGGTCCAGTGGAAAGAGCACGGGCTTTGGAGTCAGAGGTCATGGGTTCAAATCCCGGCTCTGCCAATTGTCAGCTGTGTGACCTTGGGCAAATCACTTAACTTCTCTGGGCCTCAATTACCTCATCTGTAAACTGGAGATTAAGACTGTGAGCCTCCTTTGGGACAACCTGATCACCTTGTAATCTCCCCAGCATTTAGAACAGTGCTTTGCACATAGTAAGCGCTTAATAAATGCCATTATTATTAAGAATTTATTACATGTTAGGCACTGCTATAGTATAAGATTATCTGATTGGGTATGGTGGTTGCCCACCCACCCAATCACAGGAGTCACAATAGATCTTATTCCCCATTTTACAAATGAGGAAACTGAACTGAGGCCAGAAAGCTAAAGTGACTTGCCCAGGGGCACCCAAAAGGTCAGTGTCAGAGAGGAAATTAGAACCCAGATCTCCTGATTCCCAGTCATATCCTTTTTCTAATAATAATTGCATTTGTTAAGCACTTGTGTCACTGTACTAAATGCTGGGATAGATAAAAGGTAATTATGTCAGAACCAATCTCTGTCTCTCATAGGGCTTGCAGTCTAATAGTCACTAGACCATGTTGCCAACTTTCTTGATGGAAGACCCGATCGTCATCATTGCAAAGCCATGACTAACTAGTGCCACAGCAAATTGCAGTGTCATACAGTCCCACATTCAGATTACCATGCTTGTGTGGATTCAGGCTATGTACTTTTAGAATCCTGGAGCCAAAGAATGCATCTCTCAAGGCCAGACATGACTGCACCTCAGCTACTCCAGCTGGACTGCTGTCTTTATTAATTTTTTTTCCCAAAGAACTGGATTCCACAGTCTTCCTTGGTTATATGTTGCGGAGTTTCACAATCCTTATAGTCAGGGAATTATTCCTCAGGTCTAAGGAATAACAATTATGGCATTTAAGTGCTTATTATGTGCCAGGCACTGTACTGAGCACTGGGATGGATACAAGCAAATTGGGTTGGACACAGTCTCTGTCCCACGTGGGACTCACAGTCTTAATCCCCATTTTACAGATGAGGTAACTGAGGCATAGAGAAGTGAAGTGATTTATCCAAGATCACACAACAGACAAGTGGCCGACCTGGCATTAGAACCCATGATCTTCTGACTCCCAGTCTGTGCTCTAACCACTACTTCATGCTGCTTCTCCCTTTGTCTCCTGGCTTCATTTAATAGTATGTCTCTGCACACTGTAGGTGCTTTTCCCACCAAGAACCTTTAAAAGATGGAATGGACTGAATTAGGCCTGAGTTGAGGAGAGGTGAAGTTCCAAGTTTTAATTTGGGTTCTAGCCCCTGATATCCCACTGGGCTTGAACTTTTCTATTCCTACTCCACTGTCTTCTAGAGGAAATAATTTCTGGCTTTATCATGGTGATGTCGGGGGAGAATAAGCTAAGTGCTTTGAGCTCCTTAGAGGACAGGCTGTTAGTTCAGTGGAAAGAGCATTACTTTAAGAATCAGGAGACCTCATTATACCTGTAGTTGTCTAATGTGGGCCATTAACAAGCTCAACTCTCCCTGCTTGTGTTCAGAATGATTGGTGGCTTCAATCACTGAAGTTCTGTTGTGTGGCTTTGGGGAGAGGGAAGGGAGGGTGCCCCCTAACTTGCTCCCTGAACTGGAGGCTTTCCTCTTGGATCTGAGCAACAGGTATGACGCACTAGACCACAGTACCTCCCTCCTCCCACCCAAGTTTTTTTTTCTAAAACTGGTATTTTACTTACTATTTGCCAGGCACTATATTAAATACTGGGGGTAGACATAAAATGATCAGATGAGGCACAGTCCCTGTCCCACACAGGGCTCACCGTCTAAATCCTCATTTTACAGATAGAGCAACCGAGTCTGAAAGAAGTTAAGTAACTTGTCCAGGTCACACAGCAGACAAGTGGCAGAGCCAGGATTAGAACCCAAGTCCTCTGACTCCCAGTCCTGTGCTCTTTCCACTAGGCCATGCTCCTTCTTCTTGGAAGAAGGACATTCCCTGGAGTTCCTTGGATCTCAAAGACCTCCACAGTCAGGATTCCCTATTGTGAGCAAGACAACGAGTATTTCCTGAACCTACACAAGGGCAGAGCACCAGAATAGGATCTGGACACTTTGGTCTTGAAGAGGTGCACCTCTCCCAGAGAAGAGGCAAGATCATCCCAAGGGGAACTTCCTCTTGGCAGGACTAGGTCCCTGGCAGAGTGGACCCTGGGAAGCTTCTTTTTCCAGGGAGAGGGACAACAGGCCTAGAGTACATTTTTCTGAGGTCCTAAGTAGCCTCCATAGGGATCCCAACATTCACTGTTTTAAATTAATCAGTTGTTTTTATTGAACAAGTACTGTGTGCAGAGTCCTGTACTAAGTGCTTGGCATAGTTTAATGTAACAGAGTTGGTAGACACACTCCTGGCCCACAACAAGCTCACAGTCTAGAGGGGGAGACAGACAATATATATTAATTACAAATATGTACATAAGTGCTGTGGGGCTGAGGGAGAGGTGAATAGAAGGAGCAAATCAGGGTGACACAGAAGGGAGTGGGTAAAGAGGAAATGTGGGTTTAGTTGGGGAAGGTCTCTTGGAGGAGATGTGACTGTTGGATATAAATATAATGATATGCTTTTTGTTAAGCGCTTACTATGTGCCATATGAAGAGGGAGGATGTTCCAGTCCACAGGGAGTATGTGGGTGAGATGTCCCACCTCCCACCCACATTTCCTAGAGCTGTCCCTTCCCCCTTCTGTTCATATCTACCTCCCCTCCGGTCTCCTCATACCATTTTTCTAGGCAGGCACCAGCACGTCTTTCATTTTCCTCCTCCTGCTGTCCCACGAAGTTTCTGAAAATAGAAAGAAGAGGCTCAGAACATTAACTTTCTTTTAGGCCTGCTGCCTGACCACCAT
The DNA here is from genome assembly GCF_015852505.1 of Tachyglossus aculeatus. Taxonomy (NCBI): domain Eukaryota; kingdom Metazoa; phylum Chordata; class Mammalia; order Monotremata; family Tachyglossidae; genus Tachyglossus; species Tachyglossus aculeatus. The sequence continues at coordinate 89,019,691 of NC_052068.1, read as the reverse complement.
CAGGCCTGTGGCCTGTGAGTCAGAAAGCTGGATTTCATGGCTGGTTTAGCAGCTTCACAGGCCACACTGCAGAATCAATCTGCAACTGGAGCTAACACAGGGGCAGAGACCCAGTGACCTGTATGCTCCCATAACTTGCCCTTCTGCAGAGACTGGGGTCCACCCCTTATTCAGGTGCAGCTCCCCAGAAAGTAGGCTCAGTGTCTTCCCCTCCCAAACTATGTGCTGAATGGAGCCAGGGACCAATCAATAAAGGTATTTATTGAGCACTTCCTGTGTGCAGAGCAGAAGCAGCATGGCTTAGGTGGAAAGAGCACGGGCTTGGGAATCAGAGGTCATGGGTTCTAATCCCACCTCTGCCACTTAGCTGTGTGACTTTGGGCAAGTCACTTAACTTCTCTGTGCCTGTTACCTCATCTGTAAAAGGGGGATTAAGACTGTGAGCCCCACATGGGACAACCTGGTTACCTTGTATCTACCCTAGTGCTTAGAACAGTGCTTGGCACATAGTAAGCGCTTAACAAATGCCATCATCATCATCACTGTAATAAGTGCTTGGGAGAGTTCAATACAACAGAGATGGTAGACAAGCTCCCTGCCCACAAGAAGCTTGTAGTCTAGAGGAAAGAAAAGAAATGTGAGTCCTGTCACTTCCACCAGAATGTTGATTTCCAAGTTCTGTTCTTTTCCTAGCTGCTATTGACATCTCCCGGCAAACTTCTGAGAAGTTAGAATGGGGTCACCCCGGACAGCGCCCCAGCCTGACGGGGTGGGCTTAAGCTCTCTCTCCTGTTTGCTGCCTAATTAACAAGTTGGGTCCTTGCCAGCTCTTTATGTCTATCACGTAAGGGTCGTTTCCATTGGGTTTAGACAGACAGTCTTACTTTAAGAACCTTATTGATCAGCTGCTATCCTCACGTGGCTAAAGTGCTCCTCTTGGGGGAATGCTCTTGTGTTTTAAGTGCACGCAGTTACTCTCATGACTGGCTTGTAAACAGGTTTTAATGGGGCTATTAGTGTAAAAGGACAGGAAACTTTCAAAAACAGCCTCTTAAATATTCATGAGGATGTTTAAATCTGGTGCTTAATCACCACTGTTTGCACATAGCTAACTGGGAGGGGAGCTGACAGACTGGCTTCACTATTAGCAATTGACAGGGCATTAATAAACGCTCTTAGATGCATGATTAATGGCTAAAAGACAAGTGTGTTTTTTTTTTATTTTAACAAAAGGAGCCCCTCTTTTTCAGCCATGTGGTCACAGGAGGCTGGTGGGGTCTTCCTCTGGGTGGGGGGAAGTGGGTGTGGGAAGACAGTCAAGTTCATAGGCCCAGAAATAGCTTGACTTCTTTCTGTCCCTCTGCCTGCCTTTTTCAGGAGGCCAGGATGTTAGAGCCTAGAGGTTCTTCCTTTAGGACCTGCCTTCCTCCCCCAGGAGGATGTGGTGAAGGAGGAGAAACTCCCTCGAATAACCCCAGTGTTTTGAAGGATTGGCTATTTGCGTGCCACCCTGATATCCTTACTTCAGCTTACAGAGAGCCTTGGAGTATGGGCCCCCAGCAAGTTAAGATCACTCATCTTGAGAAGCAGTATGGCCAAGTGGAAAGAGCACAGGCCTGGGAGACAGGGGACCTGGGTTCAAATCCCTCCTCTGCTGTTTGTCTATGTGACCTTGGACTCTTTTCTAAGCCTCAATTTCCTCTTATAAAATGTGAGTCAATACCTGGTCTCTCTTCCCCTTAGCCCATGAGCCTCATGTGAGCTGGAACTCTATCTGACCTGATTATTTTCCATCTACACCCAGCATTTTGTATAATATCTGGCACATAGTAAGTGCTTAATAAATACTACTATGATTCTCTCCATCTCTTCATCTCTCCATCTCCCTAGTAGTGGAGTTACTGGTTTTCTCTTTCATACCTGGGGGCGATGATGTAAAGTGCAGTCTGAGTTTGGCATTTCACTATGTTTTTTACTTCTGCTGTCTGTAGTTCATATTTCTGATGAGGCAATAATCACCTGATTCTTAATATTCATATTTTGCTATAATCTCAAATGACAGCTGATGGCAATAACAGGGAGGCACCATGCCCAATGTTTAAAATAACTCAATATTTTCTGATTTGAGATGATAGGACTACCTTCAGCTGATAAGATAATTGAGGGTGTGCATATAAAGATTATTTAAGGGGAAAAATACCTCAGGAGAAATCATAATTTTCTCACTGGAGCTCGGATGACCTTAAATGTCAAAAAAAAGTGCTTCTGGGAGGCAAAATCAGTGGCTTCTCCAGCTGTGGAGTTGTGTGGTTTAAATTCAAGTATTAAGGTTCTTAAGACAATTTCATGGGAAAAAAATTACACTACTCTACCCCTATAGCAAAGTCCAATCCGGAACTCAGAGTCTGAGCCTACTTTTTTTTTATGGTCTTTAAGAAGTAATAATAATAATGATAATAATAATAATAATAATGGCATTTAAGATCTTACTATATGCCAAGCACTGTTCTAAGCACTGGGGGGATACAAGGTAATCAGGTTGTCCCACATGGGGCTCACAGTCTTAATCCCCATTTTCCAGATGAGGGAATTGAGGCACAGAGAAGTGTAGTGACTTGCCCAAAGTCACACAGCTGACAAGTGGTGGAGCTGAGATTAGAACCCATGACCTCTGACTCCCAAGCTCGTGCTCTTTCCTCTGAGCCACGCTGCTTTGCCAAGTGTTCTTCAAGTGTGCTTCTTTAAGTGTTTACTATGTTCCAGACACTGTACTATAATAATAGTAATGATTACTATTATTAAGCCCTGGGGTAGATACAAAAAAAATTAGGTTGGACACAGTCCCTTTTCCACATAGGGCTCACAGTCTTAATCCCCAGTTTGCATATGAGGTAACTGAGAAAAATTAAGTGACTTGCCCAAGGTCACACAGCAGACAAGTGGCAGTACTCTGACTCCCACGCCTGTGCTGTTTCCTCTAGGCCATGCTGTTTCTATGATTTGTTGTGTGCTTTTCCTGTGGGTTCTTGAGGAAAGAGGCCCAGCTATAATCATTAGTCTGATGAGTCCCATTCAGAAATAAAACAAAGCAGAGATGTCAGGACTTGACTCCTACCAGCCAGAGGCTGGAAATGAGCAAACTTTTATTTCTCCAGGCTCCAGTGAGGTCGAACCAAGTGGCTCTCCTCCTTAATGACTGATTTTGCTAAAATCATTGCTAGCCAAAGTATCATCATCTCCGGGACCAACTCATTGCTCCCCCAAACAAAAGAAAAGCCCCTCTGACCTAACCAAACATAATCACCCTTCAACAAAAGTCTTGGACCAAAAAGGGCAGCCAGAGAGAGGGAAGAAAGCACTTGCTGGGGATTGGAGTCATTCAGAGAGGCACTTAATCTCTGTTCCATGAGTGCTAAAGCATCAGGTTATTTGGGGGGTTGTGGGGAGGTGGTGATGTAATAGGCTAGATTAATATGATCCTTAATCACAGATCTGCCCAGGGAACCAGTACAACATTTTTCTAGGGAATGTGGACAAGCTGATGAAAAATGCATCTCTTGCTGAACAGTTTGCATTAAGGGCTTCCATAATAGCCAATAGATTGATTTTTTTTTTCTTTCACAAAACTCCAGTTGTCTCTCTTCCTGGATATATAGCTAGCAGAGAGCATAATCTAAGCAACCTACTGAATTGCAAGTTTGCGTTAAATGATTAGAATTGATATATTTGGTCACATTTCACTTACCAATGATTGTAATTCCCATTGCAAATACAAAGCATAATAGGAAGACAAAAATCCACCCAGCATATTGGAAACAAGTGCACTCTGGATGGGTAGGCCTGGCAGTTGATTGCATGAAACCTCCAAATTAATACAATTTGTGATTTATATCATGCCCTCTTATTCTAAAGCCTTATATCTCTTGAAAGTGAGTCTGATTGTCCCCGCCTCCCCATGACCAATCTTATGTCAGGAAAGGGTGAGGTGATTCATTCATTCATTCCCCTTTTAGACTGTGAGCCCACTGTTGGGTAGGGACTGTATATGTTGCCAATTTGTACTTCCCAAGCGCTTAGTACAGTGCTCTGCACATAGTAAGTGCTCAATAAATACAATTGATGATGATGATGATTCATTCAATTGTATTTATTGAGCACTTTGTGCAGAGAATTGTGTTAAGTGCTTGGAAAGTACAATCTGGCAAAGGAGACAATCCCTACCCAACAATGGGCTCACAGTCTAGAAGAGGGGAGAAAGAGATTTGATCCCTATGTTCAGGTTCAATGCTGTTTCAAAACCTTGAGTGCTCTGTTCTGTAGAGAAGGTTTGGAGGAGAGGGGAAGGGGAGGAACAAAAGGGAAGAGGTGGGAGCAAGTCTGGTGTAGGACCTCTGAAGGCAGTGTTGGTGGCTGGGATTCAACCTTCTTCTAGTCATTCAGGGACTGTTCTTGGTCCCTTCTGAAAATGAAATTACTAAGTGTTTACTATTGCCCATCGATGGATAATTGTGTCAGACAGTCAATCGTATTTATTGAGCATTTACTGTGTGCGGAGAACTTAGCACCTGGGAAAGTACAATGCAAGTACAATACAGCTCCTGTCATAGCCAGGACGCACAGTTTGAGACAGGGAGAGGAAGTATCTTACCCCTATTTTTTCAGGAGAGGAAACTGGTCTGCAGGGAGGCTAATCGATCACTCAGTGGTATTTTTTGAGGACTACTTGTATACATTACAAACACTAAGTAACCTGCTCAAAGTTACCCAGAAGGCCAATGGCAGAGATGGACAAGAACTCCAGTGTTCAGACTCCCAGATTTTCTTTCTTTGCTGCTTCACAGTGCCTTATTAGCATTTTTCTGGGTGCAGGGAACTATATAATAATTATAATAATTATTTTGGTACTTTTAAAATGGTATTTAAGTTCTTACTATGTGCCAGGCACTGCACTAAGCTCTGTGATTGATGTAAGCTAATCAGATAACATAAGGAGCCCTCAGCCCATGTAGCAGGGAGAACAGCCATTGAATCCCCATTTTGAAGATGAGAGAACTGAGGCTGGGAGAAATTAGGTAACTTGCCCAAGGTCATACAGCAGACAAGTGATGGAGTCAGGATTAGAACTCAGGGCCTCCAACTCCCAGGCTGATATTCTTTCCACTAAGCCATGCTGCTTCTCATAACCAATGGTAACAGAGGATGTGGGTGGGAGATAATAATAGTAATGATGGCATTTATTAAGCGCTTACTATGTGCAAAGCACTGTTTTAAGCGCTGGGGAGGTTACAAGGTGGTTAGGTTGTCCCACGGGGGGCTGACAGTCTTAATCCCCATTTTACAGATGAGGTAACTGAGGCACAGAGAAGTTAAGTGACTTGCCCAAAGTCACACAGCTGACAATAAGCAGAGTGAGGATTTGAACCCATGACCTCTGACTCCAAAGCCCATGCTCTTTCCACTGAGCCATGCTGCTTCATGTCTGCCCACTCTAGGAAGGACAGAGTAGTGCAGTCCTAGCTAGCTCAAGGGGAGAATTGGACTGGAGGTCACTAGATTGGTGGATTTGGGTTGGATTGATAGCTGAACTGGTTGATCTAGGAGCCTGAATGGAATTTTAGTGGACTGTTTATGTGGCCCAAATTCCCCAGTTAATTGTCAACTCTTGATTCCCTTTCTGCTTCAAGAGCTGTAGTCTGATTAATAAACTAGTTGATAACAAAAGTAGGTCTTCTGTTACACCACCAGGAGTCCAGCACTTTTTCCCCAAGACCCAATGACATCTTCCTTTAGCATTTTCAGCTGGACATCTATTGTTGCTTTGACCAACTCTAGATCCTTAAGTCTTATCCTCCTCCAAAGCATTTCACTGCTGCTGTTTTGCAGTCAGGTACACTTGGGCAGGGAGCAGTGATACACACAGATTTCTTATGCTATGTACAGTCTAGTTAAGTGGAGAATGAGGTAGTTGTCTGTCTAATTCAGGACTGCACTAAACGAAACATTTTTGCTCCACTTATTTCCTCAAAACCCGCATATAGCCTCTGCTGCCATCGGCTACACAGATTCCTTGCAACCCAGAAAAATACTAATAAGACTTTGAGAAGCAGCATGGAAGGAACATAATAATGGTACTTGCTAAGCACTGTTCTAAATGTGGTAGATACAAGTTTCCTGTCCTACATGGGGCTCACACTCTTTTTACAAATGAGGTAACTGAGGCTCAGAGAAGTTCAGTGACTTGCCTAAGATCACACAGCGGACATGTGGTGGAGTTGGGATTAGAACCCAGGTCTTTCTGACCCTCTATCCTCTAGTTCGCTCTGCTTCTTCATAGGATTGAGAATCTGAAGCCCTGTGTTATAGTCCATCTCTGCCACTGGCCTTCTGGGTGACTTTGTGGGAAGTGACACAGTGCTTAGTAATCAAATCTCCACTTCATTTGGCCAGAGTAAATCTGATGATTCTAGAAGAGCTGACAGTAAGACTCCATAGCAAAGAGTCTAGAACTAGAAATCCCACGACATTTAAAGCTACCAAAATGTCATTGCCTTGGAGTATGGCAAACTCGGTGAATCCATAAATAGCAATAGCAATCGGTGTGAGATATTGCTCTCCTCGCAGACCCAGGTTTTGTGTTTTGATCTTCATCTCAGGCAGTCTCCGCAAGTATTCAGGGTCCCAGAAATCTTTAGTCAGGGCCCAGCCATGTCTTGTCTCTGTGCATCCTCAAAGCGAACAGATGAAAATATAATTTCAGGCCAGTTTATTCTGCAGAAGGAGTTCCAACTTGACATGTGCTTACTTCAATTAGATTGTCCAGCAACATTACAGTGGAAAATAATCACGGGGAGGAGAGACTTTCCAGGAAGACCTGGGAATTGATTTTTATTTTTAACACTCAAATGCAATTCCAAAGAGCCCCCGTCTTTTGGTGGGAGTTGCGTATTAATGTAGTCCATCTGAAGAGAATGCATTAACAACTCTTATGCTCTTGTATTAAGCATTATGCCTCTTCTTTAAAGTCAGATTAATGGAGATTAGTGGTACCACTTAAGAGTTTAAACATCACACTGACCCAAATTGTTTGTGCTGCCACGAGGCAAGACTACATGAGGAGCTGAGAAGCTGGATGTCTTAATGTCAGAAAAGTGATTTCATTAACTGTTCTGTCTAAGAAAGCTCATCTTTCTTCTCTGCCCATAATCCATATGTTGCATTTCCAGATTTTTCTATGAAGTCTCAGCCCTATGAAAATGGTCTTGAATACTCATTTATATAAATATCCTTTTAGTAATCAAATATCACTCTTGTTCTTCTCCATTTGGCATTCGAGGGTGGTGTTCACTCCCAGAATACTAGAATGGCCTCATTAATGTTTCTTATCCATCGGAAGGATAAAAATAAATCTCAAGCAAAGGCACTTAGAAGTCTGTCATGTCGAGCAGGGGGGGAAAAGCGGATAGGCCTTAATTAATATTAACTTAAAAATGATGTCGTCATGAACACTTGGATGTGATCTGTGGAACAGGCTGTGGGAGATCGTGTTTTACACACAACATAATCTAAACTTAATAGATAGGGAAAATATTTCACAACCCCAAGTATTTCAGCCACCACAGTATGATAGGGATTCAAATTCATAAACCACGCCAGCTGGTAGGAAAAATATACCTTCCCTAGGGAAGGCCCCCTGTGTCTTCAGTGAGGGAGTCCTTTAGGAGAAATAAGAAAGAATGCGCAATATTTCATTGATCTCAGAAAGGATGACTCTAGCTGGAGTAGTAGCAGCAATTGGGTGTGATTAAAGGTGCATCCGAGGTAATTGTTTCTGGTAACTATAATTCTTAGATAAAAGTACTGAGATTTGTACCCAGTCAGGAGTCATGGAGAAATTCCCATTCTGTTCTTGTGTCTACTGAGGTGGTTTTGGCCTCCTCTAGATCCAGCCCTCTAAAGTTGCATTAGGACAATAATCACTGATGCTTCTGTTAGGGTTATATCACTTGGCCGCTCCCATCTTCCACATTGACAGTCTACCCTTCAGGCTCCTCACCTCTGCTTCTTTTGTGGTTCTTTTGCACTGTCCCATATACATTATCCTTAGTAGGGTCATTTTCTCCCTCCATAGAGAAATCTCTTCTCCCCATCCCAGAGGGATAGGGTTAGCAGGGTTTATGACCTTGCATCAGTCTTCTCTGAGCCTGGAACAGCTGTTGCCTCATCTCCCCCAGGCAAATCCTCTGACAACCTGACCCAAAGTAGCTCTCGTGGATCGAGCTGATGGACAAGGAACTAATGTGGGGGGCTGCCCTAACTTTTCAACGATATTCTTTGCTTAAGCCATAATTTCAAAGAAGTTCCAACACTTCCTTGCCTGCCCCAAACATTTACTAGCTTGCTTCTCCTGGGTGGAATGAAATCAACATTATTTGCTCGTATAAAAGAATGTGAACAAGGGGTCAATTGGCTGTTTGCAGAACAGGTTTAAAATTTAAATTCTAATTTTTATGAACTATCAGGCAACCAAAAGAAAAAAAAGGTAGAAACTCCACCCCAGAGGAATCAAAACAGTCTTGTCTTTTATGCTCTTGAGTCATTTCCGACCCACAGAGACTCCGTTGACACACAATGCCCAGGACGTCCCACCTCCGTCTGCAATCGTTCTGGTAGGGTATCCATAGAGTTTTCTTGGTAAAAATATAGAAGTGGTTCTTCCATGCAGTACACTTGAGTTTCCACCCTCTACTCTCTCCCATGCCGCTGCTGTCCAGCACAGGTGAGTTTTGACTTTTAGCAGATTGCTTTCCACTTGCTAGCCGCTGCCCAAGCTAGAAATGGAATGGGTAGGCCTCTGCTTGACTCTCCCTTCCATGGCTGAGACTGGTAGAGTACTGGAAACTCCAGGTGCAACCCTGAGAGGGTAAAGCAGGTTTAGTTACTGTCTTCCCTAAGTGAAGATCAGGATTCAGTCACATGCTAATAATAATAATTATGGTATTTGTTAAGCACTTACTATGTGCCAAGCACTGGGGTAGATACAAGGTCATCAGATTGTCCCACGTGAGGCTCACAGTCTTGATCCCCATTTTACAGATGAGGTAACTTAGGCACAGAGAAGTTAAGTGACTTGCCCAAAGTCACACAGCTGACAAGTAATGGAGCCAGGATTTGAATCCATGACTTCTGACTCCAAAGACCGGGCTCTTTCCACTGAGCCACACTGCTTCTCCACTTCCTTTAAGATAGGGGTACTCTATTTGGGAAACGGATGGTCCCAGACAAACTGGGATAGTTGTGTTTTTAGGTTTTTTCTCTTCTGAGATATTTTTCACTTTTGAGAGAGTCAGGACAGCTGAGACATGAAGCAGGCAAGCAGCCTTCTACTTACTGAGACTCAGACACAAGCCTAATCTTTATTATCCTGGCCACCTGTCCTGATACTGTCCTTTAAAATGCTCAGCATAACTCACTGTAGGTTCTCAGCTCTTACTAAGGTTCCCTAGATTTACATTGTTATTGTCTGTTATCTTGTACTCTCCCGAGCACTTACTACAGCACTTTGCACCCAGTTAGTGCTCAAATACAATTGAATGACTGATTGGAGGTAGTGGCTGAACAAACACTATGATGTAGGGGGAAGAGCTAACTTATTGTCAGGGTTTAAAAGATGCTGATAAGAACACTAATGAAGGTATCTGGATTTCTGCTAGTTAGGTGCAAATATGATACTTCACACTGTGATGTATTTAAAATTAGAATTTGTTAAACTCTGTTCAGTTTGACACACCTCTTCATGAATTCAGTGAGTCTAAGGAAATGAAGGTCTGAAGTCAATCATTGTTGGTGGGTTGGACTTGGTTTAAAAGATCAGTGAACACCCTGATTCTAATCCCAGCTCTGCCACTGACCTGCTGGGTGGCTTTGGACCACAGGTCCAACCTTTCTGGGCCTCAGTTTCCTCATATGAAAAATGGAGCCAATAATCCTTGCCTCTCCTTGTCTCACTGCAATATTGTGAGGACAAAAAAGAAAAGAAAAGGAGAAAACTAACATTAAAGTTCTTTGTAAACTGAAAATGCTATACAGATTCAAGGTATTTTCTTCGCCGTCTACACGGAGCAGTATTAAAGCTGTTCTGTGGTTTATGACTGCAGCTTCCATTTGCAGTGCCGGTCTCTGTTTCTGTAGCAGAGTATAACTAACAGTATAGCAGGAGTGTAGCTCATTATTCACCTGGATCATAAACCCAGAACAGAAGGCTTTGCAGATAAGGAGGGCTCCTGTGGCTAAAGCAAAGGGACCAACTTGAGTACATAGATCCTGTGGTTATCGTGCCTGTGCTTCCAATGAACCAGAAAGGAGTGAGGCTGAGAGAGATTAGGGAGGAAGAAAGGAACTGTTCTTCAAGTGCTTCTGAGATGTAAAGGTCTAGAAACGTTTCTTGGAAAGCGGATAACATTTCGAGAAGCAGTGTGGCCTGGTGGAAAGAGCATGGGCCTGTGAGTTGGAGAACCTGGATTCTAGTCCCAGCTCTACCACTTGTCTGCTGTGTGACCTTGGATAAGTCGCTTCATTTCTCTGTACTTCAGTTCCCTCATCTGTTAAATGGGGAGTAAATCCCACTCCCTGTTACTTAGACACTGGGGCAGGGATTGTATCCAACCTGATTAACCTCTGTCTACCCTAGTGCATAGTACAATGCCTGGCACACAGTAAGCACTTAAAAAGTACCATAATAATAATACTAATAATAATTATTAATAATAAGAACTCTTCCAGAAACCTTTGGGGCAGCAGGAAAATTGGGACCTTCCTTCACCTATCCACAAAAGCAGTCACTTCTGCTGCCTTTGCAAGCTAAGGCTGCCTTCAAGGCAGGGTCAAGTGGTGTTGCTGTTGGAGCTGATTTGGATACCCCTGAGAACTCTGGGCTCCAGGCAGACATCCAGTCCCTGCCATATCTGGTTGGGTTGCTGGGATTTTTGAGGGATTTCTGCCCTTCCTTTCTCTTGGCTCATCCCAAGTTCATCTGGCTTCATACTAGTCAGTTTTCAACTAGTCCTTCCCTTGTCCAGTACCGATAATGACCCCCAAAACCTTTATTTGCAAATGACCAACCAAATGAGTTCTGTGAATTCCCCACAATGAACCTTATTTCTGTCCTTATGATGCTCTTATGTAAAATGCCATGAAGTGATACTATTCCTGTTGCTTGCAAGGAGATGTGTGAGAGTAGTTGTTTATCAGTTTCTAAACAAAAAAATCTTAATGTCACCAGAAATGAACAGGTTTACAGGGTAAATGCATGCTGGTTTAAATTTTTGATATTTCACATAGTCATCATGTAGCTAAATAAAAGTGTGTGTGTCTGGATATGGAGGAGGGGGCTGTGGCAAAAGGATGCATAATCCTTTCATGTATTAGTGGCCACCATGCCAGGTACAAGTACAATTTTTCTATAAATGTTTCTTTCTTCCATTATTATTCTTTGGGATTTTACTCATCCTCTGATGTAATAACACCTTGAATCTATTTAGCGCTTTTAATTTCCAAAGCACACTCACATAAATTCTCATTTTGCTTCCTCAAAATCGTTGTGAAGTGGATTGGGACAGGTTTTTTCCAGTTTTTGCAAATGAGGAAACTGAGGCACAGAGGGGGGAAGTGGCTTGCCCAAGTTCACATGGCAAAAATCAATGGTTTAGCTGGGTCCAGAATCCACACCTCGTGACAAGTTCACCAATCTTCCCAACAGGCGAGCTGCTGTTTCTTATTCCTTAAGATCGGAGACCCTGCTCTCTCAATTATCAGATGAATGCCTACTCCAGTAACTTGCCTGCAGGAATTATTCAATAAATATGTATTGATGTTGATGTCTTACATGGCCTAGTATCAGAATCAATTAATCAATCATCTTAATTGAGTATCTATTGAGTGTGAATAATAGAAGCAAATCACCCATTCCCTGCTCTGTAATAGGGGGAGATAGACAAAAAATATTTACAAATAGTGGAAGGAGGAGGAAGAATGAAAATCCAACGGGAAAGAGCTTGAAGTTATCAGGATGAACCAGCTCAGTAAATAATTGAATATGTAATTTTAAAAAATGGGAACGGAATACATCAGCGGAAAGGGTGGGTGCTAGGCTAATGTGACTAGTTTGTTATGAATCAATTAAAGAGAGTTTCCTGGAGGAGGTGGAATTTTAGGAGGGCTTTGAAGATGGGGAGAGCTCCTGTCCAGCGAATCTAGGGGGATGGTTTAGTTCCAAGCTGAGGAAACAGTGTGAGTGAATTGTCAGAGGCTGGAGAGTTTAGAGTGAGGTACAGTTAGAATTGAAAGGCGGGTGACCTTTGAAGTGAAGATTGTGAGATGCAGAATAGAAGGGAAGAGAGTCTCTATGGAAGATGGAAAGAACTCATGGAGAGCCTTGAAGCCAATTGTTAAACGTTTCTACTTAGTGCAGAGGGAGCATTTGTGCATTGTTTGGAGCTTTTAGAGGAATATGGAGATATGCTTCAAAATGATCTATGCAGCGGTATACAGTACAGTCTCCTTGTGGGCAGGGAATAAGTCTACCGACTCTATTATATTGTACCCACCCAAATGTTTAGTACAGTGCTCTGCACACACTAAGCATATATACTCAGTGAATGCAATAGCATGGCATGGTGGATAGAGGCCAGGCCTGGGAGTTAAAAGGTCATGGGTTCAAATCACCTCACTTCTCTGTGCCTCAGTTACCTCATCTGTAAAGTGGGGTTTGAAACTGTGACCCCTGCGTGGGACAGGGACTGTGTCCAGCTTGATTTGATTGTATCCACCCCAGTGCTTAGTATAGTACCTGGCACCTAGTAAGCACTTAAATACCGTTATTATTATTATTAGAGATTGGGAGACCAGTGAGGAGATTGATATGGTAATCTAACTGTAATGAAATGAGAACCTGGACCAGGATGGTCACATTTTAGGTGGAGGGGAAGGGGTGGATCCAGGAGATGTGGAAGAAGTGACAGGAGTTAGCAGTTGATTGAAAGCTGAAAGACGATGAGGACTGTAAGTTTGTCGTGGGCAGGGAATGTGTCTGCTAACTCATACTGTCAAGGTCTCAGTACAGTGCTTTGCACATAGCAAGCACTCAAATACCATCGGTTGACTGATTAAGTCAATTAAGTTGTAGACTTCTGGGAAGTGGAAGATTGTGGGGTTTTTTTTTAACGTTTGTTTCTCCTTTGCAGGCTGTGCAGGGATCATATCTACTAACTCTATTACATTGTATTTTCCCAAGTGCTTAGTACAGTGCTCTGCATACAGTAAGCATTCATTACATACCTTTAATTGATAGACAAAGTAAGGAGGGGGATTGAGTTTAGAAAGGAAAAATGAGAAGTTAATCATCGGAGATGTTGTGGTTGAGGCATCAGCAAGACATTCGAGTGGAGACACTCTGTAGGAAAGAGGAAATACAGGGTTATAGATTGAGTTAAAGGTTAGGGCTTGAGAGGTAGGTTTAGGGGTCAGCCATGTAGAGTAGGTAGCTAAAGCCTTGAGCAAATCAGTCAATCAATCAACGTCAATTGGTACAGAGCACTGTACTAATTGCTTGGGAGAGTACAAAGGAATTAGTAGTCATGATACCTGCCCTCAAGGAATTAACAATCTTGTGGGGGAGACTGACATTAAAGTAAATTACAGAAAGGAAGAAGTAATAGAATATATAAAATATGAACATAAGTGTTACTGGGGGGTGTGGGAATTAAGTGCTTAGGGGTGTGGAAGTGCTGACATGGGAGTTGGAGGCGATAAGGTGGGGAAATGAGAAATTAATTGATGAAGGCCTTCTGGAGAAGATGTGATTTCAGAATGACTTTCAAAATGTGGGGAACTGGTCTGTTGAATTTGAAGGAGGGAGAATTCAGGGAGAAGGTGAGAGCAAGACATTAGAAATGGAAGAGAAGAGAGTGAGGCACACTGGATAGATTAGCTCAGCAAAGGCAGCACAAATTACTCCTTTGTGGACTGCACAAGTAGAGGCTTATCTTCCTTGCTGCCTCAATTATTCTGGAAACACTCTTCACTTTCTGGCTAGGTTTTTGGGGACTTTATTTTTAAAATCCCTTGAGGAAGGTGCGTTCTCCTCTTCCCTACTGTTTGCTGCCCGCTCCGAGGCCTGACATCCTCTTTCTGATTCAGAAATCAGTCATATGTCTTAATCCCCATTTTGCAGATGAGGTAACTGAAGCACAAAGGAAGCGAATTGACTTGCTTAAAATCACGCAGCAAAGTGTGGAACCAGCATTAGAGCCTGAATGAAGAGCACTGTACTAAACACTTGGGAGAATACAATGTAACAGAGTTGGAAAACACATGCCCTGCCCACAGGAAGCTTGCAGGATCTATTTCCGCTCCCAGCTCCACAGCACTTATGTACATATCTGTAATTTATTAATTTATATTTGTCGGTCTCCCTCCACCCTGCCCCAGACTGTAAGCTTGTTGTTGGCAGGGAATTTGTCTGTTTATTGCTGTATTGCACTCTCCCAAGTGGTTAGTACAGTGCTCTGCAAACAGTAAGAGATGAAAAATACGATTGACAGTCACGAACCGGATTTCTCACAAGGACTTCAAATTTAATATGTCTAAAAGCAAACTACTCATCTTTCCTCCTAACTTTTCTGTCTCAGACAATAGAACTGCCATCCTTCCTGTTCCAGAGGCCTGCAATCTCAAAGTTCTCCTGGATTCCCTTATATTGCGAGCTCTGTGTGGGACAGGGATTGTGTCTGATCTGATTATCTTGTATCTGTCCCAGCACTTAGCACAGTGCTTGGTGCATAGTAAGCACTTAATAAATACCTTACTTATATTTATTTAAACAGAGATGAGGGAAACGGCTCTTGAGCCCAGGATTTACTTTGGGTTTTTACCCAGCAAAGATCAGCTGTTGCTGCTGAGAGGATAGGCAGAAGTTTTGTTTTAATTGTTCAGTTACTTAATAATAGTTGAGGTATTTGTTAAGCACTTACTATTTCATTCATTCATTCAATTGTATTTATTGAGCGCTTACTGTCAGGCACTGTACAAACTGCTGGGGTGGATTTAAGTGAATTGGGTTGGACACAGTCCCTGTCCCACCTGGGGCACCCAGTCTCAATCCCCAATTTACAGATGAGGTAACTGAGGCACAGAGAAGTGAAGTGACTTGCTCAAGGTCACACAGCAGACACGTGGCTGAGCTGGGATTAGAACCCATGACCTTCTGACTCCTAGGCCTGTGCTCTACTCACTACACCATGCTGCTTTTCATACTTCAGAGGTGACTCCTGTTAGAGGAGTTCCCCCAAGATAGAGTGGGTCAAACTTACCTCTCATCAGGGAGACACCTCTTCTATGGTTTGAGCCTCCATTATTGTCGTTCAGTACCAACTCAGAAAGTTCCACCTATCTTATCCCCAATGCAGTTTCTGCCCTACCTGGAGTTCAGCCTCTATAGTCGTCCCCCATCCCAGGGTTGACCTCACCTGATCCTGCATAGTTAGGGAAAGCTGATGGGATCACAGCCTTAGGTGGTATGTCTGCATTTACATGTGCTTAACAAATTGCCTGTTCACTCAATTACATTTTATTTAATCATCTGTAATCATATAAATTATGCCTGATGGTAGTAAATGTTCATGTCAGCTCCTAATTATAGATTGATTAATTGGCTGCAGTGATTTGTATTACTTCTATAAGAATATATGAAGATGATGATAAATTATGATCAGCGATGCAGAACACCACTGCTGGAGCAGATTTCAAACGTTGTCCCACATCTTAAGGGAAACTTCTTTTCATTTTGATGTTCCTGCCAGATGCCTCAAAAGACAGTTAGGATTCCTTTTATTTATTTATTTATTTATTTTTGTAACACCTGATTCAAGAATCATTTTATTTTGGGAAAAACAATATGCAGTTCATCACTCTTTGGTGCCAGCAGAAATGAATAACTATGAGCTCATTAGTATCAAATTGGCCTCATTACACCATGCTGGGTGCTGAAACTTCACAGGGTTCACATTAACCTGGGAAGCAGGATCTTGGAGAGTTGAATGATTTTACCTGAATGCAGGACTTGGCTTTGAATTACTGGGAGGGTTGAGGTCTGCGGGATTTTCCTAAGAGGGAGAGTTCCATGATGGAGGAACAGTTTGACTGAGGGGGTGGAGGAAGAAGAGTTGAGAATGAAATAGAAGATGAGATTGGGAGGAAGAGAGACAGTGGTTTGGAAGTGGTGGATGAAGAGAGCACATATATGAGATGTGGCAAATTGGTGGAGAGACTTAAAAGCAATTGTAAGGAGTTTCTATTTGATTACAAGGGACACAGGAAGACAGTGGAAGGCTCTGAGGAGCAGAACGATACTTCAGGAAGAGAATAATAAGAATTGTGGTATTTGTTAAGCATTGACTATGTGCCAGTTACTGTACTGTGCACTGGAGTGGATAGAAGTAAATCCAGTTGGACACAGTCCCTGTCCCACATGGGGCTCACAGTCTTAATTCCCATTTTACAGATGAGGTACTGAGGCACAGAGAAGTGAAGTGACTTGCCCAAGGCCACAAAGAAGACAAATGTTGGAGCTGGAATTAGAACTCAGGTCCTTCTGACTCCCAAGCCCATGTTCTATCCACTGGGTCATGCTGTTTCCCTCAGATGATTGGAGTGAAACAGAGAAACTTGAGGTAGGGAGACTGGTGAAGAGGCCAATCAAATAGTCTAACTATGACATAACCAGAGTTTAAGTCAATCAATGGTATTGAGCATTTGCATTGTGCAGAGCACTGTACTTAGTATTTGAGAGAGTACAATATAATCTGTAGACATGGACGCTGTTCTCAAGGAGCTTACAGTCTGGGAGGGGGAGAGTGGTAACTGTTTAGAGGGAAAGAGGTGGATCCAGGAGATAATGTGCAGGTAGAACAGAGAGAATCTGACAGATTGAGTGTGAGAGTTTAAGGAGCACACAGAGTTGAAGCATGTGCTGAATTTGCAGGCCTCTGTTTCAAGGAGAATTGTGGTGCTACTGATTTAAGAAAGGGAATAGATTTAGGAGGGATGATGTTTTAAACATAGAAGTTTCAGGTGCCACTGGGACATCCAGGTGGAAATAACCTGGAGGTGAGAAGAGATGCCGAGTTGCAGGTTAGATTGGAAGTTAGGATTAGAGAAGTAGAGTCATCTGTGTGTGCGTAGATGAGCTTCTCGAGAGAGTGGATGTACAGTGAAAAATGTAAGGGGCTTAGACTAGAACCTTTGTGGGATCCTAAGAGTTAAGGGATGAGAAGTGGAAGAGGAGATAATGAATGAAATGGAGAAAGAGTAGTGAGAGGTGGGAGGAGATCTCAATTAGTGCTGTTAACAAATACTAGATCTTAAAGCATTTCAAGGAAGAGGGAATGGTCAAGGAGGATTAAGACTAACTAGAGCTGATTGGATTTAACTATCAGGAGGTCATTTGTGACCCGAGGAGTGGAGTGAAAGGATCAAAGCCCTGATGGTAGTGGGTCACAAAGAGAGTTGATGGAGAAGTTAAGCCAATGGGTGTAAATTACCTGCTCCAGGAGTCTGGTTAGGAAGCAGCATGGCCTGGTGGGAAGAGCATGGGCGTGGGAGTCTGAGGATCTGGGTTCTAATCCCAGTTCTGCCACTGACCTGTTGTGTGACCTGGGACAAGTCACTATAACTCCCTTGGGCCTTAGTTTCCTCATCTGTAAAATGAGGAGAGATAGCTGCTTCTCTCCCCCATAGAATGTGAGCCCCATGTGAGACAGGGACTATGTGTGACCTGATAATCTTATATATTCTCCAACATGTAATACAGTGCTTGGCACATAGTGCTTAAGTACCACAATTATTATTGTTATTGTGATTATTATTATTACTGTTATTTTTATTATATGAATGGGAGAAGAAAGATAGTGATAGTTGGAGGGGTGTGTGGGTTTGAGAGAGGATTTTTAAGCAGAGGGGAGATGTGGGCATGTTTGAAAGCAGAAGAGAGCCATCCTAGAGAAAGTGAGAGATAGAAGATAAGTGAGGGAAGAGAGAAGAGTGGGGGCAACTGCTTTCAGGATGTGAGAGGGGTGCAGGTAGAGGGGGTATATTTAGTGAGCTGGTAGGAGACTTCCTCCTGGGAAGCTACAAAGGTGAGAAGGAGTTCAGAGTAGGGAGGTGTCTTTTGAGAAACGTTGGGACTTCAGTCTGACCCCACATCCCTTTCTTTGTATGCCCAAATGACATTCCGTCACTCATTCCTGATTTCCAACATCTGATTTTCAAAATATGTCCTTTCTTTCCAATGCCTCCCTCCCCTGTGCTCCTTTCATTTTCTGTTCCTGTTACAACTGGATTCCAGATTTCATCTTCCCAGGGTGTTGCAGACTGCAAGCCCATTGTGGGCAGAGAATGTGACTGTTTATTGCTATATTGTGCCATCCCAAGTGCTTAGAACAGCACTTAGTACAGTGCTTATGTTGCCAACTTGTACTTTCCAAGCGCTTAGTACAGTGCTCTGCACACAGTAAGCGCTCAATAAATACAATTGATGTTGATGATAGTACAGTTCTTTGCACACACTAAGCACTCAATAAATATTGAATGAATGAATTATGCTCTTTGGACTTTTCTTGATCAATCCTTTTATCCCCATCATCTCCATCATTCTATAATTTGAGTTTCTGTTTCTTCCACTAGATTGCAAATTCCCTGATCATGTCTAATAACTACTGTACTCTCCCAAGTACTTTATACAGTGCTCTGCATACAGGTCACACTCAGTAAGTACTATTAAATACTGCTCGATCTATGAGCATGGAACATTCCTTCTCTTTGGGGCCTAGGGCCAAATGAATATTGATACTCTTATAGGGGAGAAACCCCCAAAACTCTCCAAAGGGAAATGATCACCTCTAGAAACCAATAGTTTTCTAGTCTCTATGCTAATGCCCACTAGACCACCCCACTCTCATTGTGAAGGACAATGACCACCTCTGATTCTGGAGACCTCATTCATACAGTCAAATATTATATTTGGCTCTTTAAATCATCACCATGGTCCCTAGAGGTACCTTCAGCCTTGAGATTTTTAAAGCATTGGATAGCTAATTAGATGACAGAGATTCTTTTTCAAGCTAGACCAGTTTTTTTAACTTTTCTATGTGCCACTTATAAAACCAGGGCCAGCATACCTTCATCATCATTGGGAGTATTTACTAAGTGCTTACTGTGTGCAGAGTACTGTACTAAGCGAGTTTGGGAAGTAAAGTGAGATATGATAGGACAAAAAAAAGCCTTAAGATTGATGAGTGGCAATGAGTGTTTGATGTAGAGTTGTATTCTTTGGCTTATATGATCATTGTTTATCATTGACCAAGCATTTCCCAGAGGTGGATGGGGAATCCTGGTCTGGAACAGGATATGCTGAGCAGGGATAGTGGGAGGGCAGGCTTTCCCTTTTTCCTCATGATGTTCTTCATGCTTCAGCACCAATAGGAAAAAAAAGCTGAGAGATCTAATTCCCCACCTGGTTGACTTCTGGCTGCCATCTGTAGGTAGATAATTATTACACTGCCCTCTCTTTGTGCTCTATATAGTGGAGACAATGGATGCAAATGATCTGGAATTGTCAAATAGAAACAATAGCCATTGCTGCTCAGAACAAAGGTTGGGGACATTCACTTCTCTTAGCAGCTAGGAATCGGGAAAGTGACAAGGAAGAGGAGTCCCAGGTTCAAAGTAGGTCTCCCTGCCTTGTCCAAGGTCCCGTTTCCCACCCACCTATTTTCCCTTTCCTCCCTAATAGCATGGCTTTTTCCCCATGTAGTAGTGCTAGAGCTAGTAGTAGTATTATTCATTCATTCAATCGTATTTATTATGAGCTTACTGTGTGCAGAGCACTGTACTAAGAGCTTGGGAAGTACAAATCAGCAACATATATTATCCCCCTCTAGACTGTAGGCTCACTGTGGGGAGGTAACATATCTACCGACTCTCTTATATTGTACTTCCCCAAGTGCTTAGTACAGTGCTTTACAGACAATACGTGCTCAAAAAATGCTTGTTGTATGCACTGAAGCTCAGTATGAAGAGTTTTTGCTTCAACAGGAGTTCCACTTTCAGGTGAACTGGGATATAAAGTGAGAAATCATTTTTTTACCTTGGATGACAAAGCAGCCTTTGTCAATGGCTACTTATCTGAAGCAGACAGCTTCTTTTATTTCACCATGAACAAGAAAGCAGTGTAAGGAGCTTACAATCCAAGGAGATTTTCCTTTCCTTGGATACTGTAGTCAGAGGACTTCTTCCTGAGGGAATCTGACTGATCCAGTTGTCTCACAGAAATGCCTAGTTCAAGTGGTAATTAATTCCCAGTCCACACTGGGATCTGTAAGCCTCTCACTTGTTGATTCTTTAGTATAGTGTTTTGCAGTCAGTAGGTGCCCAATAAATAACATTTTTGGTTGATTCTGCCCATGGAACTTTTGCCCAGGGAAACCTGCAGGGGTGTCAAGGGGAAAGAGGTTTTTAAGACTATAGATTAAAAAAACAAACAAGGAACCAAAAAAAAAAAAACCCAAAACACCAAACCACTAAAAATGCCTTTGGGTTCAGACCAAGCTTCCTACTTGCCCAGAATTCTGTTTGTCAGTGGCATCAAAGAGTGCTTGAGGAAATATGACAAAGAATGTAAGTTTGCTGTGGGCAGGGAATATGTCTGTTTATTGCTGTACTGTACTCTCCTAAGTGCTTAGCACAGTGCTCTGCACACAGTAAGCAGTCAATATATAATTGAATGAATGAATAGTTGCACTTCTTACATTTATTCTCATGGTTAAGCTGAGCCTTCTTACTTCCTTGGTTGCTTTTTCCTTTAATAACTAATCATGGACCCCTATTCCATGAATTTCTTTCAATTTATTGGCATATCAACTTCCATGGCAGTGTGGCCAAGTGGAAAGGGCACTGGACCTTTGGGAGTCAGAAGACCTGGGTTCTAATCTTGGTTCTGCCACTTGCCTGCTGCTTGACTTTGGGCAAATCACTTAATATCTCTGTGCCTCAGTTTCCTCATCTGTAGAATGGGGTTTAAATACCTGTTATCCTTCCTGCTCTGTAGACTGTGAGCCAAATGTGGGATAGGGATGGTGTCTGAGCTAATTGCATTATATCTACTCTTACACTTGGTACATAGCACTTAATACCACAATTACTATTTATTTCTAGTGATATATTCCAAATGACTGTGATCTGCTGGAAGTGTCTCCTTTTGTTAGTCATGGATGTATTACTTTCAAGATTTGATAATCACTCTCTCCCCACTTCTAGACTGTGAGCCCGCTGTTGGGTAGGGACCGTCTCTATATGTTGTCAACTTGTACTTCCCAAGCGCTTAGTACAGTGCTCTGCACACAGTAAGTGCTCAATAAATACGATTGAATGAATGAATGAATGAATTAAAGATATGTGTCCAAGAGGTCTTCTCTGATTAAGCGTTCCTTTCCTCTCCTCCCTCTCCCTTCTGCGCCATCCTGACTCGCTCCCTTCATTCATCCCCTCCTCCCAGCCCCAAAGCACTTACGTACATATCTGTAATTTATTGATTTATATTAATATCTGTCTCCCCATCTAGACTGTGAGCTCACTGTGGGTGGGGAATGTGTCTGTTTGTTATATTGAGCTCTCCCAAGCACTTAGTACAGTTCTTTGCACATAGTAAGCACTCAATAAATACGAATGAATGAATAAATTCACTAGTTTTACGTTTGTTTTTTAATGGAATATCATCATCATCATCATCAATCGTATTTATTGAGCGCTTACTATGTGCAGAGCACTGTACTAAGCGCTTGGGAAGTACAAATTGGCAACATATAGAGACAGTCCCTACCCAACAGGGACTGGGAATATGTCAAACTGTTCTAATCAGTGAGATAGATACCAGTCAATCAGGCCAGACACAGCCCCTGTCCCACATGGGGTTTACAGTTTAAGAAGGAGGGGAGAACAGCTATTGAATCCCCATTTCACATATAAGGAAATCTGAAAAATAAAGAACTTTCAAGTGATTTGCCCAAGCTCACACAGCAGGCAAGTGGTGGAGCTGGGAATAGAACTCAGATCCTCTGACTCACAGGACTGTGCTCTTTCCACTAAGAGTTCAGAAATGAAGGTTTGTCATTAAGAAGTGATCAGAGTAAAATTAAGAGAAAATGAGTGAATCCTCTGTAGAAAGGATTTTGGTTAGACATTAATTTCTTAAAGGTCAGTGTTATTAGACTCTGGAATAGGAAAGCAGGGAGTGCTGGGACAACACATATGTGAGAAGTCTTTAAAAAAAACAAACAGCAAGTTTCTCATTTGACTGGGATGGGTTAAGGCAAGGAGCAAGGCAGGGGGCTGGACAAATTGACCCTCTCCAGGTCCATTTTTGGCTCTTGGAATCAGTGATACTCTCCCAAGAAAAAGAAACAATTCAACCTGAGTGGAGTCAGTTTACTCAGTCTGGGTAAATTTGCTGAATCTGAATCTCCAGGCAGGCAGTAGTCTCAGTCTGAGAAAGCCAGTTCCCCTAGAGCCCCCGCCCCCCCGCTAGCTTTGTATTGTTCTTTTTTAAGGACAAGGCAACTCAAAGGCCAAGATAACTCAAGCTGTAACAAAGGTTATTGTCTATGTGCCCAGGAAGGGGCTGGGTGAGAGGAGAAAGGAAAAGTTGAGGGTAGATGAAGAGGCAGAGGGGCCTGCACAGGTTGAATGGATTACCTCTTGTGTTGAATTAGTCCCCATCATGACCACCTCCCTGACATCAATCCACACTCCCTTCCTCCTGGCATTCTATAGACTCACCCTCCCAACTTTCCTCAGTCTCCAGGATAATCTGCCTTTCATGAAGTTTCCTTTCTCCAACTGCTCTGACAATGGAGAAGAAAGATTGAACGCTTAGGGCTTAACTTTTTTTCCACCTACTTAGCCCACATTATTCCATCCCTCCTCTCCCCCTCCACACTGGGCATCTCTATGGGACACTGCTGCTGGGGATGGGGGTGGGATCAGGGTGAGGAGGCTGCTGGAATCTTGGAAAGGACTGAGGCCAAGTTGGGAGGGCTTTCTGTTGGGATACTTAGAGCTGGAGAGGGAATATCTCTGGGAGGTTTGCTTGGGATTCTCTAGCGAGAATTACCTTGCAGTGGAGTTCCTTGTTCCTTGAGAAGCATCATGGCATAGAGGAAACAGCAAAGGCCTGGGGTTCAGGCGACCCGGGTTCTCATTCTGGCTCTGCTACATGCCTGCTATGTGACCTTGGGCAAGTCACTTAACTTCTCTGTGCCTGTTACCTCATCTGTAAAATGGGGATTAAATCATACTAATAACTGCAGTACTGGTTAAGCCCTTACTGCATGTCAAGCACTGTACTAAGTACTGGGGTAGATGCAAGATAATCAGGTTCCACGCAGCGCTCATAGTCTAAATAGGAGGAAGAACAGGCACTGACTTCCTATTTTGAAGATGAGAGAATTGACTCCAGAGAAGTTGTGTCTTGCCCAAGATCACTCAGCAGGTAAGCAGCAGAGCTGGCATTAGAATCCAGGTTCTCTACCCCAATACCTAGTCCAGTGCTTGGCACATAGTAAGGGCTGAACAAGTACCATAATGACAGCAATGAAGCAGCACCTTAGTAATTGTGGTATTTGTGCCAGGCACTGTTCTAAGCACTAAGGAGATACAAGATAACTGGGTTGGACAGAGTCCCTGTCCCTCATAGGGCTCATAGTTTTAATCTTCATTTTACAGATGTAGGAACTGAGGCAGAGTGAAGTGAAGTGACTTGCCCAAAGTCACACAGCAGACAAGTGGTGGAGCTGGGATTAGACCCCAGGTCCTTCTGACTCTCAGGCGCATGCTCTATCCACTAGGCCACACTCCTGGTTCTGGAGGCTAAGAGAAGCATGCTTTTCTGCTCCACCAGTGCCTTGTGGCCCCTCATACTATCTCTCTGAGCCTCCAGGCCCTCTGCTACAAATTCAGGGCAGACTTTTTTTAATGGAATTTGTTCAGCGCTTACTATGTGCTAGACACTGTTTAAAGTGCTGGGGGTAGATGCAAGCTAATCAGGTTGGACACAGTCCATGCCCCACATGGGGCTCACAATCTTAATCCCCATTTTACAGATGAGGTAACTGAGGCAGAGAAGCGAAGTGGCTTACCCAAGGTCACACAGCGGACAAATGGCGGTGCCGGAATTAGAACCCAGGTCTTTCTGTCTCCCAGGCGTGTGCTCTATCCCTTAGGTTATGCTGCCTCTCTATTTGCTCCTGCTCTCCCAGGGTGAATTACCCCACCGTTTTCTCCTAGAAGATCAATAGGCTGGCAGACTTTTTCCCTTCACAAATCCTTAGGCAGCAGGCAGGAGAATTATTATTACTGTCGTTAACCCCTCCAGACCCATCGCTCCCAGTCTGCTCAGAACCCTTCCTTCACCAGGCCCCAGAGCAGGTAGCAAATCAAATCCCACATTTAAGATATCTCCCAAGTCAGAACCCCCAAGTAGGGATGCTGACATCTTACGAAGATCAGTTTTCCCCCCCAGAGAGAGCACCGTGCCGTGTTGCCTGATGTTAGAAAGACCCACCTCATCAGTTCCATGGTTTCCCGATCATCCCATTAAACCAGAGGATATCAATTCCTTTAGCGAAGGGAACCTCACTGAAATGGAGCGGAACTCCCGTTTGTCTTTTCCCCCTTGTTAGATATTTACACACAATAAACCATACAGTTTCAGGAAAGTTAGAGGCAGGAAAGAATTGCTGTGCAGCTTTGAAAGCGATGTGGGAAGTTGACAGCTACAGCCAAGCTGCAAATGAGTTCTAGTCCATTAAGAGAGTGGCTGTTAGGAGAAGAGAAAGAAATCAGAGGAGCAAAGAATGGGGGAGGTTTAAGGGCCTTGAGCTGTGGTGTTCTTGTTGCTTCTTCCTGGTCCTGGGCAACTCAGGATTTGAGCTTCTTGACTCTTTGCAACCCCCCATCAAGATCTGGAGATGAATGTTGAGAGGATAGTGGAGATCTGCAAACTGGCAGTGCTGGACTTTGTCTGCTGGAGGCCATCAATCAATCAATTGTATTTATTGAGCACTTACGGTGCTCAGAGTACTGTACTAAGTGCTTGGGAGAGAACACTATAACAAACATATTCCCTGCCCACCATGAGGTTACAGTCTAGAGTGGGAGACGGAAATAAAATTGATTACGGTTATAGCCATAAGTAAGTACAGGGGGGTGGAGTGTGAATAAAAGGAGCAAATCAGGGTGATGTAGAAGGGAGTGGGAGAAAAGGAAATGAGGACTGAATCAAGGACGGCCTCTTGGAGGGAGATGTTTTTGAAGATGGAGAGAGTGATTATCTTTCAGATCTGAAGAGGGAGGGCATTCCAGGCCAGAGGCAGGATATGGGCGAGAGGTCTGCAGCAAAATAGAAGAGATAGAGGAAAAGTGAGTAGGTTGGCATTAGAGCAGCGAATTCGGATTGGGTGACCTAATAGGACCTACGACTTAAAAACTTCCCTCTTGTTGGATTAATCCTGGTTTTCATGGGTCATTCAGGGTACCTCTTTGACCAAAATGCCCCAGATGGTCCTGGTATTATTTTAAAAGCATAGAAAATTGTGATTCCTAGATCACATTTTTCTGACAGTAGAGCTAGGGAGGCAATCTGGAGGCAAGTGGAAACATCCACTTCTGCATTTTTTTTTTTTTTAAATGAGCTGGTTCTTGCCAATGGGACCTGGCTTTGTCTCCTGTTCTTTTCAGTAATACCGTCCATCCAGAGCATTCTTCTGTTCCCACCTCCTCCTGTTAAGTACCAGAGTCAGTTCCCCTATTAGAAGTTAGGAGACTCAGTTTCTCTAGTTACAGTGTGGGGATAAGAAACATCCTCCCCACACAGATTCTTATGTTCATGACTGTCGGCTTGGGTGATTGAGGCATTACCCTGCTCAAATGCTCATTGTGGGTAGGGTAGGGATTGTGTCTGTTTACTGATATACTGTACTCTCCCGAACAGCTTAGTACAGTGCTCTGCACATGACAAGTGCTCTGTAAATATGATTAAATGAAATGCTGAGCAGTAGACTAGATCTCTGTGGTCTTTGACCATAACAACACTTTGCATCTCCTACCTGAGCTAGCCCCTTCCAGGAAGGGCAATTCCCCTCCACTCCTGTTATCTTTTAGTTTGAGTACGTGTTTTTTCAAAGGCAGTGTGGCCTAGTAGAAAGTGAATGGGCCTGGGAGCCAGAGGGTTCTGGGTTCTAATCCCGGCTCCACCACTTGCCTTATTTGTAACCTTGGGCAAGTCACTTAACTTTTCTGTGCCTCAATTACCTCATAGGTAAAATGGAAATTAAATCCCACTTCCTACTTAGAATGTGATCCCCATGGGGGGCCAGGATTGTGTCCAACCATCCTCTAGTATCATCTAGTATCTACCCCAGCATTTAGTGCTTGACACAAGTGCTTAACAAGTACCAATAAAAAAAAAGGCCCTCTGGGAGTTATTTTTAGAAGAGGGCTGTTGTGATGTACTCATGTTCTAAAAAGGACATGTTCCAGAGGCAGCTGGGATCCAGCCCAGATGAGAACAGACCCCATTACTCCCAACTTCTGGAGCTGATCCATAGGGACAGTCACCTCACCAAAGTGCCCTTCTGTTTGAAAAATTTGAAAATCACTGGGTTGAATGATTTTTGTAGTTCCTGTTGAGTCATGGGCGAATAATATTGATAATGGTGGTATTTGTTAAGCACTACCATGTGACAGGCACTGTTCCAAGCCATGGGGTCAATACAAGCTAAATAGGTTGGACACAGTCCGTGTCCCACATGGGGCTCACAGTCTTAATCCTCAATTTACAGATGAGGTAACTGAGGCACTTCCCCAGCATCATGCAGCAAACAAGTGGCAGAGAAGGGATTAGAACCCAGGTCCTTTGGAATCCCAGGCCTGTGCTCTATCCATTAGGCCATGCTGCTTCTCATCATCACTTGAGGGTTCCTGCTATGGAAAAGGAGATTGGGAGAAAGAAAGGCCCAGGAGTGGTAGTGAGAACAGTGGGACAATCAAGGCTGAATTCATCCACTTTGAGTTGTCTTAGGCTACCCTCTGTAGTCTGAGCCATATGGTTTCTTAAACTGGTGCCTTAAATCTTGGAATCTATCACCTGATGAGATGCACATCTATTTGGACAACTAAAAGAAAGAGTTTATTGAGGGTCAAACAGCCTCTATTTAAAACAATAAAAGTTTCACGCATTTTTGCTTTCCTTCATCTGATCACCTACTCTTCAGTGGCTGAAATGAGTTTCAGTAGGAGGAAGAGAGATTTTAGTTAGATCTCATTACTAGAGGAAAATTAATTGGAAGAGGAATGAAGTGACGTCGTAGAAGCCCCTTGGTTTTTTGCGTTAGCAGAAAAGGACATCTGTCTTGAGGCAGGGGATTGGGTTAAATGGTCTTTCAAGATCCACTCCTTTCCTTCCACCCCAGTTCCAGAATGTTTTTTTTCTTTTTTTTTTCCAAGATTCCCAAATGCCTTTTTTAATGGGGGATTTATCTGCTGGTTCAGTTTGACGGTTGAATGTGTATTTTGTACATGCACATGCCCTAGGGCAATTGTTACATTTAAATAAATCAAAAAAATCAATAAATATGATATGTCTCACTTTAATCATTACATAATGCAAAAAATTATGATAATGCAGCATTAAGTTGCAAATTAAAACATGCAAAAGTAAGGAAATGTGAAAATGAATGTTCTCATGGCATCATTAACTCACCCACATTGCACTACAGCGTAATAAAGTCAATATTTATATATGTTTACCTAGCAATCTAGCACTTGACATGAAGCAATGCGAGTGAATGAACACTCCTACTAATCTTAACTTTGGCATCTAATGGCTTATTTTAAATCTGCGGTCTTAAATGGCACATCAACACAGATTTCTGCATTTAATTTCCTTCTCCTTGATAAGAAAACCAAATGATGTTTGGTATGTCTGGAGAGATAACATTTGGTCTGGCAGAATCTTGGGTGTTACACTAGAGCTTTCTGAACATGTGGGCCTTCCCTGACTAGAGTTTCACAAAATTATGGAGTTTAGTAACTTTAGTAACGCAGGCAACAGCATAAGTAAAAATTTCACAGAAATTCTGTAGTGCCCAGGGGAGAAAAATGATGGTTATGTTGCTTACAGCTTCATTATTTCTTAGCAATCTTTTGGAAACTCATCAAAGTAATTATTTCACATTGGGGACTAGCCACACATCAAGTCTGGAATTATAAAATCCCTCGGTTAGTATTATTTGGGCTCAATGTGGGAAAAATGTAATTTGTTTTTCCTTTTTTTTCTTTTAACAGAAAACAACTGAATGGATGCAATAATCACACGTTGTTTTGCTAGTGCCTTGTCCTGGGGAGCACAGAGCACTTCTCAGGTTTCCTCTCATTTGTCTCCATCATCTTCCCTTGAAGGAGGTAGTGAAGGATTGACTGTAGAATGGAAATGGTTTTGAACAAGGTCGCTCCCTGAGCCTTTGAGAGCTGGAAATCTAACTCTAGTTTCTTGCCTTCCTGAACCAAGCATACTATTGACCTTAAAATCACTCACCCTCTGAGGCTGAATTTGCTTTGGGCTTGAGACCAAGAAGAGCTGATGTCTTGTCTCTCCTTCTGCAACCCTTTTCTCTTCCCTAGCCCGGAAAGTTGACGCAAAAGATAACTTTTCAAGAAAGATGTGGAAGTGTAAGAAAAGCACCAAAATTTGAATTTGCCCTGAACTACATGATCTGAAGCTAAGGAAATTGAACAGCTGAGGAGGCACTAAAAGAAGAGGGAGTTGAGAGGTTATTCAAGTAGCTGAGAGGTCAACCTTCGAACATTCACTTTCAAATGGTTTCTTCTCCACTGTTTTCAAACAGGCTCATGTATTACCTATCTTATGAAAATCCTCCCTTGACCTCACAGCTCCCTACTCCTCTCCAAACTCTCTCTCTTGACCCCATCTCTCTCCAAACTCCTTGAGTGCATTGTCTATTCCAGCTACCTTCATCCAATTCCTCTCCTCCAATTCTCTTTTCAAGTCCCTCTAATCTGGCTTCTGCCGACCCAGATCCATGGAAAATCCCCTCTTCAATGTCATTAATGTCCTCCTTGTTGCTAATCCTCCTCAGTCTCTCAGCTGCCTCTGACACTGTGAACCGCCTCCTACTCCTGGAAACATTGTCTAATATTGGCTTCACTGGCAATGTCCAAACCTGGTTCTCCTGTCTCTCTGGCTGTGCCTTCTTAGTCTCATTCACAAACTCCTCCTCTGGCTCCCACCCTCTAACTGTGAGATTCCCTTAAGACTCAATTCTTTACTTCTCTGTGCCTGTTATCTCATCTGTAAAATGAGGATTAAGACTGCAAGGCCCATGTGGGACATGGAAAGTGTCCAACCTGATTAGCTTGTATCGACCCCAGCGCATAATACAGTGCTTGGCACAGAGTAAGTGCTTAACAAATGCCATCATTAATATTATTACTTTTGTTGCCTTTAGGATATCTCTACTTGGATATCCCACTGATATTCAAATTGAACATTTCTGAGATGACACCTCCTCATCTTCCGACCCAAATCCTGTCATTCCCGGTCTTACTGACCCTTTAAACTGCAGGAAGAGGGATTTCATTCAATCTAAGGAAGGTCATCCTTGTTATGAGATGCTGGAGCAATTAAAGGAGGCCATAGAACCTTCTTCCTTGGAGATTAAGATCTGTGGGGAAGGCTATCCAGGCAGCCAGAATAATGGACTAGATGATCTTTTGAGGTCTTTTCTACCTCAGTGATATTAGTATACTGGATCTGGACTTGCTTTATTTTCATAGGTGGATCTTGGTATGATAAGAATTAGAAAAAAATCCTCAAGAATGACAAACCACAGTGACGGTTAAAATACACCCCTAATTCTCTTGTTTTGCTTTAGTTAATGTATTTCTTAAGAAGCTGAAATATCAGACTCTAGAAAACCAGGGCATTCTCCCAGTTTTATCTGGCTTTGCAAACTGACGGAGGGTTAGCTAATGGGTGTCAGCAGTTTTCCTTTGAGAGGACTGGATGATATTTAGGGAAATGGCTCCAATATTTTAATGTTGGATCAGCCAATTCCTTAGCGCTTTTTTTTAAGTTCTTACTATCTTCTCTGACCATCTCCCTTTGGGGCTCCCACAGTCTGCAAAGGTGGCTCTTCTACTGCTCCATTGACTCAGGTTTGCCTCTTCGTATTGTTCAGTCAGTAAATGTCATTCTTATTTATTGAGCACTTAACTGGGTACAGAGCACTGTACTAAGCTCTTGGTAAAGAACAATATAACAATAAGCAGACACATTCCCTGCCCACAACAAACTTACAGTCTAGAGGGGGAGACAGACATGGTTCAGTGGAAGGAGCATGGGCTTGGGAGTTAGAGATCATGTGTTTTAATCCCAGCTCCGCTACTTGTCAGCTGTGTGACTTTGGGCAAGTCACTTAACTTCTCTGTGCCTCAATTACCTCATCTGTAAAATGGGGATTAAGACTGTGAGCCCCATGTGGGACAACGTGATTACCTTGTCCCCCCACCCCCACCCCACAGTGCTTAGAACAGTACTTGGCACATAGTAAGTGCTTAACAAATACCATAATTATTATTACATAAGGAGCCTTCCCTCCTTGTCTCCCCAGGTGCTGTTTCCAATTTCGCATATCTGTTGTTTTGTTATTCACCTGACTGCTTGCCTCCATTGCATGGATAAATAAGAGCTAGTAGCATGCATAGTTGATTTAATTCTTTAAGGCTCAAGAGTGTTGGTGCTTTTAAGAGAGCAAGCCCTAGCAGACAACAGAACTAGGATCTGCTGGATAGTGAATTCCCAGGGACAAACTCTGGGCATTCTCTTGCATTCTAGAGCCAGTCAATTAATGGTATTTGTTGAGCACTTACTGTTTGCAAGTACTGTACTGGGCACCTGAGGGACAAGGACCAGGTTTAATTCCTACCTGTGTATTCTCACACAGTAAGTGGTTAATAAATATCATTACTACCACTACAACACCATAGAGCCAGTAGACCAGTCTCTATCCACAAGGAACTTACAGTTCAGAGGAGGAGCTTGCAGACTAGAGGAGCGCCCAAGTTGATCAGCCTGAACCACTTTCCTCTCCAGCAGGGTCTGATGCGGTCCACAAATGCAGCGGAGCCCCCTCCCTCTCCTCAGCAGCTCAATAGCCTTTCCCATAACCAACGGTTTAAATCATTCAAATTGTTTTTACAAATCTAATCTGTGCGGGCAAGCAAATAGATACGGTATGGTGCGGCTTTTAAAAAATGCAGTAGATATGGAGTTGATGCTTTCTATCAGTTAATTCTCATGAAAGGTCATTAACGGGCACACTGTAGAGAAGGCTCAAGCCGTTTAGATTAGAGAGAGGGAAGGAATCAGATTGAGTGATGTACAATGCTCAGGGGTCAGCCCATTACACAATGATTCTCTTTAATTATTTACTATCCTTCATCTATTGTGTGGCAGGCTTGGATGGGCAGGATGGAATTTCTGCCTTTCTGCCTAAGCCAGTGGTCTGGGCTTTTTCCCACACAGCATCTTCACGTAGGTAAAATGGTTGAGCAGGGATACTTTTTTAAAGGTGAGATCAGTTTGGTGGTTGGCTGAATGAAGGGGCAGGTTGGGCACTGGGTTCAAATCCAAACCCTGTGGGGGGTCTGAAGGAGCCTTTCCTAAGTGATCCTTTACTTGACTTTCCTTCCTATCAGGTGTGGATTGTCATGAATCTTCTCTGTTGGAGACTTGTTTCAGGGCTGAGGACTGAAATTTGTGGACTTTTAACCTGGGTGGTTTGGAAGAATCATTCCCATAAGACTATTTGAAATGCAAATGCAAACCATAGGGGGAGTCTTCACAACCTGTCTGCCTTCAAGATACTTCTATGTGGATGTCCCATCGACATCTCAAACTTAACATGTCCAAACCTTGTCCTCCCCTTGATTTTCCTGACACTGTACACAGCACTACCAACCTTCCTGTCTCAGAGGCCCGTAACTTTGGTGTTTCTCTCGGCTCATCTCTCTCATTCAACCCCTCATATTCAATCTGTTACTAAATCCTGTTGGGTCAAACTTCACAACATTGCTAAAATCCACCTTTTTCTCTCCATCCAAACCGCTACCACACTAATCCAAGCACTCACATTATCCTGCCTGGACAATTGCATCAGTCTCCTTTCTGACCTCCCTGTCTCTCCCCACTCCAGTCCATACTTCACTCCGCTGCCTGGATTTATTTATTTATTTTTAGAAAAATGTTCAGGCCATGTTTCCCCACTCTTCAAGAACCTCCAATAGTTGCCCATCCACTAGCATGTCAAACAGAAACTCTTTACCATTGGCTTTAAAGCCCTCACTCACCTTGCCCCCTTCTACATTGCCTCACTCATTTCCTAATACAACCAAGCCTGTACACTGCATTCTTCTGCCAATCTACTCACTGTACCTCCATCTCATCTATCTCACCACTGACCTCTGACCCACAGCCTGCCTCTTGTCCTGGAACACCCTCCTTCTTCCTGTCCGACAGACAACTACTCTCCCCACCTTCAAAGCCTTACTGAAGGCAAATTTCCTCCAAGAGGACTTCCCTGACTAAGCCCTCCTTTCTTCTTCTCCCACTACCTTCTGCATCACCACTGCACCTGGATTTGCTCCCTTTATTCACCCCTCCCTCAACCCCACAGCACTTATGTACATGTCCACAATTTATTTATATTAATGTCTGTCTCCCCCATCTAGATTGTAAGCTTGTGGGCAGGGAATGAGTCTATTATCTCTGTTATATGGTTACGTTGTACTTTCCCAAGTGCTTAGTATAGTGCTTTGTGCACAATAAGAACTCAATAAATACGATTGTGATTGATTGGAAAATAATGAGAGAGACAGTGAAGGAGCCAGGCACTTACTATGTTCTGGGGTAGAAGCAGCATGGCATAGTGGATAAAGCATGGGACTGGGAGGCAGAAGGTCATGGGTTCTAATACTGGCTCTGCCACTTATCTGCTGTGTGACCTTGGGCAAGTCACTTCATTTCTCTGTGCTTGTTACCTCATCTGTAAAATGGGGATTGTTATTATGAGCCTCTCGTGGGACAGGCACTATGTCCGAACTAATTTACTTGTACCTACCCCAGAGCTTAGTACAGTGCCTGGCACATTGTAAGCACTTAACAAATACCATTATTACTATTGTTATTATTGTTATACAGGCTAATCAGGTTGGATGTAGTCCTACATGGGGCTCACAGTATTAATCCCCAATTTACAGATGAGGTAAATTATGGGGAGAAGTCTTTCTGAAGGCCAAGTTGAGTCACAGGCCATGAATTCATGAGCCAGCAGGTTCCCTATACTTTTGCATGATTTCATCTTCAAAGCTGGAAAGTGTATTCAGAAAGCACATGCGTTGTACGTAGTATAGTACAAGAAAAACATGAGGAGGAGGAGGAGTGGGTCACAAGGAAGAAAGAAGAATGAGTGC
Source organism: Tachyglossus aculeatus (assembly GCF_015852505.1). NCBI lineage: Eukaryota > Metazoa > Chordata > Mammalia > Monotremata > Tachyglossidae > Tachyglossus > Tachyglossus aculeatus. The sequence goes on along the minus strand of NC_052068.1, from coordinate 88,986,037 downwards.
GGTCAGTCAGGGAAGTCTTCCTGGAGATGGTGGGTCTTGAGCTGTGTGCTGAGCATATCTGATCTACTTATATTGTATCTACCCCAGTGCTTGGCACATAGTAAGCACCACAATTATTATTTAATAATAATTGTAGTATTTGTTGAGCAATTTCTGTGTGCCAAGCTGTTCCAAGTTCTGGGGTAGATACGAGTTAACCAGGTTGAACACAATCCCTGTCCCACAAGGGGTTCACAGTCTTAAGGCTCATTTTACAGATGAGATAACTGAGGCACCGAAGTGAAATGACCTGCCCAAGGTCATACAGTAGACATGTGGCAGAGCCAGTATTAGCACCCAGGTCCTTCTGACTCCCAGGCTCATACTTATGTTGATGAATGCAGTCAGGAAATGCAAGATAACATATCAGTTTTTAGGAACTGTCTTTCAAGAAACAGCTAGGCGTGAGGGACTAACAATTCCCTGCACCCGATTGAAGTTGAGCCTCATCCTTCAGCAGAGAACCTGACATACAACCACAGAGATCTGAACGGGATTTGGAGAGGGCCACTGCCATTCAATTTCACTACCCAGCCAGCTGCTTGCCCCACAATTCATGGAGAAATAAAGAAGTAGAGAAGTAGTGACGATGTGGCTTCAAGGCTCAGCTTAATTTGAAGATCTTCAGATGAGAAGTAATATCCAAGCAACTAGAAGGCTGAGCCAGTGGGTTGACCACAACCATCTCTGTGAATAGTTTCAATCAGAGAAGCAGTGTTTCTTAGGGACAGCGCACAGGTCTGGGAGTCCAAAATAATAATGATGGCATTTATTAAGCACTTACTATGTGCAAAGCACTGTTCTAAGTGCTGGGGAGGTTACAAGGTGATCAGGTTGTCCCACGGGGAGTTCACAGTCTTGATCTCCATTTTATAGATGAGGTAACTGAGGCACAGAGAAATTAAGTGATTTGCCCAAAGTCACACAGTGGACAATTGGCAGAGCTGGGATTTGAACCCATGACCTCTGACTCCAAAGCCTGGGCTCTTTCCACTGAGCCATGCTGCTTCCAAAAGAGCTGGGTTCTAATACCAGCTCTGCCACTTGTCTGCTGCATGACCTTGGGTACATCACTTCACTTCTCTGTGCCTCATTTACCTCATCTGTGGTAAATGAGCCCCATGTGGGACATGGACTGTGTCCAACCTGATTAGCTTTATTTTACATCAGCACTTAGTACAATGCCTGGCATATAGTGAACACTTAATACCATTAAAAAAAAATCACCTGCTTGTGAGACTAGGTTCTCATTATCAGTACCATTAATTTTGAAAATGAAGGGTAGCTGCCCAATGTCATCCTCCTGCCCTATGGGCCATCAGGTGGCAAAGTAGATTCAGCCTTGATGTGAAACACAGCTACCTGCCAGCATTAGAGCAATGTTAATGTCTACAGAGCTTTTTTGGGAGGATGGGAAGGGACATGAGGGTGTCAGCAAGATGGACAAACTTTGTGGCAACAGCAGATATGACCCCCTGAAATGAGGCAGTCAGGAAGAGTATGGATCTTTTAGAACAGGGGCAGGAAGCCTTGAGAAGATCAAGATTCTAAGAGGAAAATCAAATACTACAACACAACAGTGGACCAGCTTTATTTGTGTCCAGTGTGGAAGGTTGACTGTTGGTTATTCCTTGGATTTTTTTCAGTCACATTTGCACATCGAGGAAGTGCAAAAGTAACATCACTTTTGAACTTGGAGAACTATACACTCAGTTTGACCACTACATTTTCTGGACAGGGATCAGCGAAAAATGGAGGTTGATGAGCAAGTAATGCTAGGCACAAGCTGGGGGCACTCAGGTGTGATCATAAGGCAGCAAATAAATCAGACAAACAGATAAGTCAAAGTTGCCCCACTCAAGCAGAGGCAGGGACAATCTGGTGATAATAATTTGGCTTAATTGGTGAATTAATTCAATGTTTAGTCAGCTTTGTCTCTGTGTAAGTACCAGAATTTATTTATGTAGGAAGTATTTTTGTCAGTCTTGTCTCCCTGTTGGGTTGTAAGGTCCTTGAGAGCTGAGTCTCTTTTTCCATATTCAAAATGTATTTGTAGAAGTGAATCCAGTGTTATATACTCTTGGGGCTCAGTAAAAAAACCTTAGTAGTTATTGAGCACCTACTTTTATGTGGGACCCTCTCCATCATCTGTAAAATGGGAATTAAGACACTGTGAGCCCTATCTGGGACAGTCTGATTGGCTTGTATCCACCCCAGCATTTAGTGCAGTGCCTGGCATACAGTAAGTGCTTAAAAATGTCACAAAAATATAACAGAGGTAAAAGGCACAATGCCATCAGGAGTTTACAGTATAATGAACAATGATTATAGAATTTGTTAAGCACTTAAATGTGCTTAACAAATGCCTAAGCACTGGGATAGGTACACTGTCTGTAGATTGAACACCAGAAGAATACTGAGTTGGGAGAACCAAGTTTGGAGAGCGTTTCCAGGAGCGGAAATGGTCAAGGGGGTGGAAGGCAGCTGCGAAGTTAAGGATGATTAGGACAGAGTGAAGGCCATTAGACCTGGATAAAGGGAAGTCGTTGGAGATTTCGGGGAGCAGTCACGGGGGAGTAAAGTGTCCAGAAATTAGATTGCAATGGATCTAGGAGAGAGTTGGAAGCAAGGAAGTGAAAACAGAAGGTGTAATCATCAGTTCAAGGAGTTGGGACAAGAATGAGAACAGGAAGATGGGGTAATAGCTAGAGAGGGCTATGGGATCCAAAAAAAGGTTAAAGAGGAAATTTGGGTGTGTGAGTTGACATTCATTTATTCAATTGTATTTATTGAGCACTTACTGTGTGCAGAGCACTGTACTAAGTGCTTGGAAAGTAATTCGGCAACAAGTAGAGTCAATCTCTACCCAACAATGGGATCACAGACAGGAGCCAGTGAAGAGTGAGAGGCTGAAGCCTTAATGAATGCTTCTCCAAGGGGCCTTCCCTGACTAATCCCTCCTTTCGTCTTCTCCCACTCCCTTCTGAGTTGCCCTAACTTGCTCCCTTTATTCATTACTCCCCATCCCTAGCCCCCAGCACTTATGTACATATCTGTAATTTATATTAATGACTGTCTCCAGTTCTAGACCATAAGCTCACTGTGGACAGGGAATGTGTCTGCTGTTATATTGTACTCTCCCAAGCACTTAGTGCAGTGCTCTGCACACAGTAAGTGCTCAATAAATATGATTGAATGACTGGTACAGGAAAGGAAGAGAAGCAGCATGGCTCAGTGGAAAGAGCATGGGCTTTGGAGTCAGAGGTTGTGGGTTCAAATCCTGGCTCTGCCAATTGTCAGCTGTGTGACTTTGGGCAAGACATTTCACTTCTCTTGGCCTCAGTTCCCTCATCTGTAAAATAGAGTTTAAGACTGTGAGCCCCCCGTGGGAGAACCTGATCACCTTGTAACCTCCCCAGTGCTTAGAACAGTGCTTTGCACATAGTAAGTGCTTAGTAAATGCCGTCACTCTTATTATGAAGAAGGTATAGATTTTGAGAGCAGATGGTAGAGACACAGACCCAAGAGTCAAATACTTACTGATCATTATGATGAGGGGGATCCTTGGAAAATATTTCCAACAGGAACCCAAAAGCTAGGACTTGGCTTTTTTTGTGCTTGTTCTCCTCAGAGCATATCCTGGGAGGCTCCATACTGATTTGGAGTGGACTCATAAATGCCTGATTGGGATCAGACTGCTTTGTATGTGTTCTTATATAGTCAACATTTTAAGCTTGGCAGGGACCTCACTAGGTCATTAATCAATCAGTGGTATTTGAGCACTGGACTAAACACTTGGGAGAGTAAAATACAACAGAGTCAATAGATACGATCCCTGCCCACAATGAGCTTACAGTCATCTAATGTATCTCCCTGTTTCCAGGCAGGGCAGCAGTGAAAAACCACTTGAAAAAGTCAGCAGGTTTTCTTGAGTTCAATTCATTGACTAACCTAGGCATCACTGCTAGGATTCTTCTTTCTCTCCAGCCCACTCCTAGACCAGGCTGTATTTGGTTTAAACATTCCAAATGGTGGTTACGCAAGGTAACCAGAGGTTGGCTTCACTGCCTGGTGTATTTTCCTCCTCCCTTGCTATTGCTAATCTTCAGCCTAAACTTCCTCCTTCTTAAATTCATTGCAGCATTCCTAACTACAGCCTCATGCCATGTTGAGCCATTCTTTCCTCTGCTGAGTTCCCAGGTTTTAGGAATTTATAATCTGTTCCTGCTTCTCCCTCTGGAGCTCACTTACTTGAGCTCTACCTATTTAGCTCCTTAAATCCTTCCCTATAACATCTCTATCCATGCATTTCTTTGGTCCCAAGCACGATTATGCCTTTCTTCCTTCCATCATTGTTATCCCATTTCCCCAAACTCTGCCTCTCACTTGTCCATCTTCTTGTTGTGCTAAGGTCTTCCCGGTGTTTCTCCGTCCAGTGAATTCTGGTGACAGGTGCTCTAGAAATGTAGAGAGAAAAATAACAGAGAGTGAGAGAGAGGGAATGAGTTTTTTTGGTCTCTTTAAAGTGAGGATAATGATCCTGAGCTCTTACCTCCCAGGGTATTATGAGAATCAGTGAGTTAATGTCCATAAAGTATTATAATTACTCCATAGAGCCATCTGATGGAGCTATGAGTGGCTGGGCATCTGCCTCTAATTTACCAAGAGTTAGAAATTTGGGCAGCAGCAGCATCTTCATTTTACCCTTTGTATCACTCTGTCGCCCTATTGCTCAGTGGCTTTGGAGGGCTAAGAAAACCGTGATGGAGAACTGAAACATCCAGCACAGGAGGACAGTCAGCCTTTCCTTTGAGCTCTGTCACCAGCCAAAAGGCATTAAATTGTTCATATAATAATGACATTTATTAAGCGCTTACTATGTGCAAAGCACTGTTCAGGTTACAAGGTGATCAGGTTGTCCCACAGAGAGCTCACAGTCTTAATCCTCATTTTACAGATGAGGTAACTGAGGCCCAGAGAAGTGAAGTGACTTTCCCAAAGTCACCCAGCTGACAATTGGCCGAGCTGGGATTTGAACCCATAACCTCTGACTCCAAAGCCTGTGCTCTTTCCACTGAGCCACGCTGCTTCTTTAGCAGAATAGAGGTGGTGGTGGTGGGGTGTGTGGGTGTGTTTGTGGGTGTGGTGGTGTTCCAAAGCAACAGTCTTGTATGGGCCATTGCATCCTGGCTGACTGGAAATTCTCCTTTCCCAACCCTCCCCACCCAATGGGCATCTTGCCCGTGTTGGGTAGGGACCATCTTTATATTTTGCCAACTTGTACTTCTCAAGCACTTAGTACAGTGTTCTGCACACAGTAAGTGCTCAATAAATACGATTGAATGAATGAATGAATGAAGGTGTAGCTTTCTAGGCCACTCGATCATTCATGAAAACAGTCATAGAGGAGAATCTTCAGTCAAATTTTGGTATAACCTGGTGTCCTTTTGTGATCTCTTTCTCCACATCACACATCTGGTGTTGGATTTCCTCTGTATGCCAGAACAGGGAATGAGTCCAGTAAGAGAGAGAAACTTGGCTGGACTGGAAAGAAACCAGACTGAGAGGCAAGTTTAACAAATGTCCCAGCGCCTCGGCCCTGCTGGTTTTCAGGTCTCTCACCTTCCCTGCCACCAGGACATGGTTGCCATGATGCTGGTATGAGTGGAAAGAGTTGTTTAAGATCTGGCAGGCTGCTAAGATGCTGGCGGGCTGTTGGAGTTATTAAGACCCATCTGCCAAGCTAGTCTAGAAGGAGCTGGTTTGGGAGCTGACCCTCTATTTCTCCCAACATCCAGAAACCCAGAACAGGCCCGTCGATGGGGTTGGACTTGCATTGGCTGGCACAACGGCACATTGCCACCATTATTTAGAGGGTCTGGGTTAATGCCCCCCATGTCCCTTTTATTTAGCCAATGCTCAGGAATGTTTAGCCCTCAGGTAGTCTTCCTGCCCATCCCTAGCCAAGATGGCTAATGAACTGACTAGAAGGGAACACTTGCCAAAGACTGCCTCTTCCCACCATCCCTTCCTCTCTGGTCTGCAGGTGGAGGGTTAACCGGCTTCAATTCAGAAGTGCCAGCCCTACATCGGAGAGAAACGGCTTCATTCTGGGCCTTTACCATTAAGCTTTCTGTCTCCTTTTCTTTTGTTAAAGCCAAATGAAACAATGTAATTAGCTTGTTACAATTAAAGTGACTCGACTGGATAAATTGTAATCACCCAGAATGAAGTCAGGCATCCCTGCAGGTCCCGGACATCGCAGCTGAGCTGCCTCATTTGCATAATTAAAATATACAAATGATAATGGATTTTGTACTCAATTTCCAGCGGCTGTGAATTCGAGAAACTCTGAAATTAGAAGAACGGAGATGAAGCCCGCCTTGAGGTAATGAGGATGACAAGTTTTGACAGTAGGGGTGTTTATAATGCTAGTTTCTCGCTACAAAATAAATAAGTGCAAAAAAGATTAGACAGCGATATTAGTTAATAGTTCCATGGGCAGAGGGAAGTGGAGATACACTTGGTGATTACTTTTGCAAATTTACGCTGCCTTTTTGACAAGCTCTCTCCTAACCTTAGGGGATACCTTCCCCCTGATTATGAGAAATCGAGAATGAATTAAATGCATAAAAAGGGCTGTCACAGACAAACTAAAGGAAAAAGAAATGAAATTAGTCTTGCTGGGTTTGCTTCCAGCGAGGGACAGGGGATCGAGGAGGTGGGGAGAGAGAGAGAGAGAGGAAGAAGACGGGCAGTTACGGTGGAGGAGGGGACAGTGTGATGTAGTCCTCGGGTATGGAAACAGAAAAAGAAATGAAATTAGTCTTGCTGGGTTTGCTTCCACTGAGGGATAGGGGATTGAGGAGATGGAGAGGCAAAGGAAGGGCTGCCATGGAGGAGGAGGGGACAATGTGGGGTAGACCTGAGATTTGGAAATGGCTTGATTGCAAGAAAGAACCAGAGATGAGTCTCACTGGATTTTGTCATGAAGAGGCAGGATTACCCCAGAGCCAGTTTTGAAACCAAAAAAAAAAAAAGGGGGGAGAGGAGAAAATGCGATTTGTTGGCTCCCAGGTCCCACTAGTGGGGTTACCCTAAGCTGGCAGGAGGAGATGTTTCATTGCACTGGGCCTGAGAGGGCAAATTCTCAGCATGACATGAGTGGCAGCTGTCAGAGCCCCATTCTCCTTACCCCAATCAATAGATGAGGAGGGGGCATTCAGCTGGCAAGCCTGGTTGACTTTCTGGGTTGGGAGTATGTGCATCTGGGGGTGAATGGGAAAAGCAGCTGTATTTGGCAAAGACTGAACTGAAAGCTGAATGAGCCAGAGAAATGGAATAAATGCTGTAGTTTTCTTCTCAGTCGATCATTCAATCAATGGTATTGAGTGCTTGCTGTGTGCACAGCAGGATATTAAGCACTTAAGAGAGTACCAACTCTCTGTTGTATTGTACTCTCCCAATTACTTAGTACAGTGTTCTGCACATAGTAAGAGCTCAATAAATGCAATTGATTGATGGATTACATTATAATACAATTCTTCCTAAGGGAAACCCTCTGTCCCCTTCCCCCAACTCTTCAGCAGGATATCAGTCATCAAGGCACACGGAGCAAAGTTCACTGCTAGCAAAGTTCACTGCCTTAGGGTCCAGTTAGACCTGTATTCTAATCCCAGCTCCACCATCTGCCTGTTGTGTTACCTTGGACAAATTATTTAACTTTTTTGGCCCTCAGTTTCATCAGCTGGAAAATGAAGATTTAATACCTGTTCTCCATCCCCATTAGGTTGGGAGCCTAATGTGGGAGAAGGACTGTGTCCAACCTGATTATCTTTTTTATCTAACCCAGTGCTTAATACAGTCCTTGGCACACAATAAGCACTTAGCAAGTAACACAGTTATCATTGTGGGCAGGGAATGTGTCTACCAACTCTGTTATTTTGTACTCTTCCAAGCACTAAGTAAGGTGCGCTGCACACAGTAAGCGCACAATAAATGACATTGATTGAAATGATAGGTTTCTTAGCAATGCAGATATTGAATTTAATGGGTGTTTGTGGAAAGCCCACTACCCTTAGAGAGGCCTCCTGAGGGAGGTCCCCTAATCCCTTTCGGTGAAGTGTACTTGGTCCTTTCAGTGAAAAATTCACACCAGCCAAGTTGCCAGCAGAGATTGGGAATTTTAGGCTGGAATCCAGTACTCTCAGTTATGAAAGCAAGAGCTGGATGGGAGAAGTTATGTTTGGCATGAGTGGTTGAAAGGCTTCAAAGAGCTACAGCCTGTTGAATGTCTGCCACAAGTTTCCATTAGCTCTTTGAGACCATTCCTCCACGAAGAGACAGAGCATGGCATAGTGGCTTGAGCAAGCGCATGGTAGTCAGAAAGTCATGGGTTCTAATCCTGGCTCTGCCACTTTTCTACTGTGTGAACTTGGGCAAGTCATTTTACTTCTCTGTGCCTCAGCTACCTCATCTATAAAATGGGGGTTGCAACCGCAAGCCCCCTGTGGAACAGGGACTGTGTCTAACCTGATTTGCATGTATCTACCCCAGCAGTTAGTACAGTGCCTGACACATAGTAAGTGCTGAACAAATTACCTCTCTCCTCAAAAAAAAGAGGCCTTCCCTGACTAAGCCCTCCTTTCTTCATCTCCCTCTCCCTTCTGCATCACCCTGACTTGCTTCCTTTATTCTTCCCTGTTCCCAGCCCCACAGCACTTATATATCTCTCTGTAATTTATTTATTTATATTATTGTCTGTCTCCCCTCCTAGACTGTGAGTTCACTGCGGGCAGGGAATGTGTCTGTTGCATTGTTATATTGTACTCCCCCAAGCGCTTAGCACACTGCTCTGCACACAGCAAGTGCTCAATAAATACGATTGGATGACTGACTGGCAATTCCTATTCCCTAACATGGACCTCTAACTCCATCTGACACACCTTAAGGCTCTCAATAAAATATTTTGGACTCTGTCCTGCAGACTACAGATCAGGGTCCAAGTGACCTCAAGGCCCCGCCCCCTTCTTAATCTCCCTGGTTGGGGTGTCCCACTCTGAAAGATGAGCCACATCTGCATTTTTTTGATGGCATTTATTAAGCGCTTACTATGTGCAAAGCACTGTTCTAAGCACTGGGGTGGTTACAAGGCAATCAGGTTGTCCCACGGGGGGCTCACAGTCCTAATCTCCATTTTACAGATGAGGTAAATGAGGCACAGAGAAGTTAAGTGACTTGCCGAAGGTCACACAGCTGACAATTGGCGAAGCTGGGATTTGAACCCATGACCTCTGACTCCAAAGCCCGTGCTCTTTCCATTGATCCACGCTGCTTTGCATCCTGGTTGTCCCAGCAGCCACCTAAAGCTTTGGCTGCGGAAGAATGCCTGCTGACTGGATTCCACAGCATAGGGTATAAATAAATTAGGGAATAAACATGCATCCAGTGATCACCTAATACTTATTGAGAGGGTAGTTAGGAAGGGAGTCCACACCCCCACAATTTTCCCATAAGTGGGCAGCCCTGGCATAGTCATGGAGGAGCCTCAGGATGATGGCAAGGAAGGTGGAAAGCTAGAAGCTGGAGAGGGGGAGCTCGTATGAATTCTCTGTTGGCTTCTGATGGAATCTTTACTTTCATCCTTCCCTCAGAGATTATGATCTCTCAGGGGTTGGCATGGCATTGGGATAAACTATGTTTTAACTTGGTAATTAACTGGATTAACAAGAAGGATAGTTGTGCTGTCCACAATGATGGGAAAGTTTGGGAGAGGACTTGGTTTAGGAGAGATGATAAGGAGCTCAGGCTCACATTCTTAATTCCCATTTTACAGTTGAGGTAACTGAGGTCCAGTGAAGTGACTTCCCCAAGGTCACACAGCAGTCATGTGGCAGAGCCGGGATTAGAATCCAGGTCCTTCTGACTCCCAGGCCCAAGCTCTATCCACTAAGCCACACTGCTTCTCAAGCTTCTTGTGAGCTCTATCTCAACCAACTAGGTTGCACTTTCTGCATGTTCGAGAAATATCCATTTTCAGTAGTCCCCGAACAGCTGAGTGACACAAGATAATCACATTGGACAGAGCCCTGGTCCCATGTGGGGCTCATGGTCTAAGGGAGGAAGAGTAGGATTTAATCCCCATTTTACAGATAGGGACACTGAGACACTGAGAAGTTGTGACTTGCCCAAGGTCACAAAGCAAGTGAATGGTGGAGCTGGGATGAGAACCCAGGTACTCTGACTCCCAGTTCCGTTATCTTTCCACTAAGCCTCTCTGCTTCTCAAGCTTGTTTTGAGCTCTAGCTCAACCAACTCGGTTAATAATAATTAATAATCATGGTATTTGTTGAGCACTTACTATGTGCCAGGCATTGTTCTAATTGCTGGGGTGGATACAGTTGCACTTACTACACATTTCAGGATTCTCCATTTTTAATATTCCCAAAGCTACTAGAGTGAGAACTGACAGTGAGGATTGGTTACTTGTTGAGCCTGAGAGGAATGTGTTTTTAGGGGTTTTTTTTTTTTTTTTGGGAAAAAGATATTTCCCGAGGAAATATCAGGTTTTGGCTTAGGTCCGCAAAGAGCAAAGCAGACACCAGATCTCACATAAACATCTGAGGGAGAGCCCCAGGCAGGCATGAAAGCTAGTGAGGTCACAGACAACAAGTTCCCCTTTAGGGTGTTCTCCGGGAACTCTCCTTATTGACAGAATAGAGAGACAGCCCTGATTCACGTCAGCTTCCTTGCTCTGCCTTTAGCTTTTAAGTTTCAGCTGGTTTGTTTTGGAAGGGTTTTTTTTTTCATCTGTTTCCTCTTTCCCTCTTTTCTTCCTTCTTCTGCTTCTCTCTCCCACACTTTCTCTTCCATCTTTTCCTTTCTCCCTCCTCTGCATCTATCTACTTGCAGTTTCCCAGAACTTTGGAGGATAAAGGGAGGGGAGAGGGCAGAGGGGGAGGGAGGAAGGAAGGGTGAAGGAGAAAGAAAATGTGTAGAATCCCACGGAAAAAACCAATGGTCAGAGAGGGGAAAGGATTCATAGGAGATCAAAGGTCTACTCACTTTTCTAATTTCTCAAGGAATTCCTTGTTACTCTCTGTTCTTGACTTGAAACAATTTAAATTTCAAATGAAGCATGAAGGATGAGGGATCTAAGGCTATAGAGTTCAAGTCAGAACTGCATTAGTTCAACAAAATATTATTATCATCATCATCGTCATTGTACTTAAGTGCTTACTATGTGCCAAGCATTGTTCTAAGCTCTGGGGTAGGTACTAATTAATCAGGTTGGACACAGTCCCTGTCCCATGTGAAGTTCACAGTCTAAGTAGGAGGGAGTAGGATTTAATCCCTATTTTACACGAGGCAACTGAGACATAGAGAAGTTAAGTGATTTGCCCAAGGTCACACAGCAGACACATGGCAGACCTGGAGTTAGAACCCAGGTCCCTTGCCTCCCAGCCCCCTGGTCTTTCCACTAGGCCAAGGTGCTTCTATATAAAGACCCATTTTTTTTTCCCAAAAAGGGAAGAGGGAACATGGTGACATATTCAGGAGATATCATTCAGGCAGAAACCAGACCAAGTGGGATCTCTTCTTGAAGACACAGTCTCCTAGAAAAAAAAAAAAAAGAAAAAAATTGTCTGTATCCCTCTCTCAGCTGATTCAAACAACAAAACTATCTCTGCAAGTACCCACATCATTGCGCTGAAAATGAGGCTTTGAAAATGACTTTGGATTTATTTCTATAAATGAACATCTATAGTGCCCCTTGAAGTCTGGGGCCTTGAGAGGTGGCAGACTTAAAATGCAACTCATTCCTTGGTAGAAAGTATTTAAAGCCAATAATTACTGACAGAGAAGCCTGGGTGGGAAGATTGGCCACATTAAATTGAGTCAATAAGAGTTTCAGCATCATTTGTTGAGAGAAACTATTAGTTTTTCTTTTCCTAGTGGAAATTCTTCTCTTGTCATATAATCCTAATTAATTATTGTTTAAAGGCCTGAAAACTTAAATACACTAGGGAGTAATAGTCTTGTGTTTCATTAACTATAGCTTCCAAAGTTAGAACAGATTCTATGGAAATTATGCAAGAGCAGAGCCCAGATTAGATGCCACAATAAATGGGTTGTGCCATTCTTGTATTTACATTTCTAACAGACTGGAATAGATTTAGCTTAAATTTACACTTTAAGATATATAGCCTTTGTTCAATATCATTTTATCAAAGCCAGCCAATCAATATGAACTTCAAGAGTATTTTACATTGATTTTACAATATATTTTGTAATTACTGAATCGATAAAAAAAAATTCCCTGCTCATTAGGAGATTAGCTATTTTTAATCATTTATATTAGGGTGTTTAACCAAAGGCACTGGAGGGTTTTTTTAATCACTTATTCCATGCCCCACTTTTTAGTGGATTTAAAAACTTATTAAATGAGCTTTGCAAGTAGCCACTGGCCTAGGGTAAGACAACACAGTCCACGTAATCAGTAAAATTGCTAATTTTATTTACGTGTTTATCTTTGTCCCTACAGTGGGGTCAGTAGGGGTAGTGTGTTGGGGAGTGGCAGGCTGGACAGAAGAAAGGCTGGTTGTATTTTGTCCTTATTTGTAAGGTTGCCCTAAATGGCTTGGAATTTTGCTGCCCAAAAGTTATTCTGCAAGCCTATTGTCTCCTGTATGACCCAGAAAGTTTATTCCAGTAGCAGCAGCAGCAAGACAGACAAACAGAACAGGCTGGGTTGCAAGAACAATTAATCAGTCATCCTTATTGAACACTTACTGTGTGTAGAGCACTGCACCAAGTGCTTGGGAGAGGCCAGTGGAGGTGGATTACACACTCAACTCCTTTGGCTGCATAATGGATGCTTCAATTTACCACCCTTCCTGCCCCCCAGGTTGGACCTCGCCACTGTAAAATGCAATGGTCACCTACATAACCGAGACTGTGTCCAACCTGATTACCGAGAGAAGCAGCGTGGCTCAGTGGAATGAGCACGGGCTTTGGAGTCAGAGGTCATGGATTCGAATCCCAACTCTGCCACATGTCTGCTGTGTGACCTTGGGCAAGGCACTTAACTTCTCTGAGCCTCAGTTACCTCATCTGTAAAATGGGGATTAAGACTGTGAGCCCCACATGGGACAACTTGATCACCTTGTATTCCCCCCAGTGCTTAGAACAGTGCTCTGCACATAGTAAGCGCTTAATAAATGCCATTATTATTATTATTATTATTATTATTATAGTAAGCGCTTAACAAATGCCATTATTATTATTATTATTACCCCAGGATATAAGATGTGCTTGACTTACATTAAGTGCTTAACAGTTTGTTTTTAATGGGATTTGTTAAGCGCTTATTATATGCCGAACACTGTTCTAAATGCCGGGGCAGATAGAAATGAATTAGGTTGGACACAATCCCTGTCCTGCATGGAGCTCACAGTCTAAGTAGGAGGGAGAACAGGAGAACTGAGGTACGAAGACTTGCCCAAGGTCACACGAGAAGCATTTGGGAGAGCTGGGATTAGAACCCAGCTCCTCTGATTCCCAGGCCCATGTACCTTCCTCTAGCCATGCTGCTTCTCAATCACCACAACTGTTATTATTACCTGCTCTCTCCCTCTGCCAATCTCTAGTATCATTGAATCCCAGCACCCCTGAGAGGGAGTTGACCATGCCCAAAGTCAATGGGAGTTAAGATTGAAGGTAAGGCCTGGTCCAGGGGCTGTTGTTTTCATCTGCAAGGCTAAGGCTTCCTGACTGCAGCAGGGGGATCTTTGGGGGCAGGATGAGGTTTCAGGTTATGGCTGCCCATTTCCCTTTCCCTTCCCATCCCACGCTCCCCACTACTCCGGCATTCCCACCCCCACACACAGAAGATCTGCTGCCCCTTCCCATGAAGCTGCATTGATGAACAGCTCCTGATAGGCAAGAGCCAGAGGAAAAACTTCAGTCCTGCAAAAAGGTGATTTTCCAAGTCAAGGACATAGAAAGAGAAGCTATCTGTACCCTTCCCTCCCCTGACATGTTACTCAGGTCAGAGCAGTTGAGGTTTAAGCTAGGGTTTTTGAGGTCCCTCTACAGTGAACCTTCTCTCTAATATTCCCTCTGGCTCACAGGAGAATGAAAAGACTGAGCCCTGCCTTAACAGGATTCGAGACTGGAGATCAGGGTTGGGGAAGAAGGGGGGAGGAAGGGGAGAAGAGTGGGGATGGATTTTGGGATTACCTAATTTAGGGGCAGAGTCGGACTAGTCCAGAGAAATTTCTGGACAATTGCCCAGTAGAGAGGGTTGCACTTGGCCTGGTGACAATTTGGACTGTTGCCCAGTGACCTTCAGGGAAGGATGCCAGTTTTGGGGAATTGGGAGCAGCAAATAGGAGAAGGGAATGAGCAGGATCTCCTCCTGGCCCTGTTTTTGTGCCTGGGGATGTCACAGGTGACAACCTCAAACTCTGAAATTTCTACCCAGAGTCTGACAGTGGACGGCAGGTCCCCAAGAGTGTGAAGGCCTTTGCCTGAGGGTCTTGTAAGACTTGTAGGTCGAGACGCATTTTTATTTGCTGATTGCTGGGTACTGAGGTGCCCCTTGGAAAGAGAAAGTTTGGCTCCAGTCCCAGCAACTCCTTTGACTAAATCAGTGTTTTACCACCATCTGCTCGGCATATTGTTTCCAAATCAGCAGCACAACCACCCATCATCAGTGCCCTGAGTGGAAGAGGTTGTAATTAACCCCCTCAATGCTTCTCACCCCAGAACCCACCAGGAGAGGCAGTGGTTGGGGAGGCGGGTCCTGGCACTTACTCATCTGAAAACAAGCCATGGATTAAACAACTTGGAAACACAGCCTGGAGAATTGATGCCTCCCACCGTTTCTGCTGAGGAAAGGCAAAAAGGAAAAGACTTAACCTTAGTATAAGGGATTTCAGTTAGATGTGAGAATGGGCATTCCAAATACAATGATGCCTTGGATTTATATATCATCATAGGTTGCTAAGAGTTTGAAGTGAGATAGAGGTTGATATTACAATCTGTATTTTACAGATAGAGAGAAAAAGGCCCAAAGAGATCAAGGAATTTGCCCATAATCAACCAGCATTCAGTGGAACACATCAGTGGCAGGCTTGGGCCTAGAATGACAATTTCCTAACTGCCAATCCAATCCTCTCTCTCCACCCAAGACTCAGCAGACAACCAGACATAAGATTACTACTAAAGGCTGTGAAATCCTTTCTTCTGGACTTTATAAGGAAAGAGTAGGTAAAGATAGAGGGAGGTGTGAGCCCAGAAAGTTAAATAACTTGCCATCCTCCTGGGTCCAAGGGACAGAATCAGGCCTCATGAGTATAAAATATTTCTGAAAAGGTGTTTTTTTCTGCCAGTAACAGTTTTGAGCAGTTCGGGCAGCATGCTAGGTACAATGAGAGTTATGAAGGAGGAAAAATATATTGCCCTTGGTCACAAGACACTTGTGGTCTGAGGGGGCAGACAGGCTAAATACAATTATTCAAACATAGTATTAATAATGATAATTGTAATTATTAAGCACTTACATGTCCCTCTAAACTATAAGTTCATTATGGGCAGGGAACGTATCCACTAATCCTATTGTATTGTACTCTCCCAAGTGCTTAATACAGTCCTCTGCACACAGTAAATGCTCACTAAATACCATTGATTGATTGCTTTCCAAGCACTATCAAAGCACTAGAGTAGAGAAATGTTAATCAGACCAGACTCAATCCCTGTCCCACTTTGGCCTCGTGGTCTAGAGGAGAGGGAGAACAGGTATTTAGTGCCCATTCTACAGATGAGGAAACGGAGGCATGGAGAAATTAAGTGACCTGCCCAGGGTCACACAGCAAGCAAATGGCAGATCCAGGATTAGAACCCAGGTCCTCTGATTCCCAGACCTATGCTCTTTGCACTAAGCCATGCTGCTTCTCAATTGAAAATGTATTTTTTACTCCAAGCTGTATTTTGATTAATACCAACCAGGTATGGGGCTGTAGTTATTTTTTATGGTATTTATTAAGTACTTACTATGTGCCAGGCACTGTATTAAGCGCTGGGGTGGATATAAGCTAATCAGGTTGGACACAGTCCCTGTCCCACATAGAGCTCGTCATCTTAAACCCAGTTTTACAGATGAGGTAACGGAGGCCCAGTGAAGCGACTTGCCCAAGTTCACACAACAGACAGGTGATAGGGCTGGGATTAGAACTCAGGTCCTTCTGACTCCCAGGCCCATGGTCTATCCACTAGGCCATCCTGCTTCTTGCTGAGAATAGAAAGTGGGTATGCAGAAGGAGAGAAGACTTGTTCCTTGCCCTCAGCAAGCTCATAATCTGGGTACAACTAGCATAATCTAGGCATAGACTAGCCTATAAAGGAGTTTCCCAACAGATGAGCTTCTCAGACCATCGATTGATCAAAGACCAAGAACCTGGGCAGAGGATGAGCTACTTGTGCTTCCTCTTGTCGCTGCCTGTCATGCTCCCGCTGAGGTGCAGAGTGCAATGAATGAATAGGCGGTAAGCGATACAATCTATTGCAAAATGAATATGTGGTTGTTAGCTACAGGACGAACCGGGATTAGAACCCACATCTCCCAATCCCCAGAGTAGTGCTCGCTCCACTGAACCAACAGCAGCCCTCACTAACACATACACAAAGACCAGCCTTATGATTAAATATTTCCCAAATATTGAATTGGCAGTTGCACACTTACTGTGTGCAGAGCACTGTACTAAGTGATGGGAGAGTTCAGTATAATAACAGACACATTCCCTGCCCACAATGGGCTTAGAGGGGGAGACAGGCATTAATATAAATCAATAAATTACAGATATGTACATAAAGTTCTTTTGGGCTAGGAGGGGGTGATAAATTAAGGGAGCAAGTCAGGGTGACACAGAAGGAAGTTGGAATAAAAGGAAAAGAGGGATTAGGGAAGGCCTCTTGGAGGAGATGTGCCTTCAGTAAGGCTTTGAAGTGGGAGTAATTGTCTCTCTGATATGAAGAAGGAGGGCATTCCAGGCCAAAGGCAGGATGTGGGAGAGAGGGCAGCAGCAAGAGAGATGAAATTAAGATAGAGTGAGTAGGTTAGCGTTAGAGAAGCAAAGTGTATGGCTGGGTTGTAGAAGAAGAGTAGTGATACCAGGTAGGAAGGGGCAGGGTGATGGACTGTTTTAAAGCCAATGGTAAGGAGTTTCTGTTCGATGTGGAATTGGATGGACAACCACTGGAGGTTCTTCAGGAATGGGGAAACGTGGCCTGAACTTTTTTGTAGAAAAATAATGCAGGCAGCAGAGTGAAGTATGGACTGGAGTGGGGAGAGGCAGGAAGGTCAGCAAGGAGGCTGATGCAATAATCAAAGCAGGATAGGATAAGTGCTCGAGTTACAGTAGTAGCAGTTTAGATGGAGAGGAAAGGGCAGATTTTAGCAATGTTGTGAAGGTTGAACTGATAGGATTTAGTATCAGTGAAATCAGCATTCTGGGCCATATATGTGGAGTGGGCTAGAGGAAGGAGAGATGACTGTGGTCGTGAGCCCCGAACTAGCTTCTGTATCGTCCTTGGAGGAGCTGGACTCATTAAGAAACCATTTCCAGCCCCCCGTTCCATATTCTGGTAAGGAAAGAATGCTTAACTCCATGGCTCCCTAATTGTCTTTGACACTGTTTATCATCTGTGATGATCCCGCCATCCCCAGCACGCCCCGGCTGCCCTAATTTAGCGTATCGGTCTAGTGTAGGGGGACCAACGGAGGAGAGCCATTGAGAGGGGGCAAAGCCATTACAAAGCTGACAGGGCAGTGAGAATAGACTGAAGTGATGGAGTGACCATGACTTGTCCCGAACGCAAACCTACATCCTATTGGATTGACCTTTCCGGGAGAGTAATGTGCGTCCCTTGCTGTCATCGTGGCCGTGTGGCTGGCTGGCTGTTCCAGGGAGATCGTTTCTCATAATCAAGACAGATTCCTCGTATAATCCGCCTCCTGTGACAATCGATATGCACCTCTAGAAGGAGATTTCCAAGCCCTGGCATCTGGACTTTTGGGCCATCTCTGCTGGTGGTCAGGAGTGTCATCGAATCTGTTCTGTTTGACAGAACCATCCTGCTCCTAGTTAAGCCTTGCCATTTACCAGCCCAGGCTCCCTTCCTCAAGATCCTATGGCATGGCCGGTCTGGAAGTGCTTTGTTTAATCTGATTACCTTTCCCATTGGTGTAAAGCAAGGTGGTCCTGGTTTCGTATATCCTTGCACTTGATGCTATCAGAAATAAATTCACAGGCACAATCTAACCTTCAGGCATTTCAATTAAGGCTGGGCAATTTCCTTCTTCCAAAACCCTGGACAAATCCAGTGTAATTCATTTTATTATCTACCCCTCTGACTAGATTTCAAGCTCTCTCTGGGCAGGGATCATGTCTACCAACATTATTGTACTCACCCAGGTGCTTAGTACAGTAGCTCAGAGAGCTCTGCATACAGTGAGTGCTCAATAAATACTATTGATTGATTAATGCTCTCAAGACATGAGTGGGGCTCCACTGTGACTTTTGAGTGCTACTTCATTCATTCAATCATATTTATTGAGTGTTTACTGTGTGCAGAGCACTGTACTAAGCACTTGGGAGGTATCAATCGGCAACATTCTGACAGTATCTATTGGCTTAGTACAGTGCTCTGCACATAGTAAGCGCTCAATAAATACGATTGATTGATTGATTTCTAGCCAGGGGTCACCAAAACAAAAATATCCTAAAATTTGAAGCCTACTTTTTTTTTTTAAGTATTATCGCTAAGCGCTTACTATGTGCCAAGCACTATACTTAGTGCTGAGGTAGATAAAAGTAAATCAGGTTGGACACGGTCCATGTCCCACATGGGACTCATCATCTCAACCCCCATTTTACAGATGAGATAACTGAGGCACAGAGAAATTAAGTGACTTGCCCAATGTCACGCAGCAGACAGCTAACTGAATCAGAATTAGAACTCACATCCTCTGACTCCCAGGTTGGTGTTCTATCCACTAAGCCATGCTGATTCTCTTTCTTCTCCAATAGTGAGTCATCTAAGTAGCATAAATGTTCTGACAATGTTCACAGTTATTGATAAGCAGAACTGAAGTAAGGATCACTCTTTCTGTGGCTACATTTACGTGTCTCAGCTTTATGTGGACTCAGCACCACTCAGTGATTCACTCTGGTTACAGCTGACTCCATCCCCAATCAATCATTTGATTGTACTTATTGAGCACTTAATGTATGCAGAGCACTGTACTGAGTGCTTGGGAGAGTAGTAGCAGTGTGGTGTAGTGGATAGAGCACAGGCCTGGGAATCAGAAGGTCATGGGTTCTAATCCTAGCTCTGCCACTTATCTGCTGTGTGACCTTGGGCAAATCACTTAACTCCTCAGTGCCTCAGTTACCTCATCTGTAAAATGGGGATTGAGACCGTGAGCTCCATGTGGGTCAAGGGACTGTGTCCAACCCGACTTGTTTCCACCCTATAGGCCTGGCACCTTAACGAATGCCATAATTATTATTATTACGATACATCAGAGTTGGTAGACATTCCCTGCCCACAGCTTGTTTACAATCTAGAGGAAAATGAAGGAGGAGGGAGAACAGGCATTGAATCCCCATTTTAATAATAATAATAATTATTATTATTATTGTGGCATTTGTTAAATGCTTACTATGAGCCAGGCCTTCTAAAAAGCACTGGGGTGGATAAAAGCAAATTAGATTTTTGCATTTTCAGATTAGGAAACTGAGACACAGAGGAGCTAAGTGACATGCCCAAGGCCAAACAGCAGGCAGGCAGCAGAGCTGGAGTTAGAACCCAGGTTTCATGACTCTTAGGCCTATGCTCTTTCTACTTGGCCAACCTGATTCCTCATAGATCATGCTGCTACCTCATATAGGCCATGTTGCTTCAATTCAGGGGTTAAATTAATGCTTTTATACCATCAGAATGGACATTCATGCATTTACTGACTAGTGATGGCAGTGGAAGGGAACCTCACTAGACTTCACCTTTCCTGTCCAGTTGAAATAGGCCAGAGAGGCAGCCCCCAGAACAGGCACCTTCTCCAGAGTAGGACAGAGAAGCAGTGTGGCCTAGTGGAAAGAGCACAGGTCTGGGACTCAGAGGACCTGGGTTCTAATCCCAGCTTTGCCACTTGTCTGCCATGTGGCCTTGGGCAAGACACTTCACTCAGCCTCTGTTTCCTCAGCTATAAAAGGGGACTAAATACTTATTCTCCCTCCTTCGCACACTATGAGCTCCATGTGGAGTACGGTCTGTGTCCGACCTAATTGTTTTGTATCTACTCCAGTGTTTAGTACGGTGCATGGCATATAGTAAGCTTTTAACAAACACCAATCAGTGCTTGGGAGAGTACAACAGAGTTGGTAGACACATTCCCTGCCCAAAACCCAATTATTACCATTTTTACTTGGGGTGCTGAGAAGAGGGGATCTTCAGGGTGGAAGGAAAGGGGAAGTATTTGGTTGTACTTTTTATCATATTTGTTGAGCACTTACTGCGTGCCAGGCACTGTTTTAAGTGCTGGGATAGATTCACAGTAATCAGGCTGGACATAGTCCCTGCCCCAAGTGGGGCTCACACTCTTAATCCTCATTTTATGGATGAGGTAACCGAAGCACAGAGAAGTGAAGTGACTTGCCCAAGGTCACACAGCAGACAAGTGGCAGACCCAGGACTAGAACCCAGACCCTTCTGACCCGTGCTCTGTCCACTAGGCCAGGCTGCTTCTCAGGGTTATTTACTGCTGCCCCTTCTAGAATGTGAGCCCGCTGTTGGGTAGGGACCATCTCTATATGTTGCCAACTTGTACTTCCCAAGCACTTAGTACAGTGCTCTGCACACAGTAAGCGCTCAATGAATATGATTGAATGAATGAATGCTGCCTACATGCCTGCTCCCTGATTGGTTGCGTTGGACACTGGCTCAGAAGGAAGTTTTGGCAGTTACCGTTGAAGTCTACCTTTGTTGTAAGCTCCCAAGTGCCTACTCCCATCCTCTGCATACAATAGCTACACACAGTTCTGCCATAATGCATGTTTTCACTAAGCATTTTGGCTAGAATGTGAGGGAATTAGGGAACATTAGTCAGACGACGTGAAGCCTGCGTGGTTACCACATGCTGTGGCATCTGAAGAAACAGCTTGCATGCACGCACATGGGGGACTACTAGAATGTGAGTTTTCCTCTACTTGGGGATTTATAAGAATGCAATGCTAGCGTTATTTAATAAACACTGCCGCTGAGCTGCTCCAGGTGGCTTAAGACCTATTGAGCGCAGGGCACATAGTAAACGCTTAATAAATACCATCATTATTATTATTATCATTATTGTTCAAGGCGTTAACTACTAAGAGAGAAGCAGCATGGCCTATTGGAAATCAGTCAGTCAATTGTGTTTGTTAAGCACTTACTATGTGCAGAGCATAGTGCTTTGAACAGTGCTTGGCACATAGTAAGCGCTTAACAAATACCATCTTTATTATTACTAAGTGCTTGGGAGAGTACAAAACAACAATAAACAGACACATTCCCTTTCCACAGCGAGCTTATGGCCTAGAAGGGGAGAACAGTCTAGAGGGGGAGAATCAATCATTTATTGAAGACTTACTGCGTGTAGAGCACTGTACTAAGTGCTTGTGAGAGTACGATATAACAGAGAACATGGGCCTGGGAGTAGGAGGATCTGGGTTCTAATTCCAGCTCCTCCACTTACCAGCTGTATGATCTTGCGCAATTCACTTAATTTCTCTGTGCCTCAGTTTCCTCATCTGTACAATGGGGTTTCAATGCCTATTCTCTCCCTTACTTAGATTGTAAGGCCCACGTGGGACAGGGACTGTGTCCGACCCAATTAACGTGTATCTACCCCAGCACTTAGAGCAGCGCTTGACATAAAAAAAGCACTTACCAAGCATCTTAATAATAATCTAAAAAATCCCACTCTGTTGCTAGCTCATTGTGCAACCACAGGCAAATTTCTTAATCTCTCTGTGATGTCACAATTTAACAGCTGGCTCAATCAGTTCACATCCTAATCTATCTTGGGCACTCTGCAGCAG
The DNA here is from genome assembly GCF_015852505.1 of Tachyglossus aculeatus. Classification (NCBI taxonomy): domain Eukaryota; kingdom Metazoa; phylum Chordata; class Mammalia; order Monotremata; family Tachyglossidae; genus Tachyglossus; species Tachyglossus aculeatus. The sequence goes on along the minus strand of NC_052068.1, from coordinate 88,963,859 downwards.
AAGGCCTTTCACATTGATTACCATACTACAGGATGGTTCTGAGGTGTCACTGATACAAATATTAAGATATATGTGATGAATAATGAAATGCAAAATCAGGATGATAATGAGGTTGATAAAAGCCTAGAATGGGTTTCCAGAGAAGTTTGCTAGGATGATCACTGGCAGCCCTCATGAATACCTAGGAGACACAGCATTATGTGATGGTGTCATAGGGTGTCATAGGCCCACATCCTACCTCTGGCCTGGAATGCTCTCCCTCCATACATCCACCAAACTAGCTCTCTTTCTCCCTTCAAAGCCCTACTGAGAGCTCACCTCCTCCAGGGGGCCTTCCCAGACTGAGCCCCCCCTTTTCCTCCCCTACTCCTGCCCTCTCCATCTCCCCCCCTCCCTCCCTCGGCCCTACCCCCTTCCCCTTCCTACAGCACTTGTGTATATTTGTGCATATTTATTACTCTATTTTATTAATGATGGGTATATAGCTATAATTCTATTTATTCTGATGGTATTGACACCTGTCTACTTGTTTTATTTTCTGTCTGTCTCCCCCTTGTAGACTGTGAGCCCGTTGTTGGGTAGGGACCATTTCTATATTTGCCAGTTTGTACTTCCCAAGCACTTAGTACAGTGCTCTGCACACAGTAAGCTCTCAATAAATACGGTTGAATGAACAGGGTGCCATTTTGAAAAGGCGGGCCTATTTGAGGTGATCCTACTTTTTTTTCCTGGAAAAACTCCTGGCTTCCTTTGTGCTCCAGGGCTTGTGCATTCCTTGGGCAAGTCCCTTAAATTATTGCGCTTCATCTATAAAATGGGGATTCAATACCTGGCCTCCTCCTTACTTAGATTGGAAGCCCTCTTGCTGGACATGATTAACTTGTATCTTGCTGTGTCTTGTCTTATGCTGTCAAGTCATTTCTGACCCATAACAACTCTACAGACACATCTCACCCAGAACGGTCCAACTCCATAGAATTTCCTTGGTAAAACACATGGAAGTGGTTTATCGCTGCCTTCTTCTGAGCAGTAAACTTGAGTCTCTGCCCTTGACTCTCTCCCACGCTGCTGCTGCAGAGCACAGGTAGGTTTTGACTTGTAGCAGATTGCCTTCCACTTGCTAGCCACCAGCCACACTAGGAATGGAATGGTTATGCCTCTGCTGACTCTCCTTCCCATAGCGAGACTGGTAGACAACTGGAAACTATCCAGGTGCCATCCTGAGAGGGGATGAGCTTGTACCTACCTCAGTGATTATAACTGTGCTTGAAACATCAAAAACGCTTAACAAATACTATGATTGTTATGATCATTATCATTATTACTACAGAAGAATAGATAAAGGGCTAGGTAGACCACCATGAAACCAAGAGTTTCTCCTCATGGCTAAAGGCACTAAATAATAAAAATTGTGGTATTTGTTAAGTGCTCTCGGCCAAGCACTGTGCTAAGCATTGGGGTAGATGCAAGGCAATCAACTTGCACATGGGCTCACAATCTAGGAGGGAGACTAGGTATTGAGCCCCCATTTTGGAGATGAGGGAACTGAGGCACAGAGAAGTTAAGTGACTTGACCAAGGTCCCACAGCAGACAAGTGATGGAGCTGGGATTAGAACTCAGCTCCTCTGACCCCCAGGTCCCTGCTCTTTCCATTAGGCCATGCTTCTTCCTTGAATGGACCTTTATATATCATCCCAGTTGCTCTGAAGAATTAAGGTGGCTCAGCCTCATTACAAACCAGGTGGGAAGTCAGAAGAGATGATAATTTATAATTTTGTGATATTTGAGCACTTATTATATACCAAGCACTGTATTAAGTGCTGGGGTGGTTACAAGATAATTAGGTTGAACATAGATGGCAAAGAACATTTTAATATTCTCTTCAATATACCTCCCCTACGGAAGTTAAGGCCCTCCAAAACAGTAAACTTTCCAAATTTGATGATGTGATGTGCCCACTGCCCTGGTACTGAGGAGCTCACCGTGGTGATGGAGAAAATTAAAAATAACAAAGGTCCTGGCCTGTTCACAGGGTCGCCTTCATTCATTTGGCTCCTCTGAAGCTGAGGAAAATCTACCTTTCCTTCTGGCACCACCATGATTGTGTTTGATGTGATTACATCACACAGCGTGCACATGCAGTTTTCGTGTAATGATGTCATACGGAAGTCCGTTTGAACCCTTGGAATTACAGAAGCAGCATGGCTTAGTGGATAGAGCACAGACCCGGGAGTCAGAAGCACCTGGTTTCTAATCTCGGCTTCTCCATGTGACTGCGGTGTGACCTTGGGCAAGTCACTTAACTTTTCTGTGCCTCAGTTACCTCATTTGCAAAATGGGGATTAAGTGTGAGCCCCATGGGGGACAGGGACTGTGTCCAACCTGGTTAACTTGTATCTACCCCAGGGCTTAGAACAGTGTTTGGCACATGGTAGCACTCAACAAGTACCATAATAATAATAATAATAATAGTGATAATTATTATTATTTCAGTGTTTCTTTTGGTGCGTGTTGGGGTGGCTCACAACTTGTTCCAGAGTCACTACATTTCCCTGTGGTTCACCCCAGGCACCACTTAAGGCAGGAACTTAGACATTTTTAACCACTCCCTCTATATCCATCCCACTGCTATGACCTCACGGCCCACTCAGAGATTGTGTCTTGAGGAAGTTACCTCAGTTGTTGAAGACAGCCCTGATCATTGACATACTGGTATACCTGCTAGAATATACCCAGGACCCTCAATTTAAAGAATTCCATAAGCTCTTTCTGAACGTATGGAACACTGAGGAAAAACACAGACTCCCAAAGACAGTACCCCCAGCACCAACTCCAAGAAGTAGTGGTGTGGTCTGGTAGAAAGGACAGGGGCCTGGAAGTTAGAGGAATTGGGTTCTTATCCCAGCTCTGCCTCTAACTGCTGTGTGGTCTTGGGCAAGTCACTTAACTTCTCTGTGCCTCAGTTCCCTCATGTGCAAAATGGGGATTCAATACCTGTCCTATCTCCTACTTGGAGTGAGAGACCCATGTGGGACCTGATTATCTTGTGTCTATACTAATGCTTAGTACAGTGCTTGATACATAGCAATCATTCAACAAATACCATTATTATTATTATAAATAAGAAGAGATACAATTGCGGCGGTAATCTTCTTCCTCTCCATTGCCAATGAGATCTTAGCCAGGGCACTCCTGGACTAATTTCGGAAGAATATTGTTGAGTTTAATGCTCTTGGAATCCTTCTATGGCTTTGGCATGGTAGAGTGGATATGATCTTTGCAGCATAATGAAAGGCCAGGGATCAGCACCAAGATCCCTCTTGATAATTTTCACAGGCCTTAAAGAAATAATTTTACATCAGCAGTACATCTGGACTCTGGAAATTACTTGGCATAATAGGCAGCCCCAAATATTTAATTGAGGTTCTGAGACTAATTTCTCATGGCATAGCTAATAATAATAATCAAGGCATTTGTTAAGCACTTACTATGTGCCAGACATTGTACCAAGCTCCAGGGTGGACATGAGCAAATCGGGTTGAACACAGTCCCTGTCCCATGTGGGCCTCACAGCCTCAATCCCCATTTTACAAATGAGGTAACTGAGGCACAGAGTAGTCAAGTGACTTGCCCAGGGTCACACAGCAGACAAGTGGTGGGTCAGGAGCTGGAATAACCTGACTCCAATTCCACACTGCAGGAGTGGGTAGTGGGCCAGGCCCTGATCAATTTATTTTACCCAGCTAAGCTGAAAGATGCCACAGAAGGTGTGCATGCGGGGGTTAAAATATGCTTCTTCACCTCAGAAACTCTTCCAATTCAAGCAATTTATCCAAAATCTGAGAGACAGGGACAGCCATTAAAGAAGCAGAGGAAAGAATAAAGGCCTGGGGGGACTTGGGTTCTAAGCCCGACTTTGACACTTGTCTGCTGTGTGACCTTGGACAAGTCACTTAACTTCTTTGTGCCTTAGTTACCTCATCTGTAAAATTGGGATTAAGACTGTGAGCTCCATGTGGATGGACTGGGTTGCCAATATAGATTTTTGGTTGTGTGTAATAATAATTATGGTATTTGTTAAGTGCTTACTATGTGTCAGGCACTGTTCTAAGTTCTGGGGTAGATACAAGATAATCGGGTTGGACACAGTTCCTGTCCCACAGGGGGCTCACAGTCTTAACCCCATTTAATAGATAAGGGCACTGAGGCACAGAGAAGTGAAGCGACTTGCCCAAGGTCACACGGCAGACAAGTGGCGGAGTCAGGATTAGAACCCATGACCTTCTGACTCCCAGGCCCGTGTATGATTTCCCTATGCTGATTATTATATTTCCTTGGTTTCCTTTAGATTTGTCACCAGGTCCTTAACAAATACTATTATTATTATTATTATTATTATTATTATTATGAATGCTGCATCCAAGTTACAAGCTGGGAGTCAGTTGCCTCAGATACCCATCAGATATCCAGCTTGGCATAGTGCAACTAAGAAAGGGGTGGCTTGGGCAGAAGCTTTGTGAGTAACATGAAAAAACGAGGAAAAAGGGAAAACAACACTAGGTACTGAAAACCTCAGACTAAACAGCACAACACATAGCCTTTGTGTGGCTCAGTGGAAAGAGCATGGGCTTTGGAGTCAGAGGTCATGGGTTCAAATCCCAGCTCTGCCACTTGTCAGCGGTGTGATTTTGGGCAAGTCACTTCACTTCTCTGGGCCTCCGTTACCTCATCTGTAAAATGGGACTAAGACTGTGAGAGCCACATGGGACAACCTGATCACCTTGTAACCTCCCCAACGCTTTGAATAGTGCTTTACACATAGTAAGCGCTTAATAAATGTCATTATTATTATCTGGTTAAGACTGTGGGTTTTCAATTAGTCTTTTGGGCACACACACATACACCCATAGGTGGACTTCACCCTAAGTGGGTCTTCTTTGAATAGGAAGGAAGCCCATGTCTGTCTGGGAGAGTAGCTGGGTCTTTCTTCATCCAATGGTCTTTGAGGGACTTTTGAGTGGATGGATTATTGGACCCACTGTGTAAATATGTATTTAGGGAGCCTTAATAACACATATTATTGACCAGGCAGACCCATGGAGCTGTTCTTGGGGAATCCATATTTAGTATACTATTGATCCACAGAATGCAGCCAACACCATATTAATTTGGAGATGTGTATTAAAAATGTTTTATAAAAATTACTGCACACAGAAAGCAGTTGATGCACAATTTGCTAATAACTTGGCTCCTTGGAGTCTTCCCCTTAAATCTTCTCCTGTCACTGACCTGCCAATTTCACTTCCATTAAGCTTTTTTTTCTCTTTTTTTTTTTGAGGCAGAGTTTTACAACAGAAGGGCAGGAAGTAGGAAGTGTTCCTTAGTGATTGCATAGGCATCTCGGAAGATGGGAATTAGAGGCAGTGATCTTGGCTGTCCCTTGCTTTGTGGCCTTGGGTGTGTCACTCCACTTTTCTGGACCTCAGTTTCTTATCAGTAAGAGGGAGGCTGAGATGTCTCAGGAGAAAGCTCTGAGAATCGTACAGTACATATGTAACCTGCCCTTCACGCTCAAAGATGACATTACAGAGGGTGAGATTTCCTTCATGAGAACAGGAGTGACTGTAAAGGGACAGCATGGTATTAAGCTCCAGACTGAACAGACTTTTCAATGCCTCAAACATAATGATTGTCCATAGTAGTAATAGTAGCAGTAGTAATGACTTTTTTTTTTGCATTCACCCTATCGAGTGCAAAACACTGTACAAGGACTTGAGAAGTACGACAGAAGTAAGGAGTTTATCCTCTAATGGAGGTGACATAGAAATATTCTCCAGGAATGGAATCAGCTGTGATGTTGCATTACCTTCATGCTGGAGTTGTCGTTGGGTGGCTAATTCTACTGTATGGTACTCTCCCAAGTGCTCAGTACAGTACTCTGCACATAGTAAGTGCTCAATAAATATTGATTGATTGGCTGATTGATTTTGATACTGCAAGTTGTAATAATAATAACTGTATATGTTAAATGCTTATTGGGTCTCAATCAGTGAGCATTACATTTGGGCTGCCTCTTAATATAGTTTCCTTCTGGATATGACATTCCAGGACTAAAGCCTGAATGAGACAGGTGACTTTTAGGGTCCCTTTTCTAGCACGCTCCCCTTTCAGGGGACCTGGTAATTGTTATTCTGGTATTTGTTCAACCACTTACTATGTGCCAAGCAATGCACTAAGTGCCCAACACTGGAGTAGTTACAAGATAATCAGGTTGGACATAGCCCCTGTCCCAGATGGGGCTCACAGTACAAGTAAGAGGGAGAACAGGTATTCAATCCCCATTTTACAGATGAGGGAGCTGAGGCACTGATAAGTTAAGTGACTTGTCCAAGGTCAAAGAGCAGGCATATGGCAGAGCCAGGATTAGAACCCAAGATGACTCCCAGGCTAATGCTCTATCCACTGGGCTATGCTGCTTCTTCTGCCACTGACCTCTTGCCCAAGCCTTCTCCACTGAAATTCCCTCCTGTTTCCTAAACAACAGACCTCAGCTCTCCCCATCTCCAAATCCCTCGTGAAATCACAACTCCTGCAAGGGTTAGTTTCTAATCTCCCAGTCCCAGTCCTTCTGCATCACCTGAACACTTGTGCTTTACTGACTACCTCCTGACTACCACCTAGTCAATCAATCAGTCGATGAGTGGTATTTATTGAGTGCTTATTGTCACAGTTATGTACACATCTTACCTAGTCTATTGCTTAAGTACTGTCATACATATATCTGCTTTTCCTTCCTCCTTTATGTAAATTATTTTAATGTCTGTGTCCCCCACTAGATTGTAATCGCCTTGAGGGTAAAGACCATGTGTTCTAACTCTATTCTGCCAAGAACTTAATAGAGCATTGTGTTAATACAATCACTCATTCTATCCCGCCTAGATTACTGCTTCAGCCTCATTGCTCCTGTCTCTTCCCACTCCAGTCCACACTTCACTCTGCTGACCAGATCATTTTTCTACAGAAATGTTCAGGGCATAACCCTACTTATCAAAAAACTCCAGTGTTTGCCCATCTACCTCCGCATCGATTAAAAACTCCTCACCACTGGCTTTAAAGCATTCCACCACCTTGTCCCCTTCTACCTCACCTCACTTCTCTCCTACAACCCAGCCTGCACACTTCACTCCTCTAGTGCTAACCTTCTCACTGTGCCTCGATCTTGCCAGTCTCGCTGCTGACCCTTAGCCCGTGTCTTGCCTCTGGCCTGGAACGCCTTCCCTCCTCAAATCTGACAGAAAATTACTCTCCCTCCCTTCAAAGCCTTAATAATAATAACAATAATAATAATAATGGTATTTGTTAAGCGCTTACTATGTGTCAAACACTGCTCTAAGCATTTGGGCAGATACAAGGTAGTCAGGTTGTCCCCCTTGGGGCTCACAGTCTTAATCTCCATTTTACAGGTGAGGGAACTGAGGCCCAGAGAAGTGAAGTGACTTGCCCAAGGTCACACAGCAGACAAATGGCGGAGCTGAGATTAGAACCCATGACCTCTGACTTCCAAGCCCGTGCTCTTTCCACTAAGCCACATAAATCTCCTTCAAGAGGCCTTCCCATATTAAGCCACACCTTTCCTTATGTCCCACTCCCTTCTGCTTCTCCCTGACTTGTTCCCTTTGCTCTTCTCCCCTCCCAGCACTTATGTACATATCTGTAAGTTTATTTATTTGTATTCATGTCTGTCTCCCCCCTTCTAGACTTTAAGCTCATTGTAGGCAGGGAATGTGTCTGTTTATTTTTGTATATACTCTCCCAATCTCTTAGTATAGTGCTCTGCACACAGTAAGCTCTCAATAAATATGATTGAATGAATTAATGCAGAGGAGGCATTCGATATTACTGATTGATGGGTTGACAAAATAAAAATAGTCATAATCTCTATTATCTCCCAGTCATGCAGTCAAACATTTATTAACATGTTCTGAGCTGATATAATGTATAACAAAGCTTTCATCAAGAGCAAACCTTTCATCAAACCTAAAGAATGTAGTACATTTTCTAATGCTATCCTTTTGCTCTTCAACATAAGGTCTCTGATTTTTATTTTTTCAATAAACCCGGGGCCACCAACATTTATGATCTATGTTTGTAAGGCATGAATTTTAATTAGTATATGTGAAGATAAAATAAATGATTGGATTATATTATATTAATTATATTTCAAGCAATCTTTGGGTACATAGCATGCAGAAAACATGCAATAGAATTTGAAGTCAGTGTGGAAAGAGAACTGGAGTTAGGAAACCTGGGTTTTAAGTCTCAGGTTGACCAAGTGGAAGTGCCTATTGTGTGACCTCAGGCAGGAAACTGTCTCTGTGCCTTGGTCTCCTCATCTACATAAAGCTGATTAAATTCCTTTTTCCCTCCCTTTCAGACCATGAGGCCCATATGGGACAGGGACTGAGTCAGATATGATAATCTTGAATCAATCCTAATGCTTGGCACTTAATCAAAACACCTAATAAATACCATCATCATTCTTAATATGCCGGCAGCCTGGTTTAGGTGGGCCAGATATTTCCAGACACGCAGACAGAGGACTTTTTATTTTCTTCATCTTTTTCCCATTTCCTCTTCTACGCCACCCTCCCACCTCATTCACTACATTCCCCTTCTTGGGTCTAAACTGCAGAGGGCAGAGGTCACATCCACTAACTCTATTATGCACTCACAGATGGTACAGTTCTCCACACACAGTAAGCTCTCAATAAATACAATTGTTTTATTGATTGATTGATAGATCCCTCCCTTCTTCTAATGCACTTTCTCCTATAAGCTCTCAGCGAGGGGTCCACCTCTCTAGGATGTTTCCTGTAATCTGGTCTGTTTACCGAAACAGGATCAATTTGGGATGGAGTCAGTCTGTCAGTCAATCATATTTATTGGGTACTTACTGTGTGCAGAGCACTGTACTAAGTGATTGGGAGAGTACAGAATAATAAACAGACACATTCCCTGCCCATAACAAGCTTACAGTCTAGATGGGGAGTGGAGAGGTCAAAAGGTGGGGGATAGTCCCTGGAAAACAGGGATATGTGGTAGCCCTCACCCATCTACTCGGTCACGCAAGTGCTTAGTTATAGAGGGTCTCTGTGATGACAGCAAGTTAACGAGGCTGCTGAATATATGTTCTGACTGTAATTCACTTTTTTCTCATCACAAACATTATGTATGGCTCACAGGATATAAACGAATATAACTGGCATGATAAAGAACTGATCCTACAGCCCGAAGGAGATCCCTGCAGGAAGATAACAATGCTTACAGATGCCTCTCTACTTTAAATACGTGCATGCTTACTTTATAATACTACCTGAACGATCTGTATCCTGGTCTTGTCTGTGGCAATTTAAAAAGCGATTTGGGTTATGGCTTTGTGCAAGGATCTCTTCCCTTGCAGAGAGTCCCTGCTCTGCCACTTGTCGGCTGTGTGATCTTGGGCAAGTTCTTTCACTTCTCTGTGTTTCAGGTACCTCATCTGTAAAATGGGGATTAAGACTATGTAGGGCATGGGCTGCATCCAAACTAATTGGCTTGTATATACTCCAGCACTTAGTACAGTCCCTGGCACATAGTAAGTGCTCAACAAATACTAGAAAAAAAAACCCAACCTCGGAGAGCATGATAGAGCTAATAGAAAAGATCTCTGTCCTTGAGGAGCTTATAGTCTAGTGGGGAAGACAGATGGTAAAATAATTTACAGATAGGAAGACAGAAAGTGGATATTTGGGTAAGTTAGTGTTTAAGAAGTAGGGTTTGTGCTTAACTGCTTCAGGTGGTTGTGATTCCATAAGTGGGTGTTTGTTGCTAAGTGCTGAGGTGGTAGTTGGGTGGATAAAACCAGGAGAGAAGAGAAATGGATCTGGGAAGGTCTCCTTGATATGACTTCAAAAGGGTTTTGTAGTGGGGAGAGCAGTGGTGTGATGGAAGTGAAGGGTGAGGAAGTTTCAGGCGGAAGAAGGAGAGTGAGCAAGAAGTCAGAAGCAGGAGAGATAGATGAGAACAATCTCAGTGAGTAGATTAGCTTGAGAGGAATGAAGAGTGCAAGCAGGGGTGTAGTGGGAGAAGATAGTGGATAAGTAGAAGAAAGAAAGCTGATAGAGTGTCAAAGCCAATGCTTAGGATTTTCTGCTTGATGTGAAGAGGATTAGGTAGTCTTTGCCCTTAGGTGTTCAATCGATCAGTCACATTTATTGAATGCTTACTGTGAGAAGATCACTGTAGGAGAATATAATATAACAGTTGTTAGACACACTCCTGCCCACAAGGAGCTTACAGTCTGGAGGGGGAGAATGAACATGAATAAATTTTGAATATGTATGTAAGTGCTGTAGGGCTGAGGCTGGAGTGAATAAAAGGTACAAATCCAAGTGCAATAAATACTGTTGACTGATTCATTCATCTTTCAGCCACCCTGGGGTGCATCTGGAAATGAAAACATCCACGCTTCATCAGGCAGGCTCGAGGAGGTGGTTGGGATTGATGACTGGGGAGGGAAGCAAGTTGAGGAAGCAGAACTTGGGGTGAAAGACGGCGAGATGAATGGGGCTAGATGAGACTCTGGGAGAGATCAAGGGAAGAGGCCAGAGGTAGGACCTAAGGAAGGAAAGAGAAATCCAGGAATGGGGGTTGTGCATTTTAAACTGCAAAGGTATTTATTGAACGCTTACTGTGTATAGCACACTGTTCTAAGTGCTTGGGTGAATACAACAGAGTTGGCAGACACATTACCTGCCCACCAGGAGCTTACAGTCTAGAGAGGAGATAGACATTAACATTAACATCAATTGAGAAGCATCATGGCTTAGTGGAAAGAGTGCAGGCTTGGGAGTCAGAAGTCCTGGGTTCTAATCCCAGCTCCACCACTTGTCAGCTGTGTGACTTTACGCAAGTCACTTAACTTCTCCGTGCCTCAGTTACCTCATCTGTAAAATGGAGATTAAGACTATGAACCCCACGTGGGACAACCTAATTACCTTGTATCTACCCCAGAGCTTAGTAAGCACTTAATAAATACCATCATTATTGTTATTATTATTAGCAACTACACACATGTGCATATGGGCTGTGGAATTGAGGATGGGATGATTATCAAGTGATTAATGGTTACAGATCCAAGCCAGGAAGACACAGAAGGGAGAGGGAGTAGGGAAGATGAGGGCTTTGTCCAGGAAGGCCTCTTGGAGGAGATGTGATTTAAATAAAGCTTTGAAGGTGGGGAGAGTGGTGGTCAGCTATGAAGGGGGAGGGGAGTTCCAGGCCAGAGGAAGGATATGGGCAAGGGGTCAGTGGGGAGACGGATGAAATTGAGGTACAGTGAGTAGGTTGGTGTTAGAGGAGTGAAGTGTGAGGCCTGGTCTTTGGTAGGAAATCAGTGGAGGGGTGAGCTGACTGAGGGCTTTAAAGCCTATGGTGAGGAGTTTCTGTTTCATGTGGAAGTGGATGGACACCCACTGGAGATTCTTGAGAACTGGGGAAGATACAGACTGAACACTTTTTTAGAAAAATGATTCGGGCAGCAGAGTGAAGTATGGACAGGAGTGGGGAGAGATAGGAGGTGGGGAGGTCTGCAAGGAGACAGATACAATAGTCAAGTGGGAGCTATGACAAATGTTTGAATCAGCATAGTAGCAGTTTGTATGTATGGGAAAGAGTGGGCCTTAGTGTTGTTGTGAAGGTAGAACTGACAGGATTAGGTAACAGTTGACTATATGAGTTGAATGAGAGAGCTGGGTCCAGGATAATGTAAAGGTTATGGGCTTGTGAGACAGGAAGGATGATGGTATTGTCAACTATGATGGGAAAGTCATGGAGAGACTGGGGTTTGGGTGAGAAGATAAGTTCAGTTTTGGACATATTAAGTGGGAGGTGTTGGTGGGACATCAAGGTCCTGAAGGCAGGAGGAGATGTGAAGCTGCAGAGAAGGAGAGAAGTCAGGGCTGGAGATATAGATTTGAGAATTGTCTGTATAGAGGTGGTAGTTGAAGCCTTGAGAGTGAATGAGTTCTCCAACAGAGTAGGTGAAGAAGGAGAGTAGAAAAAGACTCAGAACTGAGCCTTGAGAACCCACCACTTTCAGAGAAGGAGCCAGTTATAGAGACTGAAAAGTCTGTCAGTCAGTTGTATTTATTGAGCACTTTCTGTGTGCAGTACACTGTACTAAGTCCTTGAGAGCAGTCATAAATAAAGGAAGAGAAGAGGAAAGAACAGTGTTAATGAAACTAAGATTAGAAACTGTTTCCAGAAAACCCCTTTCATGGATCAGAAACAAGAAGGAAAGTTTTCTCTGTAAAATAGGGATTCAAAACCTGTTCTCCCTCCTAGTCTATAAGCTTCATGAGGGACAAAGACTGTGTTCAACCTGATTACCTTATATCTACCCTAGTGCTTGGTCAGTGCTTGGCATAGAATAAGCACTTTACAAAGCTATTATTATCATTATAGCTTTGTTTTCCATTTTTCAGCAGTCCTGTACCTTTACCAGTAGAAGAATTAAGTCAGCTTCATACCCAGATCTCTAGGGGAAAGGACCACCCACTCCCCTTGTTAAGGAGTATGTGGAGCGTAGTTACATTTCAGGAGGTAGTCACAGTCTTTATTTCAGTTCTATTGATTCTCCTAATGGCATTTTCCTCATTAAACTCAGTAGGAGTACCCTGAAAATCTCCTGCATATGCACTTGATTGGAACACTAAAATGTGTCCTCATTAATATAAGGTAACTGAGTACAGTAAGTAGCAAGAGCTAGAAAAAAATCCCTAACCCGACAAGTCTGTTCACACTCTGGCCCTCTAGCAACCATTGCACTAATAATTGTGGTGTGTTTTAAGCTCTTATTATGTGCCAAACACTGTACTAAACACTGGGGTAAATATACAATAATCAGGTTCGACAGAGTACCTGTCCCATACAGGGCTCACAGTCTAGGAAGGAGGGAGAACAGGTATTGAATCTGCATTTTAGAAGGCAAGAAACTGGAACACAGAGAAGTTAAGTGACTTACCCAAGATCACACAGCAAGCAAGTGGCAGAGCAAGTATTAGAATGCAGGTCCTCTGAGTCCCAGGCCCATGAACTTCTCACTAGGTCTTGATGCTTCTCAAACATTGACTCCCAAACGCTCCACCCCTTGGTCCTGGGTTTTTCTTACTGTCACCCTTCCCCACCATTCTCAAGTGCTGACAGGCACGTGAGTGACATCGAAGGAACAAAGGAAATCGGTGGAGTCTTATGAAAAGGAAGAGGGGGAATATAGGGGGAAAATGTGCTCATGTTCTTTTCTCCTAATCTGGTTTGGAAATAAGAGACAGGAAATGAACTTACACAGAAAGAAAACCAAAGCACAACAAAATGACAAAAGTCTCTCCCGCCCCCCATCTTTTTATTTTAGATTAAAATCTTTCAGCGTGGCAATGAAAAGAGCCATTATCAAAATGAGGTTGGATAAGATGATTAGACGTTATTTACAGAAAGGACAAGAAGGAAGATTAAATCACCAAGGGAACCTTGATTATTCTTACTGTTATTATTTTATTCTAATAATTGCACTGTTGTCAATGCCAGTCTCTAAGGGAGGGGGACAATTGCTGCTTTGAAGAATTATGGATCAGCACGACCTGAACGGGCCTGAAATCCACTTGTTCATAATTGAGGATGAAATAGCCATCCTTCTTTCTGGTTCCATTCTCTCTGAAGGTTGAATGCCAAGGAAGAGGGGACAATCTCATAAAAACAATTTCCCTGAGCAGCAGGCCAATCGTCGCTGAGGCCTGTGAGGAAACTATTTGTCCTGTTTTCATATTGGGAGGTCAAGGCACTGAGGAGAACTTGACGCAACTATCTGGTGCACTGTCTTGGTGTGAAGTACATTCCCACTTCACCACAAAATGTTTAGGACAGTAGTATCTGGAATTGTAGGTTTAGTTCCTGGTACAATCCATTGCCTTTCCAGGCAAGTTACTTACTCTCCAGGGCCCAGTACTCCTTCTATAAAAAGGCATTGGCCTCTAGATTGTAAAATCCTTGAGGGCAGAATTGTGTCTACCAACTCCAAGTTGCTTAGTACAGTGCTCTGCATACAGTAAGTGCTCAATAAATACTTTTGATTGATTGATTACTCCACACTTCAGTTTCAAGGACTTCTAGATCGTGAGGTCTGCATGGGGCAAGAACTGTGTCCCATCTAGTTGCCTTGTATTAAGTGCTTTGCACTGTGCTTGCCATATTGGTAAGCACTGACTAAATACCATAATTATTCACAGAGTGATTACCCAGAGAAGCTCTGAGATTGACAATCTAAAATTCTTCCCAGGATGGAGATCTTTGACCCTTTAGTGCTGAGGAGCTGTTCCTGAGATGGATGGGCTTGGTGAATCACCGAGATTTGTGCGAGATTTTTTCTGAGTCTCTTGAGCATTTTCATTGGAGCCTCTAGATCTGTGGCTGGATCTTCTTATTAGTGTGGAATGTTTTTTTATGGTATTTGTTAAGCACTTACCATGTATCAGGCACTGTTCTGAGCGCTGGGATAGATACAAAGTAATCAGGTTGGATGGGGCCCACAGTCTCAATCCCCAGAGGTATCTGAGGCCCAGAGAAGTGAAATGATTTGCCCAGGGTCATGCAACAGACAAGTGGCAGAGCCAGGACTAGAACCCAGGTCCTTCTGACACCCAGGCCTATGCTTTATCCATTAGGCAAAGCTGTTGCTTGTCAAGTTGGCCTTTTTTTCTTGGGCCACTTGTTCTCTGCAACTATTCACTAATTTTGTTAAATGCTACTTTCCTGTCAGGGGAAACTGAGATACCTCTTACTTCTCTATTCTATTTCCACAGACATAGGTAGCACCACCCTATTTGGGCTAACTCCAAAAATGCCTGGGATCCAGATGAAGAACAAAGGCTAAAACAAGTCAGGCTAATAATAATAATAATAATAATAATGATAGTAGCATTTGTTATGTGCATACCATGTGCCAAGCACTGTACTAAACCTAGGGGTTGGACACATTCCTTGTCCCACATGGAGCTCACAGTCTTAATCCCCATTTTTTACAGATGAGGTAAGTGAGGCACAGAGAAGTGAAGTGACGTGCTCAAGGTCACACAGCAGACAAGGGACAGAGCTGGGATTAGGAACCAGGGCCTTCAGACTTCCAGGCCTGTGCTCTATCCACTAGACCATATGCTTCACATTCTGCTCTTTCTAACTGTACATTCTGGTTCAGTCAGTCAAAAGCCCACCTTGTATCTGCCATGCCCATAGCAACTTTCTTGATACTAAAGGGATTACAGAAAACACAATCTTTACCCTCCAAGAGCTTCCAACTTAATGTGGAGCGGCACGACAAATCCAAAGACATCAGGGAAAGTATAGATAAATTCAAAGCTAGAAAGTTAAAACCCCTGGCAGCAGTGTGGCCTAGTGTGGAAAGAGTCCAGGACTGGGAGTCAGAGGACCTGGGTTTGAATCCCAGTTCTGCTTTTTGGCTGCTGTGCGACCTTGGTCGAGCCATTTAACATCTTTGTGCCTCAATTTTAACATCTGCAAAATAACAATTGAACATTCTTATTTAAGCTGTGAGCCATGTCAGGGACTGTGTCTGATCTGGTTGTATTGTATCTACCCTGGCATTTGGAAAGCAAACACCATAATCATTCTTAGAGCTGGCCAAATAACTCATGGAGACACAAAGGACGGAATCCCACGGCCTTTTGTGCAGACACATGCACAAACGTGGGGAACCAGTGGACTAACGGATTATGCAACTATTCAGGTGCGATCAGGGTGGATTAGTTAATAGAGCATTGAACTTGTAGTGGAGCTTTGAGAGGGAAGGGCCACAGTTAGGTGAGGAGGCTCTGCCATTTGTCTACCTTGTGACTTTGGACAAGATATTCAACTTCTATGTGCCTCCCATGTGGGACAGGGAATTTGTCCAATCTGATTAGCTGTTATCTATGCCCTAGTGTTCAGTACGGTTGCCTGGATCATAATAAGCGCTTAGGAAATACCATAAAAATAAAGGAGGAGGAAGGAGGCTACCTAGGCAACAGGAAGGGTACGTATGAGAGCAAAGGAGGTTCTTCTTCCCTTCACGCCTGAATTGGCACGATTCCAGGAACTTCCTCAAGGGCAAGGAAGAAACTAGGCTTATTCAGTGATGTGGCATGAGAATTGGTCACTATACACGGAATGAGCACATTTGTGGGCAGGGAGCAGAACAATTTGAGCCTGTCATACTGCTGGCTTCACAGTGCAGCAAATCTCGAAGGGTTGTTTTCCAAAATGGTAGATCTGGAGCCAAAGACCCTGAGGCAATGCATGCTTGCCATGGCTGACAGAGGGCCTTTCCTCCATGCTGAGTGTTTTATGTTTCTTTTGCCTTTATAGGGCCAAAGTCGGTACCGGGGGCTCCTGAAACTCATTAGCTTATTTATGATGCATTTATGTTCTGTTAGAATCCTAGGCTACATAGATAGATAGATAGCTGCTGTCAATGACCTTCACCCAAGGCTAACCCCTGTTTTAACTGGAGCATTACAATATCTTTCATGGTGAAGCCAGGGTTTTGCCATTGCATAGGGATACCCTAGCTGGCACATTGTCATGAAGACATTTCTAAGACAAAACATGACCCTCTTTTCAACAGCCTAATTCTGAGTCCAGCTATGATTCCTACTTTTGGGACTTTATCCCCGAGGCCTCAATCTAATCCCATAACCCTGTTGATCACAGACTCTGATGTTTGATTCTTGTTTGGGGAAGGGTCTCCCACTCTCGTGAGGTACCTTTTTATGGTATTTCTTAAGTGCTTATTATGTGCCAGGCACCATACTAAGCGCTGGGGTGAACACAAATTAATTAGGTTGGACACAGTCCCTGTTCCACATGGTGCTCATGGTCTTAATCCCCATTTTACAGATGGAGAACTGAGGCCCAGAGAAATGAAGTGTGCCTCACTGTGCCTCATGCTCCCCTGTCCTGCAGTCCACCCCTGGCCCAGGTCCTACCTCTGGCCTGGAATGCCCTCCCTCCTCACATCTACCAAACTAGCTCTCTTACCCCCTTCAAAGCCCTACTGAGGGTTCACCTCCTCCAGGAGGCCTTCCCAGACTGAGCCCCCCTTTTCCCCTGCTCCTCCTCCCCCTCCATTGCCCCTACTCCCTCCCTCTGCTCTACTCCCTTCCCTGCCCTCCAGCACTTGTGTTTATTTGTACGTATTCATTATTCTATTTATTTTATTAATGATGTGTATATATCTATAATTCTATATATTTTGATGCTATTGATGCCTGTCTACTTGTTTTGTTTTGTTGTCTGTCTCCCCCTTCTAGACAGTGAGCCCGTTGTTGGTTAGGATTGTCTCTATCTGTTGCCAAATTGTACTATGCAAGCTCTTAGTACAGTGCTCTGCATGCAGTAAGTGCTCAATAAATCCGATTGAATGAATGAATGAATAAAGTGACTTGACCAAGGTCACAAAGCAGCCAAGTGGCAGAGCTAGGATTAGAACCCAGATCCTTCTGACTTCCAGGGCTATGCTGTATCCACTAGGCCATGCTGCTTCCCATAGTTTTAGCCTTCTAAACTATCTAGCCTTCAGCAACTATCTAGTCCTTCAACATCTAAGGATGGGAACCCCTTGGGTACCCTGAAGCAATGATTTATTCAAAGACATTAAGTGCCTCAAACCTGGGACTTATTTTACACCCTGTAAAATCAACAGACTCACTGAGGGCCTGTTGGAGTGGTATCAATTAATGAATCAATAGGATTTATTCAACACCTTCTGTTTGCAGAGCTTTGTACCTGGTGCTTGGGGGAATACAATAGGGGAGAAGCAGCATGGTTTAGTGGAAAGAGCACAGTCTAGGGGAAAGAGCATGGGCCCAGGAGTCGGAGGACCTGGGTTCTAATCCCAGCACCGTCCTTGTCTGCTGTGTGACCTTGGCCAAGTCACTTAACTTCCCTGTGCCACAGTTACCTCTGGAAAATGGGAATTAAGACTGTGATCTTCATGTGGGACAAGGACTGTGTCCAATCTGTTTAGCTTGTGTCAACCACAGAGCTTAGTAAAGTGCCTGGCACATAACCAATAGCATTAAGGTTATGAAAAGAAAAGAAAAATACACAATTCCTACCCACAAGAAGCTGGTATTGTAACAGGAGAGTAGACATAGAATAATTTACACTTAGGAGAGAGAGGTGCTTAAATAATAAGGTACATAGATGGTTATGTGTTAAAAATACATACAATTGCTGAGATGATGTTTGGGAGGTTGTGACCTGTAGGGAAAAGAAAATAATAATCTTGGAAAGCCTCCTCACAGTTGGCTTGAAGATTACACTGCACCTCACCTATCTGCTCTCTTCTGTCCTCCCAAGTCACTGTTCTAGTTGTGCCTTGTTTTCATCTCTCACCTGGGTCTCCTCACTCCTGCTGTTCCTTGGCTTGGAATGCCCACCCTCCCCAATTCCAACAGCTGACAGCTCTTTCCAGATTCAAATCCCTCTTAAAAATCCCATCTTCTCCAACAAGACTTCCCCAGTTAATTTTCTGGGAACAGTAATCAATCAATCAATCAATCAATCACATTTATTTAGCACTTACTGTATGAAGAGCACTGTACTCTAGCACTTGAGACCTTATTTATATGCATCCTCAGTGCTCTTGTACATATGTCTATTTGTTTTGACCACTGTGATTGTTAATACTTTTATGTTTATCTCCTCCACTAGTTTGCAAGCTCCTCATGGGCAGGGAAAGTGTCACTTCTTTATTCTGTACTCCCAAGTCCCTAGTACTTTGCACAACCCTAAGTGGATATTCAATATGTACTACTACCTCTTCTACCACTACTGTTACTAATCCTGGAGGAGATGGGATTTCAGAAGAATTTTTAAGATGGGGTGAGGTGGTTGTCTGGTGACTCTGAAAGGGGAGAGTTCTAGGCAGTCAGTGGTCAGAGGTGGAAGATTCAAGATTGAGACAAATGGAGATTACCAGCTGAGGTGTAATGGTAGAAATGAGCAGGTAGGTAGGAGGGAGAAAGCTGATTGTTTTATGGCCAATGGCCAAGAGTTTCTATTTGATGTAGAGAAGGTAATTGTTGAAGGCTTCTGAGGAAGAGACACCCACGTGGGAACCATGTTTTGAGAAACGATCTGAAGGACAGAGTGAAGTATGGGTTGGAGAGGGAAGAATCAATCAATCAATCAATTGTATTTATTGAGCACTTACTGTGTGCAGAGCACTGTACTAAGCGCTTGGGAAGTACAAGTTGGCAACATATAGAGACGGTCCCTACACAACAGTGGGCTCACAGTCTAGAAGGGGGAGACAGAGAACAAAACAAAACATATTAGCAAAATAAAATAAATAGAATATATATGTACAAGTAAAATCAATCAATAAATAGAGTAATAAATGCGAACAAACATATATTCATATATACAGGTGCTGTGGGGAAGGAAAGGAGGTAAGGCGGGGGGATGGAGAGGAGGAGGAGGGGGAGAGGAAGGAGGGGGCTCAGTCTGGGAAGGCCTCCTGGAGGAGGTGAGCTCTCAGTAGGGCCTTGAAGGGAGGAAGAGAGCTAGCTTGGCGGATGTGGGGAGGAAGGGCATTCCAGGCCAGGGGGATGACGTGGGCCGGGAGTCGACGGCGGGACAGGCGAGAATGAGGGACGGTGAGGAAATTAGCGGCAGAGGAGCGGAGGGTGCGGGCTGGGCTGGAGAAGGAGAGAAGGGAGGGGAGGTAGGAGGGGGCGAGGTGATGGAGAGCCTTGAAGCCGAGGGTGAGGAGTTTCTGCCTGATGCGTAGGTTGATTGGTAGCCACTGGAGATTTTTGAGGAGGGGAGTAACATGCCCAGAGCGTTTCTGGACAAAGACAATCCGGACAGCGGCGTGAAGTATGGATTGAAGTGGGGAGAGACAAGAGGATGGAGGCAAGGAGGCCTCTGAGGAGGCTGACACAGTAGCCTAGTCAGCCAGGATATGAAGACTTCCTGTACTTGGGTAATGGATGTTTGGATGATCTGGATGGAGAGAAAGGGCATATATGGGAAATTTTGAGGAGGAAAAATAGAAAATGTTTGTGTATGTGTGTGTATTGTCCTTGTACTGACAATAACGTCTATCTATGGGGGCTCATAGTAAGAGGAATTCTCAGTAAGGAGAAAAGCAACATGGGCTAGTGGAAAAAATATAGTCCAGGTAGTCAAATAACAGTACAGCCGTAGATTCTGAGCATCAGCTCTGGGTCCTCATTTAGTTGCAGGGTTGTTTGAGCTCTTATTTGAGGTTTGCACTGAAAATAATATCCGAAAGCATCTCAATGGCAAGCCTGTCTCTGGTTGGCTGCGGTGGAAAATATCCATTTACACCAGTTATTTGAGTTTGACCTTGTGAAGGGGAAATGTGAAGTGAAACCTCAGGAACCTAAGACTTTATAGAATACCCCCAGGACTTGGCTCTGATGTGAACTCATTCCATCCAGAGGTATCTCAGCTGCTCTTTGAGTTGGAAGATGACACTATTGGTGGGTTGATTTTAGCAATCATTCAATCAATGGTATTTATTGAGTGTTTACTTTGTGCAGTGCTCTGTACCAAACCTTTAGGGGAGTAGAATACAACAGAGTTGGTAGGCACGTTACTGCCCACAGCGAGCTTACATTCTAGGGGAGCAGACAAACATCAGTATATCTCCAGCACTCAGTACAGTGCCTGGCATATAGTAAATGCTTAACAAATATCATAATTAATTAATTAATATAAATAATTTATGGACATGTATATAAGCGCTGCGGGTGTGGCGGTAGAGTTAATACCAACTGCCTAGCATGCCCATTTTGTTCCATGAGCAGCTGGGGCTGGGCTCATTATGGGTGGGGAATACGTCTATTTATTGTTGTATTGGGCTGTCCCAAGCACTTAGTACAGTGCTCTGCACACAGAAAGCGCTCAGTAAATACAATTGACTGACTGGGCAGAACCATCAGTTCCTTCTACCCTGCACATGTACCAGTGGCCCTTTGCCACGTGGTGGTAGCCACTATGTGTGGCATCTGGCACTGTTTCCTTCTTCTCGCTATGGCAAGGTTTTTCACTCTGTCGAGGTCTGGCTTGTGTTAAAGGAATCAGTTCCTTTATTTTTATTATTTGGCTTAGCGCCTCCCAACTGAGATCCTTTCAGCCCCCCCGCCCCGAGTAGGTGGTGTGGGTCTCCATGACTCCTGCTGGTGCCGTAAGTGGATTTTGACATTCAACATAAACCTCCCTCTCCAAAGGCATTTTAACTAAAACGGAACCTGCCGGGTTCTGAACAAATGGGGCCTCAGAAATCCATCCGGGGGCTTGATTGATGGCACAGCCAGGCATCAAGGCAATGAACTTCTCCTGGATTTTGTATTAATGTTAGGTTATCTCTCAAAGTATTGATTTTTTTTTTCCTTTTGAAATTTCTCTCCTCTCTTTTGGAGCTGTTTCTATAAAAATGAAAGAGTAGGTGAAGGATGATGGAAGATGGCATGATAAGCCTGCTGACTTGCAGTATGAACGGCCAGTTTCCATTAGGCCTTCCAAAACCTGTCAATCATGTCCTCCCGCCATATATATTTAAAACATTTTACTAAAAGGCACGTGCATGTTAACAGTGAGTGGCTGACATATGGTTTAATCACTTTATTTACCCTCCCCCAACCAACACTGCTTTTTTTTTTTTTTGAGTGTAAGTGGTAGCATGAAAAGTTTAATGGTTCCTGGACTCTTTTTACCAATGATTTTCTGGGAAGATTGGAAACAGGTCAGGTTGGAGGGCAGAATGTCAACCAATGGGTTTCCCATATCTTGTCAGGGATCATTGCTGGACAGGAACTGATCACCCATCAACCTGTCTGATAGACATGACTATAGAGTCTATATATGTCTACAGGGACCTAGTGGATCCAGAGGAGCAGTGTGGCTCAGTGGAAAGAGCCCGGGCTTGGGAGTCAGAGGTCATGAGTTCTAATCCTAGCTCCCTCACATGTCTGCTGTGTGACCTTGGGCAAGTCACTTCACTTCTCTGTGCCTCAGTTCCCTCATCTGTAAAATGGGGATGAAGACTGTGAGCCCCATGTGGGACAACCTGATCACCTTGTAACCTCCCCAGCGCTTAGAACAGTGCTTTGCACATAGTAAGCACTTAACAAATGCCATTATTATTATTATTAGTGGATAGAGCATGGGCTCGGCAGTCAGAAGGACCTGGGTTCTAATCCCAACTCTGCCACTTGTCTGCTGGGTGACCTTGGGCAAGCCACTTCGGTTTTCTATGCTTCAAGTATCTCATCTGTAAAATGGGGATTAAGATTGTAAGCCCCATGTGGGACAGGGACTGAGTTCAACCCTATTTACTTTTATCCACCCCGGCTCTTAGTATAGTGCCTGGCACATAGGAAGCGCTTAACCAATGTTATTATTATCATCATTGCTATTATTATTTGTTGTTTATAAAGTGGGCCCACCCATGAATCTGTGCTGGGTCCAGTTTTATCTCATTGGAAATGATCCATAAGAGGGAGTGCACAGTGAAATCTCTGAATTTTCAGGGCACACTAAATTACTGGTTTATCATCATCCAACTGGAGCCTGGATTATTTTTCCCTACCTTCATTCCCTCATGTTGGTTTATGTTGAAGCACAACTGTTAAATTTCTGCTCACTCGTTTCATCCCCAGGAAGAGTTTCGTGTCATGTACAATCTGTGGCATTTGTTAAGAACTTACTGTGTGCCAGACTCTGTCCAAACACTGGGTTAGAGACAAGATAATTGGGTTGAACACAGACCCTGTCCCACATGGGGCTCACAGTCCTAATTTCCATTTTACAGATGACAGAACTGACACCCAGAGAAGTTAAGTGACTTGTCCAAGATCACACAGCAGACAAGTGGCTGAGACAACAGTCCTTCAGGTGGCACTCTCCACTCCATGCAATGTAATCTCCTAACCTCCTCCTTCACTTAGCTTTCCAGGACCTAAATCATCAAAACATCCTTCCCCACAGATTGAAATACACTTTCCACCTTCCCATTCAGCCTCCCCAAACTACTTCATTTCCCTACTTTAAACCCTATTCAAAACCGATCACATGCAGAATGCCTTTTGTTTAAGGCATTTGTTAAGTACTTGCTATGTGCCAGGCACTGTACTAAGCCCTAGAGTAGATAAAGGATAATCAGGCTTGGCACAGTTTCTGTTCTACATGGGGTTCAGGATCTTAATCCTCATTTTACAGATGAGGTACCTGAGGCCCAGAGATGTTAAGTGACTTGCCCAGGGTGACACAGTAGAGAAATGGTCGAGCTGGGATTAGAACCCAGGTCATCTAACCTCTAGGTCTGTGCTCTGTCCACCAGACCACATTGCCTTCTAGATTGTAAGCTCATTGTAGGCAGGGGATGTGTCTGCTATATTGTTATATTGTACTCTCTCAAGCACTTAATATAGTACTCTGTGATTGACCAACATGACTGACTGACTTCTCTATAATAATAATAATAATAATAATAGTATTAAGCACTTACAATGTGCCAAGCACTGTTCTGAGTGCTGGGGTAGATATACGGTTATCAGGTTGTCCCACGTGGGGCTCACAGTCTTAATCCCCATTTTACAGATGAGGTAACTGAGGGACCAAGAAGCAGTGTGGTTCAGTGGAAAGAGCACGGGTTTGGGAGTCAGAGGTCATGGGTTCGAGTCTCAGCTCTGCCACATGTCTGCTGCATGACCTTGGGGAAGTCACTTAACTTCTCTGAGCCTCAATTCCCTCATCTGTAAAATGGGGATGAAGACTGTGAGCCCCTTGTGGGACAACCTGATCACCTTGTATCCCCCCCAGTGCTTAGAACAGTGCTTTGCACATAGTAAGTGCTTAGCAAATGCCATCATTATTATTATTATTAAGTGAATTGCACAAAGTCACAATGCTGACAAGTGGTGAAGCTGGGATTAGAACCCATGACCTCCGACTACCAAGCCCGGGATCCTTCCACTAAGCCACGCTGCTTCTCATACTTAGTCATAAGTTATAGCATAACTTATAGTTACACTACTATAACTAGTAGTAGTAGTAATAGTATTTATTAAGAACTTATAGTGTGCAGAGCACTGCACTAAGCCCTAGGGAAGAGTACACAAATGGGAATTAGTCAGATCTTGTCCCTCGAGAGACTCACACCTCCTTTTCCCCTGCTTACATCATCCATCATAGCCTCAACAGAATTTATGTGCATATCTATAAATTGATGTAGATCTCTAAGCTTGTTGTGGGCAGGGAACACGTTTACCAATTCTGTTGTATTATATTCACCCAAGCACTTAATACAGAGCTCTGCACACAGTAAGAGCTCAACAAATACCATTGATGACAATTGCATGATCTCTGTTCTGTGTCACATCTCTCCCCCATTTCACTAGGATGGTATTTGAACATCCCAAGAGCTTAGTACAGTGCTCTGCACACAGTAAGCACTCAATAAATACAATTGAATGAATTAATGAAGTAGGAGGCAGCACAGCCTAGCGGAAAGAGTACAGGTCCGGGAGTAGGGTGACCTGAGTTCTAGTTCTGACCTTGCCACTGGCCTCCTGGGTGCCTTGAGGCAAGTCAATCAATCAATCATATTTATTGAGCTCTTACTGTGTTCAGAGCACTGTACTAAACACTTGGAAAGTACAATTCAGCAGTAAAGAGACAATCGTTGCCCACACTGGGCTTTCACTCTAGAAGGGAGATAGCTATGGTATTTGTTATGTGCTTACTATGTACGAGGTGCTGGGGTAGATACAAGCAAAATCGGGTTGGACACAAGTCCCTGTTCCATGTGGGGCTCACAGTCTCAATCCCCATTTTATAGATGTGGTAACTGAGGCCCAGAGAAGTGAAGTGACTTGCCCAAGGTCACACAGTAGACCAGTGGCCGAGCCAGGATTAGAACCCATGACCTTCTGACTCCCAGGCCTGTGCTCTAGCCACTAAACCATGCTGCTTCTCACAAATCTGTGTTTCAGTTTCCTCATCTGTAAGCTAGGGATAAAATATCAGTTTGTTCTCCCTCAGAATGTGAGTCCCATGTAGGATAGGGTCAGACCTGATTATTTTGCATTTGCCCTAATGCTTACCACAGAACTTGGCACATAGTATACACTAGATAAATATTATCATTACTGTCAGCTCTTTGAGGGCAGGCCTGCTACCCTGCTTTGTAGTTTCCTTCAGCAACAAGTGCACTGCACAAAGTAGGAACTACATAAATTCTACTACTATAAAGTACTCTTCTCTCAAGGGCTTTTTTAATGAAACAAAGTACAATATCAACTCTATTGCACTGTAACCTCTCAAGACTGTGAGCTCCTTTCTAGACTGTGAGCTTGTTGTGGGCAGGAATGTATATGTTTGTTGTTACATTGTGCTCTCCCAAGTGCTTAGTACAGTGCTTTGTACAGAGTAAGCGCTCAATAAATATAATTGAATTGAATGAATTTAGTGTTCAGCACACTAAAGCTCATTAAATACCATTGATTAATTGAAATAGGGAAAGTCAGGACAAATAGACATACACAGGGAATAATCATATACTCTTTTTTTATGCGCCTGGCACTTTACTAAGCACTGGGATAGGTATAAGTTAATCAAGTTGGGCACAGTCCATATCCAACATGGGGTTCCCAGTCTTAATCCCCATTTTACAAATGAGGTAACTGAGGCACAGAGAAATTATGTGACTGGCCTAAGGTGGAACAGTATACATGTGACAGAGCCAGGATTAGAAACCTGGGTCCTTCTGACACCCATCTCCCTGCTTTAACCACTAGGCCATGCTGCTTCTCTCTTCTCATGCTGCTTTTTGCTTAAGGACTCCAAAGTGTTCAAATACATTTTTTAGGAGAGAAACGTTTCCAGGCATCTAAGCAGGCAATACTGGCAAGACAGAGAGATTTGACTGGGTGAACTGATGGCATGCTTGCTATTGTTCCAGGTTTGGGCCAAAGCTTCTGGGCTCTGATCATACCCAAAACTTAGTACAGTGCTCTTTTTTTTGCAGTAGTGAAGTGCTTACTTTGTGTGAGGCACTGTACTAAGCACTGGGTTAGATACAAGCCAATAAATTTGGACACAGTCCATGTCCCACGTGAGGCTCACAGTCTTAACCCCCATTTTACAGATGAGATAACTGAGGAACACAGTACATCGTAGGTGCTTACATATTGCTATGTCCAGCATTCTGCCCTCCAATGATAATTATTAGGGTGTTTATTGAGTACTTACTATGAGCTAAACTCTAGGGAAAATACAAGATTAGGAGATTGGACTGAATCTCTGTCACACTTGGAGCTCAGAATTACTCTTATCCTCATTTTACAGTTGAGAAAACCGAGGCCCAGGGACATTAAGTGACTTGCCCCACATGCACGCAGAGGAGCAGTGTTAGTGCTGGGACTTAAATCTAGGCCTCCTGACCCTGAATCCCCTGCTCTTTCACCTGGGTTGGGCTGCCGCCTCAGACTACAGCTCATACTTCCCTTCAGCTACTCCTCAACTAAACCCAAAAAACACCAGGGGCCATAATTTTTGCCGCTTGTGGGTGATCCAGAGCAATGGTTTAGATCTTGGCAATTGTCTCCCTCAGGTCCCTTAGGTTAAAAATCCTGTCTTCTGTCTGTTCCATCTCACAACACCCCCTTGCTCTTGGAATCTCTTTGCGAGACTTCAGAAATAGCCCTGAGCAATATCCGCACTGAAAAGATTTGCCTGGCTGGGAAATGACCTAGAGATGAGAGTGAGATAAGTGACGGGAAAGCACTTTGGAAACAGAAAGATGTCATACAAAAAATGATATGCTGCTGCTGATGATGATCGTTATTGGTGTAGTTGTTATTGTTGTTTGTGCTCTGTTCTCTTCCCTTCCTGTGATGAAACCGTTGCTGTGACCATATCAAGGGGATGAGCTTGCGTCTACTCTTACAGATGCGCTTGGACTGTGTGTGTGTTTGGTATGTATGCGTGTCTATGAGTATGTGTTTGTGTGAGTGATGTGTATGTCTGTCTATGTGTGTATGTGTATTTGTGTGAGTGTTGTGTCTCCCTTGGTGACCTCATTTGCTCCCACAGCTTCAACTATCATCTCTACGCTGATGACACCCAGATCTACATCTCTGCCCCTGCTCTCTCCCCCTCTCTCCAGGCTCTCATCTCCTCCTGCCTTCAGGACATCTCCATTTGGATGTCTGCCCGCCACCTAAAGCTCAGCATGTCGAAGACTGAACTCCTTGTCTTCCCTCCCAAACCTTGCCCTCTCCCTGACTTTCCCATCTCTGTTGATGGCACTACCATCCTTCCCGTCTCACAAGCCCGCAACCTTGGTGTCATCCTCGACTCCGCTCTCTCATTCACCCCTCACATCCAAGCCGTGACCAAAACCTGCCGGTCTCAGCTCCGCAACATTGCCTAGATCCGCCCTTTCCTCTCCATCCATACCGCTACCCTGCTCATTCAAGCTCTCATCCTATCCCGTATGGACTACTGCATCAGCCTTCTCTCTGATCTCCCATCCTCGTGTCTCTCTCCACTTCAATCCATACTTCATGCTGCTGCCCGGATTATCTTTGTCCAGAAACGCTCTGGGCATATCACTCCCCTCCTCAAAAATCTCCAGTGGCTACCAATCAATCTGCGCATCAGGCAGAAACTCCTCACCCTGGGCTTCAAGGCTCTCCATCACCTCGCCCCCTCCTACCTCACCTCCCTTCTCTCCTTCTACAGCCCAGTCCGCACCCTCCGCTCCTCCACCGCTGATCTCCTCACCGTATCTCGCTCTCGCCTGTCCCGCCATCGACCCCCGGCCCATATCATCCCCCGGGCCTGGAATGCCCTCCCTCTGCCCATCTGCCAAGCTAGCTCTCTTCCTCCCTTCAAGGCCCTGCTGAGAGCTCACCTCCTCCAGGAGGCCTTCCCAGACTGAGCCCCTTCCTTCCTCTCCCCCTCGTCCCCCTCTCCATCCCCCCATCTTACCTCCCTCCCTTCCCCACAACACCTGTATATATGTATATATGTTTGTACATATTTTTTTACTCTATTTATTTATTTAATTTATTTGTACATATCTATTCTATTTATTTTATTTTGTTAGTATGTTTGGTTTTGTTCTCTGTCTCCCCCTTTTAGACTGTGAGCCCACTGTTGGGTAGGGACTGTCTCTATATTTTGCCAATTTGTACTTCCCAAGCGCTTAGTACAGTGCTCTGCACATAGTAAGCGCTCAATAAATACGATTGATTATGATGATGATGTGTATATTTATGTGAGCGGTGTGTCTTTGTGTATGTTTATGTGAGTATTGTGAGCTTGTGTATGTATACACCAACAGGGAGAGAGCTTTATCTCTGCGGCAATTAAGAGGTTGCCGACCTTAGCAGCTCAGGAGGAACAGAGGGGACTTTAAGAGCTTTATTTATTTCTAGTTTTCTATGCAGCCATCTGGGCTTCCTCAATGGTGGGTAGTTTCACATCAATAAGAGGATGCCAGTGCTTGAGTGCTCATTTCTTGTAAATACACTCAGGTCATTATCAATGGGAAGCAGAGGCCTCCTCACTCCTGGGCCGAGGCATCCCTTCTTTCAGCTGCAGGCTCTTACTGTTACTGCTTCGGATTATATATACCACTTGGGACCCAATGGCTGACTGCGGAGAGGGCAAATGTTTCCAGCGGATATTTCCAGTGGAAATAGTGTGGCTTCAAGTCTACCCAGGGCAAAAATCGATCTGCCAAATACCTCAGGTGGTTGTCCCTTGTTGACCAAGGGGATGTCTGTGGATGTAGCGCTACCTCAAAATCTACCAAGGAAAGCTCAAGGTCAGATGCCTGTCTGATTGTCCATTTGCTGGTCTAGTGGGAAGAGCCTGGGTCAGGGTTCAAATGCTTGCTCTGCCACTTGCCTGCTGTGTGATCTCGGGCAAGTCATTTTACTTCTCTGTGCTTCAGTTTCCTCATCTGTAAAATGGGGCTCACCTCACACCCCGCTTGGAACTCCCTTCCCCTTCCAATCTGTTAGATTATAACTTTCTCCATAATCAAAACTCTAGTGAAGTCACAGTAGCCTCCAGGAAATCTTCCTTGCTTAATTTCTAATCTCTCCAGGTCACTTCAGCACTTCTGTGCCACTTATGTTCTCACAACCATCCATAGGCCTGACATACATATCTTACAAACCTTATTACCTAAGAACTAGCTCATATACATACCCACTTTTCCTTCTCCATTTTTTTTATGGTATTTGTAAGCATTTACTATATGTCAAGCACTATACTAAGCGCTAGGGTAGATACAAATTAATCAGACCGGATACAGTCCCTCATAGTCTATCACATCTATTAAATGTGCTCTCCGAAGCACAGCCCACAGAACTATTGATTGATTGATAAGGTCCTTTGCTCCAACTATTTGCGATTAGTGAGAGTGACTCTAAAGTGCCCTATTCATATTGATCATTCAAAACCTAGGAGCCCTGATTTTCAGACCCAGCTCTGTCATTGACCAACCATGTGAACTTGGGCAGGCCATTTAACACCTCTGGATCTCGTATTAATCCATAGAATGACTAGGTCCTCCGCTCCCCTTCCCTTCCCCCCAACCACCCCTTGGATCCACATATATCCTTGAACACTCCACCTTCTGGAGTTTGTGCTTTTGGTGTTTACACTGTGCCAATTTGTCACATTGAAGAGAATATTCTCTCAAACACTTATTACAATTCTCTGTAGGCAGGAAGTGCTCAATAAATACCATTGATAAACTGCATTCCTGGTACATCATCATGCTAATTATTCCCTCTTCAAAGAAGGTAGCAGGTCTAATGTTTAAGTGGACATTGGCTGTGTGTTTTGCCCTTGAAGTCAAGAACATCTTGACCCACACACTGGTCAGTCAGAAACAATTGACTATAAGCTGGACCGTGTCAGTAAGGCTGTGTCTGCACGCATGTGTGTGCGCATATGTGTGTGTGCATGATTGCATTCATGTGTGGCATACCCATAAAATCCCTACTGCAGCTCCCTAGTGCATCCTGCCACTTCAGATGAAGAAAAATCAGCACGTTGACACAATCATGCAGTCCATCATCTTTCTAGTCTAGCTACCATCAGCACTCCGAGTGTACACATGTCATTTAGGCCTGAAAAATGGCCTTGGAGGCGGCAAAGATTCAGATAGGCCTGAAAGGAAGAAAGCTAGGCCTCTGCCCATTTAATTCCACTGGGACAGGCTCTGGGCTCAGAGCTTGGTCTGAACTCACTGAAGACACAGCATGCTCGAAGAGCCGGGACTGAATTTCTCCCTCAGGGGTGTAGGGCCCCTCAACATTGGCATGCAATGGTCTCTACACTCTCCTCAGGATGGGGTAGGGTACTGAATTAGGAGGCCAGCAGTATGCTGCTTGTCATAGTAGTAGTAGTAGTTGTAATAGTATTTATTAAGTACTTATCTTGTGCAGAGCACTGTAACTAAGCATTGGCAAAGGATATATAAGTGGAAACTAGACATGATCCTTGTCCCTTGGGGAGCTCTCAAGCTAAAAATGAAAAGGAGAGCGAACTGGTGATATACACATAAGGACAGTGTGGTTTAGTGGGTAGAGCACAGACCTGGGAGTCAGAAGGACCTAGGTTCTAATCCCAGCTCTGCCACGTGTCTGCTGTGTGACCCTGGACAAGTCACTTAACTTCTCTGTGCCTCAGTTATCTGTAAAATGGGGATTAAGAGTGTGAGCCCCATGTGGGACAGAGACTTTGTCCAACTTAATTAATTTATGTTTACCCCAGCACTTAGAACAGCGCCTGGCACATAGTGAAAACTTAATAAATGCCACAATTATTATTATTGTTATTGTTATTATTATTATTATTATGACGACACTGAAGGCCCTGAAAGCCACAATTTTGTGGGTGGGGGATGGGGGGCAGAGACCCAGAGGAGTCACATCTAGGACATGATCAGCGGTAGTTGATGTATCCATGGCTGGTAACATCCAGGACATCAGGCAGGGGGAGGATGGTAGAGGCATGTCAGTACCTAGCCTCATTATCTGGAAAATTGAGCCCTTCAGTGCAAGTTGATTTTATCCAGATATTTCAGGCCCAAACCCCTCTTCTTTCAGAACTATCCAGATTATTCAAACTGAAGTGGATTTTTTTGGAACCTGAATTATTTGAATAATTTATATGTGTAGATCCAGTCTATACGTACTTAAAATAATATTAATAAAAATAACAACTGTGATTTTTGTTAAACACTTACTATATGCCATGCAGTGTACTAAGCAATGGGGTAGATCCAAATAACCAGGTGAGACACAATCTTTGTCCCATAAGGGGCTCACAGTCTTAGGTGGAGAGAGAACAGGTATTTCATCCTCATTTTACAAGTGAAGAAACGGAGGCCCAGAGAATTTAGGTGATTTGCCCAAAGTCACATGGTACATAGGCGGTGGAGGAGGAATTAGAATCCAGGTCTTTTAACCCCCCCAGTCTTTGCTTTTTCCACTAGGCCTCGCTGCTTCTCCTGATCATTTATTTTACTATATGGTAGGTCTCTATGACCACAATTATCTGGGCAATTGGGGCAAAAAAATTACTGTAATTCTGGATCTGAATTTTCTGGATAATTGCTCAACCAGGCAATTAATTTTATTCTATATAGACTTGGCCTGCATCATATCTATAATTCTCCCTCATGGGCCTCTTGTCAATATTCCTTATTCAACAGTTATTCTCCTTTGAGGTAAGAGATGTTTTGTGAATCAAAAGAACTTTCTCAAAGCATTAGATGGGTGTTCATATCAAAAGATGGGGATCGAAGTTAAGATTTTGGAGAGATATCCAGGATCTGCATTTGTGAGTAAGCATTCACCTCTCTGGACCAGGAGTGGAAATCTGTATCAACTTTACAAGACTCCTCATATAGGCTTCTTCCCTTTCCCTCCCTGGCCTGTTGGGAGACAACCTACAAACTTATAGATGACATTAATCCTGCTGTTAATTAAGTGACCACATCTGTGGTGTCTAAAGGGTTTCTGATTTTTGCAAGTTGAGCCCTATTATTTTCCAGTTGTTCCACAATGGCACATTTACATTCTAGAATGCCTCATCATTTCTCTTCTCATGCTATTATTTGGGTTCTTTTTCATGCACCAAGCATAACAAATTAGCTGCGAATTTCAAGTGACAGTGTGCTCAACAAGGCCACAACAGCTGAACCAATACTGTTTGCAAAAGAATTACCCACCCATAGGTAATTTTTAATTTTTGGATCCTGTGCAAAATTGAAACCCTATAAGCAGCTCTTGTAACCCAAAGGTTGGGCTGGCCAATCAATTATCAAAATTAGATTTTTTTATAGAGCAGTCTATAGTGTTTTTTTAATGTCACATCCCAGAAATTACTACGAAAAGAATTTTTCAGCTCCTGAACTTTATATCCAGAAAAATAAGAACGACCTTTAAAAATAGGGTTAACACTGAGTCTTCTTGAGTTGACAATGTCCCATCAGCCTAAAGGGAGGAATCAGGAGGTGTGGCAGCAGTAGTTTGTTTAGGGTAAGAGATTAATAACTCTGCCTGCATCTATAATAAGGAGAGAACTGATGTGCCACAGAATAAAACCAGTACAAAGGTTAATTGGTAGCTAAGGGACCATCCCTTGTCATCCGATACAGTGAAGTAGCACAGGGGCTATTTTGGGACCTTTTTGGTACTAAAAAAAAGGAGGCAGTCAAATTGAATTTTGTAAGGTAGGGAGGGTTTTTCCCAGAATCTCTCTCTCTCTCTCTTTCTCTTGGTCTCTCTCTTTCTCTCTGTCTCTCTCTCTAGCTCCAGCCAGTAAGGGGAATGGCCTTGCTTGTTTGATGGGCCTGTAAAATGAGTTCCAGGACTTCTTCGCCAGCCTGGTGCATAGGCTATTTAAACTTGACATGTCATAAATTCAATATTTGCAAATGGGATAGCATCTGTTTGCTGTCTACTCTTATTTGTGTGGGTGCAAAAAACCCTGCTGGCGGATGAAAATGGCTATCAATGTCTCTCCACTAATATGATTCTATGACTGTAAGTGACCAGGACCAGCAAAAGGCTCAGGAGATCTGTGTTGGACTAGATACCTCTCAGTTCAAGGGAGCTACAAATTCATTTGTTCTGTGGAATGCCACTTTCTGTATGTTTAAATACACTCCATTATCTTTCAAATTTGAAGATGAGGCCACTGACAGTGAAGTTTGCCTCTGGGTAAGAGTGTGGCTGAAAGATGTTTGCATACATCTCCTGGGGGAAATTGTCAATCCCAGATGAGTTTGGATGGATAATTACCACAGGACTAAGTTCATTGCTGGTTTATGAAGTCCTTGTTGTGGAGAATCATGCTTCTCATCATTGACCTCCTCAATGTGCTTCATTCTCGCCTGTCCCGCCATCGACTCCTGGTCCACGTCCTATCTCTGGCCTGGAATGCCCTCCCTCCTCACATCTGCCAAACTAAAACACTTTCCCCTTCAAAGCCCTACTGAATGCTCACCTCCTCCAGGAGGCCTTCCCAGATTGAGCCTCCCTTTTCCTCTGCTCCTCCTCCCCTCCCCATTACCCCATTTCCCTCCCTCAGCTCTACCTCTCCCCAACCCTCAGCGCTTGTGTTTATATGCGCATACTTACTCTATTTATTAATGATGTGTATATAGCTATAATTGTATTTATTTATATTGATGTTATTGATGCCTGTCTACTTGTTTTGTTTTGTTGTCTGTCTCCCCCCTTCTAGACTGTGAGCCCATTATTGGGTAGGGATTGTCCCTATTTGTTGCCAAATTGTACTTTCCAAGTGTTTAGTGCAGAGCACCGCACACAGTAAGCACTCAATAAATATGACTGACTGACTGAATGAATGAATGACAGGGAACGTGCCTGCTAATTCTGTCATGTTGTACTCTCCCAAGCTCTTAGTACGGTGCTTTGCACATCGTAAGTGCTCAATAAGTACCACTGATTGATTGATTGCTAGTGCTGAACTACCATTTTGGGTTGAGCAATGGGAGGCAGGGAAAGCCAAAGAATAAATTATTTCACCCAAAGCCTGATCTAAATTAAAGAATTTCCACAGCATTTGGTGGGTATCTAGGTTTCTTCTCCCTAATCATGAAGATAATTTGACTTTCATCAAATTGCACACCCTCTCCGGCTTACTCAAGTAATAGAATGAAGGGACATTACCTGTGGTAAGTTCAAAACAGAGAAAAAGCTTTTTTCCCTAGTTGGAGATGGGGTGGGTGGGTAAACCAAGGGAATCCATTGCCCCACTAATTTTTTTTTCGTATGCTGTTTGTTGTTTACTATGTACCAGGCACTGTACTAAGCTCTGGAACAGATATAAACTAATCAGATTGGACAAAGTCCAGGTTCCACATGGGGCTCACAGTCTTAATCCTCATTTTACAGATGAGGTAACTGAGGCACAGATAAGTTAAGTGACTTGCTTAAGATCACCCAGTAGACAAATGACAGAGCCTGGATTAGAATCCAGGTCCTTCTGATTCCCAGGCCCTTCTTCTCTCCAATAGGTAATGCCCCTTCTTATTATGTAGGAAGAGAATATCAATAGATCCAAGAAGGATTTAGACAAATTCAGTCATGAGGGGTCCAAAATGGGCTGTTAAGAATGAAATGATAGGAATGTAAGGAGATTACGCTATTGATGCCTGTCTACTTGTTTGGTTCTGTTGTCTGTCTCTCCCTTCTGGACTGTGAGCCCGTTGTTGGGTATGGATTGTCTCTATCTGTTGCTGAATTGTATTTTCCAAGCGCTTAGTACAGTGCTCTGTACACAGTAAGTGCTAAATAAATATGATTGAATGAATGAATTAGGGATTAATAATAATAATAATCATATTTTTTAAGCACTTACTATGTGCAAAGCACTGTTCTAAGCACTGGGGAGGTTACAAGGTGTTCAGGTTGTCCCACAGGGGGCTCACAGTCTTAATCCCCATTTTACAGATGACATAACTGAGGCCCAGAGAAGTTAAGTGACTCGCCCAAAGTCACACAGCTGACAATTGGCAGAGCCAGGGGTTTGAACCCATGACCTCTGACTCCAAAGCCCATGCTCTTTCCACTGAGCCAAGCTACCTACATGATGACGGATGTCAAGGAAGACAACCAATCAATCATATTTATTGAGCACTTGCTGTGTGCAGGGTTTTGAACTAAGCACTTGGGAGAGTATAACGCAACAATATAACAGGTACATTCCCTGCCCACAGTGAGCTCCCTTCACACCCTTCCTCTCAGCATCCCTGATGACCCCGAGGATGTTCTTTATGCTTTTGGGTTTACAGTGGGAGTTCAGCTGTACTTGTCTTTAAGATCACACTGCTCAGTTTCAGGCAAAGTATCCACCAATCAGTCAACCAATCATATTTATTGAGTGCTTACTGTGTGCAAAGAACCATACCAAGTGCTTGGGAGAGTAAGATACAACAAAGTTGGTAGCCATGTCTCCTTCCCACAGTGAGCTTGCAGTCTATAGGGGGATAGAGACATTGGTATAAATAAATCATTTCGTGATACGTACATAAGTGTTGTGGGGCTGCGGGAGGAATGAATAAAAGGGTGCAAATCTTAGTCCAAGGGTGACACAGGAGGGAGAGGGAGAAGAGGAAACGAGGGCTTAGTCAGGGAAGTCATCTAATCCACCATAGCTTTCCCACCATGTCTTCATTTTCAGCTCCTTTCTCCTGCAACCTTCCTCAGAAAATCACGTATAACTAGCCAGAGGATAAAGTATTACAAAGTAAAATTTCTACAACAAACTCTTTACTTTGGAGGGAAAGACAGCTCTAAAGCTTGTCCCTGTCAGTGTCCACCTTTAGGTCAAAGTCCATGGTGCTGTCGCAGAATTCCTAGGTCAGGCTGGACTAGAAAGTTCATCTGGTTTTTCCTCTTGCCTGGAGACCCTAAAGCATCCTTGTCCTAAACCTCTCTAGAGAAGGAAATTCCACTATCTCCTGTGGTAATGCATTCCTGTAATTCACAGTCTGATTGGGAAGTTCTTCTTAATGTCTATTCTGTAGCTCTTCTATTACAATTTAAACTTTCACCTTCTTACCCTCTCTTCAGTGGAGATGGAAAAAAAAAACTAACTCACTATCCTCTGTCAAATGACATTTCCTTGCTAAAATGCAGTGAGAGAGATGAAGTCAGGTAACTGGACTGATAGGGGACCTAGAAGATTGAGAACGTGCAGTTGGGTTAGATCAGTTCCCCCGGGAGCTCTGTGCTTAGAACTGTGGTCTACTCATAGTGATGGAGTCTCCCGTGGGAAATGATGGGTGGGCCTTGGTCCCAAGTATTCCAAGATGGAGAACCTGCAGGGTGAAATTGATTATAATGCTAATGGTTTGGCAGTGCCACTCACACGATCTTGTCCCTGTCAGTCTTATTCTCGGTGGGGCACGGAATGCAATGAGCAAGTAGGTGAGCAGTTGTATAGCCCTTTGAGAAGATTATTCACAGATTTCTTTTATGTTCAGAGGCCATTTTCTGTACATAAAGATATACTTTACATAAACCCTACCAATGAATTTACAGTGATGGTGCTGATTCATTTCAATCAGGTGTCGGGCTCATTAGCTAAATTAATGTTCTTCAGCAGTGGGATATAGGAGTGGAAGAAGCTAACCTTTTTTAGGTTTTTATTAGGTGCTTACTATGTGTCAAGCACTGCAAGGTAATCAGGCCGGATACAGTTCCTGTCCTACATGGGTCTTTTGTTCTCTGTCTCCCCCTTTTAGACTGTGAGCCCACTATTGGGTAGGGACTGTCTCTATATGTTGCCAACTTGTACTTCCCAAGTGCTTAGTACAGTGCTCTGCACACAGTAAGCGCTCAATAATGATTGATGATGATGAAGTAGGAAGGAGAGCAGGGATTGACTCCACATTTTGAAGCTGAGTCGCAGAGAAGTTGTGACTTGCTCAAGTTCTCACAGCAGAAAGGTGGTAAAGCTAGGATTAGAACTCAGGTCCTCTGGTTCTCAGGCCTGTACTTTATTCACTAGGTCATGCTGCTTCCCAATCCCTACTTTCCAATATGACCTTTGTCAGTGTCAGCTGCCATTACCCTGTTCTTAGAGAGACTGTATTTTCCAAATGATAAAGAAAACTAACGGGCCTCTGGGTTCTGAGATTGTTAGCGAAAAGGGTCACGGCTCCCAATACTGATCCAATGAAAAAGAAAAAAATAGTTTCTCATTTTGGGTCAATACTTTCAAAGGAAGGAAAGAAAATATGATACTAAATGAAAGCAGCATTTATAAATACTTTAATAATAATGAATAAATGATTCATAAGAGTAGCTTTACAAAATAAATTATTCCAAGATGCGTGGAGACCTGCCGGGATGATTGTAAAATAGTTAATAGATGATGTTATCACAACTTGCTAAAAAGCACTTTCAAGCGCCAACACCAGCAATTATTTATACCCCTGCACATCTTAGCATAATTTAAGAAAAAGAAAAAATATTTATTCACTCAATAAAGAATTCATGTTGCCTTAATGTAAAATGTTACCAAAATTATTTAGTGACTTATTGATTGGATTTGGCTTTATGTTCCTCTTGGTATTCTTCTTTATTTAAGCAGCATGGGAAAGTTAACTAAGATAGCCATGTCCTCGATTTATTTTGACACCTTATTCAGGAAAAGTACAAGTCCTTCAGAACTGGAAAGTCCATGCTTTCAATTAGTTAATCAGTCCATGGTATTTATTGAATGTTTGCTATGTGCAGAGCACTGCACTAAGCACTTGGGAAAGTACAACAGAATTAGCAGACATGTTCCTGATCAGAACTAGGAGTAGGCAACCCAGGATTTTGTCTTCAACAGTGTCACCAAGACAAAGACAAAAGATGGTAGTCCACCTTGTCATTCCTTTGCACTGCTAAAGCTGTCCATAGTAATCCATTATTGATCTCTCTTCTAAGAATTTGTCTAAATCTTTCTTCAATCTATTGGTGTTTATTTCTTCTGCATAACTTCCTGTGCTAATGATGGCACATGCTTTTCACCATGTCCAGGTTTTTCCTTGTTGTTTTGAAGTGATCCTCTCTAAACTTC
The DNA here is from genome assembly GCF_015852505.1 of Tachyglossus aculeatus. Lineage (NCBI taxonomy): Eukaryota > Metazoa > Chordata > Mammalia > Monotremata > Tachyglossidae > Tachyglossus > Tachyglossus aculeatus. The sequence continues at coordinate 88,925,602 of NC_052068.1, read as the reverse complement.
AACCTCTTGTCCTGAGACTGTGGAATTGGGTGACTATGTATTCTTTATTCAAACTGTCCACACTCTTTAGGTATTACTACTACTAGTAGTAATAGTATGAGTAGTAGAAGTAGTAGTGCTTAATACAGTATGTATCCCATAGGAAGTGCCTAATAAATACCATAAAAGTAGTAGAAGTATGAGTAGTAGAAGTAGTAGCATTTAGTACAATGCCTGACACATAATAAACACTTAGCTCATTATGGTCAGTGAATGTCTCAGCTAATTCTGTTGTACTGTACTCTCCCAAGTACTTAGTACAGTGCTCTGCACATAGTAAATGCTCAATAAATATAACTGATTAATTAAAGGATACCATAAAAAGTGGTGGTAGTAGAACTACTACTACTACTAGTAGGAATAGTAATAGAAGTAGTAGTAGCAAAAATTATAGTAATAGAAGTATTATTCATTCAATCATATTTATTGAGCACTTACTGTGTGCAGAGCACTGTACTAAGTGCTAGTAGAAGTATTAGCACAGCCTAGTGGATAAGGAATGATACTGGGAGTCAGAAGGACCTGGGCTCTAATGCCAGCTCTGACGCTTGCCTGCTGGGTGACCGGGAAAATCATTTAACTTGTCCATGCCTCAGTTACCTCATCTGTAAAATGGGGATTAAAAGTGTGAGCCCCACGTGGGACAGGAACTGTGTCCAACCTGAATAACTTGTGTCTACTCCAGTGCTTGGAACATAAGTTGGCACACAGTAAGCACTTAACAAGTACTGTTATTATTATTATTGTTCTCTGTGCCTCAGTTACCTCATCTGTGAAGTGGGGATTACTACTGTAAACCTCATGTCAGGCATGGACTGTGTCCAACCTGATAAGCTTGTTTCTACGCCAGTGACTTGCCCACAGTAAGTGCTTAACAAATGCCATTAAAAAAAAGGAGTGGTAATAGTAACGGTATCTTTTTAGAGCCTACTGAGTACAATTCATAGTTCTAAGCATATGGGAAAGTATAGCAGAAGGAAGAGTCATGCTTTCAGCCCATAAAAAGCTTATAATCTAATAGTGTAGTCAGACATTAGAGTATTTGTAACCAGTGGAATTAGAATACATAAATCTGGTGCTCCATTGAATAGAAAGGTGTACCCCTGATTCAGCAGGTTATGTTCCTTGAAAATATGGTTGTACCGTGAGTGGCTGTGTCATGGATTTACATGTAATAAATTGGAATTTGCTTCAGAACCTCTGGAAAAATAATTTGAAATTCTTTCATGTGCTATACACTGCTATGTCATGTTAAACATCATCAAATCATTGTTTAGTCTTTGTTAATTTGAAGGATAACATTATCCTATTAACTAAATGAAGAGTTGCAATATGAATCTTTTCAGGAGGCAGCTGGCTGTGGTAGTGTTTCATTCAACTATAGTGAAGAATATGTCCAATTTAGGTATAGTAATGCCTGCTGCTTGACTTCATAAAGTACCCTGTAGAAGGCCAACTACTTCTGACCACCTCTGCCAACCATTGAACTCTCTCCATCAGGGTGTTTTCCAATTATGATTCTAAATTAATCCATCATTTTATAAATTCACCTCCTCCAAGAGGCCTTCCTTGACTAAGCCCTCATTTCCCCTGCTCCCTCTCCTTTCTGCCTAAACACTTGAGTCTTTACCCTTTAAGCACTTGATATTCACCCCACCTTCAGGCCCACAGCACTTAATATACTTACCCATAATTTATTTTAAATGTCAGTCTGTTTTTTAATGGTGCATTTGTTAAGCAGTTACTATATGTCAGGCACTGTACTAAGCACTGGAGTAAATACAAGCTAATCTGGTTGGACACAGTCCATTTCCCACATGGGGCTCGCAGTATTAATGCCCATTTTACAGATGAGGTAGTTGAGGCACAGAGACATTAAGTGCCTTGTCCAAGGTCACACAGCAGGCAAGTGGTGGATCCAGGATTAGAACCCAAGTCCTTCTGTTTCTAGACTGCAAGCTCCTTGTAGGCAGGAAATGAGTCTGCTAACTCTGTTATATTGTATTCTCCTAACTGCTTAGATCAATGCTCTGCACACAGCAAATGCTCAGTAAATACCATTGACTGATTGATTGATCCACTGCTTTTACAATTGATGTAAGACTTTTTATTCTCAACATCTTAGCTGATGGTAGAGACCATAAACTTTTTCTTCATCTGTTTTAGGCATCTTGCAATGATGTATTGGGTTTTCAAGGTATTAAACAGTACTGAATGTGTTCCTGGACTGTACGAATCAATCAATCACTGGCATTAATGGAGCACTTACTATGTGCAGAGCACTGTTCTAATTGCTTGAGAGAGTACAATATAACAGGATTAGCGGACACATTCTCTACACATAATGAGCTTGCAGTCTAGAGGGATCATTAGATGACTGTAATGAAGAGTATGCCTATACATATAAACTTATGGACAGGGTATGAGTCTTTAGTATATCCTATACCAAAATTATTCTATCCTACTGGTCCCCTCGATTTTCTCCATGACTTCTTCAACTCTAGTATCAGAAATAATGGTATTTATCGAGTGCCCACTGGGGGTGGGATAGTACAGTAAATCCTTGTGGAAGTGTAATAGAAACATTAAAGCAAGAGACATGGTCCCTGACCACAATGAAGACACTGACCACTAGCAAGGAAGACAGACATAAACTATTTACCCATCACGATCCTTTCTAGAACTTCTTAGGCTCTTAGTGATTATTGTACTTATCAAATTCCTTCTTAGAGAAATTAAGTGATTTCTCTCAAGATCATCCAGCGGGGCTGACAGAGCTGGGATAAGAACGTGAGTGTCTTTGATAATGTCTCCATTTTAGAGGTGGGGAAACTGAGGCTTGGAGAGGGCAAAGTGGTTTCCCGAGGAATGTGAGAGAGCACTGAGAGAGCAACAGTAAGTCAGTTCTTCAACTCCAGTGTTCTTCCCCTTTGGCCACGTACTATATCTGAAGGTCAGTTGTTAGCTCAATGAAACAGGTAAAACTATTTGGACTTGAAAAATTTCAAATCTGGGGTGAATGAAAATGGATACACGAAGGCTGGTTCTGCCCTCCAAATTCTCTGGGTAAATAAAATTGTAAGGACATTGTGGGCAGGGAATGTGGTCTACCAACTCCACTCTCCCAAGCTCTTAGTATGCAGAAAGCACTTAATAAATAAATAAATGATGATGACAAGCCCCAACATAAACTTGATTATGCAGATGCCCTGCTGATTAAAAAAAATCACTTGAAGAGTCTTAATAATTGAGGTGCAAATATATTTTGGGGGCCTGTGTTATCTGGGTAATTTATATGTGTGGAGTCGGTCACTCTCAGTTGAAGGGAACGACACGGATGGTTTTTACTTTAGTAGTCAGAGCTGGTGCTGTGTTAGGCTTCTGGGCTAAAGGTGTTTTCAGCCTTCCGCTCTGAGATCCTTTCTTCAGGGCTTTATAAATCAGCTGTGGAAAACCTTTTTTTAGGCTGAAATGTCACATTCAAGGTCTCCACCCAAGAGCAACTGCTGATTGGCTTGATTTTTTCTCTCTTCAAAAATCACACTTCAGTTTCTGAGCTTGGCTTAATAGACACGTTGTTGTTCTTCAGCCCAGTACATCCTAGGATGCCTCAGAGAAGCAGGACAATGACTGCTTCTCAAATGAAAACAACCTGCCCTTGTGGAACAAGGGAGCCTAAAACGGCCTCGTAGAGAAATACGATTAAATGTAAGTGCCCGTGGGAGAAGATTTGGGTGAGGGGGGAGTAGGTATGTGTTGTTTGGTGGGGAGAGGAGGCTACATAACCAGTTTGGTAAAAATCACCTCTTCAGGTTTTATTCCAGTAGCACTGCAGATCTTTTTTTAATGGCATTTGTTAAACACTTTGTGGCAGATACTGTGCTTAACTCTGGGGTAGATACAAGCTAATCAGGTCCTTGTCCCACATGCGGCTCACAGAATTAATCCCCATTTTACAGATGAGGTAACTGAGGCACAGAGAGTGACTTGCCCAAAGTCACACAGCAGGTAAGTGGCAGAGTCTGGATTAGAACCCAGGGCCTTCTGACTCCCAGGCCCAAGCTAGGCCACTAGGCCTTACTGCTAGGATTTGGCTCCTCCATATCCCAGAACAGTTTTTGCCTCAGCAATCCCATGACAAAGAAAAATGAGCCTGAGTTTCTTGGTGGCTTCCCTGGAGGCCCTTCAGGCCTATCTCCCGTTGTCCCGGATGAAGGTGAATGACTGTCCAGACCACTTCCCTCAGGCCTTCCAGTTGCAAGACCAGGTCATCATTCTTTAATGCTGACCCAGATGCAAACATTTCTAATGACCTTGGCCTTGTGGGACTGAGGCTCTTGGCAAGAAAGTCAAATAAGTCTGCCAAGATACTATCAGAATGGAATTATTTTCCCTCGAAACCTAAGTTTTAAGTTTTGAAAAGGTTTACAAATAGAAATGTTTTGGGGATTTCCTCCTCTAGAGCCAAATTTAAAATGACAACACTCTGGGATGAATTTAACCCCTACATTCTGTTCCCTTGGGGAGACAAATCCCAAATAGTGTTCTGATAGGACACCAGATTCCCTTAATAGATGGTTTCACAGGCAATTGGAAAATAACCAGGTTAGCATCATGATCCTAAGTAATGATGGAAAATGAATTTCCATGAATTTGATGAATGCCCTCCCTCTGCAAATCCGCCAAGCTAGCTCTCTTTCTCCCTTCAAGGCCCTACTGAGAGCTCACCTCCTCCAGGAGGTCTTCCCAGACTGAGCCCCCTCCTTCCTCTCCCCCTCCCCATCCCCCTCGCCTTACCTCCTTCCCCTCCCCACAGCACCTGTATATATGTATATATGTTTGTATGTATTTATTACTCTATTTATTTATTATATTTGTACATACTTATTCTATTTGTTATTTTGTTAATATGTTTTGTTTTGTTCTCTGTCTCCCCCTTCTAGACTGTGAGCCCGCTGTTGGGTAGGGACCATCTCTATATGTTGCCAACTTGTACTTCCCAAGCGCTTAGTACAGTGCTCTGCACACAGTAAGCACTCAATAAATATGATTGAATGAATGAATGAATGAATTATTAAAAGCCATTGAATTGCAGAAATCTTATTTCAATTTTTATGCTTTACACGAGCAAAGTTCAGTAGGGTGCGGGATAGAAAGAATCTGACAACTCCTCTAATGTCTAAAAACCCCTTATTGTGATCTGCCCTGTTTTTATGCTCCAGGAAACTATTATTCAAAAGTCGTTTGTAGCAATTGTGGCCGAGGAAGACAGAACTAAAGGAAATGGACTGATATTGCATTGAGAGAGTGAAGTTAGATATAGAGAAGAACTTGCTGGTTAGGGTGATTGATCGCTGGGATGGGCTTTTAAGGGAAGTTGGAGAAAAAGCCGGACATTTCCTTAGAGGCGTAGGGATATCTCCATCTGGAGAGGAGGGGAGGAAAAGACTAGCTGACCTCTAGAGGTTCCCCCACCTCAGTTAAATGATTTACATAGTGAGACAGTGGTAAGGGTAGGCAATGAGGCAGTGGTAGGATTAGCATTCAGGATTCATTTCTTCTCATCTCTTTCACCAATCCTGTTCTCCTTACTGGCCACTTTCCATCTTACCAAATGCCTTCCACTGGGTTAGTCATCCAGATGAGAAGGGCAAATTATTGGATGGAGGTATATATTTCAATTTTCCCAATACTGTTCTCTCTCTCCTCTTTCTCCCCTCTCTCCTTCTCTTCCTTTCTCTCTTTTTCTGTGCCTTTCTCTCTCTCAAAAACATACATGCATGCTTGCCTATGTACATCCCCCAGTACCCCCATACAACCCTCTCCTCTGAACTGAGTGAATATTTAGACCATGTCAGGGAGCAAGAGTGGAGACCCTGGATTCTAGAGGCAAGGAGCCACCACCTAGGCCCAAATGGAAATCATTTCCTTCACATTTTTGATGTTAGAGCATATCTGGCTCATTTCATCATTATCTGTGAATTGCCCCCCTTTGCTCATTGCCTCTGACCACCTTAATGTGCTCTTTACAAAGCTTTTGTTGTGTGACTAGTGCTGCTGTGAATTTCCAGTGGAAGATCTGGAGAATTAATTCCCCTCCTCCCTAGCCCGGGAAAAGCTGCTTAGAAATGTTGTCGTCAGGGAAGAAATTGAAAAATCTTTTGTTGAATGAAGTACTGTTCACTTAAAAAACCCAGGCAAGATAAAATGACATGTGTGCTAATGATGTATTTTATGAACCGCCATCTGTCTCGGGAAAGGTCAGAGAAAAATGGCAACTGCTACTCAGGTGATTGGTGAGAGGGGGAAAAATAGCCCTCATCAAAACATGACAAGAAGCTTCTGTGACATCATATAAATGCCATAATTGGGAAGTGGTAAATTGAGCAGGGCTGACTTCTGAATTTGATGTGTCAATAAACAAGTTCAAGGTGACATGTTGGATCAATACTGTGCGACAAGAATCATCCGACAAATTTACTGCAAAGTAATTGGGTGCAAAATGACTCAACTCAACCTTCACACTGCAGAAAATCAAACAAGCAGCTAACCTACAGGCAACAGTTTGTACATGTCAGATGATGCTTAAGGTAGCTTGCGGAGTGCTAATGGAGCCGGTTGGAAGGGAGCGTCCCAAAAGGAAGGAAAACAGTTGCACCCTTTATTATCAAACTGACCTTAGTCCATAATATAACCCTCGATGAACCTTAGGGGGATATAAATAGAAAAACAATGCTGCTGTAGCCAGAGGTAGTCTTAAATATTAATAATTTTTCCTGCTGCATTTAGATGGCAAATAAATGAGGATTTGGAGAAATCTCTATTTTTTTCCCCCTGCATGCAAATGAAGTGCTTTATTTTACCAGACTAAACAGTCCTTTCTTTTCACTTTGACAGAGAGAGAAAAAAGAGTCAATCCTTTTTAACACCCATTGGGATTTTAGGCATTTTTGGAAAATTAATCTCTGCCGTGTTGTTCCGTCTTCACCAGCTGGACTCCAAGACCTCCTCTCCCACGTCAGGATCCCCATTATGCCTTTATTTGTGCCTCTGAATGCTGATGTCTCTCTGAATCCTGCGTGGCAGCCTTTCTTCTTCAGAAGTCTGTTCAAGAGGAGTCGACTTTCTATGGAATTTGGGTTGGAGCCAAGGACAGAATTGGAGATGGGGTTTCTGGCTACGTGTGATGTTTTAAGTCAACACCCTTTTTCTTTGGTGGTGTTGGGGATATGAGAGGGGAGAAAGAGAGAAAGATAAAAGGAAAGTCACAGTCATGGATAAATATGCCATTCGTGCTTGGCAACACTTCCCTTTCTAGGTGACTGGGAATCACCCAGAAAACCCTTCGGAGGAAACTTGTTTATTAGGCAAGAGAGATGGAAGCCATCCTGGGGGAAATTGTGTTGGGTTTTGTTTTTTTTTTTGGTTAAATTATTACTCTTTCAGGACTATAGGATAACGTTCTGTAAAATTAAAATCCAGAGCATTAAATAGCACTCAGGAGCCTAGAGAGTTACGGCTGGCATGAAAATTAGCTCTTATCCATGAGTCTGGATTGGAAAGAAATCAGGCTGGGCTTAGATGAAACCAGGCAGTGTGCATGAAAGGAACTGAACAGACTTGGGCTCTCCTTCCTATTTCCTTTATGATGATCTTTGAGGTGAATTTTTGTTTTATGGGGGAATTCTAAGACTGCTGCCAGTAGATGCTTGTTTAATCAGCCAACAGACCTTTGGGTGGTTGAGGAAGGGAGCTGGGTCAGATTGGGAGGCAGGATAGCACTGATCAGTCAATCAGTGGAATTTATTGATTGCTTACTATGTGCAGAGCACTGTACTAGAGGTTTGGGAGAATACATACAGAAGAATTAGCAGACACCTTTCCTGCCCATAATGAGCTTACAGATGAGCATGAGTCAAAATTTCAGTGATCCTAAAGACCTCTTTGATTCCATCTACAGGGCTACCTGAAACTTGCCTCACACATTGCTGACAGAAAAGATGTTAAGCTTCTTTGGTTTTAGCTTTTTCAGTGATATTCCCTCATAATAATTAATAATAATAATTTTGGTATTTGTCAAGTGCTTACTATGTGCCAAGCACTGTTCTAAGCACTGGGGGAGATACAAAGGTAATCAGGTTGTCCCATGTGGGGCTCACAGTCTTAATCCCCATTTTCCAGATGAGGTAACTGAGGAACAGAGAAGTTAAGTGACTTGCCCAAAGTCACACAGCTGATAAGTGGTGGAGCTGGAATTAGAACCCATGACCTCTGACTCCCAAGCCCACACTCTTTCCACTGAACCATGCTGCTCATCCCCAACCCAGACACAATCCCAACAACTCAATCAATCTGTCAGTCAAATAATGTTGTTTATTGAGTGCCTACTGTATGCAAAGCACAGTACAAACCTCTTGCAAAAGTATAGTGTAATAGAGTTGGTAGGTAGATGTGATCCCTGCCCACAAGGAGATTACAGCCTACAGGGACAGACAGACATTAAAATGAATTACAGATAGGGGAAATGACAGAATATAAATTTGCAGAAGTGCTGTGAGGCTGGGGTGAGTGTCAAAGTGCTAAAAGAGGCACACAGCCAAGTGCATAGCTGACCCAGAGAGGAGTGTGGGCAAGAAAATGACAGCTTAGGGAAACTTCTATGGTTATTTGGAACTTAGAAAAAATGTGACTAAATAGAAGACCCCCAATGAGGTATCCCAGATGCTTAATACAGTGCTTTGCACACAGTAAATGCTCAGTAAATATGACATTGATTTATTTATCAATTGACAGGGAGCCAATGGCAATGAGCCTCACATCCAGGATACAGCCAACTCTGTTTCTGAATTTATTGGCCTCCTCAGCATTCATGTCTTTGTAGGTACTAAATAATTTATTTCAACCATTCTAGTTGTAAATATTTTTTCTGTCTGTCACCAATTTGAGTGTACAGTCTTTGAGGTAAGGGAACATGTCACTTTGTTGTTCTGTACTTCCCAAGTTCCCAGTACACTGCACTGCACCAAGTAGGAGCTCAGTAAGTGTTTCTGGTTGTTTCTACTACTTTTCTGGCTCTGCTCGCTGATCTTCCCTGCATTCTGGCTGACTTCAATCTTGGCTCTTTTTTGGTTAGCTCCTTTTACTACCTTTCTCACCAGACTAAAAGATTATAACTAGCAGCACCGGCCTGGGAGTCAGAAGATCATGAGTTCTAATTCCAGGTCCACCACTTGTCTGCTGTGTGGCACTGGGCAAGCCACTTCACTTCTCTGTGCCAAATGGGGATTGAGACTGTGAGCCCCATGTGGGACAGAGACTGTGTCCAACCCAATCTGCTTGTATCCTCCCTAGTGCTTAGTACAGTGTCTGGCACATTGTAAGTGCTTCAACAAAAACCATTATTATTATTGTTATTATTGTTAATAATAATATTTATAAAACCCAGTCTGAGTCCCTCTCTGACTACCACAGATTTGCATGTAACTAAACCCAAAGGGAAAGGGACCACATTCCATTTCTTGTAGCTCATTGCCTGATTTCCAGTAGACCCAGCGGCTGGTTTCTTTAAGTTGTGACACATTTTCATGGCTGTTTAAAGGGTCATCAAGGTTGGGAAATCAAGAATTGGGAAATATTCAAGGATGTCCACCCTCACATACCCAGGTTTTGTCCTTCATGGGGAGCACAAGAGCTGGAGAGAGGCAGTAAAGGTGACAGAAGGACACTCTTTTTTCAGGGTCTGTTTTTGGAATAGGAAACTGGGTAAGGGGAGAATTGTTAAGAATCAATTCTCTTTATGAATACCCTATGGGACCTCGAGTTCCATTGAGAAGTAGCAGTGGAAAGAGCATGGGTCCAGGAGTCAGAGGACCTGGGTTCTAATCACTGCTTTGCCACTTCAACAAGCAATCAATCAATGGTATTTATTGAGTATTTACTATGTGCAGAGCACTGTACTAAATGCCTGGGTGAGTACAATACAACAGAGTTGGTAGACACAGTCCCTGCCCACAAGGAGCTTATGTCAAGCTGGGGAGATAATAATAATAATAATAATAATAATAATAATAATAATAATAATGGCATTTATTAAGCGCTTAAAAGCACTGTTCTAAGCACTGGGGAGGTTACAAGGTGATCAGGTTGTCCCATGGGGGGCTCACAGTCTTAATCCCATTTTACAGATGAGGTAACTGAGGCACAGAGAAGTTAAGTGACTTGCCCAAAGTCACACAGCTGACAATTGGTGGAGCCACAATTTGAACGCATGACCTCTGACTCCAAAGCCTGTGCTCTTTTGGATACATACCTAAGCGCTGTGGGGGTGAGGGTGGAAGGAATGAAAGGTGCAAATCCAAAAGCAGAGGTGAGGCAGAAGGAGGAAGCAGTAAGGGAAATGAAGGTTTAGTAGTGTGGCCAGTTGCATGGCCTTGGAAAAGTCACTTAATCCTCTGTGCCTCAATTTCCTCAGCTGTTTTCCTACTGAAATCGTGAGCCCCATGTGGGACTGGGACTGTATCTGACCTGAATATTTCATATCCAACCCAGCACTTAGTACAGTTCCTGGTACAAAGTAAGTGCCACAAGAGCAGAGTGTGAGGGCTGGGATGTAGAAGGAGAGAAGGAAGGTGAGGTAAGAAGGAGCAAGGTGATGGAGAGCTTTGAAGTCACTAGTGAGGGGTTTTAGTTTGATATTGAGGTTGATAGGCAACTACTAGAGATTTTTGAGGAGGGGGGTGACATAACCTGAATGGTTCTGTAGAAAGATAATCTGGGCAGCGGAGTGAAGCCTGGACTGAAGTGGGGAGAGGCAGGAGGTTGGGAGGTCAGAAAGGAGGCTAATGCAATAATCCAGTTGGGATAGGATGAGTGATTTTACTAACTAGGTAGCGGTTTGAATGGAGAGGAAAGGGTGGATCTTGGCGATGTTGTGAAGGTGAGACTGGCAGGATTTGGTGATGGATTGGATATGCGGGGTGAATGAGAGAGCGGAGTCAAGGATGACACCAAGGTTGCAGGCTTGTGAGAAGGGAAGGATGGTAGTGCCATCCACAGTGACAGAGAAGTTCGGGAGAGGACAGGGTTTAGGAGGGAAAATAAGGAGCTCTGTCTTGGACATGTTGAGTTTAAGGTGGCAGGAGGACATCCAAGTAAAGACTTCCCCCTCAGATTCCTTGCACTCAGGGACCCTGCTGCTATTCAGGGGGAGGGGAACCCCGGAATGGCAGAGGTTCAAATCTTTGGTCCCAAGTAACCTCTTGCTTTGCCCATCTCTAAAATCAGCTCTGATAGGACACCACCTGACCTGTGAAGCCCCACTGGGCATGTGCAGACCACCTTAATGAAGATATTACCCTAGAAGAGTGTGAGCCCTATGTGGGACAGGGACTGTGTCAAATCCCATTTCCTTGCATCCACCCCCGTGCTTAGTACAGTGCTAGGCACATAGTAAGCACTTAAACAAATCCCATTATTATTATTATTATTATTATTATTATTATTATTATCATGTTAGTAGAACTCAGTTAAACTATAACTTGTAGGTGTGATCTGATATTGAAGTGCTCCTTCTATTCTTTCCTATACTGTAGTGTTCCTTCTCTTCTTTCCTTTCCCCCACTCCATCTTTTCTTTCTCCTTTTTCAATTACTTTTGTTAAGCACTTACTATGTGCCAGGCACTCTAACTAAGCACTGAAATAGATACAAGATAATCAGGTTGGACACAACACATGTCCCACATTGGGCTCACAATATTAATCCCCATTTTATCCCTCTGTAATTGAGGCAGAGAGAAGTGAAGTGACTTGTCCCAGGTCACACAGTAGACAAATGGCAGAGCCAGGACTAGAACCCAGGTCCCTTAATTCTGGGCCAAATGTTCTTTCTACTTGACCCCACTGCTAAGAGCTTGTCAGAGACAAAGGCTGAGGAAATAGTGATCAGTAGTGACTGAGGTAGCAGGAGTTTAATCAGGGAAGCCTTCCTCTAGGGGAGGGTTTCTGAGAAGGATTTGAAGGAATTGAAGGTCTTAGTTGGACAAAGTGGGTTAGGTGGCTAGGATGGGGTGAGTGTTGATTCAGGTGTGGGGCAGTCGAGTGAAGAGGCTGGTGGGCTGCTGGGTGGAGTGATGAGCACATGCTAGTTGGTATTGGGAGAAAGAATGAAAGTCCAGCTGGTGGAGCTTGAACTCAAAAGTCAAAATAATAATTGCGACATTTTTTAAGGGCTAACTATGTGACAAGCATTATCCTAAGCACTGGGGTAGATATATGCAGACCAGACACCATACTTTCCCCACCTGGGCCTCACAGTTTTAAGAGTAGGAAGAACAAGTATTTAATCTGCATTTTGCAGACAGGGAAATTTTTTTATGGCATCTGTTAAGCACTTGCTATGTGTCAAGCATTGTTCTATACACTGGAATAGATAGGGTTCACAGTCCAAGTAGGAGGGAGAACAGGTATATAATCCCCATTTTTCAGTTGAGGAAACTGAGGCACAGAACAGTTAAGTGACCTGACCCAGGTCATATAGCAGGTAAGCAGCTGCACTCTTTTCTCTAGGCCATGCTGCTAAGAGCTTTAGTCAGAGGCAGGAGGCAATGGGAGCCACTGCCGACTTTTGAAGACGAGTACTGTGTTTCAGAAAAAACTATTTCTGCTGCAGGAATGATGGACAGAGATTGGAGACGAGACTGGATGCAGGGGGCTGGAGTCAGGCACTGGGAAGGAATGGCTGGATTCACGAGCCATTGCAGAGGAAAAGTCAACACCATTTAGTGATTTTTCTCTCACAGGTTTTCTGGAAACTGCTTGTTGTAGGGTGAGGCTGAGGAGGAGAATGTGAGAGAAGAAGCAGCAGAGGAAGATTTCATTTTTCGATGGCTGTGTGGCTGTTAATTTCATTTTTTGTTAACTGTATAACTATTAGGCCCAACTGACCTCGATCAGAAGTGAGGCTCTGCTCAGATATGGCAAACGGACTCCTACAGAGGGAGGCTCAGGCCTGTAGCCAACTGGTTAAAGTCTTGGCTTTAAATCATTGTATTTCTTGGAGAAAATATTCCTTATGCACTCACCTAAGTCTATCCGCACACCTAGATTGTCCCTCGGTTATCAATCATGCTAGTTATTTTCTGCTGGGACTTAAGAGGATTATCCAGACTGGATTTTTTACTTTGAAAGTATTATGAATTGACACTTTCACACTCAGGGCTCTGCTCAGCCCTGAGCAGGGCTGGGCAGTGCTCTCTTATTGAGACCGCTCCTTGGCCAAATTCATCTGGCCATTGCATTTGGATGCTGGCTTCTGAGAAAACAAGTTTATCACCCACGGCTCACCGAGGGAGAAGACGATTTATAGAAAGGAAAATGGGGAAAATTGGGTTCCAGTTGAAGTCCAGCAGAAATTTGACTACCTAAAACTGAGTTGTTCAGAAGACAGGGTTACTGAAGTTCACTTGAAGAAATGACAAAGCACTTCAGAAAACTGAACCAAGTGGAGAATGGGCATTACAAGGGGAACAACCCCAATTTAACATATGTACCACATGGGGCTCACAGTCTTAATCCCTATTATACGGATGAGGTAACTGAGGCCCAGGGAATTGAATTGACTTGCTCGAAATCACACAGCAGACAAGCGGTAGGCCTGAGATTAGAACCCATGTCCTTCTGACTCCCAGGCCATGTTGCTTCTCAAATCTGCTGCATCGTATTTACTTTACCAAAGTGCTTAGTGAGCTGTACCTAGTGAGCATTTAATAAATACCACTGATTGATGGATTAAAGAGAACAAGGAGTATCTTTGGCGAACTATCTACTTTTATAATAATAATAATAATAATGGCATTTATTAAGTGCTTACTATGTGCAAGGCACTGTTCCAAGTGCTGGGGAGGTTACAAGGTGATCAGGTTGTCCCAAGGGGGCTCACAGTCTTAATCCCCATTTTACAGATAAGGTAACTGAGGCCCAGAGAAGTTAAGTGACTTGCCCAAAGTCACACAGCTGACAAGTGGCGGAGCCGGGATTTGAACCCATGACCTCTGACTCCAAAGTCCGTGCTCTTTCCATTGAGCCATGCTGCTTTCAACAGTGTCATAGAAAAGTATTGGAAACATGTGAATGTCTTCATAGAAACTGCGTATTTTTGATGGCTTTGGATGTAGTTTGGGGATTTGGTAAACCTTTCATCCAAATTTCAGTGGACATCTTCAGAAGGGCACAAGACGCCCACAGGGAGCTCAGTGGCAGGTATCCAGTGAACACTGGATTAAACATTAATTGAAGCAGTGTATTAATAATGATAATAATAATGATAATAATAATGGTATTTGTCAAGTGCTTATTATGTGCCAGGCACTGTACTAAGTTCTGGGGTGGATGCCAACAAATCTGGTTGGACGCAGTTCCTGTCCCATGTGGGGCTCATAGTTTCAAACCCCATTTTACAGGTGAGGGAACTGAGGCACAGAGAAGTGAAGTGATTTGCCTAAAGTCACGCAGCAGACAAGCGGCAGAGCCAGAATTAGAACCCTTAACCTTCTGATTCCCAGGCCCGTGCTATATCCACTATGCCAAGCTGCTTCATACAGTACTTGCTGAAAATATGAAACTTCTACACCTGTTTCTCTGTTTCAGCAAGGGAGAGAGGAGGGGGGGAGAAAAGAGAGAGAGCAAGAAAGAGAAAGAAAATACACTCTGGACATTCTGAGTACATGTTTGTCCAGTGTTTATTGGAAGTGAAATCTGTCACCAGTTGTGATGCTGCCTTTAATGATGTATGTGCAAACCCCACTTTCCACATACAACTCTGTTCTACTAGAATGCATGATTTTACTGCCTGTTTTGTCTAGAAAGTGATGGCAGAATCAGAGAATATTCTTCAGACAACATTCATCTATCTGGAGATGCTGCATTGCAATGTTGGAAGAAATGACTGGACACAAGGGCTTAGTGTTGGATATGGACCAAGAATGATAACGTAAATTTTCCTTGTGTGGGGTTCTGCAGTACTGGAGAACTTGGTTGTGTATCAAGAAATGTGAAAGCACCAAGAATTATTTCAGACCTTGGAACCCCACAAAATGGATAAGGACTCTAAAACAGAAATCTTTTCTCCCCGTTCTGCATTCTGTATTCAGTCAATTTTTCTAGAAATGTGCATACCCACTCTGTTGTATTTTACTTTCTCAAGTGCTTAGTACTGTTCTCTGCACACAGTAAGCATTCAATAAGTACTGTTGATTGATTGATTTCTGCTTCTGCCACTGTATCCCCAAATCACCTAGGCTTTGATTCACGATCATGCTGGCTGTGTTGTATCTATCTGTGGTCTGGAATGGGGGATGGGGCCATTGGTCTTATCCAGGCAGGAATGGCATTACTTGGGTTCTGATGACAATAGGGTCTGACACTCTTTGGATCCTCCCTGCCTCTCTCTCCCCCCACTATAAATGGGAGCCTGTTGAACCTGCCATAGTTCTCTCACCCTTAGTAGTAATAATAATGATGATTATGGTACTTGTTAAGCATTTACTACGTGCCAAGCACTCTTCCAAGCGCTGGGGTAGACACAAGTCAGTCAGGTTGGATGCATCCCTGTTCCACATGGGGTTCACACTATTAATCCCTATTTTACAGATGAGGTAACCGAGGCACAGAGAAGTTAAGTGACTTGCCCAAGGTCACACAGCAGACATGGGGCAGAGCCGGGATTAGAACCCATGTCCTTCTGACTCTCAAGTCCATGCACTGTCCGCTAAGCCACGCTGCCTCACCTGAGGCATATACATCGAGTAGGCGCTCACAGTGTCAGAACATCATGGGTTGGGAAGGCCTAGGGGAGAAAAGATTGACATGAGGTAAGTCAACCCCTCTGTTTTTATTAACCAGTGAGACTCAAGATAGAATCTTCCCTTCCATTAGAGCTGATTCCCGTCCCCATACCCATTCTCCTCACTTGGAGGAGCACTAGGGAGGAGAGAGAAGAAATGGGACGGGATCTTGGTCTCAGTCCAGGAACGCTATGCTAGTGTACTCTTAGTGTCTGGATTCTCCGCTCCCTTCCTTTCCCCTCTCCTACCGTGGCTAACAGCAACCCCAACCTGAAACCCAATGGGGCTGGGTTTCTTCTCAGGGACACTACTAACCGTGGAAGCTGGGAGAGAGAGCTGGTATGCAAATGGAGGCCATTATGTATCTGGGTCTTGGTTAACGAGATTCAGTGCATAAGGCATCCCATTATTTTGAAACTAAAGGCCTTGCCTTCTGTACAAGATTGATTTTTAGTTTTCAAATTACTACTCTGTGGATTAATGATCTTGGAGGTTGCAAATTTCCTCTCTCAGTTGTCACCCAGGTGCTTTAACCTTTTGAAAAACAAAGAATTTCCTGCTGAGGGTGGTTTTGACAGAGGTGCTGTACTACTTAAGGTCTTGTCTGGTCTTTTATTAAGCGTAGTTGTTGATTTCCAGGTGACTTTGATCAGATCTTTTGTTTGCTGCCGTGCTGTTTTACTTTCACTCTATACTTTGGGATAATCATAATAATAATGGCATTTTAAAAATGTTTACTATGTGTTAAACACTGAACTAAGCACTGGGGTAGATACAAGATAATCAGGTCAGACACAGTCCCTATCCCACATGGTCCTCACAGTCTACGGGTGAGGAAGAAGACGTCATTAATCCACATATGACAGATGAGGAAACTGAGGCACAGATAAGTTGTGACTTGTCCAAAGCCACACAAAGCAGGCAAATGGTGGAGCCAGGATTAGAACCTAGGTATTTTTGATGCCCAGGCTCTTTCTACAAGGTCAGGCAGACTTCCAGTCTGATGATTTAGCAGGTTGTTTTGGGTCAGACAAGTGGCCTGTGAATTTCCCGTTCTTCTTCTCATGCCTCCTTCCTCTCTCTGCCCTTCAGCTTCATGTCATGCTTCTCCTCAATCTGGGAGGGGATCACCACACATGCGTATAATTTGTGTGTCCATTAGACTGTAAGGCCCAGCAGCCCACATAATAATAATAATAATAATAATAATAATAATAATAATAATAATAATAATAGCATTTGTTATGTTCTTACTATGTGTGAAGCACTGTTCTAAGCACTGCGGGGGGGGGGGGATACAAGGTGATCAGATTGTCCCATGTGGGTCTCACAGTCTTAATCCCCATTTTGCAAATGAGGTAACTGAGGCACAGAGAAGTTAAGTGACTTGCCCAAAGTCACACAGCTGTTAAGTGGTGGAGTTGGGATGAGAACCCATGACCTCTGACTCCTAAACCCATGCTCTTTCCACTGAGCCACAGCCCACATGTGCCCTACATTCATTCATTCTGCACTTACTGTGTGCAGAGTACTGTACTAAGCATTTGGGAGAGTACAATACAAAAGTAAACAGGCACATTCCCTGCCTACAGTATGCTAATAGTCTAGAGTACAGGGAGACAGACATTAATATAAATAAATAAATTACAGATATATATATATATATATATATAAGTGCTGTGGGGCTGGGAGGGGGGAAGAACAATGGGAGCGAGTCAGGGCAATGCAGAAGGGAGTGGGAGAAGAGAAAAGGGGACCTTAGTCAGGGAAGGCCTCTTGGAGGAGATGTGCCCTCAGTAAGGCTTCTAAGGGTGTACTGTAACAGTGTGGTTTATCTTACGTGACTAAGCTTTGCCAGGGAATAGGCTGGTTTTGGTTGGCCCAGGCCACAGAATTTCAGCTCTTCTAAAGCTATAAAGCAAAGAGTAAAGGGGAGAGATATGATCGAATCAACAAACCAGGATGGTCAATTTGGCCCTTCGGTTACACAGTAACCTCTATATGGGACAGGGACTGGGCCTCATCTGATTGTATTGCAGCTATTCTAGTACTGAGCACAGCATGAGGCCCAGAGTAATTGCTGAGCAGATACCATTAACATAAACAAGTAGGAAGCAAGGAGTCCTGAGAGGAGGAGATTGTAGGAATCCAGTCTGCTCCAGAGAGATGTTCATCTTCCTAGGAGAGTTGTGAGGATCTATCTGCAGCACCAGGCCTGGGAAGGATATGGCCCGTGGGACTTTATGACCCAGGCAATTGGAAATCAAGCATCCACCCTCCCACGGGCAAAGAGAAAGTTTGTTCTGAATACTGAGACTCAGGGCAGCATAATTCATTGCAGACTGTTACTCAAGATCCTTTTGTTTACTTGAACACTGCAACAAATACATTAAACGGAAACAGTACAGCATCTTAGCATTTTTTTAATCTTGTCCTCTCTCTTTCTTTCTTTTTTTCTCTCCCTCCCCTTCTCTTCTCCAACCCCCCACCCCCCGCCCCCCCGCCCTCTACATCATATTGAATCACCAGGGTGTGAAATATAATAAAGCATTGTACCATTCAATCTGTCGGCTATACCTTACAGGTGGACTCCAGGTAAATATCCCCTTGGCCTGTGAAAAATGAGCTTACCTGAAACAAATGACTTTGATGAACTTCAGTGGCTGGGCCTCTATCATTCTTTTCCAATTGGCTTCCCCAGCAAAGCACCGTTACCCAACACAAATTTGTCTTGGTGAAGGAAGAAAGTCTCTAATTCACTTCATTCCTGGCGTCAGGGGCCCCTTGCTGATAACTTTCCCTTTATCCGGTGTTTCATAAAGCTATCAACGCCAGGCGCTGACATTCCTTGCGATTGCCTTCTTTTGGAAACCGATTAATTATTTACTAGTACACTGCATGCCTCATCAGGCTGATGAAAACCTAAATCTAAATAAAAACATTCCTGTATTAAAAGGGTGCAATTTCCTGAAGGTGATGCCAAATTTATTATGAAAACAACCAAGCCTTATACACCAAGCTCAATTCACTCCTCCTCCTACTGCAAGGCAGAACGGGGACTCAAATAATGGGAACGAAAGCACCCGTGAATGCAAATCACACTCATCTACCTGCAAGGGGTTTCACTTCTCACCATTTTAATTTTAGATAAGTGCTGAATGCCTCTTTACTCTCAAATATAAAAACATCTAGAAGATTAAGCCCCGGTCGGCCTCGTAATAATCTGGGGATCCAATTCCAACTTTTATGAAGCTGCCGCGCTCAGAATGCAACTCAGAGGCAAAAGGAGGAAAATAGGCAAGTTTTGGACTCTGTGAACTGCCTCTGGGAGCTATTTTCTTTGTTATAGGGCCCCTTGGGTCTCTTTTCCTAGAGGCTGGGGCCACCCGGGGCTTTATTTTTGCTGTAAGGGTGAGCTGTGCCTTGCTGCCTCCGCCTAAAATGGGTCTTCTGACCCCTGTTAAAGGATCATCTCTAACAGCCTTGTCTTTGACCCCTTCGTTCTTTATGCTCTATTGGGATTCGTTCATCCTAAATTGGGTAGAGGAATCTCTGCTCTCCAATACCTGGTGGCCTGCTGGTTTTGCTCTTCCTCTGTGGTGTGGGGTAGCCAAGATGGACCTATTTTGAGGGTATTTCCTAAGCACTTATTGTGCATCAGGCACAATACTAAATCCCGGAGTAGATACGAGATAAGCAGGTGGGACACAGTCCAGGTCCATCACAGAGCTCACAGTCTTAATTTCCACTTTATAGATGACGTAACTGAGGCACAGAGAAGTTAAATAACTTGCTCGAGGTCACAGAGCAGACAAGTGGCAGAGCCAGGATTAGAACCTGGGTCCTCTGATTCCTAGTCCTGTGCACTTTCCACTAGGATCTTAAGAGGCCCATCCACTGTGTGGCCATAGGAAGGTTGACCACTGGCGGCACTCGAGGATACCAGGAACCCTTTGGTGATTCCTGGTCTTGGCCCCCAGCACCCCCAGAATCTGATGAGTGACAAATCAATCAATCCAACAATGAATCATATTTACTGAATGCTTACTCTGTGCAGAGCACTGTACTAAGTGCTTGGGAGAGTACAGTATAACAGAGGTGGTAAACATATTCCCTGCCCACAAGACCTTACAGTCCAGAGAAGGCGGGTAGGTGAAGACCAGATGGTCTGGTATAAAATCTGGCTAACAACACCTTGCTGTAAATGTTGCTGGAGATATCTGTTCATTGGGGCATAAACTTGATTGAACTGGAAACTGATTCCAGTATATTTGTGTGTATGTGTGAGTGAGTGTGTGTGTGTGTGTGTATGCACGAGTGTGTATGTGTATCACAGGGAACTCTTTTACCCGGTGTCTATTCTTCATGGTCAGGTATCAGGTCTATCTAGAGAAGCAGTGTGGCTTAATGGAAAGAGCATGGGCTTGGGGGTCAGAGGTCATGGGTTCTAATCCCAACTCTGCCACTTGTCAGCTATGTGACTTTGGGCAAGTCACTTAACTTCTCTGTGCCTCAGTTGCCTCATCTGTAAAATGGGGATTAAGACTGTGAGCCCCACGTGGGACAACCTGATTACCCTGTATCTACCCCAGTGTTTAGAGCAGTGCTTGGCACATAGTAAACGCTTAACAAATACCATCATTATTACTGCTCATTTGTATTGTTCTCTCCCAAACAGTACAGTAATATGCATACAGTAAGCGCTCAATAATTACTACTGATGGATTGATATTTTTAGTCTCATCCTAAACTCCAAAGAAACAGTGAAGACCTTAGGGATCTAGGACAATGCAAAACAATTCCTGAGTAAAATTAATAGAGCAGTGCTTAGAATATAAAGCTCACTGTATTAAACGTGGATCAGTGGAAAGACCACGGGCTTTGGAATCAGAGGTCATGGGTTTGAATCCCAGCTCCGCCACATGTGTGCTGTGTGATCTTGGGCAAGTCACTTAACTTCTCTGAGCCTGTTACCTCATCTGTAAAATGGGGATTAAGACTGAGCCCCACGTGGGACAACCTGATCACTTTGTATCCCCCCAGCGCTTAGAACAGTGCTTTGCACATAATAAGCGCTTAACAAATGCCAACATTATTATTATTATTATTATTATTAAATCCTACTCCTTCCTACTACACTATGAGCCCCATGGGAACGGGGACTAAGTCCAACCTGTTTATCTTATTTCTAGCCCTGTGTTTAGTAAAGTGCTTGATCCATAGTAAGCGCTTCACAAGCACCATTTTTGCATTAGTCCTCAACAGTGGCTTTAAAGGACTCAATCACCTTGCCCCCTCCTATCTCACCTTACTTCTCTCCTACTACATCCCAGCCCACACACTTCACTTCTCTAAGGCTAACCTTTTCACTGTACCTCAATCTTGTCTATCTATTCACCGACCTCTCACTCACATCCTGCCTCTGGCCTGGAATGCCCTCCTTCCTCATACCCGACAGATAATTACTCTCTCACCCTTCAAAGCCTTATTGAAGGCACATCTCTCCGAAGGGGCCTTCCCTGACTAAGCCCTCCTTTCCTCTTCTCCTACTTCCTTCTGCATCACCCTGACCTGCTACCTTTATTCATCTGCCATCTGACCCCCGTAATACTTACTTATATGCTTATCTATAATTTATTTATTTATATTAATATCTGTCTCCCTGTCTAGACTGTAAACTCACTGTGGCAGGGAATGCATCTGTTTATTGTTGTATTGTACTCTCCCAAATGCTTAGAACAGTGCTCCACACTCAGTAAGCATTCAATGAATACAAATGAATGAATTAATCATGAAAATTAATCAAAACCCACAGGTTCATTGCTCAAAAGACTCAGGGCTGGATCCGCAAGACATTGGGCTTTGGACTACGTGAGAATTTCAAGTACCAGACTCAACTTCAGGTTGCGGTTTCTCTGGGTCTCGATGCTTCCTGCCATCAGCCACGTTCCTGCCAAGACAGGGGAGGGCTGGGGAATGTTTCGCACACAGGTAAGTTTACTAATGGTCCCCAAAAGTCACTGATCTTTCTGCAAGACTCCTGGACTCTGTCTCTCAACATGAAGAATTGGGTTGTAGAAAAGTTAAAGACATAACTCTCTCGCCGTCTAAGTGCCGTGACTCTGAAACCTGGGTTGGAAATCCAAGGTGAAAATTGGCATGACTTGCCACAATAAGTTTGTGGCCTTATTCCAATTAGTGCGCAACACTCTTGGTCTTTAAATAGCTCCCGGTAGCCCAGGATCGAGAGAGCTAATGTTGGGTCCTGTCGAAGGTGGAGCTCCTTCAGGCTTCCACTGTGAGAGAGGGGTCCAGGAAAGGGACTGGTGGAAAGCAACTAAAGGAGGTGGAGGAAAATTAGCCTTCCATGTCATAAGTCGAATTTCAATTAAATTGACCAGACAATTGTATTTATTCAGTGCTTTCATATAATAATAATTTTGGTATTTGTTAAGCGCTTGCTATGTGCCAAGCACTGTTCTAAGCGGTGGGGGAGATACAAGGTGATCAGGTTGTCCCACATGGGGCTCCACAGTCTTAATCCTCATTTTCCAGATGAGGTAACTGAGGCCCAGCAAAGTGAAGTGACTTGCCCGAAGTCACACAGCTGACACGTGGCAGAGTTGGGATTCAAACCCATGACCTCCGACTCCCAAGCCCAAGCTCTTTCCACTGAGCCATGCTGCTTCTCTATATGTGCAGACAGCTGTACTAAGCACTTTGGAGGGTATGATATAACACTATAAAGGCACATTCCCTGCCCACGACTAGCTTAGAGTCTAGAGGAGTTGATCTGCCCTTGGTGGGACAGTAATTTAGTGTGTCCCTAGGGGATAGATAGCCGTTTTACATTTGGTCACAGTGATGGCAATGAAGAGTTGCAGAGCCGGTGACAGGGAAGAACTTAGCAAAAGCAGCAAGGGGAGGCAAGCTTCAACAGCAGGTCAGGGCAGCACCTGAAGCTGTCAACAAAATGGGTTCCTGCTGCTCTTCCTGCCTCCAATGGCCCTGAGAGAGCTTCAATAATAATATTTATGGTATTTGTTATAATAATAGTAATGATGATGGCATTTGTTAAGCGCTTACTATGTGCCAAACACTATTCTAAACACTGGGGTGGATACAAGATAATCAGGTTGTCTCAGAGCTCACAGTCTTAATCCCCATTTTACAAATGAGGTAACTGAGACACAGAGAAGTTAAGTGACTTGCTCAAAGTCACACAGCTGATAAGTGGCGGAGCCAGGGTTTACTATGTTTGTATGTTTATTATATATCAAGGGCTGTATTAAATGCTGGGGTAGATAGTATGGAAGCATATCAGAAATATTCCTATCCCACATGTGCCTTTAAAGGGGAGGGAGGACCGATATTTCATCCCTATTTTGCAGATGAGGGCATTGAGATAAAGAGAAGTTAAGTGAAGGCAAGTGTGGAGCGGGGATTAGAACCCAGGTCTCCTGGTCTCCCAATTCTGTGCTCTATCCACTGGGCATACTGCTTCACTCCAGGCCACCTGTCTTCCCATGGCTTTCTACTGGCTCCACCTTAAGAACTCTGGGAAGCTGATGGTTCTGACTGATTCTTTTACCAGGCAGTGTTCCTTAGCTCTTCCTACCACTTCTACTTGACTCTGTGCCCAGATTGTTCGGGTCAGTGCATATATATGTGTTGGGTGTTTATGTGGTTTCCTCTGCATGTGTGTACATCTGTTATTCCTGCTTTGCCTCGCTCTCCTTCTCTTTCTCCCTCTTTTTCTCTTTATACTCCCCTAAATGCTTAGTACAGTGCTTTGCACACAGTAAGCATTCAATAAATACCACTGATTGATTGATCGATTTGTATCTTTCTCCCCTCCCTCTTTCTCTCCTCCTACCTCCCTTCCCTCCCTTTCTCCTCCTTACTTTCTCTTCCTCTGATTTTTTCCCCTTTCTCCCCACAGATGCTCGGTCCTTGCTTCACTTCATCATAAAGTCTCACTTCTTGATGGGCCCATTGCGTGTCAATGCACATTAGCTTCTCCATGAGAAACTAGAAAGTGGTAAAGGGGAAGGGGATTTTAAAACATTACGCCTCTGTTTCTCAATCGATTAATCAATCCATCAATGGTACTTATTGAACACTTACTGTAAGAGCTTGGGAGAATACAATGCAACAAAGTTTGTAGACACATTCCCCGTCCACAGGTATATTTAGAAACATGCATTTTCATTTATATAGTCATTTGTATATCCAATTACTTATTCTGCTACTTCATCCCGATATACCTTACTTGGCACACTGTTTAGTAAATAGTTGTTGCCTGTTGCATTTTATCAAGCATTTAGTATAGTGCTTCATACTCAGGGGACATAAATACCCCTGATGGATTTGATTGAATTGCTTTGAACAACACCTAGAACAGCACAGAAGGCAAAAAGGGGTTGTCAAACCCATTATCGGACAAGAAAGAAATGATCATACGCTTAGGCCTGAAAAAGATGGGAGAGAAAATGCAATCGAATCCACTATAAGCAATAACTTTCTGCAGTAGCTTTATTACCCATCGAGGTTGAATAAACTCAGTCTTTTGATGGGCCTCTATAACAGGTGAATATTGTCCCTGTTGATCCATAACCTGTTACCATGGCCTATCTCCATTCCAACTGATTAGCATTAATGGACAATGCTTGTACTCCGTGAATCCCCATGCTTCCTCCTGCAGGGGCTTCAGGAAAGCAGCTGTGTCTGGATAAGCAGGAGATGGCCCTCATCGGATGTCGGACATGGCTTAGTGGTCAGAGACAGTCCTGGGAGTCAGAAGGACCTGGGTTCTAATCCTGACTCTGCCACATATCAGCTGTGTGACCTTGGGCAAGTCACTTAACTTCTCTGGAACTCAGTTACCTCATCTTTAAAATAGGGAGGAGGACTGTGAGCCCCATGTAGGGACAGGGATGGTGTCCAACCTGTTTAACTTGTAGCAACTCCTGTGCTTAGAAAAGTGCTTGGCACATAGTAAGCACTTAACGAGTACCATAATAATAATTATTTTTATTATCTGATTGAGGCCTTGCCTTCACTGGCCTCGCTAGAGACGCGGCTGGCATCTGTCTTTGTAACTTCCTGTAGGTTCCTGGAATTCTCATGGTGCTCCGTGGCCTCTCCCTTAGGGCATGCCAACAAGAACTATGCTTCTCATTCAATCGTATTTATTGAGGGCAAGGTCAGAGCACGTCGGTCCGAGTTCTCCATTTGAGAGGCAGGAAGCCTTCCCTATTAGAAAATGATGGGCCGAATCCAGAACAGTGGCCAAGGGCCAAGCTAGGGAAAGCTTCTATCTTGGAGTCTAAATTTTGTTCTCTCCCAGACATTTGAGTGATATGGACTCATCATCTAAGGCGAGGGTTTTAAAAAGGAAGGGCCCAAAGCAGTGTCACTTTTAGCCTCAGTTTCATCCCAGCAGCGTCACATTCATCCTCCATTCCCCCACCGACCCCCCTTCTCCCCTTCTCATCGTAAATGCTGCAAGCAGGGTTTGGATGAATGTTAAAGAACCAAGGGAGGAAAGTGGTAGATAAATTTAACAAGCATTAAAGTTATATATAATTTAAATATGTATAAAATTATTCTGTATATCGATTAGAAAATGGGTTGTTGACCATTTAAAGGCAACAATCAATTTCATAGTTCACAGGTCAGGTCAAGATTCCTCCTAATGATCTAAAAAAGAGAACAGCATTAGGGAGATAATGAACTCCCCTGAATTACAGATGTGATCTATAGCTGGGTGATGGCCCAGGGCTCAGCCAATGAGAGGGGCCCATTTTGAAGTGCAGCCTCTGCAGACTTAAAACCAGGTTTTTAGATCTTGGCCAGGCATCAACCCATGATGTAATCACAGGCCATCGGTGGAATTACTTTACTTGTTCAAATACCGCACGGTTACAGCTGCTCTCAGTCATCAATGGGCAGCCAAGGTAGATTCCATTAATGCGGTCTGCTCAGCTATCCTCCCCCACTCGGGTAAGTGGAGGGCAGCACACTCGTCCTGTTAATCAAACGGGGATGACAGCCCCCTGGGTTCTTGTGGAGGCCCAGGAAGAGATGATGACCCCCACATCGGGATTTTTCTGGTGGCTATGGGCCATTAGAGAGCAGGGTTTCCCAAACTTTATGGCTCACCCTCACCCCTTCAGCAGAGACCTCCCCCTCTCCATCCCCTCCGTTCCTCAGAACATTTCTAAAAACAGATGGGAGAGAGGGCTCAGACTTGTCTTCCAATGGGGAGGAAAGAAGAGAACCAGAGACTTAGTAAGGATTAGAGGCTGAGAGGTTTTCCGTCTTCCCAGACTGCAGGGGGAGCCTGGGCATGTGGTTTGAGTTCTGAGGAGTTTCCGAGGGTCAGTCCAGCATGGGTATTCAGTCAACCTGGAGAGACCGGTCACTGGCACCCTCTGAGATGCCAAGTTCTGTAAAATCAATCGATCAATCAATCATGTTTAGAGAGTGCTTATTGTGTGCAGAGCACTATACTAAGCCCTTGGAAGAGTACAATACAACAGAAGACTACTTTGTGGTATTCGTTGATTCATTCATTCATAAAAACATATTTATTGAGCGTTTCCTGTATGCTGTGCTTCGTACTAAGCGCTTGGAAAGTACAATTCAGCAACAAATAGAGACAATCCCTTCCCACAACGGGCTCACAGCTCTTACTATGTGCCAGGCACTGTTCTAAGTGCTGGGATAGATGCAAGGTAATCAGGTTGGACCTAGTCCTTGTCCCTCATGGGGCGCACCGACTTAATCCCCATTTTACCGATGAGGTAATTGAGGCATGAAGAAATAAAGTGACTTGCCCAAGGTCACACAGCAGACAATCAGCGGAGTCAAAATTAGACCCCAGGGCCTTCTGACCCCCAGGCCCATGTTTTACCCACCAGACAACACTGCATATCAGAGTCTCTGCCCAAAATAACATCACAGTCTGGAGGGACGAGCTCACAGCGTGGGGATCACTGGAGATGAGGTGAGAGACACAGAAGGCACCGGGCCCTTGGCGTTTTTAAAGCACGTGACCAAAGTTCATTTATTTTACCCACTTAGCACCCGATGCATAGGTGAGTGATTGATTCCATAGGTCCAAGATAAAAGCCTGGGCTGGGCGGGGTTGTGGGGAGATGTGATTTGAGTTCCGCCTTGGTTGCGGTTCTTGGTTGGATGGCTAGGCTTCCCTGCAGAAGTAGAAGCGCAATGCAAGGCTGTGTGCCTGAATTTGATGGCGTCCTATGTAGGAATGGGGGTGTGGTTTTAAGTCTGGTGATTGGGAATCTGGGTTCAAGGGGACAGTGAGAGATGTGCAGTCATGATCATTTAGGCCAGCTGATCTATAGCCATATTGATCTGCAGGCTGCTTGAGAGTCAGGGAGGGCAGGCCAGGGGAGATTTAAGGAGTCACATAGAAGTGCTTCTTGCTTTTCTCTCCCTAATTCTTCACTGGCCCTGAGTACTCCTTGTTTGTTACAAGATCAGGGCAAGGGAGGAGCTACCTGGAGCCAAATCAATCAATCAGTGGTACTTATTGAATGCTCACAGTGTATTTAGGACTATATTAAGCCCTTGGGAGAGTTGATAGATGTGATACCTGCCCTTAAGGAGCTTACAATCTAGAGGGACAGATGTGGCCTGGAGCCAAATGTGGCATAGGGCAGCGAAGAGCTGCCATTTAGGACACCCAAGAGCTGTCTACAAGGGCACCCACCCATTGGTTTTATACCAATTCCTTTGGGATGTCAAACTTTGCAAACAAACTGATATGAAATCGTGAGCCTGGTCAAAACGACATTGTAGGCAAGGCCACGTGCCACTAAAAAAGTTCTGGGGTGTGACCCAGTGCTTCTGACCATAAGGATAAAGTGACCCTTAACCCAGATTGGTCCATCCAGACAGGATGATCAGAGAGGAAGAGGGAGGGAGGGCAGAAATTCTATCATTCAGGGAACTTCCCACCAGCCCAATCAACCAAGCAATCAACCACTGCTATTGATTGAGAGCTCATTGTTTGCAGGGCACTGTACCAAGTGTTTGGGAAAGAAGGAACAGTGTAATTACCTTGTATCTACCCCACCCCTAACCACATCAGTTAGAATATAGGGAAGGTCAGTCATTTATTCATTCATTCATTCATTCATTCATTCAATTGTATTTATTGAGCACTTACTGTGTGCAGAGCTCTGTGCAAAGCGCTTGGGAAGTACAAGTTGACAACATATAGAGACGGTCCCTACCCAACAACGGGCTCACAGTCTAGAATGGGGAGAGAGACAACAAAACAAAGCATATTAACAAAATAAAATAAATAGAATAGTAAATATGTATGAGTAAAACAGAGTAAGAAATCTGTACAAACATGTATACAGGTACTGTGGGGAGGGGAAGGAGGTAGGGCAGAGGGGGATGGGGAGGGGGAGAGGAAAGAGGGGGCTCAGTCTGGGAAGGCCTCCTGGAGGAGTTGTGTTCTCAGTAGGGCTTTGAAGGGAGGAAGAGAGCTAGTTTGGTGGATGTGCAGAGGGAGGGCATTCCAGGCCAGGGGGAGGAGGTGGGCCAGAGGTCGATGGCGGGACAGGCGAGAACGAGGCACAGTGAGGAGGTTAGCCGCAGAGGGGCGGGGATTGCGGGCTGGGCTGTAGAAGGAAAGAAGGGAGGTGAGGTAGGAGGGGGCGAGGTGATGGACAGCCTTGAAGCCGAGAGTGAGGAGTTTTTGACTGATGCGTAGGTTGACTGGTAGCCACTGGAGATTGTGTGCAGAGCACTTACTAAGCACTTGGAAGAGTACAATATAACCATGAATAGACGCATTCCCTGCCCACAATGGACTTTAAGGCTAGAGGGGGCTGCAAAATATGTACCATGGAAATCCTCTCACTTTGGGGTCATGATTGTAATGACAGAGGTTGAAGTGGCTTTTCTTCCCTGTCACCTACCTCTTCTCTATAATGTGAAGCAGAAATCAATCAATCAATTGAATTTATTGAGGACTTACTGGATACAGAGCACTGTAGTAAGCACTTAGGAGAGTACAATATAATGGAGTTGGTAGACACGTTGCTGACCCACAGTGAACTTACAGTCTAGAGGGAAATCTAGGGTATCTGATTCTGAATCCCTTTCTGTCTTCTTCAGATTTATTCCTGGTCCTGTCTCTCTTGCTCAGGACAAACTCAGGCAATTCTGCCTCATTTTTTTTTTTAAATGATGTTTGTTAAGCGCTAATTATGTGTCAAACTCTGTTCTAAGAGCTGGGGAAGATACAAGTGAATTAGGTTGAACACAGTCCCAGTCCTTCAAGGGGCTCATAATCTAAGTAAGAGGGAGAACAGGAGAACTGAGGCACAGAAAAGTTACCTGACCTGCGCAAGGTCACACAGCAAGCATTTGTCAGAGCCATGATTAGAACTCAGGTCCTCTGACTGCCAGGCCCATGCTCTTTCCACTAGGCCATGCTGCTTCCTCTTAATATTAATGGTGAGACGTTGAACAGCTTGGTTTCTGTATTTCAGATCTGAGTGCTTAAATTGTTAGCTTTAATACCAGCATGAATTTCAGTAATAGACTGCACACTGAGAACCCCCATTCTAAGGATCCTGCCATTGGCAGGGAAAGCAGGAGAAACAGTGTCCTTGGGAGATTGGGAGAGGGCTGGAAGAGACTCAGTTGAGGGGATTCTGGCTTTGTGACCTCTTGCTAGTCCCCAGCTTCTCCCTTTTTTTAATGGTATTTGTTAAGCACTGACTGTGTGCCAGGAACTGTACTAAATGCTGTGGTAGATACAAGTTAATCAAGTTGGACACAGTACAAGCCTGACCTTGTCCCTCATGAGTCTCACAGTCATAATCCCCATTTTACAGATGAGGTAACTGAAGCACAGAGAAGTGAAATGATTTGCCCAAGGTCACACAGAAGACAGGTGGCAGAGCCGAGATTAGAACCCAGGTTCTTCTTGATTCCCAGGCCTGGGCTCAATCCATGAGACTATGTTGCTCCTCTCCAGAGCTCCTCTGGACTGTTTTTCTGCCAGCTCTTCCGCTGCTTTCCAGTGGGGAGTGACAGGAGGAATAACAATTGGTCAGAAGTTTCTGATAATCAATGAACATCCTTGCTTTCATTAATATCATAGAAGGTTTCTTGAAGAATATTTATTTTGTATCTTGTACTAGATTGCAAGCTCCTTAAAGACAGGGACCATTTCTCCCAAGTGCCAAGGTACAGTGATATCCACCCAGGGTAGCGCTAAAGAGACAAACCCTCACAACATCATTTCTGCATCACTCATCTTCTTGGTTTGTTAGACAGCATTAGCTTTCAGCATGGCACTTTCTCGTAATAAAAATTGTGGTATTTGTAAGGTGTTCCACCAGGCCACTAAGAGACAACCTCTTTTGAAAGCTGAGGAATAGGTTTCTTTTTTCTCCAGATCCAGCTGAATCCCCTGGAAACCAGTGAATTCCTCCACTGGGCAATTAAGACACAAATAACATTACTGCAGCTTTTCTGCAGGGCAAATGCCATCTCTGACCACCCTTGTTCTCAGGAAAATTTTCTCAACCTTCACCCCTAATTTCCTCTTAATTCCATTTTTATTATAACTAAACCAGACTGATGATTTCATTCTGCACCCACACCTCAGTTAGAAATGCTCAATTTTCAAGTAAATACCTCTTTCAGGGCAGATTTGTGTCTCCATGAAAGCACACAAAAATGTTGCAGGAGTAATGACTTCAGAAATATTTAGAGATTGACCCAGGAAATGTTATCAAATATGAATGAGCATGGAGGATAGGGTAGATGGCATTGGAAATCCCTACTTCCATCCCCATCTATTTATTCTGACTTATTTTATGCCCTGGGATATAATCTCCTATGCAGCCTTGCACTCTGCCATATGCGTGGATCAGTGCCTTGCTGCTGGACTATGTCAAAAATCAGTCAATCAATCAGTAGTATTTATCGAGCACTTACTGTGGGCAGAGCACTCCACTAAGTGCTTAGGAGAGTATGATACAACAGAATTGGTTGATGCTTTCCCTGCCCACAACAAGCTTACAGTCTAGAGGGGGAACAGACATTAATATACATAAATAATTTATATTATGCAATTTATATGTACACAAAATGCTGTGGGGTCCAGCGCTTAGTACAGTGCCTGGCACACAGTAAGAGCTTTACAAATACCATTATTATCATTATTATTGAAGGTGAGGGCAATACCAAGTGCCCACGCATCACAGATGCAAGTGCATAGATGACACATAAAGAATACAATGACTAAATTACAATTATGTGTGGTACACAGGTGGTAGAAGATGAAAGTACATGGTGTAGTTCATTTTTGTTCGTCTTCTCGGGAGGTGTAAAAAAAAGCAAACAAAACCCCACACACAGACAGGTTTGTAACAATCTTCTGTTTCTTCACCCCATTAATCTCCTGAAGTGGAGGGAGAGAGAAAGCAGAATAGAGCGCAGAAATGTACGTACATTACTGAATTAACCAGGCATGTAATTAGCGCTCAGGTGCTCAGTGGAGTAAGAAATACTCAGGATTATTCAAATTTGATTTTAATGCCCCAAAGTTGAGCTATCTATGGTACCATCAAGTCAGCCGGTCCCTCTATTCAGAATTCCCACTCCATCCGCTCTAGCCCCGCACCTCCGGCTTCATGTTCTAGAATGTGATGATGAGGACATTCTGGATTGTTTATGGAAATTTATGTAAGTCTTCCAAGGATAGTAAATTTCATCTGGCTGGGGAATGGGAGGAAGCAGAGCAGCTGTGGCTGCAGAGGGTATAGCTGCCATACCTGGACCGTGGGGAGGTTTTAGGCAGTTTGAGGTGAGCAGAGCTTTTTCTCTTTGGAATTTTTAAATGAATTTCTCCAAGATGATGATGATGATTAATAATTAAATTAATTGGGGGAGATTATCTAGTCTGGCGGATAGCCACTTGCCCACGTGCTGGGAGCCAGGGATGATTTATGATGGTCCAGGAGTAAAGAATGTGGATTTTCTTAAACTTTCAGAGTAGGACAGGTTGGCCAGCCTAGGGAGATGATTTGGAAAACAGTTCATTGGGTTTTGAACTTATCATCTATCCAGAGGGGAAAAGAGCTACCCAGCCTGAGACCCTTCCACTATCATGGATAGGGAACATAGCTAGTGACTCCATTGTATTGTACTCTCTTAAGCACTTAGTATAGTGCTCTGCACACATTAGGTGCTCAATAAATTCCACTGATGATCATATGTTCTGATCATAGTGCCTGCAAGAGAACTGGTAGCTGAGTTAGTTATGGTATCAATTAAGCACTCACTATGGGTTAAGCATTGGAATAAGCCCTGGGGCAGCTACAGTATATTCATATAAGCCCCTTAAAGTAGTGGAAGTCAGTTAACAATGTTGAGTGAAGGGAAATAAATTGTTTTTAGAGGGTCAGGGACTGCAGACCCCTCACCAGTCCAGGACACAGTCCTGACTTGTAAACTCCCACAGCCTCTCCTCAGTTTTCTAAAGGTTCAAAAAGCAGGGAATGGGACTGCTCCTGGGCTGTCCACAGACTGAGGGGCTGGGCTGACTGAGAGCCAGGTGAAAGCCACCCTCCCTGGACACCGGAGACCCCAGACTAGAAGGGGGACTGGGCCTCCTGAATTTCAGACAATGGCTCCTGAAGCTCCTGTTCCCTGTGGGTGTACAGAGAGGAGAACCTCTTGTGTTCCTGCCCAGCTCCTCTTCCAACAGTATTCTTTCCCTGCATCCCCTCCTCTTGCTTGGCTTGAGTCGGGTTGGAATGGAGAACCCCCATGTAGCAGTAGCTACTGCAGCGCTCTGCCCCTTGACACTGCTGTTGGAAATGCTGTTGGGAGTCCTCAAGAAGTTACCACAATCTCCTGAGAGGACTTTAATGAAGGTGGCAGTCTGGACAAGAGAAGCCAGACACTGTGGCCCTTCTTTCCACACCCGGTGGCCCCAGGCCTTACTTTCTCTTGAGACCAAATAACCCAGAGTGTGCATAAAAGGGCACCTATTTCCATTTTGGAATTATAGAGAAGTCATTTTTGTCAATTTCCCTAGAAACTTATTTTTAGAGTGACCAATCAGGACAATCCTAAATTTCCCTGAGGCACATGTCAGAATAAAAGCAAAATTAAAATAACAATAATAGTAATAATAATAGTGATCAATTTGGCTTTCATTAAGGGCTTACTATATTCTAAGCACTGGAGAAGATACTCCACTCCTATGCCAAATGGGGTGCTCAGTCTAAGAGGGAGGGAGAACAGGTATTGAATCTCCATTTTACAGATGAGTAAATCCTGGCACAGAGAAGTTAAGTGACTTGCCCAAAGTTAAACAGCAGGCAAATGGCAGAGCTGGGATTAGGACCCAGGCCTTCTGAAACCCAGCCCATACTCTTTCTAGTAGACCACTTGCTTCTCAGTGTGTCCCAGTGTTTTTAAGACAATGTCATATTCACCAGTGACAGGAAAATACACAAGATGCCACCTTGAGCGGAGAAATTCATGCTCCTCATAAAACATTCAAGGTTTAAAATTAAAAGGGATTTATTTAAAGAGGGCAAACTCTGCCTTCCCACTTCTCACCTTTGCAGAACTTTGCAGAGAGTGGAAAAACAACGGGAGAAGGTGAACCACCCAAACAAGAGTATGCCTGCCCCATTTCAGAGCTCCAATTGCCTTTCACTATACTTCCTTGCCTTGGACCACAGACCTGCACTTAATAAGTGTGTTGAGCTCTCAGTAGGGCTTTGAAGGGAGGAAGAGAGCTAGCAGGCGGATGTGTGGAGGGAAGGCAATCCAGGCCAGGGGGAGGATGTGGGCCGGGGGTTGATGGCGGGATGGGCGAGAACGAGGCACAGTGAGGAGATTAGCGGCAGAGGAGCGGAGGGTGCGGGCTGGGCTCACTTGTAAACATGGCGCAGAAATAGTCACTGCAGGCTACCAGCACAATTCAGTGAGCAGGGAAGTCTTTCTGCTCCACTCTCAATGTCACGTCACAGAGGGTGTTGCTCTTGCGGAAAGAGTTCATTGAATTGAGGATGGACTTTGCACGGGAGTTGGTCATGATGTCTTTGGGGGCCACAGTGCCTCCTGCTAGGCACGGGGGAGACACAGTTGATGGACACCCCAGGATTCTGAACCTCAGGGGCCGCTCTGGTCTGGGCCGGTCCGGTCCCGCCCCGCCGAGTGCAGCCGGCGGGGCCTCGTCAGGGCGGTCCGAGGGCCCGAGCCTGGGTTCAGGCCTTTTCATACTTTAGAGAGAAAGAGAGCACAATTCTTCACCTCTGTCTTTATCAGTGGAGGCAAGAAAGAAAGTACGTGGCTCTCTGTTCTGTACCGTTGGTGCGTGTGGACATTTGGACATTTGATATTTAATAATACTAATAATGCTGGTATTTGTTAAGTACTTACTATGTACCAAGCACTGTTTACCCCACTCCCCTGTCCTAGTGGATAGAGTACGGGCCTGGGAGTCAGAAGGACCTGGGTTCTAATTCCTGCCCTGCCACTTTGCTTTGTGACCTTGGGCAAGTCACTTCATTCTCTGTGCCTCAGTTCCCTCATCTGCAAAATAGGGATTGATTGTGCACTCCATGTAGGACAGGGACTGTGTCCAAATTATTTAACTTGCATGTACCCCAGCACCTAGTATAGTGCTTGGCACAGAGTAAATGCTTAACAAATGCCATTAAAAAGCACTTAAGTATGCATCTTTAATATATATTATAAATTATTTATTTATTCATGTTTTTATCTGTCTCCTCCTCTAGACTGTAAGCCCATTATGGGTAGGGAATGTGTCCGCTAATTCTGTTGTATTGCCCTCTCGCAAGCTCTTAGTACAGTGCTCTACACCTAGTAAGTGATCAATAAATAACATGGATTGATTGATTGATCAAAGTCGACTGGCTTGTCTGACCTGGGATTCCGGGTAGGGGCAGGAGAAGAATCCCTCCTCTCTCTCAGTTCACAGGGACTGATGCAGCTCATCCTGCTCTACAGACCTGGATGTTCCTGCACTCTGACACAGAAGCAGCATGGCTTAGTGGAAAGAGCACGGGCTTGGGAGTCAGAGGTCTTGGGTTCTAATTCCGGCTCCTCCACTTGTCAGCTGTGTGACTTTGGGCAAGTCACTGGACACCTCTGTGCCTCCATTACCTCATCTGTAAATTGAGGATTAAGGCAGTGAGCCCCACGTCGGACAACCTGATAATCTTGTATTTACCTCAGCGCTTAGAACAGTGCTTGGCACAGAGTAAGCGCCAAAGGATTATGGGAGGAGGCGTACAGTGGGCAGTGGGGTCTCTCTCATCTCGTGAGTCTGGGCAGGGTCATAGCTTGATTGACAGCTAATACCCTCCAGTCATGAAAGAAGATCTCCAACTCCCACCTGTGTCACCCTGACCTGCTCCCTTTGGTCTTCCCCCCGTCCCAGCACCACAGCATTTATGGACATATCTGTAATTTTATTTATTTGTATTGATGTCTGTCCCCCCACTGCCCAGAATGTAAGTTTGTTGTGGACAGGGAATGTGTCTGTTTATTGCTATATTGTACTTTCCCAACCGCTTAGTACAGTGCTCTGCACACAGTAAGCTCTCAGTAAACATGATTCAATAAATGAATGAATGATAGAGACTTTGGGCAAGTCACTTAACTTCTCTGGGCCTCAGTTACCTCATCTGTAAAATGGGGATTAAGACTGTGAGCCCCCCCATGGGACAACCTGATCACCTTGTAACCTCCCCTGTGCTTAGAATAGTGCTTTGCACATAGTAAGTGCTTAATAAATGCCATCATCATTATTATTATAGAGGATGGAACAGAGGGCCTTGAATTGGTTTTACTCCTTATCGCCAAAGTATTGGTGCCCAGCCTGTCCCGTGCAGATCCATTATTTTGCTAAATCTTGCTGTTTAATGGAAAAGCAGCCTCCACCCTGTAGGGAGGTTGACCATTTCCTCTTGGCACAGGCAGATTGGGAGAAAAATGGGGCAGAGACAGAGGGAGAAGGGAGAGTCCTACAACTTAATTCCTGTGCACTAGTCCTGTCCCGCATTTGTCCTTTCAAATCTTGGCCTTTCTGCTAGGGAAACAAGCGGGATTAGCGCATGATAAGAGAAGCCGGGGTAGTAATTACATTCGGTGTGACTGTGCAGCAGAACTGCCAAGTAAATCCCCGGACAATTATTAAAATGGCTCAATGCATTACACAAATTAGAAAAGGCTGGGACTTTTGTGGGGAAGGGAGGGGAGCTAAGTCATATTATTTAAGTGTTCTTGTAAGCCATCTAAGATATTAATGTTGCAAAGCTTCTTATGAATATTTAAGAACATAAAATGGAGATACACTTCAGCCCAGCATTACCACAGAAGCCTGTAATACAGTTGAGTCCACTTAAGAAGGCAATATCCGACATCCATGGCAGATTTAAACACGATAAAGCAGGGCTGGTGTTTAGAGCTGAAACACGTGTGCAGACTAGTTTAAACGATGTTGCACTTATATCTGGGTGGAAAAGGATTTATTTAAAGATGCAAACAACTTTTTACTGATCTGGCTCCCAAATGATTATTAACGTTTTTTAAAACAAATGGTTTATTCAAAAGATTAAATTTACCGATGGCTGATAGCATTACATTCTTCTTCTTAGAGGAAATTATTTTGTAGGACATTTGAAACCCTTTTCATTGTTTTGCTCAAGTTCTGTTTACAGTTTGATTTCCTAGAGTTAAAACAGAGAAGTTGAGAGGCAGGAGTGCTGTGTGTTTTGTGTGTGTGAGTGTGTGTTATATATGTGTATGTATATATGTAATGATGATTATAGTATTTATTATTTACTATGTGCCAGGTGCTGTACTAAGCACTGGGGTGAATTCAAGCAGATTAGGCGGAACACAGTCCCTGTCCTTATGTGGGGCTCACAGTCTCAATTCCCGTTTTACAGAAGAGGTAACTGAGACCCAGAGAAATAAAGTGACTTGCCCAAGGTCACACAACAGACAAGTGGCAGAGCTGGGATTAGAATGCATGACCTTCTGACTCCCAGGCCTGTGTTCTATCCACTATTCATTCATTCATTCAATCGTATTTATTGAGCGCTTACTCTGTGCAGAGCACTGTGCTAAGCGCTTGGGAAGTACAAGTTGGCAACATATAGAGATGGTCCCTACCCAACAGCGGGCTCACAGTCTAGAAGGGGGAGACAGACAACAAAACAAAACATATTAACAAAATAAATTAAATAGAATAAATATGTACAAATAAAATTGAGTAATAAATACGTACAAACATATATACATATATACAGGTGCTGTGGGGAGGGGAAGGAGGTAAGGCGGGGGGATGGGGAGGGGGAGGAGGGGGAGAGGAAGGACGGGGCTCAGTCTGGGAAGGCCTCCTGGAGGCGGTGAGCTCTCAGTACGTCACGCTGCTTCTCATATATTTATTTATTTGCATTTCTGTGTCTCTTTCATTTTGGTTATATTGGGAAAGAATGGGAACAGGCTTTTTTTCTGGTGTGAAGTGAGCTTTCCAGGCCAAATGAGGGATAATCGGACTGGAAGAGGCATCATACTGAGAACTCAAACTGGGATGCATCATCTAGGAGTTGAGAATTTTTTGTTGGACATAGGGAGAAAGGGATAGGATCATGTGTAAAATGGGTAACATAATCCCTGCACTTCCCAGTGGGAAAGTGCTCTGGAAAGAAATGCTTTATCAGTAGAGGGAATATTTTTCACTTTCCCATGCACCAAGAATGTACCTTTTCCATTTTTAAGGATCTCCTAAAATCCCACTTCAAAGAGTCTTTGTTGGATTATGAAAGTCTTAATTTCTAAACTCCTTGAGGGGCAGAGATCATCACTGCTTATTCTAGTGTATTTTCTCAAGCCCTTAGTCCAGTGCCCTGCATAAAGTAAGTGCTCAATAAATACCATTGATTGATTGATTCCTCTAAAATAAGCAAGGGAATTTCCTTCCACTTCTTCCTTGTCCCAGATCCTGAGAGTGGATTAGGCTAAAACACAAAATTTGAGCTGCTTTGCCAGAGCAGGATGGAGAGGGGCTTCCACTAAGTAGAACACCAGGAATGTGGCTGTTGTTATTACTGTTCTCTGGACAGCCCTGCCTGTATGATAGCAAGCTTGAAAGTTGGTCTGTTAACTGCAACATTCTTGAGCTGTCATCGTCCTTGCATTCCTCCACTGTTCTCTCTTTATGAATTTGACCTCTCCTCATGTGCCCACCACCAATCTCTCAAGCCCCCCTCCCAGATTGTGAAACATAAATCCTCCCCCTCTAGACTGTAAGCTCTTTGATCATGATGGTATTTGTTAAGCGCTTACTATGTGCCAGGCACTGTACTAAGTGCTGGGGTGGATACAGGCAAATTGAGTTGGACACAGTCCCTGACCCTTGTTGGAGTCACTGTCTCAATCCCCATTTTATAGATGAGATAATTGAGGCACAAAAAGTGAAGTGACTTGCCCAAGGTCACACAGCAGATACATGGAAGAGATGGGATGTCCTCATTATGGGCAGGGAGTGTCTCTGTTTATTGTTGTATTATACTCTTCTAAGCACTTAGTACAGTGCTCTGCACACAGTAAGCGCTCAATAAATATGACTGACTGACTGAATGAATGAGCCCCAGGGAGGCAGTGTGCCACAGCAGAAGAGCTGTGGCCTTGGAAGTTGGAGGAACTGGGTTCTAGTCATGGCTCTGCAACTTGTCTACTTTGTGACCTTGGGGAAGTCACTTAACCGCTCCATGCCTCAGTTTCCCCATCTGTGAATTGGGGATAATCATACCTGACCCCGTCTTGCAGGGGTGTTGGGAAGGCTACACTGAATTAAGTAATGTAAAGTGCTTTGCTAATGAAAGCTAATAAAAATCTAGACTGTGAGCCCATCTCTAAACTGTAAGCTTCTTGCAGGCAGGGAACGTGTCTACGAACTTTGTTGAATTGCACTCTCCCATGTGTATAGTACAGTGTGCTGCATACAGTAAGAACTCAATAAATTCCATCGATTGATGTCTCATTTATTCTTTAATTATTCATTATTGCCCAGTGCTTAGTATAGTGCTTGGAAATAAATAGAACTGAGTGAAAGAAAATAATTGTTTTTTCATTTATATTAAACTCTCAAAGTAAAGCTGCAAACGCACACACACACAAATATATAAATATATATACATTTATACATATTCACATGCACACACACACACACACACACACACACATATAAATAAAGCCTTCCCCTTTATTGTTGAATAGTGCTTACAGAGTAGCTGCTCTGTAGTAGCACAGAAGCAGCGTGGCTCAATGGAAAGAGCACAGGTTTTGGAGTCAGAGGTCATGAGTTCAAATCCCAGCTCCGCCAACTGTCAGCTGTGTGACTTTGGGCAAGTCACTTCACTTCTCTGGGCCTCAGTTACCTCATCTGTAAAATGGGAATTAAGACTGTGAGCCCCCCATGGGACAACCTGATCACCTTGTAACCTCCCCAGCACTTAGAACAGTACTTTGCACATAGTAAGCGCTAAATAAATGCCATCATTAAATTAATTAAATTAGTATGGATTTAGGTGAGTATGATAAATTTAGGAGACAAAATCTCTGCCTTCAAAGTGCTTCCACTCTAACGAAGTTTATAATCATGGACAACGTAGACTGTAAGGAGGCAGGGACCATATCTTTACTTATTTTCTTCACTTATTTCTTCTTTCTTCTTCATTTCTTATTTCATCACTTATTTCTTCTTTATTTATCTTCTTCACTTATTTCTTCACTTATTTAAGGGCCTGCACAACACAGATCATTTGGATGTTTAAAAAATAATACTGCAATAGCAACAATAATAGTTTTGATTGAGCATGGTTGACAATTATCATTTTTTTTGGAAAATATGATTATCACTGCTATTTCCCTGACAAATTATCACTAAACTTAGGAGGGAGGGACAAGACTGCAGATGGAAGGTCCTTTCTTAGAGGTAGGAGAGCAGTTACCCTTCTTGTCTTATGCCATCGAGTCATCTCCAACCCATAGCGATACCATGGACACATCTCTCCCAGAACACCCCACCTCCATCTGCAATTGTTCTGGTATGGAAATATGGAAATGGTTGACCATTGCCTTCTTCTGCGTGGTAAACTTGAGTCTCCACCTTTGACTCTCTCCAATGCCGCTGCTGTCCAGCACAGGTGAATTTGTAGCAGATTCACTTGCTAGCCACTGTCCAAACTAGGAATGGAATGGATATGCCTCGCTTGACTCTCCCTCCCATAGTTGAGACTGTAGAGTACAGGAAACCCTACAAATGTGACTCTGAGAGGGCAGCAATTATCCTTACCTGAACAAAATACAACAAAGGTTGCTGCGATTCTGCCTTAGAGTGACAGGCTCTTGCTAAGTTACCAAAGAATAAAGCCATGTTCAGCAATTTTAATATTTAAGCTTCACTCTCTGGTTATTTCCCAAGTCATAGCTCTAGGACACCATCTTTCTCTTGAGTCTGTATATTATTTTCATTCTCTTATCATGCCTACAAAACATGAAATCGTTGGTTAGTTTGAAAAAAAATCAAAATCACGGTTAACTCCCTGCTCTTTAACCAACATAATGCTCCCAGTCCAGTTCATTCAGTCCAATTTAGTCCAACTCATTCATTCAATTGCATTTATTGAGCACTTACTGTGTGCAAAGCACTGTACTAAGTGTTTGGGAGAGTACAATACAACAATAAATAGTGACATCGGGGATGGGTAATTAGTATTTTTTGCTGCAATTAAGAATCGTCATGGCCTAGTGGATACAGCATGGGCCTGGGACTCAGAAGGATTTGAGCTCTAATACCAGCTCCACCTCTTGTGTGCTGAGTGACCTTGGGCAAATCCCTTAACTTCTCTGTGCCTCAGTTCCTTCATCTGTAAAATGGGGATTAAGACTGTGAGCCCCACTTGAGACATGTACTGTGTCCAACCTGATTAGTTTGAATCTATCCTGGCACTCAGAACAGTGTCTGGTACATAAAAAGCTTTAACAAATACCATAAAAAGAGAAAAAAAATTGATAAAAATACACCTTGAGAATGAGAAGTTGAGTTCTTAGACACAAGCCAGGGGTATAACTGCTGTCTCCCGATTGTCTTGTGAGGGTATTTGATTGACATCTGATGCCTGAGGCAAGGGAAAGTGTCTCTGCTAGCTTTCCTTTTTTTAAAAAAAATGGTAATTGGTAAGTGCTTACTTCATACCAGGCCCTGTACAAAACACTGGGGTAGATACAAGCTAATCGGGTTGGACACAATCCATGTTCCACATGGGGCTCACAGTCTTAATTCCTATATTACAGACATGTTAACTGAGGCATAGGTAAGTGAAGTGACTTGCCCAAGGTCACACAGTAGACAAGTAGCTGGGCCAGTTTTCGAATCCAAATCTTTCTGACTCTCAAGCCCCGTATCCTATTCACTAGACCACACTGCTTCCTTTTATTCCTCCATTTTCTTTCAGCTGCTGCTGGTCTGTCTGGGTCCAGGGAACTGCTCCAAGGAGTCCCCAGAACAACAGGAGAGTGGGAGGCAGAAAGGTGAGGTAGGTGGAAAAGCATAAATATTTTCTGTCAGTCACATGGATGTGCCAACTGCAAGGTTCCTGGCATTGGCTCGGAGGCAGGACTTGTGGTGACTTCCTCATCTAACATTTGATCATAGCTCCATGGCCCAACACTCAGAGCATTCACTAAAATTTTAGGTCCCTGACCTTCCCCATTTGAGATTGAGGATGAAACACGATTCACTCCTTGTCACAAAGTAAGCGCTTAAAATTTTCCATTGTAAAATCAGGTTAAGAACAATATTTTTGCCTGGTATATGTGCCTTTTGTGAACAATATATGTGGATGAGGAAAAGAAAATAGCAAATACTAGGTGCTTCTTTGTTGGTAAAAAGAAAGGATATTATATAAAACACTGCAGGGAATAGAATATTTTTGGTCCTGGTCTGGTGGATTATTTCCAAAATCAGAGCTATGTAGAAAGCACCATATTCTTTGAAGTATTTCAAATGATATCCTTTACTTTGCTCATGTAAAAAAACAAGAGGCAACCCCCATCCTAGATGATTTAGTCCACCTAATGTAGAAGCAGGGGAGTGGATCAGGTGATTTCTCAAGGTCCCTTGCAATTGGAGGAAGGGTTGTGTGTGGTGGGAGAAATTAGAATGGAGAATCAGGGACTGACAACTAATCCTATTTTTGCCACTGATATCTTGTGTGATACATGGCCTAGTGGATAGAGCCTGGGCATGGGAATCAGAAGGTCATGGCTTCTAATTCTGGCTCCGCCACTTGTTTTCTGTGTGACCTTGGGCAAGTCACTTCACTTCTCTGGCCGATGTGGGGCAAGGACACAGTGTCCAACCTGATTTGCCTGTGTTCCCCCCGCAGTGCTTAGTACAATGCCTGGCACATAGTAAGTGCTCAACAAATGCCACAATTGTTCATAATAATATTTTTAAAATTCTTCTTATGAATAATAATAATATGCAGCCATGATAATAATAATCATATGGTACCTGTTAAGCACTTACTATGTGCCAAGCACTGTATTAAGTGATGGGGTAATACAAGTTAATCAGGTTGGAGAGAGTCCCTATCTCACATGGGGCCCACAGTTTTAATCCCCATTTTACAGATGAGGTAACTGAGGCCCAGAGAAGTGAAGTGACTTGCCCAAGGTCGGGCAGCAGACATGTGGCAGAGTCTGGATTAGAACCCAAGTCCTTCTGACTCCCAGGCCTGTGCTTTATCCACTAAGCCAAACTGCACTGGAGTAGATAAAGCCTAAGTCCCACACAGGGTTCACGGTCAAAGTATGAGGGAGAATATTTTGCAGATGAGGAAACTGAGGCATAGAGAAGGTAAGTGGCTTGTCCAAAGTCGTACAGCAAGTATATGGTGGAGCCGGCATGAGAACCCAAGGTCCTCTGATTCCCAGGTTTTTTCCAACAGGTCACACTGTTTCTACATTGTTCTACACAGAGTTAACACTCAGATTCTACTAAGTTCTCTGCCTTATTTTCTCCCTTCCATAAAGCAACTTGTCATCCTTATG
Source organism: Tachyglossus aculeatus (assembly GCF_015852505.1). Classification (NCBI taxonomy): domain Eukaryota; kingdom Metazoa; phylum Chordata; class Mammalia; order Monotremata; family Tachyglossidae; genus Tachyglossus; species Tachyglossus aculeatus. Next base: position 88,882,546 of record NC_052068.1, on the reverse strand, counting down.
GACACCTGAAGTGCTACTGCTCCTGATTCCCTGACTTTCCCATCACTGCAGACAGTCCTACCATCCTCCCTCTCTCAAAAGCCCATAACTTTGGCATTATCCTTGACTCCTCTCTCTCATTCAACCCATATATTTAATCCGTCACCAAATCCTGTCAGTTCAAACTTCACAGCATTGCTGAAATCCTCCCCTTCTTTCCATCCAAACCGCTACCACGTTATAGCATAGTATTTATCCTACCCCACTTTGAGGGTAGGGAATGTGTATTGTATTGTATTATTATATTGTACTCTCCCAAGTGCTTAGTACAGTGCTCTGTACACAGGAAGCACTCAATAAATACTATTGAATGAATGAATGAATGATGACTGCATCAGCCACCCTGCTGACCTCCTTCCATCCCGTTTCTCCCCACTCCAGTTCATATTTCACTCTTCTGCCTGGATCATTTTTTTAAAAAGTCACTCAGTCCATGTTTCCCCACTTCTCAAGAACCACCACTGGTTGTCATCCACCTCCATAGCCCTCACACACATCTTACCCACCTCTACCTTGCCTTACCTGCCTGATTTCTTGAAACAACCCAGCCCACACACTTCAATCCTCTAATGCCAACCTACTCACCATACCTCGATCTCATCTATCTCACTTCTGACCTCTGGACCACATCCTGTCTCTGACCTGAAATGACTTCCCTCTTTTACCTGACAGACGATCACTCTCCTCACCATCGAAGCCTTATTTTGCACATCTCCTCTAAGAGGCCATCCCTGACTAAACCCTCACTTTCTCTTCTCCAGCTCCCTTCTGCATCCACCTTGCACACAGACTTGTGCCCTTCATTCAGCCCTCCCTCAGTCCCAAAGCACTTATGTACATTTCTTTAATTTATTTATTCATATTAAAGTCTGTTTCCCCCTCTAGATTATCATTTTGGGTAGGGAACAAGTCTACCAACTCTGTTACGTTTTATTCTCCCAAGTGCTTAATACAGTGTTCTACACCATAAGTGCTCAAAACGATTGATTGATCGACTGATTGTCCCTGTCTAGGAGGTCGGGCTGTTAGCCCTCAGGTATGATGCTTTTGGATCCTTTTCTTTAACTGTTTCTCATAATGGACTCGTGACTGATAATGCTAATCCCATTGAGCAGATTGGGAAATGGAGGCCTGCAGATGGGAAGCGATTTGTCCAAGGTCACCTAAGGCACTAAGAGCGGAAGGAGGATTAATAGGTTTCCCGCCGACTTCCTCAACTGCAGCAGAAAAGCAGCCTGGAGGCCCAATATGTATGCTTGGGTGGTTCTGCTTTTGGCCCTTGGCTGGCTGGTCTTCTGCAGGCAGCTTGTCCATCACCGGTGACAAGTGAACAAGTTGCCATGGCTCTCAATGCCTTCTGGGAAAGGGTGTCGCTTCCCTGGGTAAGGGGGTGGGGGTGGGCGGCAATGGATGAATGAAGTCCTGAAACACAGTACAATACTCATTTTTAATGTTTCAAGTTGGAAGTCTTCAATCACGGGCTCCAACCAGGATCCAGTGGCAGTTTTCATTTCATCTGGCCCTGACAGTCTGGCCTGCTGAGGGCTTGGTTCAGGCTCTGAATGCTGGTGGCTGTACTATCTCATTGATCTGACTTACCTTTGGACTTCGGGTCTTCTTCCAAGGTTTTGAGCTGGGACTTCCTACTTTCAAGTAATGGATTTGGCCTGAAGTAAACTGAGACTAATGCCCATAGATTAAGGGAGGGTTTGTGGCTTCAAGATTCAGGATATCTAAAGACCATTCAAATGACTGGAGAGAAAGGTGAAGAATCTCCAAAACAAGGAACTAAGGATCTGGGAAAGGGCTCAGAGGAATCCCTCAGGGATTACGCAAGCATCGGAAAATAGGGAAGGCTAAGAGAACCTGGGTTGTTTAGCTGGAGAACAGGATTTATGAGAGGCAACAATCACTCCATTAAGTTTGGGCAGCTTTTTTTAAATTTTGTTTTGTTTTGAATTGGTATTTGTTAAGCACTTACTATGTGCCAGGCAGTTTACTAATTGCTGGGGTAGATACAACCTAATCAGGTTGGACACGGTCCATGTCCCGCGTAGAGCTCACAGATTTAATGCCCATTTTACAGACAAGGTACTGGAGGCACAGAGAAGTTAAGTGACTTGCCCAGGGTCACATAGCAGAGAAGGGGCAGAGCCGGGATTAGAACCCAGTCAGCCCCATACTCTACCCTGTAGGCCACATTGCTTCTCTGTTGGTGGTCACTGGCAGTTCACCAACTCCAATAAGGGCAGAAAAAGAGGGAGATTGAGGGAGATATAAGCTAGAGGAAAGGATAGTGTGGTCTAGTAAGCACTGCATCGGATTGCTAAGGGTGCGATAGAGACCCGTCCCTCTAAAATTCTGAGAAACTATCTGGTATAAATTAGGTTATTTCCTGCCCAGAAGCAAAAGAATAGTCCTTTATGGTCCTTTCATAGCCCTAAAACCCCACAGTTTGATACCTCCCAGGCAGATCAAGTAGATGGCAATAGTTAATATTGTCCCCAAATTATTTCCTATTTTGTGCCTCAGTTTCCTCACTGGTGAAGTGGAGATAGGAATATTTGCCCTAGTTGTATTTCCCTGGCCTTTGAGAGGATGCAATAAGGCTGAATGGGAATCCCATTAGGAGAAGAATATGGCTTTTTTATAATGTGTCTCTTTGATAACTTAGGAAATGACTGCAGCCTCTTGCCAGAGACATAACACTGTGGCTGGAGTTCAGCATCCGGACAATTTCCTGTACCACAAATGACTTCCCCTGTAGACAAGGCAGCAGCCTGTCTGACCTAAGGGGAGCAGGAATCAGAATAATCTGGTTTCCAATCCTGGCTCTGCTGTAGATGGTTTGAAGGCTCATGACCTGATATATCCACGGTTCCCTTGCCCTTTACCTCTGAAACCAGGACAGTTTGCTGTACTTTTGGCCATGGTGTTCACCAACACCGAATCAGCCTTTTATTTGACTTGTTTCAAAGAGATTTATTTGACATTTATTTTAGAGAAGCCAGCATGCACTAGTGGAAAGAGCCCGGGATTGGGAGCCCCATGTGGGACATGGACTGTGTCCAACCTGATTAGCCTCTATCTACCCCAGTGCTTAGTACAGTGGCTGGCACATGGTAACCCCTTCACAAATGCCATCAAATTGAAAAGAAGAAAAATGACTATGGGTATACAAATAACATACACTGATCATGGAACACTTTTAAAAATCCTGCATTAGTTAAATCCTACTTAGACCATGAGCTTGACGTGGGACAAGAACCGTATCCAACCTGAGCCCACTGTTGGGTAGGGACTGTCTCTATATGTTGCCAACTTGTACTTCCCAAGTGCTTAGTACAGTGCTCTGCACACAGCAAGCACTCAATAAATATGATTGATTGATTGATTGATTGATCTTGTATCTACTCCAGCACTTCGTATAGGGCTAGGCATATAGTAAGTGCTTAGCAACTACCATTATTATTTTTATTATTTATTAGGCTAGGTTACTATGCCTCAACCTCTCAGCACCGGTTGAGTGAAATGGATCAGGGCAAGGATCAGGGCAAGTTAAAATGATACGAGGAGAGTTTGTCATCTCATGACCCCAGTGTGTCTATGGTTGCTACGTCTTCTTGGGATTTGTTGCCATCCAAAGGAGAGTAAATTAGTTCTCCTGTGAGGGGAAGATTGCATTCTTGAATTCACAGTGTAGTCCTCACTATGTCTGAGTGTGCTCCATGCACACAAACTCTTTCTTCCGACACAATGTTGCACTGGATCCAAACAGTCTTGTCTCATCACACGATGGTCCCCTAATCGTCTAACAGCTTTCTAGCCAAATGCAGAGTGAAAATACTTTATGTGGGCCAACCATCAATATTGGGCAGCCTCCAATCCTAACCTTGGCTACAAAACTGGAGAATCAGTCGATCAGTCAATCACTTGAGAAGCAGGGTGGTCTAGTGCTGGGAACATAGTGCTGGGAGTCAGAGGATCTGGCTTCTATTCTTGGCTCTTCCACTTGCCTGATGTTTGACCTTGGGCAAGCCACTTAACATATCTGTGCCTCATTTCCCTCATCAGGAAAATGGGTATTCAATACTTGTTCTCTCTCCTATATCAATAGAGCAATCAATCGTATTTATTGAACACTGACTGTATTAAGCAATTGGGAGAGTACAATATAACAATCACATTCCCTGCCCACAGCAAGTTTACAGTCCAGAGGGATGACCTTATAGTCTAGTCTACATTCTAGTCTATTTTGACTGTGATTCTCAGGTGGCACCCGATTATCTTCTATTTACACCTGTGCTTAATTCAGCACTTGGCACATAGTAAATGCTTAACAAAGTCCATTATCATTATTTATTAAGTGCCCTCCCAAAGGCCTAGACTCTCCCGCCTCCAGCTCTGCTCCCTTCCAGTCTTGGCCACCCCTCGCTAGCTTTGTCCCCCTAGCTGGGTCTAGGTCCCCCCCCCCCCCCCACCCCAGCTCTGTCCCCAGATTCAGAGTGGGGACAGGAGAGACTGGGCCTCTCCCAAGAACCTCCTTCCTTCTCCTGGACTCCAGGTGGCAGCCCACTCATTCATCCATTCATTCATTCAATTGTATTTATTGAGCACTTACTGTGTGCAGAGCACTGTACTAAGCGCTTGGGAAGTACAAGTTGGCAACACATAGAGACTGTCCCTACCCAACAGAGGGTTCACAGTCTAGAAGGGGGAGACAGAGAACAAAGCAAAACATATTAACAAAATAAAATAAATAGAATAACTATGTACAAATAAAATAGAGTAATAAATACATACAAACATATATACATATATACAGGTGCTGTGGGGAGGGGAAGGAGGTAAGGCGGGGGGGATGAAGAGGGGGAGGAGGGGGAGAGGAAGGAGGGGGCTCAGTCTGGGAAGGCCTCCTGGAGGAGGTGAGCTCTCAGTAGGGCTTTGAAGGGAGGAAGAGAGCTAGCTTGGTGGATGTGGGGAGGGATGGCATTCCAGGCCAGGGGGATGACGTGGGCCGGCGGTCGATGGCAGGACAGATGAGAATGAGGCACGGTGAGGAGATTAGCGGCAGAGGAGTGGAGGGTGCGGGCTGGGCTGTAGAAGGAGAGAAGGGAGGTGAGATAGGAGGGGACGAGGTGATGGAGAGCCTTGAAGCCGAGGGTGAGGAATTTTTGCCTGATGCGTAGGTTGATTGGTAGGCACTGGAGATTTTTGAGGAGGGGAGTAACATGCCCAGAGCATTTCTGCACAAAGACAATCCAGGCAGCGGTGTGAAGTATGGATTGAAGTGGGGAGAGACAGGAGGATGGGAGATCAGAGAGGAGGCTGATGCAGTAATCCAGTTGGGCTAGGATGAGAGCTTGAACGAGCAGGGTAGTGGTTTGGATGGAGAGGAAAGGGCGGATCTTGGCAATGTTGCGGAGGTGAGACCGGCAGGTCTTGGTGACGGATTGGATGTGAGGGGTAAACGAGAGAGCGGAGTCGAGGATGACACCAAGGTTGCGGGCTTGTGAGGCGGGAAGGATGGAAGTGCTGTCAACAGTGATGGGAAAGTCGGGGAGAGGGCAGGGTTTGGGAGGGAAAATAAGAAGTTCAGCCTTGTGGGTTCACTGTGGGCAGGAATGTGTCTGTTTGTGGTTACATTGTACTCTCCCAAGCACTTAGTACAATGCTTTGCACATAGTAAGCTCTAAATAAATACAATTGAATAATAATAATGACAATAATAACTGTTGCATTTGTTAAGTGCTCACCATTTTTCAAGCACTATTCTAAGCACTGGGGTAGATGCAAGTATTCAGGTTCGATGCAGTCCCTTTCCCACATGGGACTCACAATCAAAGTACGAGGGAGAACAGGTATTGAATTTCCGCTTTACAGGAAACCGAAGCACAGAGTAGTTAAGTGACTTGCCCAATATCACATAGCAAACATGTGGCACAGCTGAGATCAGAGCCCAGGTCCTCTGACTGCCAGGCCCATGGTCTTTTAGCTGGGCCAAGTCGCTTCTCTTACGCTTGGCCTATAAAGGCAAGCAAAACTCTTGCATCCAGCATTCCCCTTGATTAGATAAAAGGCAACGACTGGTGGCAAAGGAAAATGCCCCAGTCACTGAGGGTCAAGACTTCACCTCTCCTTTCTTCACCATCATGGACTGCCTGCGGGGAGTGATCTCTTCGTTGATACTGGACAAGAAGTTCTGAGAGAACCCATGATCTCTCGCTGAGTGCTTTTGTAACTCCTTAAAATCAGTCCATTTACTGAGCGTGCTCGGAAATCCATCAAATCAGCCTATTTACTGAGAGTCCCTAAATCTGTCAGATCCTCTTATTTACTGAGCGCTTGTAAATCCGTCAGATCCTCCTATTTACTGAGCGTTTTCGGCAATTTGTCAATGGTGGTATTCGTTAAACGCTTATTAGGTGCTGAGCATTGTTGTAAGCGCTGAGAAATCGTCATGACTGAACTCCTTAAAATCAACCTATTTCCTGAGAGCTTTCGTAAATCTGTAAAGTCAGCTATTTACTGAGCGCGCCTAAATCCATAAGATCCTCTTGTTTACTGGCCGCTTTCAGAAATCTGTCAAATCGTCCTATTTACTGAGCGCTCGTAAATCCCTAAAACCGTAATGACTGAGCACTTTCGTAACTTTTTAAAATCAGCCCATTTACTGAGCGGTCTCGTAAATCCCTAAAATCAGCCTATTTACAGAACACTTTCATAAATCCGTCAAATCATCCTATTTACTGAGCACTCTCGTAAATGTTTTGTTGTCTTTCTCCCCCTCCTAGACTGTGAGCCCATTGTTGGGTAGGGACTGTCCCTATATGTTTCCTACTTGTACTTCCCAAGCGCTTAGTACAGTGCTCTGCACATAGTAAGCGCTCAATAAATGCGACTGAATGAATGAATGAATGAGAGATGCAGAGTGCGTCCTGAAGCAAGGTGTGATAAGGGTGGCTGGAGGTCGTGTGTTTCAACAAATCGTGAAGGACAAGTGTGCTGCGGGTCACTCGGTCCACTGGCTTGTGCAGCAGTGTTTCCAAAGAATTTTTTATTCCCTCCTCCACCCCCAGTCCAGTCCTGACCTCCCTCTCCCCAGCTTTGCCCCTCACAAGGCCTAGTGGCTACAGCCTTGGCCTGGGAGCCAGAAGGTCATGGGTTCTAATCCCAGCTCTGCCACATCTGCAGTGTGACCTTGGACAAGTTACTTCACTCTTCTGGGCCTCAGTTCCCTCATCTGTAAAATGGGGATTGAGGGTGTGAGCCCCATGTGGGGCAAGACTGTGTCCAACCTAATTATCTTGTATCTAGCCCAGCACTCAGAACAGTGCCTGGCCCATAGTAAGCGCCTAACAGATGCCATTATTACTAAACCTCCCCAGCTCTGTCCTCAGATTCAGGAGATGATGGAGTGAGGACAGGGACTTTTTTATGGTATTTGTTAAGCATTTATTATGTGCCAGGCACTGTACTAAGCACTGAGGTAGATCCAAGATTATGGGTCAGACACAGTCCCTGACCCTCATAAGGCTCACGGTCTTAATCCTCATTTTACAGATGAGATAACTGAAGCACAGAGAAGTAAAGCGACTTATCCAAGGTCAAACAGAAGACCAGCGGCAGAGTGGTGATTAGAACTCAGGTCCACTGACTCTCAACCCAGCTCTGTCATGTGTCTTCAGGGTGACCTTGGGCAAGTAAAATGAAGATTCAATATCTGTTTCTCCTTCCTACTTAGGCTATGAGCCACATGTGGGACCTGATTATCCTGTATCTACTCCAGTGTTTAGCACACAGCAAGCAGCTTAGTAAATACCACACTCATTGTTATCAGAAGCTGCGTCACTTGCCATTTTCAGGGATAAACTCAGAATGTCAGAGAGATGCTCTGAAAGGCAGAGAACTTTCGTACCAAATGTGACCAAAAGACAGCAAGCACCTCAGGTCTCAGGCCCCAGCTCATGGGTGAATCTTCCAGTTCATATTGTGGGATTTATTAAGTGCTCACTCTTCACCAAGCACTGTGCTGAACTATCAGGTTCAAGAGTCAGGAGGCAGCTGAGTTCAGCTTTCAAAGTCGCTGATTTTCCCCAGACCAGCCAATGCGCATGTTTTTTTTTCTTAATTTAACTTTGTGATTGACTTTATTATGCGCAGTGGCACTTTTAAGAGCTTCAAATAAAACACAGTGAGAGTTCAGAACAAATGTAAATGGCCTCGAAGAAAAGGGAGGAAAAAAAACTATAATCTTTTTTAATGGCTATAAAATGTGAGGAGGATATATCATAAGCTCGCTGCATGGGGTCCCTGTCTGAGCTCAATCCAGTATTGTAATTTAGACATGACTTTTTATTTAATTTCTGACTGAGAAAGGGAAATTAGAAAACAACATTATCTCAGCTGCTCTGTTATAATGAACAATATTTCACAGTGCCAGTAGAAGAGTTACCTTCAGAACTTATTTTACGAGACAAATGTTGACTTGAATTTCATAAATACTTAGATTTTCCTGCCCGTTGCCAGCTAAAGAAGCAAAACTTAAGTACGTTTGTTAATTAGAAGCCTCCTCAAGAGTAGAACAGCCCACACATTTTCAGGTGCAGCCTGAACGGGAAAGAGTGAAAGGTAAATAAATCAATAAAGTGGGACTGGCTAGCCGGGATTATGCTGCTTTCGGTTCACTTAAATGTAAATAACTTGTTCCCCTTTTAATCTCCATATCCACATTTTATCATTTTTTGTAAATCACAGAGATTTATCCAATCTGTAATTAACCCTTCAGTGTGGAGAAAGGCAGGGTTGTCTCCCTGCCCTCGCTCCCAGCCACTAAATACATAATGGTCTGATAAATATTTAAGGAGTAACAAAGGAGATAATGCACAATAATCCATTAGGGCTAGATGCTGGCCTGCCACCAAGGGGCAAGCAGTGGTGCTAAAATGGAAGTGGTAAGTGCTAACATCTCAGATTGAGCAGAAGGCCGAGGGCCCATGGAGCACGGAGGGCTTTGGCTTGGAGTGTGGCTACAGGCAAGCGATCCTCTAGAAGGGGCAGCAGATGCTGACCTGTGCTGTGAGGGGTGGGGGTGTTGTCTGGCTGGCATGGGTCTCGCACTCTGTGAGGGGAGGACTGGGGGATGGGTCTGGGGCTGCGGGATTAATTCATTCAATCCTTGTCACAGCTTCAGGGGCTGGGGCACAACAGGGGAAGAGGTCTCTCCCTCTCTCTCTCTCCTCTTCTTTTTCTCTCCTTCTCTTTCTCATCCTCACTCTGTCTCTCTGTCCCTCCTTGTTTTCTCTTGCTCCTTCCCATCCTTCTCTCTCTCCCTTTCTGTCTCACTCTCTGTCTCTCACCTCTGTCTCTTTTCCCACCCTCCATCACACACATTCTCTCATCTCTCTCACCCCTCTCTTTTCCCTCCCTCCATCATACATACATTCTCTCTCTTTTATCTCTCTCTCACCTCTTCTCTTTTACTCTCTCTCCATCACAAACACGTTCTCTCCTCACTTCTTTGTCTCACCCAGTCTTTTTCCCTCCCTCCATCATGCGCACAGATATTCTCTTCTCTCTGTCTCACTTCTATCTCTCTTTCTCACCCTCCATCACACACATTCTCTATTCTCCATCTCTCACTTCTCTCTGTCTCTTTTTCCTCCCTCCATCACACACACAGATATTATCTCTTCTCTCTGTCTCTCACTTTTTTTCTCTCTCTTTTCCCTCCCTCCAGCACACATTTTCTCTTCTCGGTCTCTCACCTCTCTCTGTCTCTTTTCCCTCCCTCCGACACACACATTCTCTCTTTGTCTCTCACCTCTCACTGTCTCTTTTCCCTCCCTTCATCATACACACAGTCTCTTCTCTCTCTCTGTGTCTCTTCCACGATGAAGAATTTGGGGAAAATGCTGACTTCTCCAACCCTAAGTTTGTATGAACCTTGGCCCACTGGGTCCCCTGATTTCTTCCTCACTCTGGGGATATCAGCTAGAAGTGGGGAGCAGCCAGAGTCCAGGCTGGTCTCTCAGCAACCCCAGTGACTACCCGGGAAAGTGTTTTTGTTCCCTTATGGGACTCAGATTCTTCAGTTCAAGCCCTGCTCCAGGGGGCCATCCAGGGCTCTCTGGGTGCAGAGCTCCTTGGAGACCCCTAGTTCATGTCTTGCCACTGGCCTGGAAGGCTCTCCCTCCTCAAATCCAACAGATAATTACTCCCCCCCCCCCCCACTCAAAGCCTCCAAGAGGCCTTTCCAGACTAAACCCCCCTTTTCTTCATCTCCCACTCCCTTCTGCATCAGCCTGACTTTCTCCCTTTGTTCTTCCCTCCTCCCAGCTGGACAGCCCTTCGGTATGTGTCTGTAACTTTATTTATTTGTATTGATGTCTGTCTCCCCCTTTCTAGAGCGTATGCTCGTTATGGGCAGGGAATGTCACTGCTAATTGTAGTGCTTTCCCAAGTGCTTAGTACAGTGCTCTGCACACAGTAAGTGCTCAATAAATACGATTGAATGAATGAAGGAATGAAAGTACAGCTCTGAGTCACTCTGCAGCAGGTCGCTTGTGGTGCCTCCATTAGGTCAGAGGGCAAGAAGGGAAGGTTTTGCATAGCCTATGATCCATATATGAGAGGCATTGCCCTCCTCCAACATCTGCATCCCCGGGCCGCCTTCTTTCAGTGTTGTTGCTCTGAGTACTCTGGGGACCTCACTCAGGCCACAGGCCCAGCTGCCCAGGCCCAAGAGGCAGCCAGGCCTCCTCTGAGATGCCTGGCTCTGGCTGCCTGGTGAAAAGCCATTTGGGCACCCCCACTTTAGCGTTTGAAGCCCTGTTGGTCCTATGTCTTCCAGGCCACTTATATCTCCTTTTTTAATGGTATTTATTAAGTGCTTGCTATAGGCCAGGCACTGTTCTAAGCACTGGGGTAGATACAAGGTAATCGGGTTGGACACAGTCCATGTCTCACATGGGTCTCACAGTCTTAATCCCCATTTGACAGATGAGGGAACTGAGGCACAGAGAACTGAAGTGACTTAAACAAGGTCACCTAGCAGACAAAGTGCAGAGCCAGGACTAGAACCCAGGTCCTTCTGACTCCCATGCATGTGCTCTATCCATTACACCACACTGCTTCTTGGCAACTGCTGTCAGTGACAGGCATGCTGTGGGCAACCCCATGGTTGGGCACAGCTCTCCAGGAGCCAAGCATAAGCAGGCTGCCTCGTGAAAGGACCCACCCGCCCTGTGAACCTGCAGTGAGTCCCCGTGACCGTGCAGTGAGTCTGCCAGCCCTCCTAAAAGCTGCCCATACCCAGATGAAGCCCTCTGAGGAGGTTTTTTTTCATGGTATTTGTAAAGTGTTTACTATGTTCCATTCATTCATTCATTCATTCAATCGTATTTATTGAGCACTTACTGTGTGCAGAGCACTGTACCAAGCGCTTAGGAAGTACAAGTTGGCAACTTATAGAGATGGTCCCTACCCAACAACGGGCTCACAGTCTAGAAGGCACTATACTAAGTGTTGGGCTAGATACGAAGTTGGACACACTCCATGTTTCACGTGGGGCTCACAGTCTTGATCCCCATTTTACAGATGAGGTACCAGAAGCACAGAGAATTATAATTATGATATCATTAAGTACTTATTATGTACTAGGCATTGTGCTAAGTGTTGGGATGGATGCAAGCAAATCATGTTGAAGGATGTCCCTGTCCCACAGGGGGCTCACTGTCTTTATCCCCATTTTACAGATGAGAGAACTGAGCCACAGAGAAGTTAAATGACTTGCCCAAGGTCATACAGCAGACAAGTGGCAGAGCCAGGATTAGAAGCCAGGTCTTTCTGACTCCCAGGCACATGCTCTACCCTTTAGGCCACACTGCTTCTCTAAGTGAAGTGGTTTGCCCAAGATCACATGATCTTTTAGACTGTGAGCCTACTGTTGGGTAGAGACTGTCTCTATATGTTGCCAACTTGTACTTCCCAAGCGCCTAGTACAGTGCTCTGCACGCAGTAAGTGCTCAATAAATACGATTGATTGATTGACAGCCAAATGGCAGAGCTGGAATTAGAACCAGGACCTTCTGACTCCCAGGCCTGTGGTCTATCTACTAGACCACGCTGCTTCTTGGTTTGGATCTCCCTGCTTTGTTTTTTCCATTCGTGCCTGGGGCTCAGGGGGAATTGAAGGTGGAATTGCTTCTCTCTCTGCATTTTGGCTCTGCTGTGTGGTTCACCACGTTTCTGGGAGCTTAATGTGGGAATTTGCTCTCCCTGATCCTTCAAGATTATCTAGGGTGTAACCTCCTTGAGGCCAAGGATCCTGTCTACCAACTCTACTTTACTCTCCCAAGCACTCAGTGTGGTGCTTGGGACACAGTAAATGCTTAACAATAAAGTGCTTGACACATTGTAAGTGGCCGAACAAATAGAGTTGTGAAAAGATGCAGGTGGAGAAGATTCTCTCAAGGGCTCTCAAGGCCCTACTGAGAGCTCACCTCCTCCAGGAGGCCTTCTCAGACTGAGCCCCCTCCTTCCTCTCCCCCTTCTCCCCCTCTCCATCTCCCCTGCCTTGCCTCCTTCCCTTCCCCACAGCACCTGTATATATGTTTATATGTTTGTATGTATTTATTACTCTATTTATGTATTTATTTTACTTGTCCATATCTATTCTATTTATTTTATTTTGTTAATATGTATTGTTTTGTTCTCTGTCTCCCCCTTCTAGACCGTGAGCCCACTGTTGGGTAGGGACCGTCTCTATATGTTGCCAACTTGTACTTCCCAAGTGCTTAGTACAGTGCTCTGCACACAGTAAGCACTCAATAAATATGATTGATTGATTGATTAATAAATATGAATGACTGACTGACCATTGGGTTGCCACAGGGGACCTGAAAACTATAAGGTGATTAGCATGCATACAGTATTCCCCCCCTGGGAGTGGTTTTATAGGAGGGAGGGGGCTTTCCCCAGAGGGTCTGAGCCCACACTGTAGTGAATCTTAGTTTATTGTCCCCTCTAGACTGTAAGCTCACTGCCTGCTGTGGGCAGGGATTGTCTCTCTGTATTGTTGAATTGTACTTTCCAAGCACTTAGTACAGTGCTCTGCACACAATAAGCACTCAGTAAATACAATTGAATGAACAAAGGAATGAATGGCTGGGAATGTGTCTATTTATTGTTATATTGTACTCTTCCAAGTGCTTTGCATAGTGCTCTGCACCCAGTAAGTGCTCAATAAACATGATTGAATGAATGAATGAACCCAAGCCAGCCTCATTTCAACCCCAGGCTATTGTCTCTGGGGAGACTGATATAGCTGTGAGGAGTTGGGATCTCCACCCTGGGCTCTTGTAAAACAGTAAACTGACCTCACTCGTGGCTCAGTGGAAAGAGAACGGACATGGGAGTCAGAGGTCATGGGTTCTAATCTCATCTCCAAAACTTGTCGGCTGTGTGACTTTGGGCAAGTCACTTAACTTGTCTGGGTCTCAGTTACCTCATCTGAAAAATGGGGTTTAAGATTGTAAGCCCCACGTGGGATAACCTGATCACCTTGTATCCCCCCAGTGCTTAGAACAGTGCTTTGCACATAGCAAGTGCTTAACAAATACCACAATTATTATTAACAATAATAATAGTGGTATTTGTTAAGCACTTACTATGTGCCAGACACTGTACTAAGCGCTGGGGTGGATACATGAAATCAGTTTGGACAGATTTGCAAAATTAGCAAAGCTCTATGATTGGACAGTTAGCCTGAAGGAGACTGGGATTACCTGGTGAATTATATAAACCCAAGAATAGCCACTAGTGACACAGAGGAGAAAGATGTCACCAAATTCTGCTTCTTGGACTACTCTGGAGGCAAAGAGAGCTTTAAAAGGACACAATAAAACAGAGTCTCAGGTGATGCTACATCCCAGGTGAGAACTGGCAGTCCATTGCTGAGGACAGAACTGAGAGATGCACTACCAACAAGACGGGAGTGGCTCTCTTTGAGCAAAAGTATCACATGGAAAGAGAGCCAAGGAGGCAAAAGAAAAAAGAGTTCCCAGCAGTACAAAAATGAAGTACAACAATGCAACAAGGGACAACTTCTTTGTGTGCCCAATGTAGCTGGAACTCTCCCGTGATGTTAGCCCTCTAACGTTACCTTGATCTCATGTATCTCGCTGCTGACCTCTTGCCCATGTCCAGCCATCTGGCCTGGAACTCCCTCCCTCCCTCCTCAAATGTGTCAGACAATTACTCTCCCCTTCCCACCTTCAAAGCCTTATTGAAGGCACATCTCCTCTAAGAGGCCTTCCGTGACTAGACCTTCCTTTCCTCTTCTCCCTTTCTCTTCTGCATCACCCTGACTTTCTCCCTTCATTCACCCTCCCTCCCAGCCCCACAGCACTTATCTAGATATCTGTAATTTATTTATTTATGGTAATGTCTGTCTACCGCTCTAGCCTGTAAGCTCACTGTGGGCAGGGAATATGCCTGTTTATTATTATACTGTACTCTCCCAAGTGCTTAGTACAGTGCTTCACAAACAGCAAGCACTCAATAAATATGATTGATTGAGTGAATGAATGACAGGGACTCTGGGTGATGCATTAGCCTTTTCAGTCATAAAGGCCCTCAGAGGTGAACCTCACTGTCACTGTTGTCTTTTTTGAATGTAAAGGGCAACTATATATTTATACATAGAGAAAGGTATATATATACATACATACGCACGCACACACACACACACACACATATGTATATATATATATATATATATATATATATATATATATAAGAGAGAGAGAGAGAGAGAGAGAGAGAGAGAAATAGAGAAACCAACTGAAGTATTGTATCAAACATGCACCAATTTTATTTCTAGATCAGGTCCATAACTGTCACCTATGTGCAATATTTAGCATTAAATGGTAAGATAGGATCACACCCAAAGAGGTCCAGGAATGTAGTTATACCACTAGCATCCAAGCATTGCTCATCACAATATACCTTCACCTAGCAAGCCAGGTGAAGAAGATGGCATTGACGGACTGCCTGGACAGTTGCTCTCTGTGGAGCTGAAATGGGGTTACCATTTTCCTATCTTAGGATAAGTGAATTTATCTTATCCTGCCTTGACTACTGCAACTGCCTCCTTGATGTCCACCCTGCCTCCTGTCTCTCCCCATTCCAGTTCCTGCATCACCCTACTGCCCTGCCTGGATTATTTTTCTACAAAAACATTCAGTCCACTTCTCCCCACATCTCCCCACTTTGCAAAGTGCAAAGTCAATCACTCGTTCAGTAGCATTTATTGAGCATCTATTCTGTGTTGACCACTATTCTAAGTGTAGCCTAGTGGAAACAGCACAGGTTTGGGAGTCAGAAGTACCTGGGTTCTAATCCCAGCTCTGCCACCTGTCTGCTGTTTGACCTTGGGCAAGTCACTTAACTTCTCTATGTCTCAGTTACCTCATCTGTAAAATGGGGATTAAGACTCTGAGACCCATGAGGGACAGGGACTGTGTCCAAATTGATTATCTCGTATCTACCCCAGGGCTTAGAACAGTGCTTGGAACATAGTAAAGACTTAACAAATAGCACAATTATTTTTATTAATATTGTTATTATTATTGCCAACCAAAATCTCCCCCCTTTTAATTTAACCCATTTTGTCTTGATCACTGGACACCTCCTTCCTATAAATATCCTTCCCACACTTGAAGATAATTATTAGGTAACCCATTAGTGGTTTCCTCTTCAGGTTACACAACTCCAGTGTTCCATTTCCCATTCCCAGTTTCTCTGGATCCTCTTAAATATGTCACAATGAAAACTAGAAAAACTAATAAGGGCCTGGTCGTGGAAAGATGACTGCCCTTCCATGCCACATCCCTGCTGACACATCCTTGATTCCTCCTGCTGGTTTTATTAGTGAAGACAGATGCTCCATTATTGATGCATATTCAATTTGTGGTCAACTGTGACTTATTTGACTGGTTTAATTATTATTCTCCTCTCCAATCCAAAGGATGAAGGGAGGGGTTGGGAATAAGGATGTAAACTGTGTTGTGGAGGGCTAGCTGAGGTAGACCAGAAGCAAGCTATCCTGTTAGTGGTCCTGAAAATGGGGAGGGGG
Organism: Tachyglossus aculeatus; assembly: GCF_015852505.1. Classification (NCBI taxonomy): domain Eukaryota; kingdom Metazoa; phylum Chordata; class Mammalia; order Monotremata; family Tachyglossidae; genus Tachyglossus; species Tachyglossus aculeatus. Next base: position 88,866,369 of record NC_052068.1, on the reverse strand, counting down.
ATAGTCCCCCTCAATTCCCCTCTTTCCTTCAGAACAAAGTATTCTTTGGGGTCCCTTGAAGGCAGAATGGGGGCCTAGTGACGACTTCTGAATTCCTTAGACCTCCTCATCTCCTGCTGTTCTTTTCATGTCTTCTTTCCAAATAACCACCAAATCAATACTTGTGGTATTTATTGTTTACTCTGCACACTGCACTAAGGATGGGGGTAGATACTAGATAATCAAGTTGAGCAGTCAGTCAGTCATATATATTGAGTGCTTACGGTGTTTAGAACATTGTACTAAGTGCTTGGGAGAGTACAATACAACAACTTTTGTTCCATGACTTTCCTGGCCTCTGTTATACTGCGGCATCCTTTCTGGAAAGTACTTAGAGATACACTGTCCCAAGGCCACAAATTACATCCCTATCCCTGATTGGCTGCATGACAGAGCTAGAGTCTGGTCACAGGGGGCCTGAGTGAGAGAATGGGGATGGCACTATGCCTACCATCAATACCTTCAGACAAACAACCCAAGTCCTAAGTAGAAGGATAGTTCTGGATACTGGTTATTCAACAGATGATGAGGCCGCAGCATCACTCGGTGATATTCTGTATGTCTTAGCAACCCTACTTAGAAATGCACTGCTCACCCCGAATTAGGGAACAGCTGGGAAAGGTAACTTAAATTGATCCATGAACTTCAAAACTAGATCACCACTATGTACATATCTGTAATTTATTTTAATATCTGCCTCCTCCCCAGATTGTCATTTCCTTGTGTGTAGGGAGTGTGTCTACCAATTCTGTTGTATTCATTCAATAGTATTTATTGAGCATTGACTGTGTGCAGAGCACTGTACTAAGTGCTTGGGAGAGTACAATGCAGCAATAAGCAGAAACATTCCCTGCATTCATTCATTCATTCATTCAATCATATTTATTGAGCGCTTCCTGTGTGCAGAGCAGTGTACTAAGTGCTTGGGAAGTACAAGTTGGCAACATATAGAGACAGTCCCTACCCAACAACAGGCTCGCAGTCTAGAAGGGGGAGACACAATAAAACAAAACATGTGGACAGGTGTCAAGTTGTCAGAACAAATAGAATTGTATTTGTATTCTCCCAAGTACTTAGTACAGTGTTGTGCACAAAGTAAGCACTCAATAAATGCCATTGATTGATTGATTGACTGTTTCTGGCAAAATTTAATCTTGTGGGACCAGAACAGTTTACTTGAAAACACTGCAGGAGAACAGGAATCATGTCTAATTAAATTCTATTGTACTTTCCCAAGCATTTAATAATAGTGTTAAAAATATCTGTGGTATTTGTTAAGCACTTACTATGTACTGTACTTAGCTCCAGGGTGGGTACATACAAATCAGTTCGTAAACAGACTGTATCCCACCTGGAGCTCACAGTCTTAATCCCCATTTTACAGATGAGGTAACTGAGGCACAGAGAAGTGAAGTGACTTGCCCAAGGTCACATGGCAAACAAGAAGTGAAGCCGGGATTAGAAACCAGGTCCTTCTGACTCCCAGGCCTGTGTTCTATCTACTAGGCCACTCTTAGAACAGTGGCCAGAACAGAATAGATGCTCAATAAATGCTACTGAATGATTGATTAACTTTGCACTTGTTAGTGTCATTTGAGTAATTATTTTACAGAGGGCAAAACTAAATTCTGAACCACTGTTTCCTTCAGCATGTATTTTCATGTTTTGCTTGTGGACCTGACCATGCTGAGTTTTATTTTGTTTTTGTGAGATTGTTTTCCCAATTTGCCTAGACCCCTTTGTTCTGTCTTTCAAAGTGCTAGCTATTATTATTATTACTATTATTTTGGACACAGAATATCACCAAGTGATGCTGCTGCATCATCTGCATTTGAACAGGTATACTGAACCATCCAACATTAATTCAGCATTTCCAGCCAGTAGGCATCAATTTAGACTTCCTCGGATTTACGAAGACTCTTGGCTTGGGCACTTTAGTGGAAACTGTGCTTTATCAATAGTTTCATTGTGGTGAAGTAGGCGGTATAGCAAACTGTGCCCCTTACATGCTATGTAACCTTGGATAAGTCACTTCACTTCTCTTTGCCTCAGTTTTCTCATGTGTAAAACGGGGAAAATTTACCTGTTTCCCCAGCCTCTTGAACTGTCAGCTCCTTGATGGGCAGGGACTGTAACTGATCTGATAATCTTGTATCTACCCCAGAGCTTAGCACAGCATCATTGTGCCTTACAACCTTTATTCATCCCCACTCCCCATCCCACAGCACTTGGGTACATACCTGTAATTTATTTATTATTTATTTATTTATGTCTGTCTCTCCCTCTAGAATGCAAGTTTGCTGTGGCCCAGGAATGTGTCTATTTATTGTTACATTGTATTCTTCTAAACACTTAGTGTGGTGCTCTGCACACAATAAGCACTCAATAAATAGATTGGCTGACTGTGGCACACAGTAAGCATTTAACAAATACCTTCCTACCTCTAGCTGAACCAATACCATTGATCAACTCTGAAGAGGAAGAGGGAGATAATGTACAAAGTAGTTAGTCAAATGCTACTTTGGAGGTCACGGATGGGGGAGATTTTTCCTAGGTATCTGTGAGTTGCACCTGGATCAATAAACAGGCTTTTTAATTGTTATTCATTTTACAACTCAATAAAGCTTAATTATGAGTAAGCAGTATGAAAACCAGGAGCCATGTTCAGATAATACTGCATTACTAGCAGCGATTCCTGTGGGGTTCTCGCAGTTGCGTTACAATGCAGAATGAAACAAATTAAGGAAACTATTCAAAATTCATTTAAAAACATCATTGAGGAGCATCATAATAAAAACACAATGAAAAAGACAAACTTGGATGGTTAATTTGCTTCATGTGCTGTGTATGCTTATGGGGTGTGCCGTATTTTAATTAGCTTCAGGAGGAGTAGATAGTCTTCAGACTGGATCGATAGGCCTGGGGCTAGGAAAGGGACCCCTAGAATCTACAAATAACTTGCCTGAAGGGCCCTGAGATCTCTTGAGTGTTTCTGGAGGAACGGAGATGGCCAGAGATTTGTAGAAGGGGCAAGAGGGTTGAAGGGAGTGGTAGTTTTGAAGGAATAGTGTGGTCTGACGGATAGGACAAGGGAGTAGACTCATCAGCTGATCATTCATCTCCTTACCCTCCCACCACCCTCTCTTCCTTATGTGACCTTGAGCCCGCCGCCCTGGGCCTCAGTTTACTCATCCGGAAAACAGGTGTCATTATGCTTCCTTCCTTTCCTCCGGGGGTGTTTTCTGAATTAATTCATTCTCTTAATTAATTAATTAAGTAAAGCGCTTTGAGATACTTAGACAAAAGGTGCGCTAGAAGAGCAAATTATTATTTATGCTTAATGAACTCTTCTTCAGAGATAATTTACTCCCGATTCAGAAGGGATGCTGAGTAGACCCCAGGGGAGGAGGAGAAAATGACAAGATTTTAGGGAGTGTGGGGGGGTTATTATACATCCCCACTCCCTCAAAGAGGAAAATGGTAAATGAATTAGTATGCACACTCTTGATTTTGCAATCTGCCTAAACTAGGATTCGTTTGATTGTTTTGATTTAAAAACCCTTGTTCTCCAGTCACTGCTACTTGGGGTGAATTCAGTGCATGTAGTGTCAGTATTCTCACCTTCCTACTTCTTTCCACTCTTCTATTTTATGATTCCTTTGCTCCACCCAACTCCACTCCACAGGCTGGGATTTGCCCTTCATAACAGGGGAGAACCCATTTTAAAATCCCACCAGAATAATATCTGTCTCCCCCTCTAGCCTGTAAGCTGTAAACTTATTGAGGGCACTGAATTCACCCCAAATAACGGATTCGAGAACAAGGGTTTTTAAATCAAAACAATCAAATGAATCCTAGTTCAGGCTAATTGCAAAGTCAAGACTGTGCATACGAATTCATTTACCATTTGACTCTTTGACGAAGTGGGGATGTATAATGTGTCTGCTTATTCTTATATTGTATATTCCCAAATGTTTAGTACAGTGCTCTGCACACTGTAAGCACTGAGTAAATACAATTGAATGCATGAATAAGTGAATTATAAACTCCTTGAGGGCAGGGATCATGTCTTACTCTATCATGTCTTACTCTATCGTACTTTCTCAAATGCTTATTACAGAGCTCTGTCCAGAGTAAATGCTCAATAAATGCTGTTGATTGACTGAGAAGCTTGAGGCAGGTGGAAGAGATGCTTTGCCAACTGTGGTGGGGGTGGACACTGTGATAACTGAGGAAACCCAAGAAGGTCCATGATTCACCAGCCAAAGAGAAACAAGCCAAAGCTGGCTTTTTTTCCATGCCAGAGGCAACTGAACAATGGCACCTCAGAGTCTGTCCCTCCACACCCAGAGTTAAACTGTCCCAATTTTACAGTCCCCCTAAGGGGGATTTGATGTGGACGCAATCTGTGCTAAGCATCCTTCGAAGGCCCAAAACAATAGGCTAAATTGGGTCAGAAATAGGGATTTTGCCATGAGAGTGGACCTGCCTAGATGCTTTCTGACTGCCTTTGGAGACTGCTGTCTGCTCAGGGGGTGGTTGGCTGTGTTCTCCTCTATCAGCCTGCTGCAAACCCGTCTCCTGGTTGCGAGAGAAGGGTGCTTTATTTAACTCATCTCCTCTGGGGTTGGACCCTGGGGGGTGGGGAGATGGGAGTGCTCTAAGGGATCTTGGGTCTGCAATTGGGTCTCTGCCCAATCAGAGCCCTCTCCAGCTGTTTGGACAGAGGGGCTGGTCTGGATGAAGGAGGTGGGATATTGAAATGCTAGCATCTAATAATAATAATAATGATGGTATTTATTAAGTGCTTATTATGTGCACTGTTCTAAGCGCTGGGGAGGTTACAAGGTGATCAGGTTTTCCCAAGGGGGGCTCACAGCCTTAATCCCCATTTTACAGATGAGGTAACTGAGGCGCAGAGAAGTTAAGTGACTTGCCCAAAGTCACACAGCTGACAATTCACGGAGTTGGGATTTGAACCCATGACCTCTGACTCCAAAGCCCGTGCTCCTTCCACTGGACCTGTCACTCTGGCCCTCTGAGTTCCCAGGGTAATATGCAGCTCCTGATCAGGATTTCAGTGTTCCTGGAACAATGCCTCCTCCTCACACCTGGTTGGCTCATAACTTTAGCTTTGCCCTCCTGGAGATTCAGGCCCCTCCACTTTTCCTCCAGACGGTCCTAATCGAGAACTAACTTGGACTTGAACCATGCCCCTCTCTGACTGTTATAGTCTGGCCCGCTGGTTAGAGGTGAATTTGGGGAAGACCAGGTATAATCAAGAGTTATAAGCCCTGTGGAGGACATGAACTAAGTCCAATCTGAGTATCTTGTATTTACCCCAGCATTTAGTACAGTACCTGACACACAGTAAGCACTTAACAAATACCATTAAAAAAAAAAAACAAAAAGAAAATGACCAGTCCTAATAGCACTACCTCTCTCTTCTAGATGGTTTGGGTACAGGTGGTTTAGGAGCATTCAGCTCTAGAATTCAACAATTTGACAGTTGAAAAGGAGGAAATGGTTTCTTGGGGATAAAGTTGCAAACTACTACTGCTACTACTACTACTACTAACTGTGGTATTTGTTAAACACTTACTATGTGCAGAGCTTTGTTCTAAGCACTGGGGTGGATGCAAGCAAATTGGGTTGGACACAGTCCCTGCCTCATGTGGGGCAAGACAGTCTCAGTCCCCATTTTATAAATGAGGTAACTGAGGCATCTAGAAGTGAAGTGATTTGCCTAAGGCCACACAGCAGACAAGCAGCAGTGCCAAGATCAGAACCCATGAAATTCTGACTCTCAGGCCCATGCTTTATCTTCTATGCCATGCTGCTGTGCATCATGAATTTGCAATGTTAAATAGTTTCCATTTGCACCTTTTCTGCCAATCAATTGATCAATGGTATTTATTGAGTGCTTACTGTATGCAGAATATTGTATAAAGTGCTTGGGAGATTACACTGTACTTTTGCTTTGCTAAAAGCTTTTCTATTTGTTTGCAAAACTATTTTGTAATTTCACTTAAGCCCCATGATAATTCAAATGAAATAAAGAAAATATGAATTATAACCAAACTGGATTACTAATATGTAACCTGTAGCATTGCTTAATTTGATTTGCTATTAAAATTTTAATAGAAAATACCATTCGATTGCAATTTAGAAATAAAATTTGATTTCCATATTATAACTAATATGACTAATAAGCAAAAAAAGTCTAATATAGTTAGGCATTTCTATTAACACAATGAATAGGTTTAATATGTTTCTGGAATACTAATTTAAACCCTCTAAAACCTTCGCACTACCTTTCCTGGGCATGACGCTACACACTGTTGATGCACTTGGCATTGGTTGATGAGGGAAATCAGAGTTGAGCTGCATCCCCCCCCCATCTTCAGTAAATGAAGTTAGGAGCAGAAAGCAGCATGGCCTACAGTCCTGGGAGTCAGAAGGATCTGGGTTCTAGTTCTCATTCCATCACTTGTCTACTGTGTGACTCTGGGCAAGTCACTTTGCCTCTCGGTGCTTCAGTTTCCTCCTCTGTAAAATGAGGATTAAGACCGAGAGCCCCGTGGGGGAAATGGACTATGCCCAACTTGATTAGTTTGTATCTACCCCCAGCGCCTAGTACATACAGTGCCTGGCACATAATAATTGCTTAATGAATACCTTTAAAAATATGAAAAAGCTGCTGGGATTTGTCTCCCCCTTTTAGACTGTGAGCCCACTGTTGGGTAGGGACTGTCTCTATATGTTGCCAATTTGTACTTCCCAAGCGCTTAGTACAGTGCTCTGCACATAGTAAGCACTCAATAAATACGATTGATGATGATGGGATTTGGCAAAACTACTAGGGGCCTGACCTTTGGTGATGACCCTAAGGTGGTGCTTTAGCAGTCCTGAACTCCGGTCTCTACCTTTGATTCACTTAGGGATACTGGGCTGTTCAGACTAATTTTTTGCATCTCTGGGTCCTTGGTTGAAAATTAAGGTGATGTTCATAGGGTGCTTTGAGAGCCAGCTCATTGGGTGAGGGCTTTCCTGGAGGCAGGGTGATGGACTAGATGACCTCTGGAGGCCCCCCCCCGCACCAACCCTTCTCCTCCAGGTTTCCTTATGTAAGAACAAGTTTTTGCTCCTAATACGGTTATATGTAAAGGAGTCAGTGGTTTGAATCTTTGTTTTTGTTCTTTATAAGCTGAGTTTCACATCAAATTGCCTTTTCAGTTCATTTTTCACGTCTTGGGAGTGCGGGGGAGGTGAGTCAAAGGAGGAAGGCTCACTGCCATGTCATATTTGTTCCTCAGCGATGACTTGTCAAATCCCCTCAGTTTTCAAGTCCAAATGAGATGTTGGTGTCTCCTCACCCTCTGCCGGCTATTGGAAATATCAAACTCTGCGTCTCCAGTTTTACACCCCATTGCCCTCAATAAAGATCCCAGAATCAGAACTTACGGCTCCTTCCCCAGCTCCAGGCATGGGGAAGGTTTTTATTTCTCTTCCCTCCAGGAAGGAAACAAAAAGGGTCTATGGGACCAAGTGCCCAGGACAGCAGCCTGGGGCATTAACCCTCTCTCTACCTCTGTCTCCCACCGATGTGTGGCTGTAGGCAAATTTTAACCCTTTATTTCTGCTTTTCCTTCTGGGAAATGCAACTTACCTTGCTTAGCAATTGTACTTTAAGTGGCTGTTCTCCTTTTCCTCGAGTCCTCCCTGATACTTCCATATACCTCTCTAAAGGGGGCTTGAGGAGGTTTCCACACCTGCATGTTTAATAAGGCGGCAGAAAAGATCTTTTCTGCCCTTTGCTCCTTCTGCCCTCTCCTCCCCTTTTCAAATCTGGCTATCCAGTTCTTTTTCTAGGAAGCAAGTTTTTTTTTTTTTTTCTATGAGCCCTCTCCCTATATTACTGCATAAAACAGCCTTGTAAATAGTTTACAAAAATCAGTAGTCAGAAAAAATATATAAATTCTATATTTGGCTTGCAGTCTGTGTAGTTATTCTGCCCATATTTACGATGTCATCACCTCTTCCCACTACTGACCAATCTTACCCTCCTCTATTAGGGCTCCTCAAGTACCTAAGCTAAGAGTCCAGAGGCTTCTGCTTACAGCATACATACGTACTTCCTTTTACAGATTCCCATGAAAATGAAACAAATAGTTACAGAAGGTTGAGGCAGTGCATATTTTTTTATTTTATGGTATTTGTTAAGCACTTAGTATGTGCCAGGCACTATACTAAGCACTGGGGTAGATACAAGCTAATCAGATTTGGTATGGTCCATGTCCCACATGGGGCTCACAATCTTCATCCCCATTTTACCCTCTAGATTGTAAGCTTGTTATAGGTAGGGAACAGGTCTATCAACACTAGTATATTGTACTCTTTCAAGTGCTTACTGCAGTGCTCTGCACAGCATAACCGCTCAACGAATAGGATTAATGGATTGATTAATTGTAAACAAGATTGTAAACTTGTTATAGACAGTGAACAGGTCTATCAACTATGTTACACTGAACTCTTTTCAAGTGCTTAGAACAGTGCTCTGCACATAGTAAGCCCTCAACAAATAGGATTTATTGATTAGTGATGATGATGAGGTAACAGAAGCACAGACAAGTGAAATGACTTACCCAAGTTCACACAATAGACAAATGGCGGAGCCAAGGATTATAATTCAGATCCTCTGATTTTCTTTTAGGCTCTCTGCCTGACTTCCACTGAACCTCCTTCCTGATTTCTCTTCAGTCCTGGGCACTCTTGAATGACGAGCAAGATTTGGGGGATAATCCTTCTGCTTTGCTCTCCATTGGTCAGAACCCTGCGGCAGATTTGGTGAAAAGAGTAACTCTGGGAATCAATCATCTTTGGCTAGAGTGCCAGATCTGCAAAGCTTCCAGGGATTGTGCCATGCCTAACAAAGATTTCTGAACAAAAACCACCTTCTATGCTCCACAAGGTGGTCAGGGCCAGAAAGAATCCGGAAACTATAGTTGACTTACATAAGCAGCACAGACATCAATGGCTGCCAAAGCAAACTCCTGTTGGGTAATGACACTATGGCATCGACACTCTGCTGGGGGCCCTTTGGTTAGAAATGGTTCCTAAATGTGAAAAAGCATATATGGGAAGCAGCGTGGCCTAGTGGATAGAGCACAATAATAATAATAATAATGGTATTTGTTAAGCGCTTACTATGTGCCAAGCACTGTTCTAAGTGCTGCCTGGGAGTCAGAAGGACCTGGTTCTAATCCTGGCTCCGCCACTTGTCAGTTGTGTAACCTTGAGCAAGTCACTTCATTTCTCTGTGCCTCAGTTACCCCCATCTGTAAAATGGGGATTAAGACTGTGAGCCCCATGTGGGACAGGGACTTTGTGCAACCTGATAAGCTTGTATCTACCCCAGTGCTTAGAACACTGTCTGATGCATAGTAAGTGCTTAACAAATACCATTAAACCGCCCCGCCCCAAAACTTCGAATTTATTTTGCATCTGTGTTCATCAACTGGCTCATTATACTGCATGCCTTAGCGGGAACACAGTTGGCAGAGATAAAGAGAATAAGAGTGGTGTTGCAGCACAGATTAGTGGAAATAGGCCGGGTGTGAGAATCAGAAGACCTGGGTTCTTATTCTGGCTCCAACTCTTGCCTGCCGTGTGCTCTTGGACAATTCATTTAACTTCTCTGTGCCTTGGTTTCCTCATCTGTTCTCCCTCTTTCTTAAACTTTGGGCCTCATGTGGGACAGGGGCTGTGTCTAGCCTGATTATCTTGTATCTATCCCCATGTATCCACTTGTGCTTGGCACAAAGTAAATCCTTACTTAAGACTAACATCTTTACTTTTGCTGGACACATTCTCAAGATTCTTTCCAAATGTAGAGTTTGTCATTCTGAGAGCTCTTAATAATAATAATAATGATGGCATTTATTAAGTGCTTACTTTATGCCAAGCACTGTTCTAAGTGCTGGGGAGATTACAAGGTGACCAGGTTGTCCCACGGGGGGCTCACAGTCTTCACCCCATTTTACAGATGAGGGAACTGAGGCACAGAGAAGTTAAGTGACTTGCCCAAAGTCACACAGCTGACAATTGGTGGAGCCGGAATTTGAACCCATGACCTCTGACTCTAAAGCCCGGGCTTTTTCCACTGAGACCTTAATGATCCAAAAGTCCCTTTCCCTTTATGCAGGTCCTTTCTCTGTGAGATTTGGACCTAACTAGATTTTTTTTCTGATGTCCCAAATTCACAGTGCCCAAGACTGGTTCAATACAATCACTTATCCTATCCTGCCTCGATTACTATATTAGCTTCCTCACTGACCTCCTAGCCACCTGTCTCTTCCCTACTCCAGTCGGTACTTCACTCTGCTGTTGGAAGCATTTTTCTACAAAAACGTTCAGGACATGTTTCTCCACTCCTCAAGAAACTCCAGTGGTTGACCATCTACCTTGCATCAAATAAAAACTCCTCACCACTGGCTACTCTCCTACTACAACTCAGCCCACATGCTTCACTCCTCTAATGCTAACCTTTTCACTGTTCCTAAATCTTGTCTATCTCTTGGCCAAGCCCTCGCTCACATCCTGCCACTGGCCGGTAAAACCCTCCCTCCTCAAATCCGACAGAAAATTACTCTCCCCCACTTCAAAGCCTTATTGAAGACATCTCCTCTGAGAGGCCTTCCCTGACTAAGCCCTCCTTTCCTCTTCTCCTACTCCCTTCTGCGTCACCCTGACTTGCTCCCTGTATTTATCCCCTCTCCCAGCCCCAAAGCATATATGTACATATCTGTAATTTATTCATTTATTTGTATTAATGTCTTTCTCCCCCTCTAGACTCTAAGCCTGTTGTGGGCAGGGAATATGTCTGCTTATTGTTATATTGTACTTTCCCAAGTGCTCTGCACTCAATAAATATGATTGAATAAATGAATGAATGAACTACATTGTTTTAATTTTAAGTCCTGGGCTGTAAACTTGTCCAGAGACCTCTTTAAACGGAATCCAATGCTTGTCCTTTGGTGATAGCAACATTCTCTGAGATTTCCCATTGGCTTTAAATAAGAAACATAATCCTGCCACCCTGGGTTCTTCCTCACCTGTTCCCCCTCATCTGTTTACAGTTATCTGTTAAATCTGTGTTATGCAAAGCTTTGGTCTCTCTTGCCTTTCCCTCATTCTCTCCTCCTTCCTACTCCACGGGAGAGGAGCTCTATAAATACAGGGCAGACAGTCAAATGACCCGGTGTGCTGGGCCTATGGTTTCAACTGCATCCAACCTTTTACAGATGGTATTTACCTAGAGCAATTTGCAGCAAACGAGGAATGGGTAGGAAAGAGATCCGAGGAAGAAGAGCAATGTTCCCCTCCATTAGGGAAACATTTTCTTTCCAGGGAAGTAGTTAGTTTTACAGGATATGGGTTCGCTATCCTGGACCCATTCCCTGCCTTCATTTGGAAGGGAGCTTGAATGGTGATTTGCAACCCCTGAATGGCACAAAGGATTGAACTCTGACCTCTGGCTCTCCTGCAGATGGAGAGGATCACTCATGCATGCCTGGGGAATCAGAGGCAGAAGGAGAAGCGGAGCAGTGTGGCCAAGAGGGCAGGATTGGGAATCTAATGTTTATCCACCAGCCAGTCTCGAATGGGAACTGTTATGGTGGGAAAACATTCAGCTGCAAAGGTGGGGAGGGGGTGAACTCCCTGGGCGGCTTTTCAAACAAAGAGTAGTCAGCTAAAGCCCCCCCGGGGAGATGATGACCAGGGCAGAGGAACATGGGCACACATATACACACAAGATGGACAGAAAACTGCCCTTGGAAAAGTTGCTATAGTTTTTATTGGACTTTCAATGATTAAGAATCTATAGGGATGCTTCTTCCTCACTTTCCAAATGCTGATTTTCCAGGTCCTCCTCTCAGCTTCCAAATCAACTTCCAGAGAGAGATGTCTCCCTCTTGTCTAAATCAATCAATCCATGGTATTTTCAGAGTGCAAGCTACCTGGGGGACAGGGACCATGCTTGATTCTTACCCATGTATTCTCTTGCAGTGCTTAGTACAGTGCTGTGCTAACAGCAAGCACTAAATAAATGCTGTTACTACTCTTTATTGAGCATTTACTAAATGCAGAACACTATACTTTGTGCTTGGGAGCACATGATATGATACCATTCATTCATTCATTCAATCATATTTATTGAGCGCTTACTGTGTGCAGAGCACTGTACTGAGCGCTTGGGAAGTACAAGTTGGCCACATATAGAGACGGTCCCTACCCAACAGCGGGCTTACAGTCTAGAAGTGGGGGACAGACAACAAAACAAAACATATTAACAAAATAAAATAAATAGAATAGTAAATATGTACAAGTAAAATAGAGTAATCAATGTGTGTAAACATATATACAAGTGCTGTGGGGAGGGGAAGGAGGTAGGGCAGGGGGTATGGGGAGTGGGAGAAGGGGGAGAGGAAGGAGGAGGCTCAGTCTGGGAAGGTCACTGGTAGACACAATCCCTGTCAATCAATCATATTTATTGAATGCTTACTGAGTGCAGAGCACTGTACTAAGTTCTGGGGCGAGTTCAATGTAAGAGAGTTGATAGACATATTCCCTGCCCACAATGAGCTTAGAGTCTAGAGCTGGAGACAAACATTGATTTAAATTGTCAATGGTATTTATTGAGGGCTTACTATGTGCAGAGTACTGCACTAAGCACTTGGAAAAGTGCAGTACAGCAGAATAAATTATGGCTATGTACATAAGTGCTGTGGGGTTGAAAGAAGGGAGAATAAAGGGTGAAAATCCAAGTGCAAGGGTGACACAGAAGGGAGTGGGAGAAGATGAAATGAGAGCTTAATCACAGAAGGCCTCTTGGAGGAGATGTGCTTTTAATAAGGTTTTGAATGCAGGGAGAGTGATCATCTCTCAGACATGAAGAGGGAGGTCATTCCAGGTCAGAGGCGGGACATGGGTGAGAGGTAAGTGGCAACATAGACAAGATCATAGACAAGCATGGAGAAGCATAGAGAAGCAGCATGGCACAGTGAATAAAGCACAGATGTGGGAGTCAGAAGGGCCTGGGTTCTAATTCTGCTCTGTCACATGTCTCCTGTGTGATGTTGAGCAAATCACTTCACTTCTCTGTGCCTCAGTTACTCATCTGTAAAATGGGGATTAAGACTGTGAGCCCAAATGGGACAGGGATTAGCTTGAAACTACCCCAGAACTTCATACAGCCCCAACACATACCAGTAAAAATGAAATAAGATCAAGATGCAGTGATTAGGTTGGCATTAGAGTCAGTCGGTCAATCGTTATTTATCGAGCCCTTACTGAGGGGTGGATGGGCAACCATTTGGGGTTCTTGAGGGAGTGGGGAATTATGGACTGAACAGTTTAGTAGAAAAATGATCTGGGCAGCAGGGTGAAGCATGGTCTGAAGTGGAGAGAGACAGGAGGCAGGGAAGCCAGGAAGGAGGCAGGTGGAATAATCAAGGTAGGGTAGGAGAAGTACTTCGACCTGCAAAGTGTCATTTTGGATGGAGAGGAAAGGGTGGATTTTAGTGATGTTGTCTAAGTTGATGGAGGGGATTTGGTGACAGACTGAATACGTGGGTTGAATGAGAGAGATGAGCCAAGGATAATGCCAAGATTATGGGCTTGTGACCCAGGGAGGATGTTGGGGCTGTCTACAGTGATGGGACAGTAATGCTGTCCTCAGGTAGCTTATGATTTAGTGGAAATGCCCAGAATACTTTTTCAGTCTGCAGGTTTGGAGAGCCCTGAGAAAAGAAACCAGCCAACCAACCAATCAGCTCTGTGTGCAGAGCACTGTACCAAGTGCTTGGGACTGTCACTATAACAGAGTTAGTAAATACATTCCCAACCCAGAGTGAGCTGACAGCCTAGAAGGGAGCTGGTGAATTCTGCCAGAGTTTAGGTAGGCTTCCTTTATAGGTTCCAGGATACAGTCTGGAAATTTTTGTATGGCATTTGTTAAGCACTTACTTCATGCCAGGCACTATGCTAAGCACTGGGGAAGATACAACATAATCGGTTTGGACACCGTCCTGTCCCACATGGGGCTCACAGTTTTAATCCCCATTTTTTACAGATGAGAGAATGGCAGCCCAGAGAAACCAAGTGACTTGCCCAAGGTCCCACAGCAGACAGGTGGCAGAGCCAGGATTAGAACCCAGGTCCTTCTCACTCCCAGGCCTGTGCTCTATCCACTAGCACCCGCTCCTTTGCAACTTGGTCCTGCGGCCTCCAGTTGCTCATGATCTTGCAATGATCGCTCTCTGCCGTTTTCTCGGGGTCGACAATCTTTTGATCTGAGCCTCGTTTCTCGCAGTGTTTTCTTTCCATCCCATTTTCTCCTCACTTTGCTGTTCTGGGCCAGGTCCCGTTCCTCTTAGTGTATTCACCCAGAGCTCTTGTTGACAAGTATCGGGCCCCCCTTTAGCCAAGCTATCCAAGTTCAGTTTTTAATCTTTCCTTATAAATTAATCTCTCCTGCTACATAATCATTCCTGCTGCCCTTCTCTGAACTCCCTCCAGTTTGTCTACATCTGTCAGGTAATGAGATGCCCACAGTGAGATGTAATATCCCAAGCCCTATTTCGCCCAAGAAAGACTATTTCCCTCTTGCTTTGTCACGAAGTCTCTGAATATGCAGCCTCAATCATCCTGGCTTTTTTTTCTTTCCCTGCCACTTCACCTTGCAAACTCATCTAATTTGCTGTCTGCTCTTGGTCTGGATCTCTCTGGGCATTTCTGCTTTCGAGGTTTCTCCCTCCCATTGAATCTGTCTTGATCATTATTTTTCCCGCGATGCACAAGCTCAAGGTTTTCCGAGTCGAATCTCATCTTGTTATTTCTTGCCCCGCTTTCTCTCTTCTCTAGGTCATAGATAATTTTCCCCGGTCTGCCGGTGTTGGCAAGCAGTACGAAGTACTAGTTCACTGGCTGACTCCACCCTCTTCCTCATACACTTTCCCCTCCTTCCTAAGTCATTGCTCATGAAGATTTACTCCAGGATCTGAGGGGACCCTAGCAGGGTAAGCCCACCCCCTCCAAACAATCAGTCAACCTGTCAATCAACCAAGAGTACATTCAGTTCTTCAGTAATGCCGTGATGATCCTGATGAGCCTCGCATTTGAAAAAAAACTCACATCATGATATTTGTGTCTTGTGAGAAGCAGCATAGCCTAGTGGATAAAGCACGAGCCTGGGAGTCAGAAGGACCTGGGTTCTAATCCGGCTCCACCACATGTCTGCTGTGTGACCTTGGGCAAGTCACTTCACTTCTCTGGGGCTCATTTACCTCATCTGTAAAATGGGGATTAAGAGTGTGACCCCATGTGGGACGGGGACTTTGTCCAACCTAATTCAGTTTTGTCTACCCCAGCGTTTAGAACAGTGCCTGGCACATAGTAAGCGCTTAACAAGTACCATGATTATTATTATTGACTGGCACCATGTGTACGTGCATATCTGTTTCCAGATGTGCATTGCCAGAAGAATGTTCCCTAAATCCCTAACAGCTTTCTAACCAAAATGCACAGTAGAAACACACTTTATGGAAATGCTTAGTACACTTTAAGCACTTACTACAGTGCTCTGCACAAATAAGCACTCAGTGAATACGATTGGATGAATGAATGGAAGACCTAAGTGTACCTGTTGGTAAAGAACAATCTACCTGTAGGATTTAATGAGTATTTTCTTTATTCAGAACAGTGTACTAAGCACTTGGGTGAGTATAATAGAGTTACTAGATATAAAGCTGGCTCTAAAGGAGCTTACAATCTAGGGAATATAGGTGCCACTCTTCTTCATTTTCAGAATTCAGTGGGGCTCGGCTTTGTTGCTAGCACTTATGTAAATATCTGTAATTTATTTATTTATATTAATGTCTGCCTCCCCCACTAGACTGTGAGCTCACTGTGGGCAGGGAAAGCATCTGTTCATTTTTGTTTTATACTATCCGAAGTGCTTAGTTCAGTTCTCTGCACGCGGTAAACGCTCAAGGAATAAGATTGAATGAATGAATGAATGAACGAATGAATGAATGAATGGAAAAGGAATAAAACGCAGGGGTACTGTTGGTTGATTGGGCCCACTGGCTATGAATGGGAGAAGAGAAAGGGCCAGATCCTCTCAAAACGGGTAGGAAGCCAGTCCCTCTCTCATTCACACATGAAAGGGCTCCAGGGATGAGCTGTACAAAAAGCACTGTACAAGATAGCTCGGAGCATTCAATGGAGGTGAAAAAATGGTCCCTGTCCTCAAAGCCTTACCACCCAAAGAGAAGCTTTCAGGAAACTTTTTCGGATTCCGTTCTTCCTCACTTCAGCCCAACCCGTCACCCGCTATTCTCTTTTTAAACTTACTCTTTAAATCATTGCCTGACATTAATTTAAACGTGTGCATGTTAATTGCAAATCTGCATCCTTTCTCCTATTATACCTTGAGAGTTGTAGCACTGCTTTTTGGCCTGGGACCCCAGGTACTGAGTATTGTGCTAAGCATTCTGAGGATATGGATTTATGACATTTCTTTTGACCTTTCGGATCCAGCATCTTTCAGGCAGAGTTCGTAGGCTGCTATCCAGGGTTCGCTCCTATCCAACTCTCCTATCCAGGACAATTTGAATTAATTTCTTCCTAGGAAAATTGCCCTACACACTAGATCAAAATGCTTTCCTAAAATTAAGATATATTATATCTTCCGCCTTCCCTTCATCTCCTCATCTTGTAATTCTATAAAAAAAAAGCAATCAAGTTTGTCTGGCTTGATTTGTTCTTTATAAACTCATGCTGTTTATTGCTCATGATTCACTTATCCTCTAGCATTTTACAGATAGTTTCTTTTAATACTTATTCTATTATTTTACCTGTTGGATGGCTTCATTGTAAGATGACTCCAAGGAGGATAAATCAGCCTCAATTTAATCAAATAAATGCATCACTATATTTTTTTAAAAAGACAGAAAATGCCCAAATCCTTTTTTTAATTATTTTTCTCTCTCCGAGCACAAATCCATGACAGGAAAATCTATTTTGTAGCTGTTACCTTGGAAGGGAAGAAAAACACAATATAACAACAAATTCCAGGGAAAATCTAAATCAGATTGGATAAAGGCAGGGAAGAAAGTAAAAAGCAGCAAGCCAAACAGTAAAAGTAATAATGAAAAAAAAAGCATCTCTATTTACTCAGCATCATTCATCTGAGAATATTCTTTATTCCTTTGGGTTCCTTTGAAGAAAAGGAGGTGGAATATAACTATTGTCACTATTTTATCAAACTAAAACCTCTAGACTGTATGTTCATCCTCTAGACATAGGGCTCATCTGTTAGCTTAGCTTGGCTCATTGCGGGCAGGGAAAGTGTCTAGCAACTCTGTTGTACTGTTATATTGTTCTCTCCCAAGCACTTAGTACAGTGCTCGGTACAAAGTAAGCACTCAGTAAGTATGATTGACCGAATGATACAACCCAAGATGATGTACTTCTATAGCCTGCTACTTCAAGGCCTGAGAAGAGAAACAAATACCTCTGACCAGCTGTGTCCTGTTCTAACCACCAGCCCACATTGCCTCCATCTGGTCCTTTTGTTTCTTTGGCATTACCTGGGTAATATTCCCAGCCTCTTCTGGATTGTGAAAAACACGCACTCCTTTTAGGGTTCAGAAAATCAGTGATGAGCCAAACATTTTGCTTTTCCACCTCTTCATGGGGCTGATCTACAAGCTCCGGAATCACCATTCATTCACTGTGGTGGGATGCTGACTCTGTATCATCGTAGAACATTTCTTGGGGAGACCCTCTGGACCCCCTGAACCACCTGCCCTCTCTTTCCTGCCATCAGTGCTCCCACTTGGGCACAGTGTGCCTGAGGTGGATGGATGGGGGTGAAATCCATTGCAAAGCATAAGCACATATTTTCAGCCCAAACTCATTTTCGGCCCAGGCAACCAAAGCAAAGTGCCGCTTATGTGCTGTAATAATAATAATAATAATAATGATAATAATGGCATTTGTTAAGTGCTTACTATGTGCAAAGCACTGTTCTAAGTGCTGGGGAGGATACAAGGTGATCAGGTCGTCCCATGTGGGGCTCACAGTCTTAATTCCCATTTTACAGATGAGGTAACTGAGGCACGAACAGGTATCTGCTGTGGTCTGTGTCACCTACGGTGGCCAGCTATTTTCAGGATGTCTTCTGAGCTTGTCCACCATGCAAGTTGCCATGGATGATTCTTCAGTTTAAAACCTTCACCACTCAAGGTCCCAACCATCAACTCCTCCACCATCAGCTGTGGCATACTTCAGCCCAGGCTATTTAGAACTAAACAGAGTTGCTCCAAATAGACTTTGGTTGGTAAACCTGCCAACCTGCCATCTTAGGGAGGGCACTAATCATAAGGCATTCCCTTCCAATTGGACCTACCACGGTTCTAGCTTCTGCTTCCCAAACTTTTCGAAGATACTTCATCTAACAGACATGAGATCGTGGCAAAAACCTATTGGGAAACTTGGGGGTATCTATTTATGTAGAGCTCCAAGAGCGACCCAGAAATAGCTGTAGTCAGCTGGGACCCTGAGGTTACCCACTGGGAGCCCATCCTCAAAAAGCAGCTGGCAAAATTTATCACCTTTAAAGTCTATTTCAGTCAATCAGTGTTACTTATTGAGCACTTACTATGTCCATTTTTTCGACATCCATCCTCAGGGGAGCTAGGGAACAGCAACAGCAGAGACAATGTGGGTCCATTCGGAGGAAAGGGTGGTATAAATCACTTGGAACATAGACACCCCCCTACCCCACTGTTTTATTATATGGTATTTGTTAAGTGCTTACTATATGCCAGGCACTGTTCTAAGTGCTGGGGTAGATACAGAATAATCATGTTGGACACAGTCCACATGGGGCTCACAGTCTTAATTCCCATTTTAAAGATGAGGTAACTGAGGCCCAGAGAAGTGAAGTGACTTGGCCAAGGTCTCCCAGCAGACAAGTGGCAGAGCAGGTATTAGAACCCAGGTATTTCTGACTCAGACTCTAGCCCAAAAAGAGGTGATCAGGAGACCTGTGAGAGCCATCTACCCTTACAGACCCCAAATTCTACTCATCGCCTAATGCTAACTGTGGCATTTGTTAAGTACTTACTATATGTCAAGCACTGTACTAAGTGCTGGGGTAGATATAAGCAAATCAGTTTGAACATAGTTCCTGTCCCACATGGGGCACACAGTCTTAATCCCCATTTAAGCAGATGAGGGAACTGAGGCACAGAGGAGTCAAGTGACTTACCCAAGGTCATACAGCAGACAAGTGGTAGAGTTAGGATTAGAACCCAGGTCCTTCTGACTCCTAAACCTGTACTCTATCCACTAGACCACACCACTTTCTTCATTGACTTCTTACCACTGAAAGGAGTGGCGAGTTGACCTGACCAGGCTAACAAGACTGTGTGAAGCCAGCTATTTTAATGGATTATATTTGCCTCTTTCCCCAGATAGGGAGAGCAAAGCTTCTCTGAAGAAGGCTGAGAAGATGAGCCCTTCTCTTTGCTTCTAGTCGACAGTGGACAAACCACAAATGACACAGTGCCCATCCCACATGGGGCTCACAGTCTTAATTCCCATTTTACAGATGAGGTAACTGAGGAACAGAGAAACTAAGTGACTTATGAAGTTAAGTTATTTATGATCAAGTAGGGGAAACAGACCTACAAATAAATTACAGATAAGGGGAAGCAACACTAGTAGTACTGAAGTTAACAAACCTCAATCATAAACCTACATACAGGTGCGGCAAGATGATGATGATGATCAATCAATCAATCAATCAATCGTATTTATTGAGCGCTTATTGTGTGCAGAGCACTGTACTAAGCACTTGGGAAGTACAAGTTGGCAACATATAGAGACGGTCCCTACCCAACAGTGGGCTCACAGTCTAGAAGGGGGAGACAGAGAACAAAACCAAACATATTAACAAAATAAAATAAATAGAATAGATATGTACAAGTAAAATAAATAGAGTAATAAATATGTACAAACATATATTATATATATATATATATACATACATATATGTATATATATATATATATATATATACAGGTGCTGTGGGGAAGGGAAGGAGGTAAGGCAGGGGAATGGAGAGGAAGGAGGGGGAGAGGAAGGAGGGGGCTCAGTCTGGGAAGGCCTCCTGGAGGAGGTGAGCTCTCAGTAGGGCCTTGAAGGGAGGAAGAGAGCTAGCTTGGTGGATGTTGGGAGGGAGGGCATTCCAGGCCAGGGGGAGAACGTGGGTTGGGGGTCGACGGCGGGACAGGCGAGAACGAGGCACGGTGAGGAGATTAGCGGCCGTGGAGTGGAGGGTGTGGGCTGGACTGTAGAAGGAGAGAAGGTAGGTGAGGTAGGAGGGGGCGAGGTGATGGACAGCCTTGAAGTTGAGAGTGAGGAGTTTCTGCCTGATGGCATTTCCCAGGTCAGCCACTTGTTTGCTTTGTGACCTTGGCCAAGTCACTTAACTGCTCTGGGCCTCAGTTCCCTTCTTTGTAAAATGGAGATTGAGATTGTGAGCCCTCTGTGGAACAGGGACTATATTCAACCCGATCATCTTGTATCTACTCCAACTCTTAGAACAGTCCCTGGCACATAGTAAGCGCTTAACAAATACCATCATCATTATCATCATCTTGCCACATCTATATGTAGGTTTATGATTGAGGTTTGTTACCCTCAGTACTACTCATGTTGCTTCCCCTTATCTGTAATTTATTTGCAGGTCTGTTTCCCCTACTTGATCATAAGTCACGTAACTTCATAAGTAACTTAACTTCTCTGTTCCTCAGTTACCTCAACTGTAAAATGGGGATTAAGACTGTGAGCCCCATGTGGGACAGGGACTGTGTCCAACCTGATTAATTTGTGTCTCCCCCAGCACTTAGAACAGTGCTTGACACATCGTAAACATTTAACAAATGCCAACATTATTATTATTGTTATTGTTGTTATTATTATTATAAGCTCCTTGAGAGCAGGGATCATGTCTACTAACTCTATTGTTCTTACCAAGCATTCACTCAATCATATTTATTGAGGGCTTACTGTGTGCAGAACAGTGTACTAAGCACTTGGGAGAGTGCCATACAAGCGTTTAGTACAGTATTCTGCTCCACACTTACTTAGAACAGTGCCCAGCTCTTAGAACAGTGCTTGGCACATAGTAAGCACTAAATAGATACCATTGAAAATAAAAGAGTGAGTACTCAATAAATCCTACTAATCGGTAGTTCAAATGACCTGCTATAAACAGAAGGGGCTCTTATCTGCCTTTGGTGGTTTAGATACATACCACCCTGAAAGCAGGGAAGTGGAATGCATGACCTCTTGAGGTTCTTTGAAAGTTGAGGATTCTGTGATTATTATTTTTCAACTGGGTTTGGCTATTAGAGGGAATTATATCAATCTGCTTTCCTTTATAATCCCTCAGTTTGGAAAGCAGAGATGTATCACTCAGGGGATCTTATAAATAAAACCTAATGAAACCTATGACTCATAATTATTTGCATTTCCCTCTGGACTGGAAGCTCATTATGGGCAGAGATCATGTGTACCAACTTTGTTGTATAGTACTCACCCAAGCACTTAGTACAGTGCTTTGCACACAGTAAGCGCTCAATGAACATGATTGAGTGATGGATTGATTTCCTAATATCTTTCATCTGTGGCTCTCAAAGTGCTTTATGATTAATTATTTAAGCCTGGGTCATCTGAGGCTCAGAGATGTTAAGCAACTGATCCATGGTTGCATAGCACTCCACCAGGCCCAGTTGGAAATGAATTCCAAAGCCCTGCTGTCCCGCTCTTGTTCTATTTGCCTTTGCAAAAATACATCTCTAAAGAGTGTGTGAATTTATCTCTTCTATCCCCTTTAAGACTGGGGTAAAGCTTTAGACTATTATAGGATAATCCCCCATTGATCTAGGATGTTTCAGGGCTTTTCCTGCTTAGAGTTAGGGGGTTGGATTAGACACCCAAACCCTACATTCTTATAAACCACAATCTTAAGAAGCTTTATAGTAGTTGGTTAAATTCTGCCAGTGCATGAATACTTGTTCCAGGGGAAATGAGGTGCCATGGGAAGCAATGATGATTTTTTCAGGACAGAACTTTTCTAGTCTACATATATATACATATATATGCATATATACGTTAGTCAATCAATCAGTCGTATTTATTGGGCACTTGCTGTATGCAAAGCACTGTACTAAGCATTTGGTAGAGTTAATAATAGTAACAACTGTGGTATTTGTTAAGCACTTTCCATGTGCCAGACATTACACTAAGCACTGTGGTGGATACAAGCAAATCCAGTTGGACACAGTCCATATCCCACATGGAGTTCACAGTCTTAATCACCATTTTACAGATGAGGCAACTGAAGCCCAGAGAATGATAATAATAATAATGATAGCATTTATTAAGTGCTTACTATGTGCAAATTACTGTTCTAAGCGCTGAGGAGGGTACAAGGGGATCAGGTTGTTCCACAGGGGGCTCACAGTCTTAATCCCCATTTTACAGATGAGGAAACTGAGGCCCAGAGAAGTGAAGTGACTTGCCCAAGGTCACATAACAGACAAGTGGCAGAGCTGGGAGTAGAACCCATGACCTTCTAGTTGGATAGCTATGTATATAGTTGTCCTTTGAATTCAAAGAACCCGCTGCTGGTGAGGTTCATCTATAAATGTGCACGCGACTGGAAAGTCCAAGGCAAGACCCCACTCCGATCCTTGTCATTTGTTTGCAACAGTCAGGCTTCTGCGCCTCTTTCTAAATGTTCCCGTTTCCAGGGAGCGAAAGCAATGTGCACTCCTCCCTGTCCTGGCCTGCTGGGTAACTTAGGCTTGTGAGCATGAAAAGTGCCCCGATGGACCCCATTGGCACCAGGTGATTCAGCCTAAGGAAAGTTTGACCAGCCTGCTCCTGCCATACCCTTCGGAAACAGGAGAAATGTCTGTTCATTTTAGTGGGAGAGGCACCCAAATGGTTCAAATCCACCCTGTGGCAATATGACTTTTGCCCAGAAAATGTAATTCCCTGGTTCTATTCCTCAAGTTGGATTACCCCATCTTTTTCTCAAAAATAGTGTTTATTAAGCACTTACCTGTTCTAAATACTGGGGTAGATAACAAGTTCTTCAGGTGGGATACAGGTCCTGTTCCCCATGGGGCTCACAGTCAAGTGGGAGGGAGAACAGGTATTCAATACCCACTTTACAGGTGAGAAAACTGAGGCCCAGAGAAGTTAAGTGACTTGCCCAAGGTCACAGAGCAGGCAAGTGGTGGATCTAGGATTAGAACCCAGGTCATCTGGCTCCCAAACCAGTGCTTTTTTCCATTTTTTTCCACGAGGCCATGCTGCTTCACCCTTTCCACTCTCTTTTTTCCCCCAGTGTTATTTTTTAAGGGCATACATACTACTTATGCTTCACCATATCCTTCCCTCAACACAGTGTTTGTTGAGCAAGAACATAATGCTCAACAAACACTGTTGAGTGAAGGATATGGTGTAGCAGTGCTAGACAGCTCCCTCCTGAATCCCACATGGGACAGAGACTGTGCCTGACCTAATTAACTTACACCTACCCTGGGGCTTAAAACAATGTTGGACACATAATAAGTGCTTAACAAATACCATCAAACCAACAAGTAAAGAGTAAACTGCATTAGAACTTTATTTTTTGAATGATGCTGTATTACTCTAATGCTACATGCAAAGCACTGGGATAGATTCGAGATAATCAGCCTACAATGCCCAGTGCACTGACTTGCATAAGGCTCACAATCTGAGAGGTAAGGAGTACAGGCACTTTATTATCCCTATTTTTTAGAGATGAAAATACTGTGTCAGGTGGATGTTAAGTGACTTGCCTAAACTCACACAGCAGGCCAAAGCAGAGCTGAAATTCAAGCCCAGTCCTCTTGACACCCAGGCTCAGTCTCTTCCCATTTGCACATACTGTCTGTTCCCATTTTACAGATGGGAAAACTGGTCTACAGAGAGGTTAAGCGACTTACCCAAGGTAATACAGCAGGTCTGCTACAGAGCTCTGCTTGAAACTCATGTTTCTTGACTCCCAATCCCCTGTTCATCCTAACAGAATTTGGATTCTGATTACAGAATGAGAAATCAATCCATGGTATTTATTCATTCATTTACTCGTACTTATTAAGCACTTACTGTGGGCAGAGCACTGTACTAAGCTCTTGGGAGAGTACAATATGGCAGAGTTGGTAGTCCTGTTCGCAGTCCACAACAGGGTAGAAGTCTAGAGGGAAAGAGAGATACCAAGAGATATCAATAGTTCAGGGTCCAAACCAGTATGAGAACTGGCACTTCTAATCAATAAGTCAATCCATCAACTAACCAATAGCATTTATTGTGTGCCTACATTATGCAGAACACTATACATAGGAGACTACAACATTTTCCGTAGTTATGATCCCTGCCTTCAAAGGGATCACAATGCAATAGAGGAGACAGATTCTAAACTAAATTACAGTTAGGAGGAAATATTAGAATACACAGACTTGTACCTTAAGTATAATGGAGTTTGTGTATACTTAACTTTAAGCTCGTTTTGGGCAGGGAATGTGTCCACTAACACTGCTATATTGTACTCTCTCAGGTGCTAGTGAAGTGTTTCACACATAAAAAGTGCTCAATAAATACCATTGATTGATAAAATTAATTGATTGATTACATGCCACATGGTAGGTAGCCAGGAAGAGCTGAAGTGGCAGTTGAGGGATGTGGGGTGGGGAGCACTCTGTGTGTGTGTGTGTGTGTGTGTGTGTGTGTGTGTGTGTGTGTGCATACATGCTGATGGGACTGGGTGGGAAGGTCAGCCTAGATGGGTGGCCCTGGATGGAGTGCATTAGCGCTTAGTACCGTGCTCTGCACACAGTAAGCGCTCAATAAATACAATTGAATGAATCTGAGGCACGGATGGAGGAAGGACAGGGAGAAAGATGAAGGAAGAATATGGGAAACTGGAATAAAGGAAATGATCAGAAGAGGAGCACTTACAGTGAGAGATAAGTGGGAGAAAAAGAAATGGGAGGAACAGAAGAGAGGGGAAAATGTTGAGTGATAAGGACACGGAAACAAAGGAGTCTGAGTGGAAAAGACCAAAAAAATGAAAAACAAAACCCTAACTGGGAAATATTCCTAGGTGTCAGCTAGCATTTTACTTTGACTCACACAATTTTTTAGGGCATCAGAACTTAATTCTCCTTATATAAAACCTCCCACACCGTATAGTCCTGACTAATGCAGGGGAAATTACTTTAATGAGATTTCCTGTGGCTCAGTTTTAAGGTAAAGTCATCTAGTGGAGAAAGATCCAAGGACTTGACCTTTATTCCCAGTCCAAGCGCTGAACCTCTGTGTGACCTTGGCTAAATCACTAGGCCTCTCTGGGTCTCAATTTTCCCCTCCTGGATAATAATACAATAGAAGAGCAAAACAGCATGTCCTCTCCTCTCGGCCCTGTTAGGCCATAGCTAGACCCTCTTCTGTCCTGATGTCTTCCCAACGGTCATCTCCAAACCAAAGCAGCAATCAGGATTAGATGACCGATAACCCGCCTTTGCAGTGCTCCTCTCGTCCTCCCTGATTTAGTATTCAGAATCCAGGATTTATTGAAGATTTTTCCTCTGTCACATCATCCATCAGAGACACCAGAGAGATGGAAATGGAAAAAAAAAATTAAAAACCTGTTTATTGCTCAACTTGCTCTAGGCATATTTTAGTTTATTGTTCAGCTCAGTTCATTTCAGCATTTCTATTGGAATGGCTCGCTCGGTTGCTGTGGCTAAAATATAGACATGTACGGAGAGATTTATATAGGGTAAAATGTAGAAACGATAAGAAAGCCCATTAAAGTTAGAGTTTGAAGAGTTGGGAGGAGCTGGCCTCCGCCCCACCTCAGCTAAAGTACCAGATGGTCTCTCCAGTCTGCGGCCTCTTGGCTCTGGGTCGGCAGAACCGCAGTGCGGCTCTTTATTGCGAATTCTGCACTTATTCCAGTTGATGTCAAGGGGAATTTTGTGGGCTGCATGGGTGCAGAGACAGTGGAACTCTGCAGCGTGGCATGGGGGGTGGGAAGGAGAGGGTGCTGAGCAGATGGAGAATGGTCATCAAATAGAGCAAGGAAGTATGGGGCCGTTTCGATCTCATGAGCCGGTGTTGAGGATTGAAGCACCGTTCAGTGATTTGGGTAGTTCT
This sequence comes from Tachyglossus aculeatus, assembly GCF_015852505.1. Classification (NCBI taxonomy): domain Eukaryota; kingdom Metazoa; phylum Chordata; class Mammalia; order Monotremata; family Tachyglossidae; genus Tachyglossus; species Tachyglossus aculeatus. Next base: position 88,839,999 of record NC_052068.1, on the reverse strand, counting down.
GTGGGACTCACCGTTCCTGGCCAGCCTGGCCTAGTGACTAGAGCATGGGTCTGGGTGTTCATGGGCTCTAATCCCAGTTTAGCCACGTGCCTGCTGTGTGAACTTGGGCAAGTCACTTCACTTCTCTGGGCCTCAGTTACCTCATTGGTAAAATGAGGATTTAGATTGTGAGCCCCATATGGAACAGGAACTGTGTCCAACCTGATTTGTTAAACCTCAGTGCTTAGTACATTGCCTGGCACAAAGCAGCATGGCTCAGTGGAAAAAGCGCGGGCTTGGGAGTCAGAGGTCATGGGTTCTAGTCCCGGCTTTGCCACTTATCAGCTGTGTGACTTTGGGCAAGTCACTTAACCTCTCTGTGCCTCAGTTACCTCATCTGGAAAATGGGGATTAAGACTGTGAGCCCCATGTGGGACAACCTGATTACCTTGTATCTCCACCAGTGCTTAGAACAGTGCTTGGCACCTATTACGCACCTAACAAATACCAAAATTATTATTATTATTATTATCAAATACCACAATTAAGCAACTGAGGCCCCCTGGCGGGCTGGTGCCTGTTTTTAAATCTTCACCACTCTCTTCTCCTGGTACAATGCTAGGTTTCCGGATGGTTGTCTGTGTCTCCATGAAAGTTTTACGTTAAACCAAATGAGTTTCCACCTTCACTTTGCTGGTGTAAAGTCTACGTTGTGCTGACTTAGGACTGTATCACAAGGCCTGAAAAGTAACTGTGGTTCTTTCTTAGGTGGTCAGGAGTAGCATTTTCATAGTTCATCCTCTAGACTATAAGCTTGGCATGGACAGAGAATGAGTCTGCTAACTCTGTTGTGTTGTACTCTCCAAAGAGCAAAGTGCTCTGTGCACAGTAAGCACTCAATTAAAAACTATTGATTGACTGACCGATAGTCGTTTTCTGTTCGGTAGAAGGCAAGGCAACTGACAGACTTGTTACACATGGATGCTTGCATGAAAAAACAGGAGAGGCAATGGTCAACCCTCCTCCTCACACTGGACATTCAAAAAAAGTTGCCCTTCCAATTGCAGCTCCAGTTTCCATTTGCAAGTCTGCACTTAAACTTTTTTCCTGGAACTCCTTCTTCCTTCAAAATGCACCAGATTGTGAACCTCCCCACTTGATAATCAATCAGTCAATCGTATTTTTTGAGCACTTACTGTGTGCAGAGTACTGTATTCAGCATTCAGCATGTATGTGCAGAGTACTGTATTCAGTATTCAGCATTTCAGCATTAACAACAGAGTTAATAGTCACGTTCCCTGCCCTGAAGAGCCATCCAGGAGGTTTCCCTAAGTAATTTTTATCACCCCAAATCTTGTAGCCCCCAAAGATATCCATAACTCTTAAGTGTGGATAGATTTGCATACTCTCCTATTTACCCACTTACTCATTTTTTTCCATATGCTTGCTATTACCCATCATATAATAATGATGGCATTTATTAAGTGCTTACTATGTGCCAAGCACTGTTCTAAGCACTGGGGAGGTTACAAGATGATCGGGTTCTCCCACGGGGAGCTCACAGTCTTTATCCCCATTTTACAGATGAGGAAACAGAGACACTGAGATGTTAAGTGACTTACCCAAAGTCACACAGCTGACAAGTGGTGGAGCCAGGATTTGAACCGATGACCTCTGACTCCAAAGCCTGGGTTCTTTCCACTGAGCCACGCTGCTTCTCACTGTATCTATATTTTCCCTCCTGTTCCAACTTTTCGTAATAGTTTATGTCTTCTTTTCTCCTCCATTATGTTGTAAACTTCTTGAGGGTCAAATTGCAGTCTCCCCAGCATTTAGTATAGTACTTTTAATAATATTAATAATAATAATGATGATGGCTTTTATTAAGCACTTACTATGTGTAAGGCACTGTTCTAAGCTCTGGGGAGGTTACCAGGTGATCAGGTTGTCCCACAGGGGGCTCACAGTCTTAATCCCCATTTTACAGATGAGGTAACTGAGGCACAGAGAAGTTAAGTGACTTGCCCAAAGTCACACAGCTGACAATTGGCAGAACCGGTATTTGAATCCATGACCTCTGACTCTAAAGCCTGTGCTCTTTCCATTGAGCCACGCTACTTCTCCTACTTTTCTCACAGGAGATGCTCAGGAAATATCGCTAATTGATTGACAGCCAGTTTGTCTGCATCCTTGCTCAGAAAATGCTGCTCCATTTTTCATTTGAAAGTGCCAGGTTGCTAAAGATGTTTCTCCCTATTTCATAGATGATCCATGTTCTTGAAGTTGTTCTTTGGTTGGTCCTAAAAGCATTTCTTCTCACTGACCAGAAATAATCGTATAAGTAGGGCCCAGGCATGTTTGGGGGAACTAACAATAAAGATATTTGTTAAATGCTTAATATGTCCCAAGCACTGTACTGAGAACTGGAGTAGATGAAAGATAATCAAGTTGGACCCAATTCCTGCCTGCCCCACATGAAACTCACAGTCTAAGATGGAGGAAACACAGAGAAGTGAAATGAATTGCCCAAAGTCACTCAGCAAACAAGTGGAGGACCTGGGATCAGAACCCAGATTCTCTGATTCCCCAGCCTGGGTTCCTTCCACTAGGTCACATTGATTCTCTAAATCAGCTGGACAATTTGTTTGCACAAACAAAAGTGAGGAGAAGTGGACTAAAAAATGATGTCTCTCTATTCCATCAATCAATCAATCAATGGTATTTACTGAACACTTCCTGTGTGCAGAGCACTGTACTAAGTGCTTGGGAGAGTACAATATAACAGAGTTGGTAGACACATTCCCTGCCCAAAGTGAGCTTACAGTCTTAAGGGACAGATATGTATTAATATAAATAAATAAATTATAGATACTCTGGAATTCCTCACAAATGGAAATATCTGGGGTCAGGTATTTTAGTTTATTTTACTTTTGCTCATCAATATTTCACAGGCTGGAAATTGCAATCGGAGCATAGACCCCTCCACTCTCACTCTCCCCTGCTCCCCGCCTCCACCATGACAGCTGCTTTCAATAATCTCCTTTTGATCTGCATTTTGGAAAAAATAGGCATTTATCTCACCTGGTCACCAGTGAGTGTCAGCTCAGAGGCTCCTGCTGAGGGAGAAAGGGTGGTGAAGATGAATCAGTTCTGTCTGCCTAACAGCTTGTGTATTTTTAATTTAATTTGGTTCAGTCCTTAGTTAGCATCTGTTTATTATTAGACCATAAGAACAATAATAAGCATTTTGGTTGCATTTTCTATTTGCAAAGTGCTTTACAATCATTTTTATTAGTTAGTTCATGTGTGGTTGCTATAACAACCGATAAATAAATAAACAGGAAGTTAAGTGGGGAGGGCGATGTATGTGGTGGGGTGTGTATGTGTGTGTGTGTGTGGTGGGAGGGGGGGTACCAGTAGACTCTTTCCAACTGTTGTCATCATGACACATATTTCCCCAGATGGTACTCGCATATAAACCAAAGTTCCAAGAAGCCCTTTCAGCAGTGTGAGGATCATGGGAAGAGGAGTTCTTGTCAGAGATGGCACTTCACAATGTTCCTCTCTGTTCAACTCTCTTTGTGTATGGCATTTGTTCCAGCTCCTCCTGCTTCTCCTCTCTCTAATTATAAGTCTGTTACGGCTGCCATAGGGCACCCCTGCCTGTGTTGGTAGAAGAAGGCTTTGTAAAGGGAAAGCCTATTTCTCTCTGCATCTGTTTGCAACATTTGAAGAAATCTTCTTTTACATCAGCAAAGGCACTAATCTCTATGGGAGATCAGTCAATTACAGCAAATTGAGCTATTTCATTTCTGCTTGCAAATGGCTTTCAGTTACACAAGTAGACACATTAATCTAATAACTAATGATCATATATTTTACTAATCATACAGCCCTGCATGTGGTATAATATCTAATTATATTTAATATTAAGACATCTTCACATGTGCATTTTCATCAATTGCCCATCTCGAGGAGCTGTGCGAAAACGGCAGAAAAAGGAAAGGGGAAACTCAGAGGAGGAGAGGATGTGTTTGGGGGAAATCTGGCTGACGGAAGGTAGTTATGCCAGGCTCTCGTTCAGAAAACTCTGCTGTCTGTGAGCCAGTGAGACACTCTTGCAGACTGCAGTAGTTTTGTGAAATCTTTGACAGCAGATTCATATCCAAGACGTTTTGATCATGTCAAGCTAATGTTCTGAAAACATCCAACATCTCTGAACCTTGCCTCAGGGACTTCTTGTAGTTGTAAATTCTTCAAAAAGCAATCACCACTGTTGTTTTTTGGAGACCCTTGCGGGAGAGGAAATATCACTTGGCTATTTTTCTGAATCCTTAATGATTCGACATCTTTATGCTAACTCAGAATCAGAAACAGAAATGTGCAGGTAGTCACTTGCCTACTTGTCCAGGGAGGTAAGAAGTTATGCCAGGCCAGTAGACATTTTTCCTTAGCATATTCATTGTAATACCTGGGGGAAAGGTGGATGAACTCATTTTTGCCCACTTTACATGTTGTATTATGCTCAGTGGCTACAACAGACTTGGGCACAAGGTTGGAGATAACCCAAGAGAATATATATATCTGGAAGATGGTCTTTTCTGCTCTCTTAGGAAGCTGATACTAAGACAGCTGTTGTTTTGATGTCTTTACCAGCAGTCATGTGCAGTGTTTTGCCATAAATAAAATAGAAAAACAATGATTATTGGTCCAAGTGGGAGTGATAGATTTGTTAAGGATGGCCTGCTTCTTTCACAATAGCAGTTATTAATCCTTTAAACTGCGATAGGGGCCGTACCCAAATCGAAAAATGCAATCCTTGTTCTCAAGGGGCTTACCTCGTGGTCAAGGGGATTACCTTCTCCAAAAGAAAATACTGAAATCCACAGCTTTAGACCCAAACTGGCCAAGGTTAATGTAAATCAAATAGGTAATGTGGACCTTCTTTCTGCTGTGGAGGGAAGACAGTGAGGACAGGGTAAGTAGCTGGTGGATTTCTCTTCTTTGCAGGGCTGCTTTGTTTCTTCCTTCTTCCCTGTCTCTCTGGGTTGGTTGGGAAAATTCCTAAAGCCATGAGGAAGGAGGAAGGAAAGAAGGAGTGGACATGGCGGTGTGGTCTTTCCCTGCTTCTGAACGATTTGCTGATTACAGGACTAAGAATTGCACCTATTCTAGCTGTGGCCCCTTGCCATTGTGCACTCCCCTCAGATCCTAGAAGGACTCTGGATTCTTCAACCCCCATTTTTAAAAAAATGCTATTTGTTAAATGCTTACTATGTGTCAGGCACAGTTCTTACAAGCTAATCGGTTTGGATGCAGCCCATGTCTCACATGGGACTCACAGTTTTAATCCCCATTTTACAGATGAGGTATTGAGGCCCAGAGAAGGGAAGTGACTTGCCCAAGCAGTGGAACCGGCATTAGAACTCAGCTCCCTCTGACAGCCAGGCCCATGTGCTATTCTCTAGTCACACCTATTCTCTCTTTGAGAGTAGCAAGGTAGAGGAGGCTTCTTACCTCTCCCAAGTCATTTACACTCAACACCCACCTCTAGAAACTTATTTACATGATACATATGTATTATATCCACCTTCAGCCCTTATTATTTAGATGCACTTTTTCAATTATTTTAATTACTTTGTAAATATTTTTATGTTTGTTCTCTCCTTGGCATTCAAGTTCCTCATGGGCGGGAGATGTATCACTCACTTATTCGATCCTTCCCCAGTATTCAGGACAGTGCATTATAATGGCATTTATTAAGCACTTACTATGTGCAAAGCACTGTTCTAAGCACTGGGGAGGATACAAATTGATCAGGTTGTCCCATGAGGGGCTCACAGTTTTAATCCCCATTTTACAGATGAGGTAACTGAGGCACAGAGAAGTCAAGTGACTTGCCCAGAGTCACACAGCTGACAAGTGGCGGAGCAGGGATTTGAACCCATGACCTCTGACTCCAAAGCCCATGCTCTTTCCACTGAGACACACTGCTTCTCTACACACTGCATTACAACAATGGGTGCTCAGTAAATACTATTTCGATTTATTACTACTCTCTTCTCCAGCCTCCTTGGTTCTAGAGAGTGGCTTGTCCTCCTTTCATAGTTCCTATCTATAAAATGAAGTTTTAGGACTTGGTTCCTAAGGTCACCTCTCAGATGCTAGGATTTGAATGAGATAACTGAGAAGCAGTGGTATTAGTTAATCCATCAATCAATACATGTATTAAGCTACTTAGAGAGTCAATAGTATTTATTGAGCACTTACTGTGTGCAGAGCACTGTACTAAGCACTTGGGAGAGTACAATTTAGCAATAAACCAACACATTCCCTGCCCACAAAGAGTTTATAGCATTGTACTTAGTGTTTTCGTAGAGCCCAGTAAGGTTAGTAGATATGAGCCCTGTCCTCAGGGAATCTTGAAATCTACTTGGAGAGGCAGACACTAAAATAAATTACAGGTAACGGGAAGCAACAGAACTCTAAGATATGAACTTAAGTGCTGTGGAGAGTTGAGTGATGAATACTCAAGTGTTTGGGTGATGCAGAAGTAGCATTGGAAGGGTTGGGTTGGGGGGAATAGAGTGGGGAGATTAGAAATTAATCAGGAAAAGTCTCTTGGAGGTGATGTGATTTTAGAAGAACTTAGAAGATAGGGAGAGCCATGGTCTATCGGATGTGAAACGGAAGGGAATTTTTTTTATTGAGCACTTACTATGTGCAGAGCACTGTACTAAGTACAATTGTACAATACAATGAGTAAGTGTAACAGTAGTTAGTAGTAGTGGTGGTGGTATTTATGGAGTGTCCATAGCAGTGCTGAATTTGGGAGCCAGCTACAGTAACTCTGGACTCCAGGCAGGACCCATCCTCTGTTCTCTTTAGCACAGGGACTTAGAGTTTATGTCTGTCTTGTCTCTGTTTACATCTGCTCTTCATGAATGTTCTCAAGCGAGGCAGCTTAATGCATCGCTATCTGTCATTTAAAAAAGAATAAATCAATGAAGTTATTCCACTGAAGAGAAACTGCACAGTCAGCACAGTCAGATTTAGAATCAAGAGACACTTGTACAGACTGGGGCCGTGATTATTGGTTTCATTCCGGAAGACCCTGAAATCAGAATCCTGCACAAAGCCTTAGGGTCAAAGACACACACTTCTGGGGGTCCTGAACCTGGAGACCATATTGGACTTTTCCCCCTTGATTTACTTTTCCCTTGATCATAATAATGTGGCAACACTCTGAATTTATAGAGCATGTTAGCTTTCCAAGATGTTTCACATTTCCTGATTTTTGTCCTCACAAAACCCCTACAAGGTAGGGAAAAAGAGATATTATCATCCCCACTTTACAGATGAGGAAACTGAAGCATAGAGAGGGCTCAAAATGACCAGAGGTCACACAGCAGTCAAGTGGCCAATTTGGACCTAGAATCAAAGTGATTCTGCCTCTGCCTCTGGACAGTGACATGATTTGTAAACAATTCCGGCCACTCAGGTGGCACATTCAGGCACAATCCCATGGGATCTGGTCCCTTCAATGTGGTCTCCATGAAAGGACCTGAAAATCTTCTCTTTGCCTGACTTTGGAATAAAAGCCCTTGGGTCTGCCGCTCCAGTTTTCTAGGGAAATTTCTCACAGGATCATGGTGATAGTGCATCGGATCTCAGGAAGTACTACAAATTGCTAAGACAATTAAAGATTCTCAGCAACCTCCCATTCATCACTTCTTTGACCCAGAAGCCAAGAACATATGTGGGCAGGGAATGTGTCTATTATATTGTTGTGTTATACTCTCCCAAGTGCTTAGTACAGTGTTCTACATACAGTACTCAATAAATATGATTGATTGATTGATAGAACAGTACTTTGCATGTAGTAAGCACTTAATAAATGCCATTATTATTATTATTATTATCATTATTATTATTATTATTTGACCACTAGCAACACCTTTATCGGGTCAGATCGGTGGTCCACTTTAGCCCACATTCTGTCTTCAACACTGGCAACAGAATGTTGGAGGAATATCATATTTACTCACATTATTGCCTCCACCGAATAATTGCCTACATTCCCCCACCATATTTGAGGAGGAAATTGAGATTATTTTTGTAAAAGGTGAGAGTGGCACATGCTGAGGTAGGAAGACGAAAAGGTTCAGAATGAACTAAAACCATGGATACAGGGTCAGGCTGCTGGGGAATTTCTTCTTTGAAATATGGTGGGGTAGAAAAAGAAGGGTCAGAAGAGGAGAAGCCAACAGTACAGGCTTGTGGTGAAAAGAACATGCTTAACTTAATTAATTGAGTGTTTATTGAATGAAGCATTTGGGAGACTGCAATAGAAGTAAGAGAGCAATAATCCAATCAATCAATGATTCTTATTGAGTGCTTACTATGTGCAGAGCACTACACTAAGCTCTTGGGAAAGTACAATATAACAGTGTTAGCAGACACATTCCCTGCCCACAGTGAGCTTACAGTCCAGAGGAGGAGACGGATGTTATTATAAATAAGAGATGCAGTCTTCAGTGCTTTCTTCTTTCATCCCTCTTCTCTTCCATTTTTCTTCTGTTCTTTTTCTCCTGCTCCCCTTGTTGCTAGACTTAGCCCCTCGCATAATAGCCCCTCCTTTGTTGTGAAGTTGAAAGTTATGCAAAAGAATGAAGACAATTGCAAGTCAATACAATATATATTGGGGCCTCCTTCACATCCATTCAAATGGCTAAAAATGTTCTGACAAACAGCACTTTGAATTTTTTTCCATTAAGGAGTCACTAAACTCAAAATGCGGGGAAGTAACTGAGGCCAGCTTAGGAAATATGGTATAAAATAGCCCGGGTGCTCCTGGGTTTTCCCTTGAGGTAGAAAAAAGAATTTAATTATTTGTTATTCTGTCCTAGTCTGTGGCTGGGGACCCCAGTGAAATCTGTAATTTTCTGAAGAATTAGGGAAAATATAGGGTGAGTGGGAGGGAGGAAAGACTGAGGGAGGGCCATTTGCAGGGCTCCTTCCTCTCGTGAGTAGGGATGTTATTGTTAATGGTATTTGTTTAGTGCTTATTATGTGACAGACACTGTACCATGTGTTGGTTTAGATACAAGTTAATCTGGTTGGACATAGTCAATATTCCCTGTAGGGCTCAAAGTCTTAATCCCCATTTTACATATGAGGTAACTGAGGCACAGAGAAGTAAAGTGTCTTGCCCAAGGTCACATAGGAGACAAGTGGCAGAGCTGGGATGAGAATTCAGGACCTTCGGACTTCCAGTCATTCATTCATTCAATCGTATTTATTGAGTGCTTACTGTGTGCAGAGCACTGTACTAAGCACTTGGGAAGTACAAGTTGGCAACATATAGAGACAGTCCCTACCCAACAACAGGCTCACTGTCTAGAAGGGGGAGACAGACAACAAAACAAAATGTGTGAACAGGTGTCAAGTCATCAGAATAAATAGAAGTAAAGCTAGATGCACATCATTAACAAAATAAAATAAATAGAATAATAAATATGTACGAGTAAAATAGAGTAATAAATCTGTACAAACATATATACAGGTGCTGTGGAGAGAGGAAGGAGGTAGGGTGGGGGGGATGAGGAGGGGGAGAGGAAGGAGGGTGCTCAGTCTGGGAAGGCCTCCTGGAGGAGGTGAGCTGTCAGTAGGGCTTTGAAGGGAGGAAGAGAGCTAGCTTGAAGGATGTGCAGAGGGAGGGCATTCCAGGCCCGGGGGAGGACGTGGGCTGGGGGTCGATGGCGGGACAGGTGAGAACAAGGCACAGTGAGGAGGTTAGTGGCAGAGGAGCAGAGGGTGCGGGCTGTGCTCTATCCAGTAGTTGTTTGGATGGAACAGTGGACTCTCTGATCCCCTCTGATCCCCTCCTTTCCTTCACCATTTTCTTAGTGGTATTTGTTAAACACTTACTATATGCCAGGGACTGTACTAAGCACTGGGGAAGATACAAGCTGGGACAGAATCAGTGTCCCACCTAGGGCTTACAGTCTTAATCCCCAATTTACAGATGAAGTAACTGAGGCCCAGAGAAATGAAGTGACTTGCCTAAGGTAATACAACAGGCAAGTTGCAGAGCTAGGATTAGAACCCAGATCAACCAACTCCCAGGCCCGTGCCCTTTCACCTTGCCCCCACTCCATCACCTTGGTCCCACTCCTCAGCAAGTATCTGGGGCCCTTGGCCATCTATGACCTTGGCTAGATTTCAGTCCTGTGTCTTCTGCATCTGACATGAAAGTGAGCACAGGCCCACATGCCCAGGACTAAAAAGAAATCAAGCAGTGGTCCCAACAGTGTTCTCATTTAACAACAACAACAACAACAATAATAATAATAATAATAATAATAATAATAATAATAATAATAATAGTACTTGCTAAGTGCTTACCCTGGGATAGATACAGTTAATTATGTTGGACAGAGTCCCTGTCCCACATGAGGTTCACAGTCCAAGTAGGAGGGTATAGGATTAAATTTTCAGATGAGATAACTGAGGCACAGAGAAGTGAAGTGACTTTCCCAAGGTTACACAGTCAACAAGTGGCAGATCAGGGATTAGAACCCAGGTTCTCTGACTCCCAGGCCCAAGCATATCCACTATCCATATAATGGAACCTCAGTTTCCCTATCTGTAAAGTCCCTGCCTGCTACTTTGGGATGTTGGAGGGATATTGTACTCTCCCAAGCATCTAGTACAGTGCTCTGCACTCAGTAAATGTTCAGTCTATAGGATTGATTGATTGAAGAATCAGGCAATGGCCCGAGCCCCTCTCAATCCCTGGAAAGGAGATCCTCAGAGATATAGATACTTACGTCAGATCTTTTTGTTTAACTGTCCACCATGACTGGCCAACCCACAAGCAGAGAAACCCCCATAAGAAGATGCTTGCCCTTGTAGGCACCCTTAAAGAAAAGTGTGCATGGGCAGGGGTGTCTCAGCCACGAAAATCCTTCTATTTGCAATCAGCTTCCTGTAGGAATCCATCCATCAGGGTCAGCATGCTGGTTAATGAGCTTATATGTGCCTGTTCACAGAGAAATTTACAAGCAGGAGGGTGAAATTCTTTGCTCTGATCGTTACGGTGCAAGGAGGCAGAAAAGGAAGAGTGGGAACTTACTCCATTCAAAAAGTACCACTGGGACTGTGACCAGTCTCCAAAAAGAAAAAAAAATACCCTATTCCTCTAACCGCCCGTTACTAATTCTTCTCTCTGTTTATCGCTTGCCTTCGGCTGCATACTGGAGCGAGGGGTGGGGGAGCATGCGGGAGAGGAAGGGAGGGGAGAAAGCAAGACTTGATCATGTAAACAATTAGACCTGTATCCCTCGTGCCCCCAAAGAAGTCCTGCCTCTGATGACAATGCCGATGAGGACAGCAGGTCCTCCCCCAGGGCCTTCCTCTACTTCCAATCAATTCTCCCCAATTACTAACAAATCTAAATGTGATTTATCTGCCCAAGAATCATTCCAATATCAGGCTCGGATCTATCAATAAAACCCCCAAAGGCAATCCTGTTCAGAGTTGTCAATAGAACTGCTGAGGCCCAGAAAAGGAGCAGCTAGCAATCAAGATATTTTTGCCTTTTTTTTTTTTAGCACTTAATTAAGCCGACAAGGAGCTGTCAAGGATAATTTTCAAAGCGCGCGGCCTCAGCGGCTGACATTTGATAATATTACGCTCCATGTTGATTGAAATTGATTTTTCTTCCTTTTTTTATTTAGAGGAGGAGGAGGTGGCAGGAGAAGGCAGGGAATTGGACAAGTTTTTCAAGGCCGCTCTCCCACTGAGGAGACCAAGGGCCAGCTGGCTAGGGTAACGCCAGGAAACAGCAGGGTGGGTTTTAAAAACCAACGGAGAAGAACGATAGTGGGTTCACTGGTGTGCTGTTCCAGTGTCAGTCAAGAGGCGCAGTGGTGGCAGGTATCAATTTGGGGAGCAAAGAGGAAAGGGTTGGAGGCAAATAACTGCAGGGTCTGAAGGAGATTTTGTTTTGTTTTGTTTTTGCAAACAGCCTAAGTAGGAGGGGGAACAGTTATTAAATTCCCATTTTACAGATGGGAAAACTGAGGCCCAGAGATGTTCAAATGATTTGCCCAAGGTCACACAGAGGAGCCCAAGTGAGAACCCATATCCTCTGACTCCTAGCCCAGGCTCTGTCCACTAGTCCATGCTGTAGTTATTCTTTTCAATGGTTCATCAAACAGTAACTACTATAGCAAGCAATATTTTGTTAAAACCTTTGAATCTTTGTGTTGTTAGTGAGTCCAGATAACGATGGCGTTTGGTGGTGGATCACATGATGTAATTTCTTTACCAGGTTGGAGAATATCAAACTCACTGTATACAAAACCTCATGGAAACAAACATTTGCCCTGCACTTTGTATCTCGAAGTGGGAAGCTCAGTTCTTCCTTTAATTTAGTTTAGCATTTGTAATGATATCTGTTAAGTGCTTACTAGGTGCCAGGCATTGTACTAAGTGCTGGGGTAGATACAAGATAATCAGGTTGGGACATAGTCCATGTCCCACTTGGGGCTAACAGTCTTAATACACATTTTACAGATGAGGGAACAGAGGCAGAGACATAAAGTGACTTGCCTAAGGTAACACAGCCAACAGAACCCAGGTCCTCTGGCTCTTAGGTCTGTCCTCTTTCCATTAGGCCCCGCTACTTCTCCTCTCCCAGCAACCAGCTCTCACTCCCCGCATCTGGTGGGAATTACCTACCCACTGCAATATTTGAAGCAATCCCTTCTCTCCCCATCCCACTGGATGTATGCATTAGCCTCAATCTCGGTGTTTCTCTTTCTGTCCTTCTGAGGAGTTTTCCATTCTGAAAACAAATATCTTTTTCCAAAATGATGAGATTTTCATTCGAGAGGGAACGACTAGAGGAAACCTGAGAGAAATGAGTACAGTACCTCTCTGCCCCTTTGGCAAAATCATGGAACTGATCGGCAACAGGCACAAAATCACGTCTGTAAATGAGGCTCTGGGGCGGATCACAAATCCTGATTTGAAAGCTGGTACATTTTAATCACTGCACTGGTATCAGACTATTCCTATAATGTGTAAGTCGTGAGCTTAATGCAATCCTTCAGTATATAATTAGATGAACTCTATCCCAAAAGCTGATCTAGTTCCCAAATCCTGATTCTCCACTGCAGGGTAAACTATTTCTCCACTAATTTTCTTTCCTTCTTCGGAACAGAAGAGATGGCTTATAGCCAGGACACTTTGAACGCTTGGTGTTTAGATTACATGTGAGGAAGGGAAGGAGAAGGGGAACAATAATTTTTTTATGGTATTTGTTAAGTGCTCACTATATACCAGGCATTGTACTAGGCACTAGGTTAGATACAAGTTTATCAGGTAGGACACAGTCCATGTCGTACTTGGGGCTCAAAGTCTTAATCCCCATTTTATAGGTAAGGTAACTGAGGCCCAGAGAAGTTAAGTGAATTGTTCAAGATCACACAGCAAAGTGACAGAGCTAGGATTAGAACCCAGGCCCTTATGAATTCCAGGCTGTTGAGACTCTAGGGCAATTGGTAGATCTTTGAAAGTCAAAGTGCAGCTCCTGGGTTGTTTATAGCAACCACAATTAGCTGTTTCTTCTTAGTGGGAGGTGGCATCTTCTGGCTGGTTTTTTGTCTCCACACTTCACCACAAATAAGCCCTCTGCGCTAGTCCACCCTCTCCCACCCATATACAATGTCAGTGGTAGTAGCAGTAGCATTTATGGAGCACTTACGTGATATAGTGCACTGTACTAGCCATTTGGAAAGCACAGAAAATGAAGTGGCACATTCCCTGCCCACAAGGAGCTTACATTCTAATGAGGAAATGATAGTTTCGCAATAAAAAAGTGGTACTCCTTGGTGGTGTCTGAAAAAGAAGCAGCATGGCCTAGTGGACAGAGCATGGGCCTGGGAACCAAGGGACCGGGACTCTAATCTTGGCTCTGCCACTTGTCTGCTCTGTGACCTTGGGAAAGACCCTTCACCTCTCTGTGCTTCAGTTCTCTCATCTGTAAAATTGGGATTAAGACTGTGAGCCCCATGTGGGACATGGACTGGTCTAATTGGCTTGCATCTACCTCAGCACTTACAGTACCTTTCACATAATAAGCACTTAACAAATACCATAAAAACAAACAAACCAAAAAAAAATACCTTGAAGAAACAATTGTTTACATAAGGGGGGGGGTATGCATGAAGTCTACCAAGGAAGTTAGGGTGTGTGTGTTTGTGTGTGTGTGTGCGCGCATGTGGTTGTGTTTAGTCAAAGTTTCATCTTTTGGTAGCATTTATTTAGCACCTCCAATGTACTCTTGATCTTACTGAAGATTTCATCTTCAATGAAGAATCAATGGCATTTATTGAGTGCTTACTGTATGTAGAGCACTGTATTAAGCACTTGGGAGAGTACAATTCAACAAAGTTGGTAAACGTGGTCCCAAGGGAATATATCCTAGTGGAAAGAGCATAGGACTAGGAATCAGAAGACTAGGATTTTAGTCCCACTTCTGCCACTTGTCTGCTGTGTGACTTCGGGTAACTCACTTAACTTCTCCATGCCTAAGTTTTTTCTACTATAAAATGGGGATTCAATATCTGTTCTCCCTCCTACTTAGACTGTGAGCCCTGATTATCATGCATATACTTCAGTTCTTAGAACAGTGCTTGACACATAGTAAGTGTTGAAGAAATGCAATGGTAAAAATAATAATAATAAAATAGAGATAAAAGCATGTTCTCCCTCTCTGTGAGACTGTGTGGGACAGGGACTGTGGCTGACTATCTTTTTTTATTTACCCTGGTGCTTGGTACATAGTAAGTGCTTAATAAATGCATCATTATCATTATTAAAGGTGATGTTTCTGCTGAAGATATTGTCTTGTCGAGTCATTTCTGATCCATAGCTATTCCAAGGACACATCTCTCCCAGAATGCCCCACCTCCATCTGCAATCGTTCTGGTAGTGTACCCAAAGAGTTTTCTTGGTAAAAATATGGAAACGGTTTACCATGCCTTCTTCCGCACAGTAAACTTGAGTCTCCACCCTCAACTCTCTTCCATGGTGCTGCTGCTCAGCACAGGTGAGTTTTGGCTTGTAGTAGATTGCCTTCTACTCACTAGCCACTGCCCAAGCTAGGAATGGACTGGATATGCTTCTGCTTGACTTTCCCTCCCATAGCCAAGACTAATAGAGTAGTGGAAACTCTCCAGGTGCCATCCTGAGAGGGGACTGATGATATTACTGTTCACAAAAGTATAAGTTGCTGAAAAGATAGTTAAAGGACCTGCAATCCATACCATAATTAATACCCATCCACCAGCAATTAGGTAAGCTCAGGATCAGTCTCTGTGTCTCAGGGGCTTCCTCAATTTTCCTCCTCCCCCTGGATGTCACACAATAACTTTGTACAAGCTGAATCTCAGCCAGCCACCACCCGTGTGGATTGAGTGATACTGGCACTATCCAACAGGCACTGATAGTGCTTGAAAAGCCGGATGGTCATGGGTAGAGAACAGACTTTGGAGTCAGAAAGGCCTGGGTTCTAATTCCGGCTCTGTGATTTGCTTGCTATGTGACCTTGGGCAAGTCACTTAACTTCTCTGTGTCTCAGCTGTAAAGTGGGGATACCTGTTCTCCCTCCTACTTAGACTGTGAGCCCCATGTGGGCCAGGGACTATGCCCAACCTCATTAACTTGTACCCATCCCAGCTCTTAGAACAGTAAGCATTTAACAAAAACCTTAAAAAAAAATAAAAAAGGAATGAAACTGAGTTCGGCCGGAGTGGGTACTGTGGGAAGGGACAGAAACACCAAGGTAGAGGGTAATTATCCTCAAGGGTCATATAATTTTAATGGGAAGGGAGACACAAACATCAATTTACAAGTGCACAAATAAAAAGCAAAAATGATAGAAGTGTGAACGCAAGTACCCAAACACAAAACTGCAATCACCTATAAATGCATCATTTTAAGAGTGACCTAAGTGCCAAGGAGTGTTGAGGAGTGTTGAGGTGGCTTAGTATAGAGCCTGGCACATTTTAAACACTTACAAATACCATTTTTTTGGGGGGGTGCCATAGTGAGGGGAAGGGTTCTTGGTAGAGTTTTGAAGGGTAGTAATAATAATAATAATAATAGCATTTGTTAAGCGCTTACTATGTGCAAAGCACTGTTCTAAGCGCTGGGGGGATACAAAGTGATCAGGTTGCCCCACGTGGGGCTCACAGTCTTAATCCCCATTTTACAGATGAGGGAACTGAGGCACAGAGAAGTTAAGTGACTTGCCCAAAGTCACACAGCTGAAATTGGTGAACCCATGACCTCTGACTCCAAAGCCCATGCTCTTTCCACTGAGCCATGCTGCTTCTCAAGTAGTACAACCTACTCTGGCAGCAAAGAGCAGGGATTCTCTTGAATGTCTTTATGGTAGTCCCAGCCCTGTCAAATCGCATGTTGTAAGCATACCCGTGAACCTTGTACAAAGCAAGGGTGTTGAACAAATCCAATGAAGTATTAGCAATGAATTACATGCTTAGAAAGTCCTGGGCCAATAAACATTTCAGCTAAATTGAAAGGTTAAAAATAATTTATGAGCCATGTCTAATTTTCTCTGTTGGCCAGCATTTTCTGCAAGATTAATAGCTGCTTGGGTTTTCCAAAGCCTGGTACTGATCGCTTTAGCTGATCCCAAGTTTTCCTCTGGAAATCCTCTCTCTTGGGTCCTGCCTGGGAAAATCAAATGGTAATTGGACTGCTGTTGGACCACAGATTGTACCTCAACTGAAGGATGCTGGAAGCAGCATTCTTCCAGGCAGACTGTGAGTTGTCCCCAAAGTTCTCCATTGACATGCTCTGCAGGGAGGTGGTCGTGAAAGAAGCTAAGAGATCTGACATCCAAAGGCCAACTTACTTGTCGTAGGCTAGCCAAATCTGCCAGGAAGAGCACCCGAGGAAGTCCAATTGGGCATGGTCAGCTTCTATTAATATTGAGGGTATATTGACTTTTTCCCAAGCATGAGCTCACACTACTGGACATTTGAATTGAAGAGAGCGAGACAGAGAAGCAGATTTTGGAAGGAGTTGGACCCCATGAATCTTTACTTCTTAAAGGAAAACACCTGAAGGTGCTTAAGACATCCATAAGCTTAGTTTATTTAGAACTTGGACTTCCCACGTGCTCATTGTTTCTAGCCCAAGAGATCCAAAGTTCTATTAAAAGCCTGGCATTCATTTTGATCACGCTCGGAAATACTGTAGGAAATCAACAGCAATGAACACAGAGCATTGCACTTACTCACACAACAGACAGATGACAACATGATAAGCAGAACTAATTCCCCTGGGCAATATTTCTTTCTCAGGCTTGGATATGGGTGAATTATTGCCATTCTTAATTGCCTAATGATTTTTTTTCCCTTTCATGTAATCTTTTTGGGGGTTTGTATTTTTAACATCTTAGAAATGCATATTGGCAGAGTGATATATATTGTCTCATAAAACCCGGTGTGCAATCAATCAAAAATCAGTCTGTGTTGGCTTCGAGTTTGGGTGGGGGGAAATATGATGTTAAAAATCCAATAGGTTTACACCACTGTAGTTCGTGCGGAATCAGTAGATACCACCTTAGAACCATCTTTCAAGTGAAATGGAAATTCACCAGGCAAAACTTTCTTCCCCTGGATTCAACCTAAACCCAGGGATTTTGTTGACAGTTCTTCAGGTTTCACCACTTAGGAATAATAATAACAGCTGTGGTATTTGTTCAGTGCCTACTATGTGCCAAGCACTGTACTATGCACTGGGGTGGGTACAAGATAATCAGGTCCCAGGTAGTACTAACAGTCTAAGTATGAGGGACAACAGGCATTAAGTCCCCATTTTACAGATGATGTAATTGAGGCACAGAGAAGTTGAGTGACTTGCCCAAGATCACACAGGATTTAAATGGTGGAGCTGGGATTAGAACCCAGTTCTTCTGACTCCCAGGCCTGGGCTCTTTCTACTAGGCCATGCTGCTTTTCCTGAGTTGTAGTAATATTAGTACTCTTGGTAGTAAATTAGTATTTAGAAAATTAAAGAGACAATTGGGACGGAGGATAGTGAGTATCTGAAGAAATTAGTTGTGGAACTACTAATTTAACTCTGTTATATTGTACTCTCCCAAGGGCTTAGTACAGTGTTCTGCCCACAGTAAGCACTCAATAAATTCGATTGATTGGTTGACTTGAATTCTTTTTTTCTTAATATTTTGAATCTGGACAGTGTAGTATAGTAGTAGGCCAAAGAAATTGCCAGCTAAAGATTGTTTGGTATTGCCTGTGGAGTGAGGATGTTATCACACATTTTTTCTAACAGGTGGTATGGGAGAACCCTAAATTTATTTTGGAAGGGTTGTCCCACCTCAAACATGTTGTGCGATCTTGGGGATGTTTCTTCAACTTTTCCCTCTGAGAAATGGGGATGATCATTTTTCCTGTGGAAACAGGTTTGCAAAGGGTTTCAAGTTATTCTTTTGGAAAGTGCTGTGTAAGCAGTAAGTGCTGTCAGAATAGGAATCTCAGCTGGGACTTGCCTTGAGCACAGTGTTATGTAATAAACATTCTATTATATGTTTGTATATTGTATGTTTATATATTGCAAATGTGTTTGCAAGAAAGGTTAATTGATCTGATATTAAAATATAATAATAATATCATTTGTTAAGTGCCTATTGTGTGCCAGGCACTGTAGTAAGCTCTGGGGTAAGATACAAGATAATCAGGCTGGACAGTCACTGTCTCACTTGAAGTTGACTAAGTAGGAGGAGAACAGATATTGAATCCTCAATTTACAGATGAGGAATGTGAGACATAGAAAAGTTAAGTGACTTGCCCAAGGTAATACAGCAGAAAAGTGGCAGACACAGCAGGCAAGTGTCGGATTGTAAACTCTTAGAGAGGGAAGGGGGTAGGTCTGCTCTTGTGTCGTGTACCATGGAAAACACAGCTCCATATATAGATTCCTTCAGACACATTTGAAAGGAGCATTTTTGCAAAATTTTTCCTCAGGGAGAAACTGTTCTTTCATCAAGGCACAATTACCCACTAGTTTATTTCCCACCAAAACAGATGTCTTAATGCTGCGCAGACACGACCTTAGATAACCTGACTTAATTAAATTAATTAGTTTGTTAATTAATTTGATTTTGCCCCATTTACTGACCACCATAATAGAGACTGGAGTGTAGAGCATCATCTTAATGCTAGGAGAAGTAAAATCATGATTAGCAAATTATTTCAGGCCAAAAGCTGCTAAGAACCAGACGCAGGAGTGTCTGCCTTGTATTTCCTTTCATCTTTGTGTGTCTAAACAAAGAAGCAGCAGGGTATAGTGGAAAGAGCACAGGACTAATCCCAGCTCCAACATGTTTTTTATTTTTCTTAAGGTAGTTGTTACTCTGTGCCAGGTATTGTATTAAGCAATGGGGTAGATACAAGCTAATCAGGTTGGACACGGTCCATGACCCACATAGGGCTCACAGTCTCAATCCTCATTTTACAGATGAGGTAACTGAAGCACAGAGAAGTAAAGTGATTTGCCCAAGATCACAAAGCAGACAAGTGGCAGAGCTGGGATTAGAACCCAGGTCCTTTGACCCCCAGGCCTGTGTTCTATCCACTAGACCATACTGCTTCTCCACCTGCCTGCTGGGTGACCTTGGGCAAATCGCTTTACTTTGTACCTCATTTACCTCATCTGTAAAATGAGGATTAAATACCTGTTCTCCTTTAGTTAGTCTGTGCTCATGACATGGAACAAGGGCTGTGTGTGATCTGATTGAATGGTTTGTATCTCAGGGCTAAGCACAGTGCCTGACATATAGTAAACACTTAATAAATACCATATTCATTATCATAATTTTATTATTATTAGGCTACACAGGAACTGTGTTCAATATAATCAGCCTGCCTCTACCCTAGAGCATGGCACATACTGAGCGCTTAACTATCATAATTATCATTACTGTTACTATGATTAATAAACATTTGTGTGTTTCTGTTTTGAAGATACGTCTAAGTCACATAGAGACCCTTGCATTCATTGTCGTATTTATTAAGCACCTACTGTGTGCAGAGCACTGTTCCAAGTGCTAGAAAACATGACCCATCTTTGCCAGACATATTTAGGTGTTTATGTGAGAATTAAGAAGTTCCTCTATTTGAGACCCCCTATGCACTGTGTACTTATCTTTAAGTTATATATTAGAAATTACTTATTTATTCATATTAATGTCTGTCCCCCCCTCTAGACTGTAAGCTTGCTATGGGTAGAGAATGTGTCTGCTAATTCTGTTGTATTGTACCCTCCCACATGCTTAGTACAGTGCTCTGCACATAGTAAATGCTCAATAAATGCCATTGATTGATGGATTGACTGATCTTAACTGAAAGTATGCATACGTGGGTGCTCGGATAAAAGGATATGGAAAGAAAGAAAGGTAAAGGTGCACTCCACTATTCACAGTTTCTGCATTCTCCTTGTTGTCCCCCGAGATGTATGCAAGCACGATGGACTTATAAATTCTCCCCACCCATGAGGAAATGGAGTACAGAGTTGCACTGCCAGTGCTCTCCAGTCTGGAGGGAAATTTCATTTCCAATCAAACAATCCATCAGTAGTTGTGGAGTGCTTTCTGGGTGCTGAGCACTGTACTAAGCACCAAGGAGAGCGTAATACCACAGAGTTGGTTCCAGCTAGCCATTTTTCCCTTTCTTCTGGTGGGGAGAGAGAAGTGAGACATGGCCTGACCTCAGAGGGCAAACATGGAGAAGAGGCATCCTCGCTTTCAAAGGGGACCTGAGACACCCAGTCTGCCTAGTACCATGGGTTATTCTCAAAAGGGCAAAAACACAGCCTACATTGACCTGCTGTTCCTAACAAGTCTCCCTCTTCTCTCTCTTGATTGTCAACACCCACCCTCCTGACCATGGGCTTGAGCCTGCATCCAAAGCTACCTTCAACCATTTGCTTTGGAGCTCCCCATTCATCAAACCTCTTGTCAGACAACAGCGGGAGAAACAAGAAGGACTTAATTGATCAGCTTCTGCAGTGGCCTTGGGAACTTGATTCAGATATTGACTTCCTAGGAGCTAGTTTAACTCCGGCTTCCAGAGCCAGGAATGGCTGAACATCAAAACTATTAACCTCTGGCCCGAGCAGTCGGTGAGACATCACAGCAGCAGTAATTAGGAAGTCAATTGGAATCACATGTCTCACTTACACTGGCATGTCAATCAATAGCACCAGTGACAGATTCATTACGCTAGACCTTGCAGCATTGGCCTGTAACAACCTCATAAAATACACTTTTGAGGTAGGGCGGGGAGGAATCCGCTGCGGGGACTAGAGTAGATGACAATATGTATTGATTAGGGCTCTAGCAATTTATGAAGTGCTACTTGGGCAACCTTTCTGACTTAGTGCTAAATTTCCCCAAGCAGTTGCTAAATAAAACAAAATATTGCACTTTTTAAAAGCTCCTTCTGACAGGGCATTTTTTAGGTTAGTTACACCCGACAAAGCATCTAGCCGGGCACAACTTCAGTAGTTACTTAATGCTGAAGAGCTACCTCTGACTCTGTGGCCATCAGACTTTGAAAGAAGGCATCCATCTGGACAAGAAAAACATGCCATGAAGCATGATTAGGAGAGAGACAGTACCTTCGGGCAGAAGAAGGGACTTAGACATTTATTCCTTCTCAGCATTTTTAATGGTCTTTCATCTAGGCAGTAGAGTAGGATAGCTGACACCCGGCTTTTCACAGCTAATTTAAGGGGCGGATAGGAAGGTGCAAGAATTATACCATTTTCCTAATCCTGGTGGTACGGGCATAGGTACCTTCCTGGAGGACTTAGCCAATGGCTCCTTCCAGGAGAACTGGGGAGAGCTTTAGTTTTTGCTTTGCCACTCACTTTTAGAATTTTTCGAGGTGATTTGAAGAACGGCCTGTTTGCTGCTTTTTCTATAACAAGCGGTTTCGCTTTCAAGGCTGCAAATCCGCCCACAGCCCTATTGAGAGCCAGGCTGCACAGATGCTGGAATTGGTTCTCTGTATGTCTTTCAGTAGAAGCAATACTCTAATAGTGTCCACCAAAAAAAAGAAAAAAAGGATATATGCATAGATGCTTCACTTTTTGGGGTGGGTGCCCTATAAATAGTATAAATATATAGATATATAGATATATACATGTGATATATGTATATACCATGTACACGAATATGTGTGTATGTATATGCATATGTATATACCTTCATCGACCTTTGTCCTCTACAAAGGACAATACTGAGAGTGAGCCCTAAAAAATTGCACATATGTGTCCTTAGTAGTTCTGTTTAAACATAAAACATCTCTGTACTTTTGCATTGCACATTGCATTTGTATTATATTGATTTATTAAGCACCTATATACATATAATAAAGCACATAATTAAACTAAATGACATTGCCCCTGCCTTAAGAGGCTTACAATAAAATACATGTTTGACTAGGAAGCATCTTTTCTTAAATTTAATACTAGGAAGTAGAAGAGAAAGATGATTTTGTGGTTTTGCTGCAATTTACTTACTGTAATTTTATATAACCACTGTAAAGAGCAATCCTCTGGGTACACGTGATTTGATCGAGTCTTCAAGTCCTTTAATGACTTCTTGGGGAAGAGGGGTGAATCTGGTATGGTTTGCTGTCTCTTGTCCTTTCCTTTTACCTCAAGCTACAGTGCTACGGCTTTTCTGCCTTCCCCATGTCTCTCTGTGCCACAGACCATAAAGTGGGTGTTGACTGGGGGTGCCAGGAGAGGCAAGTACAGACCACTGACCATGCTGGAAATGTAATCAGGCCAATTCTCCAATGGCAGAGAGCTGCTCAGGATGGAGTGAGGGCCAAGTGGGCAGGGTGAGGAGTGATGAAGATGCTCAGGATGGATTGAGGGGAAAGTGGGCAGAGGGAGAAGCGACGGAGGTGCTCAGGATGGAGTGAGGGAAAGTGGGCAGAAGGAGAAGAGATGGAGGTGCTCAGGATGGAGGGAGGGGAAAGTGAGCAGAGGAAGAAGGGATAGAGGGGCTCAGGATGGAGTGAGGGGAAGGGGTGAAGAGTGAGGAGGAACAAAGGTGCTCATCATGGAATGAGGAAAATGTGGGCATGGTGACAAGGGATAGAGGTCTTTAGGATGAAATGAGAGGAAGGTGGACAGAGGGAGGAGGGATGAAGGTGCTAAGCATTGGCTGTGACAAAATCCTTGAAAGTTGGAGCCCTCACATGTGTCCTAAAGACACACAAATCAGTGTGTATAAGCTCCCTATTCATCTACAGACTATAAATGTGTTTATGAATGTTTTATCCTCAAAAGCTATGGGTACACTGCCAGAAAAAATGTGCAGGTACCTTTATGAAAGAACCAGGATTGGAATAAATCTGAAATGGTCCAGAAGAGATATTAGGATTATCTTCTATCTGGCAAATTTTAATTGGTTATTTTCACTCAGACTGCTCTCTGAGTGTCACATGGAATAATTGTCATCCTCTTCATCATTAGTGCATTAACTTCAAGAGGCAGCACGGTGGATTGAATCTGGGCCTGGGAGTCCGAAGGACCTGGGTTCTAATCCTGACTCTGCCACTTGTCTGTTGTGTGATCTTGGACAAGTCGCTTAACTTCTCTGTGCCTCAGTAGCCTCATCATTAAAATGAGGATTCAGATTGTGAGCCCCATGTGGGACAAGGACTGTGTCCAATCTGATTACCTTGTATGGATCCCAGTGCTTAGTACAGTGCCTGTCATGTCATAAGTGCTTAACAAATATCATAAAAAATGAAACTACATACACTATTGTTAAGCTTTTTCATGTGCACAACAGTAGCAGAATGCTTTGCTTGAATATGCAGTAGCTCACTGCTTTCTTGCAACATTAAATGCTATAGACCAAACAGAATCAGTCAATGGTATTTATTGAGCATTTGCTGAGTGCTGAGCACTGTATTAAGCGCTTGGGAAAATACTAATGTACTTCCACAAAGTTGGAAGATGTGATCCCTGCCTACAAGGAGTTTACAGTTTAGAGGACTGTATCCCAAGAGATATTAAAAAATTAAAAATCAACTGAATGATATCCTGACCTCATTGAAGTCTTGGCAGTAATCACTGTTATAGGATAAATTTATGGTGCTTGGGAGATGAAGAATGCTCATTTTTTATGGTATATCTTAAGCATTAACTACTTGTCAAGCACTGTTCTAAGTGCTGGGTTAGATATAACTTAATCAGGTCAGATACAGTCCCTGCACTCAATTGGGCTCACAGTCTAAGTAAAGGGAGAAAGGATGTTGAATCCCTATTTTGCAGATGAAAGAAACGAGGCACAGAGAAATGAAGTGACTTGACTAAGGTCACACAGCAGGCAAGTGGTGGAGCCAGGATTAGAACCCAGGTCCTCTGGCTCCCAGGCCTGTGATTCACAGCCATTTCAATAAACAATTTTATTGATTTATTTTGTTGCCTCCTGGTTAATTGAGTAGGCAGTCAGAACATGTGTGTTGGTAATAATAATAATAATAATTGTGGTACTTGTTAAGTGCTTACTGTGTGTCAAGTATTCTTGTATCTAGGGGTAGATACATGTTAATCAGGTCAGACACAATCCCTTTCCCACGTGGGGCTCACACTCTCAATTCCTATTTTACAGATGAGGTAACTGAGGCACAAAGAAGTAAAGTGACTTGCCCAAGGTCACACAGCAGACATATTGCAGAGACAGGATTGGAACCCAGGTCCTTCTGACTCTCAAGTCCATGCTCTATCCATCCGGCCATGCTGCTTCCCCAAGCAGATCACTGGTGCATAATTACAGGGGTGACTTAATGATAAGTGAAGACATTACCCTGCCAACTAGTGTGGATTGGATTAAGAGGAGTGATTTTAGCCTGCCAGGAACTCAGGCATGTGCTTTCTCCAGTATTTTACATCCTAGGTTAAGTTAACCGTTTTGGAAAAGGTAAGTCCCCTTAAACACTACGGTGCCCCAAATTATCAGGAAGTCCAAACAGTGCATCTGGCTTCATTAACTAGCCAATGAGGGATGGAATGTGGAATTACAGCTCACTTCATTCCTGTTCCAGTCCAACCACTTGGAATGACATACAGAGATGAGAAAAGCAGGAGGAGGTGGAAAAGCAGACTGGGATGACCAGATGGAGGTGAAAGGTGAAATCCAAGTGGAGGAATAGAACCTGCATCAAAGGGCCTGGGGGTAAGTGGAAAAGAGGACCCTGGTTGGAGTCTCCCATTGTACTGTACATTCCCAAACACTTAGTTTGGTGTTCTGCACAAAGAAAGTGCTCAATAAACAGCATTGATTGATTGATTGATTGGGAGAACAAGGTTTAGGGGAGAATAGACAGGGTGAAAATGATCTGGATCCTAGTCACCAGGTAGGATGCTCCTGGGAACTACTCAAGACTGTAAGCTCATCGTGGGCAGGGAATGTGATACAGTGCTCTGCACACAGGAAGTGCTCAATAAATACGATTGCATGACCAGAAAGACCTCAATAAATATGTTGACTGATTGATTGATTGCTCAAAGTCCCAAGCGTAGAGCCGAGGGCAGAGGTAAAAGGGCTAAGGGAAGGAGACTTGTCAAAAAGTGGAGGATGATGGGAAGTGTGTTGTGACAGAGGCTGCTGTGATCTGTGTGGTGTTTGAGCTCTTGCTTTTTCTTCATAGATTGACTGAAAACCAGGGTACTGGTCTTCAAGAGAGTAGGCAAGAACCATCACCATCCAATAATTTCGACTTGGTAAGCTCTTACAGGGGAGTCTGCTAGACTACAAGCTCACTGTGGGCAGGGAACATGTCTACCACCTTTATTACACTGTACTCTCCAATGTGCTTAGTGCTTTGCACATGGTGAGTACTCAATATATGCAATTGATGGATTGACTGATTGATGCCATCTTGGGCATGGTAATAATAATCATAATAATCGTGGTATTTAATAAGTGTGAACTGTGCACCAGGCAATGTACTAAGCACTGGTGTGGATACAAGCAAATCGGGTTAGACTAAGTCCCTGTCCCACACGGGGCTCACAGACTATTTTACAGATGTGGTAACTAAGGCACAGAGAAGTAAAGTGACTTGCCCAAGATCACACACAACGGGAAACTAGCAGTCAGGATTAGAACCCATGACCTTATGACTCCCAAGCCTATGCTCTGTCCACTAAGCCATGCTGCTTCTCTAACCAAAGTTCATCCCTGAAGCCACATGCCTGGCCTTCCAGAGTGAAACCAGGCAATATCTTGAGTCAAGCCAGGATCTTGGGAGCCAGAAGAGAGTAGGATGATGTCAATTTAATAATAATAATAATAATAATAATAATAATAGCATTTATTAAGCATTTACTATGTGCAAAGCACTGTTCTAAGCTCTGGGGAGGTTGCAAGGTGATCAGGTTGTCCCATGGGGGGCTCACAGTTTTAATTTTTAATCCCCATTTTACAGATGAGGGAACTGAGGCACAGAGAAGTTATGTGACTTGCCCAAAGTCACACAGCTGATAATTGGCAGAGCAGGGATTTGAACCCATGACTTAATGATGGCATTTATTAAGTGCTTACTATGTGCAAAGCACTGTTCTAAGCACTGGGGAGGTTACAAGGTGATCAGGTTGTCCCACTGGGGGCTCACAGTCTTAATCCTCATTTTACAGATGAGGGAACTGAGGCACAGAGAAATTAAATGACTTGCCCAAAGTCACACAGCTGACAATTGGCAGAGGCGGGATTTGAACCCATGACCTCTGACTCCAAAGCTCGTGCTCTTTCCACTGAGCCAGGCTCATTGCTCTAACAAGGTGAATACACCTCAAGGAGCAGCAGAAATCAAACTACTCCCACTTAATTTCCTTTGAACCATATACGAATTACAGTTGAGCATTCAGATCAACATTCTTTCAATAAAAATAATGATTTTAATTGTGGTATTTATTGAGGCTTACAATGTGCCAAGCACTGTACTAAGCCCTGGGGTCCACACGAGACAATTAAGTCAGTCACAGCCCCTGCCCCACAGGGGGCTCACAGACTTAGAGAGAGACCAGGTATTCATTCCCCATTTTACAGAAGAGGTAACTGAGACCATACAACAGGCAAGTAGTGGAGTCAGGATTAGAACTCAGGTCCTCTGACTCTCAGCCTTGCGCTCTTTCTGATTGCAGAAAGATAGATTGCAGTCACTCAAGCATAAACATTCAATACCCAGAGAAATTCACTTTTGGAATTAGCTTACAGGACAGAGGCTGTAGAGGCTATCAGCAAGGTTGACCTATAATAATAATAATAATAATAATAATAATAATAATAATAATGTTGGTATTTCTTAAGCGCTTACTATGTGCAAAGCACTATTCTAAGTGCTGGGGGGATACAAGGTAAAGAGGTTGTCCCACATGGGGCTCACAGGCTTCATCCCCATTTTACATATGAGGAACTGAGGCACAGAGAAGTGAAGTGACTTGCCCAAGGTCCCACAGCAGACAAGTGGTGGAGCCGGGATTAGAACCCATGACCTCAGACTCCCAAGCCCGTGCTCTTTCCACTAAGCCACGCTAAGTTTCTCTCTCTCTCTCTCCCCTCTCACCTCCACCCCCTATCTCTTTGCAAGGTTGTCATGACTGGAGAGCTAAAGACTGACAATCATTCTGAAACCAGACCAGCAAGTATACCTCACCTGGTTTACCTTGAGAATTCTGTGCAGTATTTTCCAGAAACAATAAAAGCTATACTAGCCTACTGTGTGACCTTTGGCAAGTGACTTCACTTCTCTGTGCCTCAGTTCCCTCATCTGCAAAATGGGGATTCAATACCTGTTCCCCCTCCTACTTAGATTCGAGCCCCATGTGGGACAGGGACTGTGTCCATACTGAATAATGTGTATCTACCCCAGCACTTAGAGCAGTTCCTGACACATAGTAAGCACTTAACAAATACTATAATAACAATAATAATAAATTGTATTTATTGAGTGCTTACTGGGTGCAAAACACTGTATTAAGCACTTGGGAGAGTACAATACAACAGAATTAGCAGACACATTACCTGCCCATAATGAACTTACAATCTACAGGATAATAATACCACAGTGCTTAGTACCATTTTTGACATGTAGCAATGCTTAAGTACTGTTATTATTATTATTGTTATTATTGTTATTATTACTTCTACTACCAGATTGTGCCGGTGTATGACAAAAAGGGGCATATTTTCTTTCTTCTAGAATTTCTACTCTGCCTCCTGTGGGAAATATAGGAAATAAATATAGTCAGTGTCCCATTTTGACTACTGAAAAACGGGATACATTGTAGTTTGAACAAAGATCTTCATTTCACTGCTGTTGCTTTGCCATATGAATCTGGGCCAGTCATTTAATCTCTCTGAGCCTCGGCGTTCTCAGCTATTCCTGATGGGACAGGGGGCCCTAGAAAAGCGAAAAATCAGAAAATGCAGAAATATAAAATGGGAACCCAGAACAATATGCATTTTGATAAATTTTTAGGATGTGTTTTTATTTGTACATCATCGGAGAAAAAATTCTCAGTTAAAACTGTGGGGATGAATTTGATAGTATCTGTAAGGTTTTCCCAGTTCCTTTGAGAAGGGCCCAATTCAATTGCAAAGAATTAGAGTACTGTTGAAACTGTACATGGGGGAAATCTTATCCCAGCATCTCAACTATGGCAGACTTCTTGCAGCTTCAATTCTGATGTGGATTCCGGAACCAGAGACTGCTTGGAGGTGGGACATTCCCCTTAATTCCAGAGCTGTTTCTTACACCCCAAGGCGATTGTGCCAGCTACATTCTAATCTTAAGAAGAGAGGCAGGAAAAGCCACTGGAGGGGAAGAAATATAAATGCCTTCTTCTTGGCCCACTGGCCTCCCTGCCTCCCTAACCCACACTCTGCCTTAGCAACCTGTGCTTCTTTTCTTGCAGCCCTGAGGCTTCCCTCCTATCTCTTCTTTCCTCCTTCCCTCTCTCCTTCCCTTCCCCCTTCTCTCCTCCCTCCCTCCCTTCTTCCTTTTCTCCCTCTTTCCCTCTCTTTCAGGTCCATTCCCCAGCTTGCCTCTGACCACTGCAATATTCCAGCCCCACAGAGTGAAGCAGGAGTTGGTTTTCTCATATACACTGCGCAGGCTGGTTTCAAGAAAGGCCGGCAGCAGAAATCCGATTGCTAAAAAACAGCGTAACAAACCCATAACCATTCCAACTGCACCTGTGCCTGTTGCAACAATTCTGATCATCTCTTTACACTTCATTGACCAATGGGATTTTTTCTCCGGCTTTGCACTTTTTTTATTACTATTATTTTTATCTTCATCATTATCATAGTGCTTCTGATGCCATTTCGATATGAACCTCGTATGAACCTTAAAGCCCGTTCTTGGCACACAAAAATATTGTCATTTACATTCTGTGCCAAAGTATTATATAAAAACACATCAACAAGGAGAAGACTCAGAAAGCTGGGAGTAAAGATATATAGTCAGCAAAGTATATAACTTCTGGCATATTACTGCTTAATCCTAACATAATTATTCTCATCTTTTTATTTGATTAACTTCTAATGGTTCCTCTTGGTGTTAAAGGTCCCAGTCTGATCATTTGATTTTAGTGTCTGCTATAATTACCGATAATGTTCTTTGCAAGACAATTTAATGATAACCGCATAATGGCCTATATGAAGAAAGCTGCAGGGTTTCAATGCTTTTGAGTAATATAAAATACATTAGACTAACACAAGCTATCAACATGACAGGGAATGTTTGATTTACACCCAGGACTACGTTCTAGCGTCGTGGAATTTTTTTTGCAGCCGTTTACAATAAATGACAGAACAGTTGGACAATCTGCAACTTGCTGAGAGCAATAAAATGTATCACAAAGTTAGAAGTGACATGGATCCAGGCTCAGAGGGCTCCAGTAAAGCATTCTGTTCGGGCTGGAGCAGTTATGGGGACTTGTCTGTTGGGAGCCCCTCAGAAAAAATGGTGTCAAAAGGGGTCTGAGTGAGTGACTGACTGACCCCTGACCCTCAGCAAAAAGAGGCCAAAGATGAACCTCACCGGACTCGCATCTCTCTTTGCCTTGCCTTTCCAGTGTTTACTGGTGATCCTTATATATGTCTGCTCTTCTTTACTGTCTAGCTCGTTGATAACAAGGCTGAGATCATTATTCAGTCAACTCAGGCCAAAACATTTTTTTTTTATCCTTTTTCTAGAAGCAAACAAAATCCTTTTTTGGGGGTGGGGGGGGCGGTCCTGAATTATCTAGTATGATCGAATTCCTGAATAACTGGTCAAGTCTTCATTTGAGTCTTCTGGTACAGATACGGCCTAGAGAAAAATTTTACAAAGCACAAATGGGTTATTTCATTGACAGCTCCTAACCTCCCCCTTTCCTCCTTAAATCCCCCTACCTTTCAAAACTAGGCAGCCCTCCAGTCAATATTATCCCCCCTGCCAACTGCTTCCCCAGCTGTACCATACACTGGGTTCACTGGTTCTGAGCTTAACAAACATTTCTTTTCCCGAAATTAAGAAACCACCCCACCATTCTCGCCAAAATGCAGAATAATTTATGGCCCGCCCGAACGAAGAAAATTTCCTGTCAGAAAAAGGTTAACAGTGGACATATTACACTCAGGGTTTCTTTATTCCTGGATAATGGCATTTGGACAAAAGTAGACCCGTCCTTTTTATAGTGCTTTATGCCCCATTAGTATTATTGCAAGTCTCAGGACCCACATGTTAAAGCACTTAATCAAAGGCAATGGGTTGAAAATCATGTTCCAGCACTCCTCATATTTGATTCATTCCTCCTAGATAGAAAGAAGTAAAAAACACATTACTAGCATGAAAACAGCACATGCATTATGTGCTAAGCAGTTGAGAAGACTATCATTGGGTTTTATCCCTTTGGGTACTAGGGTGGACAAGTACTTTCCTATTCATCCATTCAGTGGGCTGAGGCAGCCATTTTTCATTTGTTTCCCCCCTGACAGACAATCCTTTAGTTTTCCACAGATCTCTCTTTTAAAGACACATTCATGTCACTTATTTTAATTGCAGGCTGCAGGCTGCAAGCTAAATGCTTGTGTGTGTGTGTGTGTGTGTGTGCGCGCGCGCGCGCGCGTGCATGTGCACACACACACACACACACACACAACTGGAAACACAGTACTTTTATGAAGCTCCTTTGAGGATTTTCCCAGAGACAAACCTAATAATAGGAGAGGAACATTTCTTAAGGGAAGAATTAATTTATACACTTAATTACTCGGGATCCACTTCAGCTCTCCGTGTTAACACTCCTTCTCTTGGAGAGAGTTTTTAACTAAACGCCATGTGTTATGATTAACCCTGCGGAAGAGGCTGTCCAGATTACACTGGGAGGAGGGGGTGGGAGGAAGGGAGAGAAATATCACCCGCCTTATTTCAAGGGTCTCTCTCACAGTGCCAGCTACCGATTGGATTGGGATGAATCTGGCTTCAGCTCGGGTGGTTGTTATTTTTCTGGCTTTCCACTCTCTGTCCTGTTTCTCTGTGAATTTATGAAGCCTGGGCAGCACAGAGAGTGATAAAGTTGTAAACCGCAGCAATTGAGTTTGCCGGGTCTCGAGGAGTGTAAACGGACACAGATTGCTCGTACTGTGCTGAGGAGGTTTTCTGCCACTGAAAAGGAGTGGTGTCAAGTCCTAAATTACTCCATCTTGCCTTGGACCATGAAAAGCAGGGAAACGAGTTTTCTGAAAGGGGGAAAGAAGTGGGCTCACAGGCCAACCTGAGGTGAAGAACGCAAATCAGAGAGTGCTGTTTAGGGGTACAGGGAGGATCGAGAGAGGTATTTTTGAGGTAGCAGGGTCCCAGGATCTCATTTTCAAAATGACCCTTCTCGGAACCTATCAGTTGAAGCAAGGTACCATGAGCCATTCACGAACCCCAAAACAGAACTGGGATCCCTAGTGCATCATTGCCACCTCTCTAACTTCCCAGTACAAATAGAGGTCACTGATTTCTCTGCTGGGATAGGCTTAAGGGTCCATGAACAGCCTGGCTGAGGAGCCACGCCCTGGGTGGCTCTCAGAAGCCCTGAGGATTTTTCACCTGATATCCTGCCCTTCCAAGGACTAAAACGAATAACTCTTCCAGCTGAGCTTAATGGGAATTCTGTTCATGTAGGGAGAAGTGCCAAGAAGAGAATCCAGTCCAACTGCTGCAAGATTGAGCCCTGGGATAAACCCAGGTCCTCGATGTCCTGACAAGATACTTGTCATGTGGGGAGGGTGGGGGAGGGCTGCCCTCTGTTCCTTGACTGGCAGAGATGGCTTTATCTCCCCTGACAGATTGGCTCAGCGGAATCTATCAGCTTACAAAACGTTTCCAACCCTGCTCATACTCACTAGCGACAGGGCAACAATGCCCTGAAGAACAGGGCTAGTGATGGAAGCCCTGGCAGTTCATGCATTCTTTTTGTTTTTTTGCTGGTCGACAGTCTATTTCCTTTCAGGCCCCACTGTCTTTCTTCCTGGTCCTGAACTGGGGTACATGGGTTCCTTCAGAGATCATCCAAGTTAGGAAACTCACTTAAATGAATGTCAAGCCCTAGATTTGTGGCTATTAATCTGAAAATGGGTTATAGTGAAACTAAGCTCCCTTCCGCTTAGGGACACCTGCAAACACCTCCTAAAAGGGTTCCAAGTTAGTGGAACATTGTTAAAACAGTACACTGTGAAATGTATGCCAAGGTGTTTTTTGTTCATGTGCAGGACCTATTTACAGCCAAAGTGACCTCAGTAGAGCGGTGATGCTGTGCTGCTGTGATGCTGGGCTGATGCTGTGACTGAGATGGTGTGGGCAGGGAATGTGTCTATGAACTCTGCTGTTTTGTACTCTCTCAGGTGCTTTTTCCAGTGTTCCACACACTGTAAGTGATCAATAAATATCATTGATTGATCGACGGATTGAAAGTGGTTACCTAGTTATCCCCTCTGGTCTTTGCTGACTAAATTAGCCAGTTACTTTTCAGTATTTCTACTGGGCCTGACCACCTTATGGAAGACCTTAGGAAGTTCTTCTGTCAGAAACCTTCGTTACTGATGGCATCACCCCTTCAGGCAGAACCAGGATTTGATCCTAGGACTCTTGATTCCTCCTGAACAGGCAGCAGGACTCTAAGTCTCAGGAATGACTGCTTGCACAGACGCCCCTCTCTCCTGGACTCTCTTGTCTTGCTCTATATCATCCTCCTCCACTGATAGTCCTGCCTGAAGAGGTGCTTTATTTTTCCCTTTCTTTTCCCTGCTTGCGGATCACTCTCCTTCAGCTCACTAGACCGTAGTTGTTGGGATACCACACCTTTCGATATATCACTAGTATCATTAGAGGGAGAGGGGAAATAATGCAATTGAGTAGTCATGGAACTCCCAAAGACAGAAAGTACCTTTCTGCTACATGGAGCTGCCCAGTGGTTACAGCAGCATGCATTCTTCTTATTATTATTATGTACTGACTAAGCACTCAGATAATCTCTGGAGTAGATAGAAGTTAATCAGGCTGGACACAGACCCTGTCTCACATGGAGCTCACAGTCTTAGTAGGAGGGAATGAAATTTAATCCCCATTTTACAGTTGAGGCAATGGAGGCACAGAGAAATTAAGTGACTTGTCCAAGATCACACAGTAAGCACTTGGCAGAGCTAGGATTAGAACCCAGGTCCTCATACTCTTTTCACTAGGCCACACTGTTTCTCAATCAATCAATTAATCAATCAATATTTATTGAGCACTTTCTGTGTGCAGAGCCCTGAACTAAGCACTTGGGAGAATAGAGTAAAATAGAGTTGGCAGACATGATCCCTACCCACGAGGAGCTTATAATCTAAACGCTATTCCTTAAGAGACCTAGAAGAATGTACAGCACTTCAATCTGAGGTCTTTCCACAGTGTTTGTTATTAAAAATACCATAATTTGACCACCTGAATCAACTGTTAAGGTGTTGAATGCTTAGGTTCATCAAGGAGTTTTAAGAAGTCTTCTTTATCTTTTGTAATTAAAATAATTTGGCCTTGTCAGCAAACTTGGAATCTGTATACACACTCATTCTTCTAGGAACTTCTTGCCACTCTGAATCAGTCAGTCAGTCAATCAATGGTATTTTGTGAGTGCTAACTGTGTGCAAAGCACTGGACTAAGCACTAGGAAGACTACGGTTCAATAGAGTTGGTGGACATGCTGCCTGCCCACAAAAAGCTTAGAATCTATGGACGGGGAGACATTAAAATAAATTTCAGATAGGGGTCTTTCTTTGTTTTCAGAGTCTTTTTAAAGCAGAATATCTAAAGCTCAGACTATGACAAGTTTTAAAATTCCAACTCAGCTGGGATAAGAATGGGATTCATCTGGAAAAGCTTCCTGGAGGAGGGGTTTTAGAGCTGCAATTGAAAATACTTAATCCATCAAGTCTGAGATCAGTCATACCACACCAAAATTCAAGCTGCTTCAATGGCCTTGGGATGAACAAGAGCACCTCAGAAGAAGAACTTTTGTGAGCGTCTCAGACCTTTTCCCACCGCTGGGATTTTCCCTTGATTCCTTTTAGTCCCAATCAATCAATATATATTGAGGGCTAATTGTGTGCAGAGCACTGTACTAAGTGCTTGGGAGAGTACACTATGATGAAGTTGATAGACACATTCCCTGTCCACAAAGAGCTTACAGTCTAGTTGAGTTCTCTCCAAGTCTGAACTCACACTCTATCTCTTTTGATACCTTGTTTGATGTACTTTGCCCTCATTAAAATCTAGCAGGGCATCACTCCCATTTACCAATTTCCACTAGGTGCTTTGGGGTCCACCTTTCAGAGATTGAACCTGAATATTTGATAAAATCATTTAATTTCTCGAACGTGTTGTTTGAACTCCACAGGCAGTCACGGCTGCCCCGAGCCCTTGTCAGGTCCTGGAGAATATTTCTTTAGATGAGGACAAAGATGTTTTTCATTGCTCCTACTTAAAAAAAAAAAAGAAAAGAAAAAAGAAAGAATATAATATAATCAGTTTGGCTCCTGGGACGCTGATCAGAAGAGCTCTGGGTGCATTTCCTTCTGATATGACGTGAGAGCAAAGTGCTTGTGAAAACCAACTGATTATCTCAACAAAGCAGAATGAGCCTGTGTCCATGTTCATAGATCTCTCCTAATCCTTGTCAACCCCAATACCAACTCTCCACAAATGCAAAGAAAATTCAGACAGTGAAATTCCTCATAAGTAGGGGCTTGGTTTTTCTCCCCAGCAGTAATTGGAAACACAGAATTAAGACATGAACATGAGCATGAGACTGTCTTAAGAGGTGAGGTAAATGAGGTTGAGTATTCAAGAAATTAGACTATGGGTAAAAACAAATTTTAATAAACACTATTGCAACCTGTCAGCCTGGAGTTATCTCTGAAGTGTCAAAATTCCCCAAAGCGTATCAGTGACTTCTTTGGCATGATGCTAGCTAGTGATGGACGAGCTGATAACCACAAGGTTTTGTGAACATAAGTGCAAATTACTTAATGCAGGCTACATTGGTGGCTAAAGCGGGATTACCATCTGGTTTGGGCTAAAATGATTCTCTTCGCCTCACCATCCATCAAGAAGCAAGATTTCAGCAGGATGTAGCTTCAGGGAACAGAACCATAGTCCCTGAAGAAGGGCAGAGAGGCCATGGGACTGATCTGAGAGCAAGGGAGGGTAAGCATGAAAGGACAGTGGGGTGAGACGCATCATTGACCACGAAGCCTGGGCTGACAGTAGTAGGGCTGGATTACACAGAAGCATGGATGGGCAATGAAAGCAGCATGGCTTAATGGATAGAGCACAGGCCTGGGAGTCAGAAGGACCTGGGTTCTAATCCCAGTTCCACCATTTGTCTGCTCTGTGACGTTGGGCAAATCACTTCACTTCTCTGTGCCTCAGTTACCTCATCTGTAAAACGGGGATTAGGATTGTAAACCCCATGTGGGATAGGGAGTGTGTCCAGCCTGATCAACTTGTAGTTACCCAAACACTTAGTACAGTGCATGGCACATGGTAAGCGCTTAACAAATACCAGCAACAAAAAAACCCCAAACCGGTCAAGACCTAACAGACAGCACATCATGGAATGGTAAATTCCTCAGGGAAAGAGTTAACTGGTCCCCTATGCACTTCAAAAGAATGCTCTAGTTCTAGCTGAGCTGTGAGGTTGCAGATCTGGGCTGGAACAAACAAGCCTCATAGCCCCACTCAAGTCTGATTCCTCCCTGGAAGGTCCTGGCTGGCCCTAGGTAATTCTCAGTTCAAAGGACTATTATGAGATCAGGGTCACACAAAGTCTGGCCCAGGTGTGTTGGCATGGACCAGGGCATTTAGCCCTACCTTGGAGTCTTCCTGGAACAGACCCAGACTTTCAGGGTTTTAGCAATAAGAGATAATAATAATTGTGGTGGTTGTTAAGGGCTTATTATGTACCAGGCAGTGTATTAAACACTAGAGTAGATACAAGGTAATTGGGTTGGACTCAGTCCCTGTCCCATATAATATTAATCCCCATTTTACAGATGAGGTAACTGAGGCCCAGAGAAATGAAGTGACTTGCCCAAGGTCACACAGCAGACATATGGCAAAGCAGGGATTAGAATCTAGGTCATTCTGACTCCCAGGCCCATGCTCTATCATTCATTCATTCATTCCCTCAATCATTTTTATTGAGCACTTACTGTGTACAGAGCACTGTACTAAGCACTTAGGAGAGTACAGTGCAGCAGTTAACAGACACATTCCCTGCCCACAATGAACTTACAGTTTAGATGGGGGGGGGAGACAGACATTAATATAAATAAATGAATTACCGATATGTACATAAGTGCTGTGGGGCTGGGAGGGGGGAAGAACAAAGGGAGCAATTCAGGGTAATGCAGAAGAGAGTGGGAGAAGAGGATAGGGGCTTTAAGTCAGGGAAGGCCTCTTGGAGGAGATGTGCCTTTAATAAGGCTTTGAATGTGGGGGAGAGTAATTGTCTGTCGGATTTAAGGAGGGAGGATGTTTTAGGCCAGAGGTAGGACGTGGGCGAGGGGTTGGCAGCGAGATAGATGAGATCAAGGCACAGTGAGAAGGTTAGCATTAGAGGAGTGAAGTGTGCTGGTTGGGTTGTAGTAGAAGAGTAGTGAGGTGAGATAGGAGGGGGCAAGGTGATGGAGTCCTTTAAAGCCAAAGGTGAGGAGTCTTTTGA
Organism: Tachyglossus aculeatus; assembly: GCF_015852505.1. Lineage (NCBI taxonomy): Eukaryota > Metazoa > Chordata > Mammalia > Monotremata > Tachyglossidae > Tachyglossus > Tachyglossus aculeatus. The sequence goes on along the minus strand of NC_052068.1, from coordinate 88,802,634 downwards.
GGAGTGGAGAGATATGTCACTGGAGTTTTTGGAGAAGTGGGGAGGCATATCCTGAACATTTTTGTAGAAAAATGGTCTGGGCAGCTGAGTGAAGTATGGACTAGAGTGGGGAGAGACAGGAGGCTGGGAGGTCAGCAAAGAGGCTGATGCAGTAATCCAGGTGGGATAGGATGAGTGATTATATTAGCTAAGCCACAATTAGCCACACTAAGTCACACTGCAATAACCCAGATCTCCCCTTCCAAGGCTCTTCTGAAATAGAGCATTTTTTTTAGGCCAGCCCTGATCTGGATGCATGTCTCCACGGCTGGATACAATAGTTTGGCCCCTGAGTGCTGGAGAGAGGTTGGAAAGCCTGCCTTTGAGTATGGCAAAATGGGGCATTTGCCCTAGTGCCACATTTTAGGGAGCATAATCACCATTATGGTACTTAGAATGTAACCTCTTTGTAGGCAGAGAAAGTGTCTACCAACTCGGTTACACTGTTCTCTCCCAAGCACTTAGTACAGTGTTCTAAACACAGTAAGGGTTCAATAAATATAAGTGATTGTTAAGTTTTGAGCACTGTACTGAGAGCTGGGTTAGAGCCAAGTTAATCAGGTTGGACACAGTCCCTGTCTCTCATGGGGTTCAAATCTAAGAAGGAAAGAGTAGGATATAATCACCATTTGGTAGATTAGAGAACTGAAGCACAGAGAAGTTTAGTGACTTTCCCAAGGTCACAAAGCAGACGTGGCAGAGCTGTGTTCTTTCTGCTAGCCCTCGTTGCTTCTCAGGACTATAAATGGGAAACAATGGTTTCAGGAGCCGGCTCTGGTTACGACAGGGAGAGGATTGGTGAGGAAATGTGTAAAGAAGAAACTTTGGCCAACTCAAACAGTTCTCTACTCTTAAATTCCATCTGTCTACCCTAGACCAAGAGTCCCTCCATCATCCTCTTGAAAGGCAGGTGTGTTCACCTTGCTGGAATGCCTCCCTTCTCCTTAGTCAACGGCAACTGCTTCCTGTATTTCCCCTGAAAAGCCAGCACAAACATTGTGCAATTAATTCTTAACCCCTGTCTTTTCTTCTGCCTGAATTAGGGCCACTGTGCTTAACAAACTACTCGGCTCCTGCAGCCCAGATCTTTGATAGCAAGCGGCCTATTAGCAGATCTTTTCCCCCTAATTAAACATGCCTCAACACAAATAGCAAGCTAAAGGAGCTTCTGACAATAAGCATGATGAAGTGCCACTTGAGATGCCTTGAACTCTGATTTAGTAATTAAATACTATAGTAATTAATCGTCTGAGATTCAACTGGTAACAGTTTTGTGGTGGACTCAGTCAGAGATACCGGGATGATTTTGTTTTGTTTCTGCTGGTCGGCAGGCTACTCACACAGAGTGATAGAGGGTTGGAAGGAGGAGGTTGGTAAAGCCTGGGTTCCCTTTTGGAGTGTATCCCCAAAGAGAGGAATGGAAACCTTGGAACATCTCACCAGGGAAGAGTCAGTTAAAGGGCTGGAAATTAAGACCACTGGAGAAAGGCTAAAGAACTTGGATTATTTAGTCTAGAGAAGGGAAAATGAAGAGCTAGCTTTATGATCACATATCATCATCACTATAATCATCCCATCATCATCATCATCATCACCAGTGCATACTGAGCTGCTACTGTGTGCAGAGCACAGTACTGAGCATTTAGGAGCGTAAACAAAAAATAGACGTCACAATCCCTGACTCCAGGAAATTTACAGTCCTAACAATAATTGTGGTATTCGTTAGGTGCTTACTATGTACAGTCCCCTAGGCTGAAAGCTTGTTGTGGGCATGTAATGTGTCTACCAACTGTGATATATTGAACTCTCCCAAGCTCTCTGTACAGTGTTCTTCACACAGTAAACACCTCAATAAATATGATTGATTGATGGACTGATTGTCAAGCACTCTACTAAGCACTAAGGTAGATACAAGGTAATTGTGTCAGACACATTTCCTGTCCCACATGGGACCCAAAGTCCAAGTTCAATGGAGAGCAGGTATTGAATCCTCATTTTACATAATATATATCTTATGTAATAAGCACAGAGAAGTTAAGTGACTTGCCTAAGATCACCCAGCAGGCAAAGTGTTGGAGCCGGGATTAGAACCCAGGTCCTCTGACTTCTAGGCCTTTGCTTTTTCCACTAGGCCATGTTGCTTTTACAGTCTTCAAGTATATAAAGGACTATCAGATGACAAGTGATCCCTGGTTCATGCCCAGCATCTCCCCATTGAGGAAATGGAGATAAACTACACTATGAGAGATTAAGATTAGAAAGAAGAAAGATATTTTGGGGAAGCACCATGGTATAGTAGATAGAGACAGGCCTGAGAGTCAGAAGGCCATAGGTTTTAATCCCATCTCCACCATTTGTCTGCTGTGTGAGTCCAATGTGGGACAGGTACTGTGTCCAACTTGATTCACTTGCATCTACCCTGGCTCTAAGAACAGTTCTTGGCACATAGTAAGCTCTTAACAAGTAAGTGCTTAGTACAGTGCTCTGCACACAGTAAGCACTCAGTAAATATGATTGATTGAATGAAGTACCATTATTATTATTACTAATAAGAGTGGTTACATATCGAAATAGGTTACTGTAGAAGGCTGCACCGAGCTGTGTCCCTGAAGGCTTTTTAAGACCAAGGAACTCCAGGCTAAGGAGTGCTGAGGGTCAAAAGGACTGCTGATTCTTGGAAAGAAACTGCCCTGGTAGAAGAGTTGATGAATTCACCCTGTTTCTTGTCATAGAGAAGCAGCGTGGCTCAGTGGAAAGAGCACGGGCTTTGGAGTCAGAGGTCATGGGTTCAAATTCCGGCTCTGCCATTTGTTAACTGTGTGACTTTGGGCAGGTCACTTAACTTCTCTGTGCCTCAGTTACCTCATCTGTAAAATGGGGATTAAGACTGTGAACCCCTCGTGGGACAACCTGATCATCTTGTAACCTCCCTAGCGCTTAGAACAGTGCTTTGCACATAGTAAGCACTTAATACATTCCATCATTATAATATTTTTAAAAATGGTATTTGTTAAGCCAGGCACTATACTAAACACTGAGTAGGTACAAACTAATCATTTTAGACAAAGTCCATCTCTGGATGGGGCTCATAGTCTTAATCCCGATTTTACAGAAGAGATAGCTGAGATACAGAAAAGGTAAGAAACTTCTCCAAGATCACACAGAAGACAAGTGGTGGAGGTGGGATTAGAACCCAGAACCTCTGACTCCCAGGCCCAGGACACTAGGACAGGCTGCTTCTCTTCATAATGCTGAATGCTGTTGGAATTCCCATAAAAGCTTGCATATTCCAAACAGAACCCAAGTGTCCCAGTAGGCTGAGGCTCTGACAGATTGACTCAGGAATTTTCTATAAAGAAGTTTCGTAAACCACCGTCAATCAGCAGCTTTAATGCACAATTGCTAGCTGGATCTCACGCTGGGGTTGACATTGAGAAATGAGAGGTGGTCTCCAGGCACAGAATCAGAACTCAGTGGCAAATTGGGAAAAATAAGTAAAAAGACTCCAGGAGAACCATTGGATTTGCTCTTACTCTTTTCCTCCCTCCCTCCCTCTCTTGCCCTCTGTCTTCTCTGAAAGGTCCCTCCCTGAAAAGCAGAGCTCATCCATTCCAGAGTCCTTTATTGTTCAAAACAGAAATGTCTAATTTTAATGGAAAAATCTCCTGTTCTAAAAATGTATATGCATGTATGCAGACAATTTTTAATCATTCATTGTAATGGTGGTCAGAGAGAAAATGGATAACTGCAAGCCCCAGATAATCTATGAATTCATCTTTTAGCCAGTGTAGTTTCAATCAATCATATTTATTTAGCACTTACTATGTGCAGAGCACTGTACTAAATGCTTGGGAGAGCACAACACAACAGAATTAGCAGACACGTTCCCTGCCCATAATTACCATGAAGGGGAGGAAAAGAGGGAGGGAAGATTTGAATTTGAATTTGTGGAGTTCTGTGGGAAGACTTCTACTAAAACCAAAGCCTTACACACTGAGCTACGAAGTCTGACTATCTCCTCTATGTCCCCCAACACAGCTTAATCAGGATGGCTGACAAGAAGCCAGATGAACTGCTTTGACAATTAGCTCCCTTTATTCCCCTGACCTCTTCTGAGCAGGAAAGACTAAAAGATGGGCTAGAGAAGAAGCAAAGAATCCAGGGTTTAAACTGTAAGCTCATCCTCTAGACTGTCAGATCACGGTGGGCAGGGAATGTGTCTGCTATATTGTTATATCGTACTCTCCCAAGAGCTTATTGCAGTGCTCTGCACACAGTAAGCACATAGTAAATACAATTGACTGGTTGACTGACTGTCTGAAAACCGACAAACAGGATAACCAGCCTCAGCAGGAAGATAGGAAATTGACTTTCTTCCTCCCCTAGACTGTAAGTGCCTTATGGGCAGGGAATGTGTCTACAAACTCTGTTGTACTATAGTCTCCCAAGTGCTTAGTCCAGTGCTCTGCACACAGTAAGTGCTCAATAAATACCACTGACTGATAAAATCACAGTCTCCTAGACTGTGAGCCCACTTTTGTGTAGGGACCATCTCTGTATGTTGCCAACTTGTATTTCCCAAGCACTTAGTACAGTGCTCTGCACACAGTAAGTGCTCAGTAAATATGACTGAATGAATGAAAATGGCTCTATCTCTCCATAATCAGCTGATGCACTGCTCCTTTTCTGTTTGATGGGTTGGTTTCTCCTTCTCTCATCCTTTTACAGTGGGTATTCCTCAAGGTCCTGTTCAGGTTCCTCTACCATTTTTATTTAATAATATTTGTTAAGTGCTTATTATATGCTAGGCACTGTACTAAGCCCTGGAATAGATACAAGTTAATCATATTGGACACAATCCCTGCTCCACATGGGCTCACATTCTTAATCCCCATTTTACAGACGATGTAACTGAGGCACAGAGAATTTAAGTGACTTGTCCAGGGTGACACAGCAGGCAAGTGGCAGAGCTGGGATTAGAACCCAGGGCCTCTGAATCCCAGGTTTGGGCTCTTTCCATTAGGCCAAACTGCTTCTCACGCTGCACCTACTCTGTCAGAAGGCTCATCTGCTCACAGTAATTATGGTATTTGTTAAGTGCTACCTATGTGCCAAGCACTGTTCCTGTCCCTCATGGGGCTCACAATCTAGGTAGGAGGGAGTAGGATTTAATCCTTACGTTACAGATGAGGAAACTAGGTGCAGGGAAGTTAAGTGACTTGTCCAAGGTTACACAGCCAACACACAGTAGAGCCACGTCCTCTGACTCCCAAGCCCATGCTCTTTCCATTAGACCACAATGCTCACATGGCTTCAACTAATCAGAAATTGTAGGAAAGGCATAGAACCAGGCTCCCAGGATTGGAGTGGAAATATGTTTCCTTCCCCCTTAAAGGGATCGATACCAAGACTGAATAGACACGCTCCATCCGAAAGGTCACCACACCTTCCGATTTCTCAAGCTGCCACCGTCAGCCCTGCTGGACAAATTTGGGTTAGATTCTTTCATGTTCCGCAGGCACATCCAGAAGAAAGATCTCTGGTGGGATTTGACTCTTCCGGAGGAGCTGGCTATTTAACGATGGAGAGTGAGGTATGGCCCCCTGCAAACCCAGAGGTTTGGGGGTCTCAGGTGGTGGGAAAGGTCACCAGGATCCACATTTGGGAATGCTGGGCTGGGGGCAAGAGAGAGTCGCTAGCCACTGACAGCTAGGTCACAAGATGATCCTGCTTCTGTCCCTCCCTCTTGACAATGTCCCCTCCCTGGTTTGCAATCTTGGAGGCAAGGGAGAGGGAGGGGGATCCAACCCTTAGAAAATTCCCAGGCCTAACCCTTCTTACTCAGCCCCTCTGTACCCAGCAAAAGGACGATAAGCATATGTAATTGAACATTCAATGATTTAATCTGATTTATTCTGAGAGGTCATCCTGACATATTTCCCCTACTGCCCCTTTAATTCTCATTCTTCTTCCTGCTCATATTACATGTAAATCATTTAGATTTGTCTGTCTTACTGTCTGAAGGGCAGAGAATATGTGTTTTTCTTTTGCTTTATTCTCTCAAATGTGTGTGTGTGTGTAGCCTTCAGATTATCAAATGAGACGCAGAGTGGCTCAGTGGAAAGAGCATGGGCTTTGGCGTCAGAGGTCATGGGTTCGAATCCCAGCTCCACCACATGTCTGCTGTGTAAACTTGGGCAAGTCACTTAACTTCTAGGAGCCTCAGTTACCTTATCTGTAAAATGGGGATGAAGACTGTGAGCCCCACGTGGGACAACCTGATCACCTTGTATCCCCCCAGCGCTTAGGACAGTGCTTTGCACATAGTAAGCTCTTAACAAATGTCATTATTATTATTATTATTATTATTATCAAATGATGTTAGTGATAGTGAGGTCCTACATGGGTGCAAATGTAGCTGAAAAGACAGATATGGAATCAATCAATCCATCAATAAATTATATTTATTGAGTGCTTACTATGTGCAGTGCTCTGCACTCTACTAAGCACTTGGGAGAGAACAGTATGGCAGAGTTGATAGACATATTCCCTGACCAAAGTTAGCTTACAGTTTAGAGGAGGAGACAGGCATAAATATAAATTGTGAGCAGGGAACATGTCTAACAACTCTGTTAGATTATACTTTCCTAAGTGCTTAGTACAGTGCTCTGCACATAGTAAGTGCTCAATAAATATGATAGATTGATGGATTAATTGATTGATAAACAAATTATATATAATATATACTTTAAAGATAAGTACATAAGTGTTGTAGGGTTGAGAGTGGGGTGAATATCAAATACCCAGAGGTCAAAAACCCAAGTACATAGATGATACAGAAGAGAGCTTGAGCCAGGGAAAAGAGGGCTAATCAGGGAAGCCCTCTTGGAGGTGATATGACTTCTAAAGGTCTATCAGAAGCTCTATGACCCTCAGTAACTTTCTCCTCAGACTCCACATCTCCAAAGGGAGAAATCTGGAATGATTCACCTCTAGATACTGACTCCATAATTTATTTATTTATATTAATGTCTGCCTCCCCCTCTAGACTGGAAGATCATTGTGGCCAGGGAATGTGTCAGTTTATTGTTAGTATTGTATTCTCCCAAGTGCTTAGTACAGTATTCTACACACAGTAAGCACTCAAAAAATATGATTGACTGATTGCTCTTAATAGATTGAGGATTTTTTTTAACAGTATGTGTTAAGCATTTACTATGAGCCAGGCACTCTACTAAGCGCTGGGATAGATACAAGCTAATCTGGTTGGACCACAGTCCCTGGTTTTACAGATCTATCCCCATTTTACAGATGAGGTAACTAAAGCAGAGAGAATTTAAGCGACTTGCCTAAGGTCACACAGCAGACTTGTGGCAGAACTGGTTTTAGGGCCTGGGTTCTTCTGACTTCCAGGCTTGAGCTCTATCCACTATGCTACACTGCTTCTGTTCTTTGACTGAAGGAAATAAAATCCTTATATCCATGGAGGTCAATTTGCTTACCTCCAGCCTCACTTGATGATTCTCCAGTTATCAGAACTTGCACGCAGATGAAATAGCCACGAGGCTGTCTTTCAACTCTGCTAGGCTAGCTTAGGACTATGATGTTCAATCAATTCATCAATCAATCATATTTATTGAGCACTTACCATGTGCAGAGAACTGTACTAAGCACTTGGGACAGTATGAAATCAAAGAGTTGGTAGGCATAATCTCTGCTTACAATGAGAGAAGGAGATAGACATTAATATAAATAAATTACAGATATGGACATAAGTGCCATGAGGCTGAGGGTGAGGCAAATAAAGGGTGCAAATCCAAGTGCAAGGACAATGCAGAAGGGAGTGGGAGAAGAGGAAATGAGGGCTGGGAAACATTCCTACCTGGAGTTTCCCCAGAGAGCTGCATGGTAAAGTTGTAATGATGTAACCTGTAAAGGATTTCAAGTAGAAGAAGCTAGAGGAATAGAAGATGGTTTTGATTTCATCTGTTTGATCATTCATACATACCCATCCAGAGAACTCATCCTTTAAGGATTCATAGATAGGTACTGATAATAATAATAATAATAAAAATAATGATAGCATTGTTAAGCACTTATGTTCCAGGCACTGTACTAAGACCTGGGGCAGATACAAGCAAATCAGGTTGGACACAGTTCCTATCCCATGTTGGGCTCACAGTTTCAACCCCCCATTTTCCAGTTGAGATAACTAAGGCACAGCGAAGTGAAGTGACTTGCCCAAAGTCACACAGCAGACAAGTGGAGGAGCCAGGATTAGAATCCATGAACTTCTGACTCCCAAGCCCATGCTCTAGCCAATTCACCATGTGCTTCTCTTCCCAAATCACAGATTGCTGTCGACAAGGTTGATCTATTCACTGCAAAGCTTTTCATTCATTCAGTCATATTTATTGAGCACTTACTGAGTGTTTGGAAAGTACAGTTCGGCAAAAGATAGAGACAATCCCTACCCAACAACGGGCTCACAGTCTGTAAGCTTTTCCTAGCTTGGTTTAATGCTTTTGTCTTCGAGTAGTTCATTCTGCCCATCTCAGCTGATGCACATCCCCTTTCTGTTCATCATACAGCAGTTCATCATTCCTTCAGGAGCTCCACTTAGCTGAGCTGTGCTGCTATGAGCTTTGTTCCAGGACTCTGGGACCTCAGTGTTAAGTCATCTTATCCTGCTATTTGATGTGAAATATGGCTCCTAGGTTGCACTGGTGAAACGGCTCCAGATCCTGGTTTTGTCTTTGAAAGCACGTTAAGGTCTCACAGTCATTTTCTGTTGTTGGCAGGGAATATGTCTACCATCTCTTTTATATTGTAATAATAATATTAATAATTGGGGTATTTGTTAAACACTTACTATGTGCCAAGCATTGTACTAAGTGCTGGGGTAGATACATGGTAACTGGGTTGGACAGGATCCCTGTTCCACATAAGGCTCACAGTCTTAATCCCCATTTTCCTGATGAGGGAACTGAGGCACAGAGAAGTTAAGTGACTTGCCCAATATCACAGAGCAGAAAATGGGCATAACTGGGATTAGAACCCATGTGCTTCTGACTCCCGGATCTGTTCCCTATCCACTAAGTCAGACTGCTGTATTCTCCCAATGCTTAGTATAGTGCTCTGCACACAGTAAGTGCCCTATAAATACACTGATTGATTGATTGATTGATTGATAAAAAGTTTGGGTGTCTCAGCATCCTTGTAGATATCTGACTTGGTGCTTGATACATTGTAGGTATGGTCTTTTCTGCATTTTGACTAAAACCATGCTAATCTTTTTAATTTTGTTTTCTACCTCGTCAGTCTGTGCATAGTGACCTAAGGTGGCTGATTTTTTTTTTTTTTTACTGGTATGTGCAAAACATTTCTATGTGCCAGGCACTCTTCTAAGCACTGGGATAGATATGAGTTAATCAGGTTGGACACAGTTCACGTCCCACATGGGGGGATTGCCGTCTTAATCCCCAGTTTACAGATGAGGGAACTGAGTCACAGAGAAGTTGTCACTTGCCCAAGGTCAAGCAGCAGATCGGTAGTGGAATTAGAACCCAGGTCCTTATGATTCCCAGGCCCATAGTTTTGCCCACTAGATCACACTGCTTCTCAAATTCACTCCCAGCAGTTAGTTATGTGTGTCCGGTGAACTTTTTTGTCCATGTGTTGATTTTTCCTGGGTATAGATTGCTCAGTATTATGGACTATGGACTACAGAGGAATTAATTCTCACAGGCTGGGGCCCAGAAAAGCCTGACATTTAGGGTAGAGACTTGCTGAAATAATAAAAATGTCTTGATTCTGTGGTAACAGGTGTATTCTAATCCATAGCTAAATATCACCCTCAACTACCATAGGTCATCGTCAAGTATTTACTGGGCTCTTGCCTAGTGCATCTTTTTGGATGTGTGCAGAGGACCAAAGGGAAAGATTTGGCATGTCCATGCCCAGACTCACAGAGGGATCAAGGCAGACAAACAGGAAATCCTCCTAAATATATACTGATTAATTGCACTTGGATTCGTACCTTTTATTCATTCCACCCTCAACTCCACAGCACTTCTGTCTTGTCTTGTCCTAGGCCGTCGAGTTGTTTCCAACCCATAGCGACACCATGGACATATCTCTCCCAGAACGCCTCACTCTCCAACTGCAATCGTTCTGGTAGTGTATCCATAGAGTTTTCTTGGTAAAAATACGGAAGTGGTTAACCACTGTCGCCTTCTGAGCAGCAAACTTGAGTCTCCACCCTCGACTCTCTCCCAGGCCGCTGCTGCCCAGCATGGATGAGTTTTGACTTGTAGCAGATTGCCTTCCACTCGCTAGCCACTGTCCAAGCTAGGATTGGAATGAGTAGGCCTCTGCTTGACTCTACCTCCCATAGCCAAGACTGGCAGAGTACTGGAAACTCTCTAGGTGCATCCCTGAGAGGGGTCAGCACTTCTGTACAGATCCATAGTTTATTCTGTTGACTGTCTCCCCCTCCAGACTGTAAGCTCTTTGTGGGCAGGGATCATGACTATCATATCTAGTACATTGTACTCTCCCAGGTGCTAGTGCCGTGTTCTGCAGAGTAAGTGTTCAATAAGTGTGATTGATTGAGAAAAAGGCACCAGGAAGTCTACTGTTTTTACACAAAAGAAGGATGATTGGGAAGAGAAGGACGGAAGGACGGATTCTCTGCCTTACGCTCAGTCCCCATTGTGTAGGAGATATTCCCAAAGACCTCACTACCCAGGTTAGAGATCCCAGAATCTTCTGGGGAGGTGATGTCAGAGAGGAAGAGCTGCCCTCCGATGAGACGATTGGAAATGTAAATGTGCAAGAGCCAGGTCAGTCTTTAGGCTGGTGCCTTGCTGGATCTCTGCTTTGCCTGGAGGAGAAGGATTTTTATGAATAGAACCCAGATTGCAAGAGAGGCACAGGCCCCATCTGTCCACTCATCCTACTCAATTTGATTCCATTCACTCTCCTTTGTCTGTTTCCCATCGCGGCGGATTTTGATAATCTCACAAGAGGCACGGAGCAAATGCTTACTGTTCTAAATGACTATAAAGAAAACCCGGGCAGCTCTGGCAGATAATGGCCGGGCACTCTCCGTTCAGGTATCGTTTTATGGAGACCTTTAGAACACAGGAATGGGAGCCCAAGACATTTCCAATAGGTATTCAGTGAGGTTAAAATATCTGCACAGATTGGCTATGGCTAATGTCAATGGCATTATAAGAGCTGCTTGGAGATTTCGCCCTCGCCTTTGATATGACAATAGTGAGAGGGGGCAGAGTTGGAGGGAAGCTATTTTGCTTTTATTTTAATTTGAAATGGAACATAGAATGGCTGCTCTGTAGAATTTGATTAAAATTGAGCCGTGATAGGAGGATCCTTGTGGGGTCTTTTCTTATGGGGGTGCGGTGGGTGGGGGAGGGAAGGAAGGAAGCAGGCAGATATGCTGAAGAGTATTCCCAATGGGGAAGATTGGAAGCATTGCAGATATTGCTGAACCCCTTGGCAAATCTGAGGGAATAAAAACATGATTGTTATTTCCAGTGTGTACAAAAAACCTTCTTCCCCTCTTTCAAATCCAGAACACATGAAACTCATAGGATTAAAACTCAAATGCTAGGAGTGAGTTTGAGACAGTGCTGCTGCTGCTGAAAATAATAATAAAGGTGGTATTTGTTAAGCACTTAATATGTGCCCAACACTGTCATAATCGCTGGGTTACTTATGAGATTTATGTTATGTGTGTATCTATTGCTTCCCTTTACAAGTAATTTATTGTAGTGTCTATCTTCCTTACAAGATTGTAAACTCCTTGAGGACAGAGATAGTGTCTACTTATTCTGTTGTCCTCTCCCAAGCACTTAATGCAGTGTTCTGTATCCAGTAATTGTGCAATAAATAGTATTGATTTGATTGATCAATTGATGATAAACAGATTGGACACCGGTCCCATACAGTGCTCACAGTCTAAGGGAGAAGGAGATTAGGCATTTTCTCCTCATTTTAACAGATGAGGAAACTGAGACGCAGAGAAGTTTAGTGATTCGCCCAACATCACACCATAGGCAAGTGGCAGAGCTGGGATTCTCAAATGGTGGCTGTGCTGAAAGGAAGTATCCCAGCTTGCAGAGAAAAACTCCAACTCTAAGAAGTGGAAGAAGGCAGAAGAGTTGGGCCATAAAATATATACACCAGGCAACAAAGCAAAATAAAGTCTTTAGTGGTATATTCACCAAAGCAGCATGAAAGCAATAGCTACTGGCATCTTGCAGCCACTCGGATGTAAAACCGGATAACATCAATAAAAATTAAATGCAGGGAATACCATTAGTGCAAGACAAAGGTTACAAGTCAGGGGATGCGAAAGTTAGTATCGCTAACAAGCCCATGTCGCACATCATCGTCTATGCATTCCATTATATGTGGAATACAGTATTTTAATGTGCGGGTGCACAGCATGGAGGTGAATAATGAATTTTTTTTTCTTTTGCAAAGAAAAGGCCCAGGAACTGGATGGCTTTGCTTGGTGAATGGGGCAGAATGTGGTCTCCTCAAGCAGTGTGGCTTAGTGGAATAAGCACAGGCCTGGAAGTCAAAAGACCTGGGTTCTAATCCTGCTCCTCCCCTCATCCTCCGAGTGATATCGAGTAAGTTCCTTAACTTCTCTGTGTCTCTGTTCCTCGTCTGTAAAATGGGGATTCAATACTGAACCTGAACCGATCATCTTGAATCTGTCCTGGTGCTTAGTACACTACTTGGCACGTGGTAAGTGTTTAACAAATATTACTATTATTATTATTATGATTCATGTCCTTCCCTTTGTTTTTGACTGTTTGTTGAATTCCTACTGGAGGTATGTGCCACATTTCCAGGAGCAAAACCCTCCACCACTATCATATGTTTCCCAGTTAAAAAAATCTTGGTCTTTTTAATCAATCCACCAATCAATAAAACAATGGTATTTTTTGAGCGCTTACTGGGTTCAGAGCACTGTACTAAGCGCTTGGGAGAGTACAGTACAATAGAATTGGTAGAAACATTCCCTGCCCACAAGTTTACAGTCTAGAGGATAAACTTTAATGGGGACTACACCCACAGTATGTCAGCAGAGCTTCAAGCAACAGAACACTCTTGGCAGGTTGGAAGGGAAAGTGTGTTAGATGGATGCAGAGAAGATTAGGAGCAGGGAATATTCCACAATAGCAGAGGTTACATTTTCTTCAGCAAAAGTCAGTTAGCTGTACCATCCCTCCCAGGATTTCTCCTTTTTTTAAAAGGTATTTATTAAGTGCTTACTAAGTGCCAGGCACTATTCAAAGCCCTAGGGTAGAAATAAGTAATCGGGTTGGATACAGTCCATGTCCCAAATGGGACTCACAGTTTTAATCTCCATTTTACTGATGAGGTAACTGAAGGGCAGGGAAGTGAAGTGACTTACCCAAGGTCACTCAGCAAATTAGTGTCAGAGCTGGGGTTAAAACCCAAGTCCTTCTGACCCCCAGGCCCATGCTCTATCCACTGGGCCATGCTGCTTCTCATGCTGCTGGTGAGCAGGATCCCCTTGACCACCAACCTCCCCCCAGCTTGGACTCCCGAGGCTCCTATATATGCTCTCCCACCTTGGGATCCTCCCCTCCCATCAGGAATGAAATTTAATAATAATGATAATTATAATCATTTGTTAAGCACTTACTATGTGTCAAGCACTGTTCCAAGCACTGAGGTAGATACAAGCTAATCAGGTAGGACACAGTCCCTGTCCCACATGAGGCTCACAGTCTTAATCCCTATTTTACGGATGAGGCAATTGAGGCACACAGAAGTTAAGTGATTTGCCCAAGGTCACACAGCAGACATGTGGTAGAGCCAGGATCAGAACTCAGGGTCCTTCTGACTCCTAGGCTCGTGTTCTAGCCACTATAGATAATAATAATAATAATAATGGCATTTATTAAGCACTTACTATGTGCAAAGCACTGTTCTAAGTGCTGGGGAGGTTACGAGGTGATCAGGTTGTCCCACGGGGGGCTCACAGTCTTAATTCCCATTTTACAGATGAGGTAACTGAGGCCCAGAGAAGTTAAGTGACTTGACCAAAGTCACACAGCTGACAAGTGGCGGAGCTGGGATTTGAACGCATGACCTCTGACTCTGAAGCCCACACTCTTTCCACTGAGCCACTCTGCTTCTCATGCAGAGATATCTCTGCAGAGATAATAATAATAATAATAATAATAATAATGTTGGTATTTGTTAAGCGCTTACTATGTGCAAAGCACTGTTCTAAGCACTGGGGGGAACACAAGGAGATGAGGTTGTCCCATGTGGGGCTCACAGTCTTAATCCCCATTTTCCAGATGAGGGAACTGAGGCACAGAGAAGTGAAGTGGCTTGCCCAAGGTCACACAGCAGACATGTGGGGGAGGTGGGATTCGAACCCATGACCTCTGACTCCCAAGCCCACGCTCTTTCCACTGAGCCACACTGCTTTAGTAGTAGATAGTACTTTAGATAGTAGGCCATGCTACTTTCCCAGCATTGAGTCACCATCATGGCTGCCCCTTTCCCAGGGACAGATCCAAGTTCCCAAGACCACCACGGCCACAAGGAGCAAGTGGGGCTGGGCCAGACCAAGATGGAGGAGGAGGCCTGGGAAGGGACCACTGCTGTGCTGCGCTTTCCCCGCCCCACCCAAGATACTTCAAGGCTCTCTACCAACTTGCCCCACCTTCCCTATCTACTCACTTCACCTGCTATTCTCCAATTTACTCTCTCAGCTCCTCCCAAGCCACCTTCTATCTGTTGTCTTGTTTTATGCTGCCGAGTAGTCTCTGACCCATAGCGTTGCCATGGACCCATCTCTCTCAGAATGCCTCACTTCCATCTACAATTGTTCTGGTAGAGTATCCATAGAGTTTTCTTGGTAAAACTACAAAAGTGGTTGACCATTCCGTGCCTCCTTCCATGCAGTAAACTTGACTCTCTGCCTTCGACTCTCTCCCATGCTGCTGCTGCCCTGCACAGGTGAGATTTGACTTGTAAAAGATTCCTTCCACTCTTTAGGCCCTGCCCAAGCTAGGAATAGAATGGATATGCTTCTGTTTGACTCTCCTTCCTTTAGTCGAGACTGGTAGAGTACTGGAAACTCTCCAGGTGTGACCCTGAGAGTGGACTTCTTTCTGTACCTCCCACTCATCTTTCCTTCCTCCATCACCTTTCTCTGGCTTGTTCCACTGGCTTGGAGCTCCCTCCCACAACCCATAGACCACAGCTCTCTCACACTGAAGCCCCTCCTAAAATCCTACCTTCTCCATCAAGACTATCCCGTTTAAGTTCCCAGGACCTTGGCCATATAAACCCATCAGCCAGCTCTAGAACTTCTGCACTTGTTTAGACCCATCCTTGGCACTCACGTTTATATGTTTATCCAATTATTTATTTGAACACTCCAGTTGAAATAGTGTGGAAGCTTCTTATGGGTAGGGATTATTTATACCTACTCTTTTGTATTGTCCTCTCCCAAATGCTTAGTGCACTGCTCTACAAATGGCAAGTGATAAATAAATGCCATTAATTAATTGACTGATTGGTAGGGATCATGTCTACTCTTTATTGCAGTGCTTCCCAGTGCCAAATACAGTGCACTGCTAACCTAGTGGGTATTCTATTATTATTATAGTTAAAATAATAATAACAATAACTATTATTATAACTATCATTATGAATGTCCAACAATGCTCATTCTCCTTTGGCTGTGTTGGTCCTGTGGGCTGTTGATAAAAGAAGTAATGACCATGACTACCATGGTAAGTTTATTCTAAATTCTATTTATTCTAAATTCTAAATGTATACATTTATTCTAAATTCTAAATGTGGAGGAGGGATGATTTTTCTGCAGGAATCACAGGGAAGAGGGCATTGAATTGATGGCAGCAGGAAGGATGGAAATTGTTTGAAAAACCTCCTCGGGATAGGAAGGGAGTGAGATTTTCTGATCTCCAGGTGGAGATGACAGGGAAGAGCGACAATGATTTTCCTTCCATTGGAGTAAATGTCAGGCCTCCTGTTTCACAGATGTATGGAAGGTGGATTGGAGCAGAGGCTCATCACAATACATAATGCTACAGGAGTAGCATCTTGCTGTTTCAAAACAAAACAGGGCTTTGAAAGCTTATCACTAAGATAGGCTATCTCCTTTGACAAATCTCAGCTCAACAGGTATTAAGCAGTATGTGAAGTGCTTGTAGAATGCTTTAATAACCTTCTAGCAACACATGGCATTTACATAGGTTCTTTACTTTGAGAAGCAGCATGCCCTAATGGATACGGCACAGGATTGTCAAGTCAGAAGGACTTGGGTTCTAGTCCCAGCTCGGCCACTTCTCTGCTGTGTGACCTTGGGTAAGTCACTTAACTTCTCTTTGCCTCATTTACCTCATCAGTAAAATGAGGATTAAGACTGTGAACCCCATGTGGGACAGGGACTGTGTCCAACCTGATTTACTTGTGTCCAACCCAGAGCTTAGTACAGTGCCAGGCACATAGTAAGAGTTTAAGAAATAATACAATTATTATTATCGACACGCCTATAGCTCTTCAGACAACTCGCTGTCAGTCAGCCAATCAATCAATCCACCATATTTATTGATTGCTCCTGTTTGCAGAGCACTGTATTAAACACTTGAGAGAGTACAATATAACAGAGTTGGTAGACTTGTTCCCTGAACACACTAGTCCTCACCTTTTTCCCAAGTGGCAGAAAATATTATTGTTTTAGTCTACAAGTGGAAAGATGAGGCTCGGAGAGGCTAAGTGACTTGCTCAATGTCACACAGAAAGTCATGATTCAAAGCAGAATTAGAACACAGACCTTCCAGTACTTAGGTCAATATTCTCCTCATTAGACCACACCATGACTAGCAATCAGTCAATCAATCATTTAATGAGCACTTACTGTGTGAAAAGCACTGTACTAAGCTCTTGGGAAGAGTACAATGCACTGTGTAGACACAGTCCCTCATTATTACCTTCCCTTAACAATGGCCTTCTACAAGTTTCACACCATGTGCCGACATGGTTATTTCAACAATGTCATTTTTAATGTGATATTTTACAATCCAACCAGTTATAGTTTCAGTGCTGTAAGCAGCATCTTCAGTGTCCACTAAAGGGACATGCCTCCAGCAACACCTGATTTCTCCTAGAGAGAAACCAAGGCAACAGGGAGTCTTGAACCTTGGCTGACGGATTTGGAAAGAGAGGTAACAGAAAGATTAAGTTGGACAACTTAGAAGGGGTAGAATGATACATTGGTAAATGGAATGAAGACATTCAGCTGTTCAAGGGTCCCTTCCAATCTCAATTTCTAACCCAGCCTGGCAAATACCCACTTGCCCACTCAGTTCAAACAATCAATCAATCAGTGGGATTTATTGAGTGCTCACTGGTGGGCAGAGCACTGTGCTAAGTCCTTGGGAGGATGCAATAAAGTTGGTAGACACACTCCCTGCTCACGATGAGTTTACAGTCTAGAAGGAGAGACAATATCAATAAATAATTTATAATTTATAAATGCATAAGCGCTGTGGGGTTGAGGGTGGAGCAAATGCCAAATGTCCACAGGTCACAGACCCAAGTTACTCAAAAAGAATAACCATCCCTGTTCAGTGACTGATGAAGGGTGCTTATTTATTTAACCATTTTTGTGTACGTCCTGGTATGAGTAGAGAACATTCCTCTAGGGAAGTGTGGGCTGTTATAAGTATTTGCTTGGGTACTTTCATTCAATCATATGTATTGAGCACTTACTGCTTGCAGAGCATTGTACTAAGCACTTGGAAATTGCCAAGCAATTCAGCAACAAATTGACATAATCCCTACCCAACAATGGGCTCACATTCTAGAAGGGGAGAGGCAGACATCAAAACAAATAAACAAACATCAATAGCATCAATGTAAATAAATAGAATTATAGATATATACATGTCATTAATAAAATGAATAGAATAATAAATATGTACATATATACACAAGTGCTGTGAGGCAGGGAGGGGGGTAAAGCAGAGGGAGGCAGTCGAAGTGATGGGGAGAGGAGGAGGAGCAAAGGAAAAGTGGGGTTTAGACTGGGTACTTATTTGCAAGGCAGTGAAAAGCTGTAATTATCATATGTACCCACTTGCTTCTGGACTCCTGTCGGTCACTTGAAAAGCAGCTGTTCTGATAATAGTAATAATTATGATATTTGTTAAGCACTTACTACGTGCCAAGCATTTCTTCTGTGGTATTTGTTAAGCACTCACTATATACCAGACACTGTAGTGGCACTGGAATAGACACAAGCTAATGAAGTTGGACCCAATCATTCCAGTACCACAGCTCACATGGGGCTCCCAGTTTTAATTCCCATTTTACAGATGAGGGAACTGATGCACAGAGAAGTGAAGTGAATTGCCCGAGGTCACTCAACAGACAAGGTGCAGATCTGGGTTTAGAATGCAGGTCCTTCTGACCCCCAGGCACATGCTCTATCCATTAAGCCACACTGCCTCCTGTTCTAATTTCTGGGGTAGATACAAGTTAATCAGGTCGGACCCAGTTCCTTTTCCATATGGAACTCACAATCTGATGCCTGTTTACTTGTTTTGTTTTGTTTTGTTGTCTGTTTTCCCCTTCTAGACTGTGAGCCCATTGCTGGGTAGGGACTGTCTCTATTTGTTCCTGAATTGTACTTTCCAAGTGCTTAGTATAGTGCTCTACACACAGTAAATGCTCAATAAATACAACTGAATGAATGAATAAGTAGGAGGCCAGGGGATTTAATCCCCAATTTACAGATGGGGTAACTGAGGCACAAAGAATTAATTCATTCATATTTATTGAGCACTTACTGTGTGCAGAGCACTATGCTAAGCGCTTGTAAGAGTACAATACAACAATAAACAGACACATTCCCTGTCCACAACCAGGTTACAGTCTAGAGAAGAGGGAGACTAACATTAATATTATTAACTAATATTAATAAACAAATAAATTATAGATATGTATGTAAGTGCTGAGAAGTGAAGTCACTTGCCCAAAGTCACAAAGCAGACAGGTGGCCGAGCTGGGATTTAGAACCCAGGTCCTTCTGATTCCCAGGCTCACGTTCTACCCACTAGGCTATACTGCTTCCTGTTCAGAGACAAAGGATGTGATTAAAGGCAGCAGCCGGTCAGTGCAGTGCAGCTCTGTGTGTCATCGACGGGCTATCGCTTCTGATTCATTAGGCCCCATGGAAAAACAAACAACATCTTCGAGTCCCACTACCCACAGTTCTCGGTGGTGCACGCTCAATTTTAAAACAATTAAAACAGCTGGTTGGAAACTTGAACAGCAGTGGAGGGCATATGAGCAGAGAGATCGTTATTTAATTTTGAAAAACATCCGTCCTGTCAGAGGGGTGTTCTGCCCGAAACACAATTGATTACCGCAGTTCAGGAGCATAGAGCACAGCCACATTTTCCTACTAAGAAGCTTCACTCTGCCAGCAGTGACATCCAGTGCTCTGATAGCTCTCCTGCTCAGGAAATGGACACCATGATGACTTAGTCCGCTCTGCTGACTTTTCTCTCTCCTGGCTCTAGAAAGCCTTGTGTACTTCCCAGACAAACAGGCAACCGAGGAAATTCCACCAATTGCAGTTTACTCTGGCATGGGGCACCAAAGATAAACGGAGTAAAAGCAACACAGAATCCTCAGTTTGGATTGGAAGGGAACACGGACATTGTGCCTAACTAAGAGAGAAGCGACATGACCTAGTGGAAAGAGCATGGGTTTGGGAGTCAGAGGACTTGGATTCTAATCCTGGCTCTGCCATTGCTTGCTGTGTGACTTTGGGCAAGTCACTTAATTGCTCTGTGCCTTAGTTTCCTCTACTGTAAAAAGGAGACTAAATAACTTTTCTCCCTCCTAGTAATTAGACTCTGAGCCCCCATGAGGGACAGGGACTATTTGTCCAACCCAAGTACCCCAGCACTTAGAACAGTACTTACTTGTCACAAATATAAAAATAATAGCAACCATAATAGTGACAATGATAGTAACTGAACTTTGGTACTCACAACCACCCATAACATTTTTGTACATATCAATTTATATTCTTTAGTACTTGGGTCCAACTTCATTAGCTGGAATCTACCCCAGGACATATATAGTAAGCACTTAACAAAAACCATATGGTAAGCATATTGTTGTCTTATGCTGTTGAGTTGTGTCCAACCCATAGGGACACCATCGACTCATCTCTCCCAGAACGCCCTACCTCCATCTGCAATTGTTCTGGGCAGTTTATCCATAGAGTTTTCTTGGTAAAAATATGAAAGTGTTGTACCATTGCCTCCTCTGTGCAGTAAATCTGAGCCTCCACCCTCAACTCTCTCCCGTGCTGCTGCTGTCCAGCACAGGAGTTTTGACTTGTAGCAGATTGCCTTCCAATTGCTAGCCACTGTCCAAGCTAGGAATGGAATGGATATGCCTCTGTTTGACCCTCCTTCCCATAGTTGACACTGGTAGAGTTTTGGAAACTCTCCAGTTGCGACCCTAAGAGGGGAGAAAGCATATATTAAGCACTTAACAAATACTTTAAAAAACACTGCTTGGCACATAAGAAGTGCTTAGCATATGCCATTATTATTATTGTTATTATTAATAACATATGCTATTGCTTAGGGTTTTCCATTCCCATTTTTCCTCTTAGCAGGAAGTCATCTTTGTGTCGACCTCTGCCAATAGACTGTGAGCTCCCTGAGGGCAAGTATTGTGTCCCTTACCTCTTCTTTAGTCTCTCAAGAACTTAGTATGGGGTTCTGCACAGAGTAGACACTCAATTGATATTTTGATTTATTGATAAAGTGCATTTACACCATAAGTTGGGCTGGGGAAAACAAAAGCAGAGGGAACTCGTATGAGTCAGAATTGTTTCTGTTTGCAGAATAAGAACATGCTTTGGTTGGAGAGAAGGTTGCAACTCTAGGTCCAATAGAGTTTCAGGGATTATCCATGCATTTCAATTACCCAAGCTCTCCCCGTCTTCTGTGACCAAGGATAATAGAGCGATGGCTGCATCCTTCTTCCTTGTGATGTATGTTGTCCTGTCCTTCTCTCTCCCCATCTATTTTTATGGAATTTGTTAAGTTCTTACTATGTGTCAAGCACTTTTCCAAACACTGGATAGATCTGTGTTAACTGGGCCAGATACAATCAAAATTCAAAACTCAAGTTCTCTTGCTGTCCTCTCCCCTAGTCTCAGCTCCCCTGTATCTATTCCTTCTGACTCAGTTTGGAACTAATTCGAACTATCCTTTCTATTTCAGAAGGAAACTCCCAGCCCCAGTGTCCAGTGTATGTGTTGGGTGGGGGTGGGAGGAAGGAAGGCGGATATAGGATTCCACCCTCTACGGAGAAGCCTACGTCAGCTCACCTCAGAGGTACCTCAGACGTAGAACACGGTTTACAAAAACAACAAAAAAAAATGTTTTCCCACTTACAGCAAACAGGCATGTTGCAAGAAGAGAGAGCAGTTTTATAAAAAGTTTTGTGACAGCAGTCATGTTTGTGTTACATTGGGTTACACTCTGGGAAGCGGGGTGGGAGGAAGAGTGAAAGCTGAATTTTTTTAAGTTTCTGGTACCCCTAGTATTCTAAGTACTAGCCTCCACTTGGCTCTGAGCAGTGGGCTGGAGAGTGGGCAAACTCTCTTGCCCAGTACACGGGCTGCCCACTGCGCCATCAATGCATATGACATTCAGTAAGGGCGGCCCTCCCAGGGGCCTCTTGGGGGGATCTGGCCCCTCTCACAGGGGCAAGCCTCGTGAGGCCCCATTCCGTTGTGTATTGTGATAGTGGGTGGGCATGGCCAGGGTGGGGGCGGTGTTAGGAGGGTATAGCATCAGCCCCTTAGATTTAAATCACTCAATCTTCTTGTCCCCTCCTACCTTACTTGCCTGATTTCCCATTAAAACCCAGTTTACACACTGCACTCCTCTAATGCCGACCTACTCACTGTACCATAATCTCGCCTCTCTCCCCACTGACCTCTCACCCACATCCTGCTTCTGGCCTGGAACACCCTCCCTCTTATCTGACAGATGATCACTCTCCCCTACCTTTAAGCCTACTGAAGGCACATCTCCTCCAAGAGGCCTTCCCTAAGTCCTCCTTTCCTCTTCTCCCACTCCTTTCTGCATCACCCTGACTTGCTCCCTTTATTCATCCCCCTTCCTATCTTCACAACACTTAAGTACATATCTGTAATTTTGTTTATTCATATTAATGTCTGTCTCCCCCCCCCACCCCCCCAGCCTTGGCTGTGAGCTCCTTGTGGGCAGGGAATGTGTCTGTCTTATTGTTATATTGTACTCTCCCAAGCACATAATCGATCAATCGTATACAGTACTCTACATCCAGTAAGCATTCAATAAATACAATTGACTGACTGACTGAATGACTGAGGCTCAGCAGATCCAAATAATTCACATCCAAATGTCACCCTGGAACTGGGTTTTTTCTTGTTTTTTGTTTATTTTTAATTTAATGGTACTCATTAAGAGCTCACTGTATGTCAGGCACAGTGCTGAACATTGGGGTTGATGCAAGGTAATCAGGTTAAACCCAGTCCCCATCCCACATGGAGCTCACAGTCTAAGTTGGAGAGAGATGTTATAGAGGCTAGGCATTGAGATTGAGGGGGTCCTATGGCCAATGCTGGGGGTACTCAAACTATATATAGCTAGGGAATACCGGAAGGAATAGGAGAATGGGGTGGAACAGGCAGTTTCTGGCAGTAGCACAAAAGGCAGGAACCAGGGGCTACACAATTGTAAGTAGAACACAAAATGTGGATGGGTTCAGGACAGTTGCAAGTCCCGTGGAGAAGGGATAATGGGGGTGACAACAAAATAGATCATTCCCTCTCCACCAGGAAAGCTATTGAGAGTGGCAATATCGAAGGGGCAGGAAAACAGCTCCCAGATAATCAGCCCATTATTAGCAGACCCAGCCATGACCTAGTGCAAGAGTTGACTCCCAACCAGAAGACCCCCTCAAAATATGCAGACACATCTCAAAAGGCCCCGGGCCGCCCAGATCAATTTCTGAGGAGAGGAGGCCCACCTTTAGGGTGGAACCAGAAAGGGACAAGGTGTGTTGGTGCATATAAAAGGGATTTGCAGGTAATAGTGCACTGGTTTCTGAACTAGTGTAGTCAGTCAGTCAATCATATTTATTGAGTGCTTATTGTATGCAGAGCACTGAGCTAAGCACTTTGGATAGTACAATACAACAATAAACACATTCCCTGCTCACAATGAGCCAGTAAACTGCGTTATTATGGACCACTTGATGTGACATCTCACTCTTGGATTGGTAATTATATCGGGGTGATAGGTGGGTTCTTTTCTTTTTGGGGGTGTTCTCTTATAGGAACCCCTTTATGTTGCTGTCAGGAGGCAGTTGTCAACAACAAGAGGAAGATTTTAACCCCATTTTATGGATAACTGAGGCACAGAGAAGTTGAGGGACTTGTCTAGGGTCTTACAGCTTACAAGTGGGAGAGCTGGGATTAGAACCCAGGTCCTCTGACTCCCAGGACTGTGTGGTCTTCCCAGGACTGTGGGGCTTCACTCTGCTGCCTGATTCATTTTCTGAAAAACAGTTCAGTCCATATCTCCCCACTCTTCAAACACCTTCAGCCCATCCAAAAGAGCTGGGGCTTGGGGGTCAGAGTTTGGGGGTTCTAATCTTGGCTCCGCCACTTATCAGTCATGTGATTTAACTTAACTTCTCTGTGCCTCAGTTACCTCATCTGTAAAAGGGGGATTAAGACTGTGAGCCCCACATAGGACAGCTTGATTACCTCATATCTACCTAAGCGCTTAGAACAGTGCTTGGCACATAGAAAGAGCTTAACAAATACTATTATTATTGTTATAATACAGTAACTCCTGACCATCTACTTCTTAGGCACTCAATCACCTTCCCCCACTCCTATTTGATCTCACTGATCTCCTATCTCAACCCAGCCAGCTCACTTCACTGCTTCAACATCCACCTTCTCACTGTACTTTGATCTCATTCTATCTCACCACCAACCTCTTGCCCAACATCCTCCCTCTGACCTGGAACTGTCTCCCATTTCAGCGCTTAAAACAGTGCTTGGTACATAGTAAGAACTCAACAAGTACCATAATTATAATGAGCACCAAAATTATTATTTCATGTCCAATGGTCCATTGGTCTCTTCGTATTCAAAACCCTATTAAGATCACCTTACACAGGCATTATTACTCGGTAAAGGGAAGCATGTGACCATTTACCATAGCTCAATGGAAAGAGCCTGGGCTTGGGAGTCAGAGGTCATGGGTTCAAATCCCGGCTCTGCCAATTGTCAGCTGTGTGACCTTGGGCAAGTCACTTCACTTCTCTGGGCCTCAGTTACCTCATCTGTAAAATCGGAATGAAGACTGTGAGCCCCACGAGGGACAACCTGATCACCTTGCATCCTCCCCAGCACTTAGAACAGTGCTGTGCACATAGTAAGTGCTTAATAAATGCCATCATTATTATTATTATTATATCATATCACCTCCAAGAAACCTTCTAAAACTAAGCCCTTGTTTCACCTCCTACAGCACTTGTATATATTTGTACAGATTTATTACTCTATTTTACTTGTACATATTTACTTTTCTATTTATTTTGTTAATGGTGTGCATATAGCTATCATTCTATTTATTCTGACGATTTTGACACCTGTCTACATGTTTTGTTTTGTTGTCTGTCTCCTCCTTCTAGACTGTGAGCCCGTTGTTGGGTAGGGACCATCTCTATATGTTGCCAACGTGTACTTCCCAAGTGCTTAGTACAGTGCGCTGTGCACGGTAAGAGCTCAATAAATACGATTGAATGAATGAATTTCACCTAAATCACACCCCCTTCTGCACTGCCTATCACTCAGTTCTGTATCCCTTAAGCACTGATATTCACTTTTATTCACTCCACACTCAGCCACACAGAACTTACACTCTTCCTTTTCCCCCTTCTGTAATTTGTTTTAATGTCTGTCTCTCCTCTTGACTCTAAACTTCTTATGGGTAGGGATCGAATCTACCAACTCTATTGTATTTTGCTTTTCCAGATGCTAGGTATAGTGCTCTGTACAAAGTTAGCACTCAAAAAATACGATTAATTGAGTGATCAATTACAACTTAGTGAGGGAAACAGACCTACGTAATCCTTATAAGTAGCATGAGCAGGAGAAAGGACCTGCATTGACTAGGGAATAGAACAAATATATCAGAATGAATCTCAGAAAAAAGCAGAATGAATAACTAAATTCCCAATTCTACAATTAGGGAAGTAGCATGTGGCCTAGTGAATAATAATAATAATAATAATAGTATTTGTTAAGTGCTTACTATGTGCAAAGCACTGTTCTAAGCACGGGGGAGATACAAGGTGATCAGGTTGTCCCACTTGGGGTTCACAGTCTTAATTCCCATTTTACAGATGAGGTAATTGAGGCACAGGGAAGTTAAGTGACTTGCCCAAAGTCACACAGCTGACAAGTGGTGGATCCGGGACTAGAACCCATGACATCTGACTCCTAAGCCTGGGCTCTTTCAACTGAGCCATGCTGCTTCTCTAAACTGTGGGCCTGGGAGCCTGAGGACTGGGGTTCTAATCCCAGCTCCACCACTTGTCTTTTGTGTGACCTTGGGCAAGTCACTTAATTTCTCAGTGCCTCAGTTTCCTCAACTGAAAAATGGGGTTTCCATACCTGTTCTCCTTCCTACTTAGACTGTGAGCCCCATGTGGTATGGGGACTGTGTCCAAACTGATTAACTTGTATCTCAACACATAATAAGTGCTTAGCCAATACAATAAAAATTGAATATCATCATCATCATCGATCATATTTATTGAGTGCTTACTGTGTGCAGAGCACTGTACTAAGCGTTTGGGAAGTACAAATTGGCAACATATAGAGACAGTCCCTACCCAACAGTGGGCTCACAGTCTAAAAGAATATATATGTATATGCATATGCCTTTATGTGTATATGTGTGTGTGTGTGTCCCACCCTTTTCCCCTTGCCCCTTGCTAGTTTTCTTCCCCCTCAGGGGTGGCCACAACACCCAAAATAATGGCCAGCATCTGAGCTGGGCAAGTCACCCAGTAGACTTGGCCATCCCAACCCTAAGGGGCTCCGTAACCCCTCTCCCTCCTCTGAAGAAACTGGAAGAAGGAGACTGCCAGAGACCTTTGGAGACATTTCTCCCCCAGGTATCTGAGTGTGAAAGTGAAAAGGAAAAATGAAGCCAATAAGATTGCTACTAAGCCTAAATAGCACAGCTAAGGGAAGGATAAATGATTTTCTGCACATGCTGCTAGTGTTACACAACTTGACGGTGTTAGCTTGAGACCCAAGTGATCCTCCTCTAATTGAAATCACTTTACCTTGACCTCCACAGTAAGCCGAAGGCTTGTGGCTTTCACTGTCAACAAAGTAGCATCCATAGGTTGCCAGAAATCCCACCTGGCAACCTGAGCTTCATGCTCCTGGCATTAATCTTGGAGCTAGAGGCCTTTACACACAACAATGCTGGCAAGTCCAGCCTGAAACAGGCCAGCTGGACCAACCATCTCTTATGGCTAATATGAGTTCTCCTTAGACCGGGGTGGAACCAAATAGTTAGAGATCCTTTCAAGGTAGGAGGCTTGGATTCTAAATGTGGCCTCTCTGCTAATTTTGAGTGTAATCTTAGGACAAGGCTCTTGTCTTCCCTGAGTCTCAGCTTCTTCCTCTGCAGAATGACGATCAGAATCATTGCATTTACCAACCTTCCAGGAAAACTAGTACTGTCCTGTGTATGCCATTCCAGACTCACAAAGAGCAACGGCCTAGCTTGCATCCAGGATGATAGCTTCATTTTGAAGGTGATGCTAAAGATGGTTAAAAAATATATCCATGAATGGGAGTGTCTTGGAGAGAGAAGTTGCTTACAGCCTTTGTCCATGAAAATACTGTAGCTGGACCTCATCTCGTCCCTTGATATTTGAGTGTGCTTTGCTCAAACACCAATGGAAAAGAAATGTGGATTGAATGAGAGAGAGGAGCCAAGAATAACTTCAAGGTTATGGGCTTGTGAGACAGGAAGGGTGGTAGTGCCTTCTATGGTAATGGGAAAGTTGGGAGTAGAACAGGGTTTGGGTGGGAAGATAAGAAGTTCTGGCTCAGACTTTCTCTTATGCTGAATCACAACACAGTAAACCACTGAGGCTCCATATAGGATTTTTGGATCTAGAATGACTGCTTTCTGTCAATCAATCCATCAATCGTATTTGTTGAGCACTTACTGTGAACACAGCACTGTACTAAGCACTTGGAAGAGTGCAATACAACAGAGCTTGTAGACATATTCCCGGCCCATAATGAGCTTGTAATTAGAGGGACTTTGACACCTAGAGAGACCTAAAAGCCATTTTCCCCTATTTCTTAGCTGGGACTCAAGCCTTCTACCTCTATTCCACTGCTCGCTTCAATAGCAAAGTGTAAATTGTATGAATTTCTATAGTTTGAGGTCCCTTGCTGCATTATGATTTTATGCATCAGGAAAAGAATTCTTCTTCTGGGAGTGGAAAATGTATGGAATCTGTTACTATGGGAAGTTGTGCAGAATGAAAATATCAATGCTTTTTAAGGGGTTGAGATCGATTCACAGATGAAGTCCATAATGAGTTATCTAGAGGCAAAGTTAGAGGAAGGAAAATTTGGGGATTAGATTGAGGATGGGTATCAGGGGAAGGACTGTTCTGTTGAACATTCCTTAGGGCCGTTCTTTGAGTCAGCAAAATATTGGGTTGGTTTGGACCGTTGTTCTGATCATTGGTCTGACTACAGCATAGCTCATTTTGCTTTTAGTCGGGTACACATTTTTGTACACATGTGCAGTGCTTAATGCAGTACTCGGTACATAGTAATGAATACCACTGATCGATCAATTGATCAGTATGTACACATATTGCAAATACAGAACACATGCTTGTATGGGAGAGGGAATTTTAAAGATGAATGATGTTTCACCATAGCTTGGCAGACCAATGGAGCAACGCAAAGTGTTGGACAGAACCTGTCTTGGCCACCATTTTCTCCTTCAAATAAACAAGTCTTGAAGCCTATTCATCTCAGTCAGTCAGTCAGTCAGTCAGTCAATTGTGTTTATTTATTCATTCATTCAATCATATTTATTGAGTGCTTACTGTGTGCAGAGCACTGTACTAAGTACTTGGGAAATACAAATCGGCAACATATAGAGATAGTCCCTACCCAACAACGGGCTCACAGTCTAGGAGAGAGCTTATTGTGTGTAAGAGTTTATTTAGAGCTTATTGTGTGCAGAGCATTGTACTAAGCACTTGGGAAAGTACAATATAACATTGAACAGGCACATTCCCTGCCCACGATGAGCTTACAGTCTAGAGGGACTACCAGGACACAGGATGGTGAGCATTCCCGAGATCATTCTGAAAAATGCTCTGATTCCTGAGAGCCTGGTGACATGGGATGAAAAGTTCGGCAATGCCTGAGAATCGGCAAGAGCCGAATAAGATGAACACTACAACAGTGTCGGATCAGATTTGAGTAAGATTTTGAGCGCTGGGGGACCAATCAGACCCCATGGAACTTTTTGAGGGCTTTCCAACTCTCGTTATTTGATACTTTATTATTTCACTGGTGTGTGGTCCTTAGCTCTGTCTTTCAAAGGAGAAAAATAATCTCCCAAACTTGAAGAAATAGCACGGTATTCGAGTGCAGTCATAAACGTAAAGCATTAACATGTAATTCCCTTATGCTTTTGAAAAATTACTTCATAAACGCCAAGTAAAATATTTTTCCTTTTTATTACCTGACAATTACATATTAAGAATTTCTTTTTATGTTTAAAAACATATGCAATTCGGAGAAGGCAGACGCCAAAATGTAATTGCTTTCCTTCTAGAAGACTCAGATGTCATTTTCTCCCAACTCAACTCTGAAAAGAGATAGGGAAAGCAAATTGTTGTATACATTAAATTTGGAAACATCTGATAGCTTTCCCTCAATTAAACTATTTAAATGGAAAAAGATTGCTGTACAGCTCTATCATATCTCACTGAATAAAGCCTCTGTTGAGGCAAATTGCCTGTGGCAGATACCAAATGCATTAGCCATAATGAGACTGGACAACCCAATAGAGGTCATTGGTAATTGTTATTATATGCAATATTGCACTGTCAGAAAAAAGTAGGCAGCAAGCATTATTCAAGATAGCAAAGCTCCTTCTGTGGGAAGATGACTTGGTATCCTCCCCACATCAAAACAATTCTGCTTATCTTCACCTTGCATCACAACTTTGGCCCTCAGGCTTCTCCAGTGACATCGTGGCAGAAACTACTGATTATCATTTGGCAAAACCTTCTGTGTGGTGGCGAAAGGGCAGAGGTTTGATTAATGGTATCCTTTCCTCAGCATGGCATTCGCATGATCTGAAAGATTTGAATTCATTTTTTCTGACGAGCCAATTCCTCACTACTCGATCAAATGACAGCCCTTGAAGATATAATTTTTGTGCCAAAAGAATTAGCTTCACTTGTTGCCACTGGCGAAGTGGCTAATTTACAGTAGTGGCAATGCAGACGCAGTTGAGGGCTAAATCTCCTGCTCCAAATGGATCCCGGTATCTGTGGAACTGTAAAACCACAGAGCTGGAAGGGACCTCAAAGTCATTCTGGTGCAGTCCCTGGCCTCCAGGCTGGTGAAGAGTTAAACCATCTAGAGAGTTCTAAAATGAAGATAATCCAATCTCTATTGGGTGATCCATTTCAGTGTGATATCACTCTAAGGGTCAGGTTTGCTAGCTAGGTATGGCATTTATTAAGAGCTTACTGTAATCAGATCTTAACAACTCTATTGTACTTTCCCAAATGCTTAGTACAGTGCCCTGAATACAGTAAGTAATGCAAAGCAGTGTTGCCTAGTGGGAAGAACACAGGTCCAGGAGTCAGAGGACTTGGGTTCTAATCCTGGCTCTGCCACTGGTCTGCTGTTTAACCTTGGGCAAGTGACTTCACTTCTCTGTGTCTGTTACCTCATCTGTAAAAAGGGAATTAAGACTTTGAGCCCCATGTGAGACATAGACCGTGTCCAACCTGATTAGTCCAACTCAGTGACTGGCCCATAGTAAGCACTGAACAAACATCATTTTTAAAAACTAAAATAAATGCCATTGACTGATGGCCAAGGTCCTCCCTGGGAACTGAGGTAATCGCTCCAGATATTTTTCCTTATTTCCAAATGAAATGTCTCCTGCTTTCAGTTGCACTCATCTCCTTTCATTCAGTCCTCTGTGGGAGTGGACTCTATCAGTGGTCAGCATCTTCACATACATTTGTCCAAGACCATCAGAAAGGTAATAGATCTGCTCTTTTCCAGGTCCAAGTCCTGATTATTTTAATCTCTCCTTATATTCTGTTTCCAGGCCAAAGCTACAGGGTCTGGGTGTATCATGGAAGCAAGTCCTCAGGTACATCCAACATGCCTGTAGAACTTAGACAGTGAGCTCCATGAGGGACAGGGACTGTGTCCAACCTGATAAACATGTATCTACCTAGTAGTAATCCCGCCTCTGCCACTTGTCTGCTGTGTGACCTTGGGCAAGCCACTTCACTTCTCTGGGCCTCAGTTACTCATCTGTAAAGTGGGGATTTAGACTGTGAGCCCCATGTGTGACAACCCACCTACCTTGTATCTACTCCAGTGCTTGGAACAGTGCTTGGCACATAGTAAATGCTAAAGAAATGCCATTATTATTATTAGTAGTAGTAGTAATAGTAGTATGGAACCTTACACAAAGTAAGCACTTAATACAAGATCATTTTTATTATTTATCATCATCATCATCATTATCACCATTGCTAAAAACTCCCTTAGGTCCAGAATGGCTCTGGACCTTCCAGAGAATGTGCCTCTGCCATCAGAATCCATGCCTTTCTGCCCACACTACTCTCTTCTGACACTCTCCAGTTTCCCCTCTTGTTACATGGAGTGATAGACATTTATCGTGACAGGATATACCAAATCCTACAATCAAATGGAAATACTGGTTATAGGAATGCCATTACATTCTTGGCCATTTGTAGCATTCCCTTAGAAAGCTTTCATGTAATGTAATGGCAATGTTTCCTGCTTTGAAATTGTATAGTATATGCTGCATAAATCATACCCATATGTATCTACTCCATATATCCATAGGACATAGATCTCTTGCTACCCAAATTGTATTTCTGTGGGCTGATTCACATAAATGAGCAGATATTCTACTCTATGAATCCACAAAGCTGTACTATTACGGAGTAGACAGTTAGGTTATCAACTGATATTTACCGAGCACTGATGGAGTCTATCACACAGTCCTGGGCCAGAGGGGACCTGTTAGAGGGTCCACATGATTCCTGCCCCCAAGGCCCCTTCCTGGTAAAGCAGATTAAAATATCTAATACATCTGTGATCTAAACTGGCAGAAAGAAAAAATGAACTTACAAGAATCCTGAGATATAAGTAATACTTGATTTGGGGAATGTGGAGCAGTATTCCAGGATGTCCTACATTAACCATCTAAAATGTTCACTTCATCACTATCAATAAGCATTCTAGTGTGGTGTGGTGGAAGGATCTTGGCATGCATGGATGCAGTTCCCGATACAACACTGTGCCTTTAAATACTGAGGCAGGGAGTGCCAATGTAAACAGAGCAGTTTGCCGGCCACTAAGTGAAAGCTAATTTACCTTAATGGAATAATAAATAAAAGCTAAACTCTGCACTTCTGTCGAGCTCTAAAGCCAGAACTCAGCATTAAGTACACCTAACTGAAGAAATGCAAGGCCACAGAATCATTCGGGGCTGCTTTGTTGGCTACAGAGAACCATTCAGTGAGAAGGAAGAGGAATCTGGCCACCATTCTTGAAAGACAACAGAGATCTTCATGAATGAGGTAAGCTTCCAGGTCACTCTGGGATCGATCCATGGTATTCTTTGAGTGCTCACTGTGTACTGAGCAATGTACTAACCATAATGGACTTTTTTTCTGGAGATATTTGAGGCAAGAAAAATAAATTTTAAATGGGACAGCGAGAGTCTATTGCCAGAGCATTGCACTGGGAGTGAAGAAAACTGGGACCAAGTTCCATCCTCCCACCAGTGTGCCGTGGGACCTGGGCAAGTTTTCTCCAGCCTCTCTGGGACTTGGTTTTCCTTTCTGTGAAAAAATGAAAATGCAACATCTTTCCTTCTCCTCTTCTGCCTTATATGCTGCCAGTCTCTAAGGGCCACTGATTTCCTCATCAGGATGTCCCCCGGAGACTGAGAAGGAAACAAGAAGGACAGAGAAATGCAGATGAATCCATTTCATTTTTCAGGAATGGTTCTGGGAAAGGTTTGGTAGGAAATGCTTTGGCTTGTCTGTGCATTTCCATGATCCTTGCCCACAATTAGTATGGCCAATCTGTAGTGGGTTGCAATAGCACGTGTCTTCCAGGGACATAAGGCAGATGATTATAACATCTGGGTTTGGCTTTGAACTGCTCAGAAGAGACCCATTCTAGACATGTGGTGCCTTTTTCTTACTAAACCACAGAAAAGTATACCAAATTCACTTCAGGTCTAAGAGATTCTTTCATTCTGTTCTTCTGAGTTATTTTAGATTCTCTTGATTTCCAGACTTGGACCTGATGATTGCAAGCAAATAGGCACTACTTGTTTTTCTAATGCAAGGGTTTGTTAGGCAGAGTCTGGGCGGGGAGGGGAGGGTGAGGAGGAGAGCTACAGGAGAGGAGGAGCATCAGCACGATTTCAGCTACAGTGTCTAGATACAGGAGCAGATGGAAATCTCATTTTCTCTGAATGTATCTGCAGTGGAAGAGTTAAACTGGGGAAAGCAGAAAGTAGACGCCAACTTTGCCTAAGCAGGATAGAGCTATAAATGGTTTTGTTCATGAGATAGATTAGTTCAGGCGCACCTCTCTTTTGTTGGTGGAGTATACATCTCCATGAAAGGGGGAGAGAGTATAAAAGTCCTATCTGTACTTGAAAGGGTCAGTATTATCTCCTATTTTTTCTCCCCAAGCATGCAGCTGATGCACAAAAATGTGTAATTACAATCTGACATGGTGGTGATTGTCTGCGCCTGAAAATCTGTAATGTTAACTCTTCTCAAAATAAATTTCAATTTGATGCTGTGAATTTTACATTGAAATGAGTTTTTTCTTGAAAACCCTGGAGAAAACAGCCCTGTATGTGAGCATTAACAAATTGCTTTGCAAATCTAGGCTAAAGTGAACATTCAATTTGAGGAGGTCAAATCAAGAATCTGCTCTCCGCAGTGAAATGACGGAGCCATGCAAGCCAAAGTTAACTCTCTTGCGAATATGGCAGAGGTTTTATCTTTCCATTATCTGGTGATTTGCCTTCTAGGTCTCCCTTTTGTCCTAACCCTATGCACTTTAATAGCCTCTCTAGCATTTCTATCCAAAGTCATGAGCATCTGTGGTCGGTAGCTGTTAGAACAGACTTTCTCCAGTGAATAACCCTTGTTCAGGGGCTTGGTAACCTAGTTTAAGGATTCATAAACACCCCTCTGGTGTTTTCAGCTCATCAAAAACTAGATGCCCCACTAGAGTGACCAATCAAGGGCTTCCAATCCCATCTGACCTCAGAGTGTCAATACTGAAATCCAAACGAAGGGGGAAATGTTTCTTTGTAACAGTGCATGCCTGCCTCTCATGCATCTTCTGTTATGTACCTGCCCAATTTATTGACCAAATAAATCACTTCAGTGCTGGATTTGTGGAGTGTGAGAAGGAACATCCAAACACAGATAAATGCAGCTAAATTGTGGTCTCCAGGAGTGGGTATCCCTGGGCAGCAGAAAGCTTTGCTTCATAATAGATTATTCATTCATTCAATTCATTCATATTTATTGGACGCTTACTGTGTGTAGAGCACTGTACCAAGTGCTTGGTAAAATACAACTTAATGAACAGACACAGAGGTGGGGAGACAGTGTTCCAATGTTTAGAACAGTGCTTGGCACATAGTAAGCGCTTAACAAATACCATCATTATTATTGTTAGCCCCTTGAGAGTAGGGTATGTAGCTTCTCTGAGAGTAGAGAGATAGGTGATTGATAAAATCTGTTATTCATTCTATTATTTCAACTCTGTTGAATATAAACGTCAAAACAAGTTCACTAACAGCACACAATAAGCTTTCAGTAAATACCTTTGAGTGATTTTTTTTTTTTTTAATGGCATTTGTTAAGCACTTCCTTGTGCAAGGCACACATACAAGTTTGGAGAGAGTCCACGTCCCACATGGGGCTCACAGTATCAATCCCCATTTTACCGATGAGGTAGCAGGCACAGAGTAGTTAAGTGACTTGTCCAAGGTCACAAAGCAGGCCAGTGGTGGAGCTGGGATTAGAACCCAGGTCCTCTTACTCTCTGGCCTGTGCTTTTTCCATTGAGGCCATGCTGCTCACCGATTGTTTGGATTGTAAGAAGGGTCAGAATACAACCAGTCTAGCAGCTCTGAAGCAATTTTTGTTGCTGCTAATAATAATGACAATAATAATAATTGCATATTTTTCCACGTATTGAGATAGAAACAATGCAATCAGATCTGACACGGTACCTGTTCCACATGGG
This sequence comes from Tachyglossus aculeatus, assembly GCF_015852505.1. Taxonomy (NCBI): domain Eukaryota; kingdom Metazoa; phylum Chordata; class Mammalia; order Monotremata; family Tachyglossidae; genus Tachyglossus; species Tachyglossus aculeatus. The sequence continues at coordinate 88,767,803 of NC_052068.1, read as the reverse complement.
GCTCACAGTATGAGAGGGAGGGAGAATGTGTATTTTGCCTTCATTATATTATTGAGGAGACAAAGGCAAAGATAAGTTAAGTGACTTGCCTAAGGTCACACAGCAGAAAAGGGGCACAGCTGAGATTAGAACCCAGGCCTAATTCCAGGCCTGCACTTTTTCCATTAGGCAACACTGCTTCTCTGGCCACACTGCTACACACCTTCCCCAGACTGAGCATGTGTGGCAAACAAGTGACAACAGACTATACAACCAACTCTGTAGAGTGAACACCAGATCAATCAATCATTCACTGGTATTTAATTAAGCACTTTCTATGTGCAGAGCACTGTAGTAAGTGTATGGGAAAGTACAGTACAATGGAGTTGGAAGACATGACCGTTGCCCACAGAGAATTTATGGTCTACAGTAAGAGACAGACACTGAAGTAGATTAGGGATGGTGGAAATAGGAGGGAGCCAAGCATTTAAAGCCATGTAGCATGACTATGGAATGCTTGGAGGCTCAAGCAGTAAGAAATCCACTGACTGGGCAACAAGTAAGAGAAAGGGTAAATCTGAGTTTATGAGACAAAGACACAAAATCAGTCAATCAGTGATAGGTTCAAATCCCTGCTCCACCACTTGTCAGCTGTGTGACTTTGGGCAAATCACTTAACTTCTCTGCACCTCAGTGACCTCATCTGTAAAATGGGGATTAAGACTGTGAGCCCCCCGTGGGACAATCTGATCACCTTGCAACCTCCCCAGCGCTTAGAATGGTGCTTGGCACATAGTAAGCACTTAATAAATGCTATCATTATTATTATGTATTCAGCTCTTTGTGCACAGCACTGTTCTAAGGGCTTGGAAGAGTGCAATTCAACGTAATGAGCTCACAGTTTAGAGGAGGAGAATGTATTTGGCTCAGCAAATAGCTGCTTAAATAGGCATAAATCAAGGAATAGATTTTACAAGTTAGCAATATAGAAGGAGCTGTTGGGCTTGCTTCCATTTTTTCAGCTAAACACTGCCACGGTTCCGGACACCATTCAAAATATCATCATACTCACTCTCTTAAGTGGCATGGAATATCAATCAGTGCTATTTATTGAGTGTCTACTGTGTGCTGAACACTCTACCAAGTGCTGAGGAGAGTGCCATACCACAAGGTTGGTAGACACATTCCGAACGGCAAGGAGTTTACAGTCTAGAAGAATAATCCAGAGAAGCAGTGTGGCCTATTGGATAGAGCACTAGCCTGGGAGCCAGCAGGATCTAGGTTCTAATCCCTGCTCCATCACTTGTCAGCTGTGTGACCTCGGGCAAGTCATTTCACTTCTCTGTGCCTCAGTTACCTCATCTGTAAAATGGGGATTAAGACTGTGAGCCCCATGTGAGACATGGATTGGGTCCAACCAGATTACCCTGTATCTACCCCAGTGCTTAGTATAGTGCCTGACAAATGTTGAGTGCTTCAAAAGGACCATAAAGAAAAGGAAGTAAAAAAAGAATATGTCAGTACTGAATGTTCAACCAGTCAATCATTAGCAGGACAAGCCTCTCCTGCTCCTGTTCTCTGTGCAGGGGAAGGAGCAGAGCCAGGGATGTGCATATTCCCCAGACCTTGCTGTCATTTATAGAACTTTTCCAAACAGCATGGCCTATGGCCTAGTGAGATGAACATGGGCCTACAAGTGAAAGGATTTCAGTTCTAATCCTGGCTCTGCCCGTCACTTTCCAGTTTGTCACCTTGGGCAAGTTGCCTCACTTCTCTGGACCTCAGTTGCCTCATCTGTAAAATGAGGATGAGTTACTTGTTGTTGCTCCTACTTAGAATGTGAGCACCATGTGGGACAGGGACTGTGTCTGATCTGATGATCTTGTGTCTACCCCAGTGCTTAGTACAGGGCCTGGACCATAGCAAATGCTTAACAAGTACCACAGTTAGGGTTATTATCTTTATTCCCATTCTAGGGGACAGAACACCAAGGGTCTTGACTGTTCTTTTTTTTAATGGTATTTATTAAGCACTTACTATGGAACAGGCAGTGTACTAAGGAGTGGAGTAGATAAAACATAATCAGGTTGGACACAGTTCCTGTCCCACATAAGACTCACAGTCTTAATCCCCATTTTACAGATGAGGTAATTGAGCCACAGAGAAGCTAATTGACTTGCCCAAGGTCACACAGCAGACACATGGCAGAGCCAGGATTAGAACCCAGGTCCTGTGACTCCCAGACCTGTGTTTTTTCCACTGCTTCTCTCTCCAGCTGCCAGTCCCTCAATTAATCAATCAACCCATGGTATTTATTGAGCACTTACAGGGTGCAGAGAACCATACGAAGTGCTTGGAAGAGCACAATACAACAGAGTTATCAACACAAAACAGAGGCCTCCAAAAGCCTGTGAGAGGACTGTGTAGCTCAAGCTAAGAAACATGCATCAATCAATCAGTCAATCAGTGGTATCTGTCTACAGAGCACTTCTCTCAACAAAAACCTGACAGTAGCACTGATGAAGCTAGGATTCTCAGGAGAAAGAGCTGAGCAGAGTTTGAAAACAATCTTCCTCTATTTCCCAAGAAATGAGAGTCAGGCTGGAGGGCCATCCCTCCTGTTGCAGGGAAGCTGGCTAGGTAGAACCACCTCTGCATCCCTTCATAGATCTCTTCTTCCCCTGGATCTACTCCAGGTCTTCTCAATTTTGAGTTACAGGACTGTTGTCTTTGGCTCTGTACCCCCTTTTCCAGAGCATCAGGAGAGTGCGAAGCCCTTTGTGGATACTCTGAATAAACATTTAGTGACCCTCCAACCCCAGAAGCTTATTTCCCTGAGTGCCAAGGAGTCGAGGATGAATGCCAGGGTGCAAAGGGTATAAAGGACACACAATCAAACACCATGAAGTTATTTACTTTTTCTTTTTTGTGGTATTCCATAAGCGCTTACTATTTGCCAAGCACTGTACTAAGTGATGGGGTAGACACAAGCTAATCAGGTTGGACATAGGCCCTGTCCCACATGGGGCAGACACAAGCTAATCAGATTGGACACAGTCCCTGTCTCACACGGAGCTCACAGTCTTAATCCTCATTTTACAGATGTGGTAACTGAGGCACAGAGAAGTTAACTGACTTACCCAGGTCAAGCAGACAAGTGGTGGAGCTGGGATTAGAATCCAGGTCCTTCTGATTCCCAGATCCATGCACAATTCACTAGGCCACATAGCTTCCCTATAATGGTTTAACGGTTATAATGGTTTAAGTAGTGACACTTCCACCTCTCCAATGTTAAAATGATAATGATCAATAATAATAAATGCAGACTTTTTTAAGCATTTACAGTGTGCATGGGCGTTCACAATCTAAAGCTGGTCTGGGGTCAGGGGCTGGGTGAAGGGAGGAAATGAGAGAGAGAGAGAGAGAGAGAGAGAGAGAGAGAGAGAGAGAGAGAGAGAGAGAGAGATGAAATTAAGCCAATCACTCATAACAATTTCAGTTGATTCCTGCCTTGAGTCCTCTCTGCACCAACACTACCAAACCAGGATCCCAGTGGGATACAGAGGCAGGGTGGCGGATGTGTCTGTTAATACCTGCAGGATTTTCTCATGTTGTCCATCCTCAACCCAGGGCAAATGAAAGTTCAACTCAGGATGGGAAGCATTGTGGCCTAGTGGAAAGAGCATGGGCCTGGGGAATCAAAGGACCTGATTCTAATCCCAGCTCTGCCACTTGTCTGCTGAGTTACCTTGAGCAGGTCATGTAACTTTTCTGTGTCTCAGTTTCCTCATCTGTAAAATGGGTATTCAATATGTGTTTTCCTCCCTTAGACTGTGGGACAGGACTGTGTCTGTCCTGATTATCTTGTAACTACCCCAGCGCTTAGTACAGTGCTTGGCACACAGTAAGCACCTAACACCATTATCAACATTAATAAATATTTAGAAGGTCTGTAAATTTACTGTACTTGGGAGAAATATTAAGGGCTCTTACCACTGAATTGCATGGAAGCCTAAGGGACCTAAGCAAAAAAGGTAAGTTTTCAATTTGGCTTTAATCGAATTCACCAAATTGGCATCCCTGATGTCAAGTGGAAGTGAATTCCACAAATCTCAATTTATTTTATGGGGAAGTGTTATTGATTTTTTTTATTGTCTGACTCTCCTCCCTTTCCCCCTCTCTCCTTTCACCTGGATTGAACGGCTTGATTTAAGAGCTTGGGTTCAGAGGAGAGCCCCTCAGGGCTGAGGAACAGAGGACTGCTTGTGCCCAAGAACCTCTCCCGAACCCTCAACATCGAGGTGTCCACAGGAAATGGCATCAGCCTTCTGAGGCCCCGCTCTTGATTCATGCATTCATTTAGTCATATTTGTTGAGTGCTTACTGTGGGCCGAGCACTGTATTAAGCACTTGGGACAGTACAATATAACAATAAGCGGCACATTCCCTGCCCACACCAAGCTTGAAGTCTAGAGGGAATGTTGTTTAATCTGAGCAGCCCAACACCCCCAGGAGATGAAACTGTCAGATTTTAGTGCGTGGTCAGAGGGTTCAAAGAACAGCAACAAAAATGATGATAAATGGTATTAATTGAGCGCTTACCCTGTGCAGAGGAATGTACTAAGTACTTGGAAGAATACAATACAAAGGAGTTGGTGATGTTAACTGGATTTATTAAGCCCTTACTATGTCAGTCAGTCAATCATTTATTGAGCACTTACTGTGTGCAGAGCACTGTGCTCAGCACTTAAGAGAGTATGGTCTTACAACAGATGCATTCCCTGCCCATAACGAGCTTTCAGTCTAGAGGAGGCACTAACAGTCTAGGGGTGCCAAGCGCTTTAATAAGTGATGGAGTAATTATTAGATAATAATAAAAATAATAATTATGGTATTTATTAAGTGCTTACTATGTGCCAGGCACTGTTCTAAGCACTGTGGTAGATACATGATAATTGAATTGGACACAGTCGCTGTCTGACATAGGGCTCCCGGTCTTAATCCCATTTTACAGATGAGGGAACTGAGGCCCGGAGAAGTTAAGTGACTTGCCCAAGGTCACACAGCAGACAAGTGGCAGAGACAGGGTTAGAATCCAAGACCTTCTGGCTCCCAGACCTGTGATCTATCCACTAGAACATGCTGCTTCTCAGGTAGGATGTAGTTCCTGAAAAGCACCCACTGAAATCCAGTGTTACACTAACATCAGAGTCAGACTATTCCAGGAGGTATTTGAGTATTTGGCCAGTGGTCTGTGGGGTAAGATGTGATTTCGTTTTTTCCGTTTTCCAGAAATAAAGAGAGGGCCAATGAGAAGAGCTGCCACGCTGGTGTGTCCCTGGCTCACAGGGGCCAGGAATGTCCTGGCAGGATCCAAGGTAGCATGGTTTTAGCAGTGGTGGGTGATAGTTTGTCTTGAGCCATCAAGGAGTCAGAGAAGATGCCTAGCCGTATTTTCAGGACAAAATGTACAAATGTACCAGAGTGTCAACGATACTGTTGGCTAGAGACTCACTAGCGTTGACGTCATCTTTGAATTGAAGGGCAACTCTACTAAACTATTATAAGGAGAACTACTTGACCTTGCCTATCCCCTTGACTTTACCCCTGGGCTATACATCTAGGGGTTAAAATAAAGATGTTTTTGGTGAGGAGAAGTAGGAAGCCTGGAAGGATAGCAAGAGAAGGCTGAACTAGGATGTATACAAGCTATGCTAATATCTGACTTCCAGGGCATTGTTTAGTGCTATTGTTAGAGAAGCAGTGTGGCTCAGTGGAAAGAACATGGGCTTTGGAGTCAGAGGTCATGGGTTCAAATCCCAGCTCTGCCAACTGTCAGCTGTGTGACTTTGGGCCAGTCACTTAACTTCTCTGTGCCTCAGTTACTTCATCTGTAAAATGGGGATTAAGACTGTGAGCCCCCCATGGGACAACCTGATCACCTTGTAACCTCCCCAGTGCTTAGAACAGTGCTTTGCACATATTAAGCGCTTAATAAATACCATCATCATCGTCATCATCATTGCTATTAATTTTTGACATTGGTTAAGCATCTGCTCTGTAGGAAGCACTGAATTATGCGCTGGGAAAGCTACATGAAATTGAAACAGACCTGATCCCTGTCCTTCAGGAGGGACACAGTCTAAATGAGGAGAGATAGGCACAACAGAAAATAAATGACAGGGCAAAGTAAGTAAAAAAAATAGTGAAAATAAAAACCCAGCCATTGTCCTAATGTGTCTTAATGGAAAGAGCATGAGCCTGGAAATCAGGAGATCTGGATCTAGTTGTGTCTCTGCCCCATGTCTGCTGTGTGATCTTGGGCAAGTCACTTAACTTCTTTGGGACTCAGTTTCCTTATATGTAAAATGGGAAAGCGGCTTTCTGCTCTCCCAGCTTCAGCAGCACAAGTCTCCTCCACAGGAAGGAAAACGAGAGGAGTTGTGGCTAAAGAAACAGTGATAAAGGAAGTCTGAATCCAAAAATGCAGCTCTACGTGGTAGCAGAAGTTAAGTTTCTCTGGGCCAGCCACGTTGCCTAGTAGTTTATGCAAGCTGTGACTTTCCAAGCAGGATCTAAGCCCTTAATAAATACCCATATTACTACTATGAAGGTGACACTGCTTTGCTTTGTACTAGAGCCCAGGAAAGCCAATCAACTAGCCTGCTCTATGATGCCCTCAGGAAGAAGTCATCTTTTATTTAGAATCAGGTCTGATCAATAGAAAGAAGGAAATCTAAATGCCAAAAAGACATACTAGCCTTCAAAGTCACTCATCTAAATTGGCTCTCAGTTGCCATGTCTGGTCACTCTTTTGGACATTCATTATACATGTGCTAACCTGCGGACTTGTCTGTACATGCGAGAGGATAGCCAAGAACCTGTAAGTCTTTAGTCAAAACTGATTACCAGGTACTATACTCGTCTGTATCTAAGAGAACTCAGTGGTATTAAAGGAGAATAAGACAGGGGCACACATCCATTTCAAAACAGGAGCAGCAGGAAAAAAAAAAACTTTCATCCAGGGAGAAAAGTTGCTATCCTATTAGACTGTAAGCTCACTGTAGACAGAGAGCATGTCTCTTCTCTTTTATTAATCCCCAGTGTTTTGCATTAAATACGTACTTCACTCTGATGATGTTGATGCTGATACCATTGAACTTGAGGCTCAGAAACTGTATTTTTAGTCATCATTAGAGTTATTACAGTTACAATTATCAATGAAACAGTGATGTTAGTGCCCAACAGAGGATTTAGCTTTGCCAAAGACACGGATGATGGAAAAAGTGGATATTTTTATTTGGCTCACAGATGATGCTAGTGTTGGGGAAAGGATGGGTAGCGTGAATCTTGGGAGAAGAGATCTGAATTGCAAGTTGCTTTGATTTATGGGAGTTGTCAGAAAAATCATCTGAGAAAACTTCAGTAAGCACAAGTAAAGGATTGGAAGCCCAATCAATAAATCAATAGTTTGACTCTAGACTGAAAGCTCATTGTGGACAGGGAACGTGTCTACCAACTGTTGTATTGTATCTCCCAAGCGCTTACTCCAGTGTCCTGCACATAGTAAGCACTCAGTGAATACCACTGATGAATTGATTCATAGCATTTCAAGAGCACTTATTCTGGGAAGAATGAAACCTTCTTTGGAAACAAGGTGGAGTCCTCTCTGATGTTGCAGTGGGAGTCCAACCAGATGTGAGCTAGCCTGAATAACCTCTTATGGTTCCTTCCAAACCTGCAATTCTCGGGAACAGATGGTCTCATTCTGCCTCTGCCTCTAGGTTGCTGTGTGACTGTGGTAAATTCCTGAACTTTTCTTCTTTTGGGAAGAGAAAATGATGTAAAACTGAAAAATTTTGAAGTGTTCATAATAAGAGTAATGTTCAGTAATAATTTAGTATCCTACATCAGAGTTGGCTTTAGTGATTGTATTCTTTTTAGGTGAGAAACTGACAGTTACCTGGTCAATTTATTCCCGCAAGATGAGCAGTGTCACCTTAAGCCCTTGGACAAGAAAGTCATTTAGACCTCAAATTCGACCTTTCCCCCCCATTTTCATTCTCTTGTGTCATTTCAGGTCTGGGTTAATTAATCCTGTCTTCCCAAGGGTATGAATATGGTGGGCAATTGATCTCCCTTGATTTCCTCTTTGACTTTAATTGGGCTTTCAACGCTGTTAGGCCCTTAGTGCTCTGTTGCTGGAGCATCCAAACTTGAAGTGGACAAATCTGAGCCCCAAGAATTCCTACATCTCCCTCATTATTGGAGGATCAGTGGCACCTCTAAAGTTCCTGGCAGGGCTGGAAACCACAGATGAAAAATGAGGTCTAATAGTCAGCCCATGAAGGGGATGAGATAGGGTTCCTTTAGTTGTTTCACTGATAAACATGAACAAAGGATTGCCAGATGGAAAGTTTTGGCAATATCAATATTTTTGTATAATGACAGAGACTATAATCCCTCCATCTTCCCAGTCTCATCAGCCACCATGGCACTCGTAGGTGTATACACAGCTCTCTACGTATCAAATTATTTCATGTGTTTTATCATTAGTAGCTGTTCTCTTACTCTCCTGTCTACTGTCTATTTGGCAATGTGTATCCACTGCTCTCCCAACTAGAGTGCAGGCTCCTCTAGGGCAGGAACCGTGACTTTGACTTCTATTTACTGCTCTTCTGCGCTTCAAGACCTATACGTAGTTTCCCGATAAGTGCTGTTGATGCCTGAGGTGGTGATGCACCCATTAAAGAATGATATTTAGTGAACTAGATCAACAGAAAAGAATGCTCCCGAAACTTGTCTTGCCTTGCCTTATGCTGTTGAGTTGTCTTCTACCCATAGCAACTCCATGGAAACATCTCTCCCACCATCTGCAACCATTCTGGTAGTGTATCCATGGAGTTTTCTTGGGACAGTGGTTTACCATTGCCTTCTCTGTGCAGTAAACTTGAGTCTCCATCCTCGACTCTCTCCCCTGCCGCTGCTGCCCAGCTCAGGTGAATTTTGACTTGTAGCAGATTGTCTTCCACTCACTACCCACTATCCAAGCTAGGAATGGAGTGGGTATGCCTCTGCTCTCCCTCCCATAGTCGAGACTGGTAGAGTAATGATAAATCTCCAGTTGCAATCCTGAGGTCTCCAGGAACTAGGCACAAAAAAATGGCAGAAAAGCACATTCCAATTGGCATCAATAGGACAACTATAAACTGTTGAATCTAGGGAATTGATCAGAATATGCATATACAGAATTGTTTAGTTACATCGTGTGACTGCTTCAGCTGCAGTTCCTAGCCACATAGCAAATCTATTTGCAAATCTGAACAAATTTAAAATGGTGACTTAGTTCGATGGTAAGTTCCTTGTGGGCCAGGATTGGTGTTGACTAATTCTGTTGTACTCTCCAAACTGCTTGGTACAGTCCTCTTCACTCCACAAGCCTTCCATAAATCCCCATCGATTTCTTCTCATTATGGGAGAAGAAAGAGAAGATAGAGAATTTTAGAATTTTTGGTGGTGCAGTACTGGAAAGCCTAGCAGATTCATCCCTAATGTCGAGTCCTCTTTTACCTTTTTTTTGTGGTATTTGTTAAGTGCTTATTATGTGTCAGGCAATGTACTAAGCATTAGGGTAGAAACAAGCTAACCAGGTGGAACACAGTCCAAATCCCACATGGGGCTCACAGTCTAAATCCTCATTTTACAGATAAGGTACCTGAAGAAAAGAAGAGTGAAGTACTTTGCCCAAGGTCACCTAAGCGACAGTGCTTTGCACATAGTAAGCGCTTAATAAATGCCATCATTAAGTGGTAGAGTTGGGATTAGAACTCAGGTCCTCTTGACTCCCAGGCCCGTACTATTTCCACTAGACCATGCTGCTTCTCTGTCTTTGAGATTTACCTTGAAGATTGTCTAGAAATTCATAGAGTCTAACAGCTCCAATGTCACATTCACTTCTATCATCTGGTCACCTGGTGATTTTCTTTACCTGTTCCGGTGATGTTTTCATTCCACACCTAGATCCACATCCACCCCTACTCTACGGTACAGTCCCCAAAGGAGTGAGTGTCCTTTCATGGGCAATGCTAAAATGGTTTTGGCTAATTCCCCCAAACAACGCTACATGTTTACCGAGAGAAGAGTTGAGAGCCTTGCTAAAGTAACATTTCCCCCTCCATGATAAAGTTATCAGGAATGCTGAGCTTAAAGCTGCAGGGGACAATGGTTAGGGGGATCAGGTGGTAAACTGACAATGAATTCCACCCCACCTGGCATTCCTGGAGCTTGGAAAACTGCTGCCCTGTGATAGGTCAGAGAACATTTAAGAGGCTTCGCACAGCCCTCCGCTCGCCTCTGCAAAACGAAAATCCACAAAGCTGCCCAACCATCTGACAAGAATACACAGACATAATAATTTCTTTGACCTCAACCACATGAGTTTCTGAAAAGAACAAAACAGCATCATTTCATGGCATTTACAGTTTAAACCTTTCCCATTCAAGTTTCTAACAAAAAAAGCCAACAGCCCATTCTGACCATGATTAAAATTCATAGGCTTGCTGCAGAGAACAGATGCAGAAGCAATTTTGGACCAGTCATATCCCAGCTCTGCAAAATTAATTTGACAGGTTTGCATTAAAGCACTGATCAATATCCACTTTAGAGCAGCAGAGGCTAACTGAGAAAAAATAAGTGACCGGAGTGTTACCAGACGAGAAAAAATGAATCTTTGAGACTTTTTCCCTCTAAGCTTGCACCTACATCAGAAGCCCTGACCTCAATCCATTGATCGGCTTCAGTTAACATGACAAAAGGCCTGGCTGAAAGACCACAGCTCTACCTACCAGGGAACAATCAACCCTGGTACACTAAATGTTTGACAGAGTGACTAGACTGTTGGATTAGTATTTGCTTTCAGGGGTCTGGCAGGCAACCTTTCCTTTCTGCTGTTTTTCCCATCCTTTACCGAAGAGATTACCCACAGACAACAAACTTTTCTTAAACTTCTTGGTGGGAAAGAGCTATTCACTGACTAGATAAAAGTGAGGGAGGAGGAGAGAGATGGAGGAGTTTCTAGAGTATACATTCCTTATTCCCTTATATTTGTGTCTGTCTCCCCCTCTGGACTGTAAGCTTGATATGGGCAGGGAACATGTCTGCTAATTCTGTTGTGTTGTTTTCTCCAAAGCGCTTAGTACCGACTGTAAGCTCCGTGTGAGCAGGAAATCTGTCTGTTACATTGTTATATTGTACTCTCTCAAGTACAATGCTCTGCACACAGTAAGCACTCAACAAATACGATTGACTGAGTAAACACCTAGTAAATACCATTGACTGACAGGAGAAAAGGCAAGATTCTTCAACTTGACAGCCTTGTTAAATGTCATTTGTACCTTCTTAGGCAATCTCTGGAACCAGGGCAGGTTCTGATTTTCAAGGGCATCTTGTCCCAGGGTGCCTGGGCTGAGAGAGCAAAGATGGTAAAAATCCAGGAACCAGCTGTGTGATAATCATCTCTGGAGGTAGAGGGAAAATCAGCTAAACGTTTGTTTTGAATGCTGAGCCCCAGATGGGGCAGAGGCATTGTGGGCAGGGAATGTGTCCATTTATTGTTATTTTGTACTCTCCCAAGTGCTTAGTACAAGGCTCTGCACACAGTAGGCGCTCAATAAATACTATTGAATGAGTGAATGAATGAATGAGGAGAGGATTTATTGTCTGTGTCTCAGCGGAGGGGAGCAAAACAGCTGCAGTACTCAGGCCTGTAGACCTCTGGTACAGGTCATTGCATTGTTTTCTTTCCACCTCCCCCCACTCCTGAGGGAGTACTTCAAGAGACAAATAGAGTAGAAGGAGGGCGTCTCTAGACTGTAAGGTCACTCTGGGCAGGGAACGCATCTACCAGCTCTGTTGGATTGTACTCTCCCAAACGTTTAGTACAGTGTTTTTGCCAAAGCAAGCAGTAAATAAATATCACTGATTGATTAGTCAAACTACTGTCACATAAGTGGACAAACTGACCCCCAAAGATAGTTTGGATTTATTTTTTCTTCTTCTTCTAATAACAATGATAATAATAATAATAATGGTATTTGTTAAGTGCTCACTATGTGCCAGGCACTGTACTAAGCGCTGGGGTGGATATCAGCAAATCGGATTGCCCCTGCCCCACATGAGGCTCACAGTCTGAATCCTCATTTTACAGATGAGGAAACTGAAGCACAGAGAAGTGAAGTGACTTGCCCAAGGTCATGCAGCAGACAAGTGGCAGAGCCAGGATTAGGACCCATGACCTTCTGACACCCAAGCCCATTCTCTATCCACTACACCATGCTAGATGACTCAACAAAGCTGGCCAAGCACTGAGATAGCCTAGCCCTATTTTCTTTTTCGTCAGTATAAGTCACAGTTTTAGTTCAGAGAATGGGCTTCCTACCCAGCACCTAATTACGCAGAGAGGGTGGGGCCCCTCCCAGAATCCTAGCCGGTTTGTATGTTTCCAGATGCTCTCGTAGTCAGGACAACAAAACAGTTTTGTATCCTTCCAAATGCAATGCCAATTTTTTTTAATGGTATTTCCTAATACAGGATGCTGTATTAAGCCCCAAGTTAGATACAAGATAAGACCCAGTCCATACTCCACATGAGGCTAAGAGTCTTATCCCCATTTTACAGATGAGGCAACTGAGGCACAGAAAAATTAAGTGACTCACCAAGCAGATGAATGTCAGAGCTAGGACTAGGACCCAGGGATTCGGACTTCCAGGCCATGCTCTTCCCACTAGGCTATGCCGCTTCACAATTCTCACCTGAGGAAGAGGAGATTCCCCTTGCTATGTCCCTAATTGAACCTATTGCCCAGCCTCAAGACTCCATCTGGAAAGAGTTCAAATGTATTTTTAAGGTGCTGCACTGGAATGGAATGAGCTTCTGGAACAGGTCTCCATGCCTGATAAAGTGGACAGATGTCTTCTAGAAAGACATTCAGTAATGCAGCATCCTGAAGCAGTGTGACCTAGTGGAAAGAGCATGGGCCTCCGTGTAAGAGGACCTGGCTTCTAATCCAGGGTCTGCCAATTGCAGTGCCAATTGCTTGCTGTGTGACCTTGGTCACTTAATTTCTCTGTGCCTCAGTTTTCCGGTTCTCTCTTACTTAGACTGGGAACCCCAGATGGAACAAAGATTGTGGCCAACCTAATTAACTTGAACATACCCGAGCACATAGAACTGTGTTTGACATTTTTGTAAGCACTTAACAAATACCATAAAAAAACTGAAGCTGCTGGGTACTTAGAGGGAAAATGGCAAGGGCCAAAATACATTCAATAAGAGTTTCTCCCAAGGTACAGATAGCCACTCATCTTTTCCCTTTGGCTGAGTAGGCATATGCCAGGTAAGTAGTAAACAATGCTGATTTCATCATTTTAGTCTTCCTGAATGGATAGTGGTTTAACAAAAATGATTATAATCAGGTATATTTTGACTTGAAAGGCTGCTAAGAAACTGACCAGTGAGCTTCAGCAAGACATTTTTTGAACATTAGGAGCAGGTGCCATCTGGGTCATGAAAAAAGAAATGAATGCAATTTAGAAGAATTAGTGATTCTTACTGTTCCAGAGAAATAAGTACTATTATAGTTTTTGTTATGCACTTACTATTTATGTGACAGGGCACTAGGATAGATGCAGGATAATCAGATCAAACACAATCCTTGATCCACAAAGTGCTTAAAAAATAAGAGACAGGGAAAGATGGATATCATTCCAATTTTACAGAAGTGGAAATTCAGGAGTTGTCTAGTGAAAAGAGCGTGGGCCGAGAACCTGGGTCCTAATTCTGGCTCTGCCACATACCTGCTATGTGAACTTGGGTTAGTCACTTCTCTTCTCTGTGCCTCAGTTCCCTCATCTACAAAATGGAGATTCAATACCTGTTCTGCCTCCTACTTAGATAGTGAGCCTCTTGTGGGACCCGATTATCTATCCCAGGGCTTAGAACAGTACTTGGCACACAATAAACCTTTAACAAATACCATAGTTATCATTAACTGTTGTTAAGTAACTTCCCCCAAGTGTCTCAGCAATCAGGGCTAGATTTAAAACCCAGGTATCCTGACTTCCAGTCCCAAGCTCTTTCCACACTAAGATGAGCTATCTTCCTGTCTATGGGCAGAATATAAGGCCTTACTCAAGGGTGGGAAGTCCAATTCCTGACTCTGTCACTAAAATTTCTAGATGACATTGGGTAAGTTATTCAACCTCTCTGTTACTCTGCTTCTTCATTTACAGTATGGAAAGAATCATGAAAACCTGCTTCTTCAGGATGTGGTAATGATTGACTAATGAAAAATGACTGTAAACCATTATGAAAAAAGGAAGCACTATAGAAATTCACCACATAATAATAATTAATTAAGTATGAGTTTAGAGATCATTTAGGGGAATAATATATATTTCATCTGTAAATTGGGGATTGAGACTGTGAGCCCCATGTGGGACAGGGACTGCGTCCAACCCAATTCGCTTGTATCCACCCCAGCACTTAGAACAGTGCCTGGTACATAGTAAACACTTAAAAAATACCATAATTATTATTATTCAGCAAAAGTTTCCTGAGGAATGAGATACCAGGAGGCAAACGTTGACACAACACCAGCCATTGCATACATCAAACATAACCACATACCAGGGGACAAACATTTTGGGCAGAAAATGTGACCTGGACCGTGGGATCCCACACTGACCTTTTTGGTCACACATGCCCTCCTAAATGAATTTCACCATTGGGGGTGCCTTCCTTAAATTCAGAGGACAATTATATAACTAATGTTATGGACCAGGGGGCAATATCAGGAGACACACTTGATAAGGTTCTCTTTGGGAATTCATAGAACCCATAGAGTCTGGGGGCATGTAAAACAAAGAATACTGGCCATAAAGGCATCCAGGGTCACAGCAATACCAGGCAGGACACAGATCAGACCCAACAGGAAGAGTAGCTTTCCTATATCTAAACAAGAAGGCACATCTAACCAGGAAGGGACTTGGAATGCTTCTAACTGGCTTGGATAGGAAGGATTTTTTTCCTATGGCCCTCCTATATTCCTTCCCCAACCTGTAGCAGTTATATATTTTGCTATATCCTTCTACGACCTAGCCCACCCACTTTCACTCATCTAATGCTAACCTTCTCAACGCCACGATCTCGTCTATCTTGCTGTTAACTTGCCTGTGGTCTGGAATGCCCTATCTCCTCAAATCCAACAGACAATTACTGTCCATCCCCTTCAAAGCCTTACTGAAGTCACATTTCCTCCAAGAGGTCTCCTCTGACTAAGCCCTCCTTTCCGCTTCTCCCACTCCCTTCTGAGTTGCCCTGACTTGCTCCTTTTATTCATCCTTCCTCCCAGCCCCACAGCACCTATGAACATATCCATTATTTATTTTTTATATTAAAGTTTTTAATATAATGTTCAATGTTTTTATATTAATGTAGACTGTAAGCTCATTGTATCCATTCACTGTTATAGTGTACACTCCTAAGCGTTTAGTAAGCCATTACATTACTAAGTAAGCCACTCCTAAGCCATTAACATAATAATCACTCAATAAATACGTCTGAATGAAAGTGTGTTCATGCTGGGGCTGCTTGTTAAGGATCAGTCAATCAATCCTTGTCCCTCCCTATCCCCCATGTTCCTCTCTGCCCTGTCCGATCCTGCCCTGCTCTGCTCCTCCCCACCCTGCCCTCACCCCCAAACCTGGTTTTACTCACCCTGGGAAAACTCTTCCCTGAGCTCCAGGGCAACAATGGATGTGTTTGGGAAGTCTGGGATAGGTGACCCCACTAGACTGTCAGCTTCTTGTGGGCAGGAGAGTGGGTCTGCTAATTATTGTTCACTCCCAAGTGCTTAGTGCAGTTGATAAATTAATGATATTTATTGAACACTTCTTGTGCAGAGCCTGTACTAAATGCTTGGGAGAATACAATATAGTAGAGGTGGTAGTTCATTCATTCAATCGTAGTTATTGAGTGCTTACTGTGTGCAGAGCACTGTATTAAGTGCTTGGGAAATACAAGTTGGCAACATATAGAGACGGTCCCTACCCAACAGCGGGCTCACAGTCTAGAAGGGGGAGACAGACAACAAAACATATTAACAAAATAAAATAAATAGAATAAATACATACAAGTAAAATAAATAAATAGAGTAATAAATACGTACAAACATATATATATATGCAGGTAGTTATGGTAATTTTGGCCCCTGCTCCCACGAGGCTTACAATGTAGTGGGAAGCACTGCTAAATCCATTCCAGATGATTCTGAAGGAACTATCTGGTTCCACCCTGCTTTGTCCCAGGTCATTCCCCATTGGTGCTGAGAAGCAGCACGATTGAGTGGAAAGTGCCCAGGATTGGGAGTCAAAGGACTTCAGTTTTAATCCCTGCTCTGCCACTTGCCTGCTGGATGAACTTGGACTAATCGCTTAACTTCTCTGTGCCTAAATTTCTTCATTTGTGAAATGGAGGTTCAATACCTTTTACTTCCCAAGCGCTTAGTACAGTGCTCTGCACACAGTAAGCGCTCAATAAATATGATTGAATAAATACATGAATATCTCTTCTCTGCCCCAGTTATACTGTGGTGTCCCTTGTGGGGCATAGACTGTGTCCAGCCTGGTTATCTCATATGGACTCCAGCACTTAGTAGGGTGAGACACATAGTAGGTGCTTAACAAAAACCACAGTTATCCTTTGGCTTGGCATTCCTTGAAAGAATAGATGGGCATGCAGGATAAATGGCATTAGCAAACCTACTTCCCCTACCCCATTACCACATAAAGCCAAGCAGGGAAAGGAAAGCTGACCCAGTGTGGTTTATGTCCGCCTGCTCCTTTCCCTCACAGGAAGATGGAGGGAAGGAATAGGGTTGATAGAGTCTGATTCTTCCGCAGGCACAAGTTTTACTCAGATCATAAATGAGACTCATAATAATAATAATAATTATGATATTTTTTAAGCACTTAGTTTTTGCCAGACACTCCACTAAGCGCTGGGGTGCCGAGCCGAGTTCCAAGCAACTCGAGTTGGACACAGTCACTGACCTACATGGGGCTCACAGTCTCAATCCTCATTTTACAGATGAGGTAACTGAGGCACAGAGAAGTGAAGTGACTTGCCCAAGGTCACACAGCAGACTAATGATGGAGCTGGGATTAGAACCCACAACCTTCTGATTCTTAGGCCCATGCTCTATCCACTGCGCCGTGCTGCTTCCCATTCACTCTTCTTGGCTTCAGATAGACTACTGAGAGCATCGGTGCAGCAGTCATGCATGAAGCTAAAGCTTTTCAGCCTTTGTTTTGAAAATCCCACCGTGGTAGTACTTGACCTCTGTTTCTGCCACCAGAATCCTTTTGATGGGAGGGGACAATAGCCAATAGGCTCCAAAGGGAGAACTAAAGCAATATGTAGTTAGAGAAGCAGGGGTAATCTGAAGCATAACAGCTTCCTTACATTAAAGAACCTTGGTAGTTATCTCAAGCAAACAAGTGAACAAAACGGATCACTTTTCTCCTCGTATATCAATGCCAGTAGCATAGAGGTCTACTTAAGGAGTTGGACTGAGTGGATGGAGTGGGTTAAGAGGTGCTGCTAATGATAGCGACACCTCAGAATGAAACACCTGCATGCCCTGTGTCCCAGAACAGTGAATGCTTCTCAGAGATGCATTCAAACTCTATTGTACTGTTGTGTACTGTCCCAACAGTGTTCTTCCCTCAGTAAGCATTCCTCTCCTTGATCGATTGATTAGGAGTGCTTCCTTTGCTATGAGAATGTCTTAGGGTCAGCAGAAGACAGGTCTCAATGGATGGACCCTGCAATGTAAAATGTCATGCTAACAGGAGTGGAGAAAAAAAGAAAGACAGAGATTCCTATCTGGGCCTATTCCAGAAGCTCGGTGGTGCTACCAGTTGCTGATAGGGCTGATGGCCAGCCTCACCTCAACCTGTTTGTTCCATTTTAAGGAGTTCACAGGAAATCAGTCAATCATTCAATCAATGGTATTTATTGAGCGCAAGCTGTGTGCAGAACACTCTACTACTACTACTACTACTAATAATAATGGCATTTACTAAGCACTTACTATGTGCAAAGCACTGTTCTAAGTGCTGGGGAGGTTACAAGGTGATCAGGTTGTCCCCCGGGGGGCTCACAGTCTTAACCCCCATTTTACAGATGAGGTAACTGAGGCACAGAGAAGTTAAGTGACTTGCCCAAAGTCATACAGCTGACAATTGGTGGAGCTGGGATTTAAACCCATGACCTCTGGCTCCAAAGGCCGTGCTCTTTCCACTGAGCCACGCTGCTTCTCTGCTACTAGGACTTTGGGAGTGTACAATACAACAGTAATAGCAGATATGTTGCCTGCCCATAACAAGCTTACAGTCTAGAGGGGGAGACAGACATTAATATGAATAAGTAATTTATAGTTTGTAATTTAGAGACATGTACCTCTGTGCTGTTGGGTTGTGGGTGGGGTGAATATCAAATGTCCAAAGGTCACAGATCCGAGTGAAGGAAAGGCAAGCTGGGTGGGGGAGGGGAGAGAGCACTGAGCCCTTGAGCGAGCCCAAGAGATGGAAGGTTCTTGATCAATCAATTAATCAATCAATTGGATCTGTTGAGTGCTTCCTATACATAGAGCGCTGCACTAGAGGATAGAGCACGGTCCTGGGAGTCAGAAGGACCTGGGTTCTAATTCCCCTGTGCCATTTGTCTGCTGTGTAAACTTCACTTCACTTCTCTGTGTCTCAGTGAACTCACCTCTAAAACGGAGGCTAAGACTATGATCCCCATGTGGTTCAGGGACTGTGTCCAATCCGACTTGCTTGTATCCAACCCAATGCTTAGTAAAGCACCTGGCACATAGTAAGGACTTAACAAATACCACAATTATTAAGCACTTGGGAGAGTACTATGCAAAAAGTTGGTAGATGTGTTCCCTCCCCATAACGAGCTTGGAGTCCAGAGGGGGAGACAAGTATTAGTATAAATAAATACAAATATAAATCATAAAATGTATAGATATGCTTATAGGTGCTTTGGGGCTGAGGGTAGGGTGGATAACAAATTCCCCATTTCACTCATTTACCTGCTGAATTCTAGATGCCATAAAACCCCAAGAGGGGTCCCACAGACCATTTCTTCCATTCCCTAGGGTGGAACAGTCCTATGCTCTTATCCACTCTTTGCTTCAGAGGAGTGTATTATTTTCCCTGACCTCAAATACTGGAGAATCTTGGGCTGTTGAGAGCTTCTTGTGGGGTTCAACCACCACACATGCCCAAAGGGATTTTTTTCTAATGGTATTTGTTAAGCACTTACTCTGCGCCAGGCACTGTACTAAGAGCTGGAGTAGATACAAGTTAATCAGGGTAGTCAGTTAAGTTAGTTACAGTCCCTGGCCCACACAGAGCTCACAGTCTTAATTCCTCATTTTACAGATGAGGTCATTGAGGCACAGAGAAATTAAATGTCACACAGCAGACAAGTGGTGGAACTGATATTAGAAAGCAGGTCCTTTGACTCCCAGGCCACACTGCTCTTTACTGGATGAGATCATTTGCCAGCCTTTCATCCCAGAGAGAGGAGCCACTGAGGCATTCTGAAGATATTATGGGCCATACAGGTGCTCAACAATAACAACAGTAAGAATATGAAAGTGATGGAAGCAACATCAACAGGTGCCATGGAGAAGTCAAACAGTATCGAAAATGGTCCCGTAGCAAGTAGCTGCAGTACACTACAATAGAAAGTTGATTTTTCAGATCGTTAGTATGCATAACACAAGCTATCCAAATCAAGGTTAATTTGAATAAAAAGGAAAAAAATTGGGGCTGCCCAACAGAATCAGGGCCATATGTGAAAAGAGGCTGAATCTACTTTAGAGCATTCAATAATCTGCCCTTAGTCCAAGTTAATGCAAGTAATCAGCTTCCTGCTGAATTACAATCTGTCTTTGTCTTGCCTTCAAGCCACTAAGGATAATAGGACCCACACACCTTTTGAATCAGAAGAGACTACAATCCACATGGAACACAAATCTCCTGTGAACTTGAATGTGCCCAGAGAAAAGGGATTCAAACCTGTTCCTCTATTCAGGGGCAGGAGGGAGAGTTGGCAGAAGATGATGTGGAAATGCTTTGGTTATTCTTGCACGTGGTGCAGAAGGAAGCTCTCTTGCTGAATCCTGTTCATGTTCTTTTAAGGTATTTGTTAAGCTCTTACTATGTGCCAGGCACTGTACTAAGCACTAGGGCAGTTACAAGCTAATCAGGTTGGACCCATTCCATGTCCCACATGGCGTTCACAGTCTCCATTTCACATGGGCCTCCGTGGCATAATGGAGGGGAGAAGAGGTAGTGAATTGCCATTTCACCATGAGGTAACTGAGGCACAGGGAAGTTGTGACTGTCCAAAGATCACGCAGTGGACAAGTGGCAGAACCGGGATTAGAACCAGGGTCCTTCTGACTTCCAGGTCCCTGCTCTCTCTGCTAGGCCACACCGCTTCTCAAGTAGAGCAGACCCTAGAGACAAGGGTAGAATAGGGCAGATCCTTTTCTGCTCTACTGCAGGCTAGGCACTGTCTTGTGGATTCAGTTCCCAACAGCCTCCTGGAGGGACGGATATAGTCTCGCAGTCAGAGTACAGGCAAATGCCGGGTATGGTTCCCGGGAGGCAGGTGTCAACTTGAAGAAAATTTAGGGCAGGTACCTGGGGAGGAAAGTGGAGCCAGGCCCTTGGCCCTGCCCGCCATCCTAGGGAAGGCACTTAGCAAACCACCTCAGGGGATAATTGCACTGAGATCCCCATCGATAAGCCGGTGCAAAAGTCCCTCTTTGCAATTTTTTTCCCTCCTGCTCCACGAGGTGATCTCTTAAATACTACAAGCAGCTGTTCCTTCTGCGGCTTAAATATTGAATAGGAAAGATGCTAACCCGCAGAGGCATCGATTGATGCTGAGGATCTCGTTTGAAGGAAAACAGAACCGTTTACTGATCTGTAAGTGGGCAACCGAACTCTCAGCCCACGGCCATGCCAAGGGCCGCAGAAGCAGTGGATGAAATTGCAACCAGCCAGCAGGACCATTCATTCATTCATTCAATCATATTTATTGAGCGCTTACTGTGTGCAGAGCACTGTATTAAGCACTTGGGAAGTACAAGTTGGCAACATATAGAGACGGTCCCTACCCAACAGTGGGCTCACAGTCTAGAAGACCACTTACCCAGCCTTCATTCTAGGGAAAAAGGAAGGTTACAAGTTGGCCACTCATAACTCCCAGCATCCTCCTTCCCCTGCAATCTCTGTGGCATTACATATCCCTGGGACCTTTAGAAGACAGAGTTCTTTGTGCTGCTTAAAATGGGAACAAGAGAAGGCAATAAAGCATTGGGTTTTCCTTCCCCTGACCTGGCCCTGCCGTGCTTTCCACCCTGTGCCTTGACCTAGAGAGTTGTTGACCTGATACCTTCCCCCAAGCCCAGAGCATGCCCACACACTCATGGGGCTGGTAAAAAATAATAAATCCTAATCAACCACAGCTGGGACTTGAGCCTTCACCCCCATTCCCACGTATCATGGGCCCCATCCCTGGTACTCAATTTGGATCCATGCTGCATGCCTCATATTTATTAATGAAAATGGGAATTCTTCAGCAGGCAGAAATCCCTGAAAGACTTCAGACCGCATTTTACTAATTTACCAATTTGCCGGGTTTAAGGGCACTCATCGCTATAATTATTATTATTTAATATTCTGACCGTGCTGCCGATTCAATTATTTGTTTAACTTCTTTCCAAGGAGCCAGACTTCCTTGAGCTGTTCTTTAGGGTTTTAATCTCTTGATGTCTTAAAGGATAGCAAGATGAAAGGGTGTCAATAAAGAGGTCAGCTCATGAAAGTGTATACCTATTAACCTTCCCATCTAGGGAACTACACGGCCAAGCAGAGGGTAGGGGAATGGCACCTGGATCTGTCACAATTAATACCATCAGCCATCCACTGCTTCATTTTCTCACTTGGTCTTTTTTCAGTGGCAGATCAGTATCGTCTCATCTCAAGCAGCAGCAAACCTCCATGGCTTAACTCAGTGCCAGGATCTGCCACTACCTGGAGGTCAGGAATGGCCCAGAATGTGAGACAGTGCCTGAAAAATACAGAAGGGAAATGGCCACATTCTTTCATGGAACCTTCTCATGGGGAATTAAATCGGAATCTCAGACATGATAACCTATTTTGGTTGAATAATAGGTAAGGGGCTGAAAAACATGATCTTGGAATGACGAGGTGCTGGCAGTGTTTTAAATCATTTATTCATTCAATCGTATTTATTGAGTGCTTACGGTGTGCGGAGCACTGTACTAAGTGCTTATCAGCACACAGTAAGTTCTCAATAAATATGATTGATTGATTGATTGACTAAAGCTGTGTTTTTAACACAGCCTTGCTCATAGTATTAAAGCACCTACCAGCCAGCCACGACCTTCACCAGCCTGCAAAATATCCGCTCATCCAATCTGTTCAAGAGCTAATTTTCCAGCTGTGGCATAGCCAGTTTATTTTGGGTCATTTTGTCACTTGGCACTAACCCAAAGAGGACAAACTGGCATGGCTTAGTATAATTCTCCTATTTGTACAAAGAATAATACTAAGTGGCAATAGAGTAGAAAACCTGTTAATCTGAAATAATCAGGGCAGAGGATTGTTGTGATCATTGAAAGCCTAAACAAAATGGGATTTAGGTTAGTGTGGCAGATGCACACCCAGTGTTATTTGACTTTTTTGCCCTTTTTATAATTTTCCTTATATCCTCACTTTGGATAACTGCCTGATTAGCTATGGCACTCCGGTCTTGTTCTCTCAAGCTCCCACAAGATCTCATGGGACTTTTCACCTGCCAGGCACTTTGACTGTCCCTGGAAAAAGTGAGTCTACTGAGAGCTCACCTCCTCCAGGAGGCCTTCCCAGACTGAGCCCCCTCCTTCCTCTCCCCCTCCTCCCCCTCTACATCCCCCCAACCTTACCTCCTTCCCCTCCCCACAGCACCTGTATATATGTATATATGTTTGTGTGTATTTTTTACTCTATTTTATTTGTACATATTTATTCTATTTATTTTATTTTGTTAATATGTTTTGTTTTGTCGTCTGTCTCCCCCTTCTAGACTGTGAGCCCACTGTTGGGTAGGGACCGTCTCTATATGTTGCCAACTTGTACTTCCCAAGCGCTTAGTACAGTGCTCTGCACACAGTAAACACTCAATAAATACAATTGAATGAATGAATGAATGAATGAGTTACACTGTTGGGAATAGAACCTGGGACCTGAAAAAGTGCTTTCCTTTTCCATTTTCATTCTGGGGTGGCAGGCCTGGGAGAGACAGGTAGCTCCATTTCTCTGCTCCTCCCTCATCTCTCTCAGAACCTTCTCCTATGTCATCCTTCTCATACCACATCCATCCAGAACAGCCCAATCAGTAGGCAATTAATCAGTGGGTGCCCTCCAAATGTGAAACTCTGTACCAAGTCCTTGAGAGAGTATGGCAGAAATGAAGCATATATTTCAGGAACCTCATGGAGTTTAACAATCTAATACGAAAGAGTCAAATAATTTTAGAAACTGTAGGAGGTGGAGGAAGAATGAAGATAAAACAGGAAGTGTAATAATCTAGCAAGATAAAAAAATCAAATGAGTAATCAATCACTTAGTGTAATTTTCCTGAGTGCTTACTGTATGCAGATCACTGTACTAAGTGCTTGGGAAAGTACAATACCACCAAGTTGGTTGATACGACTTCAGTCCACAAGGTGCTTACAATAATTGAATATATATCTGTACCTAAGAGTTGAGGATAGGAGTAAAACACAAAAGTGCCAAGGTGGGTAATTGGGTGGATGCAACTGAGGTTTTGGGAATTAATCAGGGAAGGCTTCCTCTCTGTTTTACCTCAAATCCCATCTATTCCAAGAAGCTGTCACCTATAGTTATTGTATTTGTTAAGCAATAGTTGGGTATTTGTCTGCTATATTCCAGACACTCTACTGTGGTAGATACACAATAATCAGATGAGAACCAGTCTCTGTCTCTCACAGGGTTCACCTGCCAATCTTCACCTGTTCACCAATCCCTCCATCCTACTACTCAACCAATTGTGAAGGTAATAACAAATAAAAAATTCCTTTATGAAGAAGGGAAATTGCCATCTTGCCTCTTTAGAGCGCTTAGTACTCGGCACATAGTAAGTGCTTAACAAATATCATTATTATTATTATAATGGAGGCTCCTAGAGGGCAAGTTCTGAGCACTACCTTAAATAATGCCAAGTACACAGGAATACTATCCATCCTTGTGTCCTGAAGAACCTTACTCTAAGGGGAATCACGTTGTAGTACTTGGGTCTTGACAGACGTTTCTCACGACAGTGCGCACAACTGATTCTCCTAATGCTGCATTATTATCTAGCCAGACGGACACCAGTGGATGGAAGAATGTTCCCTAATTCCTAGACAGTGGTCTAGTCAAAATGATGATGATGATATTTGTTAAGCACTTACTCTATGTGTCATGTACAGTTCAAAGTACTGGGGTAGATGCAAACTAATCAGGTTGGATATAGTCTCTGCTCCACATGGGGCTTGCTGTCTTTTCATTCAGTTGTATTTATTGAGCTCTTACTGTGGGCAGAGCACTGTACTAACCGCTTGATCTCCATTTTACTGATGAGGTAACTGAGGCACAGAGAAGGTAAGTGACTCACCTAAGGTCACACAGCAGGCAAGTGGCAGACCCAAGATTAGAACCCAGATACTTCTGACTCCAGGACATTGCTCTACCCATTAGGCAACACTGAAGATGTTATGCACGAAGGAGGGACTATTTCATAAATCCACATTAATGAAGCGGGTGCTTGCAGGAACATTCAGCCTATGAGACAGTTTTACTGAACCAACCTAAACGTCTATAAGCTTTGCTCATTTTTCTCTCTCGTGTGAATTTTTCCATAGAACCCCTCAGTGAGAGTCACATGCCAGGGCTAAGGAGATCTAGAGCAGTGCATGGTTATCAATCCTTGCTTCCATTCTTAATTAGACATGTCACAACTTTGTGCTAATTATTCTAAAACCTGAACATGCCCCAAAACCTTTGTTGTCATCATGTGGAATTCTGAACTGTGACTCCAACTGTGGAGAAAATACTAAATGATTCTGTTCTTCTTGCAGAAAGAAAGAGTTGTTTAGCCCGAGGTTGGCTATGGAATGCACTGTCTTCTAAGGTATTTTCAGCAATTTTAGTCAAACTCACCTAGGCTTTGGTAAGTTACAGAAAATGTGCATCGCTAGCTGCCAGGTTTGTGGTTTAGGGGAGAGGGTGTTGAGAAGAGTTATGGGAGAAAGCCCTTTTATTAAGTTGTCTGTGTTTGCTGCCTGGTGGAGGTATATCCACTGTAAAATATGGTTTGTTTCAATGCATTATTCCTGGTTTTTCTGTAAATAAAAAATAAATATCAAATAACCATGTCATAACCCAGTGTTTGATGGCCATTCTTCTGGCAGTTAATTTTATTTCACAGGAAAAAGAAGGGGAGTTTTGTCAAGGTACAGTTTCATTGGTTAACACCTGAGGGGAAAATGACTGAAAAGAACTTAATTCAAAAAATCCTTTAGGCACACAGGAGCGTCTTCCAACCAGTAAGATTCAGACAGCTATGAAGAGAGAGACATCAATAAATAATCAGGGGCCTAAGACTTTTAAATGGGAATTCGAGCATTGCCACCCAAAGGTAAATTGAATCTTTTCCACTATCTCCCAAGCAGGTGCTCACGCATGTGTGGACTATAAAACTTTGCTCATTGCAAATGTAGCCTGACCTTTTCTACAGGGAGTTTAACATGGAAATAGATTAAAAAAAAAAAATCTCAGCTGTGGAACTGCTGAGAGGCATTTCTGATTCCAGCAACTTCTGGTTTATATTTGGGAAAGCAGGGGTGTTCAGGTGGCTGAGGATTCTCTGGGCTTGGGGATATCTGAAACCTACTTACACATTTTTCTGGGGTAAAAAAGGCTGAGAGCAGGCAAGGACCTCACATGGAGAGGTTTAGTGGAAAGGGGTGTTCATCCCAAAGGTGGAATAAGCACCATGGGGAAAAAAAAGTCCTGCTCAACTAAATCCATCTGGAGTGGGGGAGATTCAAGATTTAATGTTTTATCCTGGTTTGGGATATTATCCTAGCAAATCTGAGAAAAATCCAGCCTGTGACAGGAGTATATCAGTGGGCAAATATTGATCTGTGAACCTATGAGAGAGAGGGAGAGAAAAAGAGACAGAGGGAGAGAAAGAGAGAGAGAGAGAGAGAGAGAGAGAGAGAGAGAGAGAGAGAGAGAGAGAGAGAGAGAGAGAGAGAGCTGTACTCTGGTCCAACTTTGACTACTGATCCTTTGGTTTTTTTCCACAAAAGCAGCATGCTTGGCCATAAGCCAAATGCTTCCTGACTCCTTGATGGTGCAACGCCTTAGGGAGCAGAAAAAAAACAGGTGAGGAGGAGAAAACTGAGTCCACAGAGAGCATATATCACATGTCAAGGAGTGTTTTATGAGTGAGCCTTATAACTGGAGAGGACTGTATTTTATGGGGCAAGCTATTGGACACTGGAAAGTGGAAGCACTGTTTCTTCTTGCTTGTAATTTTTCGACTGGGCATTTTACCTCACAACCCTCTGAAAGAAAACTGCCTTTCATCCCAAGAAGCATTGCAGTCTATCTGTCTTCTTAGAGGGGGATTTAAATACACTCGGTTTCTTTACTGCCAGAAAGAGGAGCCCTGCCAGGGAACCGGAGTAAATAGCAACAAAGTATGTTACCAATTTTTTATCATAATAATAGTTATTTTCAATTTTATCAGTCAGTTTAATAGGACATATGGTAGTTAAAATACAGTTGCTGATCTCCATAAGTGAAAAGAAATCCTAACCCATCCTGCATATCAGCAATGTACTACTCAAAGTCAGACAGGGAAAAGAATAGTAGAGCTTTCAGGGCCCATTTTCCCTCCTGCTGTCACTGGTTTTATGGGTTGAATTTTGTCAGTGGTACTCAGGGCTGAAGTGGGAATGACCAAGGGGTAGATGAGAAGAAGTTAATCTTGGCTCATTATCTCCCTGGGCTCCTGTTTAAAACATTTCATCTTGGAGAATCCTCTGAACTGGATGCTCAGGTGGTCTGGATTCTAATCCTGATCTTTAAACATATGAATGAAGCATAATGTGTGGCATAAATGACAAATTAACCCAATTCTTCTTCTTATCATTATTATTATTAGTAATAATAATTGTAAAGGTTTTATTAAATGCTTACTGTGTGTCAAGCACTGTTCTAAGCACTGGAGTAGAAACAAGTTATTCAGGTCAGAAACAGGCCCTGTCCCACATGGGGTTCCCAGTCTAATTAGGAGAGAGAGCAGGCACAGTGAGGAGGGAGCTTGGGTGGAAACAGGAGGATGAGCAGAAGTAGAGTGAGTGAAGTTGTTTTTATTCATGATAATATTCTCCCCCAGGGCAGAGAAATAAAACACACATTCTTCTCCCCATTTTACAATTAAGGAACTGAGTTAGGGAGAGGGAGGAGTTCCACATTAAATTTAGGTTTCTAAGGCTTCAATCCAGTAGCCTAGAGAAGCAAGCATGTCATAGTGAAAAGAGCACAGGCCTGGGATCAGTATTCATTCAGTGCTTACTGTGTGCCAGAAACTATACTAAGTGCTTGGATAAATGCAAGATAATCACATTAGACAGAGTCCCTGTCCCACATAGAGCTCTCAGTCTAAGTCCTTCCTGTACTTGCTTGGGCAAGTCATTTTACTTCTCTGTGCCTCAGATTCCTCATCTGAGGAATAGGAATTCAATACCTTTTCTCCCTCCCACTTAGACTGTGAGCCTCATGTGGACCAGGGACATTGTCTGATCTGATTATCTTGCACCTACGCAAGCACTTAGTTCAGTGTCTGGCATATAAAAGTGCTTAATTAATGCCATAATTATTATTGTTATTATTGTTGTCATTATTATTATTAGACCTCAGATGGAAATGCATTTTTTAACTCCTCCCTCAGCAACCGACAATGTCTATTTTGCTTTCACTGCAGACTCCTTTCCTGATGCCATAATCCTTTTCAGTGACATCAGAACCATTTGCCAGCATTTAAGTGCTTAGAAGAGTGCTGTGCACTATCCAACTACTACCAACCAGGTAAATCACCAGTGTTGCTAGAAACAGTGGTTTCTCATTTCTGGGTAAAGTGAGCATTTTAAAAAGCCCAAATCCTATCTTAGGGCAGATGCCTTTAGTCAGAATCGAATAATGTGATACAGAAGCAGAATTGTTTCTAAATGGAATGTTTTTCCAAGTTTTCCAAGAGGTGCCTGATTTGTAAATATTGCCCAGGCACTCTGTTTTTCCACCTGAGGAGCCAGAAAGAGCATGCCAGAAGAGCATATGCATGACAGGTATTATAGTGAGCTACTCAATCTGCAGATCTGCATCTCATTTGTACAGACGATGATCTCGGTGACGGTGAGTGTTGATGTATGGGCGGCACAAGGAGGAAACATCCCTCAGATCGTTCATGAATGTGAACATAAAATTGAACAAAATACTGCAGAAATACAACGAGATCAGGGGCAGACCAAACAAGAATACAAGTGAGGGCAAGTGTAATGGCTTGTCAACTCGTATTATCAGCTGAACCCTCTGAGAGCTCACAGCACACTGAAAGAACAGTTTCCTTTCTGCACAGTGACAATGTCTCCTTTACAACTGGTTCATTCATTCATTCAATTGTATTTACTGAGCACTTACTGTGTGCAGAGCACTGTACTAAGCACTTGGGAAGTACAAGTTGGCAACATATAGAGACGGTACCTACCCAACAACGGGCTCACAGTCTAGAAGGGGGAGACAGACAACAAAACAAAACATTTGGTCAGGTGTCAAGTCATCAGAATAAGTAGAAATAAAGCTCGATGCACATCATTAACAAAATAAATAGAATAGTAAATATGTAAAAGTAAAATAAATAGAGTAATAAATCTGTACAAACATATATACAGGTGCTGTGAGGAGGGGAAGGAGATGGGGGGGGTGGGGAGGAGGAGAGGATAAAGGGGGCTCAGTCTGGGAAGGCCTCCTGGAGGAGGTGAACTCTCAGTGGTTCCAAGAGGAATGCCAAACAGCTCACTATATAGAGACCCCCAACATTTTTTGACATGGTATTGCAGTTAAGGTTCTCTGTCAGAGGGCCTGGATTCTAATCCTGGCTCTGTCACTTGCCTGGTATTTGACCTCGGACAAGCCACTTCACTTCTCTGTGCCACAGTTGCCTCATCTGTAAAGTGGGGATTAAGATGGTGAGCCCCATGTGGGACAGGGACTGTGTCCAAAAAGGATTTTTCATGAAGGCTTGCTCCATTTTATTACTCAGACGTGCAATGGGACCCCAGAAGAAAGGACCAGGAAGCTTTGGAATGAGAAATAAGAATCGATTTAGAAAGAGCCCAGAATGTTAGTGCTCTGTCTTGCCAAGTAGAATTAAAGCTTTTCATTTAAGGACAATAAAGTTGGGATGAAGAGGGGTGCAGGTTATGGGGGTCTTTTTAGAATCTCAGAGAGTTTGGAGTGTCTGGCAAATATTTCCAGTTGTTTTCTAGCCCCCTATTTAAGGGAACCTTACCATCTGGTATTCAAAGTACCAACTGTAACGGGCTGTGGCAATAGCAGTTCTAGGCAGTGGCCTAAATAGGGACTAGGAAAATTGGTAGCTGGAGAAAAGGGAGATTTTATTCTGAAAATCAATGCGCCAGAAATTTAAAGCCTTAAATATCTCCCTTTATAAACCCAGGTGTGAAGCAGGTATTTTCCAGCTGGACCAGTGGGGGAGAGTATCCCTCTGAAAATTAAGCTCCACAAACAGGTATTTCCTAGGGGAAGAGGCAGCAGGTATTGAGCTCTAGGAAATTTTTATGTGTGATAACTACATCAGAGATAAAGTCCAAAGAGACTTTTCCTTCCTACTGAAACCTTATTTAAATACTGCCTCCTCGCTCAGAGCAGAATTGCTGATGGATTGGCTTGCACACTCTATTTTCTCCAAAGTTTAGAAAGCATGGGAAAAAAAAATGTGCAGCCAACATTTCAATAAGAGAAGAAAGGAATTCTCTTACAGAAGGGCTTTAGGCCCCAGTGGAACATTTCTTTATTCACTCAGATTAATGGCTTTAAATCAAAGGAGCCAGACATTCGATTTAAATCTCACCTTAAAATTAAACAGAGGTTGGACATTGCTGTGACAACAATGGCCACCCTTATCAATGGCAAACTAGGGTGGGGTAAGTGGGACTGTTGTCCAAAGCAGCCTGGTTTAAGTCAGAAAGGGCTGCAAAATGATTATTCAGAAAGAAATATAGTGGCAGTGAGTGTCAGAATCATTTTTGAAATTGCCTTGGCCACAAAATCAATCGATCAATCATATTTAATGAGCACCTACTATGTGCAGAACACTGTCTTAAGCTCATGAGAAGGAACACTACAACAGAGTTGATTGACATGTTCCCTGCCCTTAACAAGCTTACAGTCTAGAGGGAAGTATCTGATGAAGTCCAGTAGCATCATGGTCTGTCTTCGGAAGCCTGAGTGAGGCTCTATGCTTTCCCAGGGTTACATTTTATCTTAGGAAGATGGGAATTCCCATTCTGATGGTTACCAAAAACACTGAGATATTTGGAGTATGAACTGGCTTGTTCCAACCTACCCTACCAGATGGACACAGTTATTTTCTTGGAGGAAGTGACAAGGGGAGGGGTAACAAAGGATCCCATTTCTTTTGATTGATTGATTGCAATGAATGAGGTTGATGGTTTTCCCGATTTTGAACTTGCAAAGTGAACTCTCTGAAGAATGTTGGTCTTCTCTAGTAGATACACAGGAACTTTGAACACACCTGTGCAACTATGAGGTTGCACTGCCAATTCGTCCTGGACCACTTGGGGCCAAGCAGCCTGGGATTCTTTCCCGTGATGACCCTGCCTTGAGCAGGGCCAGAAATGGAGTTGGTGGATCCAGCTGACTGAACAGGGAGATTGATTTGACTGCTTGTCATCCCTCCCTTCTGGGATCCCCAGTTTTGTGCTCCCAACGTATGCAAGTGTGTGAGTAATGGACCAACAAGAGACTCCGAATAGAGCTTAGTTATTCATTGTTTGTTATTGTTCTTTGTTGCTTGGGGTTTTGTAAATCCCCCCAGTTATGTAGACATTTTTATTAGAGAATACGTTTTTTGAAAATGTGGTTCCAACGAAAATGAAATTTCAGATGTGTGTGTCTCAGCATTGATTTTTCTATTTGTAATAACACACAACAGCATATCTGGTTTTATATCAAGAGGATAAAATGTCCCTAACACAGTGATCTCCATTCTGTGGTAATGGATAAAGCCTGTTTATGAGATGTCATTTATTCCACAATAGACAGTAAATAAAAGCCATTTCAAGCTTGGGTTAAATCAAAGCTTGTTCGGGATTTCAGCAGATTTGCAAATTACCTTTGGGACCTTTTTCAGTTTCACTTGTTTTCCTCCATGTTATTGACTCTCCTATGTTTTACTAGAAATACTCCGCCTTGCTCTCTGAGGCCGTTCCATTGACTGCAGCTGATTTGGAAAGACAACCAGTGAAGCTAAGTACACAGTGCTACATTAAAAGTTCCTTCCCTCGGCTGAGGGAATAAAAGAGCCAAAAGACAGCCCGGAATTGAGGTTATGCTGACAAAAGCCAGAGAAGCAGAAAGTTCTCAGGGAAATAGATGCGAGTCTGAAATGGAAAATCAGGAGGGCAGTATTTTGGTTCCTTTTAGGTGGTGTGCATATTTTTTCCACTGGTTCCCCTGGGATTTTCGGCAGAGTGGGGGAAGTGAATTAGTATATGCTATTCAGCCCTCAAAGCATCTACCCAACATCCCCTGGGGCTGCAAACACATCAGAACAGGAATTCAGATAACTCCCCCTGGTCTGTGTTCATGAGGCAGAAGGGCTGCAGGGAGAATTGAATTCCACGGATAATCAAAGCTACATATCAACCATTTGTTTCTGTCTCCTCCTCTAAGAAGCCTTTTAGCCAGTGACCGATGAAAGTATCACCCTGTCTCCTTTCGCTGCCCACTCTCTGGGGGAGGTGCTAATACCAGGGAAATGACTCTAAGGTAAGCAGCAGACGGGAGGAGGAGGAGGAGAGGGAAGAGAACTAGGTGGTCTGGATAATCCACCAACAAACTAATCAGCCTCCCAAAAAACTGAGCGCTGCCTGTTAACTCCTAGGGGCAGCAACTCCATCTGCGAGCAAGAACAATGGTCAAACACACAACACTGAAGAACCTTCTTCCAAACAAAGCTTTTAATCTAATGCTCATCCATCAATCAACTGATGGTATTTATTGAGCACTTACTGTGGGGCGGAGCACTGTATTTGGGAGAGCATAATTCAACAGAGTTGATAAAACACATTAACTTGCCTAAAGTTTAACAGCTCATCTGTTTACATCCTTTATTTTTCCATAGAGATCTTGCTCGTCATGATTTCTTCTTCTGAGAGAAGTCAGTATTCACTTTTTCTTCTGCAGGAAGACAGGAAATAATATTGAACGATGCCCCAACATGGCAGGTGGGTTTAAAAGCAAAAATTAAAAAAAAAAAAACGTAGCATGATTTGATATTCCATGGATGGATAATACACTCTGGATGATTTATGGCCTACCTATTTTTCTTCGGAAGCCCTCACCTGTTGTAAGTAGCCTCCCTTTCCTCTAGCCTGCCATGTTGCCAAAGTACATTTCTCCAAACTCCATTCACTAACCCAGGGTTGCAACCACATATCCCCTCCTCCTCCAGCTGCCTATTCATGGTGTGAGCTGTCTTCCCCATTTTGCTTAATCCACCCACCTGCCCCAGCTTCCTTGAGCTGATCATTGACAGGAGCCTCAACATGCCCAAACGGAATGAATTAAGTTGTGTAGAAGCTTCTAACTCTATTGTTCTCTCCCAAGTACTTAGTACAATGCTCTGCGCAGAGTAGCAGCTTGAGAAGCACGTGAAGCAGTGTGGCCTAGTGGATAGAATTTGGGTCTGGGAGTCAGAAGGACCTGGGTTCTCATTCTGTCTCCTCCACTTGTCTGCTGTGTGATCTAAAGTGAATCACTTAACTTCTCTGTGCTTCAGTTACCACATTTGTAAAATGGAGATTGAGATTGAGAGTCCCATGTGGGACAGGGACTGTGTCCAACCTGATCTGCTTGTTTCTACCCCAGCACTTGGTATCGTGCCTGGTACATAGTAAGCACTTAACAAATACCATAATAATTATTATTATTACTAAGTACTCCATAAAAATGAATGAATGAATGAATGCAAAGGATTCTGCCTCTCTGAGAGTTTCTTTGAGGACAGATGGTGCTTAAAGGCAAAATCAGCATAGAAGGGTCGAAATTCAGTGGATTCAAGGCAGGAAAGAGGAGAAAGAACTTCCTGCAGAAGGAAACTGAATCCATCAATCACTCTAATTTATTGAATGCTTACTTTTTACACAGCACTGTGCTAAGCGCTTGACAGAGTACAATATTACAGAGTAGGTAGACACATTCCAAAACTGAACTGAAATGGAAATAATTAATAACACAGTGATCATGTCTGCCAGCTCTCTTATATTGTCCCCTCCCAAGTGCTTAGTAGAGTGTTCTGCACACACTAAGAACTCAATAAATGCTATTGAATGATAGATTGATTCTCTGTACAGAATAAGCACTCAATAAATACCACTGATTTTGTTGGTGGTGCAGACGATGGTGATGGGGGTGATGTAAGAACAAAAGACCAGAACAAATTTTGCCCTGAAAATTCCATCCATGCTTATTCTGCTGAATTGCTAGGGAAAGATTCCTCTCTCTGCAGAAAAAAGCCACCATCATTGTTATAGACCGAGATGCTCATTCTATAACCCTAATGCCTACAGAGTGGTGTCTGCGAGTTCTGTTACAGTTAAAGTTGTGTCAGCGTTTTCATTAGAAACCGAGTTTGATTTATAACCCTGGATGCAGAAATGTGCTCCTGGCTGAAATTTGGCACACAATGTCTGGGGCCAGGAAGGCCATTTTTAACAAATTGTGAGTGAAAAATAAAAACTGGGGGCGGGGGAGGAGAGTCACACTTGAGTCACACTCACTTTTAAAATAACAAAAGTTGATGATGTTCAGCAGTTTCAAAATATTAGGGTGAGAAAACACACATCAGGATTTTCAAAGTAAAATGGTCAGTTTTAAAATGCATTTTCTTCAACAGCAAAATAAAAATCCTTTTTGCCCAAGCTCTACACTCCCATCTATGAGTCTTCTCTGAAGCCTCAGCTGAGGTCTAAAATGCTCTCCCTTCCCATGTTTCCCTGCCTCTCCTCCCATTCTTCCCCACCAGCTCAGAAAGTCCTCTTCTTTTCTCCATTTCACAGTTCTCTCAAATTCCACCTCCTCCAGGAAGCCTTCCCTGGCTATAGCAAGCTCCCCTTGCCTTCATCTTACCTGAATTTATAATTCCTATGGTTTCCCATAGGATTGGTGGATTGATTTCCCTTTCTTTCACCCATTTTTGAATGTATATAACCAATCAATCAATGGTATTTTTTGAGAGCTTTTTCTGTGCAGAGCACAGCTCTTGGGAGAGTGCAATACAACAGAGTTGGTAGACACATTCTCTGCCCATAACAATGTTACAGTCTAGCAGAATATACAATAATTTATGTTGTGAAGTTAATGATCAATGTTTGCTCCCTTTTCAGAAGGTCCTTAGTATTTGTCCTTAACAGGGTTATCTATTGATAGTAGTTATAGAAATAGTAATAGTATTTATTAAGCACTTACTGGGTGCAGAGCACTGAACTCCTGGGAAATCTTAATTTTCTTTAAAAGTCCCTGACATGGAATCATATACAAATAGGTGCTCAATAAATGAATGTTTTATGATGATGATGATGATGAAATCATGGAGTTTTTTTGAGACTTGGTTATTTTTTTTTTTGAGAAGCAGCATGGCATAGTGGATAGAGCACAGACCTAGAGATCAGAGGAACTGAGTTCTAATCCTAGGTCTGCTACTTACCTACTGTGCAACCTTAGGGAAGTCACTTAACTTCTCGGTGCCTCAGTTCCCTCATTTGCAAAATGGGGATTCAATACCTGTGCGCCCCATGTGGGACCTGATTATGTTGTATGTATCCCAGCACTTAGTACAGTGTTTGGAACAATGCATAGTCTACTCTTTAAAACAAAACTGGAACAATTATACATTATATATATATAATTTTAATATAGAATTCTATACAGAGAGAATGATATATATATACACAAATTATATATTTTTAAATATGCATATATCAGTATAAATTTTATAGGCCAAGGATTAATCAGATTTTATTTTCTGTGCTCTGTATTTATTTCCAAAATATCACAGGGCAGATCGGACCATCACCGCCTCTACATGTTGCTGACTTGTACTTCCCAAGCGGTTAGTACAGTGCTCTGCACACAGCAAGCGCTCAATAAATACAATTGAATGAATGAATGAATCAAACTACCATGTAGAATAAAAAAAGACAGTAGTAGTAGTCATTAAGCACTTTCCTTGTGCAGAGCACTCTACTAAGCACTAGGAAAATATACACAGGTGGGAGTTAGTCCTGACCATCAAGTCTAGGGGGAGGCAGGGAGGGTCACAATGTAAAAATTATCAAGTACCATTCATTCATTCACTCATTCAACTGTATTTATTGAGTGCTTTCTGTGTGCAAAGCACTGTACTAAGCGCTTGGGATGTACAAGTTGGCAATATATAGAGACGGTCCCTACCCAACAGCAGGCTCACAGTCTAGAAGGGGGAGACAGACAACAAAACAAAACATATAAACCAAATAAAATAAATAGAATAAATATGTACAAGTAAAATAAACAAATAAATAGAGTAATAAATATGTACAAACATATATACATATATACAGGTGCTGTGGGGAGGAGAAGGAGGTAAGGCTTGGGGGATGGGGAGGGGGAGTAGGGGGAGAGGAGAAGGAGTAGGGGGAGAGGAGAAGGAGGGGGAGCTTGTATTCAGGCAGCTGAATACAAGAAACTGCAATTTTCCCATCCCCTTTGACTTGTACCCAACTGAATAAAGAAACAAAATTCTGTTTGTCTGGTCAGTGTACTTAATGGGAATTTGGGGAAGTTAAGGTTTTGGTTTCTTTCTGCTTCCTTTGGTGAAATGCACTGTGATCTTTCCAGATTATTGCAATGAGAACCAGTGTGACCCAGTGGAAAGATCATAGGCCTAGGAGTCAGATGACCTGGATGCTAATTCTGGTACTGCCACTTGCTTGTTGTGTGACCTTGGGCAAGTTACTTAACTTATCTAAGCCTCAGTTCCCTCATCTGTGGGGTTTCAATACCTGTTCTCCCTCCTACTTAGACCATGAGCTCTATATAGCTCAAGTGCTTAGTACAGTGCTCTGCACACAGTAAGCACTCAATAAATACGATTGAATGAATGAATATAGGACCTGATTATCTTGTATCTACCCCAGCGCTTCGAACAGTGCTTGGCATATCCTAAGCACTAAACAAATACCACTATTATTACTATAATCTTTGGAAAATTTCTTCACCTCTCTGTGCCTGTTCTCCCCTCCAACCCCCCACCCCCATTACATGAAATATGATTTATAACACCTAAAATAAATGCTTAAGAGCAGTGAAATTCTTGCAAGTGAACATTATAGAAAAGAAGCTACAGTTAAGCAGAAGATTCTGCTTTTTGGCAAAAATGTCTGGGAGATTACCAGCTGAATAAGCCTGACCTAAGGGCTGCTGGGTATATACAACCCTTTGTCCATTTACCTCAATCAAGAGAACATCCATCTCTCCCAAAGGTCAAATATTTCGTTTATCCTGACTTCCTTTCCCTATTCAGGCTTTCACAGGAAAAGGGCTCTGGGTACGACCT
Organism: Tachyglossus aculeatus; assembly: GCF_015852505.1. NCBI lineage: Eukaryota > Metazoa > Chordata > Mammalia > Monotremata > Tachyglossidae > Tachyglossus > Tachyglossus aculeatus. The sequence goes on along the minus strand of NC_052068.1, from coordinate 88,730,681 downwards.
TGAATCTCAGCCCTTCACCTCCCAAACAGCAGCCATGGAACTGGTTGGTGCCAAGCAACCGCAGAAAGTTCGAGGAAATTAAGGCGTCAGCGTCGCTTAACTTCCCCAAATGCCATTAGCAGTAACATGCCGCATAAAAACGAGCCCTGCAGATTTCCATTTTCATTTGCGCGACTGGTGTTTAGTAATCCAGAAGCCTTATTTAAGGGCTAACCTTTGGCCTGGGCTGTCATTCCAATTGCGAGCAGCTGATGGCCGCTGGAAATCGATAGCCGGCATGAAGGTCACTTCCTAGAAAAACTGTGGCTATCAATGTGTCAGTTCCAATGAAGTATTATAACCAAGCAGGAGAAAAGCCTATCTGGTTCTATGAGGAACTGGCTTGTCTCGTGGGCTGCTTTTCTTATTCGCATGTGGGTGTGGACGGGTGCCCTCTTGGCTGTCAAAATGATAAAATAAATTGGTGTTAAATAACCATGCCCTTCCATGTCCAGGCATCATATCTGGTCCTGGAAATTCAGGCCCTTGGCACTTATCAGTCAGTCAGTCAGTCAATTGCATTTATTCACTCAACTGAATTAGTGAGCTCTTCCTGTATGCAGAACACTGTACTAAGCACTTGGGAAATACAATTCAGTAGCAAATAAAGACAATCCTTGCCCACAGTGGGCTCACAGTCTAGAAGGGGGGGGAGACAGACATCAAAACAAGTAAACAGCAATCAGTAGCATCATTTTAAATAAATAGAATTCTAGATATATACATATTGAGCACTTATTCTGCGCCGAGCACTGTACTAAACCTTTGGGAGAGTGCAATATAGCAATATAACAGATACATTCCCTGCCCTTAACGAGCTTGCAGTCTAAAGGGGGAGACATGCCCATCAATGCCTGTTCAATCAAACAATCAATCAATCACATTTATTGGTTGCTTACCGTGTGCACAGCACTGTACTAAATGCTTGGGAGAGAACAATAATAATGGATTCAGTAAACATGTTCCCTGACCCAATGAATTTATAGTGTAGAGTGGGGAGACATATTACATAAATAAATCAATTATGGATATATACGTAAGTGCTGTGAGGCTGAGGGTGGGTTGAATAAAGGCTGAAAATTCAAGTGCAAGGGTAATCTCCTTATTCTTTGGTATTTACACTATCTGTAACTTATTTTAATGTCTCTTTCCCCTACTTGACTATGAGCTCATTGAGGTCAGAGATCATGTCTTCCAACTGGCATTGTACTCTCCCAAGTGCTCAGTACAGTGCTCTACACATAGTAAGCACTCAATAAATACCATTGTTTTATTGAAACTTCATGAGCATTAGTAACTTAAAAGGACTTGCCGGCAGAGATGCCCACCCTTATAGAAGCAGCACGGCATAGTGGATAGAGCAGGAGCCTGGGAATCAGGTCATGGGTTCTAATTCTGACTCCACCACTTGTCTGTTGTGTGACCTTGGGCAAGTCACTTCACTTCTCTACGCCTCAGTTCCATCACCTGTAAAATGGGGGTTGAGACTGTGAGTGCCACATAGGATAGAGACTGTGTCCAACCCAATTTGCTTGTATCCACCCCAGCACTTAGTAAAGTGCCTGGCATATAGTAAGTGCTTAACAAATACCACCATTAATAACTAGAATAAAAATTTACTCTCCCCAACTTGTCTGCTTTCCTCCCCCCAGGATTACTGGGTTCAAGAAGGACTGTGATTCCCCATGTGGGGTTGGTACTGTATTTGGCCTGATTAACTTGTATCTACCCTAAAACTTAGAACAGTGTTTGATACAGAGTAAGTGCTTAACAAATATAATGATAATAATGATGATGATGATGATGATAATAAGCACCCATGGGGTTTTACAATCCAATCAGGTCTGTAGGATGCTTGGATTTAAGAGAGGCCATAGAAACTTTAACTGTAATGGGTCACCATTTTTTTTTTTAAATGGTGTGTGCTAAGGGCTTACTAAAGTGCCAGGCACTGTTCTAAATGCTGGAATATATACAAGATAATCAGGTTGGACACAGTCCTTGTCCTGAATTCTGGCTCTGCCACATGTCTGCTGTGTAACCCTGACAACTTAACTTCTCTGAGCCTCAGTTACCTCATCTGTAAAATGGGGATTAAGATTGTGAGCCGCACGTGGGACAACCTGATCACCTTCTACCCTCCCCAGCACTTAGTACAGTGCTTTGCACATAGTAAGCGCTTAACAAATGCCATCATTATTATTATTATTCAAGTCTTAATCCCCATTTTACAGATGAGGTAACTGAGGCACTGAGAAGTTAAATGACTTGCTCAAGGTCACAGAGCAGACGGTAGTAACAAATACTGCTACTATTATTATTATAGTTCTTATTATTACTATAATATATTCTTCTCCTACTTTTTGGGATATATTTAACATGGCTTGCTGAGCATGAACTTTCCAGAACATTTCCTAGGCCGGCCAATCTCATTGCCCCCGCTTTGTGACGTTAGGATATGAACTTGTCCGTATGTCATTTAAATTTCAGCAAGGGCGCTCGCCCCAAGAAAATGCCATTCTAACCTCAGACTTCAGAGGCTGTAGCCCTGGTTCTGGTGGTTATCTGGACAATTCCCTTAGGGTTCTGAAGGGAGAGACAGTTGGTTCCACCCAGGAGTCAGGAAGGTAGCAGAAGAAAGAGACATTTAAAGAGGCTAAAGACATATCATCATCAGTAGCATATATCGATTACCTTCTGCACATGGAACACTCTTCCAGGCTTTTGGGAACATTCAGTGGAAGTAAAAGAAGCATCTCTGCCCTTGTTAAGTTCGCAGTTGAATGGAGGGATTCCCTGATGAAAAGTCTTCCTGGGTAGGGTCTAGGAAAAGTCAAACCAAACTAATAAGACCAGCTTTCGCCCCTTGTATCCAGAAGCTGGGGATAAGCTAGACCCATCTTGTGTCCTAGCTGTCTGAAAATAGTAAGAATAATGGTATTTGTTAAATGCTCTCTATGTGCTGAGTACTGGGATAGACACAATAGAATCAGACTCAGTCCCTGTCCCAGAGTCTAAGGGGGAGGGAGAACAGGTATTTAATCTCCATTTTGCAGATGAGTAAACCAAGGCACTGAGCAGCTAAGCAACTTACCCAAAATCACACACCAGGCAAGAGGTGGTTGCAGGATTAGAACTCAGGTCCTCTGACTCCCACTTCTGTGCTCTTTCCACTAGGCCACACTACTTCCGCCCTTCTGCCTGTTATGGTCTAAGCTTGGCTGACACCCCTAATCTTCCAATGGCAGCCAGCCTTTGTGACACCCACCAATTGGAGCAGTGCCCATCTTGCCCTCTGACACTTCGACTGACAAACCCCGTCCCTCAGAGGACGGGCCAATCTGAGGAAACTTGGGTGGGTTGTGGCTTTCTCACACAGGCTCCAACACCTCTCCCTTCATGTACCAGTGAACTCGTGCACTGTGAAGTGTCAGATTTTAATTTCTTTTTCTTGATTATTTGATTATGATCCCATCATTCCATGCTCTGTCCTTCGTTTAGGTTGTAAACCCTCTCTGGGTCAAGGACTGGGTCTGCCTGAATGGATTTTCCAGTTACTGCAGGTGTAGCATTATGTTTCACATAGTGTGAGGGCTTAAAACAAATTAAGAAATAGTAATCAGAATAACAATAATAGTATTACAGGAAAAGAAAAATTGTGAAAGACCACATGAAGACCAAATAAATATTTGTTAATTTTCCTTTTAGAAGGGAATAGCACTGGGAAAGCCAGGACTACACTAATAATAATAATAATAATAACAATAATAATAATAATAATAATGGCATTTATTAAGTTCTTACTTTGTGCAAAGCACTGTTCTAAGCACTGGAGAAGTTACAAGGTGATCAGGTTGTCCCACGGGGGGCTCACAGTCTTAATCCCCATTTTACAGGTGAAGTAACTGAGGCCCAGAGAAGTTAAGTGACTTGCCCAAAGTCACACAGCTGACAATTGGAGGATCCGGGACTTGAACCCATGACGTCTGACTCCAAAGCCTGTGCTCTTTCCATTGAGCTATGCAGGAATTTAATGTCTTTTTTCCTCAACTAGAGTATAAACTCCTTGAGAGCAGGGATTATGCTTATTGTATTCTATTGTATGGTACTCTCCCAAGCACTTAGTATAGGTCTCCACATACACTAAGCACTCAATGAATACTGTTGATGGATTGATTTTTAAAAATATTATTTGTTAAGCGCTTATCATGTGTCAAGAACTGTTCTAAGTGTTGGGTAAATACAAGTAAATCAGTTCAGATGCAGTCTGTGTCCCACATGGGGTTCACAGTCTGGATATGAGAGAGAACAGGTATTGAATCCCCATTTTGCGGTTGAGGAAACTGAGGCACAGAAAAGTTAAGTGACTTGTCCAAGGTCACACAGTAGGCAAGTGGTGCAGCCAGTATTGGAACCCAGGTCCTCTGACTCCCAGGCCTGTGTTTTATCCACTACACCACATTGCTTCCCTAAGAATAATTGATATATTGGATTTTCCAGAACCACGGCATGAAATTCGCCCTCATTCCTCTACACCAAAGCCTCTGCTCACTCCCTCTAGACTCCAACTATGGCTTCCAGGTGATTGCCATCTGTGAAGTCAGCCACCCAACCTGCACGCTTTGCTCCTCTGGCCTACACGCGCCCTGCCTCTGGCCTGGAACGCCCTCCCTCCTCAAATCTGACAGACAATAACTCTCTCCCACAACAAAGCCTTAATGAAGGCACATCTCCTCCAAGACTCCTTCCCTGACTAAGCCCCCTTTTCCTCTTCTCCCACTCCCTTATACATCACCCTGACTTGCTCCTTTTTTTCTTCCCCCCTCCCAGCCCCATAGCACTTATGTACATAGGTAATTTACTGATTGATTTACATTAATATCTGTCTCCCCTTTTCTAGACTTTAAGTTCATTGTGGGCAGGGAATATATCTGTTTATTGTTGCATTGTACTTTCCCAAGTGCTTAGTACAGTGTTCCACACACAGTAAGTGCTCAATAAATATGATTGAATGAGAGGAAGGAAGGAAGGAAGGAAGGAAGGAAGGAAGGAAGGAAGGAAGGAAGGAAGGAAGGAAGGAAGGTAAAGAGGGAAATGAAGTCCTGATAGAAGTCAAGACTTGCTCACACACCCATCTTCCATATGGCAGCCTGCTGGTGGGACCACTGTTACAACACACTACCCCTTCCATCCCTTCCTTTAGAGAAGCAGAGTGGCTCAGTAGAAAGAGCATGGGCTTTGGAGTCAGTGGTCATGGGTTCGAATTCCACCTCTAACAGTTGTCAGCTGTGTGACTTTAAGCAAGTCACTTCACTTCTCTGGGCCTCCATTACCTCACCTGTAAAATGGGGATTAAGGCTGTGTGCCCCCTGTGGGACAACCTGATCACCTTGTAACCTCCCCAGTGCTTAGAGCAGTACTTTGCACATAGTAAGCACTTAATAAATGCCATTATTATTATTATCCCAAGTATATGTAGAGTAAGGCAAGTGCCAAATTCATTCAATCGTATTTACTGAGCACCTACTGTGTGCAGAGCACTGTACTAAGCACTTGACACATATTTGTCATATTTGTCAACTCTTCAGCAGCACTGTGGTGGTAACCAATAATAATAATAATTGTAGTATTTGTGAAGACCTGATTATGTATTAAGCACTATACTAAGCACTGGAGTAGATACAAGATCACCAGCTCCTACATGAGACTCGGTAATAGGGAGCATGGGTACTGAATGCCCATTTTGCAGAAGAGGTAAATGAGGTAAAGAGAAGTTAAGTGATTTGCCCAAGGTCACTCAGCAGGCAAGTGGTGAACTCAGGTCCTCTGACTCCAAGGCCCATACTCTTTCTACTTGGCCACACTGCTCCTCAAATCATGACACCACCATTTAATAATAATAATAATAATGGCATTTATTAAGCACTTACTATGTGCAAAGCACTGTTCTAAGCTCTGGGGAGGTTACAGGGTGATCAGGTTGTCCCACGGGGGGCTCACAGTCTTCATCCCCATTTTACAGATGAGGGAACTGAGGCACAGAGAAGTTAAGTGATTTGCCCAAGGTCACACAGCAGACATGTGGGGGAGCCGGGATATGAACCCATGACCTCTGACTCCAAAGCCCGTGTTCTTTCCAGTGAGCCATGCTGCTTCTATTTGCCCTGGTTATGGGAACAAACCAGATCCAAGACTGAAAGAGGGAGCAAAGCTGCCTCCCACCTCTCAGGAGAGAGACTCCTTTCCACCCACTCCACCCTCACCTACCATTGGAGGTATCTTAGCCATAGTCACCTCATCATGAGAAGCTACAACTGACTCCACTGGGATTGCCCCAAAATATTCCATCCCAGCCTCTATCATAGCCCCAGAAAAAAAAAAACAGTGGATTGATTTACAATTCTGTGCTCAATTAGGGACTGATTCTACATCTGTCTGCCCCACTTTCACCCACCGTCTGAAGAATTTTTCCAGGAATTGAAATAGTTTTGTTTCTTTCTGTTGTAATGACCTAATCACAGGAGTAGTAGTCTTATTTATTGAGCACCCTTTGGTGCGGTGCACTGTGCTAGGTACTTGTGAAGGGCAGAATAAAGAAGTGTCATGTTTCCTGCTCACAAGGGACTTACACACTAATGGAGCAAAAAAACCACAGAATACTTACAGTCAAAATCAACAATTGATGCCTTAACTTGCACTTATTCAAATGCAAGCTTCTGAATCATGTCCCAGTAGATTTGAAAACCTTTTTAACCTGTGGTTGAGTTTATAAGGGAAAAGTGGAAAAGAGAGTTTGAGGTAATTATTCAGATAATTTACCGCCCCCCCACCCCACCCCAACCACCAAATCCAAACTCTGCTAATGAGGGAAAAAAGAGGAGGCTTTTTTCATCACCTGAATTATCCAATTTTCAATATCTCTGTGGATTCTTTAATCCAGATAACGATTTGATTTTCCATTTTACTTTGTCTAGATATATCTCACTGGTCTCTGTGAGCCCCTTGGGGGACAGAGGCTATGTCTGATCTGATTATTTTGGATCTATCCCAGAGCTTAGCACATAGTTAGTGTTTAATAAATGCCATCATTACCAAAGAAACATCTCTTTTTCCAACTGAGTTTTTCAGAATTAAATTATGTGTGAGTTATGATTCCACCTGGAGCAAATCTGACATCCTGGGTTTTGCTAGAAGACCTGATGTTTAGCTGTGAAGAAGCAACTTGTCTGGCAACAACACACACACTAATCCTCCACTTAGAACAGTGCTTTGCACATAGTAAGCACTTAATAAATGCCATCATTATTATTATAATCCTTCTACCAACCCAGCTCACCCCTGACATCAGCATATTAAGGGACAGAATATCTCTCTGGTTTTTCCACTGTCCCACATACAAGCTCACACTGCTGGTATATCACTGCTTGCTCACTCCATCAATCATATTTAGTGAGTGATTACTGTATGCAGAACATTGTACTAAGTGCTTGGGAGAGTATACTACAAGAGAGTGGGTAGACATTCCCTGAACACAAGGAATGTACAGTCTAAAGGGGGTGACAGATATTAATTTAAATAGATAAACAAATTATGGCTGTGTATATAAGTGCTGTGAGGATGAGGTGGCATTGGGTAATACCAAGTGCATTGCTCACACTCCTGGAATATCACTGCTTCTGGTGTTGGTATAGTAGTGTTCACATTACTGGCATATCACTGCTCACACTATCAATATATCACTGCTCACTGTTTGCATATTGCTGCTCACATTGCTGGTATAACACTGCTCATCCTGCTGACAAATCACTGCTTACACTGCTGACATTTCACTTCTCATATTGTTGGCATATCACTGCTCGCTCGGCTAGTACATCATCGCTCATTGTGGGCAGGAAACATGTCTATCAGCTCCGTTATTTTGTACTCTCCCAAGTGCTTAGTACAGTGCTCTACACAGAGTAAGCACTCAATAAATACATTGATTGATGAATTGCTCGCACTGCTAGTATAGGTGGCCTCAACTCAGTCTAGGCAGCAGAATCACTAGCCCCCTCAGACATCAACTGTCAAATATGTGTACTACTAAACCAATCAGAAGTCATGTCCACGAAAGCCAGGCCAGGACCCAGCAACATCTTCTCCTGGAACCAACAATGAGCTGTGCTGAAATGCAATGAAAAAATAGTAGCAAACAATTCGACTTTGCACTAGAAATCATACTAAGCCCACACGGATCACTAAGCACCTAAGGGGGATATCTGTGAAGAGTCTTCCTTTTTTTTTTCAAACTGCCAGGCAATTTGCCTTTTGTGAACCTGATATCTATCCATCAATCAATGAATGATATTTACTGAGTGTCTACTGAGTTTAATGCATTGGGCAGGGAATGTGTCTGTTTATTGTCATATTGTACTCTCCCAAGTGTTTAATTCAGTGCTCTGCACATAGTAAGGGCTCAGTAAATATGATTGATTGACTGACTGAATGACCATGAAAGAGACAAAACATGCACCCCTGCCCACAAGAAGGTTATTGAGTTTGGATGAGTGATTTAGTTGATATAATGAAGAGATAGATGATGCTGCTTAGGATGGTTGGGTGATATGCTTTATCAGCTGAAACCCTCTCTGGCCTTCTGGAACAGTGGCACCCAGATGCTCCTTTCTCATTATCCCCTGAGTTTCAGCTGTGTGAAGTATCTTCTTGCCCTGGTGGCATGTGCCACCCCAGAGCTGACTGCATTTCAGAAATAATTGTTTACTCTCTAAGGACTCCTCAGAGTGCCCCATTCTGAGATCTGAATGCCACCAGCTTAGCTCTCTCCAGAGATGTGAATCTGGATCCAAAGTCTTCTTTGGCTCTCAGCCAGTCAGACCCCTGGACCTCATTTCCCTCCCCTCCTTTTCTCCATCCACCACCAAATTCAGGGGGACAGAACATTTGGCAATTTCTTCTCTGGGGCATTGAAAGGAAGAGGAGTCTGTTTTGTTAGTGCCTTGAATGATCTGGAAGAGAGGAGCTCCAGAAAAATAAGATTTTTACTGTCCCATCAATGGCTTCTCTAGACTAAGCTCATTTTTTATGGTATTAGTTAAGTGCTTACTCTGTATCAAACATTGTTCTAATAGCTAGAATAGGTACATGTTAATTTGGTTGGATACAGTCCCTATCCTGCATGGGGCTCATAGTGTAAGTAGGAGGGAGAAGAGATGTTGAATCCCCATTTTACAGTTGAGGAAGCTGAGTCACAGAGAAGTTAATTCTCCCACCATGAAAGCCTTATTGAGGCACATCTTTTCTAAGAGGTCTTCCCTGACTAAGCCTTCATTTCCTTTTTTCCCACTCCCTTCTGCATCTCCCAGCCCCACAGCACTTACATACATATGCCTAATTTATTTATTTATATTAATGACTGTCTCCCCTTATAGACTGTAACCTTGTTGTGGGGAGGGGATGTGTCTATTATATTGTTGTGTCATACTCTCCCAAGAGCTTAGTACAGTGCTCTATGCACAGTAAGCGCTCAGTAAATACAATTGATTAATTAAGTGACGTCCAAGGTCACACAGCAAGCCATTATCAGAGCCGAGATTAGAACCCAGATCCTCTGACTCTCAGGCCTGAGCTCTTTCCACTAGGCTATGCTGCTTCATCATGGGCAGGGAACACATCTACCAACTCTGTTATATTGTACTCTCCCAAGCACTTAGTACACTGTTCTGCACATAAGTAAGCATTCAGTAAATACGATTAATTGTTAACTACCTCATCCAGGGAAATGCTTTATTTCTTCTTTGTGCTCATCCCATGCTGAAAGTCACTTCTGCCTCCTAAATATTCCAGATGGCTTGTGGATGGCTGTGATTTATTTTAATGTCCATGTCCCCAACTAGATCATAAACTCCTTGAGAACAGGGATCAAGTCCATTTATTTTATTGTCCTCTCCCTAGTGCTCAGTACAGTACCCCATACAAAGAAAGAGCTCAAAAAATACCACTGACTGATTCGTTGACTGATAGGTGTAAATCGAACCTGTACTTTTCAACACAGAGACCGGACACAGCACTGGGCCCTGATTGCAAAAGATTTGGCTACTGGAGTCGATTTTGTTTTTTAAAACCAAATGTTATTACTGTTATCATTTTCAAACCAACCCTCATTCATCAGGATCACTACTTGGGGGCCTGGAAGACCCCCTGCCAGTTTTCTGTCAGTGCCAGGATGGGGTAAAACTGTTAGTGCTTCGATGGAAAACAAAACGCAGAACGTGTATCGTTATGCTGCTGCCACCGCCCTGCAGCAAAGAACATGAAGGAGGCAGGATCCTGGCTGCCTTTTTTAATTTTTTATTTTTTTCCTAGAGCTGGAGATCCCCCTAGCCAAGTCCTGGAAGCAGCCCGGCTTTCCATGCAATAAAGCAGCAGTGAGAAAGACTCAGAGTAATTAAGTGGCTGACGCGCAGAAGAAGCCGTTACAAAGAATTGACTAAATTGCCCATTCATTAGCAGCGCGGCATGGAAGGAGAATTACAAATAGACAATAGAGCCCGCAGTAATTCAATCTAACCTTGTACTTACAGAAAACAATGAGATAATGAACAGAAAAATTACCAGGCACATATTGCATTTTGTTAAAGGGGGGGAAACTGGGAGAGAGAAGGTGGGGGCTGGAGCTGAGGGAGAGGATTGGCACATACAATGCTAATGGCATCGCTCAAGCTGAGCAAACGTTTCTCCAACACAATCATAGTCCTCAGTCTAAGGGCCTCTGGGGAGCTAAGATGAGGCAAGATCGCGAACAAAAAATGTAATTTATAAGGCGTCTGTGGACTGGAATTTATCATCAGATCCGCTCGCCACCGCTCAATTGATATGTAGTTGATTTCAAACAACACCCCCCAGGCGCCAAGAGGGAACATTTTTTAGATTTTACGCTTGGATATATCTGTTTAACTCGCCATTTACCAAAACAACGGCTGATGACAGCACAAACAAGTCACTCTGGAGAAAACACACACACGCTCGCACACACACATACACACACTTGCACATACACCCAACAGGAGCAACAACACCAACAGAAAAAAAAAATCCTTTGCCCATGAAGTCTGCAGGGAATTGAGAAAGGAAAATAAAAAATCAAAAGACACAGACCTCTCTGGTATTTTTTTTTTTCAGTAGTTCATGTGTTGATTTTTGGAGATGGGAGCATTTTAAGGATGCTTTTTGGCTGCTGTTGTTCGAATGTATCTGTCACAACCCGCCACATAAGACTCACACTCTTCCTGGCATATCAGGGGCGATGCTTCTAACTGCATTTAGGAAGTGGTGGTTGTGCCTTGAGTGTAATGAGTATGGGGGTCTCAGCTGACATGAATCCATGTCATAGAACCTCCCTTCACGCTCCAGGCATTAAAAAGCACTGGGGTCACTAGAGAAATGGGGATGGATCACTGGGTCAGGAATGAAAAAAAAATCCCCCTCTTGCTCCTTGTTCAGTCACCAACAGGATTTATTGAGGATATTCTGTACCCTGTCCTAGGCACTGAGGGGGTGACTGAAGAAACAGAAGTCTGAGTCCCTGCTCTTGAGAAGCACACGATTTGAGAGGGGAAGAGATGGGGATATTCTTTTACAAAAATAAATTGACTCCATTTTCTTTCTGTTTTTAGGATTCAGTTTTTGCTTTTTCTAGTAGTCTGATCTTTTAAAAAGTTATACATTTATATAATAATAACAGTAATTAATAATTATGGTATTTGTTAAGTGCTTACTATGTGCCAAACACTGTTCTAAGCACTGGGGTAGATACAAGGTAATCAGGTTGTCCCACGTGGGGCTCACAGTCTTAATCCCCATTTTGCAGATGAGGTAACTGAGGACAGAGAAATTAAGTGGCTTGCCTTAGGTCACACAGCAGACAAGTGGCAAAGCTGGGATTAGAACCCATGTCCTCTGACTCCCAAGCCCAGGCTCTTTCCACTAAGCCTCACTGCTTGAGGGAGTGCAATAGAATAAGTAGAACTGATCCCTGCCCTGAAGGAGCTTACAGTCTAGCAGGACAGCTAAGGACTTAGCCTTAATCAGTTTGGTTCATCCTGGTAGATCACAAAAGGTTAAAGAGAAATTGCTACAAATGAATAATTGCCGATAAAAGGTTCGCATTCCACTGTTGTAACAGCTCGAGCTGATTTGTCTACATCCAAAACTTCAGAGGCAAGGCTAACATCAGGATTTATGAGATTCTTGACTGCTGGTGAACTGGCATTTCTTGGAAAGGGAGCTAAAGATACTTTGTCCTAGAGTGGAGAAAATGATCTCACTTTCTCTCAGCCTGCCTCCTTCTCCAAATATTCTATTCCCCAGCTACTTGGCAGGGAGAGATGCAGAAAGTAGTTGGCTCTATAAAGCTGAACTAGTAATTCCTGAACAGACTCCTCAGAATTTCAAAGGGTTGGGTGGTACTGGGTTTGGACACCCCCCCTACACTCTCCACTGCCCTGGATTATTCCAAGTGGATGCGGAAAGTACTCTTTGAACTCATAAATGCTTCAAGCTTGAGGTGGCCAAACTACAGCTCCAGAAGCCCCAAAGGGTGGGGACCAAGTCTTATTTAATTTGTACAATCTGCTCAACACCATGTGCAGACGGGGAATTCATGGATTTGGTCAATTGAGAAAATGTAGTAAACTGTGGCTGCAGGATGCCAAATGGCCCCCTAGTGGCCCAAGGAAGTTTTTGCAGTTCCAGAGATTCCCAAGATTCCCAAGATTTCCCAGCCTAGTTTTGGCTCCAGAAGGATCTGGTTTAGGACAGAGCAGAACACTGCCACACACCCACTTTTCCTGTTCTATCAAGAAGTCTCCACTCTGGGGCCTCGGCAGAGAAGGAGCAGAATTGTCCTTTCTACCTAACCATTAAAAGATCTAGAACCCATCCTCTGACCTCTGTCCATTCTATAACAACACAGTCAACAACAACAATGATAATAATATTGTTGTCATTGTTGTTTCTACGAACCAAGCATTGTACTAAGGGCTAGAGTAGATACAAGATCATCAGGTCAGACCCAATCTCTGTCTCACAATGGGGCTCACAGTCTAGAAGTCCCTCTAGGCTGTAAACTCTTTGTGGGCAGGGAGCGTGTCTTCCAACTCTGTTTTATTGTACTCTCCAAAGTACTTAATACAGTGCTCTGCACATATTAAGTGGTCAATAAATGCCACTGATGATGAAGAACAGGTATTAAATCTCCATTTACAGATAAGGAAACTGAGGCACAGAGAAGTTGCCCAAAGTCACACAGCAGGCAAGTGGCAGAGCCAGGATTACAACCCAGCTCCTCTTTCAACAGTTCCTCTCCAAGGATGGCACAGCTGAACCTACTGATTCAATCAATCAATCAGTGATACTTTTATTGTGAGCTTGCTATGTGCAGAGCACTGTACTAAGCTCTTCGGAGAGTACAGATGGGGAAGAATTCCACCTGTCCTGGTTCTGCTGGAAGTTGCAGTTACTGTATCCTTTTCCAGAATCATCTGTTGACTCTCTCTCTCTCTCTCTCTCTCTCTCTCTCTCTCTCTCTCTCTCTCTCTTCCTCACTCTCTCTCTCAATCTCTTTATCTTAGATTCAAGAGTCCATGGTAATCATGTCTGCAAGGCTGAAGGAAATGTAACATTGTAGGAGAGAAGGGTCAGGGAATCTCATCCACCTACAGATGGTAGTTGAAACCATGAAAGCAGTTGAGCTCTCCAACAGAGTGAGTAGCTGGAGAAGAAGAGGAGACCCACAACAGAGTCTTAAGGGATATCCACAGTTAGGGAATGGGAGGTGGAAGAGGAGCCAGTGAGAGAAGAATGTGAATGATTGATTGGCTGGAGAGACAAGAGTCAGGGTACAAAATGGATGAAGGGATAGGAAGTTAAAGTAGTTGATGAGTTAGGCAGAGAGGTTGAAATTGAGGGTGTGAATTTGTATTTCAAGACCACTTTTGATATTGGTTAGGTAATCCAAATGGGGCATGATGGTCTGAGATGGTCTCTCCCTCTCAACTGTAAGCTCACTATAGGTAGGGAAATGTGTCTTCTCTCCCAAATATTTGTACTCTCCCAAACAGTACAGTGCTCTGCATACACTAAGTGCTCCATAAATACCATTGATGATGATGATAATGATAAGTGGAGGGGCATTAGAGATCAGAGGTTTCTGTCAGGCGAGAGGACAGTTTTCAGGGTAGGAGGAGAATGGGAGAGAAAAGACAGGTGAGGAAATTGTGGCCGGAGAATGGAATTTCAGAGTTAGTGAAGTAAGAAATGGTGCAATGACCATGAGATTTAGCTTATATCCACCACGGTGAGGAGGTGATGTGGGATAGGGAAGGAGGACGGTGCAGTGTTGGAGTGAAAGGAAGTGGGCTTCTGGGAGATTATTAGGAATATCAGGAGGATCAGTGTAGAGGAGAAGACAGGCAGACACAGTGAGAAAGGCATCAAAATCATTTAGAAAACTGGGGACAGGGGCAGGGGACAGGTATAAGATGGAAATTAGTAATTGTGGTTGGGAGGTAGAGGCTCTGAATCCTATTATTAATTGACATTTGGAGAAAATGTCCCTTTTCAGGCCTGAGCGGAGGAGTATATAATACCCTTTTCCCAACACCAAAGTAATGAACCACTTACATGACCGCACACTTCGGATCTACTTCAGATTGTATCTGGCTCCATGAATAGTCTCCTTGAATAGTTTCATCAGCATCACCTAAAAGTTTTTTTTTTTTACATTACATGACAAAACCAGATTGCCTGTGCCTCAAAAAATAAATTGTTAATGGACACTTAGAATAAATACTGAAAAATTCACCCCCCAACTCTGGTACTGAATTTAGACAAACTATTAAATGCTTGTTGAACCCTGCTCTTCAGGGCCGTGGTGATATAAACACAGCAAAGGCATTCCAGAGAACATTTTTTTGAGGATTTTAAATGCAAAAGATCATTATACCAGAAACTTTTCATCTCTGAAGATCCAGTGGAGTGTTTTTGTGGGTGGAGTTCTACTGGTTTTTATGAACTCTCACCAGTCATTTCTGCCCCTAATTTCCTCCACTTCTTTTCTAAATTGTCCATTTTTGCTAGGTTGTTTGCTAACCAAGAGCAATATATTTTGAGGTGTTTAAGGAAGTGATTTGATTACTCAATTGCTTGTACTGAAGGAGGTTTCCATTGCAAGCATAGAGACTACATCAGCCCAAAAAATCTGAACTACCCTTCCATCCCAATCCTGAACTCTGCCATCTGATGCAATCCTTTTCCTAAAACAGATATTAGATCACTTCAATAATCTTCCAAAGTGGAAAAGACACTTGCTTCAGTATCAATTAAAAGGCATTTGAAGGGTTCCTCTGGTCCCTGAAATGACCTTGAACTCAGAAGATCTGGCCCACATTCCAAGCAGAATGACTAAGTGATTTGAATAGTTCTTTAGAATCTCCCTCTAGACTGAAAATTCTTTTAGCTCTTGGTACAGTGTTCTGTACACAATTAACATTATATATATATGTATATATATAATATATATATATATACACTATATATATATATTATATATATAATTGATAGATTAATTACCTAGATCTTTGTTTGTAGCCCTTTAATAATAATAATAATTGTATTTGTTAAGCACTTACTATGTGCCAAGCACTGTTCTAAGCGCTGGGCCCTCTGATGTCCAAGTCTACCTGGAGTAGGTGTAGTAATCCTTTTAGGATGAAAGATTGGGTGAAGTGGTGGAGATAGGAGGAGGAGGGGGAAAAGACAAAAATTTTTGAAGCCGAGTAATGTTGTGGGTCTTCTGGGGTGTCTCAATTTATGTTCAGGATCTTGACCTGCAATCTGCTCTGCAATGTAATTTTTAAAAGGTGCCATATCAATCAGTACATATTATTATTGAATTTCTATGGATGGATTAAGCGCATGGAATATGAGACGTTAGAGTGAGTAGACCCATCTTTTAGAATGAGTAGACTCAATCCTTGCTCTCAACAAGCTTACAATCTAGCAGGGGAGATGGACTGTAAAGTAAACTACAGATAGGGAGAAGCAACAGAGTTTAAAGATACGGACATAAGTTTTAGGAGGGGGGAGAATGTAGGGGGTGGCATCTGAGTGCTTAGGGGTGCTGTTGGGTTGATAGGACTTGGGGTGATGGAAATTAATCAGGGAAAGAAGTTAGGGAATGTGTCTGCTTATTGTTATATTGTACTCTCCCAAGTGCTTAGCACAGTGCTCTGCACACAGTAAACGCTCAATAAATATGATTGAATGAATGAGTTAGATTTTGAGGAGGGCAGTGAAGATGGGAAGAACAGTGGTCTTGCAGACTTGAAGTGAAAGCTCCAGGCTGAGGGGAGTTGTTGTAAAAGCCACAGGGACCAGGCCTTTGCTAGGATTATTGAGTTGTATATAGGAATTACAGTGGGGCATTCCCATAGGTCTGAGCCATGCCCTGCAATATGCCTTATTTAGGGTGCTTGCTGCTTTAATGCCTTGATTTCCCCATTCCCCTATTCCTCAGAGGGACCTGGGAGAGGTTGATGAGTTGGCCTGTTCCAATCTGAGTCTGTATTCCATATCCACAAAGGGCTTTCTAATGCGAAAACAGCAAATAATTGCAGAGATCTAAAGGATTGTCCCTGGAGCTGGATAAACTGGTTTGGAATAAACATCACCGATAGCAAACATCGCCACGTAACCTAATGGGACTGACCCAGCTTTGGGTGGGAAAACGATAGCGGAGATTGTTGTTGGTTTTGCCCCCTTCTCTCTCCGCCTCCCGACAAAACGATTTATTTGCAAATCATGCTGCTCAGCTGACTCTGCGGAACATGGAACCTGCTGTGGGAAGGTCATTTGACTAGAAAGCAAGACAGGCAAACAAGTTCTCTGCTCATCCAGACGTCTCCTTGCCACCTTGAGTCACAGCAGCTCAGGGCACTGTGGGACAGCTGTCATCCACAGTTGCTCAGGGTTGTATCATTGGATGGCAGGTGTCGCTGGGTGAGGGTATCGATCCATTGATAGTATCGATTGAGCTCCTACTCCATACAGAGCATTGCACTATTTCAGAGAGTACAACTGAGTCAGTAGCCCTCATTCCTCCCCTCAAGGAGCTTAAATGATCGATTGGGAGTCAGAAGACTTGGGTCCTAATCCTCCTTTTGCCCCTCACCTGCTGTGGCTTTGACGATGATAATGGTATTTGTTACATGCTTAGTATGTGACAAGTGCTGCGCTAAACTTCCATGTGCCTCTGTTCTTCTGCGCTAAACTTCCATGTGCCACTGTTCTTCTTTAGGCCTCAGTTTCCCCATCTGAAAGATGGAGCTGAATGAGATCATTGATGTTAATTGTGCTTTGAGTTGAGGGAAAAGTCATGTTGAATAAATTAGAGGGCATGAAGGAGTCTAGTTAGTTATGATATTTGTTCAGTTCTTACTATGTCTCAGACACTGTGCAAAGCATCTGGATGAATACTAGATCAAAAGCTAGGTCGGGGAGGACAGATCTATAGAAAAGATAAAAAAATCCAGATAATGGGAATAGAAAGTACTGTATCTACTCCAGTGCTTAGTACAGTGCTTGGCACAGAGCTAGTACGTAATACTATTATTGTTATTATTTACTCATTCATTTCATTCAAGCATATTTATTGAGTGCTTACAGTGTGCAGAGCACTGTACTAAGTGCTTGGAAAGTACAGGTCAGCAACATATAGAGATGGTCCCTACCCAATAATGGGCTCACAGTCTAGAAGGGGGAGACAGACAACAAAACAAAACATGTAGACAGGTGTCAAAATCGTCAGAACAAATAGAATTAAAATTATCAATTAAAGGGCTAACTAGATGGGAGCTTATCAATATTATCAATATTATTTAGGGAGCAGTTCTAATAGTCCTAAGTCTTTACTTCCAAAGTGCTGCTATATAGCATAAAGGCCAGCAGGAGACATGTCAATAGATCACCCAGAGGTCCTGGTGCAAAGCATTCAGACCCCAGGGGTGACCATTAAACTCTCATGAGAATACTTTCCAAAAATTAGGGGATGAGAGTAAGTGAAATTAATGAAAAAGAATTACAGCCCCAAAGAGAAGATAGAAAGATAGTCAGCTGTCTGATACCTCCGGTTAGCCTAGAAGCCTTTGATGAACAAGGGGTTAAGATGTTCCCTCTTCTTCATTCTTCCTTCCCTTTCATTTTTTATAAATGGTATTTGTTAATCACTTACTATGTGCCAGGCACTGTACCAAGCACTGGGGTAGATTCAAGCTAATAATAATAATAATGGCATTTTTTAAGCGCTTACTATGTGCAAAGCACAGTCCATGTCCAACATGGGGCTCACCTTCTTAATCCCCATTTTGTAGATGAGGTAACTGAGGCCCAGAGAAGTGAAGTGATTTGCCCAAGGTCACACAGCAGACACACAGATGAGAACCCAGATCCTCTAACTCCCAGGCCATGCTCTTTCCACTAAGCCATGCTACTTCATGGTATCCCAATGTCCTTTTAGCAGATCCCTTTCTAAATAGGTGAGGGAAAGTGAATAAGAGCATAAAGTCCCATAACTCTCCTGGGATTAATCCAGGTGAATTTCAGCTGAGCAAATCCTCTCTTGTGTTCAGAGTGGAGCTGTTTGAGTAGGACGAATTAACAGAGGTGGCCTTTTACAACTTGAGCCAAGTATCCCTGCATGAAGTAAGTAAGTCCTCTGGGAACTGTATCATGGTCTCTTTTTCCATATTCCAAATCCATCACTGGCACGGATCAAGAATGGTCGGCAGAAGGACTACAGCCAAATATGCAGGATTAGCGCAGCCCACCACTTCAAGCACTTGCATTTCCTTCACCTCCCAGACATCATTACCAAGATATACTGTCATCGCTTCAAGCTCAGCATATCTTAAACAGAACTCATCTTCCCTCCCTACTCCTCTCTTTCCCCTTTACCTTCCCATCTCAGTTCAGTCAATCAACTGATGGTATTTATGAGCACTTACTATGTGTAGAACACTATATTAAGTGCTTGGGAGAGCACAACAGAATTAGTAGATACATTCCCTGCCCGTAATGAGTTTACAGTCTAAAGAGACTGTAGAATCTGTCTAGAGTTGACAACAACATCACTTTCCCCAGCACTCAAGCCATATTTACATCTGGCTAAATGAATCCTGGCTTCATGGACAACCCTAAGAAACATGAATATATATATATACTTCAAGTGTTTGTTATTTGCCTGGACTGTACTAGACACTTTCTAGAGCATGAGATCATTATAGGCAGGGAGCATGTTTACCAACTCTGTTATATTGTACTCTCACAAGAAATTACCACAGTGCTCTGTACAAAGTAAGCACTCAAAAAATATGATTGATCCATTCATTCATTCATTTTACTAAGTTCTGAGGCACTGGACTAAGTACCAAATAATGCCATTCTAAGTTAGAGTCGATGGCCCTCCCAACCATAATCTGCTCAGAGAAACACTGATGTTTTGCCCTTCTTGATATGCAACCTCTTGGACCTTGAAATCCCAGGGTTTTTCTTTATGGTATTTGTTAAGTGCTTGCTATGTGCCAGGCACTGGGGTAGATACAAGCTAATCAAGTTGGACACAGTCCATGTTTCACATGAGGCTCACAGTCTTAATCCCCATGTTTATAGATGGGGTAACTGAGACACAGAGAAGTGAAGTGACTTTCCCAAGGTCACACAGCCGACAAGTGGCAGAACCGGAATTAGAATCCAGGTCCTTCTGACTCTCAGGCCCTTGCTCTATCCATGAGGCCATGCTGCTGCTTTCATATCCTAGCCCATATTCTGTTTGGAGAAACACTGATGTTTTGCTCTTTTTGATATGCAACTTCTTGGACCTCGAAATCCCAGATTTTTTGAAGCCACTTTGATGCTGCCTAGTAACATGGAAGAGATGACTCCCTGAGTAAGCTGGCGTGAACACTTTGCAAATGGGTCAGACAAGAATGTATATGCTTATTATTTTGTATTCCGCCAAGTGCTAAGTACAGTGCTGTGCACACAGTAAGTGCTCAATAAATATGATAGATTGATTGATTGGTCTCAGCTCTTCTAAAGAAGGGAATGAAATGAAGCTAAGCATATACAACTAACTCTTTTAAGAACCTTTCATATAGATGTCCTTTGTATTGTTCCAAGACAACACCCGATGGTGAAATTTGTCTTTGAGTGCATGTATGGCTGAAGAGACCAATGTGGCAACTATATCTTAGCCACATTGTCAATGCATAAAGGCTGCCTCATTGCAGTGTCAAGCTTAATGCTTGCAGCTCCTGATACTGTCTTCTCTCTTGCCTCTTTCACCCTCATTTCTTACAAAACTTTTGCTTGAAAACAGCTACTCCTTTTGATAAAGACCTTTCTGCTTTCAACAATCTCCTCAAAGTTAAGGGGTCCTGAGTTTAGCTCTAGGAGAAGGATGGCAGAAGGCAACTGTAAGCTTGTCTCTAAACTCACCGTGAGCAGGGAACATGTCTACCAACTCTGTCACATTGTACTATCCCAAACGTTTTGTACAGTGCTCTGCACACAGTAAGCGTTCAATAAATACCATTGTTGATGATGATGATGAAGACGATGATCCAGAGCTGGGTGAAAAGAGATACATGCACACAGGAAAAGAAAGAAAAAAGTGCTTGTGCTGCAGTTGACCATGATATATAGTGTCCCCATCATTTAGAGTTTATTTATTTTAGTAGGGTTTGTGTTTGGAGCCTTGACCCCAAACTGGATGCGGTCATGGCTAATCTTCAGCATGCCACAGCAAAAGTGGAGTGGAGAAATAAGAGCTACAATGTGCATTGACAGGGAAGACGGACATGCTAGTGCATAGAGTTGAGCTGATGTGCCGGCAGCTAAACCAGGTGCCTTGCTCTCTTCTCTCTCTCTCCTTCACCCACTTGCTCACTCTCTCCTCTTGGCTCCAACAGACCACGACTCTCCCCATCTTTAAAGATCTACTAAAATTACTTCATTCATTCAATCGTATTTATTGAGCACTTACTATGTGCAGAGCACTGTACTAAGCGTTTGGGAAGTACAAGTCGGCAACATATAGAGACGGTTTCTACCCAACTTCTCCAGAGCTCCTCCTCTGACCAATCTCTCATCCTCTCACCCTCCTTTCTGCCCCTTCTGTGTCACCTGTGCACATAGTCCTACCCCTGAGACACTTAATCACTCATTCAGTCGTATTTAATGGGTGTTTACTGTGTGCAAAGCACTGCACTAAGAGCTTGGGAGAGTACAGTATAACAATGAACAGACACATTCAGTCTGTTCAGGCTGTACAGACAGTGCCTGGCACATAGTAAGCACTTAACAAATACCATAACAAAAAAATAACAAAGCTTGCCCAGAGAGAGAGCCAACTTTTGAAGAGTTCCTTCTTTTCATCAGAGACAAAAACAGAAGGTTCAATCACCAGCTCATTAGAAGAAAAGTGGAAAGTGCTGGCCCAGGGTATTTGGGAGCCTTTCAATCTTGGGAAAGTGATCTAAAAGCTAATGTCTCACAAAGCTTTAATTTCCTGTCTGCTCAGGATTCCAATACTTTCTATTGCCTAGTTAGGGAGAGCCCACCAAGGGCTACAGACTCTAAATGTGACCCACATGAAAATGGCCTCGGGGTGGTCTCAGGGGGTCTCAGCCTCGGGGGAGGGGCTGTTGTCTTCCAGTAACCTCCTGCTCCTGGAGAACAAGGTGGAAGAGAGTTGTTGTTCAGTTTGGCTCTCCCCCGGCCCTCCCTAGCCATTTCACCAGGATTACCAACTGTCCACATATTCACACAAGCATGTCTGTCCCTGAAAGCCCTGAAGCAGCTGTGTCTTCACCATAGTTGCCACTAAAGGACTGTAAAAGAACCAGGAAGCCAATCCGATTTTATGGACAGCAATCCTCATATTTGGCTAATTCCCCAAAGACTAACAGTTTTAAAGCGACTATATCCTTTCTCAAATGTACTAAGGCTCGGTTTCGACATTCCTATTGAAGAGGGAGCGGGACAAGGAGAGGAGGCAGAGTAGATCAGGGTCCTACCAAGATTTTTTGCAGATATTCACAGGGAAGCAGGAGAAAAGAATACTTTCTGCTTCCCCTTCCCATTTGTCTGCAGTTTATTATCAGACTTCCAAAAGCTATTGTCACTTTGACAGACTTCCAGGAATTACATCCTGAGAGTTGGAAGACCTGGAAACAGAGTGCCCCAGCATGTTCCCTGGCCCTTCCCTCCTGGGTTCAGAAGGGTACTGAGTGATGTGGGGGGAGTATCGGTTCAGACATCCTCCTCTCCACTCTGTCTTTTGCAGTTTCTGCTTTTGCTATGGAAAGAGCATAGGACTAACCAAGGTCCAAACCCACCATACCCACTGTCCTCCCCTCAAAATTAGAGGGGATTGCAGATTCACAAAGCAGATTTTCTCCCCAATCTCATCATGTCATAGACTCAACAGTCAGATTTACTAAACAATCAGATCCTGCTTAAGGCAACCTTTCAGAAGAGAGTGAGGGGTAGATCATAAACCAGAGTTTTAATTGGAAAAGTCCGAACAACAAAAGTTTCCCGGAAGCCCTTAGTTTCTTGTAGATCGTAAACCTGCTGCAAATTCATTCATTCATATTTATTGAGTGCTTACTGTGTGCAAAGGACTGTACTAAGTGCTTGGGAGAGTACAATATAACTAAAAACAGATGCATTCCCTGCCCACAAAAAGCTGCAAATTCACAGACAGTGCGAAAAAAGGAGTTGAAATTGCTCATGTCGGAAAAGCTTGTTGTAATATTTGGATGTTCCTGAGTTCTGCAGGTGACAGCAGCCCATTTCAGTGTGTCGCTGCTTCACACTGTCAACTATCTGTTGGCAATTCTGGACTCCCCGCTCTGTACATAAGAGTTTCCTTAGAGGGCACCCAAATCTTTGGGTTAGCACAGCCTGCGCTGGAGCTCTGGGCCCCAATGTCAACCCTTCACAAGAGAAGGCTGTGGGTTGAATAGAAACTGACTTTATTTCTAATCATAACAAAGAGGAATGTGGCTGGGAGATGACAGGAAATTTTTCCGGCTCCCCAAGACAACAAGAATGCCTGTTGTAGATGAAACACACCACTGGTGAGGAGATACCACAGAGAACTGTCATGGACAATATCACCATATCTCCTGCCGGGGTTCTACTAGTACCATGTAAATATATTGCTTCATATGAAATGACAAGAGTAATCACCAGCATCGGGGACTAAGTAAAAAGAAAATGGAAGGAAGAGGCAGAATAGATCAGTTCTCTTTCTTTAAGGTCTATTGCCTGTGTCTCATTAAGCCTATGGCTGATTCCAATTAGGCTTGCCCATATTTCTACAGGGCAAGTGCATCAGTGTTAATTTTCCTGGCAATGTGGAGTCAAGTATACAGACAGACACTCTGGCTGAGCAAAAGCTGTAAAGTCACCAGTGACACATGGTTCTCTTATAATGCATAGGTAACTGAGAAGCAGTGTGGCTCAGTGGAAAGAGCACAGGCTTTGGAGTCAGAGGTCATGGGTTCAAATCCCAGCTCCACCAAGTGTCAGCTGTGTGACTTTGGGCAAGTCACTTCACTTCTCTGGGCCTCAGTTACCTCATCTGTAAAATGGGGATGAAGACTGTGAGCCCCCCGTGGGACAACCTGATCACCTTGTAACCTCTCCAGCGATTAGAACAGTGCTTTGCAAATAGTAAGCGCTTAATAAGTGCTATTATTATTATCATTACTGTTCTTAACTGCATTAAGGAAAACTCAAGCATAAATGCACCCAAACCGCTTCCCCTCATATGGTCTCATGCAGTACCCAGGCAAGTCCATGTTGTAGAAAAAAACTGATCCTTAATTCCCTACAACATTCTAGCCTAAACACATAGAAAGAACATATATATGGCACAACTACATGTTCTTTTATACATAACCCTAAAGTACAAAGAAGTTTGCTCACCAGATGCATGTGCATGTGTATAGATTTATGTGTGTGTGTGTACATACATATATATACATCTACACACATGAATACATATGTGTGTGTGTAAGTATGTATAAATAGGTATATGTATAGGAAACAGCAAGGCCTAGTGGAAAGGGCATGGGCTTGGGAGTCAGAGAACTTGGGTTCTAATCCTGGCTCTACCACTTTTCTGCTGACTGACCTCTGTCAGTAATTTCCCTGTGCCTCAGTTACCTCTTATGTAAAATGGGGATTCATACTGAGCCCCATGAGGGACATAGACTTGTGTCCAAACTTTCATTCATTCATTCATTCATTCATTCATTCAGAGCACTGTATTAAGCACTTATCTACTGCAGTGCTTAGTACAGTGCCTGGCACATAGTAAGTGTTTAACAAATACCATTTAAAAGCAAACAAAAAATATGTGTATGCATATCTACACACACACACACACACACACACACACACACACACACACACACACACACACGTGTACATATATTCCTGAAGAGGCTAGCCATGGAGAAAAGACAAATCCCTTCTATGCCTGAGGCTGATGGTGGTGTATACAGTCCTGTACAATCGAGCGATCAATCAATGAATGATATTTATTGAGCTCTAATTGTGTGCAGAACATTGTACTAAACTCTTGGGAGAGTCCAATATGGATATTGGGCTGTACATACGATGACTACCTACGAGCAAAGGCTAGAACAAGGAGTTTGCAGCTCAATCATAAAACCAGAGAAGTTGAGGGCATCAGCAAGTAGAAGTTAAGTGGGTGAGAAAAGATCATCCAATCTGCCCTCTCTTTGGGACCAAGCAGAGACTAACTAGCTCTCCCTAGCCTTTGGGATTTGGAGGAACAAAGATACTGACCCTACATCTCTAGTCATGCTAGTCTAGTTATGCTGCTGAAAAGCAGCATGGCACAGTGGATAGAGCATGGGCCTGGGATTCAGAAGGTTATGGGTTCTAATCCCAGCTCTGCCACATTGTGACCTTGGGCAAGTCACTTGACTTCTCTCAGCAGCACGGCTCAGTGGAAAGAGCAAGGGCTTGGGAGTCAGAGGTCATGGGCTCGAATCCCGGCTCTGCCACTTGTCTGCTGTGTGACTTTGGGCAAGTCACTTCACTTCTCTGTGCCTCAGTTCCCTCGTGTGTAAAATGGGGATATAAGACTGTAAGCCCCATGTGGGACAACCTGATTACCTTGTATCTGCCCCAGCACTTAGAACAGTGCTTGGCACACAGTAAGTGCTTAACAAGTCTTCTAGACTGTGAGCCTGTTGGTGAGTAGGGGCCATCTCTATATGTTGCCAACTTGTACTTCCCAAGTGCTTAGTACAGTGCTCTGCACACAGTAAGTGCTCAATAAATATGATTGAATGAATGAACAAATACCACCATTATTATTATTATTATAATTCTCTGGGATTCAGTCACCTCAACTGTAAAATGGGGATGGAGATTGTGAGCCCCACGTGAACCGGGACTGTATCCAACCTGATCTGCTTGTATCCACTCCAGCGCTTAATACAGTGCCTGGCACAGAGTAAGCACTTAACAAATGTCACAGCTATCATTATTATTATTAGTCTCAATTCAGCCTCAGCTGCAGAAGTAGAAAGCTAGCACACCAACTCTGACAATGAGAAGCAGCACAGCCTGATGGGAAGAGCATGGGACTGAGAGTCAGAGGACCTGGGTCCTCCAATTTTGTGCTGTGTGACCTTGAGCATGTCAGCATGGTGTAGTGGATAGACCACGGATTTGGGTCATGGGTCTCAGTTACCTTATCTGTAAAATGGTTACTTGAGACTGTGAGCTCCACACGAGACAGGGACTGTGTCCAACTGATTTACTTGCATCCATCCTAGTGCTTAGTATAGTATCTGGCACATAGTAAGTGCTAAACAAATACCATTTATTTTCTGTGTGCCTCAGTTATCTCATCTGTAAAATGGGTACTAAAGATGTGAGGTCCACGTGGGACATATACTGTGTCCAACCGGAATATCTTACATCCATCAAACCAATCATATTTATTTAGCACTTATTGTATGCTAAGCACTGTACTAAGCACTTGGGAGAGTACAATACAGATGTGTACCAGAGTTGATGGATACATTCCCTGCCCACAACAAGCTTATAGTTTAGAGGGGAAGACAGGCATTAATATAAATTATGGATATGTAAGTAAGTGCTACAGGGCTGATGGAAGGGTGAATCAATGGAGCAAATTAGGATGACACAGAAGGGAGTGGGAGAAGAGAAAATGAAGGCTTATTCAAGGAAAGCATCTTGGAGGAAGTGTCCTTCAATAAGGATTTGAAGCGGGGTAGTGTAATTGTCTGTCAGACATAAAAAGGGCATTTCAGGCCAGAGGCAGGATGTGGGAGAGAGGATGGTGGTGAGATAGATGATATAGAGGTATAGTGAGTAGGTTGGCATTAGAGGATTGAAGTGTGAGGGCAGAATTGTAATAGCAGAGCAGTGAGGTGAGGTCGGAGGGGGCAAGGTGATTGAATGCTTTAGAGCCAATGGTAAAGAGTTTCTGTTTGATGCAGAGGTGGATGGGTAATCACTGGAGTTTTTTGAGGAGTGGGGAATCGTGACCTGAATGTTTTTGTAGAAAAATGATCCAAGCAGCAGAGTGAAGTATGGACGGGAGTGGGGAGAAAGAGGAGGCAGCGAGGCCAGTGAGAAGGCAGCAAGGCCAGCAAGGAGGCTGATACAGTAAATCAAAGCGGGATAGGATAGGTGCTTGGATTAACATGGTATCAGTTAAGATGGAGAGGAAAGGGTGGATTTTAGCGATGCCGTGAAGGTTGAACTGACAGGATTTAGTGATAGATTGAATATGTGGGTTGAATGAGAGAGATGACTCGAGGATAATGCCAAGGTTACAGATTTATTAGACAGGAAAGATGGTGGTGCTCCCTACTGTGATGGGAAAATCAGGGGAAGGACAGTGTTTGGGTAGAAGATAAGGAATTTTGCACTGGACATGTGAAGTCTGAGGTGTCAGCGAGACATCTAAGTAGAGATGTCTTGAAGGCAGGAGGAAATGCGAGAGTGCATAGTGAGAGAGAGATCAGGGCTGGAGATGTAAATTTGGGAATCCTCTGCATAGAGGTGGTAGTGAAGCTATGGGAGTGAATGAATTCTCCAAGGAAGTGGATGTAAATGGAGAATTAGAAGAGGACCCGGAACTGAAGCTTGAGGGAATCCCGCAGTTAGCGGGTGCGAGTCAGAGAAAGAGCCTGTGAAAGATAGACTGTGAGCCCGCTGTGGACAAGGATTGTCTCTGTTTCTGAATTGTACTTTCCAAGTACAGTGCTCTGCACATAGTAAGTGCTCAATAAATACTACTGAATGAATGAATGAGAATGAACGGCTAGAGGGGTAGGAAGAGAACCAAAAGAGAACAGCAACAGTGAAGCCAAGATTGGATAAAATTCCAGGATCGTATCTACCCCAGAACTTAATACGTGCTTGGCATGTAATAATGGCTTAACAAATATCATAATAAAATAATTTTGAGATGTTTAACACATATTAGCATCAAATTCATCTAGTCAAGCAATCAAACAATGGTATTTATTTAGTGTTCATTTTGTGCAAGGCACTGGACTATGCTTGGGAGATTACAATACAGTAGTTAATAGACATGATCCCTGCCTTCAAAAATCTCACAGCCTAGAGGGGGAGACAAACATTAAAATAAATTACAATTAGGGGAAAGGGAAGAATATCGGGATGTCAGTCAAGTCAGAATTATCCATCACTTGCCATTATAGAATGCTGAATGCTTCAGTTATGGAACATTCAAAATGGCCTGAAAGTAATTTTCTTGCCCATGCTGTTTTATGTCTTTGGAGTGCACATCTCCACAATCTAAGGGGCAAACGATCTTAACATCGACCCTCAGCTCATGCATGTAGATAAAAATCAGGTTGGGTTATCTTCCCTTCCTCTAAGCGAGGCAGGCGGGGAGGTGGTGTGAAGTCAGCTGCTCCCTGTCAGCAACACCCCTACAACCAGCTCTGGCAAAAATGTCTTTTTTTCCCCTTCCTCCTGGATGGCAGGGTTCCTTCAACAATGAAGGGTAAAGACCCCCCAGGGATTTCTGAGAACATCAATATGTTTTGTATTTAATGTGCTGGCTCCATTACAGCAAATTAAAGAGAGTGGGGCCCGATACGAGATAAGGCTGCGTGCGGATCCTCGCTCCCTCGTCGAGTGGTACACACCGAAAATGATACTCCAGCGTGGAGGATGAGCGTACATTACATCCCCCCGCAGTAACAGAAGAGACATTAGACAAAGCCCTGAGTCTTAATGGTACACATCAGGAAAACATCTGAGCTTGGGCCTTCAATCACGAACGCTGCAGGATTTAAAAATGAATAAACTTCACATTGTGTTTCTCTTATTTATCCTTTATGCAAATTGTCCCTGGGAGGACGCATTATGCTCACCGCATGGCATGGTGTAAACTGACATTAAGACTTCGAGGGACACTCTTGTATGCTGCACCAAACTCTGCATTCCCATCCTGGTGGTTTGCAGTGGGAAAAAAAAAAAGAAAATAAAAGATGCATATTTCTGATCAGTTGGTTTGCTGCAAACCCCCTGCTTCTCCCTACACACACACACACACACACACTCACACACATGCACACAGACACATAAACGTGCACAGACACAGACCAAGCCGCTCCCATCTGCACAATTAGATTAGTGTCTCCATGAAGGAAACTTATTTCCTGTCCTGGGTTATTTTGTTAGGGAAGCTGTCTTAGTGCAAAGAGTAAGGACTGGAAAGTCAGAGATCCTGGGTTCAAGTCCAGGCTCCCTCACTTACCTGCTGCATGACCTTGGGCAATCAATCAGTGGTACTTATTGAACGCTTATTATGAACAACAGACACTGCATGAAGGGCTTAACTTGATTTCTCTGTGCCTCAGTTTCTTCATCTGCAAAAGGGGGATTCAATACCTCTTGTATCTACCCCAACATTTAGTACACTGCTTGGTGTAGAGTAAGTGCTTAACAAATACCACAATTATTATTATTATTTTCCCAATGTGGGGAGTGAGCAAGGGGATGAGCAAGACTCTCTGTTGGGGTGGCATCAGAAGAACATGGAAGCCAAAGTTTCAATGGAAAGACACTGTGAGACAAGGGAGGTGTTTCTATTGCCCAACATCCTCTCCAGTCAACTGGGGGGAAGAGTCAAAGTAGGTGATTTCTCACTCTGATCTATTAATCAGCCACTTGGGCTGTGCCATGGAAGTTGCAGGGCATGTACTTGATTCGGTGAGTCAAGAACTGCTCTCCTGATCCAGATTTCTCCCCTTAACTAAACTCCTGGGCCTGGTTTTCCTCCCATCCATAGAGTAGTTTACCTGTGTCATTCCACTTTCTCAGCATTTAGCCCAGTGCTTACCTCCCCCATGGGTGCCTGATGTGGACTGATGATTGGTTGGCTGACTGATCACCTAATCAGCAGCCAAGATCAACCAATTCTCAATTATGCAGGACTGAATTATACAGGCTAGAGGTTATCCAAATTAGTCCAGTGTATTCATTGCTAATTGCTAACTGTGGCATTTGCTAAGTACTTAGGAAGCATTCCTTCCTTCCTTTCTTCCTTCCTTCCTTCCTTCCTTCCTTCCTTCCTTCCTTCCTTCCTTCCTTTCCTTCCTTTCCTTCCTTCCTTCCTTCCTTCCTTCCTTCCTTCCTTTCCTTCTTTCCTTCCTTTCCTTCCTGCCTCCCTGCCTTCCTATTTATTAAGTGCTTACTGTGTGCAGAGCACTTACTAAACGCTTGGAAGAGTACAATATAACAATAAACAGACATATTCCCTGCCCACAATGATCTTACAGCCTAGAAGGGAAGACAGACATTAAATATGCAATGGGAGTGTGTCAGGTGAAGCAGAAGGGAGTGGGAGAAGACAAAAGGAGGGCATAGTCAGGGATGGCCTCTTGGAAGAGATATGCCTTCAATAAGGTTTTGAAGGGGAGAGAGTATAGAGCTGACCCCCACTGCAGGGGGAGGGGGACGGAGTCTATCTGGGGACACTTGTGGATTGTGAGGTCAGGAGTGGGGGGTGGGGGTGGGGTGCAACTTGGTTGCTTCCCTTACCTGTAAAGTATCTTAATATCTGCCTCCCATATAAGACTGTAAGGTCCCTTAAAGGCAGGATCGCATCTACCAACTGATTGTACTCTTCCAAATACCTAGAACAGAATAGACATTCAACAAATACCACTGATGGACTGATTGATCGATCTGTTTAAAAAAAAAAACCATGGGGCTGTTTATGCTGCTCAAAGATTCAGGCTCAGCTCAGCTTCAGTCCTGTGGCACAGGGCACTTTTGACCTCTGTGTTCACAAGTGAAGATCTGGTCAGGAATTAGACAATAGTTAGCATATCTCTCTCTCTCTCTCTCTCTCTCTCTCTTTCTCTCTCTTTCGCTCTCTTCGTCTCTTTCTCTCTCCCTGTACATGGCCTATTGACCAAGTATTTGTGAAAAGAATAAATAGCCCAAGCAATAAATAGCTCCACAGAGGAAGAAGGATGCGGAAGGCATCAGAGACGTGGCCACCCAAGTCAAACCACGGCCCTAGGCAGACAGGAGCCCGCACAGTGAACCGGGCTCTGTGGGCAGACTCCAAGGCAGGTGAGCGGCCCCCTCATGTCAGCTCAGTCTCCCTCCCATTAATTAAGCAGTTTCCTCGTCCGCCTCTTGCCTCACCCTCACCACCGAGCAGCTCCAGCTGGGGATTTGAGTTGCGATGGGTTTCAGAGTGTCCGGCCACACTGCACAACAAGGCAAGGAGAGGGAGGAAATGCAACTTAATATTTCTAAGCTTTGTTGGGTTCTCCCTTCCCCCCAATGGCTAACACTGCTCGACTGTGTAGATTATAGAGGCAGTTAAATTGGAATGAAACACGGCCTCATCTTCCCCAGCTAAGAAAAAAAAAATGTAGTTGAAGATTGCAGAAGACATGAAAAAAATCTCTAAAAGCTTTTCTTACAAACACTGTATTATTATTATTATTATTATTGTATTTGTTAAGTGCTTACAATGTGCCAGGCACTGTATTAAGTGCTGGGGTAGATACAAGCAAATCAGGTTGGACACAGTCCCATCCCACTGCGGCTCACAGTCTCAACCCCACATTTTACAGATGAGGTAACTGAGGCAAAGAAAAGTAAAGTGACTTGCCCAAGGTCACTCACCAGACAAGTGGTGGAGCCTGGGTTAGCATCCATGACCTTTTGACTCCCAGGCCAGTGCTCTATCCACTATAATAATAATAATGATGGCATTTATTAAGCACTTACTATATGCAAAGCACTGTTCTAAGTGCTGGGGAGGTTACAAGCTGATCAGGTTGTCCCCAGGGGGGCTCACAGTCTTAATCCCCATTTTACAGATGAGG
Organism: Tachyglossus aculeatus; assembly: GCF_015852505.1. Taxonomy (NCBI): domain Eukaryota; kingdom Metazoa; phylum Chordata; class Mammalia; order Monotremata; family Tachyglossidae; genus Tachyglossus; species Tachyglossus aculeatus. Next base: position 88,699,119 of record NC_052068.1, on the reverse strand, counting down.
TAACTGAGGCACAGAGAAGTGAAGTAACTTGCCCAAAGTCACACAGCTGACAAGTGGCAGAAGTGGGATTTGAACCCATGACCTCTGACTCCAAAGCCTGTGCTCTTTCCCCTGAGCCATGCTGCTTCTCAATGCGGATTAGTAGACAGACCATGGGCTTAAGAGTCAGAGGATCTGAATTTTAATCCTGGCTCCACCACTTGCCTGCTGTGTGATCTTGGGCAAGTCACATCACTTCTCTGTACCTCAGTTTCCTTAACTTGAACTGGGGATTCGATACCTGTCCTCTCTCCTTCTTAGACTGTGAGCCTTATGTGGGACAGAGACTGTGCCTGCCCTGATTAACTTAAATCTACCCCTGTGCTTTAAACCATGCTAAACAATGGGTCTCGGAGTCAGAAGGACTTGGGTTCTTATCCCAGCTCTGCCATTTGCCTGCTGTGTGACCTTGGGCAAATCACTTCACTTCTCTGTGCCTCAGTTACCTCATCTGTACAATGGGGATTAAGACTGGGGCCTCTGTGTAGGACAGGGATTTTGTCCAACCCAATTACCTTGCTTCTACCCTAGCACTTAGAACAGTGCTTGTTACATAGTAAGTTCTTAACAAATACTACAGTTATTATCATTATTATCATTAGTAAGTGCTTAACAAATATCAAAGAATTGAAAAAAAAGATGTAAAGACCTTCTGATATAAGAATCTTCCTTGTAAGGTACTCTCTGGCATAGTTCAATCTGACTCCATACTATCATTCATTCAGTCATATTCATTGAGCACTTCCTGTGTTCAGAGCACTGTACTAAGCACTTGGGAGAGTACAATATAACAGTGAACAGAAATGTTCCCTGCCCACCGGAAGCTCAGTTGGAGTTGAGTCAATATTGTGGAACCAAATAAGATGGTCATTAGATAGATTTAGAACAAAACAGACATTGAACTGGGGAAATAGATGGTACAAATTTGGAGAACTACTTTGTCTCTACTACTTCACTGATAGGTCTGCTGGGGATCTTCAGCAAGATCTAAGCCTGCTTCAACGAAGCTAATGTGTCCAAATGGACAGCAAGCCTACTATTTGGTCAATTCCTCCAAGACTGGTTCTCATGAAGTTGCCGGAGGTGGACCAAAAAACAGTAAATTTTAAAAAATGAATAATGGTATTTGTTAAGCATTTATATGTGCCAGGCACTGCTGTAGATACAAGATAATCAAGTTGGATACAGTCCTTGTCCCACATAGGGCTCCCCAGTCTTAATCCCCATTTTATGGACAAGGGAACTGAGGCATAGAGAAGTGAAGTGACTTGCCCAAGGTCACACAGCAGACAAGTGGCGGAGTCAGGATTAGAATCCAGGTCCTTCTGATTCCCAGGCCCATGCTCTATCCACTAGGCCATCCTGGTGAATGTGACCAAAGAAGATCACCTGGAGGCCATCATTTCTTACTGTGAATCATAGTTTTAAAAGTTACACACCTAGCATATACCCGAATGCCACCTCTCTCTTTCTGGTTCCCCACGACTATTTCGAAGGCAGAGCCAAAGATGGAGGTGGTAAGTGGCAGGAAAGAGAAGTTCCAAGAAATATAGTGGTGGGAATTGGAGAATACCCAAGTGGGCACAAAATCCTCCTACTGGAACTTCACCGATACTTGGAATGAAAATAACTGGTGGTTGATGCTTTGGGAATATTTTTAAAAAAGGAAACAAAAAAAACACTCTCATTTCCAATTTCAGTCAACCCTAGCTCTTCACCCCACCATAACCCAAATGCCCTGGCCTTCTTTTTTGGTTGATTTGTTCAAAATTCAGCTAAGCCTGAGACACACCAGAGTCAATGACAGGTAGCACACATTGAATAGCCCATGAAAATATCGATAAGACTCAGCCTTCAGAATGGCTTCCACCATGGAAAGACTAACTGGATGCTCTATGAAGCATAAAATGTTCCACCAGAATAAAAAACAAACCCAAAATTATTACCTAATGTTCGTATTAGCATAAGGTTCCAGCCGACATTGTCCCACTGCAGCACCATGGCCTCGTTTATTTCAATTGTTGGAGTGGAATGTTTTGTTTAAACCATCCTATTCGAATTCTAAAGCCAGCATAGGACTCTTATGGGAAACAGTGGGAGTTCATCGCATGCATGGGAAGTGTCTTTGCTCAGGGCAAAATCTGCTGTTTGGTGAACTGAGCTGCATTTCCTTTGTGTCTGGATGATTTGAGGCAACTGTTAAGCTTTAACAATGCAGAAAATAAATCCCCTATTAAAATATATGCACCTTAAAGAGCCACTTTGTCAAACTTAGAACACAGAGGCCCACACATGTTTCATCCTTGCAGTCAAAAGAAGAGAATCAAAGTGGACCTAGAATTGACGGTCCTGAAGGCCATTGTGAGGGCAGAGGGAGAAGAGTGAAAAGCAGCCAGCCACTGGGAACTGACATTGTATGATAATATTTTGCAAACATCTGTAGGTGGGGAACCTTTCTATACTGAAGCACAACCACTGTCACAGGAGCTAAATCGGTTTTTGACTACATAAAGGACCGGGTGAGGTTGCTTTTTTAAAAGCTATTATAAATTTAAGACTTGATTTTTGCCATTAAGTGATGAAATGATTTCAGACATCCGTCTCTTAATTGCCATTCCGGCGTACGCAATTTGACGCAACTCGTTTCATTTGCCAAAAGACATTTCTGCTCCGATGCTCACTGTCTCATCGGGAAGGTAAAGGAGGTTCTGTGGTGCCCAGTGCTTGTTCTGAGTCCTTCAGAAACCTTAATCACATTCCCATCAATCAGTGGTATTTATTGAGCACTGACTGTGAGCAGAGCACTGTACTAAGCGCTTGGGAGAGTACAACACAACAGAGTTGGTAGAAACGATCCCTGCACCTGAAGGGCTTCCAAAAAAATACCTTTAAAAAAGATTCCCCAGGCAGAGATGCTTCCAAATCAGGGGAAGGGAGTGGAATGGAATGTCCAATCAGTCAATCAATCGATCATATTTGTTGAGCACTTACTGTGTGCAGAGCACTGTACTAAGTGCTTGGGAAAGTGCGATATAACCATATAACAGAGTTGGTACATGCAGTTCCTGACTACAGTGAGCTTACAGCCTAGGGCAACAAAGTCTTAGAATATCTCACCTTCAAGATTGGTGCAAGCCAGTCATGGAGCTGCATGCTCTTCTCATTGGAGGACAATTTTCATAGTCTGCCTCTGAGCACCTTTTCCTTTTTTTAATGGTATTTGTCAATAACCTCTTACTATGCATCAGACACTGTTCTAAGCTCTGAGGTAGATACAAGTTAATCAGACCCAGATACAATCCCTGTATAGTAGATGCAGTATAAGTAGGAGGGAGAAAAGGAATTGAATTCCCATTTTGCAGTTGGGGAAACTGAGACACAGAGAAGTGACTTACCCACGGTCACACAGCAGGAAAAAGGCGGAGATGGGATTAGAACCCAGGTCCTCTGACTCCCAGGGCCATGCTTTATCCACTGCTTCTCTGTGCTTTGTGTACAGGGATCATGTCTACCGACTCAATTTTATTGTATTCTCCCCAGCACTTAGTAGAGCATACACAATAAGCACTCTATAATTGCCATAGATGGATAGAAGCCATTTCATTTTCTTGCTTGTCTCAATCCTTTCACTCCTCTGAAACCACTCCAGGGGCAGCGATAAGAATAGTGACAGAATGTATTTCCATGCCTACTATGTGCTAAGCACCATGTATCAGATGTCTTCCTGCTCCAGTTTCAATGTACCACGGGCCAAGGAAGGTGAGATTGGTGAGAAAGCTGATTGGCACAGTAGACAGGGCTTGGGCCTGGGAGTTGGAAGGTCATGGGTTCTAATCCCAGCTCTGCCACTTGTCTGCTGTGTGACCTTGGGCATGTTACTTCACTTCTCTGTGCCTCAGTTACCTCATCTATAAAATGGTGATGGAGATTGTGAGCCCCACCTGGGACAGGGACTGTGTCCAACTGGATTTGCTTGTATCCACCCTAATGCTTACAACAGTGCCTGACACATAGTAAGCACTTAACAAATACCATAATTATGAATTATTATGTCATTGGAAGAGGGATGTGGATGTGGAGGGGTATGAGCCTGGCCTGAATGAAGGTCTTCATAGGGTGTGTGGACTGAATTAGGGGGCGAGAAAGTGAGGGTGAGAAAAGTGGCAGAAGTGAGCAGTGGCATCACCAGGTTTAGGGGGGCAATTTCCAGAACTCTGCCCTTCCCCTCCTCCTCACCTTTTAGATTGTGAATCCCATGAAGGACAGGGACCATGATTAACTGTCTATGCACTTCTACCTGTGACCTTTGGGCACTTGATATTCTCCCCAGCCCCAACTACACATCACTTAAGTACATGTCTTTAATTGTATATTATAAATTATTTATTTATTCTTATTAATGTCTGTCTCCCCCTTCTAGACTGTAAACGTATGGCCAGAGAACTTGTCTGTTAATTCTGTTTTATTGTATTCTCCCAAGTGCTTAGTTCAGTTATCTGCACATACTAAGCAGTCAATAAATTCGATTAGCTGATTGATCATCCCATCTGCATATTTTCTCCCAGCACTTAGTACAGTGCTCTGCACTTAAGTACTTGATTAATACTATTACTACTAATACTAATGCCACTACTACTATTACTACTACATTAGGAGCTGGATGGCCAGTATATATGAGAGAAGAATCCTATGTCCCTGGCTCACAAAAGCCAGGAAGCAGATGGGGCATGAATAAGTGGTCAAAAGCAGATGATTAGTGAATGAGTCCAAGTAAGAGAGCTGATTTGGTGGAATGGAGACTGTGAGCTAGAATCTAGTGGGAAAACAGAGCTGCTGAGTAAGGGAGAGGACTGGTAAGGGAATGCCTAGAAAACCAGTGTTCAGGAATTTCCATTTGTTTTTTTTTAAATGATACTTTTTAAGCATTTACTATGTACCAGACACTGTACTGAGCTCTGGGGGTTGGACAAGGTCCACCTCCTACATGGGCTCACAAACTAGACTGTGAGCCTGTTGTTGGGTAGGGACCATCTCTACGTGTTGCCAATTTGTACTTCCCAAGTGCTTAGTACAGTGCTCTGCACACAGTAAGCACTCAATATATATGATTGAATGAATGAATGAATGAGGGCTTGCCTTGTGCAGAGCACTGCACTAAGCACTTGGGAGAGGACAGCCCAGCAGAGTTGGTAACTACCTTCCCTATTCCCAGGTAGCTTACAGTCTAGAGGTGGGGAGACAGACATTAGTATAAATACACAAATAATGGAGAGGTGCATGTGCCTAACTACTCTGGGGCTGAGGGTGTGTGGCTCAGTGGAAAGAGCGCAAGCTTGGGATTTAGAGGTCATGGGTTCTAATCCCACCTCTGCCACTTGTCAGCTATGTGACTTTGGGCAGGTCACTTAACTTCTCTGTGCTTCAGTTACCTCATCTGTAAAATGGGGATTAAGACTATGAGCCCCATATGGGACAGCCTGATTACCTTGTATCTCCTCCAGAGCTTAGAACAGTGCTTGGCACATAGTAAGCGCTTAACAAATGCTATTATCATTTTGAAGCAGCATGGCTCAGTGGAAAGAACATGGGCTTGGGAGTCAGAGGTTCAAATACTGGCTCTACCACTTGTCAGCTGTATGACCTTGGGCAAGCCACTTCACTGTGCCTCAGTTACCTCATCTGTAAAATGGAGATTAAGACTGTTAGCCCCACGTGGGGCAACCTGATCACCTTGTATCCCCTGCAGCACTTAGAACAGTGTTTTGCACATAGTAAGCGCTTAACAAATACCAGCATTATTATTATTATTATTACTATATGTCGAGCACTTTTCTAATTCCTGGTGTAGATACAAGTTAATTGGGTCGGACAGAGTCCCTGTCCCACATGAGGCTCAAAGTAGGAGGGAGAAAAAGTATTGATGGGGGAACAGGTAGATATGTCAGCTAATAGGGGAGAACACAGGAGAAGCCTGCTCCTGGGAGGGCCCTGATATTTCCCAAGCAACCACTCTCCCTTCCTCCACCCCCACAGAGCTGTGCCTAATAGAACTCGTGTCCTGCTTCCCCAGGTAGGAGGCCAAAGCACAATCTCTCTCTCTCTCTCTCTCTCTCTCTCTCTCTCTCTCTCTCTCTCTCTCTCTCACACACACACACACACACACACACATACACACACTTCATCACCAGGTTGAAGTGGGACCCAGAGGTCTGAGGAGAAACAGTGACCTGAGGAGGCCCTGTGTTTGCTGTCATTGCCACTGTTCCTTAAATTCTCAGAGCTAATAATGAATTGGCACTGGACCAGATAGCATTAGCTGTGATTGTCATGGACCAGGTACAAGAAAGGGAATGGAGATATGCTGAAGGAAAATACAGGAGGATTTTAACAACCGTGGAGGAAACTTCCTTCCTAATAAAAATAGTAGTGATCATCAGTCAATCAATCAGTGATATTTATGGAGCCCTTATTGCATGCAGAGCACTGTACTAAGTACTTGAGAGAGAATGCAATACAAAAGATTGGTAGATATCCTCATGCTCAAAACGAGTTTACAGTTTAGGGGGCGATAATAATAATGTTATTTATTAAGTACTATGTGCTGAGTACTATGCTAAGTGTTGGGAAAAATTCAAGGTCACCAGATCAGACAAATTCCTAGCAAAAAGAATCCAGTCCTGGGAGTCAGAAGGCTTGGGTTCTAATCCCAGCTCTTCCACTTGCCTGCTGTTTGACCTTGGGTAATTGACTTAAATTCTCTGTGCCTTAGTTTCCTCACCTGTAAAATAGGGATTCAAAACCTGTTCTCCCTCCCACTAAGACTATGAGCCCCATGGGCAACGGGGATTTTGTCCAACCTGATTATCTCGTATCTATCCCAGCACTTGGTATAGTACTTAGCACATGGTAAGCACTTAACATTGCCCATCATTATCATTATTAAGAAGGAGAGCTTTTATCACCATTTTACAGATGAGAAAACAGAGGCTCACATGGATTGCCCAAGCTCCCACAGCAGGTAGGTTGTGGATCTGGGACTGGAATTTGGATCTCCGCACCTTCAGTCCTGTTCTCTTGCCACTGGGCCACACTGCCTTCCTCGGTTTCCTTCATCTGTCTGCGAAGAAAGGATTGACTTGGCTAAGGTGAACAGAATTGATAAGGAATGTTTCTAGCTGATGTCATGACTCTCATCATTTCAGGGATTATTTCCAGGAAATAGGACAGGATTCACACACCTATTTTACAGATTAGAAAACAGAGGCTCAGATGGATTGCCCAAGGTCCCACAGCAGGTAGGTTGTGGATCTGGGACTGGAATTTGGATCTCTGCACCTTCAGTCCTGTTCTCTTGCCACTGGGCCACGCTGCCTTCCTCAGTTTCCTTCATCTGTCTGCGAAGAAAGGATTGACTTGGCTAAGGTGAACCGAATTGATAAGGAACGTTTCTAGCTGATGTCGTGACTCTCATCATTTCAGGGATTATTTCCAGGAAACAGGACAGGATTCACAAACGTATTTTACAGGTGCAACAAGGGAGGCCCAAAGCAGGAAGCAACTTCCTGAATGAGGGGTAGACGAGAAGCAGTGTGGCTCAGTGAAAAGAGCACGGGCTTTGGAGTCAGAGGTCATGGATTCAAGTCCAGGCTCCGCCATTTGTCAGCCGTGTGACTTTGGGCAAGTCGCTTAGCTTCTCTGTGCCTCAGTTACCTCATCTGTAAAATTGGGATTAAGACTGTGAGCCCCACGTGGGACAACCTGATCAACTTGTAACCTCCCCAGCGCTTAGAACAGTACTTTGCATATAGTAAGTGCTTAATAAATGCCATTATTATTATTATTATGAGAGCTCACAGCCTCTAGAGGTGGTCCGGGGGTGGCTCCATGGAACCACCATCCACCACAGAGAATGGGCTCCAGGGTAGCATGGCCTAGTGGATAGAACACAAGCCTGAGAGTCAGGAGGACCTGCGTTCTAATCCTGGCTCCGCAACTTGTCTGCTGTGTGACCTTGGGAAAATCACTTCACTTTTCTGAATCTCATTTGCCTCATTTGTAAAATGGGGATTAAGACTGTGAGTCCCATGAGGGAAAGGGACCTGATTAGCTTGTATCTACCCCAGTGCTTAGAACAGTGCTTGACACATAATAAGCATTAAAATAATAATAATACTGATGGCATTTATTAAGCGCTTACTATGTGCAAAGCACTGTTCTAAGTGCTCGAGAGGTTACAAGCTGATCAGGTTGTCCCATGGGGGGTTCACAGTCTTAATCCCCATTTTAGAGGTGATGTAACTGAGGCACAGAGAAGTTAAGTGACTTGCCCAAAGTCACACAGCTGGGATTTGAACCCATGACCTCTGACTCCAAAGCCTATGCTCTTTCCACTGAGCCATGCTGCATTCATTCAATCATATTTATTGAGCGCTTACTTTGTGCAATGAATGGTACTAAGTGTTTGATACTGTCATTATTATTATTATTATCATTATTCCGTTGGCTTCATTTGAGAAAGACTGGCTAGGCCTTCAGTCTTTGAACAAAGCTCTAGCCGCTGCCAAAGAGAAACTGTGAAGAAAACCCAGAAAAGCTATAAAGCTTAGGTTTTTAAGGAGAATGTACATTCCCAGAGATTAGAAAGCAGGGAAAAAAAATCCTAGACCCCCCTCTTTATCCACAGCCAATTATTATTATTAGTGACTATGGCGGGTAAAGAATGTTCTTTTAGAAAAATCCCCGAGTCCGGCATTAAGGAGGCCTATATCCTCCCTCCCATCCAGACCCATAACTCCCACTGATGTTAATGGGAGCCGCATGCATGTATCAAGGGGAAAATAGACCCCTAAGGGTTTGCAAAATATGCAGATGACTGGTTTTTAATGAATGCAAAATGTAAAACAAAAGAAGTATCACAGTCAAGCTGCTCATGCATAATAAAGTTCACAGTGAAAAGGGAGCAAATAAATAGAAAAGTATTCTTGGCTGTAACCATCCCTAATATGTAATGGACAATTGGGAACAGCGGGGTGTCCCAACCCCACATCATCAAAAAGCAAATACATTTTGGCAGCATAAAAACTGTCTAGATCAGGGCAGCTCAAAATATGTCCCACTATTACCCCCCTAGGTACTGGAGTAATCTTCAGACCTCCCCTGATTAAATATGTCTTTAGTGGGTGGAGGAATGGAAAGTGTGTGTGTGTGTGTGTGTGTGTGTGTGTGTGTGTGTGTGTGTGTGTGTGCGTGCGCGTGCATTTGTTGGGCGAGTACGGTGGAGTGTGGTTTAGAAGAGGCCCTTATGAGAAAATCATTCAGCCAGCAACTATAGAAATAATCAGCCGTGTAACGTAATTTGGTTTTATGTTGTGACCGTGGAGACAGGGTAGCTGACACTTTATCTATCTTTCTCCTTGTGTTTACATTTGTCATATTTATCTGCATCTGGACAATGAAATCGGATTCCTCGACCTAGTGGAAAAAGCGTGGCGAGGGAGCCAGGCAACCTGGGTTCTAGTTCCAATTCTGCCACTGCCCTGCTGTATGACCTTGGGCAAAGTCACTTAACCTCTCTGGACCTCTGTTTCCTCATTGATACCACATGCTCCCCTTGCCTCTTAGGATGTGAACCCGGGTGGGACAGGAACTGTATCTGATCTGATTATATATACCTACCTCAGGGCTTAGCATAGTGCTTGGTCCCTAATAAGCACTTAATAAAGGCCCTTATTATTATTACAAATCTCTCCCAAGGCCCCCACCATCCCCCAAATGCCTTTCCTTCTTGGATATAGCCCATGTTAGTCCCTCTAACTAAACATACTGAATTCCAGCAGCAGATAAATGTTGACCTGTGTTGTGTCCATTTCCCCTTAAAATCTTCAGACCCATCCACTGACACAACAGAGCAATGGCAGCCCTGGTTTGACTCAGTTCTGTGGATGAAAAAGGAAAAATTTAGGTGAGGAAAGAGTCTCACCTTTTTCCTCCCAGGTTGACCTTTTCTAGACTAACTTGAATCTCTGCTGACAGAGAGCTCCTCCACCCTCTGAGACCCATCCTTCACCCTGTAATCCCTGTTGAATGTTCATAGTGTGCAGAGTGCTGTACTAGACACTTGGGAGAGTACAATACAACAGAGTTGATAAGACATGTTCCATGCCCACAAGGAGCATGGCAGCATTGACTAGGGAAAGAGCATGGCCTGGGATGCTATTCTATTTCTGGCTCTGCCACTTGTCTGCTATGTGACCTTGGCTCTTCTCTGCACCTCAAGTACTTTATCTGTAAAATGGGCATTAAGACTTTGAGCTCCACGTGGGAAATGGACTGTGTCCAACCTAATTAACTTGTATCTACCCCAGCACTTTAGTTTAAATACCATTAAAAAATTTTAAAAAAAGGAGTAGAATTGGACTGATGGAAAGGAAAGTGATTGACTGTACCCTTCCCAGATTCAAGGGGTCATTGGGATCAATTTAGGCAGGGAACATGTTTACCGATTCTGTTTTATTTTACTCTTTTATTATGAGTAAAGTGCTGGGATAGATACTAGATAGTCAGGTTGAACACAGCCCCCATTCCACCTGGGGCTCATAATCTTAGTGTGAAGGAGAACAGGTATTGAATCCCTATTTTACAGATGAGGAAACTGAGGCACAGAGAAGTTATGTGACTTACCCAAGGTCAAACAGCAGGCAAGTGGAAGAGAGGGATTAGAACCCAAGTCTTCTGACTCCCAGGAATGGCCTTTCTTTGCTAGGCCATGCTGCTTCCGATGCTCTTAGAATTTGAAACCCTTTTGGCACAGGAATTGTGTCTGATCTGGTGACCTTAAATTTTTCCCAACACTTAGCACAGAACTCAGTACGTAGTGCTTAACAAAGGAATGGCAAAATGAATAATTTGTCCTAGGACATATAATAATGAAGCCATGATGGATTGGATTCTCCCAAGCACTTAGTACAGTACTCTGCACACAGCGCTCAGTGAATAGTGGATAGGGCACAGGCCTGGGACTCAAAAGGTCATGCCTTCTAATCCCAGCTCTGCTACTTGTCTGCTGTGTGGGCAAGTCACTCCAATTCTTTGTGCCTCAGTTACCTTATCTGTAAAATGGGGATTGAGACTGTGAAACCCATGTGGGACAGGGACCCACGCCAGCACTAGTACAGTGTCTAGCACATAGTAAGCACTTAACAAATACCACAATTATCATTATTATTATTACTATTGATTCACTGATTGACTGATTCTTGCAGAACAAGGGGGAATGCTTGAAGGACCAACTTCCAGTCAGGGATTAGGCTAGTTCTTTAGGACAGTCTTTAGAAACCTTAAAAGCAAAGAGATAATAGAATTGTTATCTGCATAAGGAGGAAAAAAAAAATCAAAATGGTCTCTTGGCCATAAGTGAGATGACTAAGGGAAAGATTAAAGAGATCACATGTATAAATGTCGTTAATGCACACAAAAATACCTAAAAATTATAAAAAATAACTTAAAAATAAATATCTGCTACAGAAAAACTGCCTTGCCACAGATCACACTTGGGGAATACATGAAGGAAATTAAAAAACAGATTAAAGAAACATCTGTATATTAATATGATATGATGTATATTAACATTGTCATAAAAAGTAATGGTAACTGATATTGTGTGATGGTGTGATAAAATAATAACCTGAGATGTTCTGTCAAATTATTGAGATGCATGCCACAAACACAGACAGGTGTTACTTAGACTTCTATGTTTCCATGATACTTCGATTCATCAATGAGTTTTTTTAAATCATTGATATTTGTTAAGTGCTTACCATGTGTCAGGCACTGTACTAAGCACTGGGATGTATACAAACTAATCACATGATGGATACAAACTAATCAAGTTAGACACAGTCCATATCCCACGTGGGGCTCACAGTTTTAAACCCCATTTTACAGATGAGGCAACTGAGGCACAGAGAAGTGAAGTGATTTGCTCAAGGTCACACAGCAGACAAGACACAGAGTCAGGATTAGAACTCAAGTCCTTTGACTCCTAGGCTCATGCTCTATCCACTAGGCAACACACTTCTAAGTAGAAAATATGGCCAGACTCTCTTCACTCCCATAACTCTGAGCATCTCTCCACACAATTGGGCTGGATATCAGGTGCTCCTGTGTTCACTTCTCCAAGAGTCTATGAAAAAAATGTGCAATTCTGCAGCACCTGTAATCATCAATGAATCAGTGAATCAATTGCATTTATCGAGCACTTACTATGTTTGGAGCATTGTGCTAAGTGCTTGGGGGAGTACAGTATAACAGACATATTCTTTTCCCACAGTGAGCTTACAGTCTAAAGAGGAAAATGGTCATTAATATAAATAAATAAATTATGGACATGTACATAAGTGCTGTGGGGCTGAGGGAGAGTGAGTGAATAACAGGAGCAAATTGGGGTGATGCAGGAGGGAGTGGGAAAAAGGAAATGAGGGCTTAGCTGGGGAAGGCATTTTGGAGGGGACTTATCTTCAGTAAGGCTTTGAAGATGGGGAGAGTAACTGTCTTTTGGATAAGAAGAGCAATGCATTCCAGATGAGTAGCAGGACATGGGTGAGAGGTCAGTGGTGAGATAAGAGGAGATCGAGGTACAGTATGAAGATTGGCTTAAGAGGAGTAAAGTGAGTGGGCTGTGATAGTAGTAGTAAGGTAGGAAGGGGCTAGGCGATTAAGTGCTTTAAAGTCAATGGTAAGGAGTTTTTGTTTAATATGGAGGTGGATGGGCAACCACTGAAGGTTATTAAGGAGTGGGGAAACATGGACAGAATGGTTTTGTAGAAAAATGATCCAGACAGCGGATTGAAGTATGGACTGGAGTGGAGAGAGAGAGGAGACAGGGAGGCCAGCAAGGAGGCTGATGAAGTAATCAAGGTGGGATAGTTTAAGTCCTTGAATTAACGGGGTAGTGGTTTGTATGGGGAGGAAAAGGCAGATTTTAGCAATGTTGTGAAGGTTGAACTGACAGGATTTAGTGATTGAATGTATGGGTTGAATGAGAAAGATGAGTTGAGAATAACTCCAAGGTTACAGGCTCTGAAGCAGGTAGGATGGTGGTACTGTCTACAATGATAGGAAAGTCAGAGGGAGGACAGGATTTGGATGGGAAGATATGGAGTTCTGTTTTGGTCATTTTAAGCTTTAGGCCTCAGTGAGACAACCAAGTAGAGATGTCCTGAGGGCAGGAGGAAATGCGAGACTGCATCTAAGCAGAGTGATCTGGGCTGGAGATGTCCTTTTGGGAATTGTTGGCATAGAAATGGTAACTGAAGCCAAAGGAGCGAATGAATTCTCCAAGGGAGTGGGTGCAGATAGAGAATAGAAGGGGACCCAGAACTGAGTCTTAGAGGGCTCCCACATTTAGGGGGAGGGAGGCAGAGGAGGAGCCCATGAAAGAGACTGAGAAGGAACACTCAGAGAGATAAGAGGAGAACCAGAAAGGGATGGTGTCAGCGAAATCAAAGTTGGATAAGAACCTTATGACTGTACCTCAATCTCATTTCTCCTGCAGCCAACCCTTGTCCATGCCCTCCCTCTGACTTAGAAATCCTTCTCCCTTCATATCTGACAGATCACCTCTCTCCCCAGCTTTATCCCATCTCCTTAAATCCCATCTCCTCCAAGAAGCCTCCTCCTTTCCTTTCCTTTCTCAGCCTTCCATTCTGTGTCACCCATGTGCTTGGGTCTGTACTCCTTAGACACTTTGATAAGCACTTAGGAGAGTGTTTTGCACACAGTAAGCACTCAGTGACTACGATGGAATGAATATTCATTCCTCCCTTAGTTCCACAGCATGTTTGTGCTTCTCTTTCTGTGATATATTTTAATGTCCATCTCTCCCTCTACCTTGTAAGCTCCTTTTGGGCAGGAATCATCTATACCTACTCTTTTATACCGTGCTCTCCCAAGGGCTTAGTATAGTGTTCTGCACACAGGAAACACTCAATACATACCACTGACTGACTGATGGAAAAGCATACTTGACCTCCTTTACCTGATAGGGAAATTGAGCTACACAGATTACAATGGATTGTGTCTACCAACTTTTTACTTATGGTATTTATTAAGTTATTATAATAATAATCATATTAATAGCATTTGTTAAGCACTTACCATGTGCAAAGCACTGTTCTAAGCACTGGGGGGGATACAAGGTGATCAGGTTGTCCCACATGGGGCTCACAGTCTTAATCCCCATTTTACAGATTAGGTAATTGAGACACAGAGAAGTGAAGTGACTTGCCCAAAGTCACACAGCTGACCAGTGGCAGAGCCAAAATTAGAACATATGACCTTTGACTCCCAAGCCCGTGCTCTTTCCACTGAGCCATGCTACATGTGCCAGGCACTGTACTGAGCTCTGGGTTCAATACTAAATAATCGTATTTGACATAGTCCCTGTTCTATATGGGACTCACGGTTTTAATCCCCATTTTACAGATGTGGTAACTGAGGCATAAAGAATTTAAGTGACTTGCCCAAGGGCACACAGCAGAGAATGGCAGAACTAGGATTAGAACCCAAGTCCTCTGACTCAGAGTCCTATATTCTTTACAGTAGGCCTCACTGCTGTTCATGCTCCCAACTCTGTTTTGTTGCACTCCTCCAAGCATTTAGTATAGGGCTCTGCACACAGTAAGTGCTCAAAAAATACTATTGATTGAATGATTGATTGACCTGGCCAAAGCCCACCTCAGCTTTGCTATTTGAACAAGCCTAGAGCTTGAAGAAGCTTCTCAGCTTCTCTCCTGTTCCAACTGACTTGCCCCAAGCATTCTTTACTCTAGATTTCCTGTCTTACAGCTCTCTCTGAAATCAGACTTTCCATCTGTCTCTCTTTATATGTATTTTTATACAGTACCTCTTGTGAAATGCCAAGTTTTAGTAACAGAGAAATGATCATTACATGGATCACACTGCAGTAAAAGCATGAGGAGAAATGTCCCACCCTCACAACACTCACAAAAATATCAGAAACATTGCACATTTACAGTGAGAAAATGAAATATTTAATAGGTAAAAATGCAGTAAATGAGAAACAGGTTCCCCTCTTCCTTCTATGGCAGAAATTAAACAACTTATACACACCACGTAGCCTTCAGTACAGTATGCTAATGACGTCCCCAGTGCCCTCTTCATCTGATCAAACTTAATTGTCTGTGTCAGGCTGCCAATTAATGAAAGGATCTCCTATAGAACAAACTTCCCGAGCTACCTTAAAGGTTAATTGAATCATGGAAGCGCAATGCTCTGGTGGACATGCAACTTCAGAATCCCTTTTAAATGGAGAGTCTGTAGGGGTAACAAATAGAGAAAGAATTGAATTCTTATCCAGTCATATTTTGTGAAAGAAAAGAAGTGATCTTTTGGGAAACGGCTTTGGTTTTCCTCTGGCTACTAAAGCTTTGTGAGAACTTTTCTCTTGACAAAATCTTCCCTCCCTGCATCCAGACAATTCCGATAAATTTCTTATAGATGAAATTTATAATGACTACTAGGTGACCGGCAGGAAAGACAATAATCACCATGTACCTGCTTGCATCAACCAAGATGGGATTTTAGGGCTTACTTTGAAGATCATAGCTTACAGTGGCAGTTGTTTTTCTTTCGTTCTAAAGTCACATCTCCTCCAAGAGGCCTTCCCCATTTAACCCCCTTTTTCTCCAGCACCCTCTCCTTTCTGTGTCATCTATGCACTGGGATTATTATTGATAATTATTTATGGTATTTGTTAAGTGCTTACTATGTGCCAAGCACTGTTCGAAGTGCTGGGCACTGTTCTAAGCACTGGGCACTGTTCTAAGCACTGGATCTGTGACCTTTGGGTATATGATAGTCACCCCACCCTCAACCCCACAACACCTATATAAATATCTTCAAATTAAATTATATATTATAAATTACTTATTTATATTTATGTCTGTGTCCCACTTTAAAATTGTTAGCTCATTGTGGTTGGTTATATGTCTGCCAATTCTATTGTATTGTACTCTTCCAAGCACTTAGTAAGTACTTGACAAATGTCATAAAAAATATCCTTTGACCCTTCCACATCCTCCAACACTTCTTGTCAAAACTTCTCTATCCCTCCCACTGACTCTCTTCAAACATTTTTCTTGATCCCCTTCAGATCCTTATCCCACAGACACTGTTGTCATTAAGCCTTCCAGTGACTGCCTTCTAGCTAACAATGGTCTCTAGACAACAACCAGAGTATTTGTTAATTGCTTATAATAATAATAATAATGATGATGGCATTTGTTAAGCACTTAGTATGTGTAAAGCACTGTTCTAAGCACTGGAGGGGATACAAGATGATCAGGTTGTCCCACGTGGGGCTCACAGTCTTAATCCCCATTTTACAGATGAGGTAACTGAGGCACAGAGAAGTTAAGTGACTTGCCCAAAGTCACACAGCTGACAGTTGGCAGAGCCGGGATTAGAATGCATGACCTCTCACTCCCATGCTCCTTCCACTGAGCCACGCTGCTTCCATGCTTATTATATGCCAAACACTGCACTAAGTGATGATATTTAGGTCAGACACAGTCTAAGTAGGATGGGACAGTGGGATTTTAGAGTTGGTTTTACAGATGAGGAAACTGAGGCACAAAGCAGTGAAGTGACTTGCCCAAGGGCATGTAGGAGGCAATTGGCAGAGCCAGGATTAGAGTTCGGGTCCCCTGACTCCCTTTCCATTAGGCCATGCTTGGGTCCTACATCATCGTCTACTTTGCTACTTTGGAGAGTTTACCAGCAGTATATAAAAACTTTCTCAGGCCTTGGATTTACTCCTTCAGTACTACCCTAATTCTCTCCCAAACTCTGACACTTCCTCAATTTCCTTTCCTGACTTCTCTTCCTTTCCTCTCCCTTGCAGAAGATCCAGACAGGGTGACAGTTCAGATTTTAGTCCACATACTTGTCAGAAATGCCCGGTGCCAAGGTGACAAGCACTCCAAAAATATGAACAGTGTATCTTCCCTCAAAAAAATCAATCAGCGGCATTTATTGAGTGCTTACCCTGTGCAGAGCACTGTAATAATTGCTTGGAAGAGTGCAATACAATAGAGTTGGCAGACATGACCCACGCCCGTAAGGAGCTGACATCCTAAATGGGGAGACAGACATTAGAATAAATTATAGACAGGGCAAATGAGAGCATATGTGGATGTTCATATAAGTGCTGTGGGGCTGGGGTGGGGTGAATACCAAGTGCTTTTAGGGGTACAGACACAAGTGCATAGAAGATAAGAGAGAAGGGCAAATAGGGTAAGGAAATGAGGGGTTGTCAGGACAGGCTTCTTGAAGAAGCCATGATTTTTGTAGGGCTTTGACTGAAAGATTTTTTAGGAAAAAGATCCAGGTAGTAGAGTAAAATCAGGTGTAGAGTGAGGAGAGACAGGAGGCAGAGTGTTCAGTGAGGAGGCTGATGCCATATTCAAGGCAGGAGACCTCCTTTCTACTTTGAAAAAATCACTCTTCCCATCCTTGGTATTCCATTCACTCTCACCTCACCTCAGGGAAACCTTCATTCCCTTCTCCTGGTGCTATCTTCAACCTGTCCCTCTTCTGTCCCTTGGATCAGCAAGGTTGGAGAGTGGGATTTCATTAGTTGGTGAGGTTAGAGATCTTTCCATGACTAGTGATGGTGAGAATGAGCATATGTTCAAGTTCGCAAGTAGGTGAGAAGGGGTGAAACAGGAGGTTGGTGAGCTGAGGAGTGAGAGGATTCAGGCAGCAGGAAGGTCGTTGGGAACATCTCATTTGTTGCTGTATAGTACTTTCCCAAGTGCTTAGTACAGTGCTTTGCACACAGTAAGCACTCAATAAATGTGATTGAACAAATGAATGAATGAATGAATGAACATCTATGCTGATATTGAAGGCTATTGAAGTGGGGTCTAGTAGATGACGGCAACCAGTAACACCTCCTCCATGAGGCCTTCCTCAACTGACTTCATTCATTCATTCAGTCATATTCATTGAGCGCTTACTGTGTGAAAAGCACTGTAATAAACACTTTGGAGAGTACAATATAACAATTAACAGACACATTCCCTGACCACATTGAGCTTACAGTCTAGAGGGAGCTTACATAGTCTAGACATGATATTCAGCCCTTATGAACTTAGATGCACTTTATTGAAATGTCTGCTTCCCCCCTTTAGATTGTAAGCTCATTGTGGGCAGGGAATATATCTACCAATTCTGTGAAATCGAGACAGAGGATTTCATTAGTGGTGAGGTTAGAGATCTTGCCGTGACTAGTGATGGTGAGATTGAGCATGTTTTCAAGTTGGCAAGTAGGTGCTTAGTACAGTACTCTGCACTCAATAAGCATTCAATTAATATTATGAATTGATTTATTAGTAAAAAGAGATAATATGGTTCTCAAATGAAGGGAAGGAGAGGGACCTGGGGATGAGATGGGACAAAAGCAGCACTGGAGGTAAGAAGCTGACTCCTCCTCCTTTCCCAGGAAATCTCCTGGGTGAGACCCCTTGGGAGATAGCAGCAGGGGAGCCAACAACTCATACATTCCAGCTCCTGCAGAGAAAAGCAGAAGTCATGCTGGGGGTTCACTAATCAATCATCCCATCAATCCCATAGTATTTATTAAGCACTTCCTCCGTGCTGGAGAGAATGCAAAAGTTAGTAGACATGATGCCTGCCCTCAAGGAACTTGCAAATCTCCTCAGGGAGGCAGACCCCAAAAGTAATTAAAGGTAGGGAGAAGCAGCAGGGTTTCAAGGTAAGTGCTAGTGGGAGGGAGAGGTGCAGTGACCACCCAGTTGCCTAGGATTCACATGAATAAGGTGACATGGATGTTTTGAGGTGACAGTAGGAGAGGACGTAGAGTGGGGAAATAAGAGATTAATCAGGGAGGGCCTCCTGGAGAAGATTCATTCGTCCATTCAACCGTATTTGTTGAGTGCTTATTGTGTGCAGAGCACTGTACTAAGCACTTGGGAAGTATAAGTCGGCAACATACAGAGACGGTCCCTACCCAAAAATGGGCTCACAGTCTAGAAGGGGGAGACAGACAACAAACCAAGTAGAGAGGTGTCAAAACCATCAAAATAAATAGAATTATAGCTATATGCACATCATTAATAGAGTAGTAAATATGTACAAATAGAGTAATAAATATGTACAAAAATATACAAGTGCTGTGGGGAGGGGAATGGGGTAGGGCAGAGGGAGGGAGGGGGGCGATGGGGAGGGGAGGAGGAGAGGAAAAAGGGGGCTCAGTCTGGGAAGGTCTCCTGGAGGAAGTGAGCTCTCAGTAGGGCTTTGAAGGGAGGAAGAGAGCTAGTTTGGCGATGTGAGGAGAGAGGGCATTCCAGGCCAGAGGTAGGATGTGGGCCAGGGGTTGACAGTGGGACAAGAGAGAATGAGGCACAGTGAGGAGGTTAGCAGCAGAGGAGCGGAAGGTGCGGGCTGGGCTGTAGAAGGAGAGAAGGGAGGTGAGGTAGGAGGGGGCGAGGTGATGGAGAGCCTTGAAGCCAAGAGTAAGGAGTTTTTGCTTGATTTGTAGGTTGACTGGCAATCACTGGAGATTTTGAGGAGGGGAGTGACATGCCCAGAGCATTTCTGTACAAAGATATGATTTTAGAAGAACTTTGAAGATGAAAAGCAGCATGCACCAACAACATGAGCCTGGAAGTCAGAAGGACCTGGGTTCTCATCACAGTTCTGGCACTTGTCTTCTGTGTGACCTTGGGAAAGTCGCTTGACTTCTCTGTGCCTCAGTTACTTCATCTGTAAAATGGGGATTAACACTGGGAGCCTCATGTGGGGCATGGACTGTGTCCATCCTGATTAACTTGTATCTACCCCAGTACTTAGAACAGTGCCTGGTTGTGAGCTTGTTTTGGGCAGGGAATGTCACTGTTTATTGTTGTATTGTATTTTCCCAAGCGCTTAGTACAGTGCTCTCCACACAATAAGTGCTTAATAAATACTATTGAATGATTGAATGAAGAGCTTAACAAATACCATAAAATATGTCTTTTTATTGTAATAGTATACTCTCCAAAGCACTTAATACAGTACTCTGCACACAGTAAGCATTCAATAAATACGATTCAACAAATTAATGAATTTTTAAAAATGGGGCATTTAGTGGTAGGCCAGTTGTGAGCAAGAGGTTGATGAAAAAAGAGATGAAAATGTGGTGCAGTACATATGTTGGCTCTCGAAGAGTGAGCTGGTTTGTAATAGGAGCATGGCTAGGATAGGTAGTGGAAAGAAAGCCGATTGAGTTCAGTAATAGGCATTTCTCCTGAACGAGGGAAGAAGTGTGAATGCTTGGGTGATTTTGGAGCTGCTTGGGTTAGCACGTGTGAACTAGGAAGCTATAGCCTGTCAAGAGGAGTGTGGGAGAATTGACTGGAGGAAGTTCAGAGAAAGGTTAACAATCTACAGACAAAATCTAGTCTCTTCTTGATACTTGTGCATTTTCAGTCTCAAGTTCAGATTGGGAGTTGGCCGGATGGGGACTGTGTTGTCAGGTCTTTACCTTTACTGACATTCTGGTCAGTTCATAGCACATTTCGGGACCTTAACTTGTGTTCCTGTGCTTAAGAAGTGCTGCATGGATTGTTTCAATGATTGCCCAGAAGATGCCAAATTTAAATCTGAGCCAGGACTAAGTTGGGCTTCTATAAAGTAGTTTTAAGTGGACCAGTCAATTCTGACATAGATGCATAAACAAGACTGTGAGTTTCTAGACTGCGAGCCCATTGATGGGTAGGGACCGTCTCTATATATTGCCAATTTGTACTTCCCAAGCGCTTAGTACAGTGCTCTGCACAGAGTAAGCACTCAATAAATATGACTGAATGAATGAATAAAATACTTCAATGGCCCTTAGCTCATCTATATTCCCAAGATCCCTGTGAGGGCCCATTTTCCAGGGAAGAAGGCAGACCCAGGAAACCAAAATAACAATTAGTGCCTACCTCTGATTCCCCAACAAACGCCCCCAAACCCTGGATTCAGAGAAGGGGCAGACACTGAACATAGCTTTTACTTTCCAACCCACCATTCTCCCACCCAAAAACTTTATTCTCAGATATCTAGATTTATCCATCCTGGGCAGATAACTGAAATGTCTTTAAGATACTATGAGGTTAAGCAAGCACACTGCTTCCTCTTTCTGAGTATTCAGAACATCCTCAGATTAGCAGGAGGGGCAGAAACTGATTGCAGGATTCTTACCTTCTAGTCGACCATTCTCCCACCCAAATACTTAACTCACAGTCAGTAGTAATAGTATTTATTCAGCAATGACGGGGGAAGAATACTAAGTGCTCCAGTTCTAAGGTTTGGGAGAGAATACAATGCTGGGAATTAGCACAGTCCCTGTCCCTCGGGGGACTTACAATCTAAGGACAGTCTAGGTTCATCCATCCCAGACAGATAATTGGAAGTACCTTTATTAACAATAATGATAATAATGATAACCGTGGTATGTGTTAAGCACCTACTGTGTGCCAGGGACTGTATTAAGTGCTGGAGTGTATACAAGCAAATCAGGTTGAACACAGTCCCTGTCCCACATGGAGTTCACAGTCTCAATCCCCACTTCACAGACGAGGTAACTGAGGCCCTGAGAAGTGAAATTCATTCAATCGTATTTATTGAGCACTTACTGTGTGCAGAGCACTGTACTAAGCGCTTGTTGCTCAAGGTAACACAGCAGACAAATTGTGGAGTAGGGATTAGAAGCCAAGATCTTCTGAGTCCCCAGCCCGTGCTTCATCCACTACGCCATGCTACTTCTCTGCTTTAAGACACTAACAGGCTGAAACTCACATTGCTCCCTCCTTCTGGGGGTTTGGAATATTTGATGAGAATATAGATCTTTGAAAGCTCCCATTTTAGAGCTGGGGTAACTGAGTCACCTATGGGTGAAGTGATTTGCCAATGTCCATATTATAGGCTGGGACTATGCAGTCATCATCATCAATTGTATTTATTGAGCGCTTACTGTGTGCAGAACACTGTACTAAGCACTTGGGAAGTACAAGTTGGCAACATATAGAGACAGTCCCTACTCAATAGTGGGCTCACAGTCAGTCATCTTAGTCTAGACCAAACCAGGCATGAAACAACTTTCAAATAGAACCTCTGCTAAACTAACACCAAGGCCCAAACCAATTGGTGACACTCTTTTATACTGGTCAAACTGCCACCAGGCACTACAGGCTCACGGGACCCTTCACCCATTTAGGAAGTGACTCAAATTGGCTAAATCCCTCTCTAGACTGTGAACTCGTTGTGCACAGGGAATGAGTCTGCTATGTCACTGAGCTCTGCACATAGTAAGCACTCAATACAATTGATTAAGTAATGAACTTTGCTCTGTTGCTAATAAGTTAATAGAAAATTGCAACTCAACCATTTATATTTCCAGCATTTCTCAACCCCACTGGACAAGCTGAAATGGGTTTCAGACACCTTAATCTTTGATGATTTCCTACTGTTTCATTTCTTACTATTTTCCTCCTAAAGTGTCCAAATCATAAGGATAATCCTTTCAGAAACAAGGTTGCCACCTACTGGCAACTCCAATGTCACAGGTTCACCATGAAATACCAACCATCAGAACCACCTGCCCCTAGGGCACATCCTAATTGAAAACATCTCTTCCGTGGGGATGCTGCCTTGGTGTTAAACACCAAAAATTTTCACTTGACTATTCACTTTCTTCAATCATTAAAGAGTTTAAAATCTTCTCTCAATGAGTCTGGGGGCATGGCAAGACAGTCATGGAAGAGAAGCAGTCTTGGTACTACATAAAAATGTTCGGTTCCTCAGCTAGAAATGTTGGGGGCAGGGGAGACAGAAGCGGTCAGCTTGAAACCATCAGCTGCAATGCAACTTGGGGGCTTCTAGAGTTGGTAGGAGGCTCACTGGCAAGAAGCCATACTTCATGCTGCTGCCTGGATCGTCTTTGTCCAGAAACGCTCTGGGCATGTTACTCCCCTCCTCAAAAATCTCCAGTGGCTACCAATCTGCGCATCAAGCAGAAACTCCTCACCCTCGACTTCAAGGCTCTCCATCACCTCGTCCCCTCCTACCTCACCTCCCTTCTCTCCTTCTACAGCCCAGCCCACACCCTCCGCTCCTCTGCCGCTAATCTCCTCACCGTGCCTCGTTCTCACCTGTCCCGCCATCGACTCCCGGCCCACGTCATCCCCCTGGCCTGGAATGCCCTCCCTCCCCACATCCGCCAAGCTAGCTCTCTTCCTCCCTTCAAGGCCCTGCTGAGAGCTCACCTCCTCCACGAGGCCTTCCTAGACTGAGCCCCCTCCTTCCTCTCCCCCCCGCCCCCCTCTCCATCCCCCCGCCTTACCTCCTTCCCTTCCCCACAGCACCTGTATATATGTATATATGTTTGTACATATTTATTACTCTATTTATTTATTTATTTATTTATTTTACTTGTACACATCTATTCTATTTATTTTATTTCGTTAATATGTTTGGTTTTGTTCTCTGTCTCCCCCTTCTAGACTGTGAGCCCACTGTTGGGTAGGGACTGTCTCTATATGTTGCCAACTTGTACTTCCCAAGCGCTTAGTACAGTGCTCTGCACAGAGTAAGTGCTCGATAAATACGATTGATTGATTGAAGCTGACATAATCTATGATCGAGAGCCTTGATGATCCGAAAACCAATGACCCTTCTACCTATCCAACCCTTCTCTAGATGAAAAGTCCCTTGAGGGGCCCAAGCAGCTCAAACATTCAATGGTATTTATTTGAATGCTTACTGTGTAGAGAGCAGTCTACTGAGCGCTTAAGCAAGTACAATGCAATAGAGTTGGTAGACACTATCCCTGCCCTCAAGGATCTTACAGTCTCATTTTCTGCCTTTCCTTAGAGCTGCGCCTGTAGATACAGGAGAAAAGGGGAAATGGATGTGATGAAGACAATTAGGAAATGGAAGTTCATTTAAGGGCCCACCCCCTACCCTTAATAGACAATAAGTCAGTCACTCTTCCCTTGAACTTTCACAAGGCCAACTACTTCTTTCTGATGGCAGCCTTTGTGGACTGCCTAACCTGAATCTAAATTTTACTTCACTTACCAAAAAGAAAACAAAGGTGTCTCAAGCAGAAACCTATCCTAACTTCCCTGCTAGATTTAGACTTGGGCAGATGGCCACAATCCACAAGACAGATCTCCCTCTAGGTCAGAATAATGCATCACCAGCAAAACAGTCCAAAACACGCTTGCCTGGAGAGGCAGAAATACAGCCTTGCATTGAAAGCTCTCAGTTGGAACATGGGTAGACTGGAGTGCCTGCTGTGTGACCTTGGACAAGTCACTTGACCTCTGCCTCTGCCTCCCAGGCCATGCTCTTTCCACTAGGCCACACTGCTTCCCATACTCCAGTACCAGTGTCCAGGGCCAATATTACTGATGAATCTTATTCCTGCCTCAAAGCCAGATCTGGATCTGGAAGCTGAAAGCTAAAATCTTTTTTACAGATGAAAATCTCTGTCTAACCCAATTTCTTTGCTGGGCACCCATGCTGGTGCCCAATAAGACTGCTCTAGGGTGGTCTTTTGCTTACTCTGAATCAGGCTTAATGATGACAGATAATAATAATAATAATAATGGTATTTGTTAAGTGTTTACTATCTGCCAAGCACTGTTCTAATAATAACATTTAAGGATGACATTTATTCTTTCTTTTATGGTGTTTGTTACTACGTGTCAGGAATTGTTCCAAGTGCAGGAGTAGATACAAGGTAATCAGGTTGAACATAATCCATTTCCCACTTGGGGCTCACTGTCTGAATCCCCATTTTACAGATGTGGTAACTGCTGCATAGAGAAGTTAAGTGACTTGCCCAAGATCACACAACAGACAACTGGCGGAACCAAGATTAGAACCCAGGTCCTTCCAACTACTAGACCTCTCTGCTTCTATTTATTTATAGTTATTCCATATTTCCTATGTGCCAATACTGGGCTAAGCCCTAGAGAAAATACAAGATAAACAGGCTGGGCATAGTTCCTGGGCCTCACACACTAAGCAGGAGGGAGAAGAGTATTTTATCCTCATTTTATGGATGAGGGAACTGGGACACAGAAAGTTAAGTAACTTGCTTAAAGTCACACAGCAGGCATCAGAGTCTACCCATGTTCCACCTGAGAGCTTTCATTACAAGAACTGTATTTGTGACTCTCCAGCAAGCATATGTTGGTAAGTTTTGGTGGTGATGCATTATTCTGCCTTAGAGGGAGAGCTGTCTTGTGGATTGTGCCCAAGCCTGTGTTTGAATGTAAATCTAGAAGGGAAGTAGGGGTAGGTTTCTGCCTGAGACTTCCTTGACTTCTTTTTGAGAAGTAAAGCAAAATTTAGATTCAAGTTTGGCTACCATCAGGAAGAAGTACTTGGCCTGATGAAAGATGAAAGTTCAGGGTAAGAGTGACTGATTTAATGTCTCTTAAGGGTAGGGTGCAGGCTCTTAAACAAACATCCACTTCCTCTGTGCCTCAGTTTCCTCATCTTTCAAAATGGGGGCTCAATAGTTGTTCTCCCTCCTACTTAGACTTTAAGCCCCAAGAAGGACTTGATTATTTGTATCTACCCCAGCACTTAATTCAGGGCTTGCACACAGTAAGCACTTAACAAATACTACAATTATTAATTATTATTTTTGGAACAGGTCTCTGCTTGGCAGGTTCAAGTGACTCTTTAAAAAGCCTCCCCTTCACCTAAATTGTCCCAGTCAAAGGGCCTGCTCAGCCACGGCTGATTGTTGACCTCCACTGAGTAACAACTCTTTTTATTTCCCTGCCTCTGCTCACCAGATGCCTACAGAAAAAAAAAAAAAAACAAAGCCCGGGAATAGTGACAAACCTATATACAAGCTCAAACCCCCAAAGCCCCACACACCTCCAGTACCTCACCCACCTTACTGATTTCGGCCAAACGTCCAATGTTCAACTTTCGGCTTGAAGGCACTCTATCAGCTCTCTCATCACCATTTATTCTTGCTCTCTCCCAGTGTAGTTGTCCCCACACCCTTTGGTCCTCTAATGTTGATTGTGTCTTGCTCTCATCTCTCTCATTGTCAACCTCTTGCCCAAGCTCTCCCCCCTCCTGAAATTCCCTCCACTTCTTATCAAACAGACCACCACTCTCCGCATCTTCAAAGACCTACTGAAATCACAGCTCCATCAGAAAGCCTTCAAGACCAATTACTTCCCATCCAATTTTCCCTCCTGTCCTCTATGAACTTGACTCCATACCCCATAAGCACTAAGGTATTCACCTCATCCTCATCCCTAGAGCATTTTTGTACTTATCTTTCTACTCAGTTGCTTTCCCCTACCTGTAATTTATTTCAATGTCCATTTTCCCCACTAGATTGTAAACTCCTTGAGGGCAGGGATTATGTCTAATAACTCTTTTGTCCTCTTTAATGTGCATAGTGAGCACTCAATAAATACCATTGATTAATTAGGCAGGCTAGCAATAGAGTGTGCACTCATTCCCTTGGGGTTGCTATTATTTTAAATTGGAACTGCTTTTCACAGCTGCACTACATGCTCAACAATAGATTCTCAGTTATTTGTGGAAAGGGAATGTGGAGAGCACAGTTAATTGAAAACCTCAGAAAATCCCATTTGGCCAGTAGTTTGAATTTTCAACCTAATGATAATAATAAAAATGGCATTTATTAAGCGCTTACTATGTGCAAAGCCCTGTTCTAAGCACTGGGGTAGATACAAGGTAATCAAGTTGCCCCACGTGGGGCTCACAGACTTAATCCCCATTTTACAGATGAGGTAACTGAGGTACAGAGAAGTCAAGTAAATTGCCCGAAGTCACACAGCTGACAAGTGGAGGAGCTGGGATTTGAACACATGACCTCTGACTCCAAAACCCGGGCTCTTTCTACTGAGCCATGCTGCTTCTCTAACCTACACAACCTGATTATCTTGTATCTACCCCAGTGCTTAGATGAGCGCTTGGCACATAGAAAACATTTAACAAATATCATTATTATTATTATACTTAAGAGATGACAACAATCTCACCTCTCCTTTACTTCCTGTTTTCTTCTGGGGAGATGGAAAGAGAAGTGAAATCACTTAAGATTGGGAAAAAGAAGGAGGAGAACCTGGATAATCTAAACCCTTGAATTATCGAGTTATTGTACTCTCCCAAAATCTTAGTAGAGTGCTCTGCACATAGTAAGTGCTCAAAAAATATGACTGGTTGATTGATTGATTAACTAACCACCTAGACCCTCAGTTAACCCAGATGAGAGAATATCAGATACCATTTTGGCATTCCCTGGCTCACCGGAATCTACAGAGGGTGAAACATCTAATCACCTAGGCAGACCTGTTTCCATTTGAATAATTCCCTCTGGTTCAAGGATCTATATCTTGAACCAATCCCATTGCTTTGTACAGTGCTTAGTACAATGTTTTACGCACACAGTAAACACTCAATAAATATGATTGAATGAGTGAATGAATCTCAGCTTCATTTTAGCCATTGAATGGCCTTATAATAATTATACTTAATAATAATAATAATGATGGCATTTGTTAAGTACTTACTATGTGCAAAGCACTGTTCTAAGTGCTGGGGAGGATACAAGGTGATCAGGTTGTCCCACGTGGGGCTCACACTCTTAATCCCCATTTTACAGATGAGGTAACTGAGACACAGGGAAGGTAAGTGACCTACCCAAGGTCACGCAGCTGACAATTGGCAGAGCCTGGATTTGAACCCATGACCTCTGACTCCCAAGCCTGTGCTTTTTCACTGAGCCACGATACTTCTCTAATACGGTATTTTTTTAATGGCATTTTTATTAAGCGCTTACTATGTGCAAAGCACTGTTCTAAGCGCTGGGGAGTTTACAAGGTAATTAGGTTGTCCCATGGGGGGCTCACAGTCTTAATCCCCATTTTACAGATGAGGCCACTGAGGCACAGAGAAGTTAAGTGACTTGCCCAAAGTCACACAGCAGACAAGTGGCTGAGCTGGGATTTGAACCCATGACCTCTGACTCCAAAGCCCAGCTTCTCTGTGTGTCAAGCACTGTTCTAAGCACTGGGGTAGATATAAGTTAATCAGGTCCGACACAATCCCTGTCCCACATGGAGCTCATAATGTAAGTAGGAGGGAGGACAGGTATTGAATCCCCAATTTACAGTTGAGGAAACTGAGGCACAGTGAAGGTCACACAGCAAGACGAGTGACTGGGACAGGATTAGAACCCAAGTCCTCTGACTTCCAGGCCCTGTCTCTTTCCACTAGGTGACGCTGCTTCATGCTTATGTCCTAAAAGTGGTAAGAAGAATCTTTCCTTCCCAAGCCCTTACATTACTCATAAGAAGATGATGTGTGATGGATCTCATTTCTGAGATTCCCTAATTTGGCGGTTGTCCCTGTTTTGTCTGTGACCTTCAACTAATCGGAGGGAGGAGGGCAGACATCAGCACCTTGACACATCATCGAGCATCACATATCTCTGTCTTGAATTTTCCAGGAAACCAGTGAGTGCTTCACTCTATCTTTCCCCCCTCTTAGAGAGAATCACAATGATGTCAGCGGTTTGCCCCTAACTGACACTGTGGGTGTGAGAGCAAACAGAAACAGACATGGCCGCTTCTTTAGCAAATGCCTGTGAACTGCTCTATTATCAGCGGGAGGGGCCTGCCCTGTAGCTGTGTGGCACAGTAATTAATTTCTATGCATATCATTGCCAGGATCACTTACCGATCCAAGGAGCAAGATCAGAGATGTCACCCCATAAATTGAGTCAGAGCCTTCACCTCCGTGTTCAGCCGGCAATTTTACACGCATTTGACAAAGTAACGAACAGGGGGTGGAAGAGCCAGCCATTCCCCAGGGTGATGGACGGGGGGAATTGGTCCAATAAATTGTTCCCTGTAAAAAGCCATGTTTTACTCATTAAAAAGCAGTGAATTCTCTATTGCTTTTCATTAGCTCCAGCCTTGCTAGACACAAAGTTTAATTGACAGTGTGTTTACAGGAGGTGGGACCCAGAGGTGAAGGAGACAAAGAGGCTGAAAAGAGATTCTTATTTATTAAAGTGAGGTGACAGGCAGAGGAGGCTGAGACGGTGAGAATCCGGGGAGGGGGATTGGAAGCCAGGCTCCTGGGGAGGGGGCTCCTAGAACGTGACCCTTCCAGGCCACAGGCCATGGAGAAAACGGCAGCCAGGCTGCGGCAACCTCTGTTTAGCCACGAGCCAGAAGCTGCTAGAATCCAATCGCCCTGGGGCTCAGATACAGGATCACCAGCGAAGGACACTGATGGTGAGCAAGAATTCACAGGCCTCATTTTAGTCAACATTTTCACTGCCCAGCCACTGGGAAAGCTGCCACAATAGATGCTGTTCTATTTGCTCCTACGCGCCGTCACACCACCCCTATCCTAGCTGCTTCTCCTCCTTGCATCCACCAGAGGCAAAACAGCCAGGAGCGGGAGGGAGAGAGGGAAAAGCAAGGGACCCCAAACAATCCACCAACTGGCCCCTGAGCTCCTGGACGATAGAGTGTGAGGTAGAATGGCAGCCTGCCCCCGAGCTTGGGCAAAGACAGAAAGAATTCTGGGAGGATGCTTCCCTTCTACCTTCACAAGCAACCTAGAGGAATGTTCATAGGTGGTCCCTTCTCCCTTAAGACCGAGTGCTGGGTCGCTCACTCTCTGAGCAAAAGTACGAGACGATATAGTGGCTTCTGAGAGCTCCAGTGAGATCCAATGAAATCCCACTACACACGGACCCAAAGAAATTGGGCCCCACCTAGGGAAACCAAGATGTGAACTGAAAGAATAGCTGGCAGTCCAGCAGACAGGAACAGAGATTGTATAATATCTCACTCCTTACTACTACTCCTTTTTGCTTTCATTAATATGGAAATGTGTGTTAGTGGGAGAATTTGGATTCTCCTGGTTACTAACTCTAAAAAATTCCCTTCTCTCCCTTCCCCAGGCTTGTGAGCAGTTCTGCACCTCCTTCCCTTGCCTCAGTTCCATTTCCAGGAGAAATGAGCTATGAAATAACCAGGAGTTGGGCAAGAGAGGGAAGAAGATAATCCACAGGTGTCTAGATAGTACTCACTGAAAACTTGATCTTGTCTTTCTCACCGCTGACCCCTCGCCCATGTCCTGCCTCTGGCCTGAAACTCCCTCCCTCTTCATATCTGACAGACAATCACTGTCCCCACCTTCAAAGCCCTATTAAAATCATATCTCATCCAATAGGTCTTCCCACTACTAAGCCCTCATTTCCTCTACTCCCTCTTCCTGCTATGTCACCTTTGAATCTGGATTTGTGCTCTTTATTCACCCTACCCTCAACCCAACAGCACTGTGTGTGCCAAGTACTGCACTAAGCACTAGGGTAGCTGTAATACCATCAGATTAGATGCAGTCCTTGTCCCACATGGGATTCACTGTGGGAAAGAGGAGGGGAACCAGTATTTAATTCTCATCTTACACCCTGTCTCTCCCCACTTCTGTCCAAACTTCACTCTGCTGCCCAGATTATCTTTCTACAGAAACATTCTGGTCATGACATCCCCCTCCTCAAAAATCTCCAGTGGTTGCCTCTCAACCTCCAAACCAAACAGAAACTCCTCACTACTGGCTTCAGAGCTCTACATCACCTCACCCTTCTTACCTCACTTCCCTTCTCTCCTACATCCCAGGCCGCACTCTCCACTGCTTTGGTGATAACCTTCTCACTGTGCCTTGTTCTCGCCTGTGCCACCGTCGACCCCTAGCCCACATCCTACCACTGGTCTGGAACACACTCCCTCCACACATCTGCCAAACAATCACACTTCCCCCCTTCAAAGCCCTACTGAAGGCTCACCTCCTCCAAGAGGCCTTCCCAGACTAAGTACCCCTTTTCCTCAGCTCTCCTTCCCCTCCGTGTTGCCCCGACTCACTCCCTTTGCTCTATCCCTCTCTCCCCACCCCACAGCACTCATGTATATTCCACTGTTGGGTAGGGACCATTTCTATATGTTGCCAACTTGTACTTCCCAAGCACTTAGTACAGTGCTCTGCACACAGTAAGTGCTCAAATATGATTGATTGATACATATCTATAATTCTATTTATTTGTATTATTGCCTGTTTACTTATCTGACTGTGTATATATCTATAATTCTATTTATTTATACTGATGCCTGTTTACTTGTTTTGATGTCTGTCAACCCCCTTCCAGACTGTAAGCTTGGTGTGGGCAAGGATTGTCTCTCTTTATTGCTGAATTGTACTTTCCAAGCACTTAGTACAGTGCTCTGCACAGTAACCGCCCAATAAATATGATTGAATGAATGAATTAATGAAGAAATGGAGGCACAGAGTGGTTAAGTGGCTTGCCCAAGGCCATACAGAAGACAAGTGGCATAGCCAGAATTAGAATCAACGTCTCCTGACTACCAGTTAAGTGCTCTTTCCTCTAAGCCATCCTGAGCCCCAATCTAGCAGCCCCTGGAACCAGGGTTTCCTTGGATGAGACTGGGGTGGGCCTGGGGAGGAAAACAGTTTAAAGGCTATGAGGCAATCTGGGCCCAGAGGAAAAAACACAGATTTTGGAGTTAGAAAACCCAGATTCTAATCCTGACTCTTCCCCTGGCCTGCTACGTGATCCTGGGCAAGTCACTTGTTTTCTCTTTGCCTCAACTGCCCCATCTGTAAAATCTTGTATGGAACAAGGATTGTTTCTGATTTGATTATCTTGTACTTACCCTAATGCTTAGAACAGTGCTTGGCACAGGGTCCAGGCTTAATAAATACCACAGTGATAATAATCATTATTAGTGCATTAATGAAGAACAACAATTTCTTAAGCCTCATCCTCAGGGTGATGTAGGGAAACTCATGGTTTGGAGGGGGTGAGGATGGCAAAGATCAGTGTGGAAATGGATGGTCCAAATTCAATTGTCTGGTGAAGCTCTTGAGGAACTCATGAGAAGCAGCATGATTTAGTGGATAGAGCATAGGCCTGGGTGTCAGAAGGTAATGGGTTCTAATCCCGGTTCCTCCACTTGTCTGCTGTACCACCTTGGGCAGGTCAATTCATTTCTCTGTGCCTCAGTTACCTCAACTCTGAAATGGGGATTAAGACTGTGAGCCCCATGTGGGACACGGACTGTGTCCAACTTGATTAGCTTGTATCTACCCCATTTCAGTACCTGGCACATAGTAAGCTCTTAACAACTACCATTAATAAAAAGTCTTTTTGGCATCTATCTGCAAGGCTGCCTTCCCAAACATCCAGGTTTTCAAGGCAGCATGTCAAAGAGTTACCAGAACTTTCTGTCAAAGGCTGTTCTGAAGTGTGGGTGGGATGGAGACCAGGGAATGTTTCTACCAACTGTTACATTGTACTCTCCAAAGTGCTTAGTACAGTGCTCTGCCCACAGTAAACACTAGATAAATACAATTGCTTGATTGATTGATTGAACAACTTTTCCCAAGCGCTTAGTACAGTGCTCTGCACATAGTAAGCGCTCAATAAATACGATTGATGATGATGATCTGAACCAGCTGGCCCTGATCTAATTAGCACTGGTATAGTGAGGATTTACCTCCCCCTGCACCCCGTGAGAGGAAACTTCTCTTTCCTCCTCTATGCAGACAGGATTATAGCTGCTATGGTCATAATAATTACAGTACTTGTTAAGTGCTTTCTGTGCATCAAAGAACTGTTCTAAGTGCTGGGGTAGATACAAGTTAATCAGGTTGGACACAGTTACCTGTCCTATGCAGGGCTCACAGTCTAAGCAGAAGCTATTGTTGTATGTTCCTCCATTTCTCCCAGAAAAAAATGGATTTAAAAGATCTAACTCGAGTGCTCAAATAAGAAGATTTGCATATGTCATTGTACTTTTCTAATCCAACAACTCTGCTTTCTTTAGCTTCGAGGTCAAGACACACGGGAGATCCAGCCGACTGAACAGAAGACCTTTACATGTTGGAGATAGTATGACTCACACTACCAAAGTTGATCTCATTTTATTTTTTCATACTAATGAATATTTCAAGAAGAATTACTCAGGATAGACTGGCACACTGAGTCTGGCTGTCCTGTCAAGAAATAGTGGTAAAATAGGAGCCTTATAATGAAGTAGCATGGAGTGTCCATAATTAATTTGATTTTATATCCCTTGGTTATTTAATATGACTTGAATACATTAAGAAGCCAAGAAGAGAGCAGTGTGATGTTCCAATAAGCTGAACACCTTTCCAGTACAGCCCAAGAATGAACAATTTGGTCAGATTTTCATGATCATTCCAACAATTGTCATCAAAGAGATGGATTCCGGTATTTCAGGCATAAACAATATTGATAAAATGTAATAATAATACCAATAATTGTGGAATGTGTTAAGCACCTACTCGGTGACAAGCGCTATACTAAGTGCCAAGATAGAAACAAGATAATCAGGTCCCTCATGGGGCTCACGTCTAAGTGGGAGGGAGAACAGATATTGGACTCCCATTATGCAGATAAGGGAACTGAAACCCAGAGAAGTTAAGTGACTTGTCCAAGATCACACAGAAGGTATGTGGCAGAGTGGGATTAGAACCCAAGTCCTCTGACTCCTAAAAATCCTTACTCTTTCCACTAGGTCAAAATTTCTCCTTCTTTTTAAGACAGATTCATAGCTGCCTGGCATATATATGTTAACCAAATCTTTCTCAGATTTCTCCCCTTGGAGGATGGAACTAATAATATTTATCAGGAGCCCTTTGGAGAATCCTATGGAAAGTGCTTTTGTGGAGGGACCTCACTGCCTGCTAGCTTGAAGCAGCATGGCTTAGTGGCTAGAGCATGGGCCTGGGCCACAGAAGCACCTGGGATTTAATCTTGACTTCACTACTTGTCTGCTGTGTGACCTGTGTGACAACTTCTCTGGGACTCATTTACCTCCTCTGTAAATGGAGATTAAGAGTGTGAGGCCCATGTGGGACAGGGACTGTGTCCAACCTGATTAACTTGTATCTACCCCAGCACTTAGAACAGTGCTTGGCACATAAGTGCTTAACGAGTACTATTATCATTATTATTATTAGGCTGAGCATACAGATCCTCAACAAGCCTGCAGGCAGCAGCAACACGTGGTCTTCTTGCCAGTCATGGCCAGGGCTGTCTATGTGTGCCAAGGGACATGAAATCTGGAGAGAAAAGTGGGAAGTTGCCTTATCTGGATCTCCCTTCTCTACCACCTGACCAAAGCAGTTGAAACGACCGTAGTCTAGGCTGTAAGCTCTATGTGGGCCATGGCGCATGAGAGTAGTGGCTGCCATTTCCCATCTCCACTGTTGCCTTCTGCCATTCACTCTTCCACCACTTCTGTGGCAGATGCCCTGACATGGTTTGTTCTGGAAGAAACCATCTGACCCTTTGCTATAATGGCACAGGGTGGAGCAGACCAATGGTGGGAAAATGGTGGGAGGGAGGATTCCTGGCATGACGTAGTGAGTGGAGCAAAAGCCTAGGAGTCTGAAGGTTGGAAGTTCTAATTCCCACTCCCCACCACATGCCTGCTGTGTGGCCTTGGGCAAGTCACATCACTTCTTTGTGCCTCCATTACCTCATCTGTAAAATGGAGATTAAGAGTGTAAGCCCCATGTGGGACAAGGACTGTGTCCAACCCAATTTACTTGTATCCGTCACAGCACTTAGTACAGTGCCTAGCATGTAGTAAGCGCTTAACAAATACCACAATTATTATTGTTATTATTATTATTACAGTTGATCAATTGATAAATGACACAGATGGCAGTAGGGGTTGGGGAAAGAGGGCTTAATCGAGTAAGGACTCTTGGAGGAGATAATAATAATAATAATGATGGCATTTATTAAGCACTTTCTATGTGCAAAGCACTGTTCTAACCGCTGGGGAATTTACAAGATAATCAGGTTGTCCCATATGGGGCTCACAGTCTTCATCCCCATTTTACAGATGAGGGAACTGAGGCACAGAGAAGTGAAATGACTTGCCCAAAGTCACACAGCTGACAAGTGGTGGAGCTGGTATTTGAACCGATGACCTCTGACTCCAAAGCCCAGGCTCTTTCCACTGAGCCACACTGCTTCTCTGTGATGTGACTAACAAAGGCTTTGAAGGAGGGGAAAGTGGTGGTCTGTTTCAGTGCCTGACACATAGTAAGCACTTATCAAATAACACATTTATTATTTCCTATACTTCCAAGACCCCTGCAACATCCCTATGCATTTCACAAATGGTCTCCGCAGCGTGGCTTAGTGAAAAGAGCACGGGTTTAGGAGTCAGAGGTCATGGGTTCTAATCCCGTCTCTGCCACTTGTCAGCTGTGTGACTTTAGGCAAGTCACTTAACTTCTCAATGCCTCAGTTCCCTCATCTGTAAAATGGGGATTAAGACTGTGAGCACTGTGCTTAGAACAGTGCTCGGCACATAGTAAGCACTTAACAAATACCATCATCATTATTATTATTATTATTATTGTTATTATTATTCCAAGAGGGATTCCAGTCAGCATTTCCACAGCCAGTCATTTTCATTTCCAACTCTGGACCAAATCAGAATTCCTGAAAAAAATCTAGCTCTACTCATGTCAAGCAAATCTACCATATGCCGGCCCTCATCCTGGACCATCTTATACTGGAATATTTGCATGTATCCTTCCAGCTCTCATTAGACTGTAAATTCCTATGAAATCAGGGATCATGCCTTATTCTTCCTTTATAATTCCCCACCGCATGTGGTACTCTTCCCTGCTTTGGGTGTCCACTAAACACTATTGACTGACTGACTTACCAACAAACTGAGTGATGGATTGTTGGATGAAGGGACGGACAGACTGACTGACTGAACACAGTTTCTGAAACTCCATCTCTGAGAAACAAGGAGAGAGCATTCCCGAGTGCTCATTTTAAACCAGTTCAAGTTCCATGAATGATTTATAAACGAGCAGCTTGAGTTATTGAATAGATTAAGTATTATATCGATCATCTTAAAGGAAAACCTAGCTATGGGAGGCACGGATCCCCGGCAAGAGGAAGTTCAAACTATGCAGGGCTCCGAGATGAATCATTAACAACTTCTCGGATGCTAAGCGGTGATTATCTGATGAAAGATGAAGTTATTCTCAGTACTCAGTGGGATTTCTGTGGATGGAAAAGCTTCTGATGTTTTAGAATGCCCTAGTTGATTCCTTTGGAGGCCCTGCTAGACCATCTCTCCCAGAATCCTTTGGGGTGAGCAACACTGTTCCCTGTAGTCATCCAATTCAGCCTTGTGTTGGCTCTCCCAACAACTCTTTTCTTTCCTTCTAGTCTTGTTTAATCCAGTATTTGTTTGGGGACTCAAGAATCTGGTGTTCCCTTGTCTTCTGCATTTGGCATTCAATGGGAAGTTAATTCATGAGACTAAATCATAAGTCTTCATTTGAATATACAGTCCCACTGGCTTTCTTTTGAACAGCCTTCCTCTGTGAACCTCCTGCTTACATCCTCATCTCCTGAAATGTCACTCTAAGGCTGTGTCTACACAAGCTGCTGTGTCACTGCTGAAGACCATAATGATGGCCAAAAAAGAGAGTTTCAGGCCACGTTCACCTTACTGATTCACCTAGTAGAAGATTTCCTCCTCAGCAGCAACAACAGAGAAGCACTGTGGCCAATTGGAAAGAGCACAGGCCTGAGAGTCAGAAGGACCTGGGTTCTAATCCTGGCTATGCCACTTGTCTGCTATATGATGTAGGGTAGGTCACTTCACTTCTCTGTGTCTCAGTTACCTCGTCTGTAAAATAAGGATGAAGACTGTGAGTCCCGTGTGGGACAGCAACTATGTCTGATCTGATTACCTTGTACCTATCCAAGCACTTAGTACAGTGCTTGGCACATAGTAAGCACTTAACAAATATCATTATTATTATTATTATTTCTTGAAAACAGAGAGTCTTTCTGAAAGAATTGCCCTTACCCATGGGATTCAATTTTCCAAAAAGCAACAGAGCACATCTCTCAGGATGTCTGGGAGGATATCTCTATCAAGGCATTCATTCTTGGATCCAATATTGGTCAAGCATCAGTGCATTTAAATCACCACCTCACCAAGCCCCATTTAAACCAGTCAACAGTAGGCAGTGTTATCGTTTTGTGGGACTTGGGGTAAAGAGCTCTTAGGCATGCTCACAACTTTCCACAGACTATTTA
The DNA here is from genome assembly GCF_015852505.1 of Tachyglossus aculeatus. NCBI lineage: Eukaryota > Metazoa > Chordata > Mammalia > Monotremata > Tachyglossidae > Tachyglossus > Tachyglossus aculeatus. Next base: position 88,661,798 of record NC_052068.1, on the reverse strand, counting down.
AGGTTGATTTTCTGCAGAGAAATGAAGTCTTTCTGGAATTCCAGGACTTCTTTCTAACCAGCCAGGAGCTTGAAGGTTAATGCAAAGTTGCTCAGCTTCTCTAGGAGCCATGGTCTCCAGGGGTGGGGCAAAATGTTTCTTCAGGCCAGGAGAAACTAAAAATCTTCCTTTGTCTGTGTATGTCCCAGATGCTTTAGTGGGCAGTTTTTAAATCAGCGATGAGCCTTTCAGCCTTGGGGGAAGAGAAGCAGCATGGCCTAGTGGAAAGAGCCCGGGCCTGGGACACAGAGGACTTGGATTCTACTCGGGACTCCACCAACTGTCTGCTTTGTGACCTTGGGCAAGTGACTTAGTCCCTATCTCACATGGGGCTCAAACTCTAAATCCCCATTTTACAGATGAGTTAACTGAGGCACAGAGGAGTTGTGTTTAACCTGATTATCTTGTATTTCTACCCTAAAACTTAAGGCAATGCCTGACACATAGTAAGTGCTTAAAAAAATACAATAAAAAACTTCCTGTGAATGACCTTTGATAATTTTGCATGAATTGCTTTTTGGTCCCTATAGATGTTTGGTAGTTCAAAGAGAACTTGCCAGCAATTAGCTGAAGGCAGCAGTGACCACCTCCTCCCACAAACAAACAGGAAGTTCAAGTCCAAGCCCCCAGACTCAGTCAGACTATGAGGCTGGAAGGATGGCCTGTCCTGGTGGTTTCTCAATGGAAGTGATCAAAACTCTCTCAGACCCAAGCATCTGCTACTACTGTAATGCTTCTTCCCCTTCACATCACAGGCTTCTTGCCTCTTATGAATGACCTGTGAAGCCAGGAGAATGATCTTGGGAGTTTTGAGGAGGCTTTTCCGTAAGTCTTGAAACTGGCGAGTCATGGGTGTGTAGTTTATTGAAATAAGTCCTGGTCTTGGTTCTGGCTTCCCTGGTTCTCATTCTGAATCCACCACTGACCATATCCTTTCAAGTCAGTTTCTTGTACATATTTACTATTCTATTTATTTTATTTTGTTAATATGTTTTGTTTCGTTGTCTGTCTTCCCCTTCTAGACTGTGAGCCCACTGTTGGGTAGGGACCGTTTCTATATGTTGCCAACTTGTACTTCCCAAGCGCTTAGTACAGTGCTCTGCACACAGTAAGTGCTCAATAAATACAATTGGATGAATGAATTCCCCATTCTGAGCCTCAGTCTTCATAGCTGCTAAATGAGGGTGATTGCACCAATAATAATAATAATTTTTGTTAAGTATTTGTGAGAAGCAGCATGGCTCAGTGGAAAGAGCACAGGCTTGGGAGTCAGAGGTCATGGGTTCGAATCCCGGCTCTGCCACTTGTCAGCTGTGTGACCTTGGGCAAGCCACTTAACTTCTCTGGGCTTCAGTTCCCTCATGTGTAAAATGGGGATTAAGACTGTGAGCCCCACTTGGGACAACCTGATTACTTTGTATCTCCCAAGCACTTAGAACAGTGCTTTGCACATAGTAAGCACTTAACAAATACCATCATTATTATTATTAAGTGTTTACTATGTGCCAAGCCCTGTAGTAAGTGCTGGGGTAGATATAAGATAATCAGATCCCACATGGGGCTCACAGTCTAAGGAAGAGGCAGAAAAGCTATTGAATCCCCATTTGGCAGACGAGAGAGTTGAGACACAGGAAAGTTAAGTGACTTGCCCAAGGTCACACAGCAGATGAGCGGCGGGGCTGGGATTAGAACTCAGGCCTCTGACTCTCAGGACCATGCTCTTTCCACTGGGCCATGCTGCTTCTCTTCCCTGCAGGGATGCATGACACTCTGTAATTCAAGGTTATTGTCACAGCCGGTCTCTGGGTTTTGAGTATCGCTCATTAGTAGCCAGTACTCTAGGCAAAGTATCCTCCCAGCTTACCTGCTGGGTGACTGCACAATTGATCAATCATTCGATCAATCGTATTTATTGAGTGCTTCCTATGTACAGAGAACTGTACTAAGTGCTTGAGAGAGTACACTATAACAGACACATTCCTTGCCTACAGGTTACACCTCTGAAAGTCTAAGTGTCTCTTGTAAAATCAAGATGATCATTTTCTCCTCTAAATATATTACGGGAAGCATTCAGTGTTCCAGGTGAGACCATGTCTGATCAGAACTGTGAGCTTCGTAGAGCAAAGTTTTCAATGAGGCAAAGCCAATGAAGCTTTCCTAGTGCACATCTGCCTTTCTAAAAAACTATCAATGCTTGGGTTATGATACACACACACCAGACCATCACTTTCCCCACCTTCAAAGCCTCATTAGAGTTGCATCTCCTCCAAGAGGCCTACTACTACTACTAATAATAATTGTGGCATTTGTTAAACATTTACTATATGCCAGGCACTGTACTAAGCGCTGGGGGCAATACAAACAAATTGGGTTGGACACATTCTTTGTTCCACATGGGGCTCACAGACAAATACGATTTGAGATGAGGTAAATGAGGCACAGAGAAGTGAAGTGACTTCCCCGACAAGCAGCAGAGGTAGGATTAGAACCCACAACCTTCTGACTCCGAGGCCCATGCTCTATCCACTACCCCATGCTGTTATTGCAAAGCACGGTACTAAGTACTTGGAAGAGGGCAATAAAACAGAGTTAATAGACATGTCCATTGCCCACAGGGAACTTACATGTACTTGGATCTGTACCCATTAAGCACTTGGTAACACCCCACTCTCAGCCCCACAGCACTTAATCAATCAATCAATCAATCATCATCATCATCATCATCATCAATTGTATTTATTGAGCGCTTACTATGTGCAGAGCCCTGTACTAAGCACTTGGGAAGTACAAATTGGCAACATATAGAGACGGTCCCTACCCAACAGTGGGCTCACAGTCTAAAAGGGGGAGACAAAACCAAACATACCAACAAAATAAAATAAATAGAATAGATATGTACAAGTTAAATAAATAAATAGAGTAATAAATATGTACAAACATATATACATATATACAGGTGCTGTGGGGAAGGGAAGGAGGTAAGATGGGGGGGATGGAGAGGGGGACGAGGGGGAGAGGAAGGAAGGGACTCAGTCTGGGAAGGCCTCCTGGAGGAGGTGAGCTCTCAGTAGGGCCTTGAAGGAAGGAAGAGAGCTAGCTTGGCGGATGGGCAGAGGGAGGGCATTCCAGGCCCGGGGGATGATGTGGGCCGGGGGTCGATGGCGGGACAGGCGAGAACGAGGCCTAACGGTGAGGAGGTTGGCAGCAGAGGAGCGGAGGGTGCGGGCTGGGCTGGAGAAGGAGAGAAGGGAGGTGAGGTAGGAGGGGGTGAGGTGATGGACAGCCTTGAAGCCCAGGGTGAGGAGTTTCTGCCTGATAAGTCCATATTTGTAATTTATCCATATTAATGCCTGTCTCACCCTCTAGACTGCGAACTCTTTGTGTGCAGGGAAGGTGACTACCAAGTCTGTTGTATTGTGCTCTCCTAAGCACTTAGTACATTGCTCTGCATATAGTAAGCACTCAATCAATAGCATTTATGGCATTCCTGGCATTTTTAGACAGGAAGGAGCCCAGGATTTTGTAGTAGATTGCCCGGGAGACAAGAGCAGGAAAAGTCAGCAGCGTGGCTCAGTGGAAAGAGCATGAGCTTTGGAGTCAGAGGTCATGGGTTCAAACCCCGGCTCTGCCAATTGTCAGCTGTGTGACTTTGGGCAAGTCACTTAACTTCTCTGTGTCTCAGTTACCTCATCTGTAAAATGGGGATTAAGACTATGAGCCCCCTGTGGGGCATCCTGATCACCTTGTAACCTCCCCAGCACTTAGAACAATGCTTTGCGCATAGTAAGTGCTTAATAAATGCCATTATTATTATTATTATTCTTTGAGTCGAGGATATTTCAGAGACCTAGAATGGAAGCTATTAATCAAACATCAATCGAGTAATGGTATTTACTGAGTCCTTACTATATACACTACAGTAGAGTTGGTAGTCACAATCCTTGTCCCCAAGGAGCTTACAGTCTGAGTGGGATAGTGACATTAAAGTAAATCACAGATAGAGTAAGCAATAGAATTCAAAGATATGTACATAAGTGGGAGATGGGGTGAGTATCAAAGTGCTTAAGGGGTTCAGATGCAAGTTCATTAGTTACACAGAGGGTGGGCAGATGAGAGGTTAGAGAGTAGAGATATGAACAGAATTAGCAGACACAACCCCTGCCCATAATGAGCTTACAGTCTGAGAAGTAAAGTGATTTACTCAAGGTCGCACAGCAGACAAGTGGTGGAGCTGCAATTAGAACCCATGACCTTCTGATTCCCAGGTCCATGCTCTATCCATTGGGCCATGCTGCTTTCTCTTCTTACTCCTCCCCAGAATGCACCCCTGGAAGCCCTCTCCTATTGACTCCAGCTCCAACCCAGAGCACCCCTAGAGACAACGGCAGTAGCAGTGAGGTGGGCGGGAAGGACAGCAGAAGGGAAGGAGGAAGGAGCGAACAGAAGGACCACCATCCTCCCTTTACCCCGGGTACCAGGCTTGGGTTGGCGGGGAGTGGCAGGGGGTGCCTGGGTGGGCGAGGAGGTAGGCACTGAGGGTCCAGGCTGGCTGGATTTGGTTGCGCTGGTTGCACTGGACTGCACTGGCTGCACTGGGCTTCACTGGTCGTACCGGGCTGAGCTGGGGAGGCACCATGTGGCCCTGCTCTCCTAACAACATTGCCTCCAGCCACTTCCCCCAGCAGTGCTCTCTCCCCTTGGGCCCCTAAAGCGGGAAGGGGAGCCCGTACCCATTAATTACCAACCCCCACCTCCCCAGTCCTTGCCAGGAGCCCGGTTTCCATCAGGGGCGACACCAAGAGGGTGTTGTTTGGGTGCAGGGGAAGTGAGCATAGCCTAGAATAGAGCATGGGCCTTGGAGTCAGAAGGACCTGGGTTCTAATCCCAACTCCTCCAGTTGTCTGCTGGGATACCTTGGGCAAGTCACTTAACTTCTCTGCACCTCAGTTGCCTCATCTGTAAAATTGGGATTAAGACTAGGTGCCCCATGTGGGCCATGGACTGTGCCCAACCTAATTAGCTTGTATCTATCCCAGAGCTTAGTAGAGTCCCTGGAATGTAGAAAAGGCTTAAGTGCCTTTAAAAATAAATTATAAAATAAAATAAAACCCTTGCCCCTTATTAAAAAGAGCACAGAGCTGGAGTTGGAAGACCTGGGTTTTACTCTTGGCTCCACCACTTGCCTGCTGGGTGTACTATGGGCAAATCGCTGAACTTCTCTGTGCCTGTTTCCTTAACTGTAAAATGGGTATTAAATACCTGTTATCCCTTTCCCTTAGACTGTGAACCCATTTAGGACAAGAATTGTGTCTGATCTGATGATACCATGTCTATCCCAGCACTTAATACAGTGCCTGGCACCTAGTAAGCTCTTAACAAATGCCACAATTATTATTAGGGGCTGGAGAGAGGGTTAGATGCTAAAACTCCTCCTAGGTTAGGGCCCAAGTGGGCAGGGTAGCCACCCACCTCTCAGAATGGCCACTGCCACCATGGCAACTGTTTCAGGACTTTGACTTTTACTGGAGCCGACCTCTGACTGCCTGGATAGTCCTTAAAATAAAACCCCAAGAAAGGAGTTTCTATAATTTCTCTTGGTAACTTTTAATGCATTCCAGTGTTTCCTCATGCTCAGTCACGAAGTTTTTCCCCAGTGTATAGTCCCAGTCCCTTTAGCTGTAAAATGAAACCCATATAATATTCCTATTCATTCTCTATATTTCTCTCTCACTCCCTTCCTAACCTTTCCTCCTTCCCTTCCCCATCTTCCTTCTCTTCCTCCTACCCTGTTCCTCCCACTCTTCCTCTCCCCCAGAGGAAACAGAGACCAGATTCTCATCAAGACAGACACAGTGGCCTAGTGAAAAAGTGTACAAGCCCAGGAGTCAGAGGACCTGAGTTCTAATTCAATCTCTGTCAATTGTATGCTGTGTGATCTTGGACAAGTCACTTAACTTCTCTGTGCCTTGTTTCCCCAAATGTAAAACGGGGATTAAATACCTCTTCCCCCTCCTACTTAGCCTATGAGGCCCATGTGGGACAGGGACTGTGTCCAACCTGATTAACTTGTATCTACTCCAGTGCTTAGGAGAGGGCTTGATGCAAAGTAAGCACTTAGAAAATATAACAATAATAATAGTTAGGGGTGAGTTTGGACTCTGCCACCCCAAACCACAGTGCTACACCTCCCAACAGCCTCTGTGGCATCTTTACTTCTTCCCATCTGACTACTGTGTTCCAAAAAAAAATGTTCTCACTTTCCCTTTCTCACTGACATAGAGGCAACAACATTAGTATACTGTCTATGTCTCATCTGCTTGAAGAATGCAATCAAACCCCAGCCCCCATTCCCACCCTCTATAGATGATCTTCTCATATCTGGACTAAATTTCTGGTTTTAAATGAATCTCCCTGCCCTTGAATTCTGGATGTCAAGACCTGCAGGAGGAGAAGCAGTAAGGCTTCCCACTTCCCAATCTGGTCTTGGACTTGTCTGGAGTAAAACATGCAGATTTGGGCTAATGTCCCACTTATCCATGAGTCATTTTGCCTCATCGAAGTACAGGGCAACAGGGAGAATGAAGGTGGAGGTGGAGGGAGACGGAGAAAAACGGGAGCAGAAGAGAGGGAGTATATTTTTTCCTTTTAGCAACCTCTGCAGACTGATTTTGCCTTCTGTGAGTGAGCTCATATTTTTACTCAAAAATGCAGACACCAGAATCTTTCCCTCTGGAATAGCTCCTCAATGAACTCGACTTAAAGAGGTCTGTCTATTCCTGGCGGTCCTCTCCATAGGCTCGTATACAGTAGCACTCGTTAATGTCAAGGGCAGTTAAGAACCAGCAACACTGCATTCCATATGCAGAGGAGAGAATAGATAAGAGCTCTTAGTGATTTTTGGAGGTGTGAAGGGAGAGGTATTTCATTCCCTTACAATCAGAGGCACTGCTATGTTTGTCTTGCATGATCTTAACCTGTCTTGTGAGCCCATTAGAGAAGCAATAACTAGCAATGTAAGTCAAAAGGTAAAAGAATGGCTCTCCATATCTTTATTCGGTAATAATATGGCCTATTATCCGCAGATCTGTAAGCTCTTTCGAAATGAGTCGAATATTGTTGTGCACAAGGGAGGGTGCGTTATAATAACTTGAATTTGTACAGAACGTATGTTCCCAAAGCTCCCTCACATCAGTTATCTCATCTTATCTTCACAATCATCTCATTTTATATGAGAGATAGAGAAAGGCAGTCCTAATCCCCACTTTGCATATAAGGGAACTGACACAAAGAGAGGTGTTATTGTCATGTCCTAGGTCACATGGATGGACTGGAGACTTAGAGGACAGCACACAGTAATGGGAGTCAGGAGACCCGGATTTTAGTCCCACCTCTGCCACTGGCCTGCCATATAACCTTGGGCAACTCCCTAGGACCCAGTTTCCACATCTGCAAAGTGGGGACAAAATAGATTGTGAGATCCGGGTAAAACAAGGACTATGTCTCATATCATGACATTGAATCTATTCCAGTGCTTAGCACATAGTAAGCACTTAATCAATGGTATTTATTGAGTGCTGCATGCCACAATACATTTTTTTAAATTAAGATACTCATTAAGTGTATACTTGGGGCCAAATACTGGACTATGTGCTGAGCCAGATTATATGACCTAATCTCCCACTCCCTTCTGTGTTGCCCTTGCACTTCCATTTACTCCCTTTACTAAACCCTCCTGCAGCCCCACAGCACTTATGCATATATCCATAAATTACTTATTTATATAAATGTCTTTCTTCCCCTCTAGACTGTAAGCTCATTGTGGGTAGGGGACATGTCTACCAACTCTGTTATATTGTACTCTCCCAAATGCTTAGTTTGGTGCTCTGTACCCACTAAGTGCTCAATAAATACAATTGATTGATTGATATGGAATTTGCCATCTAAAAAGTAGGGAGAGGAGGTAACCTACCCCTAATTTACAGGTAAGGAAACTGAGGCATAGAGTGAGCGACTTGCCAGAGGTCAAACAGCAGGGCCTGTGGCGAAGCTGGAACTGGAACTGGGAGAACCTGTGTCCATTCAGTGTCACCAGGAAGGGACAAGTATGATCCCAAGAAGTAGCATTGTCTAGTGGATAGAGTACAGGCCTGCGAGTCAGAAGATCATGGGTTCCAACCCCAGCTCTGCCACTTGTTTTCTGTATGACCTTGGACAAGTCATTTAACTTCTCTGTGACTCAGTTCCCTCATCTGTAAAATGGGGATTAAGACTGTGAGCCCCGTGTGGGACAGGGACTGTGTCCAACCTAATTATCTTGTATCTACCCCAGAGTTTAGCACAGTGTCTGAGAAGCAGCATGACTTAATGGAAAGAGCACAGGCTTGGGAGTCAGAGGTTGTGGGTTCTAATCCCAACTCTGCCACTTGTCAGCTGGGTGACCTTGGGCAAGTGACTTAGCTTCTTTGTGCCTCAGTTACCTCATCTGTGAAATGGGGATTAAGACTGTGAGCCCCATGTGGGACAACCTGATAAGCTTGTAGCTACCCCAGTGCTTAGAACAGTGCTTGGCCCATAGTAAATGCTTAATACCATCATTATTATAGTAAGTGCTTAAAATACCATTATTATCATTATTAATAATAATAATAACATGTCTGGGATTATGTTGTTTCACTGTAATGCTGAAGGTTGGTGGAAGGGGCACAGGGGTGAAGGTGGGGGGAAGGACCAGTTCTCACAGGTTCTACTGATTGATTTTGATTGAATTTTTTTTCCTCAATCACTTCCATATAACAGGAGATGGGTCCCTTATAATTAGGTGCCTTCCCCCAGGACGAGGGCTGTGTCTAACTCCCACCTGAGTATTCTCTCCCAGACTTTAGTCCAGTACTCTACATTACAGTACAAGCACAATAAATACTATTACTATGTCTTCCTCTACTACTACTACTACTACTACTACTACTATAACTCCTACCACCAGTACTCCAGTTTGGCTGATCCATTACAGAACTCAGGCTTCCTGGTGATCAAACCTGTGCTTCTCCTTAGCTGCTGTTGCACTTCAAAGCAAACTAGCTGACAAGGCACATTTAAGGCCAAATACAATAATGAATCGGTTACAACTCTGAGCATGTAAACCAGGAGTTCTTGTACTCAGCCCCAGAGTTCCCTGATTTCATTCTCAGACAATCCAACTAGTTAGGTGACCAGACCCCTCAGGGAGAAAAATTCCAGTTTATAATAATAATATAATAAAAATTGTACTTGCTAAGCACTTACTATGTGACAGGTGCTCTACTAAGCGCTGGGGCAGATAGAAGCCAATCAGGTTGGACACAGTCTCTGTCCCACATGGGGTTCACAGTCTTAATCCCCATTTTACAGATGAGGTAACAGGAATGGAGAAGCTAAGTGACTTGCCCAAGGTCACACAGCAGACAGATGGTAGAGTCAGAATTAGAATTCAGGTCCTTCTGACTCCCAGGCCTGTGCTCTATCCTCTAGGCCATGCTACTTCTTCAGTTTAGTTTAGTGATTACATCTTTCTATTTTTTTAAAAAATAGCATTTATTAAGCACTTACTATGTGCAGAGCACTGTTCTAAGCACTGGGGAGGTTACAAGGTGATCAGGTTGTCCCACGTGGGGCTCACAGTCTTAATCCCCATTTTACAGATGAGGTAACTGAGGCACAGAGAAGTTAAGTGACTTGCCCAAAGTCACACAGCTGACAATTGGCGGAGCCGGGGTTTGAACCCATGACCTCTGACTCCAAAGCCCATGCTCTTTTCCACTGAGCCACGCTGCTTCTCTGACAAGCAGGGTATGAAACGCAGGAAGGGACTAAATGAATTTTCCTTTTCACTTTTAGGGAGGACAGAGGTAACTCTGAAGATTTTCCCAACACCACCAAGGCACCTCCAACTGCCCTAGGACCCTTCAGAGAACAGGGAAGACAGGTGCATGGAACCTGGCCTAATTGGATCATCCCTGACTGGGAAAGACTCTTTAACCCTTTAAGTGATCCTGCCTGCCTTTTAATTCCCATCGAATAGGGCTGATACAGTTCTGATGGAAATTATACTCAATGCATGGTTCAGAAGGCTACAGAATTGAGAGCTATTAAATACTAAAAAGACAAGGTGAGAAACAATTTGCAAAATCTCCTCTTTTTATAGACTGCAGCTATTGAGAAAAATTGAGTAAATTCCCCAGCTGCCGAGACTGCAGTCTGTTTCAAGATTCCATCAATTTTTTACGGTACAATCAATATTTATGAATCCCTGAAGAAATGTTGCAAAGAGAAACATAGTGAAACATTTTCTGTTTGGTTGCAGAGATGTAACATGGGGACCTAAATAACTTTTAAAATAATCTCAATGACAATCAAAGAGTCTTACAAAGCCAATACGGTTTAATGTCAGCGTTTATATTAGCACTGTTCTAAAGAAAGGTTGAGGGCTGGGGAGAAAGGAGCTGCTTGCATTTAATCTATCTGAAAGATGACATTTTTGTTATGATACGTATATCGTAATTTGGTGCTTAAAAATTCAAAGGAAGTCCTGGGAATTTTTTCAATGCATTAAAATATCCTCCATCAGCTAAAGAATGGATTTTTCAGTGAGCTGGAAAAAAAAGATTTCTGAGAGAAAAAAAAAACTAGACAAACAAATCTACATTCCTTTAATGGCTACTTTAGGTTTAATATCTAAACTTATTTAAATAACTCTGAACCCTCCTGCTGAGAAATATTGAAACTAATGGATTCCTTTGTGTGTAATCTCCATTTAAATGTAGAGTTTAATTTCCCTCTGGGCTAAACCTGTATAAAACTTGACTTGAAATGTCCCTCTGAAAAAAATACCCTGAATGTTTAGGGGGATTCCTTTATTTTATTTAAAATTTATTTTGTGCATTAAAACTGAAAGGCAAACTATTGTGCGAGTCTCTGAAATCCAGTTCACACTAACTTTATGACAGACAAACCTAAGATGCGCAATCTTTAAGCACATGCTTGCGTTTTTATACCCAGACCTATATATGAAGTATGCACATACATCTACATATATATCTACAAAGAGACTGATAAAATTGTCTGTGCATATCTATGTGATGTTTCGAATATACATAAAACTGTGAATTTAATTGCATACACTACTTATATGTATAAGTACCTACTACTCATTTGTAAAGTATATTTATGTTTCCCTGTGGTATATAGAATTTAACACATAGAAAATGCTAATTACTGAGTGAGTGGGTTTATACAGATAAACTAATTTATATTCGCTAATAGTAATTGAAGACTCTAATTTACATCTATAAATATTGTGCTCATTTGTACAAGTGCATATGACTGTAAAAGTATTAAAAATAAACATGCACACACATTTTTGTTTGACTTAACACATGGTATCTATATTCTGTTATGTTCATTGGTGCATTTCTATATATAAATATATCTTAATTAAGAGTCTTTTTCCCATCTTTTGCATCAATTAATCAAGGTAATTATCGTAATATTATTATTATTACATTATATTTAAATAGCACCTACCTCCAAAGTGCTAAGATTACTTTATAGATTTTTTTTTTAATCTAATGAATTCTCCCAGCAGTCTGGAAGGCAGATAGGGGACTGGGATTATTATGCCAACGTTACAGAGAAGAGAACTGGGTCAGAGTTGGAAAAAGGATTGGCTGCTGTTGCTTCTAAATGACTCAGTCCCATCTGCAGCCCCATTCCCTCCCTTACCTGGGTGGAAGGTAGGGGGATGATGTCCCAATATACCGGTGTAAGGAGTCACAAAACCACACAGCCCAAAATATTCCAGGGGACAGGTCGGGAGGATACACAGTGGTGCATTGTTATACAACCTCTGAGGAGGGAGAGGATGCCATCTCTAGCTAGACTACTTTATTGTCCCTCAGTGGGAAGATGGTGGCTAGCACTTTCCACCGGGTGGCTGGGCAATCAGTCAATCAATCAATCATCAATCATTGGTATTTGTTTTGCACTTACTGTGTGAAGAGCACTGTACTAAGCACTTGGGAGAGTACAGTATAATAGAGTTGGTAGGCATGTTTCCTGCCCACAATGAGCTCACAGTCTAGTGGATATTTCCTCCTCCCTTTAAACCTCAACAGTGTGGAACAGGCATTTGTTCAAGAGGGTACCCAATTGATATTGCTGAATGAGGCCCTGGAATGCCATTTTTCTTCCTCAATATTAACCGATCAACCAATTCATTGGATTGAGTGCCTCCTGTTTGCAGAGCACTGTACCTAAAGTTTGGAAGAATACACTAGAATTAGTTGACATGATTCCTGCCCTCAGAGAGTTTGCTGTCTATTGGGAAAGAGAGACACTAAAATAAACTAGGGAAACAGCATGGCCTACTTAATAGAGCATGGCCCTGGAAGTCAGAGAGAGTTGGCTTTTAATCCCAGCTCTGCCACTTGCCTGCTGTGTGACCTTGGGTGAGTCACTTCACTTTGCTGTGCCTCAGTCTCCTCATCTGTAAAATGAGGATTAAGATTGATTGATGGGCCTTCTCTAGAGAAGCCATGTAACCTAGTAGAAAGAGCATGGGTCTGCCAGGCAGGAAATCTTGGTTCTGATTCCAGCTCCACCATTTGCCTGTGGTGGCATCTTGGGCAAGTCACTTCTCTACGTCTCAGTTTCCTCATCTGTAAAATGGGAATTTAATATGTGTTCTCTCTCCTACTTAGACCGCGAGCTCCATGTGAGACAAGAACTGTGTCCAACTTGCTTATACTGCATCTACCCTGGCACTTAATACAGTGCTTGGCAAAAAATAAGCTCTTAACAATAATAATGATAGTAATTACTCTTATTATTATCATTTTTGTTATTATACGGGAGTAGAGGTTAGGAAAATACAGGATTAGCATAAATATACACAGACAAGCAACAGGAGAATACAAACATTGCTACAGGCAACTCCAGTTGCTCAGAGAAATAACAAAAGAGTGAGAAATCAGGGCAGTAGGAAGGTTGAAGAATGGTGAAGCCATGTGGAACTGCTCTGCGAAGATTTCAGGGAGAAGGTGAAAGGAGAGGAGGAGCAGGATTTGATCTAGGGGAAGGAGGAGGTGATTCCAAATAGAAGAATTAGAATGCAAAGGCTCAGAAGAATAGTTTAATGGGGGTAAGTAGGATTGCTTTTAAGTTTGCTTTTTTACTGCACTGTTAACAGTGCCAAATGAAAAACAAATTGTTTAGACATCTTTCATCTGAACTGCTTCCACTCGAGTTCCCATGAGTTTCCACTATCTCTTTCAGTAGATCTAGTGAACTTGTGTTAGCACTAATGCAAAAAGATTTTTAAGTCCCCCGTGGCCTGGGATGATGTTTTTTGCTTCTATTGTTCTCTCTCAAGTGGTTAGTATAATTCTCTGATCACAGTAGGTGCTCACTAAGTACCTCTGGTTGATAGATTGAGTGAAAGTAGATTGTTCTGAAATTAGCAACACATGGACATTATACCCATAAAAAACTATTAAAATGCACATAGGATTATGCTTACAGGTCATAGTCAAGCAAGATCTCCATTCAAGCGAAGTCCCCATGTGAGACAACCTCTTTTCTACCCTCCCTGCTCACTTCAGTCAGAGCTTTAAGGTGACAGAGTGGAAACCCAAACAGCGTGTCAGTCAGTAAATCGTATTTATTGAGCGCTTACTGTGTGCAGAGCACTGTACTAAGTGCTAGAGAGAATACAATATAACAATAAAACAGATACATTGCCTGTATGTCTGTCCTGCCAAGGAGGAACTTCTGTTCTCTTTATCTGATCACTAGGTACCAAGTGCTGTGTTCATGTTGGGTAGGTAAACGCTACCCACTCTAACACAGACTGTTTCCCACACAGGGTTTGCAATCTAAATGGTTGCCAGGCAGAAGCTGGGCAGAAACGGAGAGCAGTCTGAGGAGTTGAGCTGTGAAATGTTTCCTTTTACTGTTGTGTGAATGGCTGAATTAAGCCTGTCTTGATTTTTCCTGTGTGCCTGTCCTTCCCCACTTAGACCCTGGGCCCCTGCCTGATTTAATCTCCAGGTATTCTTCCCAACACTCAGTCTAGTGCTTTGCACAATGTGAGCACATAAATAAAGGTTACTGTTGGTTATTGTTATGCACATCCCTGAATAACTACGGTACTCAGCTAGCAGGAAATTTCAAGAACAGCTTACACATAAAGAAATATGGTAAGTGAGACCAGTTAACTGGAACTTATTCTACTTGGGGATTAAAAAAAGTAATTAACTGGTATTTTTAACACCTTTTCTCTGTACAGTATGTTCTATTTAAAATGACTCGTCACAAGATCAGGGACGTTTGTGTCTCTTGCAAAACCCCATCCTAAGAAGTTCTGAGTCTCATCAACATCCGACTGGGTCGTCTGAACTGTCTATTGCCAAGGTCGTGCTGGCTTAGGCCCAAGGTGAGGGGGATGCTGGGAGTAGTATGGAAGGACCCTTGATTTGAACCCATCAGTCATCAGAGGCAATCAATAAAACTATCCTCATGGTTTAAGGGTAAAAATTAAAATCAGAATTTTTAAGACAGCCTTCTGCCCTACTCCAAAACAAATGGAAGTGTCTTCCAAATATCTAATTTTTCAGTCCTGAAAAATTTGAATTTTGATGGCATCACCCTCCTCTGATGCCCACCCTATGGAATCAGGAGAGCCAGAAGCAGCAGCATCATTTGGCCTCAGTCACCCCTGCCTAGGCATACTGCCCAGGCAGACACCCAGCTGGCCTAGTGGTTAAAGCTTGGGCCTGAGACTCAGAAGTACCCGTGTTCTAATTTGGGATCTTCCATTTGTCTACTGTGTGACCTTGGGTAAGTCGCCTCACTTCTCTGTGCCTCGGCTACCTCATCTGTAAAATGGAGAATAAGACTGCGAGCCCATGTGGAACAGGGACTGTGTCCAACCTGATTGCCTTACAACTACTCCAGCACTTAGAACAGTGTCTGACACATAGTAAGCACTTAGAAAATACCATTAAAAAAAACCCTGCATTTCCCCACACCATCCAGGACTCCTGTCTTTCCATGCCAGAGAAGGCCTGGAAGTGACAGAAGCGGCATTGGGCATCACCAACTTCTAGAATGTTCCGAGAGTTGTGGCTGAGGCTGTTGTGACTGTTGGACTCTGGACCGCCCTGCCTGAGAGGTAAGAAAGTTAAAACAGCTCCTTTAGTTGCAATATTCACCCACTTTTTTGTATTTCCTACTGGCCCTGTGTCCTTATGTTATTTTGTCTTGTTTCCTCATGTACCCACTTCCAGCCTCCCACCAATTACTATTTGGTTGGAGCCCCTGGAGAGCCAGGCCATTGTGCCAAATTTATCCTCCACTGAACTCTTCCTAAAGACTCGGTATAGTGCTTTGCACAGAGTGAGCACTCCATAATGCCACTGAATTAGTTAATTCACTGATCCATTGATCCAATTCACTTAGCTTCTTGCCTAGGGAATACCCTAACTGGAGTTCTCTAGGGTAGGACAGGAAGCTTCTTACCAAAATAGGGGCCCCTAATAATAACCACTGTGATGTTTTCTAAGTGCTTATTATGTGGTAGGTGGGGAACTTGCAAGCAGAAAGGCTCCCAACCCCACCCCATCAGATATAGCCAAAGAACTTAATGCCCCAAATCCTGAAGCCTGTGTAAATCCACCCCCAAATAATAAGCTCACATGGGTGGAACCCCAAGTTAAAGGGAGGGAGAAGGGAAAAAGTTCATTTAAGTGGAAAAATTATGTGCCTGCAATCTGCTAATGGAGCCTGTAAATTAAGCCATTTAATTACCAAAGACGATTTGTTAGTTTGGATGCTAATATTTACATTAGCAACTGCTTTGAAAGCAGGAAATCTGATGAATTGGCAAAACACTTTTACTTGTTTCCCCCAAATTAATCAAACTGAGCTGTGATCTTGGCTATTTATAAGTCTAGTTAAGTATTGTTCCCTAGTGAGGTTTTTTTCCCCCTTTCCCATTTGCCAAGACATCTCAGCAATTCAGCTTCTTACCTAGATATTTCATCCTACGGAATCTCAGTGGGAAAGTGTTTGATCTATTTCTATATTTAATGACACATTTCATCATAGAGGGAATATGTTATTGAACCATCTTGGCGGAAATTGTATTTTCCAGGGTATCATAGCACAGAAGAACTGTATTATATAAAAGGAAGTTTTTGTCAGGAAGTTTTGCTTCTCGGGATGAATTAGAGACAGTTCACACAGGTCTGCCTAAACCACCTCTCTTCCCGAATGTTCCTTTAACACAGATATTTGAGGTGGATAGAGAAAAAGGATTCTCCTGCAGAAAGTCTTCCCTAGACATTGCTTAAAATTGAAGGTTTCCCAAAGTAACATCTTGGCAACACCTATCGAGATAGAAAACACTGACTTCTATCTGTAAGCATCCTATGAATCTGAACATTGCACATAATAAACACACTGTTACCAGAGCCACTTTTCTGTGCTGTCCAGAAAATGCTTTCAGTTTGAAAAACTTTTCCCAACCTCGCCCACCGATACCAGGGTTGCTGAGGAGATGTACTGGAGACAGGAAGCATCTGAATTAAGTCCCACAAAGCATTGGTTTGGTTTTTATTAAGATCTCTTCCTAACCAGGGACTAATTTCTGCTAGGCCTATGGACCTAGATTCATTTATCTAGACTCTTTCCCACACCATCCCAGCCATTCCCTTGAGAGGCTTCAGCTCAGATGCCTTACTGAGGACATAACACAGGAAGGAAGTCCGAAGCTCTCTCATCCTGATCTTCTGTTTGCCTCCCTTCACAGCAGGGCCTAGTGGGAAGTGGCACACCGCTCATTGGTAAACACCTTCAGGGGCCATTTTCTCCTGCAAATCTTCTCCTCCAAGAAGTTATGGCACTTAACTACCATGTTAAAAAGCCATGGCATGCTCTTACTGGTCCATCCAGTGTAATATTAAATCTCAATCAATCAACAGTATTTACTGAGTGCTTCCAGTATGCAGGACACTGTACTAAGCATGCAGGAAAGTACAGTACAATACAGTTTGTAGGCATTTTCCCTACCCGTGGTGAGCTTACAGTCTAGAGGGGGAGATTCAGCCTAGACTGAATGCTTGGAGGAAAAGGGAGCTGGTTGCTTCCATTGATATCCATCCTAATATTTAGGGATGTCCCCTCTCAGGGTCACATCTGGAGCATTTCCAGTACTTTACCAATCTTGACTACAGGAGGGAGAGTCAAGCAGAGGAGTATCCATTCCATTCCTAGCTTGGATAGCAGCCAGTGAATGGAAGGCAATCTGCTACAAGTCAAACTCATCTGATCTGGCAAGGGAGAGAGGTGAGGGCGGAGACTCAAGTTTACTGTGCAGAAGGAGGCAATTATGAACCACTTCTGTATTTTTACCACGAAAACTCTATGGATATGCTATCAGAACAATTGCAGGTGGAGATGGGGCATTCTGGGAGAGATGTATCCATGGCGTCGGAGGCATAAGACAAAACAAGACTTGGGGATGCACCATGTAGCACCCCTAAACTTTTCTTCTACTTCCCTAATTTTTCCCTCTACTAATCCATTATGGGTCCTTACATAAAGTAAGCCAAACCTCACTTGAATCTGCTGATATTTTCAGTCTGTTTCCTCTCTTCTGGTAGTAGAATAGTAACAGTTTTTATTAAGTGCTTACTGTGTGCAGAGCACTGTACTGAGTGCTGGGAGAAATACAAAGGTGAGAACTAAACATAATTCCTGTACCTCATAGGACTCCCAGTCACCGTTGTTCCACTAAGCCACAAGAAACTATGCAGTCTAGATGGAGCAGAGAGGACCCCATTTCTGAAAGGCATAATCAACATCAACTCCCACATTCTGAGTCCACCACCCAACCCCTTCTACACAGAGTGGAAAGCAGCATGGCCTAATGGAAAAAAGCCCTGGCCTGGGAATCAGAGGACTTGGGTTCTAATCCCAGTTCCAGCAATCGCTCGCTGTGTGACCTTGGGAAAGACACTTAACTTTTCTGGGCCACAGTTACCTCATCTATAAAATGGGGATTAAATAAATCCTCCTCCATCAGACTGTGAGCCCCGTGTAGGACAGGAACTGGATCTGATCTGATTAACTTGTATCTTCCTAGACCTTAACACAGTGCTTGACACATAGTAAGAGCATAACAAAAAGCATTAAAAAAATAAGTAAATCTGTTAGGCTGCTTTTCAGCCCTCTCTTTTGGCAAATTCCATGTCACCAGATGGGAAGCCCTGCATGCTTTCTTTCAACACTCAGTCAATCAATACTATTGATTGAGTGCTTACTGTGTGCAGAGCATTGTATTAAGTGTTTTCAATAGAATGGTATGGGTGATGAGGGAGGAAAACAGCTGATAAGCCCAGAAAAAAGAGCAAATCCAAAACTTACTGAGAAATAGCAAATTTGAAAGTAAATATGCCATTCCTGACAGAGCATAGGTCTGGGACTCAAGAGAACCTGGGCTCTAATTCTGGCTCCACCACTTCTCTGCTGTGTGACCGTGGGCAAGTCATTTAACTTCTCTATGCTTCAGTTAACCTCATCTGAAAAATGGAGATTAAGGCTGTGAGCCTCATGTGGACATGAACTGTGTCCAACCTGATAAGTTTGAAACTACTCCAGTGCTGAGTACAGTACCTGGCACATAGTAAGGGCTTAACAAATGCAATACTTTTTTTTAATTGATCCCTTACTGTGTTTAAAGCACTGAACTAAGTACTCAGGGATGTACAAAACAACAGAGTTGGTAGACACATTCCCTGTCCACGATGAATAGCTACGCAACTCCCTGAGCATATGCTCTCCCTAAAATCTCCCTTGCTCCTCTCCAATCCCTCCCAACTCCTGCTCATCCTTCAACTCTTCTATCTTTCCCAGCAGTATTTCAAGAGGAATTCTCCTGCCTTCTCTCAAAATCCACCCCCTCCACCTGTGCAACCAACCTCATCCTTTCACACCTCATCAATGCAATTGCCCCCTCCCTTCTTCCCTCCCTGACCACCATCTTCAACTCTTCAATCTCCAGTGGCTTTTTCCCCACTGTTTTCAAACATGTTCATGTCTCCACTACCCTAAAAAAAAACCCTCCCTTGACCCCACGGCTCCCCCCAGTTATCACCCCAACTCCCTCCTACCATTCTTCTCCAAACTCCTTGATTGAGTTGTCTATACCTGCTGGCTTCCATCCTTTTTACTCCACAGAAACAATTCTCTCAAAGGTTAAAAATGATATTCTTGCCAAATCCAATACCCTGTACTGCATTCTAATCCTTCTCGACCTCTCAGCTGCCTTAGACACTTAACCACCCCTTTCTCCTGGAAACATTATTCAACTGTGGCTTCACAGATACTGTCCTCTCCTGGTTCTCCTTCTGTTTCTCTGGATGCTCATTCTCAGTGTCTTTCACAGGCTCTTCCTCTTCCTCCCACACCCTAACAGTAGATGTCTGCCAAGGTTCAGTTTTGGGTCCCCTTCCATTCTCCACCTACACTCACTTCCTTGGAGAACCCTTTCGCTTCATGGCTTCAATTCCCATCTTTATGCAGATGATTCCCAAATCTACATCTCCAGCCCAGATCTCTCTTTTTCTCTGCAGTTTCTCATTTCCTTCAAGACTTCTCTACTTATATGTTCCACTGACATCTCAAATTTATCATGTCAAAACTTATCAACTCCTTATCTTCCCACCCAAACTCTGTCCTTCACCTGACTTTCCCATCACTGTAGATAGATGCCACCACCATCCTTCCTGTCTCATAAGACTCTGTCTCTCTCATTCAACCCACATATTCAATCTGTCACTAATTCCTGTCTGTTCAACCTTCGCAACATTGCTAAAATCCTCCCTTTCTCCTCCACCCAAACTGCTACTATGTTAATCCAAGCATTTATCCTATCCCACCTTGATTACTGTATCAGCCTCCTCATATTTCTCCCTACTCCAGTCCATACTTCACTCTGCTGCCCAGATTATGTTTCTTCAGAAATGTTCAGTCCATGTGTTCCCAATTCCTCAATAATCTCCAGTGGTTGCCCTTCCACCTCCACATCACAAAGAAACTCCTTATCAGCTTTAATGCATTCCAACAGATGATCACTCTCCCCCACTTTAAAGCCTCACTGAAGGCACATCTCCTCCAAGAGGCCTTCCCTGACTCAGCCCTCATTTCCTCTTTTCCCACTCCCTTCTGTGTCAACTCTGCATTTGGATTTGCTCCCTTTAAGTCACCTCCCCCTCAGACCCATAGAACTTAAGTACGTATCCATAATTTATTTGTTTGCATTCATGTCTATCTCCCCCTCTAGACAGTAAGCTGGTTGTGGGCAGGGAACATGTTTACCAACTCTGTCTCATTGTACTCTCTGAAGAGCTTAATCCAGTGCTCTGCACACAGTAAGAGCTCAATAAATACCACTGTTTGCCTGAATGATCTTAGGCCATGAGGTGGACAACACATACCCTAGCTTAGTACAGTGAACACTACTGAGACTTGGAAAAAACTGCAAAAGAAATGGGGTATTGGTCTAGAGGCCCCAGGAATATAGTCCCAGAAAGATAGAGCATTGCATCAAGGAGCAGTGAAGGTTCTGCAGTGTTTCTCTCCTTAAACTCACTGCCCTTCAATCACCTTCTGTCAATTGAACAGATTTCATGGCTGGTTTCAAAGGTGTCTTCCTATGGGAAATGCAGTACTGAATTAAACTATTTGTGTTTTCTATGAAAATATTTTGCTCTTGGTCCCTGCTGTGACACTGGAAAAGAACAACCCAAGCAGCTGAACAACATGTTCTGGGCCCTCCCCTCCCAGCTGAGCAGAGAGAATTTTGCCTATATTTAATTAGTTTACAATATTACATATCTTTTTAATCTTTTAATCCATTTAATCAAAAAAGTTAAAAAAAACCCAACAATGCCCCCAATTTGTGTTTTGTTTGACTGCGAGTAATATTCATGTCTGCATGAAGATGGCATGTAATTAACATGTCATAATCAAAATGACTAAGTTTGACACATTATAATCACTGCATGGAGATTATAGCATAGCCACGGGCGATCTGCACAGCCTATCTTAATATCATTTGCATAATGAAAGCATGGTGGCAGTAATAGCTTTTTTCTCTTGTTATCATAATTTCACCCAGGGCTGCAAGAGGCTTTGGCACTGTCAGATGTTGCTTGGTAAAAGTCATTTTGACTTGAAGATCACAATAAGTGACCCAAGACTTCCCTTCAAACAATAGCTCCTGTGGTGACTTTGGGGCCGTACCAAGATGGGGCCCGGAAAGCCACCGGGGTGAAGTCTGCAGTCCCTGCACCTTGACCTTTGTCTTCAGATGGCTGCTGGGCTTTCCCCTTTTGTTCCGGAAGAGCTGCTGGGGGAGGCAGGATCCCCTACCTGATCAATTTGTCTATACCCCAGTGCTTAGCTCAGTGCTTGACCCATAGTAAGCACTCAACAAAGGTCACAATCCTTTTTGCTATTAACCCTGTCCAGTCTGATGGCTTCCACAGGTGGAGGACAGGAGGGGTGATGACCTCCTGCATGCAAAATGAGAGCAGGCAAGGGCTGTTGTTTCAGCAGCCTTCACTGGGCAGAATGGACTCATGGAAAGATCACAGATCTGGGAGTCAGGAGACCCGTGTTCCAGTCTCAGACTTCCACTGACCTGCCAGGTGCACTTGGGCAAGTCACTTTATCTGGGCCTCAGTTTCCCAATCTATAAAAGGGGGATACCTGTTCTCCTGTCCACTTAGATAGGACTGCAGCTGATTTGGTTTACCTCTCGCTTAGTAGAGAGTGCTTGTTATAGGGTAAGAGCTTAGATATTGCTGTCCTCTACAGATGAGATCCCCCTCTTCTCAGAATCGCACCTGGAAAGTTTCCAGTACTCTACCAGTCTCGGCTGGGAGGGAGCATCAGGTCCATTCCATTGCAAGTGTGAACAGTGGCTAGTGAGTGGAAGGCAATCTACTACAAGTCAAAACTCACCTGTGCTGGGCGGCAGCATCATGGGAGAGAGTCGAAGGCAGAAACTACCAGAATGACTGCTGATGGAGGTGGGGGTGTTTTGGGAGAGATGAGTCCATCAGATCACTATGGGTCAGAAACAATTCAACAGCATAAGACAACACTAGGCAGATGAGGTAATGAAAAGACAGAAAACCTCTGCTTCACTTAGGTAGGAAGGCCAGACCTGAGAGAAATCTCAGGTGCTGATCCCAACTCCAGAGAGAGTATTCAGGGGCACTCTGCTAAGATTCACACTCAGGTAGTTCTTTTGGCTAATAATAACAATAACTGTGGTATTTTAAGTGCTTACTATGTGCCAAGCACTGTGCTAAGTGCTGGGGTAGATGGACAGTAATTGGGTTGGACACAGTGCCTCTCCCATGTAGGTCTCACAGTCTTGATCCCCATTTTACAGGTGAGGTAACTGAGGCATAGAGAGGGAAGTGACTTGCCCAAGGTCATGCAGCAGACAAGTGACAGGGTCAGAATTTTAACCCAAGTCCTTCTGACTCCCAGGCCTGTACTCTATCCACTAGGCAACACTGCTTCACTCTCTGACCAGTCAACATATCTCTGGGGAGAAGAAAATTGGGAAGAGGGGCTGACATCATAAATAAAATCAAGTGTGGGATCTCGGGGAAATTGGTAAGTCCTAACAAATTCATCCTACCACAGAGTAAGAAAGTCCCAGGGGTGAGTGGGGGGTTGGGGAGGGGACATATTGGACAGTCATCGGGCAGCTCTACTGCTTCCATTCAGATTTTCCAGGAAAGATGGTCATTTTTCTTCTGGGGATGGTGATTTCACAATCTTCCCTGAGACCCTGTTCCAATCAGTATCACTATCCATCTGACTTTAAGCTCTTTGGCTACAATTTAAACTCCCTTTTTCTCTGGTCCTGTGTGAGGATGTATAACAACTGGTCAGCCTCACTTCATGCTGCCTCTTCTGATACATAATGGCAATTTCCTAAAATCCAGCTTATTTGTGTTTTTCTTGCATGGCTTAAAATGCTTCATGCTGATAGGTCAAAGCTGAGACCTTTATTAAGGATTCAGGAAATAATTCCACCGTTAACACCCCTCAACGGCATTCAAGCTTTGTAATTCATAGTTGCCTGTCAATTATTCTGAGCATGGTAAAGAGATAAGGCCAATGGAACAGAACATAGTCACAGGATAATGGTCTCCTGCTGTTAGGTAAATGTTGACGCGCAGTCAATGCATTTTAACACAGTTAAATTTCCAGGCAAGAGCCAGAGGGCCAAGGGATACTGGGACCCTGGTATCGGTTGACTTCCCATTACACTTGAAGCCTAAAATAAATTTAATCATTTCCTCCAAGGGATGGGGTTGCAGCAGAGAGATGGCTGCAAAAGTCTATTCTCAGGCCCATAATGTCTAAGGCTTCTTCCTTAACCAATTCTTCAATCTCTCCCAGCTCATACAAAGGAAGCTGCCATGGTTAAAGGGAAGGGAAGGAGAATAGGCTGAATAGAACTGGGCTGTCCTGGCTGCATCTTTATTATCCTTGCTCATGGACACTTGAAGTCCATGTATAATCCCAAACCCTAGCGCAGCTTGCAACTCCAACTTCCTCCCTGACTAAAGCTTTCACCAGAGCTATGAACAACAACAGATGGAGTTGGGCTTCTGTTCCCCTCCCTTCCTCAGCCAATCCTTCCAACAGAGGTGCCAAATGGAGGGATGGAATAATATACCTTTAAGAGAGGGACAGTTCCAGAAGAGGACAGAAGAATGTCTTCGAAAGCTGGTTGAAACAGCAGCAGAAGAGAGTATGAGTTAGGTTCCCTAGAAAATAGTTCAGTCTTTGTTACTTATCATTTAATAGTTTATGCAGTGACTGTGCTCAGTCTCATTGCTCAACCCAGTTGAGGAGCTGCATGGCCTAAAGGAAAGAACTTGGGCCTGAGAGTCAGAGGATCTGGGTTTTAATACCAACTTAACCATATGTGTTCCTGCTGGGTGATCTTGGGCAACTCACAACTTCTCTGGGCCTCGGTTTTCTTAGCTGTAAAATGGGTATTCAATACCTGATCTTCCCCCTACTTGACTGTGAGCTCCGTGGGAGACAGGCATGGTTTCCAACTCGATTATCTTTAATCTACCTAAGTCCTTAGTACAATGCTTGGCACATAGTAAGAATTTAACCAACACTACAATCGTTATCATTAGTTTGATTCTTATTGATAAAACCCAACATGGTATTAGGAGTCAATTAGACTAGAAATAATAGTGGAAATGAAGGTAAATTGCCAAAAATATGGTAGGTGTCATCGACCATAATGACATTCTGCATTTGGAAAACACTATTACCTCTGCAATGTACATAATAATACTGCATTTGTTTATTAGCAAAAGAGGTTGCGGGCCGGGATCGTGTTTAATTAATTTTTTCTTTGTGTATCCCCAAGCACCTCTTACAGCTCAGTTGTTTATGTCGAATACTAGAATCTAAAAGAAGCAGCATGTTCAACTGCTTAAAAGATATAGCACCCACATGAGTGACTTATAATAGAAAAGGAAAAAAAAATATGGATTTGTGAATATGGTATGATAATAGGAAATTTAAAATTGTATGGAAACAGGCCAGATTGGAATATAAAACTAATAATGAATAAAAATGGAATAGATTTTTTTTCTCAGCAGAGGTACTCAAGAAAATATTATAATAGATTTAGAGAGTAAAAATTAAACCAAAACTTAATGAACATTCAGTACATACACAGGAAATAAAATTCCCACTATGAATTCTTGTAACATGCCAATACCATTTAAAAACAGGAAGAATGCATTGTTGTTAAGGGCAATAGTGAAGTAATTCAGGAACTGCAAATATGTTTAATGCTTGCATTAATTAAAAGAATGTGTAATTTAACAGAAGGTAGTGTAAATGTAGGGGATAGAGATCAAGAGATGTGTGAAAGCACAAGGAAGTTGTGCATCAGAAATAAAATTGTTTCAAGGAGATTATATAATAGGAGATACATTTTTAAAGGAATAAAATATTTACTTTTAGAGAAAAATGTAAAAGGTACTTAAAAATTCACATATTAATGGAGGAAAATACAGACCCAGAGAATAGTAGGTACATCCATTAGTAGTACCAGAAGAAAAGGATGGATTTGGATTCCTAAGAATTGAATAAATACATTTAAAGAGAATTAATCAATCAATGGTATTTATTGAGAGTTTACTGGGTGCAGAGCACTGAACTGAGCACTTGGGAGTGTACAATGTGGTGATGTTGCTGGACGTGGCCCCTATTCGCAAAAGGGCTTACCGTTTCAAGGGGGAGACAGGCATTCAAATAAATTAGTTAGGGGAAATTGCAGAGTATAAGGATATGTATATAAGTGCTGTGGGATGTGGGTGAGGTGAATATCAAAGTGCTCAAAGGATGCAGAAGCAAGAAAGTGATGCAGAAGTAGGACTTTACTAGATAAGGGAGAATGGTTATCGTTTGGATATGAAGATAGACAGCGTTTCAGGCAAGAACATGGGCAAGGGATTGGAGGCAAGACAGATGAGATTGAAGTACAGTGAGGAGGTTGGCATTAGAGGAGCACAGTACGCAGGTTGGATTGTAGTAGGAAATAAGTGAGGTTACCTCATCTCCTTAAAGCTGATGATAAGGAGGTAGATGGGCAACCACTGGAGGTTTTTGAGGAGTGGGAAGAGCTAGACTGAACTTTTTTTATGAAAAAATGATTCAGAGAGCAAAGAGGAGTATGGACTGGAGAGGGGAGAGACAGGAGGCATAGAAGTCAGCAAGGAGATTGATACATACTTAAGGTAGGATATGATAAGTGCTTGTATCAGCATAGTAGCATTTTGGATGGAGTGGAAAGGGAGGATTCTAGAGATGTTGTGAAGGTAGGACTGACAGAATTTCATGACAGACAATAGGTGGGTTGAATGAGAGAGATGAGTTGAGGATAACACTTAAGTTGGGGAGGAACATTTCCTAGTTTTTTGGAAAAGGTGAAATTTTTGGTCAAATTGCATTAGCCGGATACTTTCCTCTCCAGATGAATCTTCAGTGTTCTGGCAGACACAAAGTGGAAGAATCTAGTAAGTGGTTGTTAACTTAAGAGATGCCATTTGGAATGTATTGTTTTACAAAGCTACCATTTGGGTTCTGTTCTGCTCTTGAAATTTTCCATAAAATATTTTAATCAATATTGGAAGGCAAAGGTATGAAAATGCACACTGGCATTGATTTAAAGTGCATCTAGAGAAATATGAAAGGGGGTTTGAAAGACATAGATTAAAGTAGATGAAGTGGGCATGAAAATGTGAATTTAGATTGAAAAAAAAATTCTAATTTGGAGGGGAAAATTGTGGGCCCAGGTACCAAAACCTATTAACAGTGGAGCATGTCTCCATATCCTAATGGAATATGGACTGACCAGAGGTTGTCTTTTTTTGTTTGTTTGCTTGCTTTAATGGTATTTGTTAATTTAAACTGAAAAAAATTCTTATTTGGAGGGGAAAATTGTGGGCTCTGGGTTCCAAAACTTAACTAAATGGAACAAGTTTCCATATCTAAATGGAATAGGGACTGACCAGAGGTTGAGTTTTTTCGTTTATTTGTTTATTTTAATGATATTTGTTAAGAGCTTACTCTGTGCCAGGCAGTGTACTAAATGCTGGAACAAAGACACAATAAATAGGGTTGATCGTTTAGCTAATTCAAAGTACTAGAAAACATTGCAAAAGGCACTGGACCCAATATGCTTTTGTTGAAAAGTGCATCTCAGTGGCACAGAAGCAAGACATTTAAGGTCTTTACTAGAAAAAAAAGTCACCTAAAATTGTATGGAGGAAAAGCATCATAAATGGTGTGACCAGTTGAAAGACCTGGTTAAAAGAGAAAGCAAAATCTCAGCAGATGCTTCAAAATTAGGCCTAGAAACATAACTATACATAAATGTGGATCTGAAAGGAGATTAGTGGTCCACATATCTAGGCCTTTGAAAATGACAGACAGGAAAGAAGAGAGAAAATCGGAGACCTAAGGAAATCATAGCCTAATCATAAACCAAGTAACAATTTTTAAGATAAACGTTGGACAAGAAAAAAGCTATTATTTAAGCCACTGTTATAAATATGTAGCTATTTCTACTCTGAAGAGAAATGTATTATTTGAGACCCACTGCCTGGAGCAAACTTGGATTCTGAATTAGGTATCAGACCCAAAAATATATTTTTAAATGTTGTGGTGCCCAATAAAGGGTAGAAGTGTTTTGCATTAGACTGTACCCATCAAGATATTACACTGACAAATTCAGTGAGAATTTTGCTAGGCCACCGGGACTTAGTGGTGAATTTTGTGTACTAGAAAGAGTGCTTTTTAATGATAGCCTAATAGTGAGTTTACGCATCAAAACTGCTGTATTCTTTTTTATGGAATTTGTTAAGCACTTACTATATGTTAAAATACTGTTCAAAGCACTGGGGTACAGGTTAATTAGGGCAGTCACTGTCCCTTTCCTGCATGAGGCTCACAGTCTAAGTAGGAGGGAGAATGGGTCTCCCCATTTTACAGTTGAGAAATCTGAGGCACAGAGAAGTTAAGTTACTTGCCCAAGGTCACCCAGCAGACAAGTCCTAAAACAGGGATAAGAACCCAGATCCTCAGACTCCCAGACCCATGCTCTTTCTGCTCGGCCATGCTGCTCACTCTCCTCCCCCTGACTTTTGAGCTTTGAGGCTTTGGGTTCCAGAGGCTTTGCATGACCCCCACCCCCACCACCACCACCACCAAGCCAGTGTGAAGTGTGGTGTGGTGTCTGAGCCATGGAACTCAGTGGTAAGGTTCGGCAATAAGGACTGTAACAGACAGTCAAGCATCTGGTTCCATATTGGTGCCAGACAAGAGTCAGAGAAGATGGAAACCAGACTGTCAGGACAAGACCTACCCCCAAGAACGAGGGTGATCAGAACTGAAACCAAACTGGCCCCCTGGGGTTCTGGGGCTGAGGATTATTCAAGACTGCCCAGGTGCCCGTGGCCTTCTGTCCTCTGGCTTGAGTCCCCAGCTAGTTTTCAACCAAACTCAAGGATTCAAACTGAGCCACGACAGACCTTCACTCCCAGAGTGGCAACTGGCCAACATGGCTTTCCCACTCCATCTCCCAGGAATCCGTCCTCTCTCTCCTGATGCACAGGTGCAGACGGGAAGGCCCCACTTGTACCAACAAAATAGTGATGATGATGATAATAATAACAATAATTGTGGTATTTGTTAAGTGTTTCCTATGTGCCAGGTACTGTTCTAATCACTGGGGTAGGTACAGGATAATCGGGTTGGACACAGTCCCTGTCTCACATGGGATTCCTAGCCTTAATCAGAGAAACAGAGAAGCAGCATGGCTTAGTGGCAAGAGCATGGGCTGGGGCATCAGAGGACGTGGGTTCTAATCCCAGCTCTGCCACTTGTCTGCTGTGTGACCTCGGGCAAGCTACTTCATTTCTCTGTGCCTCAGTTACTTCATCTGTAAAGTGGGGATGAAGACTGTGAGCCCCATGAGGGACAACCTCATTACCTTGTATCTACCCCAGTGCTTAGAACAGTTCTTGGCATATAGTAAGTGCTTAACAAATACCATCATTATTATTATTATTATTTATCCCCATTTTACAGATAAGGTAACTGAGGTCCAGAGAAGTGAAGTGACTTACCCAAGGTCACACAACATTCATTCATTCATTTGTTCAATCGTATTACAAGTGGCAGAGTTGAGACTAGTGCCCGAGTTCTTCTGACTCCAAGACCTGTGCTCTATTCACTAGGACATACTGCTTCTCTGCAGCTGAGAATGGGATGAATAAAGAGTATAAATCCAAGGCAAGGGTGACACAGAAAGAAGAGGAATGATGGGAAATGAGGGCATATTGGGGGAAGGCCTCAAAGCTTAAAGGGTTATAGATCCAAGTGCATAGGTAACACAGAAGGGAATCAATCAGTAAGTGGTAGCTATTGGCCGCTTAATTAAGTGCAGAACACTGATGATAAATTGTGTAGCAGCATGGCCTCATGGAAAGAGCACTGGCCACAGAGTCAGATGACCTGGGTTCTAATCTGACTCTACCAATTGCTAGCTGAGTCACTTCGCTGAGTCACTGAGTCCCTAGCTAAATCACTGACTCACTTCACTTCTCTGTGCCTCATTTTACCTCATCTGTTACCTCATCTGTAAAATGAGGATTGAGACTGTGAGCCCCACGTGGAACAGGAACTGTGTCCAATCTGATTAACCTGTATCCGCCCCAACGTTTAGAACAATTTTTGACACATAGTAAGTGCTTAACAACAACAAATAATAATAATAATAATGGTAATAAGTGATCATCGGGAGGGTAGCTTGTAACACGTTCATGGCACTGAGGAAAAGGGTCACCATAGAGCCTGTGGCTACCTGGAAGCTATGAAACGTCAATACACGGCAACTCCCTCTGGTGCCTCCCATAAGACATTGTCAGGATAGATGATTAGGTTTTATTTGGCTCCCAGGCCAGAACCTCCAGCAAGAAACCCATATTCCCCAGCTCTCGTCCCCAGCCGTGCCGGAGACTAAGTATTTAAGTACTGAGATCTCAGCACAATCAAAGGCAACCCTGATGAAGACTAAAGAAGGAGTGTTCAAAATGCCCTGGGAAGTATTCTAGTCAGGTTTAAGGATCAACCAAAATCTTTGCAAAACTGATGATTCTGTGGATTGTATAATCTGGTGTCTTTTCACTTTAATGACTAACTTTCCCATCCCAGAATCCTGTTAAAGGGAGAGAGCTTCCACCTCACTCTAGGACACTTTTATAAAGCTTAATGAGGTGAGCTTGATTTTTTTGGTTGAAATGGATGATTTTGTAAATTACAAATCAGTAAAACCTCTTTATCATGCAACTGAAGAGAGGTGTGTTAAGCGTGGGGATTCTTTGAATGGAAAACTTTGAAAAGGATATTAAATCACAGGTGGGACAGTTTAGCTGCTTCCATGTAATTATAATGATGATACTCATTAGAAGTTAACTGTGTGCCAAACCCTGTACTAGATAGATGTGATTAGATCAGAACCAGTCCATGTCCCACATAGAGTTCACAATCTAAGAGGGAGGCAGAACAGGTATTATATTCCCATTTTACAGACAAGTAAATTGAGGCAACAAGTGACCTGCCCAAAATCACACAGCAGACAAGTGACAGAGTGGGGAATAGACTTGTAACTCCTTATGCCAAGTTCCATGACCTTTCCATTAAGCCACACTGACTTTTTGGAGGCCTTCCTGGAGTTTATTCATTTCTTTATAGCATCTCATCCCCTGTCACCAGCACACTTTGAGATTTCACCTTACACTCCTTCTTTCAGGCCATTTGTGAAGGTGGTAAACAAACTAGCTCTAGCCCTAATCAGTTCTCCGAGGACCCTATTATTTCCTCTTTTTCATTCTCCAAAGTAATCATTTATCTCCAGTCTCTTTTTCCTATCTTAGAGCCAGTTTTCTATCAATGACAGACTTTTCTCTCCTTCCTATGATTCTAACTTAGAGAAAACGGATTAAAACACGCTTGGTGTGAAGTTTATCGAAGGCCAGTTGCAAATCTAAATATATTAGGTGCACTATCTTCGTGTTGATGGGCCAAGAAACGTCTGAGTTATGATTTTCTCCTGCAGAAGTCATTTTGTCAAGGCAGGTTGCATTTTTGTTCACATTCACTGTCCCTGAACTAGATTAAATATTCTATGATTTAAGCAGGTAAAGAAGGGATACTCACTGACCTAAAATTTCCAGGCTCACCTCTGGAATCTTTCTTGTAGGAGTTACATTGAAGATCTGCTAGTCTCCTGTAAACGGCCATTTGTAACAATTGGTTAAAAGCTTTTGCCAAGAGTTCTGCCAACTTCCCTGAAAAGTTTCATCAGAATTCTTGGCTGCCTGCTATCTGGTTATGGGGATTTGTTTTCATCTTGTTTATCAATTTGGTCCAAAGCATCTGGCGTGCTTTCCACAACTTGATTAAGTTCCTTGGACTTGTTGGTCATGAAAAACAATTTGGATGTGATAATATTCCCAATTCCTTCCTCAGTAAAGCCCAAACTAAATAATTTACTGTGTCTTTCAGCTACCTCCTTTTCACCCTTTTCCATCCCAATTATCAGGCGGTCACCTAATTTCCTGGGTTTGATGTATTTGAACTTTTTTTTTTACTGGCCAGATGCTCTTTAAACTTTTTTTTGGCTTGGCTTAGTTGCTACTTGCAGCTGACCTACTACTCTTTAAGGGCTTTCCCAATTTTGTCCTTCAAAAAGTAACTATTTTCTCAGCTGCTAAGAGGGTTTGATGGGGAAAGAGAGAATGCATTTGAAAACCGAGAGTATATTCAATTTAAGGTAGTTGTCTTCATTCCAAGATTCTTTAGTTTGGGAGCAATTAGATACTGCAAAATGGTGTCTTAGAGGTCTGGAAAAGTGGATGAGGTTTCAAAGCCTACTCCCATTCTGCTTAGTTCCCAAACTTCTGGTACTATCCTGGGAGCCAAATCTCCTTGGATTTGAGGTTCTCCAAAGCCTCCAGACTGGGATTCTCCAGAGGGTAGCCAGGAGTTTCTTGCACCCTGTAAGAAAAGATAGTTTGATCCTTCCAATAGAACCTCTCAGGTAGCTTATCCAGTGCTTGGAACAGTGCTTGGCACATAGTAAGTGCTGAACAAATACTATCATTATTATTATTCTGCAGTTAACAGGGAACAACCAAGTCTAAGTTGAGGTCATTGAAAGCCTTTTAGGGTGGTAACCCTAAAACTGACTTTCCTAGTCCTCTGCTGCAGAACTCTGCCCTAACACCTAGAGAAGCCAGCAAGTCAACTTCCAAATGCACAGATCATCTTGAATTCCCTCTCTTAAATGAGACAAAAATTAGAGTTCATCTCTTTGGCATAATTCCAGTAGTTCGTGCATCTTCTAAATGTATGTCTTATGGTTTGTAAAAGAAAATAAGAAAAAACAACAAAACTGAAGCTGATTATAGGTTTATGAAACACAAGAAAATCTGGTAGGATTTGGGCTGAATCTGACTTGTTTTAAGTTTTCTACCCATAAGCTCTTAAGTACTTACAGGCATTATTTTATTCTTTGATGCAGTAGGGTGACAGGATTTGTGATTTTTTTCTTAAAAAAAAGCAACATAAATCACAGGGCATGATTTTTTTTAATGATTATCAGATTTGGGTAAGATTTATTCTCCTCTCAATAAAAATCATGGCTTTTTACAAGAACATTGCATTAGCATAAAAAATATTTTTATGTCCTACATAAGGAGACTGACACTTCTTCCATGAATAGGACATGCTCTTATAAATGGATTTAATGGAGGCTGACGGATGGAAACCTTATACTGATGCTGCTGAATTACAAGCTCATAGAGATGGATCATTGGGGCCATAGAGGCCACATAGACCAACCCTAACTTCCAGGCAAGATTGCATTTATGGTGTCAAAAAGTGACTGAATAATAATGATGGTATTTGTTAAGCATTTACTATGTGCCAAGCCCCATTCTAAGTGCTGGGGTATATACAAGGTGGTCAGGTTGTCACACATGGGGCTCACAGTCTTAATCCCCATTTTACAGATGAGGGTACTGAGGCACAGAGAAGTCAAGTGGCTTGCCCAAGGTCACACAGAAGACAAGTGGTGGAGTCAGGATTGGAACTCATGACCTCTGACTCTCAAGCCCTTGCTCTTTCCACTAATCCAGGCTGCTTCTCCAATGTTCCTGGGTCTCCATATCCCTTCTATAAAATGAGAATTACGGCCCCCTACTTGTTATCGTCTCTCAGTGAGTGTCAGGAATGGTTCTTCAAGTGGTTTGAAATTCACCATTAGAAAGATCTGGGTTTGACTCAAGTCTGGCTTATTTCTCCAAAATTTCAGCAGCCTGTCTGTACCTGCCAGCGTCCTAACACTGACACATCCTCTGGATGTGAGCGAAAGTGAGCATCGATGAGCCAGAGAAATTCAGTGTCGGTGTGGTGAATCTCGGTCTACAGTTTTATTAAGCGTCTCACTATCCCACTGTCTGATTTCTCTGAAGTCCATTCCGGTCATAATCCCACAGCTTAGGCTGCGGCTCAGTTCACATATTGAATTATTGCTAAAATGTATTAAAGGCCACCTGGACACTACTCTGTCATATTCAGAGCTCCCTGCAGGGCTTTGAGGAGCCTGGCTCTGCCTTCACACATGCAGAGTAAAAGAATTCTTCCACTTCTCAGGCAGAGTCTCTATAAGGGAATCTCTCATTCCTAGACACAGGAGTGAACACACAAAAAGAACAGTGCATCTCCTATGTATCCACTTGATCCACACTCCCCACAAAGATAAGGAGTCAGTTGAAGACCCTTTAGACTCCCCAGACCCATGAAAATCCAGGTTAATCTTCCCAGACTTTTTGAATTATCATTGTTTTTAAAGATATTTGATAAGCACCTACTATGTGCCAAGGACTGCGTCGCTGGGGTGGATACAAGTTAATCAGGATGGACACAGTTCATTTCCCACGTGGAGTTTACAGTCTTAATCCCCATTTTACAGATAAGGTAACTGAGGCACAGATAAGTGAAGTGACTTGCCCAAGGTCACATAGCAGACAAGAGGCCAAGCCTGGATAGTCCTTGTTCTCAAACGTTTCCCCATCAAACAGGGAAGACAAGACTGGTGCATCTATTTGGTTATGGTCAACATAGATATATACAAAAACAAATGCACAGGCATTTCCAGAATGCGTTATAGTGGGGTGGACAGAGTTAATTGGGGCCAACTTCCAGCCTTGATTAGGGATTTAAAAGATATAAGGGATGTGGGAATTTAGGAGTAGTGAGATTGTTCCAAGAATAAGGGGCAGTGTGGGCAAAGGCTTGAAGGTGACAGGGAGGACAGAACACTGGAATATAATAATAATAATGGTACTTGTTAAGCGCTTACTATGTGCAAAGCACTGTTCTAAGCACTAGGGTAGATACAAGTTAATCAAGTTGGCTACATTCCCTGTCCTACTTGGGGCTCACATTCTTAATCCCCATTTTACAGAAGAGTGAACTGAGGCCTAGAGAAGTGACGTGACTTGTCCAAGGACACACTCCTAAGACACGCTGATCCAGAGTGATATACAAGTCAGGGGATGGGGGTGACTTCAATCACACTTTGAAAATTAACTTTGAGGAAGAAAAAAAATCCCTTACATTAGGGAGATTTTCAGTCTACCCCATCACTTCATTGCTTCATAAATCCTCAACAGGCATTCCCTTTAGAGTTTGCCAAACTCTTTGGTCCTAGCATTTGCATATTTTGAGGACCCATTTGGTGCAGTGCACTGCACTAAACTGTTGGAAAGTATAAAACAAATCCCTGAAGGGGGTGCTCACATTCTAATGGGAGAGACAGATATAAAAATACGTATTAGTAGTTGAGATAAATAATTGCATGCACAATTGAACAAACAGATATTAAAAACTGACGAGAATGGGTATAAATGTGTGAGAAACAGCTGATGGGTTTATAGCTCTTAAGGCGCTGGAGGTTGATTGAGGTCATTTTGTTGGAGGAGGTGGATTTTCAGAGGGCTTTTAACGCTGAGGGACCAGAAGAGGTTGAAGAGTCAGCGGATCACGTTAGATTAGCTTGGGAGGAACAAAGACGGAGGGTTAGAGAATATAAGTTGAAGAGTGCAGAGAAGTAAGGTGGAAGGAGTTGATGAAGGGCCTTGAAACCAATCATGAGGAGTTTGATGTGAAGGGACACGGGGAGCCAGTGGTGGGTTTGGAAGAATAGAGGTGTCCTTGCTGAGCAATGCTTCAAGAAGGAGATCTGTGCAGCAGCATGAAGTGTAGACTGGAGAGGGGGATATGAAAGGTGAATGACAACCTCCATCCTGGAGGCTGGGAAGATTCCTGTGATTGTGATGGAAGGGATTTTAGGGATAAGTAGCACCCCATATGACATCATGAGAAACGGCATGGCCTAGTGGAAAGAAGGGCCTGGGAATCAGAAGAATTGGGTTTTAATCCTTCCTCTGCTAATTGCCTGCTGTGTCACCTTGGGCAAGTCACTTCTCTGTGCCTCAGTTTCCTCATGTGTAAAATGGGGATTCAATACCTGTGCTCCCTCCCCCTTAGTCTGTGAATCCCATGTGGGGCAGAGACTGTGTCCCACCTTATTATCTTATCACTACTCCAGAGATTAGTACAGTGCTTGGCACATAGTAAGTGCTTAACAAATATCATTATCATCATCATCACAACCCCTAGGATTGAGTGCTAATTACCACTCCCACCTTTGGAAAAGTGCAGAGAGTATTATTTACCCCATAGGGTATTGTTCAAATGCCTGTGTGGCCTATGCATATTCAGGTCAAAAACAGATTTTTTCCCCCCACTGGTAAAACCTCTCAAAAATTGTCTTTGCCCTGCCCCATAGACCCTTGGCCACTACCAACGAAACTGTAAGAAGTAAAGGGTAGGGAACTTTTGGAGTACTCAAATATCAAGCAGATAGGTGCTTGATGTCTGAATTGGGGGGAATATTCCACAAGGAATGTGCAACCAGACAACATGGTGCAGAGAGAAATATATCAAGAGGTTTCCAGAGGAGGAGTTTGGAAATTTTCATGGACAAGAATCAATCAATCGACCTATCAATGGTATTTATTGAGAGCTTACTATGTGCAAAGCACTGTATTAAGCACTTGGGAGTATACAATACAACAGAGTTGGCAAACACATTCCCTGCTCATACTGAGCTTACAGTCTAGAGGGAAGAAGCCCATATAGGGTTGCTAGGGGGAAATGTTGTGATTGTTAATTGGATAGCTGTCATGTCTTGTTATTATTCATTCATTCTATAGCATTTATTGAGTGCTTACTGTGTGCAGAGCACTGCCCTAAGTGCTTGGGAGAGTACAATATAACAATAAACAGACACATTCCTTGCCCACAGTGAGTTATGTCATGTCCTACTCTTCCTCCAAACACCTTGCACCCACTGGTGGAACCAGAAACCTAGACCAAATGGGCCCTTTGGGAATGGGAATGTCCTTGCTCATGACCTTGTGCAGCCTTACTTAGCCAGAGCTGGATTCTAGACTGCCAGGGAGAACACTCAAGCAAGTGAGAAGATTCAATTAGTAGTGGCTATTTTTGAATTCCCCCTCTCAGGATAGCACCTGGAGAGTTCCCATTACTCTACCAATCTCAACTATGGGAGGGAGAGTCAAGCAGAGGCATACCTACTCCATCCCTAGCCTAGGCAGTGGCTAGCAAGCGGAAGGCAATCTGCTGCAAATCAAAACTCACCTATGCTGGGCAGCAGCAGCATGGGAGAGAGTCGAGGGTGGAGACTCTGGTTTACTGTGTGGAAGGAGGCAATGGTAAACCACTTCTGTATTTTTATCAAGAAAACTCTTTGGATACACCTACCAGAACAATTGAAGATGAAGGTGGGGCATGCTGGGAGAGATGTGTCCATGAAATTGCTATGGGTCGGAGACGACTAGACAGCATAAGACAAGACAAGGTTTTTGAATCAGTGCTCTTGCACTTGATATGCACACTCTGCTTAACAGTTTTAGTAAATCCTCATTAATAAGTATAAAACCAGAGAGAGTTTCTCTCTCCCAGTAACTGGGATCTTTAGAGTAAGTATCTCCAGCCTGCTGGTCACTCTGGTTTGACATTACATGAAAAAAATATACACAATAGCCACAGGGAGACCCAGGGAGGTGAGGTGACCTGGTCACAGTCTAAGCAGCTCTAAGACAGTACTCAATAAATATTGATTGATTGATAGATTTACTGATTTCAGAGACTAGCCCGTAAGACCTTCTGAGAGCTGCTAGGTGCCTTGCAGAATTCAGGGAGCTGCACTGACAAAGATGAGAAGGAAACAACCAAAACTCTAAAGGAAAAGCCATTTGAGAACTCACGAGGCAATGAAGTGATAGGACCTGGGAGTCAGCGGAACACAATGAGTGTAATGATGATCATTTTAATAGCAATAATAATAATAATTCTGGTATTTGTTAACTACTTACAATGTGCCAGGCACTGTACTAAGTGCTGGGGCAGATACAAGGCAGTTGGGTTGGACACGGTCCCTGTCCCACATGCGGCTCACAATCTTAATCAGTACATTACAGATGAGGTAACTGAGGTACAGAGAAGTGAAGTGACTTGTCCAAGGTCACACAGAAGACAAGTTGAGGATCTGGAATTAGAATCCAGGTCCTTCTGATTCTCAGGCCCGTGCTCTATCCACCGGGCCATGCTGCTACATGAAAGAAAGATCCAGGACCCAGCTGGGAAGATAAGGAACTGGAAAGCCTCACCCAAAGGACAGAGATCTCCTAAAGCCAGTGAATGAATTCTCCTCACTCATGCAGAAATGAGCAACAGCAAGCCGGCTCTATTGTATCAGCCTTTACCATGGAATCTCTTGAAACATATGGGTATTTATTATGTGCAAATGCTAAGTTTACTTAGGATACTTTCTTATGTGCTGATTTATGTTAATGAGCTCCTAATAATGTGAAAATAATCATCTTACATAAATATGTATAGTTCGCTTTAAAAAGTGTCACATGAAGTAATTATTAGCTGTCTGGGTGCTAATGGCTCAGGGAAAAATGTTTACTTGTATGTGAAATGGATCCTGTGTTTGTTTTATTTAAAACACTGTCTTCACAGCAAGTTTAATACGACTGCTAGACCGATTTAAACTTAGTCCATGAGGATGGCGGAATCTTCTGTGGCGTTTTAGCACACCCCTCAGCCAACTCCCCGGGGTCAAAGTCAGGGTCACTGGTGACTGTTCAATATGCTAAGACCTGCAAAAACACCCAGTCTGCACCCTTGTTTTGCTCTAGTCCTGCCTCTCTTTTCCATTCCTGCTGGATTCCCTTGCCGCTCAGTGCCTCTTTGATTCTCCCTGCTCCATCCTCTCTGATTCTCCTTGCTCCACCCTCTCCAGTTCTCCCTTCACCTCACCTCTTTGATTCTCCCTCTCCTCTCTGGTTCTCTCTGTTTCGTGCCTCTGGTTCCTTGGCAGCTGGACTCTCTCCCTGAGGCCCAGCCGTGGCAATGTGCAGCCTCCAAAGAATTTTAGGTCCCCTTTACCACTGTACTTGTTAAACTCTGTACCTTCATTTTGTCTTTCCTCAATGTTATTTTGTATTAATATTATTCCATCTTTCCTACGGTCACCAAATCCTGCCCCACCCTGTTTCTAGATTGGAAACTCCTGGAGGCCCAGCGACTGTGTCTAACTCTCAATATTCCTACTATTACTACTTTCCCATTCCCTTGCCCTATATTTGCTCTAACTACTACTCCTGACCCTCCCATGGCCCAACCCTCCCAGCCCATGGCCACTTAAGAGCCAGTTCTGAGCCAGTCAGAGCACTCGGTGGCAGGGGGCCAAGCCAGGGCAACTTCCTTTTCTAAATACACAGTATTCACCCCTGGTTGCTGCAGTTATGCTGAGGTCGCCTTTTCCAATTAGGGATCCTGCATATGAAAAACCTTTGTGTGCCTTTCCCAATTTGCCATGCCCCTGCCCACTTACTCTCTTGTTACCCCAGCAGGAACACAACTGGCAAAGGAAAAGAGAGTGTGAGTGGCAATGGGCAAACCCCAAGCATCAAAATCAATTCCTGTGCAGCGATGTGTTTCTCCATCATTCCCAAAGGGAGGCTCCACCATAAGATCTGAAGACAAAGCATCCTAAGCCTTTCCCTGAGTAAAGCTAGTATTGTTTCTTCCTGAATCTCCCCTTATGTTGCCTTTTTGGCTCAGAATAGATGATAATAATGGGACTTGTTACTTGCTTATCAAGTATTAAATGTTGTACTAAGTCTGAGGGTGGATACAAGATAATCAGGTCAGACACAGTTCCCGTTCTACTTCACAGTCTTAGATGGGAGGAAGAGCAGGCATTGAGTCCACATTTTACAGATGAGGAAACTGAGGCACAGAGAAGTTAAGTGACTTGCTCAAGGTCACACAGTGGGCAAGTGGCAGAGCTGGGATTAGAACCAAGGTCCTCTGACCTTCAGACCCCTGCTCTTTCCACTAACCCACCCTACTTCTAACAAGAGATACTATAGACTGCCCCAGAAACCTTCTTAAATACCGCTCACCTTGGTTACAGCTCCACTAGTAACATATTAGTATTGTGCACCTCTCTGCCTAATACAATTTTCTGAAAATTGTAGTTTAGATCTAGAATAGAATTTTCTATTTTCTATTTTCATTCATCTCACCAGAACTTTAAAGGTTACCTTAACCAACCCTTACCTCCAGTTAAGATTGCACTTACGGTGTCAAGACATGACAATATTTCTGGGCCTCCATAGCCCATCTGTAAAATGGGAATTAGAACCGCTGTTCCGGTCTCTCAGTGGATGTCGCTGACAATGAAGATTTCTTATGGGATTTGGATTCCAACACTTTTCTTGATGCACATTCCACTACTGGAGAGATGGAGAGAGATAAGGATCATTCATCCTATCCTGCCGGATTACTAGATCAGCCTCCTTGCTGACCTCCCAGCCTCCTGTCTTTCCTCTCTCCAGTCCATTCTGCACTTTGTTGCTGGGATTGTTTTTCTACAAAAACTTTCAGAACATGTTACCCCACTCCTCAAAAAACTCCAGTGGTTGCCCAACCACCTTCGCATCAAACAAAAACTCCCCAGCATTGTCTTTAAAGCACTTTATTACCTTGCCCCCTCCTACCTCACCTCACTACTCTCCTTCGACAAACCCAGCCCGCACACTCCTCACCTCACTATTCTCATTCTACAATCCAGCCTGCACACTTTTCTCCTCTAGTGCTAACCTTCACACTGAGCCTTGATCTCACCTGTCTCACCGCCTACCATGGCCCATGTCCGGCCTCTGGCGTGGAACTCCCACCCTCCTCAAATATGAAAGACAATTACTCTCCCCTGCTTCAAAGCCTTATGAAGGCACATCTTATCCAAGAGGCCATCCCAGTCTATGCTCCCCCTTTCCTCTTCTCCCACTCCCTTCTGCATTGCCCTGACATGCTCCCTTTGTTCTTCCTCCATCCCGCCCCACAGCACTTATGTACATATCTGTTATTTATTTATTTGTATTGATTTCTGTCTCCCCACTCTAGACTGTAAGCTCCTCATGGGCAGGGAATGTGTCTGTTTATTGTTGTATTATACTTTCTCAAGAGTTTAGTATGGTGCTCTGCACACAGTAAGGAAGGAATGAATGAGGCAGGATATTCAGGAGTTTGTTCAGTGGCCTGCCTTTTTTTATGGTATTTGTTAAGCACTTACTATCCAGGCACTGTTCTAAGCAATGGGGTAAATAAAAACTAATCAGATTGGACACAGTCCTTGTCTCACATTGATCTCACAGTCTTAACCCCCATTTTACAGATAAAGTAACTGAGACCCAGAGAAGTGAAGTTATTTGCTCAAGGTCACACAGCAGACATGTGGTGGGAGCCAGTATTAGAATTTAGGTCCTTCTGACTTCTGGGCCCATTCTCTATCCACTAGGCCATGCT
The DNA here is from genome assembly GCF_015852505.1 of Tachyglossus aculeatus. NCBI lineage: Eukaryota > Metazoa > Chordata > Mammalia > Monotremata > Tachyglossidae > Tachyglossus > Tachyglossus aculeatus. Next base: position 88,621,058 of record NC_052068.1, on the reverse strand, counting down.
GATTTTTCATTGAGAGGATTGCAAGGAGCAGAGGTAGCCCCTGTCCCACTGCTAGTAACCCTACAATAGATAACCCTACCATGAGAAGCAGCATGGCCTAGTGGATAGAGCACGGACTTGGGAGTCAAATGGACCTGGGTTCTAATTTCATCTCCCCAACGTGTCTGCTGTATGACCCTGGACAAGTCACGTAATTTCTCTGGGCCTCAGTTACCTCATCTGTAAAATGGGGATTAAGACTCTGAGCCTCAAGTGGGACAGGGACTGTGCCCAACGTGATTAGCTCGTATCTATCCCAGGACAGTGACTGGCACATAGTAAGTGCTTAATAAATATCATTTAAACAAAACAAAACAAAAAATCCGTACTCCACCACATCCTCCCCTGAGTCAAGCTTTTGACCCTTCTTCTTTTCAGCAGGCAGATGGAATATTCTCTTTCTCTTTACCCCACTTTCCTGATCTGCCACTTTGCCAGGCTATTTATAGAGCCTCCAGCAGCACTGTCTCAAGATAGAAGGGCCTGAGTCATTCTGCCTAATTCCCATGGATGGAGAGGGGCATCAGTTCCAAAGATGGCAAAATACTGGAGTTGACTCCATCTCTTGTAGCATTCGAGAGACAGTGTTGCTAACTCTTAGAAAATAGAAAAGCCCCAGGGAAGTCTAATAACAGCCCTACTTAAGAACGTAAAACAATTATTACCTCCAACTGTGAGGGAGTCTGAGTAATTAAAAAGGGTTCTTTATTTTGATTAAAAAGATTCCTTTTAGTGTCTTTGAATCTTTACTGAAAGCCCAGAACTCTATTTTTAGCCACCAAACAAGAAAGTTAGCCTTCAATATGAAAATGCAAGGATGCAAATTCGGAACCGAAAGCCAGGGAACTGGTCAAAGGTCCGAAATCAAACCTTTCATGCCATTGTTTTCAGGGCAGCCTGGAAACAGAAACCTGGATTGAATGACTAGAAAACCCAAATTAATTGGTTTTAGTCGTTATAAATTTCCCACCCAATAAAATCTCAAGAATTTCCAATCATGCTGATTTATATGGGTAATTAGAAATCCATTCACAGATGTCTCACTGTTAGGTAGTGGATAATGTAAACTTCAGTTTAGCTAGAGATGGAGACCTGAGCAGTGAAAACTGACAAGAGGTTATTTTCTATGGAATTTTGGAAGGGGAGATGTCAGAAGGCTGTAAAAAGATTGGGGAAAAAAATAAGCCCCAACCTCTCTTAAGGGGCTGTTAATACCTGAAGTCGAACTTATATCAACTACACACTTCCACTCTTTTACTATTCAAAGTAATGTGAGCCCTTTGTTGGGTAGGGACCATCTCTATATGTTGCCGACTTGTACTTCCCAAGTGCTTATTACGGTGCTCTGCACACAGTAAGCGCTCACTAAATACAATTGAGTGAATAAATGAAAGTGGTGAAAATGATCATAATAATGATATCAATATTGATAGCAATAATAGTCCCTATGGAACTGTGGCAAATCACTGAAAGGAGCCCCTGTACTTATAAATAATGAATATTGGCAACACCATTATTATCAACCATGGTTATCAATTAGTTTCAATTAAGAACCTTCTGAGTGAGGACCTGAACTAGAATTTCAGTATGTCATAACAGTACTGAAAAAATGCTGTTTCAGAAAGGTTTCTGTGGATAGGGTGTTAACAGCATAGTCAGAGCAAAGTGGTTAAGTAACAACAATTTAAAAAGAAATTGAGAAGCAAGGGGAAATCACAAAATGGTCCTACAAATACAACATGAAATCCAGTAAAGGACAAGTGCAAAATGGTGCCTTTAGTGACAAAAAACATGCAATAAAAATACTGATTGGGGAAAGACTGGCTAAGCACAAATGCAATAGAAACAGACCCAGTGAACAGAGTGGAGCACAAGAAGATGTCTACAATGTGGTATCACCTTCAGCTTCAAACTCCCAAATGGTATTGAAGTGCTACACCAGAGATAGTTTCAGGATAATAAAATGAATCCTGATTTTTTTCCTCATCCCTGATTTTCAGTCAGCCAGTCAATTGTATTTACTGAGCACTTGCTGTGTGCAGAGTACTAAGTACTTGGGAGAGTACAATGCAGTAGGGTTGGTAGATGCAATCCCTATCCACAAATGAGCTTACAGTCTTCAGGAGAAGCCTATACCCTTCTGGATAAATAACTACATCCAAAAGGGTCAAATCGTTTAAAGGTTGCTCTACCCAAACCTGTTGGGAACAAATTTATCCTCTAAACTTGGGAGCTGAATATCCCTTACTACCATTACTCTCTATTACTATTCTTAGTATTGTATTCATCCACAAATAGTTTCAAGTAGAAGCTGTAAATACCTTGTTATCTTTTCCGCAGCCTTTTAACCCTAACACTCCCCAAAATAATCTTAAGCAAATCAGAGAATCAGTATGCCCTGGTAAATAAAGCACAAGCCTGGGCGTCTGAAGGACCTGGGTTCTAATTCCAGTTCTGCCACTTCTCCGTTGTGTGACCTTGGTCATGTCACTTCACTTCTTTGTGCCTCAGTTACTTCATCTATAAAATGGAGATTAAGACGGAGAGCCCCATGTGGGACATGGACTATAGCCAACCTGATTGGCTTGTATCTACCCTAACCAGGCACTGAATAAACGCTTAACAAATACCGTTAAAAAAAAAAAGCCAGAAGAAAACAGTCGCTTGGTTTTTCTGCTGCTGGAGAGCCTTACTGGTAAGAAAAGCATCTTTACTTTGGCCCTGAGCTTTTAATGGTTCTAAAAGCTGTTGCTTTTGTTGGGAAAAAGGGGGGAAAGGTTTTAGCAGAGAGATTAGTGTTTGACATTGTGATGCCATAACTGGGTTCTAAGAGGAGATTTTAGAGGACAGGAAATTTCCAAGGGCTTAAATGTTTTATAATGCAAACCAGTTGCTTTGTCGATGTATTGTCCTCAGCAACGTATGGTTCAGGATATAATGGATGTTAGGAGATTTGATTTTAGTTGTTTAAAAATATCCAAGTTGCCTCCTACCTAATGGCTCTTTGACAGCCTCATTAGTGTATCAATAATCGTTCCCGGTTCCAAAGTCTCTTTAATGGTTGAGGTTTTGGGGGGCAGGTGGGGTCAGAGAGGGGGATTGTTGTTAGATCAATCAAACAAATGAAGGTAATTAATTAAACCAAAAAAGTTTTATCTTTCCCAAGCAGTATTTTCCATTCTCCTTGGGCTTATTTTCATCATTTGATTCTGTAAGCCCCCTTTCATAATTGTCCAGTCCATGGGACCAGTTGGGAACTGGGAACTGACTGGGAGGACTGGAAGAGACCATGAGATATATTCTAAACGGTATTCCTCAGGTCCACCCTAGGCTCATCCCATTCGTTATTGATCAAAAATGACAATTACTTTTAAATGAGAATGTTCTACCCCTTTTAAAACCTGATCCTGCATTTAAAATGATGAGGCAGGGAATCAGGAGAAATTTCATCACTGTCCTTGTTCCATTTCTATCACCAGATCCCTAGAAGATGCATGAGGGTACATGCTACTGGCCATGGACAAACTAGGAACCTGGAGGGAGAGAAAGCTTGACACTTTCCAGATCACTCTGGTCACGTCCAAGTCACCAATCATCACTATGAGCTCTGTTGGCAGGAAGATAAGAGGTTGAGACCAGGTTTCTTTGCCTCAAATATTTCTGGGGCTTGTAGTCCCCAGACATATTCCTCGGAGTCTGAGCATGCTCAGAATCACTAGCTTGGGCTCTGAAGTAGTAACTGGAGTCCGTGACGTATCTAGAGAGCTGTGTCTCTTGGCCAGTTTCCTGATCCTAAGGTCGTTACCCAGGACAAATACAGTGGGATCTAATGAAGAAGCATCTAGCCTATTCTGTTAGATAGAGCTCTTGGAGGACAAAAGTCATAGGAAGAAGTCATTCTGAGAATGTCCTAGAGATACAGGCCTGAACAATTAGTATTCCAAAATATCCCTGGACAATTTCACCCCCAAAACTGCTGAGAAATGTTATTTTGGAGACTGCTTAATCTACCCTATAATCAAGACATTCTTCTTTACAGTGAACACAACTCTTTCTGTAGTTTGAAGATTTCCTCTTGTTTGCCGAACATTGTGAACAATGGCTCAAGTCTTACTTATAAAAACCTGTCTTCAGGTGCATGGCAGGAGCCAGATTTGCCTTTACTTGGTGCCAGATGAGATTCTCAAACATAGACACTTACTAGGCAGAGCCATCTCCCCTACCGGCTCAGCATCATAGGACATTGTCATTAGCTTGGTCCTCAAAACTTGGGGGCCAGGAAGTAGCTGACCCTCCCTGCTGCTCTGAGACAAAAATGAATCAATCACTGGTATTTACTGAACTCTTCCTGTGTGCAGAGCACTGTACTACGGGAAGCAGCATGGCTTAATGGAAAAAGCACGGGCTGTGGAATCAGAGGTCGTTGGTTCAAATCCCAGCTCTGTCACTTGTCAGCTGTGTGAACTTGGGCAAGTCACTTAACTTCCCAGACTGAGCCCCCTCCTTCTTCTCCCCCTCCTCCCCCTCTCCATCCCCCCGCCTTACCTCCTTCCCTTCCCCAAAGCACCTGTATATATGTATATATGTTTGTACATATTTATTACTCTATTTATTTATTTATTTTACTTGCACGTAGCTGTTCTATTTATTTTATTTTCTTAATATGTTTTGTTTGGTTCTCTGTCTCCCCCTTCTAGACTGTGAGCCCACTGTTGGGTAGGGACCGTCCCTGTGTGTTGCCAACTTGTACTTCTCAAGCGCTTAGTACAGTGCTCTGCACACAGTAAGCGCTCAATAAATACGATTGATTGATTGATTGATTCTCTGTGCCTCAGCTACCTCATCTGTAAAATGGGGATTAAGACTGTGAGCCCCACATGGGACAACCTGATCACCTTGTAAACTCCCCAGTGCTTAGAACAGTGCTTTGCACATAGCAAGTGCTTAATAAATGCCATTATTATTATTATTATTATTACTAAGTGCTTGGGAGAGTACAATACGACACGGACCCAAGAGGAGCCAAGATGGCAGCTTCACACATGATCCTCTTGGGCAGAATGTGACCCTGCCCATTTGTGGATCGATGGGGTTTCCACCTTCCTCACTGAAAGGCAGCGTGAGCTGGAGCTGCTCTCTCCATGCCCTGAGTGCCCCCATGGAGATGACCAGTCCGTTTTCCCAACAGTGAGTGACCCCCACCATCCCTGCGGCCAACACACCTGCTGCAGCCAGCATTCGGTGGCAATGTGCTGAGGAGAGCTGGCGAAGCTGGGCAGTGGAGGGGACCACTCATCCCTTGAGAAGCAGCATGGCCTAGTGGATAGAGCACAGATCTGGGAGTCAGAAGGTAATGGGTTCTAATTCTGGCTCCACCACTTGTCGACTGTGTGACCTTAAACAGGTCATTTTACTTCTCTGCACCTCAATTGCCTCATCTGAAAAATGGGGACTGAGACCGTGATCTCCACGAGGGATGGGGAATGTGTCCAACTCGATTTGCTTGCATCCATAGAAAAGCATAGAGAAGCAGTGTGGCTCAGTGGAAAGAGCACGGGCTTTGGAGTCAGAGGTCATGGGTTCGAATTCCAGCTCCGCCAATTGTTAGCTGTGTGTCTTTGGGCAAGTCACTTAACTTCTCTGTGCCTCAGTTACCTCATCTGTAAAATGGGGATTAAGACTGTGAGCCCCCAGAGGGACAACCTGATCACCTTGTAACCTCCCCAGCACTTAGAACAGTGCTTTGCACATAGTAAGCACTTAATAAATGCCATCAACATTATTATTATTATTATTATTATTATTATTATTATTATTATCCACCCCAGCACTTACTACAGTGCCTGACACATAGAAGCAGTGTGGCTCAGTGGAAGGAGCATGGGCTTTGGAGTCAGAGGTAATGGGTTCAAATTCCAGCTCCAATAATTGTCAGCTGTGTGACTTTTGCTAGTCACTTCACTTCTCTTGCCCTCAGTTACCTCATCTGAAAAATGGGGATTAAGACTGTGAGCCCCCCCAGAACAGCCTGATCACCTTGTAGCCTCCCCAGTGCTTAGAACAGTGCTTTGCACATAGTAAGTGCTTAATAATGCCATTAGTATTATTATAGTAAGTACTTAACAAGTAATATCATTATTATTATTATTATTACTACCCAACATGGGACCCACACTGTACTGCATCCCCACAGGCCCCAGAGGCTCCCTAGAAGAGAGTGGGTTGGCTCACATCCATGCCAGGGCCAAAACAACCCAGTTACCTGGCGGTGGTGCGGGAGATGAGTGAGAACTGCTTAATTCTGCTTCTGCAGCTGCTACCTGCCTCCTAAGAGATGGGGTAGGAAGTGACAGAGATTGTATAGTCGGTTCTCTTTCCCAGGGCAGGGCAGGCTATATTCAATTCCAAGCCTTTTTTATTTTATTTTATTTGTTAAGTGCCTACTATGTTTCAAACACTGTTCTAAGGGCTGAGGTAGGTACAAGTTAACTAGGTCAGACACAGTCAATGTCCCACATGGGGATTCCATTCAAAATAGGAGGGAGAACAGGTATTTGATCCCCATTTTACAGTTGAGGAAACTGAGGCACAGAGAAGTTAAGTGACTTGCCTTAGGTCACACAGCAATTGCCAAAATTGGGATTAGAACCCAGGTCCTCTGACTCCCAGGTCTGTATGCTTTCTGCTAGGCCATGCCACTTTCCTCCTCTCAACTCTCCCTTGACCTGTTCACAAGCAAATCTACTGTGGTTTATTTCAGACTAACATGATCTTTTCCCCATTCCCGAACCTTGCCTCACCTAGCCAGGGTCCCAAAACATCCCCCTCTCTCCCTCCTCATGTTAACACCCCTTCACCTTGGGGTGAATGTCTAAAAAGGTGTTCCTTCTACAACTTGAATCAAGTTAACCCCATAACATGCCTGGTTAATGTATTTTAACTCTTGCATCTTCCTTGGACCTTTACCAAATGATTATGTCTCTCTGTTTCTCTCTCTCTCTCCCTCATCCTTCCTCTCCCTCCCCCACCCTTCTTTCTCTTTCTTCCTCTCTCTTTTCTCTCATTCCCTCCCCTTCTTTATTATTATTTCATAAATACAATGGAGTAAACCATGTTAAAGTTAATCTAAATTGTGTTCAGTTTGTATGATTGACTTTTTGTGAACTAACTGTTTAAAAGATTTCTTTTTTCTTTTTTTTCTTTTCTGCCCAAAAAGGTTTCAGACCCCTGAGCTAAGATGTTGCAAGCAACACAACCACGATGGAGTTACCCAACCCAGGGCCAGTTCTCCTCTTCCACCACCACTTTGCTTCTCCTGAAGGAGTGTCCTATTGCTAAACTCAATTTTGGTGGTTCTCATTGTCAAACTACCCCTACATTCAAGGCCAAATGGCACATGATGGGGAAATAAAACATTCTGATGTTACCTGATGTTCTGGAACACAAGGGGTCAACAGTAAAGAGATGAGATCAAAGTACCGTGAGTAGGTTGGTGTTGGAGGATCCAAATGTGCAAGCTAGGTGGGCACCCATTTCTGGGACTCACTGTGTTTAAATCAGCCACAGGATTAGGAAAACTACACTCTCCATCCCGCACCCTTTCTCCGGGAGATGGTGTGGTTTATGAATGTGTCAGGGCAAAAAACCCTACGTGGACCACTGCACTTTGACGAAAGCATAGATTCACTGAAATGATGATTAATTTTTAATTCCAACAAGACTTCTGTGATGCGGTGAGGATGTAAATAAGTGAAGAGAACGCGATATTTACCCCATGATAAAAAATTAATGAGCACTGAGCTATTTACCAAAGCTAAACACGACACTGTATTTACCATAGGTCACCTCCTAGGGTTAGAGATGAAAAGTTTTTGGTCTAATGGAAAGTAACATAATACATCCTAATGCCACCACCACTGCCTCATCTGAAGGAAATATCTTTTATTTTGCCTGAGTGTTTCGGGTGAGGAATTTCACCACTGACATCAAGAGAATCAGGTCCCTAATGAGCTCTGAGCCCTCCCCACCTCCCCTTCTCCCCACCTCGATTCCAGGCCTCAGAGGCTTTCTGGAGCCACAGAACCAACAGGGGCAGCAGAAGTGTGAAACCACAGATAAGATGTTTAGAGAGAATCAAAAACAGAAGCCAGCCAGCCAGGGATTCAGAACTCATAATGCTCTTTCCAATGAAGAGTTAGTTGGTCTTGGTTTAGCCTAAGGCCAGAGAGATCAAGTTTGCATAGCAAGAGTTAACTGAGGTCCCTGTTAGTGACAAGGTCCTTGAGGACAGGAATTGTGTCTTTTATCCCTATTGCATAATCCCAAGTGCTTCACAGTGGGGATCCAGCATGGCTTAGTGGAAAGAGCATGGGCTTGGGAGTCAGGAAAGAGCATGGGCTAGGGAGTCAGAGGACATAGGTTCTAATTCCTGCTCCACCATTTGTCTGCTGTGTGACCTTGGGCAATCTACTTAACTTTTCTGTGTCTCAGTTATCTCACCTGTAAAATGGGGATTAATAAGAATGTGAGCCCCAAGTGGGACAACCCGATTACCATGTACCTACCCCAGGGCATAGAACAGTGCTTGGCACATAATAAGCTCTTAACAAATACCATAATTATTATTATTATTACAGTGCTCAAAAATATGATTGATAGTTGGAGAGATCTCTCCTCTAGGCATAGACACTTTTCCCACTAAATTTAAGTACAGTCTATTTGGGAATACCTGGACTTAAGCCCAAAGTCAATCAATCAATCAATGGTATTTATAGAGCATTTACTGTGGGCAGAGCATTGTACTAAGCACTTGAGAGAGTACAGAATAACAGATTTGGTAGAAATGGTCCCTGCCTACAAAGAGTCTTACATCTGTCCAGTTCGGTAATGGCCTTTGGCATTCTGAACAAAGTTGTTCTGCTGGTAACAATGATAATAACAATAACAATGATAATTATGGCATTTGTTAAGTGCTTATATGTGCCAAGCACTATTCTTAGTGCTGGGGTAGATACAAGTTAATCAGCTTGGACATAGTCCTTATCCCACATAGGGCTCAAACGCTTAATCTCCATTATACAGATGAAGGAACTGAGGCACAAAAGAGTTAAGTGACTTGCCCAAGGTCATAATGCAGACAAGTGGTGGAGGCAGCATTAGAACCTTCTGACTCCCAGGTCTGTTTTCTATCTACTAAGCCATGCTGCTTCCCCTAAACTGTAAGCTCTCTATGGGCAGGGAACGCATCCACTAATTCTGTTGCATTGCACTCCCCCAAGCACTGAGTATAGCACTCTGCACATAGTAAGTGATCAATGATTACCATTGATTGATTCATGGACGCCCATAAAAATAACAGAACATTACAGCATAGAGCTATTGATCTTTTCAAGAGCCCGCCCTGACTGATATCTGACAGCAAACATCTTTCTTGCATTTCCAGAGGGGTGATTTTAGTGGGCTGCTCAGTCTCCCTCCACCAAATCTCATACATTGTGCTAGACATCATACTGACCAGAGAAGAGGTTGGTTGCTGAATTTGTTGCTGAATTGCACTTCCCAAGTGCTCTGCACACAGTGCTCTGTATGGTGCTCTGCACACAGTAAGCGCTCAGTAAATACGAGTCAATGAATGAATGAGAACACAAAGGCTGTAGAACAAACTGAATGTTCAGGGATTCATTCAATCCATCAATCAATTAATCATCAATGGTATTCACTGAGTGCTTACTTTGTGCTGAGAACTACTGTTTGGGCAAGTATGATAAAATAGAGTTGGTATACATAATCCCTGCTCTCAAGGATCTTATAAACCAGTGGGGTTTCTGGAGGAAATTCTCTAGAATCAGACAAAGTCTCCATACTTCTGCAAAATGGATGTCATTTTGCAGTGCTCTGTATCCTGTTCTATATATGTGATATTCATTCATTCATTCATTCAATCAATGAATTGTATTAATTGAGCGCTTACTGTGTGCAGAGCACTGTATTAAGAGCTCGGGAAGTACAAGTTGGCAACGTATAAGAGATGGTCCCTACCCAACAACGGGCTCACAGTCTAGAATGGGGAGACAGACAACAAAACAAAACATGTGGGCAGATGTCAAGTCATCAGAACAAATAGAATTAAAGCTATATGAACATCATTAACAAAATAAATAGAATAGTAAATATGTACAAGTAAAATAAATAGAGTAATAAATCTTTGAAAACATATATGCAGGTACTGTGGGGATGGGGAGGAGGAGAGGAAAAAGGGGGCTCAGTCTGGGAAGGCCTCTTGGAGGAGGTGAGCTCTCAGTAGGGCTTTGAAGGGAGGAAGAGAGCTAGCTTGGCGGATGTGTAGAGGGAGGGCATTTCAGACCAGGGGGAGGACGTGGGCTGGGGGTCGACTGCGGGACAGGCAAAAACAAGGTGTCTCTCTGTATGGAATTCTGGAGGGCCATCAGTGCTATCAACTGCTATCAACTGTATGTTCCCTTTCCTGGCCCTCTACCCCAAGTTCTGCTGTAGCCCCCAAACGCACAGCTTCTCTAGCAAGAAACCCCCAGGAAAGCCACCAGGAAATAAGGCCCATCCTTAGGCAGTTGCAATTCTGATTCTGGATTGGAGGAACTAGGAAAGATGATTGGGACCAAACTGTGATTCCCTCAAAGTCACAATCAAACCCAAGAGCATGGATAAATGTTCGAACATAATTCACAAAAAGGAACTTCAGGGTGGTCCTTGGTGACTGGCTCTGGGGGATTAGAACAATGAGAACTTAACTGAGTGATCCTTGAGGAAATATTTAGTTTATTTAAAAATAAATGAGTAGGTCTTCCCTTCAAACACAGCTGCCCTGGTCAGAGTCCATAAAAATAACAGAACAGTACAGCATAGAGCTACTGATCTTTGCAAGAGCCAGCCCTGCCTGACATCTTCTGACAGCAAACATCTTTCTTGTGTTTTCAAAGGGGTGATTTTAGTGGGCTGCTCAGCTAACTCCAAACTCCCTGGACAAAGGTTCTCAGTCACTAGCCTGTGAGCTCATTGTGGGCAGGGAATGTGTGTTTTTAATATTGTATTGTACTCGTCTAGTGCTTAGTACAGTGCTCCACACACAAAGTGCTCAATAAATACAATAAATGAATAAATAAATGAATGACCCCAGAGGGTCAGAAACCAGTCTCTGCCTGGCTGAAGGAAAATTCACGGCATAGTGGATAGAGAGTCTGGGAGTCAGGGAGTCAGGCCTGGGAGTCAGGAGGTCATGGGTTTTAATCCCGGTACCACCACTTGTCTGCTTTGTGGCTTTGGGCAAGTCGCTTAATTTCTCTATTCCTCAGTTACCTCATCTGTACAATGGGGATTAAAACTGTGAGACCCATGTGGGACAGGGATTGTGCCCAACCCAATTTGTTTGAATCCACCCCAGAGCTTGGTACACTGTGCCTGGCACAGAGTAAGCACTTAACAAATATCATAATTATAATTATTAACATAAATCTGACCTCTTCCACTCATTCTCTTCCTTTCCTCCTCCTTCTCCTTCTCTTCTTTCTCATCCACCTTCTACCACTCCCTTCGGGTTCTGGATCTGAGAGAAATCAGACTGAAGATCTAAAGTAAATATGAATGAAATCATCTTTGACTGGGAAAATACAACAGCTCTCTCCAGGCTCCTGTTTCATTCTTATCTTGAAAATACTAAGGCTTGGTGAAATTTTACTGGTTGGAAAAAAGTTGTGGAGGAGGCCGACCTGACTTTTGTCCCTACTGTTATGACCTCAGCTATTTCCCCTGAGGGCACTCAATAAATAAACGCTGATGGACTTAAGCTAAAAAAAGATTTATATGCAAATTATCTTGAGACAGGTCTCACAAAATACCCGGTCTGGGTTCTCTTTTCAAACCAACTGCCCTTCTTGGGTGAACATGACAGGAAACAGCTAGTATCTTTGAGGTTTTTGCTTTGATTATTTTAATTCTTGAAATCCTCAATCCAGAAGACTAAGGTTCTTGTTTAGAGATTGTCCAGGGTCATTTTCTTCTGAAAAAGACAAATCTGTGCCTATGAAGATGGGGAAATGTTAAATTCACTTGGGTTGTAGGTATGATAAGTGAATACTGAATCACAGGCATGGCTGTCTGGGGAATAAAAAGTCCTGGAGACTGATCTGCTGAAACTAGTCTCCCAAATCAATCCATTAATCAAGTCAGTAGCATTTAACTGAGTGCTTACTATGTTCAGAATCCAAAACTCTGTTTCAGAGAAACCTGGTCACAGTCATTAATTTTGGCCATTCATTATCATTTAGCTTTATTAAAATCACATCTCCTCCAAGAGGCTTTTCCTGACTAAGCCCTCATTTCCCCTACTCCCTCTCCCTTCTGCACAACCCTTACACTTGAATTTATACTCTTTATTCATCCCACCCTCAGCCCCACAGTACTTCCGTGCATATCCGTAATTTATTTTAATATCTGCCTCCCCCTCTAGACTGTAAGCTCCTTGTGGCCAGGGAACGTGTCAACCAACTCTGTTATATCGTATTCTCCTAAATACTTGGTACAGTGTTCCACACATAGGAAGTGTTCAATAAATTTGATTGATTGACTACATGCAGTCTTTATTTGAAGACAGGGGAGTAATTAGATGACCTCTCTGATATGGTCATACCGTTAGGAATTTAACATAGTTTCACCCTATCCTAGGCCAGTTGAGAGAGAACTGTAGTTGAAATGGTGAAAGCCTAGGTCCATGAGCCAAAACAATCATCCTGAAGGAGTTTGTAAAGTCAGGGTTAGTATCAAACTCTCAGGAATGACCCTTCTACATAAAATATTGGGCAGGGAATGTATCTGCTAATTATGTTACATTGTACTCTCCCAAGAGTTTAGTATAGTGCTCTGCATATGGTAAAAGCTCGATAAGTACCATTAATTGATTGATTTGCCTCTACCCTTCTTTCCGAGCCTGCGAAGAAAGGCAACCCTTCTCAGGGAGCATCTGTCTACTGAAGATTATATAATAGAGAAGCAGCATGGCCTAGTGGAAACAGCACAGGCCTGGGAGTCAATAGGACCTAGGTTCTAATCCTGGCTCTGCCACTTGTCTTCTGTGTGACCTTGGGCAAGTCATTTAACTTCTCTGTGCCCCAGTTACCTCAACTGTAAAATGGGGATTAAGATTTTGAGTCCTGCATGGGACAAGGACTGTGCCTAACCTGATTAATTTGTATATACCCCAGTCTGGCACATAGTAAACACCTAACAAACACCATTAAAAAAATCTTATTATAGAGGCAGAACTGTGGGTATAATTTAGACAATTAGACAGACTCAGAAATCAGTGAGTAAATGATGGATGGGGGCAATCATCTTTAACTAAGGCTGGAAATGTATCTCTTGGGATCCTCCCAGGAGTAAATCTTACTACTGATCTGCTCAGGGTACTTGAAAGATAGACAATATATCACAGAAGCACATGATCTGTTCATAACATCTACATACTCTGATCTGTTCATCTACTTACCATGCACCTATGGAGATGGGGGAAATGTCAAATCCTCTTGGGTTGGAGGAATGATAAGTGAATATTGAATCACAGGTACGGCTGTCTGGGAATTAAAAAGAGAAAAAGAGTCCAATGGACTGATCTGCTGAAATTGGTCTCCCAAATCAATCAATCCATCAAACAGTCAGTCAGTAATATTTACTGAGCTCTTACTGTGTGCTGAGTAGCCAGTCAGCCAGTTGTATTTATTGAGTGCTTACTGCTAAGTGTTGGGGTAAGTCCAGTACAACAGAGTTGATAGACGTGACCCTTGCCCACAAGGAGCTACCAGTCCACAGATCTTCAGTGATTTATTTCTAGCCAAATCTCTCCTAATCCTGGTTGGCCTTTTGGCTACCTTCAAAATGGTAGACCACCCTCTCCTCCTCCAAAATTTCCCTCATCTAGGTTTCAAGGGCTTGCTTCAACCATGTTTCTCCTCTGTCCTCTCTGACCTCTTCATCTCAGCTTCTTTTGCTGGCTCTTTTTCCTCCCCTCCTCCTTCCCCTCCTCATTAATTAATGATGGTATTTGTTAAGCACTTACTATGTGTGAAGCACTGTTCTAATCACATTCAACCACAAGTGGCCCTCAAGGCAAGGTTTTGGTCTTCAACCCTTATCACCTTATGCTCACTCTCTAAGGGAACTCATCCACTCACATCTGTCAGTCAGTCAATCAATCATATTTATTGAGTACTTAGTGTACAGAGTACTGTGCTAAGCTCTGGGGAGAGTATAATAGAACAATATAACAGTCATATTCCCTGCCCAAAATGAGCTTATAGTCTAGAGAGGGAGACAGACATTAGTATAAATAAAATGACTGGTGTGTACATAAGTACTGTGGGGTTGGGAGGGGGGATGAAGAAAGGGAGCAAGTCAAGGTGGTGGCACAGAAGGGAGTGGGAGAAGGAGAAAGGAGACCTTAGTTAGGGAATATCTCTTGGAGGAGATGTGCTTCCTTCAATTAGGCTTTGAAGGTGAGGAGAGTAATTGTCAGATGAGAAGAGGGAGGGCATTCCAGGCCAGAGGCAGGATGTGGAAGAGAGGTCAGTGATACGATAGATGAGATTGAGATATGGTGAGAAGATTGGCATTAGAGGAGTGAAGTGTGCAGGCTGGGTTGTAGTAGGAGAGTAGCTAGGTGAGGTAGGAGGGGGAAAGGTGATTGAGTGATTCTGTGCAATACGACTCTCAAATCTACACTTCCAGCCCAGACCCACTCTCCACAGTCATATTTCCCGCACCTGCTGCCCTCTCCCTTGACCTTGTCAGCCACGGTCATAAACTGGGGCTGTGATCTTGGACTAGCCTAGTGGAAAGACCATGGGCCTGGGAGTCAGAAGACCTGAATTCTAATCCCAGCTCAGCCAGTTATCTGTTGTGTGACCTTGGGCAAGTCATTTAACTGCTCTGTGCCTGTTACCTCAGCCGTAAAATGGGGATTAGGACTGTGAACCCTATATGGGCTCACATGGACTGTGTTCAACCTGATTACCTTGTATCTACCCCAGCGCTTAAAATAGCGCCTGGCTCAAGAAAGTGCTTAACAAATACAGCTTTTCTTCTTTTGAAAAAGTGGCCCTTAGAAAGCCTTCCAAGCAATTGCAATCACCATAGTGCACTGTCCCATAATAACAATAACAATAATAATAATGGCATTTGTTAAGCACTTATTATGTGCAAAGCACTGTTCTAAGCGCTGGGGGGGTACAAGGTGATCAGGTTGTCCCACATGGGGCTCACGGTCTTAATCCATATTTTACAGATGAGGTAACTGAGGCTCAGAGAAGTTAAGTGACTTGCCCAAGGTCACACAGCAGACCCATCCACTCAACCACACAGCCACAGTGGCCTCTCCCAGAATGGCACCCCAACTTTGTAGTTAGAGAAATGGAAGCTCAGAGAGACTCCTGAATTCCCAGAACTGAAGGCTGCCATCATTCCTGAAAAGACTGAGCATGTAGGAGGCTCAAAAAACACCTTCCCTGTCAGTTGGGTTCTGAGGTCTCTGCAAAGGCCGGTGGGTAACTCTGGATTGACATTGGTACAAAAAGTGATGTGATCTGGATTCTCTGGGAGAAAATTATTTTCTTCAAGGCTTCTGGGACACCCTGATATCCAATGAACCCTGCTAAAACTGGGATGGGTGTGGAATGAACCCTGCTAAAACTGGGATGGGTGTGGAAAAACTCAGTGGTGAGAAGAGTTCTCAGATGCCCTCAGCACCATCAGCAAGGTGGAAAGGTCTCTTTTAGCTACTAGATCTTCATGGGAAAGATCTGTCTGGTGCATTTTCCCGAATCTTCTCTGCCAAAGAAGCAGAGTGGCCTAATGGAAAGAGCACGGGCCCGGGAATCAGAGAACCTGGGTTCGAATCATGACTCTGCCAAATGCTTGCTGTGACCTTGGGCAAAGCACTTAACTTCTCTGTACCTGTTTCCCCAACTGCAAAATGGGGGTTCAATACCTGTTCACCCTTCTACTTAGTTTGTGAGCTCCATTTGGGGCAAGGACCGTGTCCAACCTGATGAACTTGTATCTACCCCAGCGCTTAGAACAGTGCTTGACACATAGTAAGTGCTCAACAAAAACTAAAAAAAAATAATTTTCAAAGATACCGCAGAGTCAGGGAGCAGGTTGGTCACAATTTCCCATTAAGCCATAAGATCCTCTTTTAAATGGTGTGTTTCCATGTTCCCATCCTTTGTGTGCATATAGTTAAGCTTGTGTCTTTCCTGGTTCACCCTCTTTAGGCTTATGGGGTTCTTCCTCTGTAATTACTCTGAATGCCTAGTTCAACACTCTCTGTCTGGGGTCCAGGCTCAGAGCTGTGTGCTGACAGAGAGGGGTCATGGGGCCATGGCCGGCTGGGACGAAGATGAAACGGATGTCAGCAATGGGGAAGTTACAAGCTAATATAGAGAAGTAGCATGGCTTAGTGGAAAGAGCACTGGCTTGGGATTCAGAGGTCATGGGTTCTAAACCCGGCCCCGCCACTTGTCAGCTATGTGACTTTGGGCAAGTCACTTAACTTCTCTGTGCCTCAGTTACTTTATCTTTAAAATGGGGATTAAGACTGTGAGCCCCACCTGGGACAACCTGATAACCTTGTATCTATCCCAATGCTTATAACAGTGCTCGGCACATGTAAGTACTTAACAAATACCATTATTATTAGTATTATTATTATTAATTATTGTTAATACTAATAATAATAATCAGTTTGGACATGCTCAGAGAAGTTCAATGACTTGCCCAAAGTCACACAGCAGACAAGTGGCAGAGCTGGGATTAGAATCCAGGTCCTCTGAGTCCCAGGTACAATCTGTCTGAGTCCCATGGACCTTTCCCTGCCTCTTCCTTCTCTGTTTCTTCCAGGAGGGTAACATAATCTCACCCACACACACACACACTCCCACCCCCACTCCATCCAGAACATAATCTCATCCCCCCCCCGCCCACACACACACACACACACTCCCACCCCCACTCCATCCAGTCTGGTCTGTCTATATTATTTTTATAGGTATTTGTTAATCACTTACTATGTGCCAGGAACCGTATTAAGTGCTGGGGTAGCTGCAGATAATCAGTTTGGACACAATCCCTGTCCCACATAGGCTTCACAGCCTTAATCCCCATTTAACAGATGGGGGAACTAAGGCCCGGAGAACTGAAGTGACTTGCCCAAGGTAACACAGCAGACGAGTGGTGAAGTTGGGATTAGAACCCAGGTCCTCTGACTCCCAGGCTTGTGCTCTTTCCACTAGGCCATGCTGCTTCTTGAGGTCTCTGTCAAGCACCTGCAAAGACCTCTGAAGGCGAAGAACGTCACTGCTCTTTCCCTGCCACTAGCACTCCACTGTTTCCTTTCCAAGGAACTTGCAGCTCAGAACTATTAGAACACTGCTGGAGCCGGATTTGGTTCCTCAGATACAATTTGGGGCCATCTCCTCATTTACTCTGCTTCCTGATTTATCACAACCCCTCAAGAGCTGATTATCCAACTGATGGATTGTGGGAGCAGCATGGCTTAGTGGAAAGAGCATGGGCTTGGGAGTCACAGGTTGTAGGTCACAGGTTATTTTACTTGTTCATATCTATTCTATTTATTTTATTTTGTTAATATGTTTTGTTTTGTTCTCTGTCTCCCCCTTCTAGACTGTGAGCCCACTGTTGGGTAGCGATCGTCTTTAAATGTTGCCAACTTGTACTTCCCAAGTGCTTAGTACAGTGCTCTGCACACAGTAAGCGCTCAATAAATATGATTGATTGATTGATTGACTGATTGTGGGTTCTAATCCCAGCTCTGACACTTATCAGCTGTGTGACTTTGGGCAAGTCACTTAACTTCCCTGGACCTCAGTTACCTCATCTGTATAATGGGGATTAAGACTGTGAGCCCCACATGGGACAACCTGATTACTTTGTATCTACCCCATCACTTAGAACATTCATTCATTCAGTCGTATTATTGAGCACTTACCGTGTGCAGAGCACTGTACTAAGCGCTTGGGAAGTACAAATTGGCAACATATAGAGACGGTCCCTACCCAACAGTGGGCTCACAGTCTAGAAGGGGGAGACAGACAACAAAACAAAACATATTAACAAAATAAAATGAATAGAATAAATATGTACAAATAAAATAGAGTAATAAATACATACAAACATATATACATATATACAGGTGCTGTGGGGAGGGGAAAGAGGTAAGGCAGGGGGATGGAGAGGGGGAAGAAGGGGAAAGGAAGGAGGGGGCTCAGTCTGGGAAGGCCTCCTGGAGGAGGTGAGCTCTCAGTAGGGCCTTGAAGGGAGGAAGAGAGTTAGCTTGGCAGATGTGGGGAGGGAGGGCATTCCAGGCCAGGGCGATGATGTGGGCCGGGGGTCGATGGTGGGATGGGTGAGAACGAGGCACGGTGAGGAGATTAGTGGCAGAGGAGTGGAGGGTGTGGGTTGGGCTGTAGAAGGAGAGAAGGGAGGTGACGTAGCAGGGGGCGAGGTGATGGAGAGCCTTGAAGCCCAGGGTGAGGAGTTTCTGCCTGATAAGGCGAGGGTGAGGAGTTTGGCACATGGTAAGCACTTAACAAATACCATCATCATCATCATCTTGGCCCCCTTATCTTTCCCTTCTTGGCCCTCATACCTACCCTGCTGCTGATCTCTGCCCTGCTCTTTGGTGTCTCCACTAGGGGATGAGTCGGGAGCCAGACCCCACAGGAGCCTCACCCTGGACTAGAGAAACAGCATGGTGTATTGGATAGAGCACAGGACTGGAAGTCAGAAGATCATGGGTTCTAATCCCGTCTCTGCCACTTGTCTGCTATGTGACCTTGGCCAAGTCATTTCACTTCTCTGTGCCTCAGTTACCTCATCTCATCTGTAAAATAGGAATTAAGACTGTGAGCCCTTTGAGGGACAGGGACTGTGTCCAACCAGACTATCTTGTATCCACTCCAGCATTTAGTACAGTACCTAGACCATAATAAACACTTAAATAACATAACTATTATTAGCAAGGACCATCCAAAAATATCAGTGCAGTACATCCCTTAAAGCAGGGCCCATGGTGGGAGGCAAAAATACAAAAATGCTCCACACTTACCTCTGCCCTTGCAGACTGCCAGTCATGCCTCATTTTCCTCATCTGTAAAATGGGGATTAAGAGTGTGAGCCTCATGTGGGACAGGCACTGTGTCCAACCTGATTACCTTGTATCTACCCCAGTGCTTAGTACAGCGCTTAACAAATACCATAATTATTATTGTTATTATTATTATTATTATTATTATTATTATTATTATTATTATTATTTCATTGCTTCTGTGGGCTACAAAGTGACTTGCCCAGATCACACAGCAGACAAGTGGAGAATCTGGAATTAGAATCCATGTCCTTCTGACTCCCAGACCTAAGACATGCTGTTTCTCAATGATAATAATCATTTTTATTACTATTATTATCATCATCATCAGCCAGCAGGTGAAACACACAGGTAGCACAACCTGCAGCAAAAATGTTTTTGTTACTGGGCTGCCAGCATTTCAGAGCAGGCCAGTGCTACCAGTAATCACATTGCTTCTGTGGGCTGTGGGCTACATGCAGTAGTTTCATCCTCACCTGGCCTTCAATCCCCTCCTTTCTGAGGGCAATGGGAGACACTGGGAAGCAGCTTCTGGCTGAGGGAGGATGGGAGCCCAAGATGGATAGAGTCGAGCCAGTAGCTCCACCTTTAAAATGCCCCCTCTCCACCTCACCCAGTGGGGGCCTTTCTACAGGGAGGAAATATATAAATCTAAAATCCCTTAAACTCATGCTCATCACTTCCAAGCTTGTTTGAGGGCTGCTGGTGAGAACTGTGGTGGTCAGGTGGGGGGGTGGGGAGGAATAAAACACAAAAGATAATTTAAGCAATGTGGACTCCACACAGCACTTGAGGCATTTCTGAGAAAGGGAGGTGGGTGGATGGGAGGGAGGGAGGGGAGAGAGACAGAAAAAACAGGGAGAGGCAAGGCAAGGGACTGAGAGAGTAAGAAAGAGGTAGAAGAGAGAAAGAGAAAAAAACAGTGAGAAAAATAAACTGAGGGAGAAGATGGAGAGAGAGAGAGAGAGAGAGAGAGAGAGAGAGAGAGAGACCTTGATAGTATTACATCTTGATCAAGGAATGACTGATAATATTCTGGCGAACCATCTTTCAAGCCCCTTGTTGGATGACAATTCTCGGCCCCTATCCCACATCCATTATCAGCTTCCCTCCCTGAGGCAAGAGCATCAATAACACATCCTCTTCCTGTTGGTGCTGCATCCCCCTTCTGTGGAGCAGAGAGAATCCTGCAGAGGGCCAGTGGCCATTTCCCATCCAGAACATCATTCTGGCCCACCAGCCTTCCACGGCGCTCCCTGGAAGTGATGACCAGCCCAGCCATCTCCTCTGACTTTGCTCTGAGGTTAGAGTCACCTCATTCGCCTCCATTCACCTTCAGGGAAAATTTCCCTGCCACTTAGGACCAGCTCCAGTTTCTCTGGGTGTTTTTCTGGGGGTGTTGGGGATTTTGGGAGAGTTTTTTTGTTTTTGCTTTAATTAATAGAAGGACTGAACTTCCCCATTCAGGCTGGTTCTTCCAAGAGGCCTAACAGTTTGAATTTGAATGCAAACATCTTCCGACATCTGTTGCCATAATTTGGTTGGATTAACTGTCTAGTTTGCTGGGCCATCTGGCATGCTCCGCCAGCCCTGTCGCCGGCTCCTCGCCCCACTGGCAGCGACAAGCCCTGGGTTCTGGCAGGTGAGGGTGGAAGGTCCTAGCTCAGAGCCCAAATCCTCCCCATGCCAGGGCCTGAGACTGACGAGCCAGCTGACCCCACCAGCCTGAATGACCTCCAGCCTGGGTTCCGTGAGCGACCCCCAAAGAGATGAGAGACAGGTGCCGTCTCAGGGTAGGCAGTGCAGGCATTCAAAATCCAGCTGCGCTCCTGGATGACCATGTGGCTGTAAGACAAACAACCCACCTCCCCGAGCCTATGTCTCTTCCTAAGCAGATTGGGTTGCCCTTTCTACTTGGACTGTGAGTCCCATGGGGGATAGGGACTGTGTCCAACCTGGTTGCCTTGTATCTACTCTAGCACTTAGTACAGTGCTTGTCACACAGTAAGTGCTTAACAGACACCACATGTATTATTATTTTTAATGGTATTTGTTAAATGTTTATTATGTGCCAGTCCCTGGGTTAGATACAAGCTAATCAGGTTAGATACAGTCCATGTCCCACATGGCTCTCACATCCCCATTTTACAGATGAGGTAGCTGAAGCCCAGAGAAGTGAAGTGACTTGTTCAAGATCACACAGCAGACACGCGGGGAATTTGGAATTGGAACCCAGGTCCTTCTGACTTCCAGGTCCATGCTCGACTCACTAAATCAGGCTGCTTCTCAATGATAATTAATAACAATGTTGCTTTTTATTAAGCGCTTACTATGTGCAAAGCACTGTTCTAAGTGCTGGGGAGGTTACAAGGTGATCAGGTTGCCCCACGGGGGGCTCGCAGTCTTCATCCCCATTTTACAGATGAGGTCACTGAGGCCCAGAGAAGTGAAGTGAAGTGACTTGCCCAAAGTCACACAGCTGACAATTGGCAGTGATGGGATTTGAACCCATGACCTCTGACTCCAAAGCCCAGGCTCTTTCCACTGAGCCACGCTGCTTCAATATTATTATTATTACTATTATTATCATCATCAGCCAGCAGGTGAAATGCTTGGATAGCCCGACCTGAAGCAAGAGCAGCCCGTTTACTGGGCCAGAAGCATTTCGGAGCAGGCCAGTGTTCCTGGTTGTCACGTGATGCGTCTGGGTGATTGAGCCCTCCAGAAAAAGGCACTATTGCCAGCTTCTCCTGTAAAAACCGCTCCAAGTTCCCCAGATGCAATAGCTGAACACATGCGCATAATCAACATCCAGATGTGAAAAGTAAGTCCATTTAACACCTGTAACTTATGCCAGGAGATGGTGGGGAGGGTAGGTGGAAGAGAAGAGGGGGGGTGCTGGGAGGCTGTTGGGGAAAGAGGTCCATTTCATCAGAAGCTGCGAATAAAGCTATGCCAGTTAATGGAAAACCTGTTTCTAATTGCTTGACATATAATAGATCTACCTTCAACCACCTGAGGCCACAAGGATCCCATTCAAAACCCTGCTTCCCAGCTTACACCTAAGCCTTTCATGTTTTATTAGAGCACTGCAGATTTCATTTCCATTTATGTGGGAAGAGAATGGATGGCTAGGGGTTTGAGAGCCATTCTCAGACTGACTTTTACTTAGAAAGGGGTGGCTTTGACAAAGAACCACCAACTCCAACGAGAGTCACATCTGTCTATGGTTTGGGCGGGGGGGGGGAACATTCAGCAGAGAGGTGCTGACCCTTGGGGAGCCCCTATACTCTTTCTCTCTCCCCCACCCCTCCTCCCAAGCTGACATCCCAATGCCTGTACAGGACAGAACTCAGGTCCCAGCTCCCTCTCAAAATCTACCCAACCCTAACGTCCTGTAGATAATAATAATTATGGTATTTGTCAACCGATGAAGGGAGAAGAATGGGAATAAGGGGAAAGGAAGAGAGCATTTTGTCAAATAGTATCAGAAAAATGGCAAAGACTTTGCCTCCTCAATTGTCTGCTCCTAAGCATCTAGTTCAGTACTCTGGGTGCTCAATAAATGTTATTGTGAGGAGGAAGAGGAGACTAAGGAAATGATGAAGGTGACGTGGCACAAACTTTGAGGCTGCCCATAGTAAAGGATGAGAATCAGTGTGATCTAGCAGATAGAGTTTGGGAGTGGGAGCCAAAAGGACCTGAGTTCTAATGCCAACTCTGCCACTGGTTTGTTGTGTGACTTTGGGCAAGTCACTTAACTTCTCTGTGCCTCCGCTACCTTATCTGTAAAGTACAGATTAAGACTCTGAGCCCTATTTGGGACATGGACCGTGTCCAATCTGATTAGCTTGTATCTACCCCAGTGCTCAGTACAGTGCCTGGCACAGAGTAAGTGCTTAACAAATACCATTAAAGAAAAAGAAAGTACTGACTGAAGTAGAAACTTACTGAAGACTCAACAGCCAAACAAGCCCTGAAGAGGGCTAGAAAAGAACATTTTTGGGAATAGTGGTCACCCTTGGAATAGGAAGAGATTGTAAACTTATTGAGGGCAGATAATGTATTTTTGTCTATTGTTTCCTCCCAGCCAATACTCATTAAATAGTGTTGCTGATGAAAAATAATTCACTGATGACATAAAAATGGTGATAATTTGGAAGTTGGAAAAAAGCAACATCCATGGCCAAGGATCTAGTGACTACTCTGTTTCAGAAATAGGAGAGGGTTTCTGGGGAGCAGAGACCCGGATGCTGTGGCACTCAGAATGTAAACGTATTCTGGCTAGATTATGCCCCAAAGAGCAGGAGGTTGGCATACTGCTTATGCATTTTAAGAGGAGTGTTGGAGCTTGCAAAAGGAGGGAGATGGACGGGCTGCCTGGCCAGTTCAAGGGGCAAAATCTGAAACCAAGCAGATGCTGGTCCCTCCCCAGACAAATGTTCCTAATAAAAAGAAATGAGAGAGTGAGAAAAGGAGAAGCAGCATTGCCTAATGGATAGAGCCCAGGCCTGGGAATCAGAAGGACCTGGGTTCTGATTTTGGCTCCACCACTTGTCTGCTGTATGACTTTGGACCAGTCATTTCACTTCTATGTGCTTCAGTTATCTCATTTCTTTAATGGGAATTGAGAATATGGCCTCTATGTGGGACACAGACTGTAGCAACCTGATTATCCTGTATCTACCCCAGCGCTTATAGTACAGTGCTTAACACGTAGTAAGTGTTTAACAAATACCATAAAAAAAGAGAAAATTGCCAGTAAGGTACTTTGAGCTCCTCAGAACACAATGTTTTATAATCACACTGTGATTTATTAAACACTTATTAGGTACCAAGCAAAGGGTAGATACAAAATGATCAGATGAAATAACTCAATAATAATTGTATTTATTAGGGGCCTAATACATGCCCAGCATTGTGCTATCTTGTCTCACAGGAGACTCACAACCTAAGAGGTAGGGAGAGGAGATTTCCAATTCTCTATTTTACAGATGAGGAGACTGAGGCACTAAGGGGTTCTGTGACTTACTCCAAGTCATCCAGCAGGCCAGTGGTCAAACTGGGGCTAGAATCTGGGTCTCCACCCTCCCAGGCATGTGCTCTCTGTACTAGACCACACTGCCTCTTGATAAAGCGTAACCCTCGTACCTGACTGACGCTATCTCAGCTGGCTTCCAGACCCAGCTCTCTTCCCATGTCGCCTTCCTGCCCCTGGCCAACACCTCTCAAGTCTCCAGCTCACAGCTCAGTCCAAACCTTCCAAATTCAGGCCTCCAGAAGTCGAGCAGCTTCTCGTAGCTGGTGCTTAACTTTTTTTTCCCTGTTATTTAAATGATTTTAAACATGAAACTAGGCCAGGAAAGGGGGTAGCATTGTTTTAATAATTAGCAATTATGATCGCTGCAATATTAATTGCATATTTCCATAGCAAACACACCCCTGGAGGGAAGAAGTGAGCGGTGGTTAGAGACCGCCGAAGCCTAAAACTGGAATTCCTTAGAACAAAAACGGAGAGAGAATGAACTTCTTCCATTTGAGTAAATTACTACAGGGATTGCATCGGCTCCTCTAATTAGCCCTGCTCTGAGCGGGCATTGACTGGTCTGTAGCCCATCAATTATTCAACGCTGCTTTTCCTTATTTTCCTGGACTTTCTTTTTTAGGTGAAAGGAGATGTTCTCTGCTGGAACCTGTGGGTTTCTGTACCACACCCAGAGTCCTGCAAGGCCCAGCTTTCCGGCTCTGTGGCCTGAGAACAACTGGCCTCCCAGCTCCTAGCTCGAACCTCCTGACTCCTGGCTCCTGACTTCTAGGTCCTGATTCATGACTCCTAGCTTCTGTCTCCTGTCTCCTAGCTCTTGACTCCTAGCTTCTGCCTCCTGACTCTTGACTCCTGGATCCTGTCTCTCAGGTCCTGATTCCAAGATCCTGATTCATAGCTCCTGACTCCTGGCTCCTGACTCTTAGCTCCTACCTCCTTGAAGGCCTAGTCAGGACCCAATATGACTTTGATCTGGATTTGAGGATTTGTTTTTTAAGCCAAAGCCAGTACTGTACTTGTCATTCTGTGGGACAGATCTTAGAGGGAGAAGGAAGAGAAGAAGAAAGAGGAGGTAGATAGAGAAAAGGATAAAGAGGAGGAGAAGAGAAGGGCTGGATCTAGGTGAACTGCTGATGCAGAAGGTATTCCTGACCCGCAAGGAGCAACTCTCCATTAAACACAATCTGGAGGTCATGCAACATTAACAAAAAACATTATTTAGACCCTCTTACAGGAATAATACTAATTATATTTATTAAGCGCTTACTATTAGCCCCACATTGTGGTAGTTACAAGGATCAGCTCAGACACATGGGGCAAACCTGGGACTCATACTCTTAGAAGGATAGAGAACACAGGTATTTTATCCCCATTTTGCAGATGAAGAAACTGAGACCCAGAGAATTTGTGACCAAGGTCACCCAGCAGGAAAATGGAAGATCTGGGATTAGAATCAAAGTCTCCTGACTCCCAGTCCAGGGCTCTTTCCACTAGGCCATGCGGCTTCTCCAGAAATCCATGGAACCTAGAATTTGTGACCAGGGGGAGCCCTGACCCCATTTCACTTGGCTCCTTACCTGTTGGATTCCTCTCCCCAGTGTCAATAAGCAGGGACTTCGCTTGTGAGGCTGGGGCTCAGTGGAAAGAGATGAGGCAGAGGAGGCTGGATGCTAAAAATTAAAGTACTAAACATGAAAGCACTGATGCCGTATAGTTCCTGACAGGAGACGGACCGACTGTAAGCCAGATAAATGGTCATCCTAGTGCGAGCTCATGGCTCTGTGGTCAGTCAAGAGATAGAAATGGGTAGCCAAGAGAGGCAGCCTAGTCCAATGGTCTGAGTGTCAGAGACCTGAGTTCTGCTGTTAATGCTTGCATAGTGCTGAATGACCTTAGGCAAGTTTCTGGACTGTGAGCCTAGTTGTCTCTAGACTGTGAGCTCGTCATGGGCAGGGAATGTGTCTGTATATTGTTATATCATACTCACACAAGTGCTTAGTCCAGTGTTTTGCACACAGTAAGTGCTCAATATATACAATTGAACGAATGAAGTGAATTTACCCCTCCCTGTGCCTCATTTCCCTTGTCTGTAAAATAGAGTAGATCCTTCGCTTCCTCTTAGACTTTGGAATAGTTTATGTCTCATCTAGTTATTTTATATCTAACCCAACACTGGACAAATAGGAAATGCCAGGATAATGATTCAGTGGCCATTTTCCTCTTGGTGGTTGAGGCATATTGAGTTCAGGGCCATGGGATACTGAACAGAACCAAACCAAACAGACTGGGGGTAGGTCAGGGGGGCCAGAACCAGAATGGGCTGGGGCTCCCTGATCCACTCCACTCCGAGTGGCTAATGGAATGCCCTGGTCCTACTGGGACTAAACTGGTAGTGGGACCTTCCCTGCCCTGGGAAAGGATATCAATCAGTCAATCAATCAATGTATTTATTGAGTGCTTATTGTGTGCAGAGCCCTATACAAAGCACTTTGGAGAATACAAGACAACAGAGTTGGTAGACACATTCCCTGTCCTTGACAAGCTTATACTCTAGAGGAGGAATTATCACTTCACTTCTCTGTGTCTCAGTCACCTCATCTGTAAAATGGGGATTGAGACTGTGAGCCCCACATGGGACAGGGACTGTGTCCAACCCAATTTGCTTGTATCCGCCCCAGTGCTTCATACAGTGTCTGGCACATACTAAGCGCTCAACAAATACCATAATTATTATTATTATTATTATTATGAATAAATAAATTGCAGACCTGTACGTAAGTGCTGTGCGGATGAGGGTAGAATGAATGTCAAGTGCTTAAAGGGTACAGCTCCAAGTGCAGAACAACACAGAAGGGAAATGGAGTAGGGAAAAAGGGGAATTAATGAGGGAAGAGGGAGTAACTAAGGTTATGGTCAATCAATCAATAATATTTAGTGAGCACTTTGTGTGTGCAGAGCACTGTAGCAAGCCCTAGGGAGAGAACAATTGAACTGTTAACCAAACTCAAGGAGTCTACAGTCTAGTAGTGGAGGCATGTGTTGACAGAAATTTCGGATAGGATTCCATCACTGCTCCTCAGGTCTTACATACACCTTGAGGTCCAAGAAGGATCCAGGCCCCTAAAGCCCCAATCAGAAAGTTCCACATCTTCCGCCTTCCACCCAGAGACCTCTTAAATAAATATGACTGACTGAATGAATACTTATTGACATTAATGTCTGTCTCCCCCTGTGGACTGTAAGCTCATTGTGGGAAGGGAAAGTGTCTACCAACTTTGTTGTATTGCACTCTCCCAAGGGTTTAGTACAGTGCTCTGCACACAGAACGTGCTCAATAAATACCACTGATGATGATGATCTCAGAGATAGTTTATCTCTGATTCAAGGATTCAGGAGAATTCACTGGATCCCAAGATTCAGTGGAATCTGAAACACAAGGAAGAACCAGTGGAGGTGACCTATTGTGCAAGCTTCCTGGCATTCCCAGAGAGCATGGAGAGAGGATAAGTGGGTTGATCAGGATTTTATGCGAGGTGATAGAGTTGCCGTTCACTGAGTGCCCACTTAAAGCACAGGAACAGCTACTGATTCATCCAGTCATTGCTGTGCTAACACATGCCTTCATTATGCGATTTGGCTAGGACATGACAGAAGAAGAAGAGACTATAATTGGTTAGAACTAGATGGGGCTCTGCCAGGAATGCTGTCTCTGGCTGGTGACACGATCCTGTAGAAATCATGTTGTCAGTTCTTCATTAGCAAAGCAACGTGGCTCAGTGGAAAGAGCCCGGGCTTTGGAGTCAGAGGTCATGGGTTCAAATCCAGATTCCGCTAATTGTCAGCTGTGTGACTTTGGGCAAGTCACTTCATTTCTCTGTGCCTCAGTTACCTTATCTGTAAAATGGGGATGAAGACTGTGAGCCTCCCATGGGACAACCTGATCACCTTTTAACCTCCCCAGTGCTTAGAACAGTGCTTTGCACATAGTAAGCACTTAATAAATGTCATTATTATTATTATTATTAGTCTTACAGAGGGAACCAATATCAAGAATGTAAAATTCATTATTCGCTGGAAAGTGACGTTTGGCAGTGCAAGTTGGTTCCAGTGAGGTGCTAATGACCGCTGATGAGTGTCAGAATCCAGTCAAGTAGAGTGGTTCCCTTCTGACTTGAGCCTTTAAAGTTTGCAACAAGCTTTTTTGCCTATCACAGCTTTCCTGAATTTCACCCTGTGTGATACTATTTCAATTTCTTTGGACCACATTCCCCTTTACCTTTTGTTTCCTCCAAGACAATCATAGTAATCATTGTATTTGTTAAGTGCTTACTATGTGCCAAGCACTGTTCTAAGCCCTGGGGTAGTTAAGTTAAATCAGGTTAGACACAGTCCCTGTCCCAAATGGGGCTCACACTCTAAATCCCCATTTTACAGAGGAGGGAAATGCGGCCCAGAGAAGTGAAGTGACTTGCCCAAGGTCACACAGCAGACATGTGGCAGAGCCAGGATTAGAACCCAGGTCCTTCTAACTTGCAGGCCCATGGTCTATCCACTACACAACACTGCTAAACAATCGTAGCCCCAGCACAATTTGGAGGTCACACAGGAGAAGGCAGGAAGCCAGCTGCTGTGTTCTAGTAAAAAAGCCTGGGTGTGTTTATTTATTGTTATTATTATTATTATTATTATCATCATTGTTATTAATGTCTGCTTCCCCCTCTCGACTTTAGGCTCATTCTGGGCAGAGAATATCTAACAATGCCGTTATCTTGTAATAATAATAGTAATTATGGTATTTGTTTAGTGCTAAGTGTCAAGCACTGTTCTCTCCCATACACACTGTCCGGTGCTTTACACACAGCATGTGCTCAATAAATACCATCGATTGATTGATTAGCTATGCCAGCCAGGCCTTGCCAACCTCCTTCCAATGGAGGTGGCTGGTTGGGAAAGGAACATCAGGAAGCAGCCTGAGCAAGAGCCCAGCAAACCTGAAGCCAGTTCCCTCACTGACTAGCCCAGAATGTCTGACAATTAAGTGGATAGGGCATGGACCTAGGAGTCAGAAGGTTGTGGGTTCTAATCCCAGCTCTGTCGTTTGTCTGCTGTAGGACCTTGGGCAAGTCACTTTGTGTCTCTGTGCCTCAGTTACCTCATCTGTAAAGTGGGGATTAAGACTGTTAGCCCCTTGTGGGACGTGGACTGTGTCCAACTTGATTAGCTTCTATCTACCCTAGTGCTTAGAACAGTGCTTGACACAGAGCAAGGGCTTAACAAATGCCATCATTATTACTAATTCCTTATCTTCCCTCCCAAACCCTGCCCTCTCCCTGACTTTCCCATCACTGTTGACGGCACTACCAACCTTCCCGTCTCACAAGCCCATATCCTTGGTGTCATCCTTGACTCCACTCTCTTGTTCACCCCTCACATCCAATCTGTCACCAAAACCTGCCAGTCTCACCTCCATAATATCGCCAAGATCTGCCCTTTCCTCTCCATCCAAACTGCTACCCTCCTTGTTCAATCTCTCATCCTATCCTGACTGGATTACTGCATCAGCCTCCTCTCTGATCTCCCATCCTCCTGTCTCTCACCACTTCAATCTATACTTCACGCTGCTGCCCGGATTGTCTTTGTGCAGAAACACTCTGGGCATGTTACTCCCCTCCTCAAAAATCTCCAGTGGCTACCAATCAACCTAAGCATCAGGCAGAAACTCCTCACCCTTGGCTTCAAGGCTGTCCATCACCTCGTCCCCGCCTACCTCACCTCCCTTCTCTCCTTCTCCAGCCCAGCCCACACCCTCTGCTCCTCTGCCACTAACCTCCTCACTGTGCCTCGTTCTTGCTTTTCCCAACGTCGACCCCCAGCCCACATCCTCCCCCTGGCCTGGAATGCCCTCCCTCTGCACATCTGCCAAGCTAGCTCACTTCCTCCCTTCAAAGCCCTACTGAGAGCTCACCTCCTTCAGGAGGCCTTCCCAGACTGAGCTCCCTCCTTCCTCTCCCCCTCCTCCCCCTCCCCATTCCCCTGCCTTACCTCCTTCCCTTCCCCACAGCACCTATATATATATATATGTTTGTACATATTTATTACTCTTGTACATATTTATTCTATTTATTTTATTTTGTTAATATGTTTTGTTTTGTTGTTTGTCTCTCCCTTCTGGACTGTGAGCCCACTGTTGGGTAGGGACCATCTCTATATTTGTTGCCAACTTGTACTTCCCAAGCGCTTAGTACAGTGCTCTGCACACAGTAAGCACTCAATAAATACGACTGAATGAATGAATGAATATCAGTTCCCCTGCTGAAAGGAAGGGATGGTGTCGGAACATGCACATTTCAGACACTGTAATGGCATGAACAGTTTTTTGATTAAATAATTGTATTATTGTTTTCAATTTCAATTCATTCCTCTTCTCCCAGAATGGGCATTTCATCACTTCCACATAGTCTCAGACCTCCCTCCGGTCCCTCCTCCCAAAACTGAGGAGTACCTTATGCACAAATTGTTCTCCTCTGTTGCTTCCCACTACAATTAATTCAGTTTAATGCTTGTCTCTCCTGCCAGAGTTTAAGCTCCCTGAGAGCAGAGATCAGGTCTACTAAATTCTACTGTACTCTTCCAAGCTGCTCTGCACTGAGCAGCTGCTCAATACATAACACTGATTAATTGATTGATCTCATCATGTAAAAAGTAAAGGGTAGCAATAAATTCAAAACAATCAATCTTCCCACTGGAAATGATCCTTTGAGATCAGTGACCTAGAATCAGGTCCATGATTTCATACTGAAATGGTAATTCCCTCTGGGAAGGCTTCTGACATCTTGGGAAGCTTTCAGAAAATAGCTATTATTTTAATTACTTTGGAACCATCAATCAATGGTATTTATTGAGTGCTTTCTATGTGCAGAGTACTGTACTAAGCACTTGGGAGAGTACAATATAACAGAGTTGGTATACACCTTCCCTGCCCTCAGTGACCTTATGGTCCAGAGGGAACTGTAAAACCATATTTCTCCTCACTGTTGTGTACAACGGTAGCCAAAACACAATTTAGAGCAGGGAGGAGGAGGCAGGAAGGAATGTGCAGGCAGTTTTCCCAACCCTCGATGGGACAAAGTGAGGACCTGACACTAGTCCCGTTTGTGACAGGAAAACTAGCATCCGGTCCCTGTCCCCTGGCTCTGTCTTTTGGGCAGAAGGGGGGTCGTTCCCATCCAACACTCATTCAGAGACCTCATCGTCAGAACCAGAGTGTGGCCAGGGCAGCCCTTGGGCTTTTGGGGGTTCTGATCAATCAATTAATCCTATTTATTTAGCACAAAGCACTGTACTAAGCGCTTCAGAGAGTAACCATAACAGAGTTGGTAGACACGTTCCCTGCCCACAATGAGCTTACGACCTCGAGCCGACAGCCCCGAGAAAGTCCAAGGAACCGAATCTGCAGCCCCCGTCACTCAGCCTGAGACAATCGATTCCTCTTCCCACTGTACCTATTCAAACAGTTCCGACTGTTTTATCCACTGTAAAAGGTACCTCAAACAGAAATTCATTCATCAATCAATCAATCAATGGTATTTATTGAGTGCTTATTGCGTGCAGAGCCTTGTACTAAACACTTGGGAGCGTATGATACAACAGAGTTGGTAGACACCTTCCTTGTCTACCAGGAGCCCCTTCACCATCAATTTTGAAGCACTTGATCCCCTTTTTATAGATGCAGAACTGAATGCACAGGAAGACTAAGGGAATACCCCAAGATGACCCCGCAGGCAGGTGGTGGAGCCTAGATTCGAACCCAGATCCTCTGATTCCCAGACTTGTACTCTTTCCTCTAGGTCATGATGCTTCTCTCCGTCAAGTGCTGAGCCCTCCTTCAAAATGATCCCACAGCCTTCTTCTCCTTGGTTCAGATCCTGCTTCCCTCCACAGGCCCATCTCCTCCATCTTCCTCCTCTCTGCTCCTGGCCAGTACCAATGGATTGTAGTATGGATTCTCAGACTTTTCATCTCACTTCAAGGGCTTAGCATACAGTAAGCGTTCAATAAATACGATTGAATGAACTTCAATCAATCAGTGGTTTTTACTGAGTGCTTACTGTATGTGTACTCCCCCAAGCATTTAGTACGATGATCTGTACACAGTAAGTGCTCAATAAATATGATTTATCGATTGCAGAGCAATGTACTAAGCTCTTGGGAGCATACAATATGACAGAATTGGTAAACATGCTCTAGGTTGTTTTTTTTGTTTTGTTTTTTAATTGTATTTGTTAAGTGCTCACAGTGTGGTGGGTTCTGTACTGAGCACTGGGGTAGATACAAGCTAATCACGTTGGACACAGTCCATGTCCCAAGTGGGGCTTCACAATCTTAATCCCTATTTTACAGATGAGGTAACTAAGGCACAGAGAAGTGAAGTGATTTGGCCAAGGTCACATAGCAGAGTGGCAGAGCCAGTATTAGAACCCAAGTCCTTCTGACTCCTGGACCCATGCTCTAACCATTAGGCCACAGTTGCCTGTTCTGGGAACCACCAGTCAATAAATCAATCAGTGGCATTGACTGAGCACTAATGGTGTACAGGACACGTACTAAGTGCTTAAAAGAGTATACTATAACAGAGTTACCCTCTTTGCAGAAGCGGTGATTTCCCCTTTGCTGACCAGTCCTTAGTCAGTCAGTCAATCATATTTATTGAACACTTACTATGTGCAGAGCACTGTACTAAGCACTTGGGAGAGTACAATAAAACAATAAGCAGACACACACATTCCTTGCCCTCAGAAACTTACACTCTAGAAGGGATTACAGTCTGGCAATCTGTAGTTCCTGACTTGGGTGAGATTTCATTTCTACCATTCCAGATGGATGCGAGTTGATCCTCCGATCCCAGGACTCCAGGAGAAGGAAGAGCCCCAGCCTTAGTACAGCCTTAGTACAGTGCTCTGCACACAGTAAGCACCCAATAAATATGATTGAATGAAAGAATGAATGAATGAACACAGCCACTAATGTAACCATCTGAGAATGTGCCTTAGAGATGCTCTGTCTGCACTCACGAGAGGGATCAAAGCTCACCGTCCGTGGCTGCAACTTCTGACACAGAGGACAGCTACCCACACAGAAGTGTAACATTATCTGCATTTCCATGGTCAGAGATGAAGGGCCCATTTTTAAGCTGCAGGGAAGGTATTTGTTTAAAACATAGTGGAGAAAGAAACATAAATTCAGGACTCTGGGCTGAGAATGAATTGGTCCAGGTTCTGATGGCAGGCCCCAACCATGACTCTCCATTTCATTCTTGTAGGAATTTTCCCCCTTGGGAGCCTCAGTTTCCTTTCCTGTAAAATGGGAAGAGTAATGCTTTGAGAATAAACACCACCATCTGCCACCCTAGCAACTTCTTCCCTCCTGGTGGGATGAAATAAGAAAAAATTCAGACCAGGGAAACCATGACCAAGACTGAGGATGAGAAGTTGTTTTATTCTTCTCGTCCAGTGAGCCTGCTTGCCTCTTGGCACAAGGAAACTTCTGACTGGCCATCAGAAAAAAACATGGATTTGATTTCTTCCCTGGTATGGGTATTTTAGATGGGATCTCCTAAAGAAAAAGGAGGTAGTCCGATTAAAACTAAGGAATTCTGCCTGTTTTAACCTGACCAGATTCCCTTCTTGGAGTATCAGCTAAAAGAATCAGAATTCAGACTGTAAGTTCCTTGTGGGCAGGGAACAAGTTTACCAAGTCTGTTGTATGTACTCTCCTAAAAGCTTAGTAGAGTGCTCTATACACTATAAGTGCTTAATAAATACCATTGATGGATTTACTGTAAACTCCTTGAGGGCAGGGACCATAAGGAGTTACTTTATAATGCAACAGGGAAGCATTGTAGTACTGCCTAAAGAAGCAGTGTGGTCTAGTGGAAAAAGCTTGGGCATGGGAATCAGAGGACCTCTGGGTTATAATTCCTGCTCTACTACTTCTTTGCTGTGTGACCTTGGGCAAGTCACTTAACTTCTCTGTGCCTCAGTTATCTCATCTGTAAAATGGGGATTAAGACTATGAGCCCCACGTGGGACATGGACTATGTCCAACTCGATTAGCTTGTATCTACCCTAGCACTTAGTACAGTGCCTGGCACACAGTAAGTGCTTAACAAATATCATAAAATTAGATAAAATTCAATTCAATTAAAAAGTTCCAGAAGGCTCCCAGGAGGGGAGAACATTGAACAGAGCTTCGGTATGGCAGAGAGGAAGGGGGCGGGCATTCTCAGCAGAGTCCCCTCTAGACTGTGAGCTCGTTGTAGGCAGGGAATGTGTCTGTTTTGTTATACTGTACTCACCCTAGCTCTTTGTACAGTGCTCTGCACACAGTAGGTGCTCAATAAATATGATTGAAAGAATGAATGAAGAGATGACCCATGCAGGAAACTCAGAGGAGAACATGGCCCATCCAAGGGGCAGATTGCAAGTTTGTCTGGCTGGAACAGAGAGTGGAGAATTAGTCCAGGTACTGGAAAGAGGAAAATTGGGAAAGAAGGTGGCCAATTGGAACAAAACTTAAAGGCCAAGATTAGGTGATTTAGCCATCTTTTAAAGACATCCCCTTGCAAAGGTGGACAGGCCACCCGACCATCTGCTAGCCACTGAACATGTTTGGGTCAGTCGAGGTGGCGCACTTCCGTGCCGGCGGTCTGCCTGGGCTTCAGGACCCTGGGGCTGGTGATACTGCTCCTTGCGGTCAGGGAATGTGCCTGTTATACTGTTATATTGTACTCTTCCAAGCACTTAGTACGGTTTTCTGCACATAGTAAGTGCTCAAAAAAATACAATTGACTGATTGACCGACTGTGGTAGTCTCAGCACGGCTGGCAGGTAATGCAGATGGACTCTCTTGGCGAGCTAAACGTGACATGAGTGGCCCAAGAAGCTGTTAGCTAGAAAGAGCCATTAGAGTGGATGAGGAAAACACTCTCATCAAGTTGAGGAGACAGAATCCATCTTCTGTTCTGGTTCCGAGATTCACCTGGCTCCAGATCCCTCATCAGGGATCTGATCATATCTTGTTATTTCATTCATTCATTGTCGCATTTACTGAGTGTTTACTGTGCACAGAGCACTGTACTAAGCACTTGGGAGAGTACAATACAACAGTAAACAGACATAGACCCTACCCACAATGAGCTTACTGGCTAAAGGGGGTGGAGACAGACATTAATATAAATAAATTACAGATTTGTACAGAAATACTGTTGGGTTGGGTGGGAGGAAGAACAAAGGAAGCAAGTCAAGGTGATGCTAAGTGAGTGGGAGAAGAGGAAAGTGGGGGCTTGGTCAGGGAAGGCCTATTGGAGGAGATGATCCTCCCTGGAGGACAGGGTTTGGGTGGGGAGACAAGGAGTTCTGTTTTGGACATGTTAAGCTTGAGGTGACGGGAGGACATCCTAGTAGAGATATCTTGAAGGCAGAAGGAGACTTCAGAGAGGGAGAGAGATCAGGGCTGGAGATGTAGATTTGGATATCATACACAATAGTGGAAGCCATGTGAGAAAATGAATTCTCCAAGAGAGTGGGTGTAGATTGAGAATAGAAGGGGACCCAGAACTGAACTTTGAGGGACCCCGCACAGTTAGGGGATGGGAGGCAGAGGAGGAACCCTTGAAGGAGACTGAGAATGAATGGCCAGAGAGATAAGAGGAGAACCAGGAGAGGACAGAGTCAGTGAAGCCAAGGTTGGATAACATTTCCAGGAGAAGGGGCTGGTACCCAGTGTCAAAGGCAGATGAGAAGTCGAGGAGGATTAGGGTGGAGTAGTGGCCTTTGGATTTGGCAACAAAATTACTGGTGGTGATCCTACCAACCCAACGCTGAGGCCCACAGCCTGCCCTAGCCCACTGCCCTTCCCCGGTCATTCATTCATTCATTCATTTGTATTTATTGAGTGTTTACGGTGTGTAGAGCACTGTACTAAGCTCTTGGGAAGTACAAGTTGGCAACATATAGAGACGGTC
The DNA here is from genome assembly GCF_015852505.1 of Tachyglossus aculeatus. Taxonomy (NCBI): domain Eukaryota; kingdom Metazoa; phylum Chordata; class Mammalia; order Monotremata; family Tachyglossidae; genus Tachyglossus; species Tachyglossus aculeatus. The sequence continues at coordinate 88,584,767 of NC_052068.1, read as the reverse complement.
CCTACCCAGCAACGGGCTCACAGTCTTGGCCAGACCCAATATAGAACTGCAGCACTGAAGTCTGATCCAGAGCAGAAACAACCTTGGACTGAACTGTGGCTTCCATCTAAGAGACCCATGCCTTGAGGGTTTCTGGGAGTTGTCAGGGGGAGACAGGGGAACTGCCACTCTACCTACATCCTGAAACCTCCAAAAGACTGGAGTGGGTACCAGAATCCTATCTGAATGACATGAGACTTGCCTTTTTTTTCAACCTGACTTACAAATACCCAGCCTGGGCAGGGCCCAGGCATGTTTTGCTTCTGAGCTTACTAGAGTGCGGCCTTTCAGATCCCCATCACCTTTCATGTACCCTTTAGGAACACCCAACTCCAACCAGGAGAGAGCCATCCCCTAGGCCTGTGTATCACAAGTCCCTGTCTTATGACAGGCAAGGGTCGACTTTGGCCCCAGGAAGCGGAGAGGGAGAGTAGATAAGAAATCATTTCTTGACTATGAATATCATTTGTCTCCCTGCCTTCCCCTATTTAAACGGTTAGGAGAATGGCTTTGATCACTATATGTGTGCACACATATTAGCTTGTATTTTTTCCATCCTATTTATCCTGGGGAATTTGCTTCAAAGCTGCCTTTTGGAAACACATAAGTATGGTATAATTCCTTGGATTTGATGGTCTGCTCAATGTTCCGAAATGGGGTTTATTCTTCAGGCCCCTGACATGCCAGAGGGAAAATATGAAGACTGAATACATACAGCAGAAGTGATTAGGGGCTGGCCCCCTTTCCTTCAGATAGGGGAATGGAGGTGCAGAAAGGGTTGGAGACAATCAGGCTGTGAAAAGATAAAATGTGTGATTTGGTGGAGAGAGCAAGGTTTGGAGATTCCGGAAGGTTATGTCCAGTTACCACTTCTGGAAGTTTGGGATGTCAGTTTCACACTACAAACACACAGACACCCCCCCACACACACATACATATACACACCCCTTGTTGTAATCTAACTTCTGAGATCAGTTACCTCATCTATAAAATGGGGATTAAGACTGTGAGCCCCTTAGGGGACATGGACTGCGTTCAAACTGATTAGCTTGTATCTATCCCAGAGCTCAGTACAATGCCTGGCACATAGTAAGCATTTAACATATATTAAATAAAGATGAGTAATACATGTAGAGTGTCATCCAGTCCATGCCCCTTCCTCACCAGCTTCCAAACCATAGGGTGTTCGTTCTTTCTGTAAAGATTTCTAGCCAGACTCCAATGTCCTTTGATAACCCATTCCAGAGGGAGTTAAGAAAGCCCTCCCCTTCTATCCAACTCTCCCTCAGTGGACCCTCCTAGAAAGCTGTTTCAATTTCTTGAAGACTAGTATTGTCACCCCTTAGCCATCTCTTTCTCAAACCTGGGCAAGTCACTTCACTTCCCTGTGCCTCATCAATAAAATGGGATAAAACACCTGTTCTCCCTCTCCATTAGACTGAGCCCCGTGTGGGACATGGACTGCATCCAGCCTGATTACCTTGTTTCTACCCCCAGTGCTTAGTTCAGTGCTTGGCACATAGTAAGCACTCCAAGTGCCAGCTCTTTGAGGGCGGAGAATGTGTCTTGCTGCTGCTGATGTATCCTCCAAGACAACCTAGCCACACCCCTTTCATGGACAGAAATCCTCTCCATTTGGCAAAGTTCTCAAAGACTGACCATTTTCAAGGCAGTTTATCGAAGCGACTGTTCCCTCTCTCAAATACAGTAGGGGTCTGTTTTAGCCCAGCTCGGCAAGATGGGGCAAGGCAGGGAGAGGAGACTGGATGGGAGTCAAACAATCATTCAATCAATCAATCGTATTTATTGAGTGCTAAGTGGATGTGGGTAGTCATTCTGGTATGTATATTCATTGACTCATTCTCTGGAGAAGACACTAATGCTAGCAAAAGTCCAAATAACACATGAAAGAGGATAGAAACCATAACAACGATAACGGAAGAGTTGTTAGCAAGCTACAGACTATGGTAGAAGATAGGATGTTCTGGAGAAAATACGTCCATAAAGTCGCTATGAATCAGAAATGACTGAATATATATCTGGGTGCAGAACACTGAACTAAGCACTCGGGAGAATACAATGTAACAGAGTTATTAAAGACACATTCCCTACCCACAATGATCCCTCTGCAGCCAGGTCAGGGGTGGATGGGAGAGAGTTCAGAGTGGCATGCCCCACATTTCCTGGAGGGATTCACTTCTCCTCTCTTTCTTAGCCTCCCCACCATCCCCGGCCCCTGACCAGCTCCTCTCCACCTATCCATCCCTGCAGAGCAGGGACCTGAGCTAGGCTCTGGTCTAGGACAAGCAGCATAAAGTGTGACTTGGCTCAGAAACCCTCCTGCTCACACCCAAACTGCTCCCCTCTCTGCCTCCCCATCTCCCACTGTTTCTGCTTCTGCTACAGTGAGAGCATGGGACTGGGAGTCAGAAAGCATGGGAAAAAGAGTGACTAGTAGCCCCTTTCCCTTTTGCTTCAAAAAGAGCTCCTAAGCCACCCCGGCGTAAGCTGCAGTGAGCTTGACTTGGCTCAGACACCCTCCGTATCATTTCCAAACCATTTCCACAAAAACCCACCTCCCAAGTCAGTTGAGCCTGGGGGACTCAAGATGCAGATCTGCCCACCAATCAGACCCTGCCTGGGAGAACCGATGAGTGGAGGAAGGCTTGGAGATCAATGCTTTAACTGGTGGACTCTGATGAACAAACATCCCCCAGGAGCCTATCATTTGTTTTGGGAGTCACGGATCAGCAAGCCATTAACCTACCAACCAACCAACTTATTGCATTCCCATTTCAAAAGGCTTTGGGAGAGGCCAGACTTTCACTCACTCACACCCTTGTTGGGAGGAGGTTCAGTTTACTAGTCCCCTTTGCATTTCAAGGGTGAGGACCCTAGAGGACCAGGCCTGAGACCCTGGACAACACAACTCCATAGTCCTCTCTAGATAGTACCCATTTACTAGCACTGTCTTCTTTATGCTTTTCACTAGACAGTGTCTATTTCCTTTATCTCCCCCACCCATACCACCCATTAATTCAGCAACCAAAACAAATGTAAGTTTCTCTCCCGATCCGTGGGGTTGTGGGCCAGGGAGAACTTAGAAAATGACAGATCATCAGACCCTCCAGTGTAGTCAGTAGCCTTAGCCTCCTCCCTTTTTTAAATCATATTTGTTAAGTGCTTACTATGTTCCAGGCACTGCACTGAGCACTCCGGTAGATACAAGCTAATCAGGTGGGACATAGTCCCAGTCCCACACAGGACTAACAGTCTTAATCCTTATTTTATACGTGAGGTAACTGAGGCACAGAGAAGTTTAGAGACTTGCCTAAAGTCACACAGCAAACAAATGGCAGAACTCTACCTTCTTCTCCCTGCAAAAATTCCTTCCAGGGATGGCGGGCAAAGGGCAGATGGGTGAGGGTGCTGGCCAAACGACCAAAATGCAGGGACCAGGAGAGAGAAAGAGAAGCTGGTAGGTCTGGATAATCCTGGAGAGAGAACCAGTCCCTGAACTGAGAGCTGCCCAGACTGCAATATCGGTGAGAGATGGGGGAAGCACTCTGCATGAACGATGGTGATGGAAATGGAAATCCTTTCCCCAGACTCCCTGTTCCGGTAACATTCAAGCCACAAACTGACCATAGGCCATGAGACTGAGGAAAGTCCTAGCATGAGGCCGGGGCTCTCCTCTGGTTGTCATTGGGGTCAACCGGAGAGCCTGGCCTGGCCCGGAGTTTCTAAGCCTCGTGGCAGTGGCAGGCGTCAGTGAGGCTCTTAATGGCATCCTGTCCCAGGAGCGGCGGGGTTCAACCCTCTGTCTACCTGCCGGAACCCACCGGATCCAGAACGAGCCGGAGCGACGGCCCTGGAGCAACGGCCGGGATGTTAAAACTTCAAGGGAAACATACAGCTGATAAAAATTTAATGCTATATGTAACAAAGCAGAATGAATATTTAATCTGTGCTTTTATGTGCAACCACATAACAAAACAGGCACACACGCAGGCCCACATGCACCCACACACACTCTAATGCTACATCAAGCCTGGTGGTGAAGTGGTTAAGCTATTGGCAACAAGCGGCTCCTAATAAACACTCAGCTAATTCTGTAGGAAAAGCACTAATTAGAAAAGCAATAATAATCGGTGTAATTGCTCTAAATTACCCTCCTAACAGAGAAGTGTGCTTGGAGCTTGAACGCAGCTGCTCCTGGTCCTGCCGACCATCCCGGCACGGTAGCTACCAGCCAGCCTTGCTGTTCTGCTCTCTTTTGCCCTCTGCAGTCTGCAGGCCCATGGCACAGGGGCTTCTTCTTGCGATGAGGGGGCGAGTGAGGGGGGAGAGAAAAAAAAATCCAATATGCTTTAGCACCCTCAGGTGTCCAAGCAATTCAATTTAAAAGAGGAGACGGAATGAGAGACCATCGTGAACTGCTCGTTCATAGTAGAATAGCAAATGTGCCAGCCGCCTACTTAAATGCTCGGCTGCTAAATTTGAAAATAAATTGTAATTGGTCCTATAAATATCGCCCGAGCTGGTTCTCCTCTGGTTTAGCTTCCTGGGCAACTCAGAGAGGGCAAAGGATATATTTCCTCGCGAAACCGCCGGCGGGGACTTTATTCACAGCCTGTTCAGCTTCCTCTCTCCTCTGGGATGGTGCTCCTCAGGGCTTGAGACCCTCAGAGATCTCTTTCTCTCCTCACCCTGCTTTGCCCAGCTGCTCCAGTGCTCCTGATAATCCCATTCGAGATTTATGGGGCCCTGTTCAGATCCTGACCCACTGGGTCTCTCTGCTGCTCTTTGCTCTACGCTTTGGTGGATCTCTCCTGAAGGCTGGTCCCCCGGCATTCCAAAGAACCAAACACCTGGTCCATCCCCATGGGAAGAAGAGAACCACTGGGCCTCCAGCACAGAGGGGTGGTGAGAGAAAGGGCTGTCCAGGCTCTCCTCATCCTGGCACCTCAAGGTAGGGTGACCACTGGCTGTCCTCATGGACACTGGACATCCAGTGCAAAGTTAGGCATATAGTCATGGAGCAACATTAATCATAATAATACTAATAATTGTGGTTTTTGTTAAGCACTTACTATGTGCCAAGCACTGTACTAAGCATTCATCCAGTCACTTATTCAATAGTATTTATTGAGCACTTACTGAGTGCAGAGCACCGTACTAAGCACTTGGAAAGTACAATTCAGCAATAAAGAGAGACACTGGGCTTAAGCACTGGGGAAGATACAAGAAAGTCGAGTTGGACACAGTCCCTGTCCCTCATGGGGCTCACAGTCTCAATCACCATTTAACTGATAAGGTAACTGAGGCCCAGAAAAGTGAAGTGACTTGCCCGAGGTCACACAGCAGACAAGTGGCAGGGTCAGGATTAGAACCCATGACCTTCTGACTCCCAAGCCCATGCTCTATCCACTACGCCATGCCATCAATCAATCGGTGGTATTTACTGAGCACTTACTGTTTACAAGCCACCATCATCAACCCCATTTGGCAGAAGTTAGCCCACGCCCATACAAACCTAAAGTGTTTCTGTGTGTGGCGGGTGGGCGAGGGGGGAAAGCAGCCCTGACCCCACTCATTACCTGCTCCACAGCCATTGCATTCTCCTCCCAGGCCCCCGTGAACACAGATGCTGGAGAAGCAGAACAGCCTAGTGAAAAGAGCATGAAAGTCAGGAGACCTGGGTTCTAATCCCAGCTCTACCACTTGCCTGCTGTGTGACCTTGGGCAAGTCACAATTTCTCTGTGCCTCAGTCTCCTCATCTCTAAGAGGGAGATAAGATGCCTGTTATCCCTCCCCCTTAGATCGGGTATACCATGTGGGACAGAGACTGTGTCTCACCCTATTTTCTCCTATCTATCCGAGCACATAGTACAGTTCTTGGCATATAATAATGATATTTGATGTGCTTACTATTATCTCTGTGACAGAAGCCATGGAAGAGGGGTCTGGGTACAGAAAAGGAAAACAACACACAGAAAAGTGTGGGTACAGAAAAGGAAAACACCACACAGAAAAGTGTCCAATGCCCTTGGGGGACAGGCCAGCTGAAAGCTGGACTGCCTGCAATAAATTGGATGACTAGCCAGCATTGATGCTCCATGTGTGATCGTGGGCAAGTGACTCTACCCCTTCCTGGGCCTTGCTGGCCTCCTCTGGGAAATGAGCCTATCACTGCCTGTCCCCATCCTCCTCCCTCCGCCACAAATAAAAATGTCTTCCCTCTGGCAAGTCCATCTCTCATTGTGCCAGAGAGCACTGGGGGCTGCTGCTCCTCCCCACCCTAGATAAGAACCCTAATCTGGCCTCCTGCTATAGACTCAGCCCCAGAGCCAGGTGCTTGTCATCTCCTGCTGTGCAACCCCCTCTTTGTTCACTGTGCCTCCGAGTCATCCTCCCTATCTTCTTCTGCTTAACTGGGGCAACCTCTTCCCCCTCAGATTGGACCACCGGCCTGAATGGACACTCTGTGGATTCACAGACTCTTCCTGCTCCTCTAAGATAAGCAGATCTGAGGGTCTGCACAAACCTTTCACCACAGCCTAAAGCCAAATCCTGGAGAGGTGAGCAAGAAGGGAGGTAGTGCACAGGGGACACTGTTTTGACTCTGATGCTAACAGGATCTCTAGCAACACTGAGCTGATAAGTTACAGTCGATGTTGACTGGGCCCTTAAAGGGGAATGAGGGGGAACTCATTGATGAAACTGTCATAAACTTGCTATGGGCAGGGATCGTGGCTACCAGTTCTGTTGTATAGTACTCTCCCAAGCATTCAGTACGGTACTCTGCACACAGTAAGCACTCAATATATGCCATTACAGCTCTGCCATTTGCCTTCTATGTTACCTTAGGCAAGTCATTCAAACTTCCCTGGGCCTCAGTTTCCTCATCTGTGAAATGGGCACTTAATATCTATTCTCCCTCCCCCTTACACCGTGAACCCCATTTTAGATAGCAACTGTGTCTGCTCTGGTTGTATTTACTCTAGCACTTAGCACAGTGTTTGGCACAGTTGGTGCTTAACAAATACTATTATTATCATTACCACTATTTTCCCAATCTAACCCTCATTTTCACCTGTCTCTCCCAGGCCACAGCTGTGAGCAGTGGGCAGGAAGCCCTGCCCAACTTCATTCTCCCTTCAGCGGAAATATCTTAGCGTACATTTTCCTTTGACCTAGCTCATGCTTTTTTAAACATTCTCACCAGGTTTGGGTCTAGAAAGCCACAGGTCTCTACATCCAAAACTTCTGTGAGAGAAGAACCATACCATGGCCTAGGGGATAGAGCACAATCCTGGAAGTCAGAAGGTCACGGATTCTAATCCCAGCTCTGCCTCTTGTCTGCTGGGTCACCTTGGGAAAGTCACTTCAATTCTCTGTGCCTCAATTACTTCATCTATAAAATGGGAATTGAGACTTTGAGCCCCACATGGGACAGAGACTGTGTCCAACTCAATTTGCTTGTATCCACCCCAGTGCTTAGTACAGTGCCTGGCACATAGTAAGTGCTTAATACCATCATCAACATCACACAGAGCCAGAAGGGACCAAGATGGACCAGCGGCAATTGTCCCATGGAGTAGTAATAGTAATAGTAGTTATTAGGTACTTACTATATGCAGCACACTGTACTAAGCACTGGGAAAGAATACATAGGTGGAAATTTAGACACTATCCCTGTCAATGACAATCTAGAAAGCCAGTACCTCTGTTTCCAAGTCAAAAAAGAAAGACAGGCTGGCAGTGGTTTAACCCACAATGCATTAAAAGCACTAGAACTGCACAAAGCTCAGAAGGCTTTTATTCATTCAATCAATCATTTTTACTAAGTGCTTATTGTGTGCAGAGCACTGTACTAAGCACTTGGAAAAGCACAATACAATGATGAACAGTGACATCCCCTGCCCACTACAAGCACACCCCACAGGGCAACTGAATAAAGGACTGTAGCCCAGTCTTTGTGCGGGTCTCCACGTGACATCGATGAAGGGCACAGAGGAGCTCCACAAACTCCTGCTTCACTGAAGCAAGCCCTAGGGCCCCTCAAAAGGACACTTCCTCACTGACTTCTCTCCAGGAGGAAACAGGGTAGGGCTACCTGCTCCCTCTGCCCCTCGCTCCTCCCACTTTGGCCGGCTGGGTTGGAGGGGGAGGAGGCAGATTCAGAAGGTTCAGCCACCTTCCTCTATCACCACCACCACTTCCTCCCCACCCCGAGGGGGCCACTTGGGCTCCAATTTGGGAGGGAGGGCGTGTCAAGAGGGACTGGGACGAAGGAAGTCCTCTGAGATGGTCCTCCTCCTCCTATCTTCTGCCCACACCTCCAGGATACCAGGCTGAAAAGGCCAAGGCCCACACAATGGGCAGCTCTTCCACATCCCCCATCCTCAGGGACTCTGAGGCCCGACCATTTCAAAGAGCAGAGAAGCGGGTGACGCACAGACTCATTGACTCGGCCATTCAACCCTCCATCTCCCAAAAGCAGGGGCCTTCCAGCTCCCTCTGGTTGGGGCTTTCCCTTCCATGAAACTAAATGTGTTTGTCCCCAAGGGATGACGTGATTGAGGGAGGGAGATGTGGGGAGGAGAAATGAAGCGGAGATCTGTTTTCCCCATCGCAGGACCTCGTGAACGAATGCAAAAGCTCCTGCCGCTGCTCTCTTCCGTGGCCTCTGGAGGCTTCAGGTCCCTGGTATTGTGCTAGGCCTGACAGAGTGGAAAATTTAATTTTAAACTAATTAGTTTTGAAGTTGTTGAATATCCTCAGGTTACCGGGCTTCCCCTTAAGCAGGGGAAGGAAGAACGGCGTTCACCTGTATCCAACACTTGACACTGCTGGAGTCAAGGGAGCAGAAACAAAAGAGCCAAGATTGGTTATTGTCTTGCTTCAGGGGTCAAGAGGAGTCCCGGACAAAGTTCCCATGAATACTTCATTGTCCCTAAATGGCCTGACTATCTTTTTTCAGCATGAAGCATTATAACTACAGCTCTGGTTTTGAATGCCGGAGAAGAGCATTATGATAAAAAATCGGTCTGTTCCCCTTTCTTCAATCTTCCAACAACAATCGTTTCTCCCTTCAACTACTCTTTTTATTGAGTGTTTACTGTGTGTATAGCACTGTGCTGAACAGCAGAGTTGGTAGGCACGCTCCCTGGTCTAGCCCCACGAATTCTTACTCTGCATTCTCTCAATACAGGATGCAGGTGTCTCCAACTACATTTCACCTGAAACCAAATCAGCTTTGGATGACAGCCCCTAATCCATGCTCATGAGAAGGTCAGGAACAAAGAGAAGTTCTGCTCTGGCTGAATCTTAAACTCCAGAGACAGGAAGAGATAGCTACAGGTCAGCTCATCTATCCCCCAACCTTGATGCTCAACTGCATGAGAAATAACACATCCTAGTGGAAAACATATGGGCCTGGGAGTCAGAAGACTTGGGTTCTAATCCTGGCTCCACCATTTGTCTGCTGTGTGACCTGGGGTAAGTCCCTTAACTTCTCTGTGCCTCAGTTATCTGTAAAATGGGAACAAGTTATCTTGCACCTACCCCAGCACTTAGTACAGTGCCTGGCACGTAGTAAGTGCTTAACAAATACCATTATCATTATTTATTATTATTATTATTATTATTATTATTATCATTATCTGCTCAAGAAAGAAGCAAGCTGACCCTATTCTGGAAGTTCTCAGTGGTGGGAGAGAGTGGAGGAGATTTCATAGTCAACTGAAGAGTACGTCAGATTAAATAAATGGCCTAATCTTCCTCCTGATTCTCAGTACTATTGAAACCCGAGGCTGATGTGAACCAGATCGATCCAAACACAGCATTTCCATCTTCAGAGCCCATAATGGCATCAACAGATTCAAGTCCACCCATAGATGCTACTGGTTTCAGATGAGAAGTGACTGCATCCAAGAGGTTAGATAACTAGAGAAAGGTCTGTCATCAGAGGCAGACTGGGTCTGGAGGGTTCTTAGGGCTCAGAATTCAGCTGACAATCCTCAGCAGCACAAATGGTTCTCATCGCCACCTCTCAGGGAGGCAGTGTGGCCTAGTGGATAGAGCACGAGCCTGGGCATCAGAGGACCTGTGTTCTAATCCCAGCTCTGCCAAATGCTTGCTGGGAGACCTTGGGCAAATCACTTTACTTCTCTGTGCCTCAGTTCTGGCAACTTCAAAATGGGTATTCAATATCTGTTCTCCCTCCTACGTAGATTGTGAGTCCCATGTGGGATCTGATTATCTTCTATCTACCCTGGTGCTTAGTACAGTGCTTGGCCCATAGTAAGCATCTAACAAATACCACAATTATTATTATCTTCCCTCCCACCAAGGGCACTCTGGTGGAGATGGAGAGAGAGTAGTGTTAGTAACAGTAATGGTATTTGTTAAGCATGGTGTGCAGACCACTATACCAAGCCATGGGAAAGAATACATAGTTGGGAAATAGACATGTTCCTCTGGGGTCTCTCAATCTCAAAATTATAGAAAGGGGAGAGAGGACTGGCTACAGACATGTTAGGAGAAAGGGGAAAAGAAGCTCCATTCAGAGAAAACGATATTCCTGGACTCAGTCTCAACTCCCCCCGCCCCCAAGTCCCCGTCCTGCTCTGATGGAAATTCTGATTTTGAAGAAGATTCATTTTCCACCAATACATCGAGTCTTCACATCTCCCCCCAGGCAATTAAGAGACATAGAGTGAGGGAGAGGAATTTGAGTTAATGAGCTATGTATTTTTCTTTCCTGATAATCTACAGTATTTTACACAGCATCAAGTTTTACTTAGGCATGCATGCTTCGCGGTATAATTTGTCATGCAGTCATTAGCAGAGGCTAACGGGGGGATAGCGTTAGAGGCCTGCCAGGCAGTTCGTCATGCAATGAGACGTGCCCACTTCGCCTCGTCATGTCGCAAAATAAAACTTACCTGGATGCACGGCGTTCAGACCCCAAACAAACCTTCTCAGTTAGACCCTCAGGATAAACGAAATGGCAGAGTCAGGTGCTCCATGGAATCCATCCAGCTTCCGGCCTTGATCCCATCCTGGGGCATTCTGTGCCTCCAGAGATTCCGGACAATCCTCGCCTTCCATCACCTTCTGCCGGCCAGATAGCTAAATGACTCAGAGCAGAGGTGAGGCCCAGATCCACCAGAGAAAATCAGGCCCAAATGCAAAAGCCCCTCCAAGAGTAGCCAATATCTCTGGCTTTAGGTCATCATCGTGGTAGTAATTGTCGTCGTCATCATAGTAGTTGTAGTAGTAGTAACGGTATTTATTGGTCACCATAAATAATGCGGTATTTATCACACTGTACTAAGTGCTTGGGAAAGAGAACAAAATGAGCTTTTGGCTTGAGCTAATTGCATCAGGATAGGTGGAATCAATCAATCAACCAGTGGTATTTATTGAGCACTTGCTGTGTACAGAGCACTGTTCTAAGCACTTGAGAGAGTACAGCAGAGTTGGTAGATGTGTTCCCTGCCTACAATGAGCAGAAAAGAATAATACAGACAATTCTAAATTATCAAAGGTCACCAGAGGAGGCAGAAAAGAGGAGTACAGACAAATGAAATCAGCAGATAATTCAAAAATCTCAGTTTAACCGTAGTTTGTTTTCTTTTCCACCATACCCTTTTTTCCAGAGATACTAATAATTAACCAGATTGACCAAATTCTTCATCAGTAGCAGCAGCAGAGTTTATTAAACTTTAATAATTAGTACTTGTTAAGCACCTATGTGCCAAGCACCGTTCTAAGCACTGGGGCTCACCGTCTACATTGGACAACCAAGATTTAATCCACATTTTCAGATTACATAACTGAGGCGCAGAGAAGTTAAGTGACTTACCCAAGGGTCACACAGCAGACACCTGGCAGAGCTGGGATTAGAACCCAGTCCCTCTGACTCCTGGGCCAGGTTCTTTCCACTAGCTACGCTACTTCTCTAAAGAAGCAGCCTCATCTGTCGAGTTGAGCCTTACCTGTCTAGTTGTGCAGAAGACAACTGTATTTTTGTTGTTGTTGTTGTTTCATTTATCATTTATTGATTTTGCTTTTCCCCTAATTTTTGCAAGAAAATGAAAATATATTTTTCTCCCCTTGTTCCCTCCAACCCTCATTAAATCAACCGAGGCTCACAACATAAGGTGAATGCTGCTGCTGAGGTCTCAAAGATATTCTATTCTATGATCACAAACTGTACCCACTCTCCCCACCACGCATCTCAGATCATTCAGCTGGGCTTAGAGTGACCTGGAGAGAGAGTGTGAATAACTCAATGCAAAACCATCAGTATTGTGCAAACACACACACACCACCACCCCCGCCCCCCACTGCAAAAGATAAATCAAGTCCATGTCTTGATGCAGTGGATTCTGGACAATACCCATCCCAGGTGGCAAGGGGCCAGAAAAGATACACTACTGCATTTTCATAGCCACAGAATGTGAGTGGGCAAGAGATTCTCATTCAAAGAGATTCATGCGTGCTCATGGCTGCAGTCTTATCAACAGCGGAGTCACCATACAAGCAGAGGATAACTCTCCTACCCTGCAAAGAACTTTATTAACTTCTTGAAGATGCCAGTAATCAATAAGTCAATCCTATTTATTGAACATTTACTGTGTGCAGAGCACCATCCTAACCACTTGTGAGACTGCAATACATGTTCCCTGCCCACAGCAAGCTTACAGTCTAGAGGGGAAGACAGATATTAATATAAATAAATACACTATGGACATGTATATAAGTGCTGTGGGGCTAAGGGAAGGGTAAATAAAAGGTGTAAATCCAAGAGCAAGGGTGATACAGAGGGGAATGGGAGGAGAGGAAATGAAAGTGAGCCCATTGTTGGGTGGGGACCATCTCTATGTTTCCGACTTGTACTTCCCAACTGCTTAGTACAGTGCTCTGCACACAGTAAGTGCTCAATAACTACAATTGAATGAATGAATCAATCAATGAAAACTTAGTCTGGAAAAACCTCTTGGAGGAGATGTGCTTTCAATAAGGTTTTGAAGGTGGGGAGAGAGATCATCTGTTGGATATGAAGAGGGAGGGTGTTATGACTCACAGGTAAAGGTAGAAGACACAGTCCTTGTCCTAGAGAAGCTTATATTCTAATTTTCATTTCATTCTTTCTCTCCGGTGGATTTACTGCAGCAGCTAAAAGCTGTGCATGAAGAAGGAGATGGAAAAGAGGGGAAAATTCATGTAGTTCAACTTCCAGGCTGTGGTAGGTCCACATACCAATCCCATTCAGACAGAGCTGTCTATCCTTTCTTTTAAATCTGTTGAGACGTGGATGCTACAGTCTTGGTTAACAGTGATGTAGTGTTCACGGATCTGTGTTTTTTAAGCCCAAAGACTCTGCCCTTTCTGCTTGAATACACGACTAAAAAATTACTAATAGCACTTTAAACAAGAAGCATCATGGCCTAGTGGATAGATCATGGTCCTGGGAGTCAGAAATACTTGAGTTCTAACCCTGGCTCCACCCCTTGTTGGCTTAGTGACCTTGGGCAAGTCACTTCATTTCTTTGGGTCTCAGTTACCTCACTTGTAAAATGGGAATTAAGACTGTGAGTCCCATGTGGGACATGGACTGTGTCCCACCTATCTTGCATCTACCCCAGAGCCTTTTATAGTGCCCGGGAGTAAGCGTTTAACAAATATCATAAAAAAACAGGGAGACCATTCACTCCTCTAGAAAAGTCCCAATCAGCATTGGAACTCCACCCCAAACTCCAATTAATGGACAACCAGCTCTTCTGGTCAGGAATCTGGATAGGGAAGTAACGGAGTCTCGTGGAAAATAACCCAAGGCTAGGAGAAAAGAGGCTTTGAGTTCCAAACTTGACTCACTTTGTGACCTAAGACAAGGTCACTAACCTCTTTAAACCTTAGTATCTACCCCAGCATCCAAAGATAACGGGAAGATAAAGGAGATAATAAATGGGAAGGTCTGTGAACTCTTAAGAAGAAAGATGCTATGGAAACCCAATTCATAGTAGTGGTGTTCTGGGTTCTATCAGGGATAGATAGGAGAGATATTGGATTTAGTGACTTTTTTCCCTTTTCAATCCATCCCTTTGGATTTGGGTTATTAAAAAAAAAACTGTAATGCATCTTGTGGAATTAACCCAGTGCTAGATCTCATTCATCCATTTATTTTTTTAGTGGTATTTTTTAAGTGCTTACTATGTTCCAGGCACTGTACTAAGCACTGGGGTAGATACAAACTAATCATGTTGAGCACAGTCCATGTTCCAAGTGAGTCTCGCAGTCAATCAACCAATCAATCGATCAGTCATGTTTATTGAGTGCTTACTGTGTGCCAGGCACTGTACTAAGTGCTTGGGAGAGTACAATATAACAATATAACAGACACATTCACTGCCCACTACAAGCTTACAGTCTAGAAGGCGAGACAGACATTAATATAAATAAACAAATTTCAGACATGTACACAAGTGCTGTGGGACTGGGAGGGGGAAAATGAATAAAGGGAAGAAGTCAGGGTGACACAGAAGGGAGTGAAAGGGAAGGCCTCTTGGAGGAGATGTGCCTTCAATAAGGCTTTGTAGGCAGGGAGAGTAATTGTCTGTCGGATATGAGGAGGGAGGGCTTTCCAGGCCAGAGGCAGGACATGGGTGAAAGGTCGGTGGTGAGATAGACAAGATAGAGGTGCAGTGAATAGGTTGGCATTAGAGGAGTGAAGTATGCCAGCTGGGCTGTAATAGGAGAGTGGTGAGGTGAGCTAGGAGGAGGTAAGGAGATAAGTAAGCAGAGATCAGTTTCTTCGATTCCAGGGACAGAGTGTGGTTGTGGTCCCCAAGAAACCCACTCTTATCGGATAATAATAATAATAATCATGGTATTTGCTAAGTGCTTACTGTGTGCCAAGTACTGCTCTAAGCGCTACGGGAGATACAAAGTTATCAGGTCGTCCCAGGTGGGGCTCACAGTCTTATTCCCCATTTTACAGATGAAGTAACTGAGGCACAGAGAAGTTGATTTGCCCAAAGTCACACAGCTGACAAATGTGCACCCCCCTCACCCCGCTCCCCTTCGCCCTTGAATATTTCTTTTGGAGTAAATTTTGGATACCGATAGAGCCACTGTTTAGGAGAGACTTAGGTGCCTTCAAATGGAAAGTAGAAACTTCAGTAAATTGGGGTATTTCAGGTCAGACCGGTTTCCCAGCAAAGTGGCAGTTGGGTATCATCTGTCAGGAAGGTTCTGTACAAGGAGGGACATTGTAGAGTTCCCCTTCCCCTTCCCTGTGAAAGCTGTAAGCCTCTAGCATTGACTACCACCGTTCCCTTTTTGAGTTTCTACAATCCGATCACAGTAGTGTGAACAATAAGCTTTATCTCGTTTCGCATTTAATACTAGTGATTGGGATTTTCGAAAGAGCCGGTTGACCACTACCAGGGATGTAGTACCACCTAGTGGTGTCGTGCGGTATTGCACACACGGCCTGCGAGTAACTGGTAAAAACCTGTTCATGTTTCAAGCTGACGCTACCCTTGTCGCTATTCATTCATTCAATCCTATTTATTGAGCGCTTACTGTGTGCAGAGCACTGTACTAAGCGCTTGTCGCTACACAGTCGCTACACTGTGTCCGTGAAAGTATAGCAAGGCACCTCTCATGGCCCGGACCCCTTGGGGTTACTTCTGCTTATTCCTGAAATAAGGTTTCTTGGACAGTGAGATTGCTGTCTAATGGTCCCGCTATGAATCCATCCCATTTATTTTTTTATGGCATTTATTAAGCGCTTACTATGTGCAAAGCACTGTTCTAAGCGCTGGGGAGGTTACAAGGTGATCAGGTTGTCCCAAAGGGGCTCACAGCACCTGTATATATGTATATGTTTGTACATATTTATTACTCTATTTATTTATCTTACTTGTACATATCTATTCTATTTATTTTATTTTGCTAGTATGTTTGGTTTCGTTCTCTGTCTCCCCCTTCTAGACTGTGAGCCCGCTGTTGGGTAGGGACTGTCTCTATGTGTTGCCGACTTGTACTTCCCAAGAGCTTAGTACAGTGCTCTGCACACAGTAAGCGCTCAATAAATACGATTGATTGATTAATCCCCATTTTACAGATGAGGTAACTGAGGCACAGAGAAGTTAAGTGACTTGCCCAAAGTCACACAGCTGACAAGTGTGGAGCCGGGATTTGAACCCATGACCTCTGACTCCAAAGCCCATATTCTTTCCACTGAGCCACACTGCTTCTGTATTGAAAACTTACTGTGGGCAGAGCAGTTTGGGAAAGTACACTATAACAGAGTTGATAGACATATTCCCTGCCCACAGTGAGCTTACCGTCTCCAGGGAAAGACAACCATTAGTGTATAAAGAAATTAAATTACGGATATGTACATAAGTGATATGGGGCTGAGGAAAGGTGAAAACGAGCCTGTTGTTGGGTACGGACCGCCTCTATATGTTGCTGATTTGTACTTCCCAAGCATTCAGTACAGTGCTCTGCACGCAGTAAGTGCTCAATAGATACGATTGAATGAATAAATGAAAATCCTAGTGAAAGGGTGACATAGAAGGGAATTCACTCATTCAATCATATGTGAGCCCACTGTTGGGTAGGGACTGTCTCTATATGTTGCCAATTTGTACTTCCCAAGCACTTAGTACAGTGCTCTGCACATAGTAAGCGCTCAATAAATATGATTGATGATGATTCACAGAGCGCTTACTGTGTGCAGAGCACGGTATAAATGCTTGGAAAGCACAATTCAGCAATAAGGAGAGACAATCCCTGCCCACACCGGGCTTACAGTCTAGAAGAGGGGGGACAGACACCAAAACAAGTAAACAGGCAATGGGAAGGAGGAAATGAAGGTCTCTTTGAGGAGATGTGCTTTTAATAAGGCTTTGATGGTGGGGAGAGTGATCAGCTGTTGGATACGAAGAAGAAGGCAGTTCCAGGGCAGAGGCAGAATGTGGGTGAGGGATCGGGGACAAGATAGACAAAATTGAGGTTCAGTAAGTAGGTTGGCATTAGAGGAGCAAAGTACACAGTTTGGGAAACAGGAGGAAATCAGGGAATTAAGGTCGGAGAGAGCAAGGTGACAGTGCTTTAAAGCTGATTGGTAAGGAGTTCTGCTTGATGTGGAGGTGGATGGGCAAGCACTGGAGGTTTTTCAGTAGTGGGGAAATGGACTGGTCAATTTTGTAGAAAAATAATCTGGGCAACAGACTGAAGTATGGATTGAATCGAGGAGAGATGGGAGGCAGGGAGGTCAGCAAGGAGCCAGATGTGGTCATCAAGGAGGAATTGGTTAAATGCTTGGATTAATGTGGTGGCAGTTTGGATGGAGAGGAAAGGATTTTAGTGATGTTGTGAAGGTTGAACTCACAGGATTTGGTGTCCGATTAAATATGTGGGCTGAATGACACAGAGATGGGTCATGTGTCTCCTTATTGTTATAGAGTACTCTCCCAAGTGCTTAGTACAGTGCTATGAACACAGTAAGCACTCAATAAATATGAGTGAATGAATGAATGAAAGGATAACAGCAAGGTTATGAGCTTTTGTGACAGGGAGGATGGTGGTGAAGTCTATAGTGATGGGAATGCCAGTGGGGGGACAGGGTTTGGTTGGAAAGATCTGGAATTCTGTTTTGGGATGCTATGTCTCTGAGTTTAGGTTTGGAAAGTGGGAAAATGTTCAATCCTACTTCCAAGAGGCCATGTACTTGCTTTGCTGAAGCAGCATGACCTAGTGGCAAGAGCTTGGGAATCAGACGACCTGGGTTCTAATCCCAGCTCTGCCAATTTTCTGCTGTGTGACCTTGGGTAAATTGCTTCACTTAACTGTGCCTCAGTAACCTCATCTGTAAAATGGGGATTAAGGCTGTGAGCCCCACGTGGGACAATCTGATCCACCACAGTGTTTAGTATAGTGCTTGGCACATAGTAAGCACTTAACAAATACCATAATTATTATGTATTATTAATAGTGTTGATGAATTAGGCTGAACCACCCACACTCTCCCCCACCTCTCCCTGTCCTGATCTCTCAGGGACCAGCAGCATCGATTGTGAGATGGATGAGAACTGTACTTTTCAAGTGCTTAGTACAGTGTTCTGCACACAGAAAGCACTCAATAAATACGATTGAATGAATGAGAAGGAGGGCAGGGACAGTCTGTGGCAACTGCTGCACCCTTAGTCTCAAAAATATTCTGTTTAGACACCGCTGGGCCGCCACCCTTTGTCCCAAAACTACTGCTGAGGGTGGCATTCAGACTAGCTTTGGTAAAGACTTTTCAAACACATTCTTGTAAACAAAAAACGATGGAAAAGCAAAATGAAAATAAAGAAAAACTACAAAAAAAAATTGTAATATGGAACCCCAGAAATAGTAGCGCTAAGAACATATAGTGAGAGCTCACTGAACAACACATTCTTTTCCCCTATAGACTCTGTTTCTTGTGTCTACCTACTCTATTGTACTCTCCCAATTGCTTAGTACAGTACTCTGTACACAGTAAGTGCTCAAAATATATGATTAATTGATTATCCTGGCAGAATAGCAGGGGTGAAGTTGTTATTACAGCAGCCACTGGATCCCAGAGAGTAGCTCTGGTTATGATTGGCAGAGGTGGAGGGCAACAGTAAAAAGCAGGGAAGTGTTCTCAGGGCCAGAACTCAGGTGATGACAGTGATGATAATGGTATTTGCTAAGTGCTTACTATGTGCCAGGCACTCTTCTAAGCCCTGGGGCAGATACCAGGTTAACAGGTTGTCGCTGTCCCACACGGGGCTCACAGCCTTAACCCCATTTTACAGATGAGGTAACCAAGCACAGAGAAATGAAGAGACCTGCCCAAGATCACACAGGAGAGAAGTGGTGGAGCCGGGATTAGAACCCATGATCTTCTGACTCCAAGGCCTGTGCTCTGTCCATTAGACCACACTGCTTCCCTAGGGCACCAGGGAAGGTCACTGGGCCTTTTGGCTCACTGGACTGGCCAGACTCCCAAGGACACCAACACCTGGTGGGTGAGTCTAAACGGCTAGGAGGCACTTCCCAAGTTGGTTTTCTCTGTGAAGAGGCCTGAGAGGGTCCTCACTCTGCAAGTCCATGGGGTTGGTGATGGGAGAAGGGGAAGGATACAGTGTGCCTTGACCCCATATCGCCCTGGGCCCCGCTTCCCACCCTCCAGCCCCATCCACCAGCCTCTGCTGGAGATCGGGACAGATCTTCTGCCCTTCCAGGAGTCTTGAGCTTCCTGCCTCCTGGCCTCAGGGATTTGGCCCCTCAGGGGCATTCTGGGCCTGGGGCTGGGCATCTCTGGCCCACAGTAACCTTGGGGAGCTAAACAGGGAACTGGGGCTAATTGACTTGTGGACAGGCCTAAGAATTTTGGCTCTAGCCACCAAAACGCTGGGGCTATAACACCACCAGAGGAAAACTCAGCACTGGGGGAGAGAGAATGCAGGTGTGAACACCCCTTCCCTTGGGAGGCTGTTTTCCCTTACAAACTAGACTCATTTTTCTATCTGAACTGAATTTGATGTACAGTGGGGGAGAAGGACAAGAGGGTGGCTCTGCTGTATGGATGAAGGGCTTCCCTTTCACCCCCACACCCTGACCCCAGGAGCATGTGTGACTTCTGCCAATTTCCTAGGATGCAGTGCTCCCAAGCTGGGTCCCGGGGAGCCATGAGGCTGCTCAGGCATGGACAGAACCACCCTGGCTCTGGACCAGTGGCCCCCAAACTCCCCAAACTCCAGCACTCCGTGAGCTGCTGGCTCTCGTGTTCCCATCAATCTCAGGGGAGAAGGCGGTTTTCCAGGTCTCCCATGCCCCCCGGAAGGGGATGTAGGAGGGCAATGAGCTGGAGATTTTATTCAGAGACCTCCCTGGTCATTGCGATCCTGGGAGTGGCTATGCGGAGTGTGGCTAGTTGGCGTAGATTGGGCCTCAGGGGCAGGTGGCTTAGCAGGTAGGAGATGCCTGCACTCCTACCTGCCAGCTCCCTGATCTGTCTTTTCTCTTGGGGATCCTGAGAGGGGGAAAGGTCCTTTTCCCACTGGATGGCACTGCAGAGCCAGCCTTGGGCTGGCAACCACCACACTCCACCTCTCAGCAGGTCCCACCCCAGTCCCGAGGTTTCCTTCCCTGACTCACCTGGGGTAAAGGGGCAGGGAGAGGAGAGACACCCCTGTGGTTGAAGTGGGGCCCAGAAGCCTGGCTGTGAACCAAGGAAGGCTGCCCAGGAGACAGTGGTCCTTTACAAAGGGGGCACAGAGCTGTCTGTCCCATCCAAAGTTGCGTGGCCTAATGAGAAACAGCGTGGCCTAGTGAAAAGATCTTGGGCCTGGGAGAAGGCCATGGGTTATAATTCTGTCTCTGTCACTTGTCTGCTGTGTGACCTTGGGCAAGTCACTTCACTTCTCTGGGCCTCAGTTACCTCATCTGTAAAACGGGGATTGAGACTCTGAGCCCCTCATGGGTCAGGGACTGTTTCCAACTTGATCTGCTTGTATCCACCCCACCACTTAGTACAGTGACAGGCACATAGTAAGCACTTAATAAATACCATTATTATTAGGATTAGTATTAGCTGTCTGGTTTGTGGGTCATCCAGGCGCCTGGCTCCAACTTTCCATGTACGTGAGCCACCAGGCCTGCCTTTCCCAACTCTCCACCTCTGGCCACAGGGAGGAGAGGAAGCTTGGAATCAGGCACTGTGGCCACGGGGGCTGCACCTCAAAACAGTTGGTGGGGGGAGAAACTGGAACTCCTGGAACTCCCCAGGGGTTTGCTTGATCCCCGGAAGAGGAAGTAGAAACCCTCCAACTCTCTGCTTCACTGGGAAAGCAGGACTGACTCTCAGGGATCCTAGCCCAGACCACTCCCAAACTGGACTGACTTGGGGCTGTCAGGGAGCAGAAGAAAGTTTAATATTTTTCCACAACCATGACACCTCCTTGGCTTCAGCACTAAATGCCTCATGTTCTAATAACAATAATAATAATAATAACTGTGGTATTGGTTAAGTGCCAGGCACTGTACTTAGTGCTGGGGTGGATACAAGCAAATTGGGTTGGACACAGTCCCTGTCCCATGAGGGGCTCACAGTCTCAATCCCCATTTTACAGATGAGGTAAATGGGGCCCAGAGAAGTGAAGTGACTTGCCCAAGGTCACACATATGGAGCTCACACTCATATTCCCCATTTTACAACTGAGGGACAGTGATTTGCCCAAGGTCACACAAGCTCACACTCATAATTTCCATTTTACAATTGAGGGACAGAGAAGTGAAGTGACCTGCCCAAGGTCACACAGCAGACAAGTGGCAGAGTCAGGATTAGAACCCAGGTCCTTGTGACTGCCAGGCCCATATTCTATCCACTTGGCCACACTGCTTCTCTGCTAGACCATCCTCCTTTCCTGCTCATTGGCTTTAAGACACTTAGCCAATTCTCACCACTAGTTATGCTCGCTATTCTCCCAGTACTCCCCAGTTCACACTTTCCTCCTCCATGCCAACCTATGCATTTTGTCCCGCTCTCGATTCTCCCTCTCTCCGTTCTGCCTGGAGCTCCCTTCCCCTTCAGAGCTGGCCAGCCACTGCTCTCCCATTTTCCCAGGTCTTCTGAAATTACATCTCCTCTGAAATGCCTTCCCTGATTAATCTCATACCCCATCCCTCTCAAATTGCCACATCACCAAACACTCAGGTACGCACACTCCTCATCACACTTCTGTAAATATTTTTAGACCCTATTGCTTCCTCCTTTCTGTAATTTATTTTATTGCCTTTCTCCACCACTAGATTGTAAAGTCTCTGAGAGTAAGGATCTAATCTACTAATTATTGTACTCTCCCAAGTGCTCAATCAATCAGTGGTACTTATTGAGTGCTTGTCATGTGCAGAACACTGTACTAAGTGCCTGGGAGAGTACAATAAAATATAATTAGCAGACATGTTCCTAGATGGGGAGGCAGACACTAATATGAATAAATAATTTATATAATTGAAAGATAGGTACATAAGGGTTTTGGGGTTGGGAGTGGGGCAAATATCTCATGCCCAAAGTTCACAGATGCAAGTTTATAGATGATGCAGAAGGGAGAGCAAGCTGGGCTGAATTGGGGAAAAAAGGGCTGAATCAGGGACGGCCTCTTGGAGGAGACGTCACCTTAAAAATGCTTTAATAAATACTACTGATTTATTCCTCCTTCTCACACCCCTCAGTACCTCCCCCAGATTCCACTGTCGGTTTCTAGTCCTGGACCCACCACGGCCAAAAGAAGCTGCCACCCAGCTCTGTTCAGATTCTCAAATTCAACTTCTCAAGAGAATACGTTGCCACAAGGAGCTGGGGGTGATGCATCCAAGGGTGAGGGGGCAACAGCTCAGGGTCTAGACATCTTACAGGGACCCCCAAAATAGCAAGGAGGAGGAAAGCCGAGGTTGCCTGGACAAGGACAAACACCTGCCCCAAGGCAGATCAGTTAGCAGGTAGTTAAAACCTTGACCTGTGAACCTCTTTCCACCTTCAAAGCTTAATAAGGTCACATTTGCTCCAAGAGGCTGAACCTGATTAAGCCTTCCTTTCCCTGGCTCCCTCTCTCTTCTGCCTTGTCTATGTGTTTAGATCTGTGAGCTTTGGTTATTTAATATTGGCCCCACCCCAAGCCACATAGTACTTATACATATCTTTAAATTATATATTATAGATTACCTATTTATAGTAATAGTAATGATGGTATTTGTTAAGCACTCATTATGTCCAAGACACGGTACTAAGCATTGGGGTGGATACAAGTAAATCGAGGTGGACGCAGTCCCTGTTCCATGTGGGGCTCACAGTCTCAATCCCAATTTACAAATGAGGTTACAGAGGCACAGAGAAGTGGAGTGATCTGCCCATGGTCACACAACAGACAAGTGGCAGAATGGGGATTAGAACCTATGCTCTTCTGACCCCCAGGCCAGTGCTTTATCTACTATGCCATGCTGATTCTTATTAATGTCTTCCTCCCCATCTCGTTATGGTATGACCACTCTCACCTTGGCCAGGATAGCAAGCTTAGCTCACTAATTTTGGAAGGGCTGGCAGACTTTGATAGGAAGCAAACACACCCCATATCTCTGGGTGCTACCGCCCCCAGAGCTGGCACTCTATCACAACAACGTGGCAAGTCATCTGTACCCAGAGTCAGGGGTGCCCATTCTGTTGGACCCTCTGTGGTGCCGAGTGACCAATTGGATCTCCTCACTGGAGCAAGTGAGTATTCCCCCTTGGGAACTTGATTGCTGGGCAATTTGAAAGATAGCTCCTGGGTGATTTGAAAGACAGCCCTGGAAAAAGTTGAGGACTATGCTGACCTGTATACTTATTACATTTTAGCCTAGGAATAGCTTTGCTCCTGAGGATTACCTATTGTGGGTTCTTTGTGCTATTATCTCAATAAGCCTACTGCTGCTACCCAGTAATCCCTCTAGTCTTTGAATCCATTTCCAACTCTCCAATCCACGAACTCATGAATTACCCCCGGCTGGTTCCTCCCAGTGACATAAATTTGGTTCAGAAATGGGATTGGAGGCAACTGAAATGGACCCCCCTGACTCTTTTTCCTGAAGAAGCAGGATTCGGATTCCCCTAAGTAGGATACCAACTGTGTTGGCCTACACTTGAGCGACCCAGCTGACTGGGTGGAAGAGTTCATGGCAAGTAGCAGCCCAAGAGAATAAAGGAAAGGGGAAGGGAAAGACTGTACTGGCTTCATTCATTCATTCAATCATATTTATTGAATGCTTACTGTGAGCACAGCACTGTACTAAGCGCTTGGGAAGTACAAATTGGCAACATATAGAGATGGTCCCTACCCAACAAAGGAGCCCTTTCTGACCTCAGTCTCTCATTCTCACCACATTAATCCTTGAACCCAACACCGTGAGAAGGGTGACATATTGGCAGGGAACGGGTCCACTAATTCATTGTATTGTGCACTCCCAAATACTTAGCACAGTGCTCTGTACACAGTAAGTGCTTAATAAAGACCATCAATTAATTGACTGATGGAATTGAATGCCCAGCACCCCCCCGACCCCCAGTTAAAAAGAACGGTTTAGTCACCCTGATCTTAGGGTCAGCATTGGGAAGCATTGCAATTGAAGATGGTGGATATCATTTGAAGTTGAACAGTAGGTCCAGAATGGGTGATTGACGCATTTAGAGTTTTGCGGGTCAGAGGATTTGGTTCCTGGTATGGAAGGACTGAAACAGAGGCCCCGTGCACCCTATGTGGTCAGAGATGACCCAAGCCGACATGATCCTGAATGCAAAGGAAAGAAAGTCCTTTCTCCTGACTCCACTCTTCCACCTGTCAATCACGGCCCTGCCATTTTCCCTCTGATGAAGAGAGAATCTCTCCCCAACAGCTGGTCAGATAGCCAGAAGCCCCTGTTAGAGTCCTTTGAGGACTCAGGGCTGTTCCAGAAGTCTGTACTCTGGTTTTTGTTTTTGTTTAATGGTATTTGTTAAGCACTTTATATGCAGCAAACACTTTTGCAAGTGCTGAGTAGATACATCATGGGACTCATGGTATAAGTCTAGGTTCTTTGTTTCCCCTGAAGACAGGCAAACCCACATATCAGCCCCGCTCTTCCATACTCCCCTCTTTAGGTCCCTAAATTAGCTAGTCCTTCCCTTCAGCCCTACACAGAGAATTAGCATGAGCTTGTGGAAAGAGCATGGGCCTGGGAATCAGAGGACCTGGGTTGGGTTCTAATCCTGCTCTGCCACTTGTCTACTCTGTGACCTTGGGCATGTCACTTAATTTTGCTGTACTTGGGTTTTCTCAGCTGTAAAATGGGGATTAAGACTATAAACTCCATGTGGGATGTTGACTGTGTCCAACCTGATTAAGCTTGTCTCTGTGCCAGTGCTTAGTAAAGTGCCTGGCGCATAGTCAGAACTTAACAAATACCATTTTTAAAAAAAGGCTGGAGAGGTAGCATAGCTTAATGGATACAGCATGGGCCTGGGGGTCAGAAGGTCATGGGTCCTAATCCAAGCTCCACCATTTGTCTGCTGTGTGAACTTGGGCAAGTCACTTCACTTCTCTGTGCCTCAGTTACCTCATCTGTAAAATGGGGATTGAGACTGTGAGGCCCACATGGGACAGGGACTTTATCCAACCTGATTAGCTTGTATCCACCCTAGCACTTATTACAGCACTTGGCATACAGTAAGTGCTTAAATACCACAAAGGAACTCAGAAGCTGACATAGCAGCAGGGGTACATATGAGGCTGCACTTAGCTGGAGGTGGCCTGGGCCTCACTGTTGGGGATGTGTGGCCCTTGTATACCAGGACCTTTGGCCCCTGGACCAGACACCCTGCTTTATGCAGGGAAATGGCAGGTTGCAGGATTACTGTCTGGGCACTCAAATCACTTCAATTTCTCCAGAGCCAGGGGAGAGAGCTCCTCATAGCCCTGCTCGTTACCCTCACCTCCTCTGCAGGTCCCTGCTGGGGCTGGACTTAAATAAGGGTGACAGACACTGAAAGATCTCCTCTCAGGGTCGCACCTGGAGAGTTTCCAGTACTCTCCCAGTCTCGCCTACGGGAGGGAGAGTCAAGCAGAAGCCAGGCAATTCTATTCCTAACTTGGCCAGTGGCTAGCGAGTGGAAGGCAATCTGCTACAAGTCAAAACTCACCTGGGCTGGGCAGCAGCAGTGTGGGAGAGAGTCAAGGGTGGAGACTCAAGTTTACTGCATGGAAGGAGGCAATGGTAAACCATTTTCGTGTTTTTATGAAGAAAACTCTGTGGATACACTACCAGAATGATTGCAGGTGGAGGTGGGCCATTCTGGGAGAGATGCATCCATGGCATCACTATGGGTCGAAAACAACTTGATGGTATAAGACAAGGCACTAAAAGAACTCCAAGTCTCCAGACACACCAGTCAGTCAGTCAAAAGTATTTACTGAGTACTTGGTGCAGAGCACTGTACTAAGCACTTGGGAGAGTACAACAGGCACAATCCCTGCCCACAACAATCTTACAGTCTAGAGGAAGATGCACCGTAGACTTCTCCTCACTCATCCTTTGCAGTCAGGGACAGAATGGGTCAGAGCACCATAGCAGTGGGTGACAGGAGGGTGGTAGGTGGGGGTGGGGGGCTTGTCGCCCTGGTCCATTTCAAACGGTGTCACCTACACTACTCCTTTTCCTCCTCGCACCTTTTCCTTCCTCCTGCCTGCCAGGCCAGATGGAGCACCTCCCTCTGCCCTGATCCTTTTCTCCATGTTGGTATCATGCAGCTCAGCAGGGCACACATGGTTGCAGAGACCAGGGAGGGAAGCACAATGGACCTCGTTAAATACTTACTATGTGCCAAGCACTGTTCTAAGTGCCCACCCCTCCTACCGATAGGATCAGCCTGTTTGACAAGTTCCTGCCAAAGGCCCTCTGGTGTGTGCCTTTGTGATGCTATTATATCACATTACTCGCCTTATGCCACAAGCGTAACATAATGGCAAACACCAAGGTGGTACTTGGCAAAGGGGAGTTTGTAATTCTTTAGTGCCGGCAGTGATCACCCAGACTTGTCTGGGGCCATGCAGGAGGGATGGTAAGAATTAAAAGAATTCCTTTTTGTATGGTATTAAGCATTTACTATGTGCCAAGGGCTGTTTCTAAGCACTGAGGCAGATACATGTCAATCAGGTTGGACACAGTCCCTGTCCCACATGGGGCTCCCAGTCGAAATAAGAGGGAGTAGGATTTAATCCCCATTTTGCAAATGGGGTAACTGAGGCACAGAAAAGTTGTTACTTGCCCCAGGTCCCAGAGCAATCATGCAGCAGGGCCAAGATTAGAACCCAGGTCCTCTGACTCCCAGGCCCGTGCTTTCCACTAAAGCATGTTGCTTCTCTGTTCAGCACTTACTACGCACCAGGCACTATTCTAAGCGCTGGGGTAGATGCAAGCTAACAATTTGGACACAGTCCATGTCCTATATGGGGCTCATAGTCAATCCCCATTTTACAGATGACATAACTGAGGCCCAGAGAAGTTCAGCGACTTGCCCACGGTCCCACAGCAGACCTGGAATTAGGACCCAGGCCCGTGCTCTAACCATCAGGCATGCTGCTTCCTTTTCCTGTTTCTTTCCATTGCCCACTCAGCCCAACAATGAGGGAGGAGGACAACTGGATGGTAGAGGGAATCGTTCCATTGCTAATCCCCATTCCCCGTTCCATTACCCCATTCCCCTACCTTCAATAGTCTTCTCTCCCCTTCCATTTTTCCCCTCCTCCCTCTAGGTCCCAGCCTCCCATACACCTAAAGGTCCCAGTAATTCTGAGCCTCCAATCCCGCATCTTGAGTGGTCACTCACCTGTGCCCTGTCCCCTCTGCTCCTGGGCCGGCCTGCCTTTCTCCCTCTGCCATCAGGGTCCTTGGGCTGCTCCTCTGGAGAGTCTGGAGATTCCACAAGCCCCTCGCTGGATAAAGCAATCATCCCCTCATCCCCCTCCGTAACCATCCTGGCCCAAGCCCCATTCTCTTTAATAGCCACCCCTGCTTCCTGTCCAAAGTTTGACTGAGAAGCAAAGGAGGAAGATAGGGAGGCAGGCAGCGCCTGCACTAAGAAAATAATTCTTGTGGGCCACTGGTGTAAATGTTCTAGATTTCTAAAAGCTCCAGCTTTCTCATGCCTGGATTGTCGATGCCAGCCTCACAGGGGAGGTCACCAACTCCAAGAAGGTTGTAGAAAGCCTTCACATTCTTTTTTGAAAGTTCCAGATGCTTGTAGTTGAATTCAAAGGACATCAAATGCCTATGAAAAATGGTAGCGTGAAAGGGAAGTGAATGGGTTTGCAATGAAGTTAGCGGCAGAGTCATTTCACCAAGTTTGGAGTCATTTGCCTGCTTTGAACAGTAGATGGACAGGACTGGTGACACTCCTCTGGCCTGAGGACTTGGACTGTTCTAGACTATGTTGTTAATAATATCAATTGTATTTGTTAGGTGCTTAGTATGTGCCAGGCACTGTATTAAGCACTAGGGTGGGTACAAGCTAATCAGGTTGCACACAGTCTCTGTCCCACAAGGGGCTCACAGTCTTAATTTCCATTTTACAGATGAGGTAGCTGAGGCACAGAGACGTGAAGCAATTTGCCAAAGGTCATACAGCGGCCAAGTGATGGAGCTGGGATTAGAACCCTGGTCCCTCTGACTCCCAGGCAGGGGTTCTGTCCACTAGGCTCACAAAAGTTTGGAGAGGAGTTGCTGGCTTTGCTGTGACTGCCACACTCTTCTCTGAAAGAGAAGCCAATCATAATCTTATGCAACAACACAGCATAGTGGAAAGAGCACCGGGCTGGGTTCTGTGCCCTTTAAGTCCTTGATATTCATCCCACCCTCATCCCCACAGGGCACAGTACTTATGTGCAAATCTGTAATTTATTTTAATGTCTGTCTACTCTCTATACTATAAGCTCCTTGTGGGCAGGGCACATGTATTGTACCCTCTCAAGTGGTCAGGACAGTGCTCTGCACACATTAAGCGTCGCTCAGTGGAAAGAGCATGGGCTTTGGAGTCAGAGGTCATGGGTTCAAATCCTGGCTCCGCCAACTGTCAGCTGTGTGACTTTGGGTAAGTCACTTAACTTCTCTGGGCCTCAGTTACCTCATCTGTAAAATGGGGATTAAAACTGTGAGCCCCCTGTGGGACAACCTGATCACCTTGTAACCTCCCCAGCGCTTAAAACAGTGCTTTGCACATAGCACTTAACAAACACCACCTTCATTATTATTATTACTAAGTGCTCAATAGATACCACGGATTACCTTGCTGTGTTTCCTTGGGCAAGTCACAACTTCTCTGGGCCTCAACTTCCTCAGCTGTAAAACGGGGGTAAAGTAGTTGTTGACCCTCTCCCTTACATCATGAGCCCCATGTAGGACAGGAACTGTTTCTGATCTGATTGCACTGTATCTACCACAGAACTCATTATAGTTCTTGGCCCCATAGTAAGCACTTAAACACCACCTCTGAGGGTATTGTTTGGGTGTCTTAAAAGGGGAGCAGGCCTAGGTGGTGAAGCTTATTCATTAGATTCTAAGTTCCTGAGCTCAGAGATTGGGAATTTTATTCACACTGTGTACTCCCAAAGCTGTACAAACCACTAGCACTCTAATTTAATGGTTTTGCCCAGATTCTCAGGTCTGACATTACTGGAGAGCAACTGTCACTGGTCAGCGAGGCTCCTCAATGCTCCTGAGCACTGACTACAGTGCTCTTCACACAGTAGGCAGTCAATCAAACCTGATGGATCTGGTGATGATCTTATCTGCTATATCTGGTAACAATTGAAACTTTGAATAATCTATTTTCCTTCACAGCATATTTTGGCTTGGATGCCAGATCCACATCTAGTACACAAACAGACGCTGCAAACTTTACAAACCATATTTTTGCTCAGTTGTTTTGGAACATTTTTAGAACAGCTACAACAATTTCAGCAGATCCGCAGACAGGCCTGGATCAGGTTCCTAGAAATGATGAAGCTATAATAGGAAAATTAACACTGTGGGCTGGGAACGGGCCTACCAACTCTGTTGTGTGTACTCCCCCAACACTTAGTACAGTGCTCTGCATACAGTAAACCGTCAATAAATATGATTGATTGATTGAAAGTTTTTGAGGAAGGGAGAGATGTGAGCAGAACATTACTGGAATATGATCTGGGATGCAGGTGGAAAGGAGAAGAGAGGAGGTAGGGATGCCAGTGAGGAGGCCGAAACTAATCTAATTTGGAGATAAGGGAGTGAACCAAATTGGGAGCTTTGTGTTTGGAAAGGCAGGATCAGAGAAATACTGTGGAGAAAGATTAATTAATTAATTAACTCAATCATATTTATTGAACACTTACTGTGTGCAGAGCACTGTACTAAGTGCTTGGAAAGTACAATTCAGGAACAAATAGAGACAATCCCTGCACAACAACGGGCTCAGAGTCACAGGAGGGGGGAGACAGACATCAAAACAAGGAAACAGGCGTCAATAACATCAGTATAAATGGAATTAGAAAGATTGTAGCAACAGTCTGAATGTGAGAATCAAAAGATATTGAGGAGTCAAAGATGGTAACCAATTTGAGGGCTTCTGGAACAGGGAGGATGGGAGTCTAGACAGGAAGCTCCTTGTGGGCAGGGATCACGTCTACCAACTCTGTTGTGCCGTACTTACTCTCCTTAGTGCATAGTTCAGTGCTCTGCACACAAATACTCAATAAACCTTGTTGCTTCACTGATTGGCATTTTGACAGTGATAAGGAAGTTGGAAGAAGATTAAAGAGGGAAGAGGCATATTCAGTTTAAGGAGGCAGTAGGATACCTACTTGTGATGTCCTGGAGACAAGAGAAACATCAAGTTGTACAGCAGGAGAGAGGTTGGAGCGAGTGAGGAGGTTTGGAGTCATTGGAATCGAGGAGGCAGCTGAAGCCATGGAAGAGGTTGAGTTACTTGGGAGAGTGACTGGACAGTCAGAAGAGTCAGTGAACAAGACCAAGTAGAAAAGCCTGGTTCATGGAGCAAGGCGAGAGAGGATTTAATAATAATAATAATAATAATAATAATAATAATGGCATTAGTTAAGCGCTTACTATGTGCAAAGCACTTTTCTAAGCACTTTTCTAATCAGGTTGTCCCACGTGGGGCTCACAGTCTTAATCCCCATTTTACAGATGGGGTAACTGAGGCACAGAGAAGTTAAGTGACTTGCCCAAAGTCACACAGCTGACAATTGGCAGAACCGGGATTTGAACCCATGACCTCTGATTCCCAAGCCTGTGCTCTTTCCACTGAGCCACGTTGCTTCTTCTGGGAAGAGGGAAGCAGTGTAGCCTAGAGGAAAGAACGTGGGCCTGGGTTCTAATCCTAGCCCCTCCACTTACCTGCTGTGTGAACTTAGGCAAGTCACTTAACTTTTCTGTGCCTCAGTTCCCTGACTTGCAAAACAGGAATTCAGTACCTGTTCTCCTTCCTACTTAGAATGAGTCCCCGTGTGGGACTTGATGATCTTGTACCTATAGCAGCGCTTAGTACAGTGCTTGGCACATAGTGAATTCTTAACAAATGCCACAGATAATTACTACTTTTATCAGGGAGTGATCGTCAGGGTTGAGGAGACCCAAGAGACTAGGGAGCATTATGACAGAATGGAGTTCATTGGACATGGCTTTGAGGAGGTCTCTGGTAATCTCTGATAGTGTGGTCTTGAGGGAGAGAAGGGGGTAAAAACCTGATAGAAGTGAATCAGAGAATGTTGGTGTTCAGAAAGTGAAAGCAGAGGGTTTCTATACCGCGTTTTAGCAGTTTAGGTAGATGGAGTGATAGCTGGAGGGGGCTGGGGGATATAGAAATAAATGAAGCGACTTCAGAATGCTTGTAGACACAAGGGAAGTAACTTAGTCCCACAGCACCTAGGTACATATCTGAATTTATTTATATTTATGTCTGTCTCCCCCCGAAAACTGGAAGCTCATTATGGGCAGGGAACATATCTACCAACTCTGTTACACTGTACACTCTCAAGCGCTTAGTACAGTGCTCTGTGCACAGTAAGCACTAAATACAATTGATCGAACTAACAGAGAGTGAGTGGTTGAAGACGGCTGTAAGGGTGGAAGAGGGTGAGAGCAAGTCTTTAAGAGGTGAGAGGAAATGGAGTCCAGGGCCTCACTGGAGAGGACAGATATTGAAATTAGGTGGGGGAGGCCTTCACTGAAGAGACCACTGGGAAGGAGAAAGGATTTGGGAGCAGAAGGGAGCTGCTGAGGGAATGATGGGAGTCGGGAAATTCTCATCCGACGGTGTCTTATTTTGCCCATGGTTAGTGAGGTCAGCGGCGTTCATGAAAACGAACAAGGACAGGTCACTGATAGCTCACGGATTCCTGGCTTCCTCATAAATAAGATGCAGGGGTGCTGGGAAATGGAACGCCAGGGAAGAGCAAGGTTAAAAAAACAATCACTCAGCTCGTTAACAACCAGTGTTCTTCTCTCCTATCTTTGCATTCTTGATAAACAAATTCATAACAAGATTTTACTGCTCCATTCCCGGGAGCAGTCTATTAGTCCTTCATTCACCATGTACTACCAGTCGAAGCAGCGCTCATGCAATACAATATCCCTTAATATGATCCCCTTTGCATTTGCTGTGATGTAATTATGCTAATTACTCAGCCTGTTAAATGCCTGCTTTGATATCTGCACATTTTCCAGGAGGTTTATGAGTAAACCTGTCCCCCTAATTTACTCCCTCTGCTTGAGTCAGGAAGTTTTATGTGCTCTCTTTAGCGTAAATTCTGCTTTCACCAGGCTGGCCGTCAAGGCCACAGAGATCCCAGACATAACTCTGCCCCCGCTGATGGGAGTGTTTTTGAGGCGCCCCCGGCCCCGTCATCACCCTCACAGGCACTGGCGGCTCTCCTCCCACCCCAGGAGAACCCAGATAAAGTCGGCACATTTCAAGGTTCCCTCCCTTCAACAATGGCAGGTCGCTGGCTGACATTTAGGGTCTGGGCCCGGGCGAGGAGCAAGATCCCAACTGGTCGGCAGCGCAAGTGACAGCAGCGAGTCCTGAAGGTCACATCTCCCAGAGATCACACTGAGGTCCTGCAAATATTGCCAAGAGGGAGGGCAACCTGGGAGCAGAACTGTTCAGAGGGGCAGTACACACAGCACTGTTTTATGGGTAAACCACTTGACCTCCCTGTCACCCTCCTGGATGGGTTTTTTTTGAGGATTTTTTATATTTTAATAGTATTCATTCAGCACTTACTATGTGCCAGGTACTGTACTAAGCACTGGGGTAAATAGAAGACCACCAGGTTGGACGCAGACGTGTCCCACGTGGAGCATACGGTCTAAGTTGGAGGGTTCACTAAATCTTGATGCAAGTGGCTGAGGGACGTTGACTCGATTAACTTCATCGTGGCAACTTCTCTAATGTTTTCCTTTGAAATGTCTCGGCGCTAAACGTTCATGACCCAAGGCAATTTATAGTTACTTAATTTTTTTTTCTTTTAATGAAGTCTGATTTAATAGTGGGAATGGTTAATGGCCATGCATGTAACACATAATAAAGCAGAACCTAATTGTATTTTAAAGAGGCCCTTTCGCAGAACAGAAGCAACTTTGTGATTGAATTGAGAGAGGGGTTTGGAGTTCTTCTCTAAGATGGCTTCCATTGAGAGTTAGACTCGCCATTTCACTCCTTCTCTCAGTTGTGTTGCTTCTTTTTGGTGAGGGCACTGCCCCAGAATGCAGCCAAGCACCATGCTGTACTGTGAGCTTCTTCAGGACTTCCCACCCCTGGGGCCCCAAACACTTTCTGAACCTTGGTTAATTATACCCCACAAGAACCCTCCTCGAGAGGTAAGTAGTGTTACACCCATTTTACACCTGGGAAAACTGAGGCAAGGTTAAACGACTTGCCCAAGGCTGAGGCCAGTGAATCACCAGGGAGTTTGGGAATAGGATCTTGTCTTTGTCAGTGAATGGCTTGGACAACCCCACAACAGCGCTGGCTGTCCAGCTTACCACCTCACCTGCTGGCTTCCATTTCCCTGCTTCCTCCCCTGCTCCTGCGTGATACTTGACCATCGATAGCCCTGATTGGTTTGAGAGGTCTTTCTCTCTCTCCCCTGATTTTTTTTGGGGGGTTATTTGTTGCGTACTTGCTATGTGCCAGGTGCTGTCAATCACTGAGGTAAATACTACATAAGTGTGTTGGGCACAGTCTCTGTCCCACATGGGACTCACAGTCTTAATCCTCATCTCACAGATGAGGTAACTGAGGCACAGAGAAGTGAAGTGACTTGCCCGAGGTCACACGACAGACAAGTGGCGGAGTTGGGATTAGAGCCCAGATCCTTCTGATTCCCAGCCTCATGTCCTACCCATTAGGCGGCAACACTGCTTCTCGTGCTGACTCCTGTTGGGTAGGAACCGTCTCTATATGTTGCCAACTTGTACTTCCCAAGTGCTTAGTACAGTGCTCTGCACACAGTAAGCGCTCAATAAATACAATTGAATGAATGACTCCTAGGGGTCAGCTCGCTGGGGAGGAGGAGGGGGGATGTTCCCCTGCTTTCTAGGACCCTGTCTCTGTTCCCCAGGTTGGACAGTATCCTGGCTCCCTGCTTGCTCTCCACCCTTCTAGGCAGAAAGAAAGGGAAACAGCAGATGGGCTCAGAACAGAAAACAAAAACAATACTGAAAGGGATTGAGCAGACTTGAACCCAAAACAAGCCTCTTAGCCGATAGAGGGTCCCTTATCTAAAGCCAACAAGCAGATTAGGCACAGTCTCCCTTCCTGAAACAAAATGCTGCAGGGCTTTAAGTGTGGTGCCTACCACCAGATGAAAATGTCCTCATCTAGTTCCCCGCTTCTGCCTTGAAGGATCCAGGTGTGGCTCTTAATGAGTTTGGGGGTGGGAAGGAGGGCAAAGGGGCAAGGTGATGTTTCCACAGGCACCCAGGGCAGAGGTGGACATAAGAGGAAAAAGTGGAGGAGCAAGGGTGTTGTTGGAGCCCAGAAACAGAGAAGGCCGAGGCTGCCGAGGCTCACACCCTACAATCATGAGAAATTATATCTGGGGGAGCCACCCACCCGACCTCTTTCAAGTGGTGGTGCCACCAGCCCAGGTTGGGATTGAGTAATGTGCATGTGAGCACTTGCTGAGTTGGAATTCTCCTTTACAGTCTGGCCCAGGAATCATAGGAGGCACCATGGTGGCTGAGTTGAGGGCTAGTGCTCCCTTCTCCCAAGCCACGGTGGTGTTTCTGGGGTCTCCCACGAGCCTCTGAGACACAGCAGGACCTGAAATCCATCATCTGTAGCTCAGGAACTCAATCTGCTTGGAGGCAGGGGGCTGTTCGTCCAGGTTAACATCCTTCGGTCCTTTAAAGCTCTGACTTTCTAATAGGACAGGACTGCAAATGCAGCTTTGGCAGAGAGTTGGAAGCAGGTATGCAGGGGAGTTGCTCTCCCCACCCTGGCACCCGTTTCTGGGACCCCAAATCCTCAGCCCCTCACTGACAAAATTGGCCATGGTGCATCTGAGAGTGAGTGGAGAGACCTAAATATCGGGGGCCAGGACAATTCTCTCTCCAACCGCTCTGGATAATGACTTCCATGAGAACCAATACTTGCATTAAGATTTGTAACTAACACCAATACTTCATGCATTTTTCCTGTGCGTATTGGAACCAGCACATTCATACGTTCTAGTCTCCTGTAATGAGGCTGTCATATTTAGTTCTGAAGCTTCTAGGGCAATCTCCTGCCTAGTCTATCACAGGAGAATGCCTAGTGGATAGAGACAGGCCTGGGAGTCAGCGAGACCTGGATTCTAATCCTGATTCTGCCACTTGTCTGCTGTGTGACCTTGGAGAAGTCACTTCGCTACTCTGTGCCTCAGTTCCCTCATCTGTAAAAGGGGGATTAAGACTGTGAGCCCCATGTGGGACATGGACTGTGTCCAACCTGATTATCAGGTATCTAGCTCAGAACTTTGTACAGTGTCTGGCACATAGTAAATGCTAAACAAATACCATTAAAAAAAAGAGAGAAAGCCATGCTATGAGAAGCCATGTGGCCTAATAGAAAGAGCATAGGGGCTGGGAGCTGGCCTAATAGAAAGAGCATAGGGGCTGGGAGCCTGGGCTCTAACACCAGATCTGCCACTAGCCACTGGGGGATTTTGGGTGACATAATTTATCCATGCCTAAATTTCCTCATGAAGAACTATAAGGTGGAAAGAGTAGTGATTTCAGAAAGGCTTTGGAGAGGAGAAGAACAAGGATCTATGTAGGGGACAAACAGGAAGGCAGTTTAGGGAAAGATTAGGCTGAGGCACCATGAATAGGTTAGCTTGAGAGGAATGAAGAGTAAGAGCCGATGCGTAGCTGGAGGAAAGAGGAGATTAGTAGTGGGGGAGAGAGCCGATTGAGTAACTCAAAGCCAATGGTCAAGAGTTTCTGCTTGAGGCAGAGACGAATTGGCAAACTTTAGGGGTTTTTGAGAAACAGGGAAGCAGCACAGCCAATTAGAAAGAGCCTACGCATCAGAGGCCCTGGGTTATAATTCCAACTCTGCCACTTACCTGCTGTGTGACTCTGGGCAAGTCACTTAATTTCTCTGTGCTTTAGTTTTCTCATCTGTAAAATGGAGTTTAAATCCTACTTTCTACTTTGTCCAACCTGATTATCTTACCAGGTTAAAACCCAGTGCTTAAAACAGTGTTCAGCACGATAGGCACTTAAATACCATAATTATTCATAATTATTCAAATACCATAATTATTCATTATTATTGATGATGATGAAATTAATGGGGATTTATGCACAGAACAATGTTTTAGAGAAGTGATCTGGGCAGCAGCAAAGTATGTACTGGAGAAAGGAGAGACAGGAAGATCAGTGAGGTGGCTGATGTTGCCAACTTGTACTTCCCAAGTGCTTAGTACAGTGCTCTGCACACAGTAAGCGCTCAATAAATACGATTGAATGAATGAATGATGTAGTAGTCAAGCCTGGATCTGTAGTACAGTGGGCATTTGGATGCAAATAAAATGGAAAATCCTGGAAATATGGTAGAAGAACCGACAGGATTTAAAGAGAGACTGGTTATGGGGGCTGAAATAAATGGAGGTGTTGATTATAATGACAAAATTATAACTCAAGGAAGATGGTTTGTTAAACTTAGGTGGAGGAGATAATTTGGAAAGGATGAGGAAGAGTTCAGTTTTATATTTATGGAGTTTGAAGTGCTGGGAGGTGGGATGCCATTTAGTAAAGAATAATGATGACTGTGGTATTTGTTAACCACTGATTATGTGCCAGGCACCGTACTAAGCCCTGGGGTGGATACAAGCAAATCGGTTTGGGCACAGTTCCTGTCCCACTTGGGGCTCGCAGTCTTAATCCCCATTTTACAGATCAAGTAACTGAGAAGCTAAGAGACTTGCCCAAGGTCATGCAGCAGACAAGTGGCAGAGCTGGGATTAGAACCCAGGTCCTTCTGAGTCCCAGGCCCACGCTCTATTCACTAGGCCATACTGCTTCTCAAGAAGCACTCTTGAAAGCACTCAAGAAATATGTTTGACTACAATACAACAGAGTTAGACACATTCCCGGCTTAAAATGAGTTTACAATGTAGGGTGGGAGACCAACATATATATATTTAGGTAAATTATGGATATGTACATAAGTGCTGTGGGTTTGAGGGTGGGGTGTATATCAAGTGCTTAAAGGGAAGTGTTGAAAATGGCTGACCAGAAGTGAGGATGAATCAGGGAAGCTTCCTGGAGGAGGTGGTATAATAATAATGATGGTATTTGTTAAGCGCTTAGTATGTCCAAAGCACTGTTCTAAGCGCTGGGATTGATACAAGGTAATCAGGTTGTCCATGTGGGGCTCACAGTCTTAATCCCCATTTCACAGATGAGGTAAATGAGGCACAGAGAAGTTAAGTGACTTGCCCAAAGTGGTATCCTAGGAGGGATTTTAAGCTGGGGAGCAACAGTGGTTTTTCTTGACTGTAACCTTGTTTTGAGCAGGGAATGTGTCTACCAACTTTTATATTGTACCCTCCCAAGCACTTAGTACAGAGCTTAGAAGAGTGCTTGGCACCTAGCAAGCATTTAACACATACCATAATAATAATAATTATTATTATTATTTCAATTCTCTACACATAGTAAGTACTCAATAAGTGATTGGTTGATTGACATGCCCTGGAGGCAGGAGAAGAAGCAAGACTGAGAGGAGAGGCCAAGCCTAGCGAGGTCGATCTGGGAGTCCTCTCCATAGAGACTGCTGTTGAAATCATAGAAACAAATGAGTTCTCCATAGGAATGAAAATTGAGTAGAGAAGAGGGCCCAGTACAGAAATAGGAGGGACACCCACTGCTAGGGGATGGGAGGTCTAATGAAAGGCCTAGAGAAAGAGAATGAGAAGGAGTGACCAGAGAGGTAAGAGGAGAAACAGGAGAGAGTATGTCAGAAAGACCAAGTTTGGGTAGTGGTTCCAGGAAAAGGTGGTCCCACTTTTTTTTGTCTTTTTTTTAATGGTATTTGCTAAGTGCTTACTAAGTGCCAGGCACTTCACTAAGCCCTGGGGTAGACACAAGCTAATCAGGTTGGACACAGTCCACCCATGTCCCACATAGGGCTCATAATCTTAATTTTACATTTTACAGATGAGGTAACTGAGGCACAGAGGAAAAGAAGTGACTTGCCCAAGGTCACACAATAGACAAGTGGCAGAGACAGGATTAGAACCCAGGTCTTTCTGACTCTCAGACCCATGGTCTATCCACTAGGCCATACTGGTTTTCGACATTGAAGGCGGCCAAGAAGTGGAGGATGTACTAGAATGGCTCCACTGGGGAACAAGGCAGGAGCCGAGAAGGGCAGCAGTTGCCCGAGGACTGAATTGCCCTGGACCTGTGGGTGATGTGCGCAGGTAAAGGGAGAGGCAAGATGAAAAAGAGCTGAGCCTGCCAGCAGTGGTCACGCATCCATTGGGTCTTTAGCCATCACACAGATCCACAGCTGCTGGGGATAACTCTTGGGCAGCCCCAGGATAGGACGACAGAAAGGGTGAGGGAAAAGGCCGTATGCTTCCCAAGGACATGGTGTTGTGCTGACTGAGCAGAAGAGAAGAGCCTTGGGTAAAAAAATCTCTTTGGGGAGAGCTTTTTCCTCTTTTTTCAAAACTTCTCCAAAACAAGTTCACTTTTGTTTTCCCTCGAAGCTGAGGATCATTTCTGCAGGGCCAGGCCTTGTTAGTCCCTTTGCCCAGCAGTCTCCCTTCCCACATCACCTATTTGATTCAATCACATTTCAGAAAACATCAAGCAAGACAGGAAGACAGAAATCTAGCCCGACAGAACCAATCTCGACATGTGTTTTGTGTGGCATTTGGGGTGGGAAAGGGAGACTTCCAGTATAAACTCCTAGATCAGGAGAGAGCCAGCTGGGTGGGCAAATCTTGGGCAAGTCATAACTTCTCTATGCCTCAGTTTCCTCATCTGCAAAATGGAGATTAAGATTGTGAGCACTATGTAGGACAGGGACCGTGTCCAACCTGATTTTCTTGTATCTTCTACAGCACTTAGTAAGTACTTAACACCATAGTTATAATTATATAGTGTCCAAACCATTATGACATCCAGTTAAGATGACCTCACCACTATCTCTCCACTCTCATATCCACATGTTTTAGGCTTCAGTGTGGGTAGGGAACGCATTTTCATGGTGACCACACAGCTCCCCATTGTGCTAAACACGGCAATGACATGGGATAGGCAGCTGCAGACAGCTCCATAGGTTTGCAAAGTAACAGGATCACTGGGATACTCCCCCAGAAAAGCATTTATAGGGTGCCTGTGAAAATCGAACCAGGAAGACCCTGAAACTGACACTTTTTTTAGTATCACATCTATTGGGCTCCCGACTTTTCCCTATTAAAGCTGATTTCAGGTCAAAATTCAAGATCCCTTAAGAGCTTTGTTGGAAGAGATCCAATTAATAAAAACTTTTCTACTTGAAATTTGATTTGAATCTTGAGAGGTTTCCAACATTGCTGAATAGGGTCAGGTGCCCCCTTTTCTTGTGTGGTGATTAAGTGTTTAGGAAGATTTTTTTTTCCTTCCAAATCACATACCTATTATTTGGGGGAGGGGGCGGTTCTCTTTAATTTCCAAACCAAAGAGAAAAAACTACCCACATTATTTTGACTCTTGCTCTGAGACATGCTTGGATGTGGAGTGGAGTAGCCTTTTCAAAGAGAGAAAATGCTTTTAGAAAGTAGAGTTTTATTTCAGATGGATTTAATTAAAGCCCTCCCCAGGGAAGGCTACTGCTGCCTCTGAATGCTAGCGATTGGCACAAACACATCTACTTTCAGATGGGAAGCCAACTTTCACCAGAGCCAGCTGGGACTTGGTGTTGGAACACGGGGCCAAGAGTGAGGGTCCTCTAAGAATACTTGCTCCATTGTCACCTTTCCCTATGACTTTTTTTTAAATGGTATTTAAGTGCTTACTATGTGCCAGACACTGTACTAGGCATAGGGCAGATATCAGTTAATAAGATTGTACACTATGTCCCTCAAATCCCCATTTTACAGTTGAGGTAACAGGCATAGAGAAGTTAAGTGATTTGCCCAAGGTCACCCAGCAGACTTACAAGAACACAAACACATATTCCACTCTCACCTCTATGTGATGGAGCATCCTGAAATTAATTCTCACCCTAGAAAAATTCCCAAGATGAACATCTGACCCAGGAATACAAATGTGTATGGCACTTTGCAAATTCTAAATGTTATATGTTTGAATACAGAAGGGCTAAATTCCCAAGGGAATAAAATTGTTCTGATAGGGGCATCCAATTTCAATTCTCCCCCGCCCCCCAAAAAATTATGTCTATTGTTTGGGCAGTGGTTTCCCTTAATCCAAACTGAAGAGAATAAACTACCCACATTATTTTGAGTTGAGCCAATGAGAGTCAATAATACTGATACTAGCAAACACTGAGCATTTACCTATCATAGATTCTCCACTGAGACTACCTGTTTTTCCAATTTTGCCCATTTCTAGAGCCCTGCCATATAATAGCATCTTCCTCTTATTCAGTTCCTCTCTTTTCCATTTCATTCCTGCCCTTTCATCATCATCATCATGGCATTTATTAAGCACTTACTGTGTGCCCAGCACTGTGCTAAATGTTGGGATAGATACAAGATAATCAGGTCCCACTTGGGACTCACAGTCTAAAAGGGAGGGAGAATAAGTATCATTCTATTTTTTTCTATTTTGCAGGTGAGGGAACTGAGGAATAAAGTGATTTGCCCAAGGTCACACAGCAGGTAAATAGCAGAGCTAGGATTAGAACCCAGGTTATCTGATTCTCAGGTCTGTGCTCTTTCCATTAGGCCACGCTGCTTTTTTCATGGCCAGACTTTTGGGGGCAGGGGGGGAGGGGAGAGGTTCAGAGGTGAAGGGAATGTCCTTGAGGTGTTTAAAGAGGACAGAAAGATGCCTTCCTCCCCATCCCTTCAGAAGCCATATTACACTAACTAGATTTTATTTTTAACTTTCTTTCATCTTTCCAATAGCCACTTCAAAGTGATTATCAGAGAGATGCTAATTTCACTCACTGGACTTCTAGATGTTGGTAAAGTATATGGGCTGGAATTTTCACTAGTTATTTGCAAGAGTGATTTCAATATCTGGATATTGCTTTGGCCCTGTTAACAGCTTGAAGTCCAACTCAATTCTTTCATGAAATCAGCAGTACACATAGAGAAACAGAAACCCACGACTAAGAAATTTCTTCCAGCTCCATGATGTGATTACTCCAGCAGCAGCCCAAACCCCCTGAAACTATCACTGATAACTTCCCCACTGAATGCCCAGACTAATGACTTGAGGGATATTGACAATATCCCCCTTAATAGGAGGTAAGCGTTACAAAC
Source organism: Tachyglossus aculeatus (assembly GCF_015852505.1). Taxonomy (NCBI): domain Eukaryota; kingdom Metazoa; phylum Chordata; class Mammalia; order Monotremata; family Tachyglossidae; genus Tachyglossus; species Tachyglossus aculeatus. The sequence goes on along the minus strand of NC_052068.1, from coordinate 88,543,130 downwards.
ATTGTTGGCTTACATATGCTGTGTATTCACTATAAGGATCTTCTAGCAGTCCATTCTTGCAGGTTGATTCTCACCACTGGAAAAATAAACTTATGTGACTGAGACCTTAGAGTTGTGACTGAGACCTTCGAGGTGTAGCATCTAGACTGTAAGCTCTTTTATGGGCAGGGAACATGTCTGCTAATTCTGTTGTACTGTACTCTCCTAAGTTCTTAATACAGTGCTCTGCACAGAGTAAGCACTCAAGAAATACAATCAATTGATTGATGTGCAGCTTGTTTTCAGACTTCCATGGGAATCTTGTATCTGGAGGAATTGTATCCCCTCCAGACAAATGTTTCTATTCTTCTTAACATTGCCACTTCCTCAATCAATGGTTTTTATTGAGCACTTACTGTGTGAAGAGCCCCATACTAAACGCTTAGGACAATATAGTATAACAGATTTGGTAGACACATTCCCTGCCCACAACATGCTTACAGTCTAGAGTCTACACTTCCTCCACTTACAACTCTCCCCTTCTAGACTGTGAGCTCGTTATTGGGTAGGGACTGTCCCTATATGTTGCCAACATGTACTTCCCAAGCGCTTAGTACAGTGCTCTGCACACAGTTAGCACTCAATATGATTGAATGAATTAATGAATGAACTCTCTATTACAAAAATGAGATAAATTCTCTCACATTTCTTCCAAATGCACTCTGAGCTTAGTGCACAGCCAGTACTGTTGATGAGTGGGAGCAGTAATCAATGAGTTGTATTTACTGAGACTTACTTTGTTCAGAGCACTGCACTAAACACTTGGAGAACAATGCAGTTGATACATATGATCCCTGCTTTCAAGGAGCACAGTCCGACGGTAAATAAGGCTGCCATTTTTGGGTGGGATTCATTCATTCATTCGTATTTATTGAGCACTTACTGTGTGCAGAGCACTGTACTAAGCAGCTGGGAGAATACACTATAGCAGAATTGGCAGACATCATCCCTGCCCAAGATTTTAGCTATTTCAAGCTTCCCAAACACTGCATTTCTGGGCACCTCTAAGATTAGCAGTGCTTGGTTGACGGGCATTTCAGACCCTTTCACTGTATGTGAGTCTAAAGGTGGAGACACCCCCTGGCACCTGGCAACTTCACAGACCTCTCCGCATTCCCCTGTCCAGGTATGGTCAACCCTCATAGAGATATCATCGTAGGAGACACAAACCAACCAAATCCAAAAATCGAATTGAAACCACCGAGTGCTTCTATTTACTGCTCCACCAAATCTTTGACCAAAAAATGGCACTGGAGTTCTCTGGATAGCCTTCTGATGGAAGTACAGTCCCATAGTGGGATGGTGGTGGTGGAGGAGGAAGGGGAAGAGGAGGAGAATTTGGAAGTCACCTGCTACAATGGAGGATATCTCCCCTACTCTTGGAGACTTAGAGAGCAAAGACCAGGGTTTAAGGGGGAACTGGGGCATAACAGGGGACCAGCCATAAGAGGAGAAGACAGAGGGAAGGAGGACAGAGCCCATTAGCCCCCTCTGCTAAAAATTCATCAGACCAACCCTTCATGACCTCAGCCTGTTTTGAAATCCAGACACAAAGTCCAATCATCAGTACCCTATCAATCTTGCTTTCCAACTCCCTAATTGAATAGGGAGAGATTGCATGTGTCCTACATTGCTCTCAAGGCCACAATCATTTTCTACTTTGCAATTTGCCCATTTGCTTGACAAGTGGCTTACTTTATGCCACAGAGTAGTTACATGTTGGCGTTAACTTTGAGATTTGGAAGTCTGCCTCACAGTTGTTTTCATCAGCCTGCAAAGTTGTAACCCCTTTCTGGCTGACCAGTTTCACAGTAATGATGCATTTGTTGCCAGAATAGGAATGGCCTGAGAAATATCAAGACCTTCATTTTTAATCAGAAGTTCTTAATAGGCAGCTGCCTGATTTCTTGTTTTCAATGAGAAGTAGTGAGCCCTAATGAAAAGAGCATAATCCTGGCATGTCCCTCAATATCCTCATCCGTTAAATGGGTATTAAAAATTTGCTCTCCCACCTTTTTAGAGTATGAGCCCCATATGGGACAGGGATTGTGTCCGAGCTGATTACCTTGTATCTACCCCAGTGCTTAGAATAGTACATAGTAAGTGCTTAACAAATACCAGAAATATTATTATTGACCCAACCTAATTCTTTTAGGGCCAGAGTCTAACACTGCCTTCTGATTCAAAGCCAGTTCATATCAGACACCAGATTGAATCAAATCTGCATTAAGTCTACTTTTCATCTTCAGAAACAAATGAATTCTTCACATTTAAGTCTCAACTTACCAAATCATTAAAAGAGGAATGAATTTTTAAATCATAGCTACTTAAAGTAAAACAAATTAAAAGACCTCAGGGCAATGTTTTTCATTTCAGAGCACCCACCATCAACTATCCTTAATACGTTTGGAAGAGGGAAAGTACAGAGTGTTTACAAATTACTGAAATCTTGGATTGAATAAATCACATTTATTTTCAAATCCCATATGAAAATGGCCGAAATGTGATAGTTATTTGAAAACAAGTCTCCAATCTCCTTGAAATAAGAATCACACTGAAATTTTGTGGACAAAGAATACAATTTCCCAACCCCCAGTTTCCGGGATGGAGAAATCAAAGCAGGGAAAGAATAACCCGGTAATTTGGTGTAGAAACAGAATTAAGCCTAAGGGCTCTTAACTGCAGGCTCTCATCACTCCCTGCATCCCTCCATCTCCATCTTCTCAAGGTAAGGCATTCAGATTCTCATTATATTTGGGCATGTTAGGAGGTGACATTCAGCACTTTGGTACCTAGGTTTTGAAAAGAAAAGGACAAAGAGCAAAATTAGGAGCACAGGTGTGGATGTTTATGCTCCTGACTTTGCCAGGTAAAATTCTGCTGCATTACTAGATACTGGACCTAATGAATGCATAAATGAATACTAATTGAATGAAGTGCAGAGGCTTGAGTTGTACCTGCTAAACTGGCTCTCCTTGTACATCGCTAGTCAACATAATCCTTTTTTAAAACATGGTATTTGTAAGTTCAGGGAAAACTTGGAAGAGGCAGACCAACAGCAAGATGGATAGAAACTGTAACAACAATAACGGAAGAACCATTAGAAAGGTTGCGGATTATGGCAGAGGACAGGACGTTCTGGAGGAAGTCCATGAATCGGAAATGACTTGACAGCACTTAATAATAATAATAATAATAATAATAATAATAATAATGATTTTTAAGCACTTACTAGGGCCAGGCACTGTACTAAGAACTGTGGTAGATACAAGATTACCAGGGTGGACGCAATCCCTGTCCCACCTGGGACTCCCAGTCTCAATTCCCATTTTCCAGATGAGGGAACTGAGGCACCAAGAAGTGACTTGCCTAAGGTCACACAACGGACAAGTGGCAGAGTCAGGATTAGAACTCAGGCCCTCTTACTCCCATATCTGGGCTCTTTCAACTAGGCCACCCTTCTCACAAACACATAGTTCACAACGTATAACAATAGACTGCTAGAGACAAAGACCAGCTCGAAGCGTGGGAATCAGGGAGAAGTTGCTCTCCTTGCAGACACCAACAGACAGATCAACAGGGACAGACCTGGGAAGTGGCAAATGCCACAAAAGACAATCTGCATGCATGCCCGAGTCTTTTCGACAACACCCACATGCTTGGCCACCTCAGCGTCTGTAGTAGTCATCCTCAAATAATGACTTGCAAGAAGTCAGTTGGCAAAGGTTAGGATTCTGGGGGAGGAACAGAGAAGAATCACTCTGAGGACTACCTGTAAAAACATCCCCTCTAAGGTGGTGGAAGCTTTCTCCAAGGAAAAGTCCTCCCCTTTAAACACCAGTCAAGCAAGAACTTCCAATTAGCAGACAAAAAGCACCACATTCCTGCCCAGACCAGCAACTCTCAATTATGCTGCTGAGCCAGTTACTACTTTTCCTGAGGTCCTGCAGCCTGGGTGTTTGAAGAGATGTGTTTTTCAGGAATGAATCATTCAGTGGAAACTTTTTTGTACGTTTCCAGAAATATCACAATAAATGACGCTGCTTTGAAGTAACTTTTCCATTCCTTCCTCAAGCTTGTCCTCGAAATACAATGAAATTGGGTCAGATGTCGCAAATGTTACTTGAGAGTTTTACATGTTCAATCCTACACTGGATTTTTAAAGTTTCACTCGTTTGAGTGAAGAAACAATATAAATCAGAAAAAATAAAACTTCTAAGTATCAGATTACTGAAAGGAGTTCAGTGTCCTAAATGCTTTTAAATGTTGTCCAGAATAAATTTTGAGATTTGAAGTAACCAAGGCATAGCTGCTATTGATTTTAAGTGGTTTTCTTTGAGGCTACATCTGAATTTTACTTTTTAAGTCCCAAAGACTTCCTGTTGCCCAAAGTCTTTTTCTTTTTCTCTCTGCCTGTGCCTCCTTGCAGTTAGATCCCATTATTCAGACTACGCACCGATGCTGCTAATGACAATACACAATCTGGATAATCCCCTTATGAATCTGGGCAGGGAATGTGTCCACCAACTATGTTGTGCTGTACTCTCCCAAGTGCTTAGTACAGTGCTTTGCACAAAGTAAGCACTCAATAAATGTCATTGATGGATTAACTGAGCAACTGCTGGGGTCTGAAACTGAATGGTTAATTCTCTAGCCAAATCTGATGAGATTGCCTTTGCTAAATAGATACACGTTCTCCTTTTCCCCCACCCCTGTTAAAATGGTATGGCCTCAACGGGAGGATAATTGGCACTACTCTGGGGACATTTTTCAAACCCCATGGTCCTGGAAAGTTCTTGTTGATTGCCAACATCCATGTGGACAAGAAGAAGAATTCGGCTTCAGGCATATCCAGAATCAGATGTGTGCACCCAGGCCTCCGGTTGGCTTTAGCTACTGCAATATACCCCTAGAAAAATAGTAATAATAATAATAATAATTGTGGTATTTGTTAAGAAGTTACTATGTGTCAGACACTGTAGTAAACGCAGGGGTAGATACAAGCCCATCGGGTTGGACATAGTCCCTGTCCCACAAGAGGCTCACAATCTCAATCTCCATTTTACAGATGAGGTAACAGGCCCAGAGAAGTGAAGTGACTTGCCCAAGGTCACACAGCAGAAAGTGGCACAGAAAATGCTGGCTCTCTCCCTAGGCCAAAAGACTGGTGCCAACCTAGACTCCCCCAAAGGAATACCAAAACTGGAAACAGGTGGGGGTAAAACAAGCTTCAGTTAAGTTGCAAGAGGTATGAGTCGCAAACATTCAAGCGTGTTCTAACAGATGTCTGGGCATTGGCTCAGACCAGTTAGAGGTCTGAGTTCTAACAATCACCTGTGGCATTAATAATAGTCAATATTGGCAGGCCATGTTTTTCAGATGTAAGGGTCACAAGAGGCGTATGTTTCTACAGCAATATAGTAGATGCTATCTCCTCCCCTTCAAGATGACAACCATTTTCTTCGGTGATATTTCAAAACCAATCTGGGAGACAGTTTAAGGACTAACTAGGTAAAGACCCAAATTGCTGAACTAATATCTTGGGATCTATTTCCAAAACGCCCCAAAAATCTTTCCTGAAAAGCTTCCCGGCTCCAACTGCAACACTGCACTCAGTTCTCAGAGGCCCAAGCCACAGGAATCCAAAAGATCTTTAGTACCTGTAATGCTATTATTCCTAAAACTTCCAAGGCAAGATGGCAACCTCATTACTGAATCTCACAGCCACAATCTGCCAAATTCCTTTCCATCTCAACACAGTCCATACCTCTTAGGCCTGCTTCCGTTTACCACAATCTCCCCTCACTTGCCCAATTCAGATATGAGGGGGATGGATATGAAAGATGAAGAAACCTCAGCAGTCTAAATAAGCACTTGTTAACATGTGCTTTAAACCTTTATCGAAGGTAGACCAGTTGGGCTTCCAATTGGTTTCAAAATACAGCACTCAAAATGACGGGAAATCATTGATAATTTATTCACACACCGTATCTAAGGTGCCAAGAGGAAACTACAAGCCTGCTAAGCAGGAAACCTAACTCCTTTCTCATTTTGCATAAACGCATCACACATACTTTGGTGCTGTATGTTAAATTCATTTAAGTCGAGAAAATGTTCCGAATGAAACTAAAGACTAATGGAACTCCTGAGCAACTGTAGGAAGGAACTCTTGGGCCTAGGTGAATTCTCACAAAGAATGAGACATGTGCTTCCTGTAATCAGGTCCTTTTAATTGGTCAGCACTTCGATCTTATCCCAAGACCTGAATCTTCTGCTCTGCTTCTTGAGCACTGTAGATTCCCAGATAAGAGTTCAGTCATGGAAAGGCAAACAAACCCCATTTTAATTGCACAAAATTTCTCCCCAGGAGAATGCTACAGCAGTGCCAGCACTTAAGACATTTCAGCTTTTATCCCTCAAGTAGATGCACTTGGCATGCACCTTGATGGACTTTCTGAACAAGAAGTCCCATGAATTTTGTTATGTTTCCTTGACAAAAGGCCAATGGAAACTGGGAAACTATGGAACTGGGATCTAGTAGACAGTTGGGGAGATCAAAATTGAAGATTCCCGTGGTTCGTTCGCAGCCTTGCCACTCTGAATTCTCTTTGGCAGGTCACATGGCTTCTCAAATCCTGTTTTTCTTTGTCTGTTAAATAAGGGAAAATGTCAACCCCAGGGGTGTGGAAAAAAAATGTATGGCTTAGGAAGTGTTAAAATTGACATAAAAAAGGGGCTGCAGAAAATACACGTTACACCCAATCAGTTTAGGAAAATTTACCAAATCCAATGGCCTCTACTCCATTCTAATTGTCCCCAACGTCTCAGCTGCCTTTGACACTGTGGATCACACCTCCTCCTGGAGCCAATATTAGACAGACACTGTCCTCTCCTGGTTCTCCTCCTATCTCTCTGCCACTCCTTAGTTTCTTTCACAGGCTCCTCCTCTGACTTCCACCTACTGTGGGAGTCCCTCAGTCCCTGAGGTTCAGTTCTTCCTCTTCTACTCTCCAACTACACCCACTCTCTTGGAGGATTCATTAGCTCCCATGGCTTCAAACACCATCTCAATGAAAATGATTCCCAAATCTACATCTCCAGCCCTGATCTTTCTCCCTCTCCGCAATCTCGTATTTATTCCTGCTTTCAGGACATCTTCTACTTGGATGTCATTCCAATAGCTCAAACTAAACATGTCTAAAACAGAACTCATATTTCCACCCAAACTCTGTCCTCCCACTGACTCCCACCACTGTAGACCAGCACCATCATCCTCAATTCATCTCTCTCATTCAACCCACAGTGTTCCATCTGTCACCAAATCCTGTCAGTTCTACCTTCACATCGCTAAAATCCGCCCTTTCCCTTCCATCTGAACTGCTACCATGTTGATCCAAGCACTTATCCTGTCTTGATTATTGCATCAGCCTCCTCACTGACTTTCCTGCCTCTTGTCTCTCCCCACTCCAGTCCATATTTTCCTCTGCTGCTCAGATCATTTTTCTAAAATATGTTCAGTCCATGTTTCCTCACTCCTCAAGAACCTCCAGTGGTTGCCCATCCACCTTGGCATCAAAAAGAAACTCCTTACCACTGGGTTTAAAGTACTCCATCACATGACTCCCTCCCATCTTACCTTACTGATTTCCTACAACCCAGCACACTTAACTTCACTCCTCTAACACACAACCTGTGAGCCCCACACAGGACAGGCACTTTGTCCAACATGATAAACAGAGTTGGACACATAGTAAGAACTTAAATACAATAAAAGTGCTAACCTACCCACTGTACCTCGATCTTGTCTACTTGCTGCCGACCTTGCCCACATCCTCCTCCTCATCTGGAACTCCCTCCCCCTTCATATTCCACAGACCATCAACTCTCCCCTCCTCTAAAGCCTTATTTAAATCACATCTCCTTCAAGAAGCCTTCCCTAAGTCCTCATCTCCCCTACTCCCTCTCCCTTCTGCATTGCTTTTGCACCCTTTCTTCATCCCACCCTCAGCCCTTCAGAACTTCTGCATATATTCATAATTGATTTTAACATCTGCCTCCGCCTCTAAATTATGAACTCCTTGTGGGCAGGGAATGTGACCACCAACTCTGTTATATTGTACTCTCCCAAGTATAGTATAGTTAGTATAGAGCTCTTTAAACAGTAAGCGCTCAATACATGTGATAGAAAACTCTGGGGCCTAACCTAACCATTGGGACAGAGCTTGGAAAGCCCTTTACAAAGTTCTACTCTCCCTCATTTTACATGGGCTCTTTCTACCTAGATCCTATCGTTTTTTCGATATAAAAAAATTGAAAGCAGGAATTTTGAATCCTGAATTTTAACTACCATAACCACAAAGTAATGCTTGCCCCTTAGTGACGCAAACCACACTGGACACTGAGCTTTTGTTCTGGGTTGCAAATCCACGCAGTTCTGGCACAGCGGGTTCCAGTTGCCCTGTATGTTTGGAGAAAGGGAGGTGTTTCTTTTCCCCCCATTTTGACTTCCTGCTTCCTGATGAGTACAGCTCCCATCTGCATTCCCCCAGCTGTCAGGGATTTGCAGCCTAGCTAGGGTTTCCCCTTGACACTGTGCTCTGGTTAGCTTCCTTCTGCCACAGATGAGGAGGAATTTCCCCTCCCCTGCTGCCCTGAGGCCAGAGGGAGGTGGTGAGCACAAAGTGCCTATCCTTACAAAAAAGAAAACGTTGCTTTCATGACCTCTGAAGAGGGTTTGAAGCTAATGCCCCACCTTTTCTATGTAGTAGAACTCACCACTTTTTTTTAATGGTATTTGTTGAGTGCTTACTATGTGCCAGGCACTGTTCGTAACTGCTGGAGTAGTTATACGTAAATCAGGTTGGACACAGTCCATGTTCTCCATGGAGCTCACAGTCTTATCCCCCATTCTACAGATGAGGTAACTGAGGAACAGAGACCTTAAGTGACTTGTTCAAGGTCACACAGTAGATAAGTGGCGGAGCTGGGATTAGAAGGCAGGTCCGCCTGACTCCCACACCCATGCTCTATTACTAGACCACCCCACTTCTCGTATCATTTTGCAGTGCCTCTTCTCAGAAGACAACCCAAATTTCAAGCAAAGCCTGTATTATTGTTTCTACAAAAGTATTCATGAAATTAAAAAATGGAAATATTCTGCCTAGTATACTGTGATTGACTTGCTGGTTGATATTTGTTTTGTCTACTATACACTGAAAGACAAGTTCCTATTTTTTAATTCTACTAAAGGTCAGCCCTGTAATTAAGTGATATTCAAAGGCAAGATTAACCTTCCTCCCCCACCGCCCCAGACTCCAGCCCAAATCTCCAAAACCAATTCAACTCAATATCCGCTGGGTAAAATAACTGAAAATGAAAACAGGGTTTTCCTAAAGTGTTCAAATCAATCAGTAAATACTAATGTGGCATCCACAGGAAGCAAAACACTAGACTCGTAATATTTTAGTCTCAAGTATCAAACTTTATATGCTTAATGGGAATAAGTGCAATATCAATGAGTTGTATCCATCTAACGCAATAAATACACATTGCTATTAGTTTTTCAAAGTTGCTTCTGGGTTGTTTCCTATTATTATTATTATGATGGCATTTGTTAAGCGCTTACTATGTGCAGAGCACTGTTCTAAGTGGTGGTGGGGATACAAGGTGATCAGTTTGTCCCACGTGGGGCTCACAGTCTTAATCCCCATTTTACAGATGAGGGAACTGAGGCGCAGAGAAGTTAAGTGACTTGCCCAAGGTCACACAGCAGACGTGTGGTGGAGCCGGGATTCGAACACATGACCTCTGACTCCAAAGCCTGGGCTCTTCCCCCTGAGCCACGCTGCTTCCTAGTGGGGGATCAAGTTGAATGTAACTCAGTGGTTGCTGGATCTGGTTTATTTACCCAAATAAACCATGCCGCTTATGTTTCACAGTATTGTACTGAATCAGACTCTGCAGGGATCCAAACATGTTTCTTGGGGCTCTTCTTGTTACTGGCACATTTAACAGCTGCCAGTGAATTCCTTTTTTTTCTTTTTTTAAGTGTACATCAACCAGTTCCAGTGCCAGAAAATTAGAACCCATCTTACTTTATTAGCAAATCTTCTGTCTGACAAAATCAGAATTGAAAAAGACATAATCTGAAGTTTGCCAACAACAGTTTAAGTATGGGCATTGGTGGCCATGAACAAGGCAATGAAATGAGAAGGACTATATTCTTTCAAAGTAAAATTATGTCTTTAGTTTTTCTTCCCCCCTCTATGATTGAATCACATTATAATGGCAAGAAAACTAAGTGGCCTCCTTTTCTCCATGATCAACCAATAATTCATATTAAGCATGGCTCAGGGTAATCTTCAGATATTACTCAACCATGACAAGTAAATATTTCAGACCTTGACAGAATTCACCAATGCATGTTCCATAATAATAATAATAATGGTATTTATTAAGCACTGGCTGGCACATAGTAAGCGCTTAACCAATACCATAACTGTTGTTGTTATTATTATGCATAATACTTATGCATTATGCTTACTGTACTAAGCGCTGGGGTGGATACAAGCAAAACAGGTTGGACACAGTCCCTATCCCACACAGGGCTCACAGTCTTCATCCCCATTTTATAGATGAGGTAACTGAGGCACAGAGAAGCTATGTGACTTGTCCAGGATCCTATAGAAGACAAGTGACAGAGCAAGGATTAGAACCCATGACCTTCTGATTCCCAGGCCAGTGATATATCCACTACACCATGCTGCTCCTTACACAGCATCCTTGGATTGGGCTAAAGCTAGATACTACAACTACTACTCCACACAACCTACAATTAGCCAAACTAAAGAGGATGAGCCAAGGAGCACCCACTGCCTCATTCGGTAGGGTTTTTTTTTTCTGGATTGTTTTCTCCACTCCCAATACTTCCAGATGTTTCTATAGAAACTAGATACTTAGCAATAAGAGTGGCACATACAGCCTAGTGGATAGAGCACAGGCCCGGGAGCCAGAAGGGCCTGGTTTCTAACCCCAGCTAACCACTTGTCTGCTGTGTGACCTTGGCCAAGACACTTAACTTCTCTGTGGCTCCAGTAAAATGGGGATTAAGATGGTGAGCCCCATGTGGAACAGGGACTGTGTCTAACCTGATTAACTTGTATCTTCCCCAGTGCTTAGTACAGTAACTTGCACATAGTAAGTTTTTAACAAATACTATTAAATATATATGTGCATGTACATATATATATATTTGTTGCTCTGTGTAGGTACCAGTTCATCATAAAGATATTCATGTACTCTCCCAAACACTTAGTATAAAGCTCTGCACACAGTAAGTGCTCAAATACAATTGTACTGTGTACTAGCATCTATTCAGAAAAACATCAAGACCTAATTATTTAGTTGCGAATATGTGCAACTTTATAAATTAACAAAATTAATTCCTTCTGGGTAATGGATACCAAACTTTGGTATTAAAATGTAAGGAAGCAAAATTGCTTGTATTTGTGCTCACTTTTACCCAATTGTAGAGTATCAGTCTTCCCCATTTCCAACGGCTCAGGGAAGCAAATGTCTGGGATTAGAATTTATGGTTAGTGCCTTCAGTTTGCTGTTTTTAAGTTTTTAAACCCATCAAATAAGATGCCAACTGTGATATACATTGTGAGAAACTGTGGCATAGGACTCACATCAGAATTTAATCTATAACTCAATGACCGTGGGCTTGACATTACAATGTTACAGGTACAGAAATACAGCAATGTTTTAGTTAAATTGTAGTGAAGACGCTGAACAAATTAATAACTTTCCTTTACCAAGTACTTCCTTTACGTACTATGATGTGACAGAAAACACATTTTATCAAATTCTACTAAGAGGGGAAAAAACCCCACAGGTTTTCAAACCACTAATGCTGTCACAAATGACATCGATTTTCTCTGCAAGTTCAATTCTACAGAAAGTGCTCCAAATGACTTGATACATCCAAAAATATGTTGGGTTAGTACAATCTGGGTTACTACAATCTATTCATCAGAACTTGGCTTGAAGCTGGAAGGAAGAGGTTTGTGGTTCTTTAGCAAAACAAGATTGTTAATCTGCTTCGTCAGTGTTAAATGGGGATGACATCCTTGAGATATTTATTCCAGATGCCAAGTTCTGCTTAAAAGCAGTCTTAGGTTTATCCACTTTTGTCCACTTGACCATGAAACAGAGACCCTCTTCTGGACCTTAAAGCATTTTCTGCTCCTATATTTCCATGATTAATAGCAGATTAAAACCAGTGAATTCCTTGTTGACTTGCCTGCCTCTTATCTTCTCTCTTCCTCTCTCCAGTCTATACATCACTTTGTTGCTCAAATCATTTTTCTGCAAATGTTCAGTCCTTTATCTCCCCACTCCTCAAAAACCTTCAATGGTTGCTCACCCACCTCTGTAACCAACAGAAACCCCATGCCATCAGCTTTAAGGCACTCAAATCAGTGTTCTCCCTCCTACCTAGGCTCACTGATCTCCTACCAGCCTGCACAATTTGCTCCTCTAACACCAACGTACTCTGTATCTTGATCTCGTCTTTCTCACCACTGACCCCGTGAGCACAGCTCTCTTTGGGCCTGTAACTTCCTCCCCATCCACATCCAACATTCTGCCACCCTCCCTACTTTCAAAGCCCTGCTAAAGACCAAGAGGCTTTTCCTAAACCCTCATTTTCCCTATCCACGCTACCCTCATCAACTATGCACTTACCTGCATACCTCCAGCCCCACAGCAACTTACATACACCTCCTTGTACTCTATTTCCCCTATCTGTACTTCATTTTAATGTCTGTTTCTCCCTCTATAAACTGTAGGTTCCTTGTGAGTAGGGATCAAGCCTACCAACTTTATTTTTTCCCCAAGCACTCAGTACAGTGCTCTGCACACAATAAATGCTCAATAAATACCATTGATTCTTAGGTTGCTAGCTAGTTATTGCCATATAAGCAACTTCTGAGTATATCAGTGAGTCAATATTTGATCTAAGTCTATTTTTAGGACCTTGAAATTGATTCAAGATACATGTCCCCAGTCTCATTGACAGTCAAAGGTGAACTCAGTAAGAAATGGCCTCGAGTTCCTATTTAATGCTCTACTCACAATTGTACTGGTGATATTCTCAATTCAAGTCCTCTCAAAGTCCTCTTTTTCTTAGCTCAAAGGCCTACATTTCCAGTTCGACATGTGGGAGGCATCTATTTTTATTATTCAATTTAAAATAATCATTAATTTCACGTTTAGGTATGCTGCTTGTTTTTCCTACATACCATCTGAGACTAAAGGTATATGAAGCACAAAGCTATTGAAACAGATACCGAATCAGGTCATTCATGAAGGTTTATCTAATCAGTTAATGTTCTACATTAATACCCGTGTTTTTCCTATTGGGTCACCTAACCATCCAATGTTGAAGACAGCAAAGACTTTATCCTCTTGAAATCATAGCTCCATTCAATCCTTAGAGATATTTTTTCTTTTTTTTCCTATCTTCAAGAGCAGTACACCATCCAACTCAAAAGTCATAGGAATCCCCTGATAACAAAAAGAATTAGAAACTACTTCGATAGTAACATGGTAAACATCTCAAATGGCTCTTTTTAATGCTAGGAAAGATGATCACCCTTTAGGGGTGAAAGTACTGTTAACACAGGTAAAGAGCAAACATGATAAAAAGTTAAAGCACATATATAAAGTGACCAGGAATTACAGTACATTTAAGCAATGTTTTCTTAAGCAGAACTATTTTTGTACTTTAAATAGGCTAAAATATTTGGTGTGGGTGGAGTAAAGGAAATCAATTTCACAATCTTTTAACTTGAAAACCAGCTATAAAAAAACCTCAGCTTAGTGTTGGGGAAAAAAAAAAATGAAACTACCACCAACTTTTGACTATCAGAAGATTAAAGCGTACGAAGAACACATCTATGTCACAGTGCACAGAGGATGCAGTCATTTAGAACCATGTAGAAAAACCATAGGTGACTATGCATCCATCATACTGCATTATAAAATTAATGCCACTCTAGAAAATTTCACACCATCTGGTCAGTACTCTAGCTGGTAAGCACCTTTAGGCAGATGAGGTTTGAGGAATCGAGTTGCATTCATGAAAATGAATTTCACCCAACTCCATCACCACTGATAGCTGGTGCATTAAAAAAGAATTCAAATACAACAACCATGGGAATTGACTATTAATACCACATTCTGGCCCCACTTGGGCAGGATATTTCCTAATGCGTAGTCGGGGGTTCCGGTAGAGGACTGAACATTGGAGATTTTCCTCTGGGGAAGACAACCCATATAATCAAGCCATCATTTCCATTAATGGAAGATCTAGCTTGGGTTAAAATTAAATAAAAAAATCACTCCAATAGTAGCAAATCATTGACACCACGTGCATGCAACAAGTGCATAAGCCCATGATTGTTATATAGACCCACGAATTCCCCCCACCCAATCATAACTCTGGATCAATCAGTGACAGCCGCCTCTTCCCCTCAGATACCTACCTTTCCAGGGATAAGTGCTGTTCTCATTACCATCTAATTCATTTCCATCTGGAACCTGTGGGGATCACCTGGACCGATCATTGCGAAACTGTCACCTTTTCCAAATGCAAATGATTTGGGGACAACCTAGCCTGACAGTTGTTGGACGTGCTGGATGTCAAATGACAGTGAGATAGAGGGAAGTATGGCACTCTCTCCTGATGAAGATAGGCTCAGGTAGCCGGTAACTGCTGGGAGGAGCGAAAGGGAACCATCCCTCAGGCTGACCTTGCTTTTCTAAGTGTGGATTTCTGCAGAAAAGGCTAGAATTTTGATAAAATTCACTGTCTGCTAAGCCTGCCTCGAAGGCTAAAGGACAAAGAAGAAATCAGGGTTCTGTTCAGGGGTAGTTTTCCTAAGCTTGTTTTACGTAAGGGGTCGGGGAGTCTGGAATTACGCAGAAGCTTATTTTCTGTATAGTTGGGTGTTGTGGAAGATGAGATAATCTGCTAAGAGGTTTTTTGCCAAAAAAAAAGACTAATCGGAGTCAAGACAATTTGATGCATGTGAAGCTTGTATTTTCCACAAAGCCCTTAAAGTGCAATTGGTCTGATAACTACTCTTATGAACAGTTTAGTCCATGAAAATGCAGTTTTAGCCAACTGCTTCTTCCCCACATTTTTGAGAGCATCTAAGATTAGTGCATATTCCAGTTGACTTTTTAAAGAGAAAACTCTACAGGCATTTTATTTCCTCCCATTAACTGCTGCTCCACACAGTTGGATATATAGACATTATCTACATTCATATGCCTGTTATCTTAGTAGATTATCAAGGCCCCAAATTTCCCAGGTATTTAATTATAATCCATAAATAAGTCTAGCCTGAAGCAAAGTCTGGTAAAGAAATCTCTCAACATTTTTGCTTTGCTTACAATCAGGCATGCTTTTATTTCCAGCCTATTACTAGTATTCATCCTTTCTTGAATGCTTTTAGTATGTAAATGTACCTTAAGTACACTTGGTGATAAAAAACAGTTTTGGAACAAAGATGTCTGTGGTTTTACAGTTTTTTTGATCCGTTAACTAAATTGAAAAGCAATAGATACACCAGAAAGATCAAAACAAGAAATGAGAGTGAGGGTAAGGGGTATTTTAAAATTGGCAAGCATTTTAAAATTGGCTATGGAGTGCCTGCCTAACTTATGTTCTCATTTTACTGTTCAACTATATTTGTATTGGCGAATATAAAATATTTGAGGCCCATTAACATTGCAAGCCCCTAATATGTGGGTAAGTCTGTTGTGGGCAGGAACCTGTATACCAACTGTGTTGTATTCTCCCAAGCGCTTAGTACAATGCTCTGCACATAGCGTGGCTTAGTGGAAAGAGCAAGGGCTTGGGAGTCAGAGGTCGTGGGTTTTAATCCCGGCTCCACCACTTGTCAGCTGTGTGACTTTGGGCAGATCATTTAGCTTCTCTGTGCCTCAGTTACCTCATCTGTAAAATGGGGATTAAAACTGTGAGCCCCATGTGGGACAACCTGCTTACCTTGTATATACCCCAGCGCTTAGATCAGTGCTTGGCAATACAGCGCTTAAATACCATAATTATCACGATTATTAGTAAACAAATACCATGGACGACTTTTTGTAGTGGACAGCCTATATATGGTTATTCTGCATTTTTAGAAATTGGATATGCAAATATACTAGAGAAGTGGCCTACTTTCTGCTTAAAGGGATTTTTTCAGTCACAAGGCAAAGTTAGAATAAATAAGGTTTGAAATAGGCTCCTTGGATGTCCCGCTAAAGAAAAACTCTGGGGACGAGAAAGAGGAAATAAGTACAGAGAAGGCAAATATCTGGCCAAAACAGACTACTTAGCTGTGTGCTTGACCAATAAGAAACACAGGATTAATGCCAGCTTTGGTTCTACTTAAGCCACTAGCTACCAAAGTCAGGGTGGAGCAATTCTCATTACTCATTTAAATTCAGCTGCCAGAACGCTAGGTGCCAAAAGGCTAGCCAAAATGAGAAATCCGAAGAGAGCTAAGGAGTTGAAGTGGAAAAAAGAGCAACTTCTTTTCCAGAACAGTATACTAATGTTCATCAGCGACCAGAGCCATTCGTATGTAAGTCCCACTTCTATATTTCCAGTGTTCAGTTACTCCTAACTCATATACTTCTATCTAGAGCCGTTTCTGGAAACACACGGAGAAGACTTGCAGATTACTGTCATGAATAATCAACCAGGGGGAGGAAACTTTAGGAGACTTTCTGACTGGCACTTCCAGGAAACAGCCTGGCCTAGTGGACAGACCACAGGCCTGGGAGTCAGGTCATGGGTTCTAATCCCAGTTCCGCCACTTGGCTACTGTGTGGCTTTGGCAAGTCACTTCACTTCTCTGTGCTTCAGTTACCTCACCTATAAAATGGGGATTGAGACTTGGAGCCCCCCAGTGGGACAGGGACTGTGTCCAACCCGATTCACTTGCATCCACCCCAGCGCTTAGTACAGCGCTTGGCACATAGTAAGCACTTAACTAATACCACAATTATTTTATTAGGAGGCAGATAAGTTTCAAAAAAGGTTGCTGGGCACCTGGAGATGATGTCAGGAATGTGAACCATGAAGATATGGGCATCTGAAGAGGAAGACAAGCTAAATGCTGTCACTATCTCCCTTCTGGAGTGAGCCAGACTCCAGCCCTATTTCTATTTGTATTACAGTCAAATCTTGGGTGGGATCAAATGGCACCAGGTAGCTTTCAAAAATATTTTTCTTTTAGGAAAGCACAGGCTGGCTTGCAGAGAGGAGTGCAGATAACAACACAGAGTCTCCAGCGAGCAGCTCCCAGACTCAGAGGCAGCATATGGGCAAAAGCCCAAGCTTGTACACTGTATTTACTTTTTGCCAATCACTTCTTGGTTGAAAGATGAGCATCTGACAGGACGGCACCAACACAAGTATATGGCCATTGGAAATGAGCCCAGGCACTGAGTGAAAAAGGACCTCTTGTGGAACAGACCCAAACAGAGAGCACCTTGGTTACTCTGCCCAGGAAATGAGGTATACCACTGAAGGCAGCATGGCCTGATGGGAAGAGCACGGACCTGGGTTCTAATCCCGGCTCTGCAATTTGTCGTCTTTGTGACCTTGGGCAAGTCGCTCAACTTCTCTGGGCCTCGGTTATCTCATCTGTAAAATGAGGAGTAAGACTGTGAGCCCTGTGTGGGACTGGAACTGTGTCCAACCTTATTATGTTGCATCTACCCCAGCATTGGGTAGAGTGCCTGGTGCACAGTGAGTGCTTAACAAATGTCATTTAAAAGAAAAAAGTCTCCCTTTGGAGAATGATTCAGATGTCCATTTGGTGACTGGGGACTTGATATGCTGCTGAATCAATGTGAGCTAGACTGCCATGAGCTTGCTGTGTGACCTTAGGTAAGTTACATAACATCGGTACCTCAATTTCTTCGGCAGTAAAATGGGGATTGGATACCTACTTTCCCTTCCCTTGAAGCTGAGTCTCCTTTAGGGGCAGGGAATTTGGCTGAACTATTTTTTCCTGTAACTAGTATAGGGCTTGGCACATAGTATGGAGTTAATAAATACCTCCATCGTTATTTAGAGTGATCAGACTGAGTCACCCTGCATTCCCTCAGTGGTGCTTATCCAACTGGTGTTAATGCTAATGCCTACCTAGTTTTGGCAAAGCAGAACTTGATCAGTATGGCCTAGTGAAAGAACGCAGGACAGATTCAGGGTGCTTGAACCACACTCTGCCATTTGACTGCTATCTGATCTTGGCCAAATCACTTAATTGCCCTGTGCCTGTTTCCTCATCTGTGAAACCCCACGAGGGGCAGGAATTACAGTCTCTAGACTGCAAGCTCTTTGTGGGCAAGGAATGTATCTGTTTATTGTTGTACTCTCCCCAAGCGCTTAGTACAGTGTTCTGCACACACTAGGTGCTCAATAAATACACTAACTCAATTGTGCCTGATATGATTGGACTGTATTTATCCCACACTTAGCATAGTGTTTGGCACATAGCAATGCTTAAACACCACAGTTATTATTATCGTGAAGTGTGCAAACTGCTAAGAGAGAATGATGTATAATCCCTCCAGACAGTAAACTTGTTAGACAGGGAACATGTCTGCTAATTCTGTTTACGGTACTCTCCCAAGCACTTAGTACAGTGCTCTGCACATAGCGC
The DNA here is from genome assembly GCF_015852505.1 of Tachyglossus aculeatus. Lineage (NCBI taxonomy): Eukaryota > Metazoa > Chordata > Mammalia > Monotremata > Tachyglossidae > Tachyglossus > Tachyglossus aculeatus. Next base: position 88,524,339 of record NC_052068.1, on the reverse strand, counting down.
TAAATACCATTGATTAATTGATTCCAGGGAAGAGTCAGGTGGATCCTAGGAATTAGCACCTGCCTGGGGGAGTAATATTACCAAGATCCTGTTGCTATTTCATAGCCAAGAGGGTTTTTTCCGGGGGAGGAGGGCGGAGAGTCACCCTCCAAAGTCCAGAAAGTATGAGAATCTTTGAGAAAGGGCTGGCTTCAAAAGACAGGATTTTGGACAAAGGATTAAAGTCCAGCAAAAATTTGAAAAATCAAATAAGGCTAAGCCATGACCACACATCTATGCCTCACTCAGGGAATAAGACAAAAGAACCCAAGTTTTACAGAGACAGTATCCTAGTCTATTTGGGATTATTTGCAAAATTGGAATGTTTGGTAATGATCAACCAGAAAGGACTGCCGGGGGAACACCCCAACAAATTCTCACTGTAGACAAGGGTTTTTTTTTGTCTTTGTTTTTTGGTAAAGCTAGAGAGTCCTAAAGTTTTTTAAAAAAAGGATCATGGCTAAAGTAAATACAAAATGAGGAAACTCGGGTCTAAGTGAAGAAGAGAAGACAAAACAAAAATTAAGGAAAGCAAATGTGTAGCAAATTTATGAAAAAGAAACTTCGAGAGTCTAAAAAGACAGATTCTTCAAGAAATACTGGATGTTGTACAAGGGAAAAACTGGAGAAGCTAGTTACTTGAAATCTAAGGGGCACAAACCGTTGAGAGGTCATTAAAATAGCTTTGTGAACAAGAAAACTACATTGGAATAACAAAAATTCCCGGCTCTGAAAAAGGGAGAAGCAATAGTAAAAAAAAATACACATGCGGTAAGGCTCTTAGCTGTTTCAAATCATATTATGCCAGCTTGTGAGAGGACTGATGAATGTGTAAATGGTTGGAGAGTCAGGGGGAATGTGAACAGTTCAGTGTTGATTGGGAGGGTGTGAGCAAGCTGAAGGGTGTTTCGCACTTCTGTCCCCGTCTAGTACCGTAACCTTATTTTGACCACTTGCACTCCATCAAACCAGCTCGTCATATTCCTGCTGGGGCAATGGGAGCGACAAGCGAGCTGCCAAGTGCGCACACCATTTTTATGTAGAAAACCCACTTATGGCCAAAGGGACCACAGCACGGTGCAGATGCTGGTCATCCAGACCGGTAGCAAGCACTACACTCAACTCCTTCACGCACGGTCTCGACCCCAAAGTCTTGGCAACTGGATCGAGGCTCATCTGTCACTAAAGATGGAAAACACCACCATCACTTTGAGCAGTTATTTAGATAATGACTGTAAGCACATTTTCCCCCCGCCCCCAACCTCCAACCCTGGATTCCACTAAATTGGGAAAAACGAATAGCACCTGAGAAGGGAACATCCAACTACCCAACAAGTCTGACACGTTCAAGAAACACAATGCAATTCTACAATGCATAACTTATTTTCCCTAAATAAGTTACACGAAGGCGAAATGGAAATTCGGCACAAAAACAGCAGAAAGTGGAGTCATAGTAGACACGAGCAAAATGAGTCAACGGGACAAGCTAACATGATACTGGGATGTATTCATAGAAGCATAATAATTAACAACTGTGAAGAAATTCCACTATACACCAAATGGGTGAGGTGATTAAAATAAATATGTCCAATATGGGGCTCCCCATATGAGAGTGTTGTAAAGAAATTGGGAGAGGGTCCAGAGACAGCAACCAAAAAATGAACAAGCAGGTAAAATGGAAGTTGGAGAAGAGGCAGAAAAGTTTAAGCAACCAGCAAAAAATGGAGATCTGCCTTCAAATAGATTAAGTATCACCAGGAGGTTTTGCAGGCAGCTGTATGCCATGCCAATTTAAAAAAGCAAGAGAAAACTGGCTTAAAATGCAGCAAGAAATTTAAGATATAGGAAACAACTTTTGATTGGAGGGTTGTTTCACAGAGAAGGGTTTGGAATCACCTTCATTGGAGATATTTTTTAAATGATAGGCCATTTACCCAGGATAATTCAAATAGTCCTGATGATAGGCAGAGGGTAGTCTAGGTGACCTTTAGATGCCCCTTTCAGCCTATGATTGCTATGATTCCATTTGCTTCGAATATGATACTTATGTAATAGTCAAAGATTCACAATAACACACTATAAAAAACAGGAGACTCTACTTTGCTGAGCAGATTACAGCAAACCGGTCTCCTTGATGTTTTGCAGAAGCAGTTACATTTACACAAGGCCCATATTTCGTAATGTACATAATACAATCTGGTATGTAACTAATTCCATATGAAACCATTCAAATCAAAGAATAGGTTTGTTACTGAAATCAATTTTTTTAAAAAAATCAATGTTTTAAATGCACAAAGATTTCTTTTTAAAGACAAATATACTGAGACATCTAGCTTATCCCTGAAAAAAATTATACTGCTGCCTGTGCGTTTAAAACGAGGTGCAACGGATAAACTTATTAACTGCTGGGCTTCCACGAGTCAGTTGCTACTTGTCAAAAATTGGTATTTTAGGACAAAGGGGTTACCTTAATCTAGATTTTTTTTTTTTTTTTACAGTATCCCAGCAGTATCAGTGCAACCATTACTGGCAGCAGGTGTCATGCTACTCTGTTTTGGTATCAGGAAGATAGTGGGGGAGGAAAAAATGATTTAACTGGATTAACAAATAAAAATAGTATGAATATAAACCCCACTAGGGATATTGTGATCAAAATTGTCAAAGGTTAACCCACTTTTGCTCCCCCACTATTAGACTTTATTATTTTTGGTAAGAGGCAGGAACAACATTAGCTTGTCTACAAGGAAAATCTGCTTCTTGACAACTTGAAAACCTGAAACATATATATATATAGATATATCAATATATCTATATATACTTATATCTATATATAAAACAGGAGAAATAATGGAGCAATGGGGATAACAGATTAAGTACTTGTAATTTTATGAAAGACTTGCCTACGTTAAGAAGCAGCGCACACACACACACCTATTTATGAGAACTAAAAATGTATAAACAGCACAATACTGTGATATTGGAGATCATAATTCATTACCTGTACACACAACTACTCGTGTTATTAATAAACCTTTGGGACACTCAGTTCTTTGCCCAATAAGACAGCGGAAAGTCTTTAAAACGGTCCCTTCCTCCTTCAGAAGACGGGATTTCTATACATTAACTTTTCATCTAGCATCGGAGTATAGGAGACAGAATCCACAAGGTGCTTTTAATTGATGAGACCTCAAGTGCTGTTTTTCCTCTCAGATTTTTGGATAGTAAACAGTCTGTGGGGACCGCACACAAATACTACGACAGACGAGCCGTTATATTAAGTCTGTTGATGGGGCCTTTGATATTCTGCCCGCTGGGAATGGGAGGAGAAGCTTTATGACATGCTGGAGCAGCGCACTGAAGGGGATCCCATCTGAGTTAATACTTTGTCTAACCACTGGAGAGGTCCATTCAAATGCAGTTCAATCCAGCAGGGAGTGCTCGTCACTGTCTGCCTTCTGTTAAAAGAGAGGGGTGGGAAGAACAACACAAAACAAAAGAGGTTACAAAAAACCTCATGCATACTCGAGGTGCAAATGTCTGATGATACGGCAACCTACATGCATTGTGAGCCAAAACAGAACCTGGAAGCTGGTGGCCCTGAGGCCCCCCAACACCTTCAGGGCCAGCTGGAGGGGAGGCCTGATGGTCAGCCCCCCAACCTCCCTGTCTGCCACCCAGGAGAGAAGGCCCACTCCCTGCAGGTCAAGAGGTTGGCTCGGCAACTCTGACAATGGTCAGAAAGCTTGTGGCGGTCTTTACCTGCTGGAAGAGGGCAACGCCAAATGGCTCTTCCCTTCATGTAATAAAAAGGCAGATTTTGTTGTTGCTGTTACCGCTTTAGAGTGGTGGGAATTTGCTTGCTATCTAACTGCATCTGTTTGCCCTCCATTTAGACTGTGAGCCCGTTGTGGACTAAGGACAGTTTTTTACTCAACACCTTACCAGCTGTTGGCACAGCGCTTCATGAATTCTACACAGGGATTGGGATGAACCGACTGATGGCTTAACAGTATAACTACATCGAGTGCAGAGATTCTGGCTATAAAACGGGTTAGCAAAACACACACAAGACTTCCCAAAGTCACCAGAGTCATAAACGGAAAATCGACACATGGCATTTTTCAGTGTGTCAATCAGTACTGACTACCCTTAGGGTGCAGATCTTCATGCTAGGCAAAGAGATACTTACTTGGAGTAATCATCATCTATCAGGAAACTACAATTTAAAGGCAAAACAAACAAGCTTGTCACCACCACCATCCCTCTCTCGATGAATAATATTTATCCTTTTCCCCTCCATTGGCGTTAATCACACATAAGAAGTTTAGCATCGAATAACCGTGATATGCACATTACAGTAAAGTAATGAAGTACAGGAATGCAAATTTTACACAGGAAAATATAAAACAATTTCTTGCCTACCGCATTCCCATGCTCACTTTTAATATGCTCTCAAATCAACTGTCTGTCCAGCACAATCCTTTCTGTTGGCTTTAGGTTCAGGAGCTTCTTGAATAGCAGCTGTAAACGACAGCCTAGTCAAATCTATTTATGATTTCTGGATTCTGTGGTAATTTCAGTTTCAAGGATTTCAAATGTTTAAGATACACTGTAAAGGAAGGGCTATTTTGGAAACTATCTTGAGATTCTTGGCCTAAATAACATTAATGCTGCTTGGTATTAATATCAAATTCATCCTCACTCTACAACTTCATTAGAAAGACGTTACGGGCATGCCGTCTGGTGCAATTTTAATTACCTAGATTTTAAAAGCAACCTATTCTATCTATTAGCTAGTAAGTGTGTCATTTTCAAATGTACCTCATGCGGAGAATTATACTTTATCCATTGGGGAAGCATTACTACTCTTCCACTAAACAGCACAAATTTTTCCACTCGTAAAATGCTGGCAGTTTTACTATGCACAGATAGACAAAGAGTTGTTATTGTTGTCCTGTTAATTGCATTTTTCTAAGAACTGTAAATTGTTTTCCTTCCTCCAGATGCTTATTCTCTCACTGATGCATTCAGGTGACTACATAACTTACTCGAAGACAAAAACGCAGCCAAGCTCTAACAGTGTTTGGCACATAGTAAATGCTTAACAAATACCATCATTATTATCCTAGATACTGTCATTTGCAAGAATTTCAATTTTCACAGCTCACTTCAACTACCATGAAAAGCAGCATGGTCTAGTGGAAAGAGCCTGGGTCTGGGAAGTAGAGGACCCCGGTTGTAATTCCAGCTCTGTAACTTGCAGGCTGGGTAAACTTGGGCAAGTTGCTCACCTCTGTGCCTCAGGTTCCTCAGCTGTAAAATGGGGATTAAATACCTGTTCTCCCCCTACCCTAGACAGTAAGCCCAATATTGGGCAGGCACAGTGCCCAAACTAACTTGTACCTACCCAGCGTTTATTACAGTGCTTGGCACACGGTGAGCACTTAGTAAACAGAATTGTTATTATTACCTATTGGTGGTGTGAAATCTCAAAAAGAAATAAAACTCAAAACAGAAGTACAACTGGATAATAAAAATGGATTCTACGACCTCAGCTGGAGGATGCATTAAAAGCCCCCAACTTGGACTGGAAAAGCCTAACACCAATTTACTTTTTGTCAGACTTAAGTATTCAGCATTGTCAGAAAATACCAAATGCAGAAATAGTTCTGTCTGTGAGGAGAAGGTAGTTTTCAAGAAAAGGGCTGCATTCCTTTAAAGACTCCATTTCTTAATCTAATCAATCAGTGGTATTAATTGAGCTCATCTCCTTCAGGAGGCCTTCCCAGACTGAGCCCCTTCCTTCCTCTCCCCCTCGTCCCTCTCCATCCCCCGCATCTTACCTCCTTCCCTTCCCCTCAGCACCTGTATATATGTATATGTTTGTACATATTTATTACTCTATTTATTTATTTATTTTACTTGTACCTATCTATTCTATTTATTTTATTTTGTTAGTATACTTGGTTTCGTTCTCTGTCTCCCCCTTCTAGACTGTGAGCCCACTATTGGGTAGGGACTGTCTCTATATGTTGCCAGCTTGTACTTCCCAAGCGCTTAGTACAGTGCTCTGCACACAGTAAGCGCTCAATAAATATGATTGATTGATTGATTGATTTTTCTTGTAGGAATAAGTGAGGGTAATGAGTAATCTCTGAAAAACAAGAATTCCACAATAGCAGAAAAGAGAGGGAGAAATACAGGACTCACCATGCTTAAGTTTAACAGCAAAAATGAATATTTCCTACCTGTATTCAGCCCCCCAACCTTTCACGAAACTCATTCTTATAGTACACATTCTAGTTAGCTGGTACACTGCTTCAAAGCCCTGATTCACAGACTGAGCCAGAAGAGCAGCAAATTCCTGGTTATTAAAGATCTTCAGGTTACAACCTAGTGCGGAGAAGTTTAAAAAAAACCAGTGAGTACCAGTTAGCTTTTCAATTGCAGCATTTCCTCAAAACTAGCAGAGAAAGAGCAATCCAGTCAAATTTCACAATAAAAATGAACATGTGCTTGAAAATCATTTCTCTAGAAGAAACAGATTATGTCAGCCTTACAGTATCCAAGTCATTAATCTTACCTGGTGGAATTTTACAAACTGTTGCGGGATGCCAACCGTATCTCTGATTACAATTAGGGCTCTGAACAAATATAGCGCTATCACTTAGGCACTCAGCAAAAACTTCCCCTCCGATGTAATATAAACGCACTCCTCTTCCTGAAAGAAAATATAGGATTGGTTTACAATACTTACAAAGCACCCCCCAAAGACTGCTGGATTTCAAAAATTGTCTAATTGAAAATGAGTGGGGTCTGAGGAGGTTACAAGTAAAGGACAAGGAAATGTGAGTGTCAACTTTTAATTATTCAACCAGTGGTATTTATTGAGTGCTACTGTGTTCAGAGCATTGCACTAGTACTTGGTAGACACGTTCCCTGCCCACATTTATAAACAGATAATCCAGACTGCCTATTACCATTACAGAAGCAGCAACAATGGGTAGTCTGAATAAGGGGATCTACCTGCAAGGTGGCATGGGAGAGAGCAAAAGAAAAAGATAGTGAGCTACAGGAGGTCTTTGGGGCTTAAGAAGTAAAATTCAGATACAGTCTCAAAAGAAAACCACTTCAAGTCAGTAGCAACTGCTTTGCCTGTGTTACTTCAAATCTCATAAATTATTCTGGATGTTAAAAATACTTACGACACTGGGCTCCTTTCAGTAATCTGATACTTTGCAGCTTCAGTTTTTTCTGATTTTTATTGTTTCTACACTCAAACTAGTGACATTTTTAAAATCCAGTTTAGGATTTAACATGTAAAACACTTAAGGGAGCTAAAGCCACCATCACAGAATTAGGTAGAAAATAAAGAGGAATTAAGTCAACGGATTATCCAAATGAAATTCTGTTAGAAAAATGACAGAGCTTTTAAAAATAAAGGCATCATTTACAGGTATAAAGGCTAAATTATTTCTACAGCTCGGTTCTAAACGTTGTCCGCTCTCTAAAAGCACCACTCTGATGGACGGAGGGTAAATCAGCAGGCCCAACACCTTCTGTTGGTCATAACGAATAGCGCTACAGGAATTTACCTTTAGCAGAACCAAACGAAACATCGCAAAACAGTGCTTGGCACATAGTAAGCGCTTAAATACCATCATCATCACCTAGTTCCTTTTTCTAGCATCCAAAATAGAATATCCAGTCATCAGTGACTGCCTAGCATGTATCATTTCTAAGCTGTACCCCAGAGCACATGAATGGTTTTACTTTCAGGTGAGAATAGTCCTTCAGAAAAGCAGCCATACCTACCTATGTGTCGCCTTGTCATTTCCACTGTGGCATTTCGGTTAACATTAGAGAGTAAACCTAGGCAGAATCTTTCCGAATTTGATGGATCTGTAAAGCCATCTACAGTCAGTGAGGGCTGCGATGCATGGAAAGTTTCTCCCACTCTCTGGTTTAATTCATAATATGCTATTGAACACCAAAATGCAGGTTCCGAATAAGTAACTGGCTGCAAATCTGAGAAAGAAAAGCAGCAAAAAAATATTAAGAGTTCCTATTATTTTAAGAAAGGTATCATTATCTCTATTGTTTTAAGCATGTTAAACTGGCCAGAGTTATTGAGTTACACTTCATCTACACATCATATCTGCATTTTCCCCACAAATTGTCTTGAGGAAACCTCTCTCTAACCCCTCCCTTCTCATCCAGCCACCCAATTTTCAACTCCGATCCTTTTTACTTTAGCCAACTGCTATTTAGTCACTTCAGCAATTTCCTGACATTTGTCAGGTACATGAAGACTGGGACTAAAAGTCATCAATAAGTAGCAGACCAATGGAAAACTGGAAGGAAACTGAGCATTTTTGGAACTTAGACCTACAAATACCATCATTATCATCTCATCAGGGGTAATTTTTGATAAAAATGAAGGTGGAGTGATGGCAGAGAATTTGGTAAATTCATGTGTGAGCAAAACATCAATGACAAGACAAACAGGCTAGGTGTTTCAGAATATTAAATACAGTTGGTTTTAGCCACGTTGATTGCTAATTTAGCATGGAATTAGTCCTTAATGAATTACTTCCTCCATTTAACAGGAAAAAAATTAATAAGCAACACCCAGACATTAATTACTAAAGATTTACAACTTCAAAAGGAGAAATTAAAAAGAGCAGACAAGTGGAAGCAGCGTGGCTCAGTGGAAAGAGCATGGGCTTTGAAGTCAGAGGTTATGGGTTCAAATCCTGGCTCTGCCAGTTGTCAGCTGTGTGACTTTGGGCAAGTCACTTAACTTCTCTGGGCCTCAGTTACTTCATCTGTAAAATGGGGATTAAGACCGTGAGCCCCCCGTGGGACAACCTGATCACCTTGTAACCTCCCCAGTGCTTAGAACAGTGCTTTGCACATAGTAAGCGCTTAATAAATGCTATCATTATTATTATATCAACTGGCTGTTACGACAACATGAACTTACTCTGAATTACTGAATGAATTAGTAAAATTACAAACACTAACAAAATGAATTTTAAAACTAAGCACTTAATATAGCTGCAGATGGCCTCTGAATGTCATCACTACAAAAAACAAAAGCTTCCCCAATCCCATCTCACATTTTCCGTGTTGAATTGTATGAGATTCCCGTTTTTAAAAACTATTTTCATTCTTGATGAATAACTGTGTCACACCATAAAGAAGTCATTATTCCAGGGCTGATAGACTGAACCTGCTCCTCTTGCAAGGGAGAGAATGGGCTATCTTAATTTTAGGTAGGAGCCTTTAGATGACTCGAGTGAAGGCCAGGAGAATGACATCTCATTCCATCCCAACCCCAGCCTGTCTACATCCCTTCCTACCCCTTGTGCCTAGAGATGCCCCACACAGCAACACAGGAGGGAAAGGGACTCTTCACAATTCTGCAGCCCCATTTTAATATCTCATATTTGAGGTACGTTGGGAGCAGCGAACAGAGAAAATCACTACCTTTTCAGAAATCACTCTTCTCTAGGAGAGTTCAGATGACTGCTTCAAGCAGAGAGCAAGAAACAGGGAGTAAGGAAGCTCTTTTCTTGCCTGCAGCTACCAAGGAGGTGCTAAAGTTCACTTTAGAGCTTCCAGTTGGAAGACTAGAATAGTGATCAAAGTAAATAATGACCACCACTCCTTCGGGCCCCTTCCAACTGAAAAAACTCTGCTCCCCCCACCCCCACCAATATATTTAATTTATACATATATCTATATGTGTATATACCAAGTTAACAGCAGGTTCAAAACAGGGAAATTTATCCTGTGTTGTGGAAAAAAAAACCATGGTTTTAAAAAACATAATAAATGAAGAAAAATAAAATTGTCACTCACCCAGGCTGTGATTAACTGGAGAAAGACTACTGGGAGAAAGCTCTGCTGGAGATCCTGGAAGAGTAATGCAGTGATACTTTATAAGAGAAAGGCAATATTTCACATATTCATTAACTAAACATGCAGGAGTATGTTTCAGAAGGGCAACCCAGCTAAATACTGAAATTTGTTATAATACCATCATGAAATGAGTTGGCCAAAACTGGAATAACTTTCAGGACAGAATAGTCCACAGATTCAGGTGCACAGACCTTTTTATAACTGAGATGAAAATCTGCCAGATACAAACCTTTCCATTTTTGCAATAACCACCCTTGGTCTATAGAATACCTTTTCCCTAAGAATTTTAATATCACCTAGCAACAGCACATCCATTACTTAATGAATGGGATGGAGAACAATAATCTGTTAATAATGACACTTTACAAATGAAGACACTAAGGCATTAAAGTTGAAACGACCTGCCATCAGAGCCTAAAGAATAACCAGAAATGAAATCAATGTTTACTCTCTTTCAGTCTGTTACCCTCTGTAGGAACATCAAGAATTTTTAAATCCCCAGAAATATTTAATATTGTTCTTTCCAATGGTAAATGATGTTCCAGTTAAATTAAATTACCTGAAAGAGGTGCTTGAAGGTTAGGACAATATTACAACATTATTCAAAGATGAGAAGCAGCAGCTGGGTCTAGTGGAAACAGCATGGGCCTGGGAGTAGGAGGACCTGGGTTCTAATCCCCATTTTGCCACTTGTCTGCTGTGTGACTTTGGGAAAGACCCTTAACTTCTCTGTGCCTCAGTTACCTCATCTACAAAATGGGGAGCCCCATGTTGGGATATGGACTGTGTCCAACTTGATTAGCTTGTGTCTACCCCAGTGTTCAGTACAATGCTTGGCACAGAGTAAGCGCTTAACCAATACCATACTTCATAAACTTCATATACTTCAGATCATAAACTCCTTAAGCATATTAGATACTCGCCCTTTCTCCAAAATCACAATTTACATATTCTTATACTCAGTAGCCACCCCTACCTGTACTTTATTATAAGGTCCACACTTGAGGGCACAATGCTTAGTACATACTCTACACAGGGTAAGCATTCAATAAATCATTGACTGATATGGACTTTTTAAAAGACCTAGCTTTTGAAGGTTTATGACTAGCTCTTACTCATATATACTAATCTATTTTGGAAACAACTCCTTACTTTTATGACATGAAATTAATGGCAAAGTTATTTGAAATCAAAGTGCCCAAATTCAGTATCTGCATGGCAAAGATACTATTGTAGGTAGGTATGTTTCAAGGGTAGTGAAGGGGGAAAGGACTTTATCATGAGAGCCAAATTATATTTATTACATTATGCTTTTCTAGCCACAGTTTTCAGGTTATTAAAGAAAAGTTTATACAAATTTGGTACTTTCAGATGCAAGTCGGTCTGCTATTTATTACATTAAGTTCTTCTAACCACAGTTTTCAGGTTATTAAAGTAGAGTTTATACAGATTTGGTACTTTCACATGCAAGTCAGTCTGCTAAGTAGTTGGCTTCCTTTGGAAATTTACGGTGCATATTACTCTTAATTGGTTCTAAAGATTCACTCCACATAAAACATTTCTCATAATGAAGCTGTCATGGGCTACAGGGAACACAGCAACATGATGCTCAAAATGTTTGCTTCTTCAGTTGCCTTAAATCTAATCAGAATTAATTTCCTACTAAAAGGTAGGAAGATACCATTACTCAGAAAGATTTCTATTAAAAAATTTAGAGTTTATCACTGAGGAAGAAAAATTAGCTCTTTTTGAGCTGAATTTTTCTGGAGAGTCAAAGTTTTCAGAATAGGTACAATCCAATAATTAAAAACTAAAGGATAGAGTTTGGATCATCAGGTATAAACTCAAAGATTAAGAAGCAGCATGGCCCAGTGGATAGAGCATGGGCCTGGGATATAATCCTGATTCTGCCTCTTGTCTTGCTGTGTGACCATGGGCAAGTAACTTCATTCCTCTGTGCCTCAGTTACTTCATCTGTAAAATGAAGATTGACTGAGTCCCACATGGGACACAGACTGTCCAACCTGATTAGCATGAATGTACCCAAGTTTTTAGTACAAATGCCATAAAAAAAAACTGATTTCACTAATTCCAATTCTTTAGTAACTTGAAAAAACATAAATGCCTCTTCTTTTTTGAGAAGCAACATGGCCAAGTAGAAAGAGTACAAAATTGGAAATCAGAAGAACTAGGTTTTAACTCTGATTCCACCACTTGCTTACTGTGTGACTGTGGGCAAGTCGCTTAAGTTCTCTGGGCCTCAGTTTCCTTACGTTTAAAATGAGGATTAAATGCCTGTTTCTGCCTGACCTGGATTCTGAGGCCGATTTAGAGAAGGGACTGTGCCTGATCTGATCTTTTATCCACCTCCAAGTATGGCACAGCGCTTGGCACCTCATAAGTGCTTAATACCGTAATTGTTATTACCCTCTAAACTCTGTGCACCTTGCGAGCGGGGAACCTGTCTACCAACTGTCGTAATGTACTCAAGTGCTTACTACAGTGCTCTGCAACCAGTAAATGCTCAATAAATACAGCTGACTGATATAATTTAACACATTCTGTATATGAATATTTAAACTTTTTTTCTTTTTGGTACTGTTACATGGGGGACAGGGTTACAGGTGAAGAGCCACCCATCTCAAGCCACAGTTTGGTTTTCAAAGGAGGCAGAGGAAATAAGAATGAAGACAGTGGCAGGAAAGGAAACAATCTGAATCTACTACAGTAATACAACACAGATATTACCAACCTCCACATGCATAAAGCAAGGTTACCGCCAACCTGCATCTTTCCTCCTGCTTTCCCAATCTCCAATCCCCCTCTCACCCTAACTTTCCAAGGGATGGCTATCTTAAGCCACTTCTCCTGCTGAAGTTCCATGATTCCAACTCCCTGCATCTGTGATTCCCCCGTAATTTGACATGTCCTTTAGATTGCTACAGATGATCTTCACAAAGGGTGAAAAGAGCCAGAACTCATAGAAGACTTACAAAAGAGGTTCTTAAGATAGGGCCAAATAGGCCTCAATTAACAGGGAATTATTATAAATTTCAAAGCCTACTAGTTAATCCATGGGTTAAACGGAAAAAATTATTTGACTAGGAAGGAAAGCTTGTAAGAAAGGAAAGGTTATGAAGATTTTGCTTTTTACCTATCAGAAGGGACAAATATCGATTGTATTTTTTGAGCACTTACTGGGTGCAGAGTGCTTGTAAGAGCACAATAGAGACACGTTCCCTGCCCACAAGAAGTTTACAGTCTATAGTATCCACATTAATACAAATTATGGATATGTTCATAAGTGCTGTGAGGCTGAGGGAGGGGTGAATAAAGGGTGTAAATCCATGTGCAAAGGCAACACAGAAGGGAGTGGAAGAAGAGGAAATGAGGGCTTGGGTGGGGTAGGCCTTGTGGGGAAGATGTACCTTCAATAAGACTCTGAAGGTTGGGAGACTGATCGTCTGTCGGATATGAAGAGGGAAGGCACTACAGGCAAGAGGTCGGCAAAGAGATAAACAAGACTGAAGTACAGTGAGTAGGTTAGCATTAAGGAATGAAGTGTGTGGGCTGGGTTACAGTAGGAAAGCAGTGAGGTAAGGTAGGAGGAGTCAAGGTGATTGAGTGTTTTAAAGCTGATAGTAAGGAGTTTCTCTGATGCAGAGGTGTGTGGCAACCACTGGAGGCTCTTGGGGAGTGGTGAAACAAAAACTGAACGTTTTTGTAGAAAAATGATCTGGGAAGCCGAGTAAAATATGGATACACTGTAGATTAAACAGGGCAGCAGTTCAGATGGAGAGGAAGCGGCAGATTTTAGTGATGTTGTGAAGGCTTGACCCAACAGGGTTTAATGACAAACTGATTATGTGGGTTGAATGTGAAATGAGTTGAGACAACGCTAAGGTTATGGGCTTGTGAGACAGGCAGGATGGTGGTGCTGCTGACAGTGACAAGCAAATCAGGGGGAGGACAGGGTTTGCGTGGGAAAATGAGGAGCTCTTTTTTGGACATGTTAGGTTTGAGGTCTCAGAGGGACATCCAAGTAGAGATGTCGTGGAGGCAGGAGGAAATGTCAGACTGCAGAGAGCGAGAGCAGGGCTGGAAATATAAATTTGGGAACCATCTGCATAGAGATGGTGGTTGAAGGCATGGGAGCAAATGAGTTCTCCAAGGGAATGAGTCTAGGATGGGAGAGTCAAAGGGGACCCAGAACTGAACCTTGAGGGACTCCGTCAGTTAGAGGTGGGGGACAGAGAAGGAACCCACAAAAGAGACTGTGAATGAGAGGCCAGAAAGAGATGAGAACCAGGAGAGGACAGTGTCAGTGGAGCTGGGGTTGGATGTTTCCTGGAGAAGGGGGTGGCTGAAGGCAGCTGAGAGGTCAAGGAAGATTAAGATGGAGAAGAGGCTGTTGAATTTGGCAAGAAGGAGATCATTTGGGACCTTTGAGAGCATAGATTTGGTGTAGTGAAGGCGGGTGGAAGATAGATTGGAGGGCGTCGAGGAGAGAACTGGAGGAGAGAAACTGGAGACAGTGAGTGTAGACAACCTGCTCAAGGAATCTGCAGAAGAATAGTTAAGAATTTGCAGAAGAATAGTAAGAGGAAGATGGGGTGATAACTGGAGGGAGCCAGGGGGTCAAAGGAGGGTTTTTATTTAGGATAGGGGAGACATGAGCATTGAAAGCAGTGGGGAAAAAGTCATTGGAGAGCAAGAGAAGAGAAGGAAATAGAAAATATAGACAGAAAAGCAGTGAATTAAACAAAAAGGCTGTAATTTGGAAGGTAAATGAAGGAAAGACCTTTTAGAAAAAGAGTTAACTTGTTTTTACACTTAATTTTTCCAAATGAAACTAACGAATTCCTCCGGGAAACATAAGGAGGACCACTTGACTTATGCAGACTTATGTCTAACTTGATAAGCCTGAATCTAACCTAGACCTTAATACAGTGCATGACACATAGCAAGCGCCTAACAAATCCTATAAAAAGTATTTAATTCTACTACTATGCACAGATTATCTGACGTGTTTTCAAAAAAGAATAACAGTGAAATTTAAGTGCTTACTAAGTGCCAAGATGAGACTGGTCACAGTTTCTGACCCATAAGGGGCTCACAGTCTAAGCAAGAGAGAGAACAGGTATTTAATCTCTATTTCACAGGTGGGATCACAAGCACAGAAAAGCGACTTGCCCAAGCTACTTGCACATAATTGGCAAATAGCTCCAAAAATGGTTCTTTTTTCGTTGTTGTTTTAAACAAACATTCCAGGTACCTGCACCATTTAGTCCAGACACTATAGAAGCATATAAGGAACAACTCTGGATCAGTGGTTTTGCTTCCAGAACTCCTTGCCATTTCTGCAAGCAGTAGCAAGGGTCTGTCTTCGCAAAAGCTACCTGTCCACCTGGTCTTTGCCGAATTTATCCATTCAACAAGTTACTCAGGACATTTGAAGCAGCGTGGCTTAGTGGAAAGAACCCGGGCTTGAGAGTTGGAGGTCATGAGTTCTAATCCCGGCTCCGCCACTTGTCAGCTGTGTAACTAAGGGCAAGTCACTTTCTCTGTGTAAAATGGGGATGAAGACTGGGAGCCCCATGTGGGACAATCTGATTACCTTGTATCTACCCCAATGCTTAGAACATAGTAGGTACTTAAATACCATCATCATTTGACTAAAATATTTCTATTCAAAACAGGGGCACTTAAGCTACAAACCATTTTTGAAGGGAGTCCACTTTAATGGCAAAGGCCTCTATTATTTTTATAATGGTATTTGTTAAGCACTTTCTGTGTGTCAGATACTGTGCTAAATCTTGGGGTAGATACAAAGTAATCAGATTAGACACAATCCATGTCCCACATGAAGCTCACAGTCTTAATCCCCATTTTATAGAAACGGTAACTGAGGCATAGAGAAGTTAAGTGACTTGTCCAAGGTCATGAGGCAGACAGGTAGCAGAGTCTGGATTAGAACTCAGGGCTTGTGCTCTTTCCACTAGGTCACCACGCTTCTAGATTCTATTCCTCTGGACTGTAAGCTTACTGTGGGCAGGGAACGTCTCTGTTGTCTTGTACTCTTCCAAGCACTCTGCACGTAGTAAGTGCTCAATAAATACCACTGATGGGATTTTTTATTTTGGCTATTCATAGCCAGTGAATATTTTGTGAAAATATGAGTCTCTCCTCATCATAACACTAAAGTGCTTGAAGCAGAGTTCTCTAAAAAATAGTCTATTTCTTAAAAGATAGTCCAAGAGGTAATGGAATTCATTCTGCTTGAAGACAAAGAATCAGATGACTCACCACCTTTCAGCCATAAACCAACTTATCTACTTTTCACTGGAGAAAAAGCTACTTTTAAACATTATGCTACATTAATTTAGACACCTGGAAAAAGGCCAAAATTGAAAGATACCATAGACTAACTACTTATGTACAAGGTTTGGGATTTTTTCAATGAGAATCTAGAGAGAATCTAGAGAAAACCTTCTGATACTCACAATTCCCCCCAAATTCATACTCACAACTCTGAATTTAGGGAAATACAATATTCAAAAAGAATATACCTGTGTCCATGCTTTGGTTCAACTGTTGATCACTTGTCTCTCCATCTTCACTGATATATCCAGGTGGTGGCGTTTCTATCAAGACAGAAAAATACAGTATCCTTACCCTTGGACCTTGAATTCAGTATTCACTGCCTCTTTGCAAATTAGTTTACCCAGTTCGACTTCTGTGACCTCACATTTACAGAGCAGATGCGACTGGGAAGTTCAGGACTTCCAGTTCAAACCCTGTCACTGCCTCTAAAGGACACATTACTCAAATTACCCTTTACTGCTTTTACTGCAAACTCCTCAGCTAAGTGATCCCTTGAATGTGAATAGAGTTGTTATAGACATTCTAAAGCATTTTTATGCTACCTCCTAGCCCTCAGTAGAAAAGGAAAAATAATCTGTAAAAATACCAATTATCAGTAAAAGTACAGTATGCTCCCGTGCACGAGTCCCAGGGTGCTGTTGGCAGAAATCCAGATATCAGGCCCACCATGTCCATCTCAAATCCATCCTTGCCTGCTTTAACTCTGCCCTATCTTCTACCCAACAATATTATTTCTCAGTCCTTTTCGTCTGCCATCCCAAAGCCCTCAGCTGTTTCAAACATTCAACTCCCAACATCATCTCACCAGCCCATAACTTTGGTATTATCCTACATCCCTCTCACTCAACATACACATTCAATCGGTCACCAGATCCTGTTGGTTCTACCTTCAGACCATTGCTAAAATCTGCCCTTTCCTCTCCTTCAGATTTCCATGACAATCCAAGCACTCATCCTATCAATCCATCATATTTATTGAGTGCTTAATATGTGCAGAGCACTGTACTAAGCACTTGGGGGAGTACAACAGAATAAGCATGCATGTTCCCTGCCCATAATGAGATTATAGTCTACAGGGGGAAAGACATTAATATGAGTAATATATAAATTATACTATATTGTAATTTAATATGGCCTAATATACATTATGACATAAATATTATATATTATATTGATGTATGTGTGTGTCTGTGTATATATATCCCACCTGGATTACTGCATCAACCTCCTTGCTGACCTTCCTGCCTCTCCCCACTCCAGTTCCTACTTCAGCCTGCTGCGCAGATCATTTTTCTATAAAACCATTCAATCTATGAACCTCAAGAACCTTCAGTAGTTGCCCATCCACCTCCTCATCAAACACTGGCTTTAAATTCCTCAATCACCTTGCCCCTTCTTATCTTACCTCTCTGATTTCTTACTATAACCCAGCCCACCCACACTTTGCTCCTCTAATGCCAACCTACTCAAAGTACTTCAATCTTGTTTCTCACTGCCAACCTCTAGCCCACATCCTGCCTCTGGCCTGGAACTCCTACCCCCTTCATATCTGACAGATGATCATCCTCCGCCCCTTCCAAGCTTTATTATAAGCACATCTCCAAGAGGCCTTCCCCAATTGAGCCCTCATTTTCCTCCCCCCCTACTCCAATCTGTGTGGCCCATGGACTTGGATTTGCACCCTTTATTCACCCCTCCATCTGCCCCACAGCCCTTATGTACATGTCGGTAATATATTTATATTAATGTCTACCTAACTCTCTAGATTAATCTCCTTGTAGGCAGAGAATGTGGCACCAACTCTTATATTGCACTCTCCCAAGCACTTAGTACAGTAAGCACTGTACTTAGCACATAGTAAGCGCTGAATGTGATTGATTAAAGTCTGGCTAGTCTACTCAGTTCCTTAATCCTCCATACCCTTCTTAAAGAAAATCAAACTGGCATCTTAATGACCACAGCTTTTGAAGTTAGCCCTCATGGATAAAAAAGCATGTTAGCTCTAAAGTGGTAGATATAAATTTTCACTGCCAAAAGAAATATTCTGGCCTCGATACAATTTTAGTGAAGGAAACCATCAAAAGCTGGAGGAAAGCCCTAAACTTTCAGCATCTCATTCAACTGTATTTATTTATTCAATCGTATTTATTGAGCACTTACTATGGGCAGAGCACTTTACTAAGCGCTTGGGAGTGTACAATGCAACAATAAACACATTCCTTGCCCACAATGAGCTTATAGTCTAGATGTGGTGAGGCAGACATGAATACAAATGAATAAAAATGAATAAACTTTCATTTGAAATGACTATAAGGCTACACTGAAGCTCACCTTACTAAAGAGATAGTGGATTCTCCCATCGGGGAGCCCTGATGAGCCCTGATCCTACAACATGGGGACGAGAACCTGTGTGAAGGAACTGAATATAGTGACAGTGGTTTTCACAGAATACCACTTGCACTCTCTTGCCTCTGTCCATCATGTTCCCTTTGGGGCTCTAAGTGCAGTGAGCAAGTTAGGTGGGCAGAGAGGCACACTGGGAAGTGCATTCAGAAGGCTTTTACGTGCAGGACCCCTTTACAGCCCAAAGTGACTTTGGCACAGTGCCATAACCCAGAGGGTAGTTGCTTTGGTAAATGCTGTAATCTTTGTCACCCAATTTGGTCAGCCTTTTCTTCCAGGAGTTCCTCTGGGCAGGGCCACCTCACAGAATGTCTGGGGTGGTTCTCTGGTCAGAAGCCTTTACGACTGACAACACAGCCCCGACAGTTCTGGCACTAGAACCCAAGTTTCCCTGATTCCCAGAGCACTGCTGTTTCCCTGGAGCAACAACCGGCCTACAACCAGCCTCCTTCAACTACAGTCCAAAGAACCACTGAATAAACATTCCAAATTCTTTCCGGAGTAGCAAGTTATAAGATTCAGGTGCTACAAAAATAGTACTGCATAAATCAACCACTTTCTACAAATGAACAGAACTAATGACATTGTGGACATGTAATGTGTCTGTTATATTGTTGTATTGTACTCCCCCAAGCGCTTAGTATATTGCTCTGCATACAGCATGCACGCAATAAATATGATTGATTGACTACTGAATACTGAGTGCAATGCACTGAACTATGCAACCGGGAAAGTACGAGAAAAGCACAAGACACGTTCCCTGCCAAAAGGCTCCCCTCTAATGGGGGAGACAGACTTGAAACATAATAATGATGGCATTTATTAAGCGTTTGCTATGTGCAAAGCACTGTTCTAAGCACTGGGGAGGTTACAAGATGATCAGGTTGTCCCACAGGGGGCTCACGGTCTTAATCCTTATTTTACAGATGAGGTAACTGAGGCCCAGAGAAGTTAAGTGACTTGCCCAAAGTCACACAGCTGACAATTGGCAGAGCCAGAATTTGAACCCATGACCTCTGACTCCAAAGCCTGTGCTCTTTCCACTGAGCCATACTGCTTCTCTCTCCAAACAGTGGTATCAGAATTAACAATTAATGTATACTTAGATAAATGTACAGAGACACAATGCTGAGCGTATTTAATACATAAAACTCAGTGAACGTATTTTCTAAACTGAAGGCTACAAAAGTTATCCATATCTGATGTATAATCCATTCTGAAAATCGTAATACTGCATAATAAAATTAAAATTAAGTACACTGACATATATTTTCTGCTCTAATTATACATAAAAGTCTAAGCTACTCCCTTTAGCCACATGCTTGAAAAACTTAATCATAAGGATGAAACTGTGGTGACGGCTTCCTTGAAATTGTGCTACCAGACACACTTAATGCACCCTGCTCTGAGGATGGTAACAATCTGATGAGATGGAAAAACAGTACACCAACTTGATGGTACGTGACAGGAAGAGGAGACGTTTGTCAGCTAAGCTAATGAATCCAAGTTCTTTGTTCATCCCACTCAAAACATAATCAAGTCCCCCAGAGTGCTAACACTTCGTTCCACTTTTACACCTTCTCCCTTTCCTCCCCAATCCCCACTGCCTAGTTATTAAGTGTTTCTCCTGAATGCAAAGGATGCGAGAAGCTAGTGTAAATTTCTTTACAACTGCCAGGCAAGGGGGGGGAGGAAAGAAAACCAAATTAAAAAAAAAAGTAACGTATGCAGTATTTTCTTAAATATGTTTCGGGTTCGCTTTGTCCCTCTGATAGATTGAGTCCTCCCCGGCTTGGCAATGAGGGTGAGTGCCAGGGAGTTGAGTCTCTTGCCCCTGCCCTTCCCTATGTACGCTATATATGGCTGCCTTCTGTTGTGAGCAGAGAGCTCCTTGCACCAGTGAAGGTAATGGAGACCATCTGAAAAAGAGATGATTCACGATGATCCGTAGATGGCCAACTTACATGTTGTTCCTACAAACTCCAACCCCACCTGTTGTCATCTGGCTCATCTTCTTGGGAGACATTCCCGCAGCACGAGGGGAAAAAAAATCTCTCCACTCTGCAGACATAAACTGGTGGGCTGTGCCAATTTGTCACTTTAAAATATAGCCTAATTACACCAGAGTAAGAGGAGGATTAAGTTCCAGACAAAAGAAAAACCCATTCAAGTATGAACTGCAGTTAAAAAACAAACACCCAATGTAAAGAAAGGGACTAGTGTATTGCTAATAACAATACACTAGTTCTTGTCTTGATTACAACATATCAGCATTCTGTCAATGGTTGAAGATACTTACTATCTTGGATCAGTTTGGCAATCTGGTTTTAGACTGGTGAGTGGAAGAGTCAAAGCTTTTGAGCAACAGTCTTTTCTGTTATTTTTTAAATGGTGTTTAAGCTCTTACTATGTGCCAGGCACTGCTGGGATAGATACAAGATAATCAAATTGAACACACTCCCTGTCCCACATAAGGCTCACAGTCTTAATTTTCATTTTACAGATGAGGGAACTGAGGCACATAGAGGTTAAATGACTTGCCCAAGGTCACAGCCGACGAATAGCAGAGCCAAGACTAGAACCCAGGTCCTTCTGACGCCCAGGCCCTTGCTCTTTCCACTAGACCATGCTGCTTCTCAGCCTATTTTGTGGAGGGCACTGAAAAGAAGTACAAGGATGGAAATTCAAAGTTGGGGGCTCACAGGATGGGAGGGGTTGGCAATGGATACATACCCAAGGATAGATTGAAATGACAGAGAGCTAAAGAAAACAAAGACAACAATAAAAACAATGAGGCACAATATAAGTAGGGCTAAAGGAGGAATTTTGAGCTTCTTCACCACTTTAGGACTGCCCTCTGTCCAAATAGCTTCCCAATACCTAAGGGAATAGGTGTGCAGTGCTGCTGGTTCTTCCTACCTAGCATAAATAGGAATAAGACAGGGAAAGGAGAGGATGGGCCGGGGGGAGAGAAACAGAAGGAATGGCAAGCTCTGGTGGTGATTATGGTGCTTGTTAAGCTTTTACCAACTGTCAAATGATGTACTAAAGTTTGGATGGGGGCAGCCAGAGGGCACCCACATTAGACACATCCTTTGATGGCACATGGTTTACAAGACCCACTGGCCAGGCCACCCATCGGCTCTAAGTGGGTCCGGTGCATATAAGACCTTTGCCATGGGGCGCACCCCTACCCGTGGACTTGCCTGCTGTCCCCAATGGCTCAGCAGGAATGTTAACGACCAGGAAAACGAGTGTGAGGGGCACTCTATTAATGGCTCTAGTTATAATCGATCTCCAAGAGCAGGGTCTCAGTCCCAAAGACTCAGAACGGAGGTTTAGCCATCGCTCCCGTAAGACTCTGTCCCATCAAGGAGTATACGCCACGGGCAAGGCAACTGCAGCTCATCTGCACGGAGCTTTATTATCTAATATTTTGCCACTGCTCCGGCCCATTTGGGAGTGACCCGGCCCCACTTCTAGTCCGGGCCGGCTCTTGAGAATAGCTCAGTGCCCCAGCCCCCAGACATTCTCCCCGCGAACAGCTAAGAGACAAGAGACACAGATGGGCCCTCCCTCGCCCTGGATAAAGAAGAAATGATGGTATTTGTTTAGCCCTTACTTTGTGGCAAGCACTGCTCTAAGTGTTGGAGTAGATACAAGCTAGTCAGGTGGACACAGTCCCTGTCCCAGGTGGGGTTCACAGTCTTAATCCCCATTTTTACTTTACTTCTGTGTCTCAGTTACAGGGGATTATGAGTAAAGTAAAAATTGGGATTAAGACTGTTAGCCCCACATGGGACAACCCGATTTCCTTGTATCTACCCCAGTGCTTAGAACAGTGCTCAGCATATAGTAAGCGCTTAACAAATACCATTATTATTCATAGAAAGAGCCCAGGCCTGCGAGACAGAGGGCCTGGGTTCTAATTCCGGCTCTGCCACTTGTTGGCTGAGTGACCTTGGGCAAGTCGCTTCACTTCTCTGAGCCTCAGTTTCCCCATCTGCAAAATGTGGATTGTTCTCCCTCCTACTCAGACTGTGAGACCTGATTATCTTGTATATACCCCAGTGCTTAGTACAGTGCCTGGCACATAGTAAGAGCTTAAATACCATGGAAAAAAAAACCCAGCTAAAACAACACAGAGAACAGGTCATAATAAAGAAACAAGATTTTTTATGTGTACCCCTCAGAAGAAAGAGAACACGAAAGTCTGAAAAAAAGATAGTCTACATTGGGTAATAAAAGAGTACTTTGCCATAGCATGGTCTTGGAGAGAGCGCACAGGCATGGGAGTAAAAGGACCTGGGTTCTATTCTTGTCTCGACCATTTGTCTGCTGTGTGACCTTAGGCAAGTCACTTAACTCCTTTGGGCCTCAGTTACCTCATCAATGGTATTTACTGATTTACTGAGTACTTCCTATGTGCAGAGCACTATACTAAGCACTTGCCTACAAAATAGGGATTAAGACTTTGTGAAACATGGACTCTGTCCAACTTGATTATCTTTTACCTACCCCAGAGCTTAGTACAGTGCACATATTAAGTGCAACACAAATACAATTTAAAAAAAAAAGTCACACACCACAGCCAACCAGCAGAGAACGGGCTGCATTTAGAAATAGGTTTTTTTTATGTATATCACAATTTAAAAAGAAAAGCTGACATGAAGGTGAACACCTGCACCTTGGTTGATTCAGTGAGCCAGTTTGTTTCTAAGACATTTTATCCTGAGAATGGATTGGTCTCATACACATTATCTAAAATCCTTCATGAAAAACAGAGGAGCAGAATGGGAAAATGAACACAGAACGGAGAAGAAAGGGCTGTGGAAATTAGAGAGAGAGGGAAGCAAGCAATCTAAGCTTCAGGATAAACAAGTGCCTTGGGCAACCTCTTTGACTTTTCAGTGAGAGTCAAACTTGTGAAACTGATGGGCTACAGCGTTGCTAACTGAGCTCTTACAAACTGCTGGAAACCCCTAATACTTGGGGGCAAGCCCATAATCATCACCATCAACATCAATTTCAGGACTTACCAGGAGGTGCAAAGAAGTAACACCGAGAGGCCTCTACTAGCAGACAGCCCAGTGCTTCCTGGACATTTGGGCACCAGAGATTGCACGGGGCTGCTCAAGAATCCCTCCCCCATCCCGAACCCCTCAGTCACTGCCTTCCCCAAAGGCAGAACACGGGAGAGGTTTTAGTAGTTTTTTCCCCCCACATGGGAGGTGGGGTAGTCAAATGGAAAGAACGCAAGCCTGGGAGTCTGAGGATCTGGGTTTGAATTCCAGATCCACCATTTCCCTGCTTGGCAACCTTGGGCAAGGCACTTATCAGAACCTTAGTTTCCTGATCTGCAAAATGGGGATAAAATACTGGTTTCCCTCCTCCTCATTCATTCAATCATATTTACTGAATGCTTACTGTGTGCCAAGCACTGTTCTAAGCACCTGGGGGGTAAAATACAATAACAGACTCATTCCTGCCCACAACAAGCTCACAGTCTAGAGGGGGAGACAGACATTTATATAAATAGATAAATAAATAGCATATATATATATATATATATATATATATATGTGCTGTGGGGGTGGGAGGGAGGATGAATGAAGGAGCAAGTAAGAGCGGCACAGAAGGGAGTGGGAAAAGAGGAGAGGAGGGCTTTGTCAGGGAAGGATTCTTGGAAGAGATGTGCCATGTGCTTTCAATAAGGTTTTGAAGTGGGGGAGAGCAGTTATCTGTCTGATATGAGGTGGGAGGGAGCTCCAAGCTAGAGGTAGGATGTGGGTAAGAGGTCGGCGGTGGCGAGATAGATGAGATCGAGGTACAGTGAGAAGATTATGACCAGAGGAGTAGAGTGTGAGGACTGAGTTGTAGAAGGAGAGAAGAGAGGTGAGGTAGGAGGGGGCAAGGTGGTGGACTGCTTTAAAGCCAATGCTGAGGAGTTTTTGTTTGATGCACAAGTGGATGGGCAACCGCTTGAGTTTCTTGAGGAGTGGGGAAACATGGTCTGAATGTTTTTGAAGGAAAATGACTTTACACAGTGAGCCCCATGTGGGCTTATTGTCTGATCTGCTTATTCAGTATTAGACCCAGCATTTAGTACAGTGCTTGGCACACAGTAAGCACTTAAAATACCAATATTATCATTATTGAAGGACTATTTGCTCACTGCTGTGAATAGCTTGAGGACTGGGGATTAGAGTATCGCTCTCCTTTCGCTGCTAACTCTACAACTGTTTTATCTTATGCATTTCCCCATTCTACCTCATTGTAATTCCTGCTCTTTCTTAGTATAATGGTCTCCCCAACCCTGTACACTGGAAGCTGCCTGTAGGCCAAGGACTCTGCTCAAATTAACATCCCCGTACTTGTTTGTTACCTGGGCTCAGTATAGCCATGTGCACACTGTAAACACTTAATAAGTGCTATTGCTATAGTGTACTGGGCAATGACAGCAGCAGTAGAATCACTGCTGGGAAATTCTTTGTGAATTGCCCTAATTATGAATTTTATTTTTTCAGAGAAAAACATTCAAGAGAGGCGATTAAGTCCATTTCAGTTGAACTGATTAGCTTATCACCTGTAAATCGTGTACATCATTCATCTTAGACCAAAACAAAGATGTTTCCCTTCCTGCTTCTCACTACAGCATTTTGGTTAGAGTCACTGCAAGGAAAAACGGTATCTAGGTTATGAAACATTAAACACCCTCCTAGAATGAAGAGTTAGTCATTGATTTTAATTTCATTAATCAAGCTGGGAGTGCTAGGTCACCAACTACGTATGACCCGAACCAAAAAACAAGAAGCACTTTTTCCAGTCAAGGTCACTACCTCTCCGACAACACTTGCTTAGAGCTCTTTTCTAGAAAAACACAGGTCGGAAGCTCTTTATGGGCAAGGAACTTGTCTGCTAATTCTGCTGACTCTGTAGTCTCTCAAGTGCTTAGTACAGTGCTCTGCACACTGTAACCACTCAATAAATACCACTGATGGACTGATCAGTCATTTCAACTGACTTGATTTGGGGGAGGGCATCCGAGGACCTCCCAATTCAAACCAATCCAAATTTCAAGGACATCAAGAAATCATAAAAGCAATAAGTACCTGGTATGTAATTACTCTGTGGTTCAATTCCTGCTGGAAAATTAGTGTTTTCAGGAATGGAATGAGTATAGTCATCCAGAGGGGGGAGCTCAGTTAGGATCTCAGTATGCCGTGGCACTAGCACAGGAGGCAAAACTGAAAAATAAGAACGTTTCGATTAATGGCAGGTACTGAAAAGTGGAATATCTTAAAGCTAGTTTCATTTCAAAATGAAAGATCTGGTCACCTTATTTTTGCAATGCAGCTTGAACATTATCAAACTCAACCATGAAATTTACAGTTCATTAGGAGCTCTAATAAAAAAATGGCCAATCTAAATTACTCTAACAAGAGTAATTCTTGATGGCAAGAAGGGCTTTTAGGCTACCCTTATGTGGCACATTTCTCAACTCAAGTAAAATCAGCTCCCAACAAAAGTAAGTCTACCTTCAAGTAAGTCCTGCAGCTGACATAAAATACAAATAAAAACAAACCACCAAAAAAATACTTTACATGCCATTGCATTCCGTGCCCGCTGAGGGAACCGGACTGAGAGGGACAAGAAAATGAGAGAGTGGTGCTACATGAGCCATTAGGCACAATTATCAATTTCTTCACACAATTTCTCTGCCCTGGAGTCTCAGGACTGAGGCCAGTCTATCCTTCAATGGCGAAACACCATCGATGAAAACCAATTTGGATTTTAAAGCACAATCTCTAGACGGAACACACATTGTGAGTAGAGAATGTGTCTGTCTATTGTTATGTTATACTGTGCCAAGTGCTTAGTACAGTGCTATGCACATACTAAATGTTCAATAAATACGATGGAATGAATGAACAATCTAATCGTTGTATAACCCAAAAGTCCACCAAGAAAATTATTTACCTTTTTATTCTTGTTTTGCTAAAGACTCCTCTTTTCTCATAGGAAGCATTAATTGTTTTCAAATTTAAGTGCCGTCAGTTCTCCTGTAATTGTGGTTTCTCTATGCACTTCAGATAGAAAGCCTCTAAGGAACTAGAAAACTGCCCCTAACACGCACGTGTCCAGATAGAGCATGATGCGACGTTGGAAGAAATTCACAAGCATACGTGGAACGACAGTCAGGGTAGGCATATCTAAGCTCATGTTTTCCTTAACATGGGGTATGTCAAGTATATAACTGTGGTATTGTCAGAGAACCAAATCTATTTGATCCAAACAAATCTGATAAGCATTTGCAGTGTTACAGTCTCCAATGGAGTCAAAAGGCAACTGGCAATCTTCTTACCTGGAGTTTCCACTCTCTGATAGTGGTAAGGGTTTACACATACTTCATCCTTTTTAAGATTGAAAGCATATTCACAGTTTTCAATTGCCTTAAGTTCATGATGACTGTGAAGATCTGGCCAGCGCCATAAACGGCAGTAGATAACATGTGGCAATCCTTTACGGTGAGATACCTGCAGTCGACCATCAAGAGACCTATTGTGGGGCAAGGGGAAAGAGAGGAGAGGGGAAACATATTGAAAAGCATGTTTACTCCCAGTAGACTGAATACATGCAATAAGAGTATGGGGAGAGGAATGGTGTTGGCAATTTAGTTGACAGGACAGGTTTTGCAAGAAGAAACAAGGCAGAGAAAGTGTCATACTTAAATTAAATTGTAGTTCAAAAGTAAAAAAAAAAAGGGTTAGTATTGTGTGTCTTATAAAATGATTTTGATGACAATGTCAATTGATTTTTTTGCTGGATTAAAAAAAATTAAGTCATTATTTAACATAACAGATCACTTTTAGCCCTTTCCCTGAATTTCTATCTGCAAAAGACTGCACATGTTATGGATGCTTTCCTTTTGAAGATGTGTAAGAAATAAGACTGCCCAGGAGGAAACTTAGACAGTAATCCATTCTGCACCCAGGGGGCATCATGAAGGGGGCCGAAAAAAATGGAAAGTGAACTGCAAAAACACTATATTGGGAGACTTTTCTTAAATGCTAATGTATTTCAAATCTAATGTCGCTTCTTACCAGTTGAAAATGTTTTGCTAGTTTTAAGACTGACTGCATGAATTTATGCATAAATGCAGATGTTGGATGATTGTGATGAGATGGGGAAAAGACAAACATCGATATACTCAAATAAGTCAATAAGGAGACAAAGTAAAATAAAAATTAAACTAGTTTGCCTAACATTAACTGCTGTGTGGGGGATTATGTAAATCATTTTTATGTGCTATTAGTATAGGAAGGTAAGACTTAGATATTAGCAAGAAATTTAGAGAAACTGGCTGGGTAACAGCTCAGCATTAAAAAAATTCTTACAGATTAACCCTACTAAAGAATTTCAGGTACCCTAACCTTAAACTATAGAAAAGAGCTTGCATTTACTGACTTTCCCATTCTCTAAGCTTGCATTGACAGCATTGAGATTTTTAGAACTGGAATGTCATCGGTCAAAACATCAGCTGAAACATTTAATTTACTTCTAGCTCTAACGAGCTGCTGATTTCAAATGCTATATGCCTTAGCTTCACATATTGGAAACATCCTAGTCAAGTTATACTCAAGCATCCCACTAGAGATTCTCCAAAGCCACCCCTTCCCCCAAGATCTCTATGATGCGACAGAGGGCAGAATATTCACCTGGTTTGTTCAGAGAAGCTGTAAAGGCCTGAAGTATCCCACTGATCTATCGTATTTGGTGTACTCAGTCCCCATATTTCAGAGCAAGTGCTGTGCATAAATTGAAAAAAACAAAAAATTGATGTGAACATGGAAGCATGGTTATTCAAAATACCATGATGCAAAACATGGAAAAATGTACAGGAAGCTTCCTTCACCCAGAAAACACACAGTTCTTATCATTCTTACTGCTGTTTGGTGCTTTTGAGTATATTTTCTACATGAAGGAAACCAGTACAATGGAACATATGACTCAAGGTAAATTATGATCATGTTTAAAAAATGGGAACACCAAGGTTTTCTAGTTTAATGAAGTCAGCGTAACTCACATCCCTTAAAACACGCAAAACCTTCTCCATCTTGCTATGGACAAAAATGTTTAAAACCCAAGCTAATTTTTAAAAGTTTAAAAGTGTTTTAAGATTTCTAGTCAAACATCAGAACTGGTCTTGTGATCACGCAAGAATTATTTTGCAGCAGGTTCTAGCTGGGGAAATCTTAACAGGCACATTTCTGAACTTAAATTGCATCAAACTAATTTAGAGTAGAGCATCCATCATCAATTTTTTTCTTAATATGCATCACATTTTTGGTGCTCCAGCTGACATAAAAGCAGCTGCTTCCAAAATTAACATTTATTTTCAAAACCATTCCATTTGATAGTTTTAACAAGTAGCACTTCTTTCATATTACCTAGATTTAGCCAAACAAAACTGATAAGGCAAACAAGATACACATTTAAAATACTTCTGTTACACAATTATGGAAATGGACATTTGGCTTCTAAAGGTGACAACAGATAGGAGTATCTAAAAATCAATCATGAATTACGCTTCAGATTTCTCTTAAGGATTTGTACTTAGCCACAGAAATATTCTTTCTATTCTTCAGTTAAAAATTTGGGATTCAATCTGGACATCAATAGGACACAATTTGGGAGTAAAGTTCTAAAGATTGAAAGTTTAATCGAGATGAAAACTTAACCAGTTAAAAAAATATTGCCTTTTAAATACCCAATAGAACAAAAAATAGCTAAGATAGGTAGAACAATACTTTTGCACTGCAAGATGAAAGTCCATTATGAATATAACCATCTTTGATTCCACAATATTTACGAAGAAAAAGAAAAGAGCACCCCCCCAGTTAACAATAAAATTATGCAGTCTTTAGATTTCACCTGTATCAAACACAAGCACTATTGGAAAGAGACTAATTGGCAAACACATTGAGAAGCTTAAGTTCCCCCCTCCCCGCTTTGTATGCACACACAGACATTCCCAGACAGTAAAGTTCCAACCTTTACAAAGTTGTCTGGCAACACACACACACACACACACACACACACACACACACACACACACACCCCACCCCCATTTGTATCAATTAGCCATTATACATGAATTAAAAACTTTTAAAATTCAGAATGGAGACAGGCCTAGGTAAGTACATATACTGCAGAAAAGGACTGTAAGTCAAACTCTAGTGTCATTACTTTTTAAAAAAAATTAACACGGTACTGGGATATATCAGGCAGGAGACTAAGCCAGGCAATAAACCTATAGTTCTCGGCAATCGTTTTTAGAGCATATATAGTGTCTTGAAAAACAATCATGGGAAAAACCAACATGGTTCAGAAATCCAAAATGATTATAAAGGTAGAAAAGAGGTCTTGAACATGGGTAACAGGACTAAGATTGTTTAGCCTTGGAAGACAACAGAATATGGGCGTGACAACCCATAACAGCATCATACTTGACTCCACTCTCTCATTCACCCTACATATTCTATCCGTAACCAAATCCTGTCAGTCTCACCTTCACAACAACGCTAAAATCTGCCCTTTCCTCTCCATCCAAACTGCTACCACTTAATACAATCACTCATCCTATCCTGCCTAAAGTACTGCATCATCCTCCTTGCTGACCTCCCAACCTCCTGTCTTTCCCCACTCCAGTCTATACTTCGTTGCCCCAATTCTTTCTACAGAAACGTTCAGGACAGGTCACCCCTCTCCTCAAAAATTTCCAGTGCTTGCCTACCCACTCCATATAAAAAAAAACTCACCATTGGCTTTAAAGCATTCCATCCTCGCCCCCTCCTACCTCACCTTGCTTCTTGCCTTCTACAACCAAGCCCACACACTTCGCTCCTTCGGTGCTAACCTTCTCACTGTCTCAATCTCACCTGTCTCACCACTCACCCGTGGCCCAGTCTTATCTCTGGCCTGGAATGCCCTCCCTCCTCAAATCCTCCAGACAATTACTCTCCCCCCCTCAAAGCCATATTGAAGGGACATCTCCACTAGTCCCTCCCAGACTAAGCCCCACTTTTCCTCATCTCCACTACCTTCTCCATCACCCTGACTCACTTTCTTTGCTCTCCCCCTCCAACCCCAACAGCACTTACATATATATCATTAATTTTATTTATATTGATGACTGTTCATTTTCATTTGTATTGATGCCTGTCCCCCCTCCCTAGACTGTGAGCTCATTGTGGGCAGGGACTGTCACTCTTTATTGCTGTATTGTACTTTCCCAAGCACTTAAGTACAGTGCTCTGCACAATAAGCACTTACAGATATGACTGAATCACTGAATGAACAACTGGTTTTGGGGAACA
Source organism: Tachyglossus aculeatus (assembly GCF_015852505.1). Taxonomy (NCBI): domain Eukaryota; kingdom Metazoa; phylum Chordata; class Mammalia; order Monotremata; family Tachyglossidae; genus Tachyglossus; species Tachyglossus aculeatus. Next base: position 88,493,206 of record NC_052068.1, on the reverse strand, counting down.
CTGTCTACTTTCCCAATGTCCAGAAGGGCTTCAATTAAGGCAGAAAAGATTTCAGGTGAACATAAATATGGATATTTTGATTAGGGGATAAGAGTGATAAAATACTGGACTCGGCTGCCAAGAGAGACCAAAAAGGGTACACCACTTGCAGTCTAAAGGGGGAGAGAGAACATGCATTTTATCCCCATTTCACAGACAGAGATGCAGAGAACTTAAGGTTCCACAGGAGGCAAATTAAATTTGAGCTGGAACTAGAACCCAGTTCTCCTGACTCCCGGTCCTATGCTCCTTCCACTAAGCAACACTACTTCCCCTATGTAGAGGCAAGATCAGACGATGACAGTCACTTCAAATTCAACTTTTCTACAGTCAGTGCTACAGAAATCCGTCTGAGGCTGTCCCACCAAATATCTCTGAAATGTTCAAAGTCTTAGCTGCTCTCAAAATATCAAATTTTTCATACTTATTAAATATATGATGAGTTTTAGAGGCTTGCCTGGCTTTTTCTAATTCTGAGGGAAACAGGGAAATGTTCTGCTGATTTGTCCTCCTTTAGGGTAGGGATAGTGTCTACAAACTCCATTAATAATAATAATAATAATAATAACTGCATTTGTTAAAGTGCTTAAGTGCTTACTATGTACTAGGCCTTGTAAAAGCATTAGGGAAGATGCAAGATAATCAGGTTGGATAGAGTCTGTGACCACATGGGGCTCAGTCTTAATTCCCAATTTACAGATGAGGTAACTGAGGCATAGAAAAGTTAAATGACTTACCCAAGGTCACACAGCCTACAAGTGGCAGAGCCGGAATTAGAACCCAGACCCTTCTGACTTTCAGGCCCATGCTCTACCCACTAGGCCATGCTGCTTGTTGTGTACTCTCCCAAGCACTTAGTACAGGGCTCCACACATGGCAGTTGCTCAATAAATACCACTGATTGAGCCATTCTTGCTTTTTTCCCTTCTGTTCCTACTTCCTAAGAAACAGCATGGTCTAGTGAGAAAAGCGCAGGCCCAGGAGTCAGAGGACCTGAGTTCTAAACCCGGCTCTGCCACTTGGTAGCTGTCACCTTGGGCAAGCCACCTAATCACATTTATTGAGCACTTACTATGCACAGAGCACTGTACTAAGCGCTTGGGAGAGAACAATATAACAGAGTTGGTCAACCTGTTCCCTGTCCACAAAGAACTTTCAGGTTAGAGGGGCCTTACAGACCTACAGCACTGTGCCTCAATTTCCTTATTTGTCAAATGCGTGTTCAATACCCATTCTCCCTCTTCTAGATCGTGAGCCCCACAAGAGACAGGGAATGCATCCAACCTGATTAACTTGTACCTGCCCCAGTGCTTATGACAGTACTTGGCACATAGGAAGTGCTTCACAAATACCATAACTATTACTACCCTATTCTCCCCAGCTGCTGATTTTGTACCTCTGCACAATAGAAGCAATTCAGTTAACTGCAATTTTTGTTGATAACAATATAGAACAAAAAAAGTGTCTTACTGGACATCAAAAACTGCTTGCTTTTGGGGGGCTATATACAGGCAAATAGAAACTGCACCTTGCTGAAAGAAGCCAAGGGATAGCAATTGTGCTTAGAAATTTTCCTCTATAGAAGTATCTCACCAATTGTTTCCATATATAGCACTAAGATATACCAAATCCTCATGTCAAGTAGACTCTGGCCAGTGTGGCACATTGTTAGGTTAACTTTCACTCTTCGCCTACTGAATCCCAGCTCTGCCAGTTGCTCGCAAACTGCTTGCTGTGTGATCTTGGCCAAGTCGCTTTGTTTTCTGGTGCCTCTAACTTCCTCAGCTGTAAAATGGGGATTGAATATAATAATAATAATGGCATTTGTTAAGCACCTTCTCTGTGCAAAGCACTGTTCTCAGTGCTCTGTTCTCCCTCTGACAGACTGTGAGTCCCATGTGAGACAGGGTCTGTGTCTGACATAATTAATTTGTAATAATAATGATGGTATTTGTTAAGCGCTTACTACGCAGCACTTAGAACAGTGTTTGGCACACAGTAAGCACTTAAATGCCATTTAAAAAATGTGTCTTGAAGACGAGCCAGCCACCTAGTTCACTCAAGAAATAAACTGTTTAAGGTAGTAAGATTTTCTACACCCATTCTTGCTAACACTTTTACTTTTATAATTTCTACACATTATCACTTATATGCAAGGTGGATCACAATCCAAGGATGATCAATTTACGTATTCCAGGGAATAACGTAAATGTGAAACGTGTCTCGCCATGGTGACAGGTCCTTTTTAATCAAGAGTAATTTTCAGTTCTGATGGTGAAATATTTGGGACGATGCCATGGCTCTAATCTGTTCCGGCTGAGAGAAAACCAGTCACTGTAAAGGAATTTGTGAGATCAACTTGCAAACAAATATTCAATCAGGGATCCCTGATAAAAGTTTCAGAAACAACCTCTGACTAAAAATAAAGTTTAGACAATCTCCCAAATGGGCAGTTTCACTTCAAATGCCTCCTCATTTATCTTGGCCCTGACTATCTTAGTGCAGATTTATCTAAAGTGGTTTCTGGTTGTGTTTGCTGAGCTGCTGACAATGGTAGGAGAAAAAGCACTAGAGGAAGTACATGGGAGGTAGAGAGAAGAGGGGGGCTGAAAGGGAAACTTTCAACTGAGAGAACGGAGGAAAGAGAGAAAGGAGGAACAAGGAACGGACAAGCCTGAAGCACATGCAGAATCAGGTTTTACTGTAATTCCAAGCCATACAAACTCAGGATTATATGGATTTTAAAAAAACCATTAGTGTTTAGAGTCAGGGAGTTCACAGAAAAGGTTTCCGAAGCCTCAATGTGTTCTTTTCCCTTGCCCAAAGATGGCAGACCAGCCTCGGGGCTCAGCCTGATTGTCACTTCTCATGTTCAGCCTGGTGCTAGACCTAACCTGTCATCCTGGGCCTGCCTACGCCCGCAATCCTCCTCTCCTCTTCTTCCCCACACCTCTACCAGTACGGGTGCGGGTGGTACTATGGGAACATCACCACAGATCCAGATGCAGCATAGGACACCCCCAGCAAGACCCCAGAACGAGCCCTCATCCCCTCCCCTTTCCTCCAGATTGTCACGGGGACTTTTTTCCAGGCTTTTCACTTAGAGTATCAATTTTCCCTTTGCTCCTATCTGGGCTAGACATAATTCTATTGAAGACCGGAACATCAGACACTATTCCAACATGCACTACCTTCCCCTTCCTTCTGAGCACCAGATGGGGGAGGAAATGATGGAGTTAACTCTTCCACATTTGGGAATATCTGAATTACAATTTCCAGAATGCTAGGGGATCCAAGTTTAGCACCTACCGAACCTGCTTTTGTCCTGAAATGGAAGTCCAAGCATTGAAAGTGAGCAAGAGGTGGGAGTATCAGCTCAATTTAACTGGAACAATCATGCTGCCAGTAAAATTTTTCAATTAAATTGCCCAGGATGGTCTACAAAGTCCAGAACTGTGCCGGCTAAATCCAGATGTACCGTCAGTCCACCTGTACCTAATCACAACTCTTCTCCCAGCATAAAAATGAACGCATACCCATAATGACACATTTATTCATCATCCATGTAGCCTACTACTCTGCCTTCAATAGTGGCACTAAAAGCTGCTATGGAGAATAGTGAAAGCCACCTGTTTCAGGATCCTCAGCTTTTCTTGGGACTTTTCATGGACGTATTATCCACGAACTCAGTGAATTCATCCAAAACAACCCTTCTTGAACTTGATACCTACCTGTAAAATCTCTTGTGATAAGTTGCCATCCACTAAGTGAAGAGGCATTTCACTTCATTAAGGTGAAGTAGCCTTCAGTCTACCAATTAACCACCTCTTCCTATTAAATCATTCCTACCCCTTCCCTCACTTTTTTGTGGTACTTGTTAAACACTTTCTATCGTGCTGGGCACTATACTAAGCACTAGGGTAGACACAAGATAAACAGCTTGGACACAGTCCCTCCTTGTTCCCAACATGGGACTCTCAGTCTCAATCCCCCTTTTCCTGATGAGGTAACAAGCACAGAGAAGTGAAGTAACTTGCCGAAGGCCACACAGCAGACAAGTAGGGGAGCCAGGATTAGGAACCAAGTTCCTCAGACTCCCAGGCCCCTGATCTTTCCACAAGGTCACACCACTTCTGATTCCCTTCGTCTTCATGGCCTGGAGATTTAAATTACCACCTTAGGAAAGGGGGTGGGAGTGTAACAGAAAATCCTCCCATTTTTGCACTAGAATCCGGAATTTGTTCCATAACAAGCTTAGATACCTCTTGCCAAGGAACTATCACAGGTTTCAAGTGCTAATTTACTACATATTGGCTCAAGTGCACATGTTCAAATAATTTGCCACTGGCTCGGGTTTTTTCCCCAATATAAAATTGTGATAGTGTTTGTCACCTTACCTGCTTTGTTCCATGACACAACTAAAGGCGAAAGAAGCAGGCATTGGGCAAATTCCCTCCCTCATCTTTCAAGGCTGCTGGGGAAAGGAAAGCAACTCACAGACTCCTATTTTTGATGTTTTTCTGAATGAAAAATGTTCCGGGCCTGCACTTAACAGACCTGAGTGGCTGCCTAATGACACCATTTTACCACAGCTGATTAGTTGAAAACCTCAGGCCTGAGAGGAAAAAGCATAGAACAAAGAAGAGACATGGGTTCTAATTTTCCCCTAGAAATTAAGTTAGACAGGAATACCAAATCTAGGTGAAAATCTGAGATTGGACCACTTAAGACTACAACCAGTCTAAAACGTGGTTTCTGTATAATTTAGAGTTGAGGAACTCTTGGGAGAAATATCTGTGATACTGTTAAGACTGCCAGGTGAGTTGCATCCTGTTCACCTACAGGAAAACCTACTTCACAATTTCATTCATTCAATCATTCATTCATTCAATCGTATTTATTGGCGCTTACTGTGTGCAGAACACTGTACTAAGAGCTTGGGAAGTACAAATCGGCAACATAGAGACGGTCCCTACCCAACAACGGGCTCACAGTCTAGAAGGGGGGAGACAAACAACAAAACAAAACAATACAAGCACATTTTCAAGGACTAGGTACCAGTAGTATCGGGATTGGCTCAACTGTTATAAACAATGCCTTGTCAATACAGCACTTAAATATTATTATTATTATTATGCCACTGAACCTGGGACAGCAGTATCAGGAACAAATTCACTTTCCTCCAGGAGAATATTTTCCTTAATACTCTAGACTGCAGGCTCCCTGTGGAAGGGAATGTACCTATCAACTGTTATATGTACTCTCCCAAGTGCTTAGTTCAATGTTACATACAAGTCCTCAATAAATGTGATTGATAGACTGGATTAATACTAGCCTAGGATGAGTGCTTTGGAAAAGTATACCAATCCTTAAAATACTAGCAGCTAAGTAGCCAGTTTCTACTACATGGTAACCTGACGTTCTGTACTCACTGGAGTTAGTGTTCTGAACTTAGGTTCCCTGAAGATATTTAGCCAACTTAGTTCAAGATAGCATAGTTTCACTTACCTTTATCACTGAGGAGAGAATGGAGTTCTCAAGAGAGGAGGAGGGGGAAAAGAGGGGACTGCTCAGCTCCAGTAGCTAGGAAGGAAAGCAGCATGGCTCAGTGGAAAAGAGCCCAGGCTTTGGAGTCAGAGGTCATGGGTTCAAATCCCGGCTCCACCAATTGTCAGCTGTGTGACTTTGGGCAAGTCACTTAACTTCTCTGTGCCTCAGTTCCCTCATCTGTAAAATGGGGATGAAGACTGTGAGCCCCCTGTGGGGCAACCTGATCACCTTGTAACTTCCCCAGCGCTTAGAACAGTGCTTTGCACATAGTAAGCACTTAATAAATGCCATCCAAAAAAAAAAAAGGCATGCCTAGCTGGGTGCAAGTTCCTTAGGCCTCTAGACTAGAGAAGCCTCCAAGCTTTGAGATTGTCACAGCAAGCCTGGGAGGCTTATTTGGCAGGGGCCCTCTTACCCTTTGGAAAACTGAAGTAGTCCCCAACCGATTCTGAATGACTGGCAACCCATTTCACAGGAAATTTAAATTATTCAATTCAATGCCTCTTCTGCATTGTGCAGACCAGAAGAGCCATTCCTGAGGACCAGGGATGGGTACAATGACTCTAGGAGGGATAAGGTGCATTGATAAAAGAACTGGGTCTGGCTTGGTCAGCAGAATCTTCCCGAGGTCACCTGCTGTTTGTCCAGCCATCTCAATTTGCATTCAATTGCCAAAAGTTTATTTGATCCATCAATCCCATTTGAACACTGTACACTAAGCGCTTGGGAGAGTACAATATAAGTGTTGGTACACGCGTTTTCTGCCCATAATGACAATACTCAGGAGGAAATACCTTTCCCCTTTATCCACTGATTTCTGGACAATACCCACCCCAAGCGGCAGGAGGGCAGAAAAGGTACACTTCTACATTTTCATGGGCACAGCCTGTGAGTGTCAAAGAGATTCTCACTCAAAGAGATTCACACTCACGGAAGCAGTCCTGCCAACAGCAGAGTCCTCATCAAAGCAGAGGATAACTCTCTTACTCGGCAGAGTACTCTATTGACTTCTTGAAGTTCCTGATAATCACTCAGCCACATCTATTAAGTAGTTTACTGCGTGGAGAGCACTATCCTAAGCACTTGGGAGAGTACAATACTCATTCCCTGCCCACACGAGTTTACAGTTTACAGAGGAAGACAGACATTACTATAATTACAGATGTTACATAAGTGCTGTGGAGAGGGGTGAACAAAGGGTGAAAATCCAAGTGCAAAGGTGATGCAGAAAGGAGTGGGAGAAGAGGAAATAAGGGCTTAGATAGGGAAGGCATCTTGTAGATGTGCTTCTAATAAGGCTTTGAAGGTGGGGAGAGTGAACGTCTGGCGAACATGAAGAGGGAGGGAGCTCCAGGCCAGAAGCAGAATGTGGGCGAGGGGTCAGTGGTGAGATAGTTGAGATCATGGTATAGTGAGTTAGGATGGCATTAGAGGAGCGAAGTGTGAGGGCTGAACTGCAGTAGGAAATTGGGGGGGGTAAGGTGATTGAGTGTCTTAAAGCCTATGGTAAGGAGTTTGTTTGATGTGGATGTGCAACCACAAGAGGTTCTTGCGGCGTAGAGAAAGATGCAATGAACGGTTCTGTAGAAAAATGATCTGGGCAGCAGACTGAAGTATGGATTGAAGAGCGGAGAGACAGGAGGCAGGGAGGTCAGGAAGGAGGATGACGAAATAATTAAGAAGAGATAGGATAAATGCTTGGACTAACATGGCAGCAGTTTGGATGGAGAGGAAAGGGCACGTTTCAGCAATGTTGTGAAGGCTGAGTTATTGTTTCACACCTGGCACTTTTATGTAACCCTCAGTGCATCCTAACCCAAAAGCTCCAGAATTCTTTTCAATGACCTGGGATTAATTTACAAACCCCAAACTATTCTCTTAATCTCTGAAGATACCCCATGGAACTAAACATTTTGGAAGAGCATCAATCCTTTCAGACCTTCACAAAACTACTTAGTGCACTGCTTTAGTAACTGCTTTCAAAATCAGGAGGCAGCGTTCATGCTCCTCCTTCCCCAAATCAAGTGCATCTGTAAGAACACAAGCAGAAGTACAAAAGAGTAAGACAAAGGATTGAGAAGCAGTGTGGCCTAATGGATAGGGCATGGGAGTCAAAAACACCCGAGAGTCAAAAAGGACCTGGGTTTTAATTCTGGGATCCCTTGTCTGCCATGTGACCTTGGGCAAGTTGTTTAACTTCTCTGTGCCTCATTCACCTCATCTGTAAAATTGGGATTAAGACTGAACCCCACGTGGGCCATGGACTGTAACCAACCTGAGTAGCTTGCATCTACCCCAGGGCTCAGTACACAGTAAGTGCTTAAATACCATTATAAAAAAAGGAGTCTTGGGCATTAGACATGCTGAAGGAATTACTCTTCAAACTGGATACTAGGAACAATTGTATCCAGTACGCAGTTAAACAAATTAGAAAATGAATTAAGCCCTTCAAGTGTTCTAGTTACACCATTTGTCCTTTTGTTCATTTCTGACTCAGATAACTGGAAAGGGCTGACTGGACATACTGAAACAATGCTGCGATTTTTTTTTGTCCACTTTTCCAAGAAACTGAACTTCCTTTCTCCATAAGAAAATCATGATCAGGAGTAGGAAGGCCAAGACAAAGAGGGAGAATTTTTGATTTGCTCAGGAAACAAGTTACTATGGAAAAACCTATTGTTCAATCCACTCTTCCCTTTTGACCAAAATAAGACAACTTCCAACAATGTTATCTATTGAGTGCCAACTAAGTGCAGAACACTATACTAAGTGGTTGGGAGAGAGCACAACTTATGATGAAAATTTCTAATTGTCTCCCTAGTAGTCTTGATAAATTTTAGATGTACAGTATGCTTTAAAAGCCTAGGACAGGAATAAAATAAATTTAAACTGGAAACCCTCACTAACCTGGTTACATATTTTCTGGAGGATTAAAGCTTTTCCGCCTACTCCACTCCCACCCTCCCAAGAAAGAGTACTAAATTGGGAAAATTTGGGGGTGGGGAGTCTACAGTAATCATTCTGTCGCCTTTTTAGATACCACCCCCCAAGAAGAATGTAGAGTGGTAGGTACTTTCTTAAGTATCTTAAAACTTAAGTTTTGTTGTTTTCTTGCTGTGTTTTGACACGAGCTTTACACACAATATATCGTGTCACATTAAGCCCTGGGAAAATTTGCTTACTTGCTAGTTCTTGGACTATTTGAGGAAAATCCATTCATTTTCCATTTTCCTCTTTCCTACCCTGTGTTACATCTTTTCCTACATCATTACTTATGCTTGGAGCAATTTTTTCCATAGCTCTGCCTCTACTAAATGCTAAAATTAAGATGCCTTGTACAAAATACCCCACTCTCACTACTACTGTGCCTTAATGCCCTTTGATCACCCACATATCCTGTTGCCCATTGGACAGCACTGAAGTATCTCTCCATGATGAGTCCACGGAAGTGTCTGGTCCTTTTTAAGGAGCTGTCTGTATAGGATTTGATTTTAAGCCTACAAGCTGCAACTTGTGAATTAGGAAACATGGAATTCTAGCCACAGATCGTTGGTTAACCCAGACCTCAAGAAGGAAAGCAAGATATTCAAGTGAAATCCCAGAGCTTTTAATAACTTTGATCCTCAAGCAATCATATTTCTTGGAAAGTAAGGGTAGTTCTTCCTTCCCCCAGGCAGTATTTCATACTAAAATAATACAGCAAGACTTCAGCAAAATATATATTTCCAAACTTGGCAGATTTTCCTTCTCTCTAGCAACACTTTTCTGTTCATGCTGATAGTTAGACTCAGCTTACTCCTTTCAACCTACCCCAACCCTCTTCTTCCTTCCAGCTTCTCTAGGGAACAAATTTAGTCCTCCTATATCATTAATACCTTGCTGGAAATGTTACCTTCATTCTTTCAATCAATATTTGTTCAGCCTTCCACCCCCCAAGAGGAATGTAGAGTTGTAGGGACTTTCTTCAAGTTTTGTTGGTTTCTTGCTATGTTTTGAAATGAGCTTTACACACCATATATCAAGTGTCACAGCACTTCAAAATGCTAGAGGCAGAAACTGTGTTTTTCACTCAGCAGCTTGCACACAGTGGGAGAGAGCTCAAGAAAAACAATGAGAAAGAAAGTACAGAGAAAGGTGGTGTCAAACAGCCAAAATTCCCAATTAATGCTCCGTTACAGCTGGCAGAATTCTGGCTCATCAACTGTGTCCAAAAATTTATACCCAGGTGACCCTACTTTCCTTTCCTTTGAGAGACGTTGCACTTTTCTTCTAAGCAAGACTATTGTAGTACAAATAAACTCTGACCTCAGATAATTCAAATTTTCAGGATTCCATATTTTCTAAGAATAAAGCTACTGGACCTGTTCAACAATAGGGCCATAAACTTTAATAACTGACTTGCCATAAGAATCCTTCCAAAAGGCATTACTGTTTCAGTGCAGTCTTTTCAGTCTCTGACAGTTACATTTAGGGCTGCTGTGACATTTACAATATTTTTAAGTGTTGTATGTAAATACAAATATTTACAAAGTTTAATTTTAACTAAATAAGCCAATTAAAATTCTAACTGAAGATCAATTTGGGATTTTCAAAGTCATGTTATGCAGCTGGTTGCAATCTATTTTAACCTCTACTCACCATGTAAAAGTACTAACTCAGAACATCATGTAACATTTATAGATACATATGTATCTGACCCATATTTCTGAGGAATATGCCTGTTTACTGTTATACTGAACTCTCCCAAGCACTTAGTATGGTGCTTTGCATACAGTAAGTGCTCAATAAGTAAGACTGAATGAATGAGTCCCAGATAATATGGGAGGTGAAAACCTACAGAAGTACCTAACAAAGTGAACTTAATTTTTTTTTTCTTGGCAGGCAATAACTTTAAATAGGTTTTTAATTCCAGGTGAATAAGCTTCTACAGCCTAATGTGCATAAGCAGATCAAACCAGGTGATAACTTTCCCTATCTAATTCTAATGATCAGCCTTGGCTTTAAGGAGCTTTCCTCCTTCAAAACTCTAAAGGCAAATTCAAGATTTTTAAAACTAAACAGGATTTCATAAAATTCCAACTAGATACATAAAAATATGTGACTTGTCATTGAAGAGATCATTCCACTGGTCAATCCAGTTCATAATTCTCCAACACAGTCAACAACTCAGAACAGTGTGGTGGTTACCCTCAAGGTTATGTTATTTAAAATCCATAACCTTTCCCTCTGCCTCATCGCTGACAGCGTCCATTATCAACATCGAGATTTCTGCTCTAATGAGAAAGAGACATCCATATTAGATTTCCAGAAGTTTTTAGAAGGATTTGGGTATTCTGAACAAACGTTTCCTAGGGAGACAAATTCCCAGTTGTGAGAAGTCTAAGCCATTTCTGAACTTACCTTTTACCCTCAATGGGTGCCCTCATTCTGTTGTAGAAGATTAACAACTCCATGTTAACCCTGTCATGTGTTTACACCCTCTTACCTATTAGAATGATACTGATTTTATTTTATTTTTAAAATCAATGATACAGAGGCCAGTCTGCAACATTCTGCTCTCTGAATCATTATCTTATAAAATAACATTCAAAATGCATCCAACCCTTTCTCAAAAGCTTCCTTTCTGCAAACTCAATCAATTTACTGAGCACTTTGTGCAGAATACAGTACCAAACACTAACTCCAAACTATTGTCTTCAACCCAATGTTTACCCTGTAATTTTAAAAAGTTGAGGTAATTTTTCATATTTGCCTAGTAACACTGTGTGCAGTTTTCATCTCTAGTATTTGAAATGTCCAAAATTAAGTGCTCTATTATATTCAAATATCTAAATCAATGATTATAGTCAACTAATGAGGCAGAGTTGAAATAATAACTGAACAAGAATTAAAGATTAGGGAGTAGCAATTTATGACAAAATAATCAATTCAGCCATTTTAAGTTAAAAAAAAAAAACTAGGCCAAAGCTGCATCATATTGGTCAGTGGATATTACGAATAATAATTGGCCTGAGACTGATTCTGTACACAGCGGACTTCCTGTTATGGGCCATTATCCAGAATAGGCTATCCGTTTGAACCTTCTTATAAATATTAAATGTTCTAAGTTACACACGAAGCCATCTAAAACAAACCAAGATGAAGAATTTCCCTCCCTACTGTACTTTTAGAACAGAACCAATCAATGGTATTTACTGAGTGCTTACTTGTGCAGAGCACTGTATTAAGTACATGGGAGAATACAATATAACGAAGTTGGAAGACACGTTCCTGTCTTGATTAGCTAAGAACTTCTCAGATATACGGTGGCTGAGTCATCTATAGAATTCCTTTCAAATCTCATTCGGAGTATTGAAGGATGATAAGTGCATATGAGGTATGGCCAGATGCTCTTGACCACCTCTGAAGAGTATTCCATTAGCTAACTAATGAGAATATGAAATCACCCTGACTGTGAGCCCACTGTTGGGTAGGGACTGTCTCTATATGCTGCCAACTTGCACTTCCCAAGCGCTTAGTACAGTGTTCTGCACCCAGTAAGCGCTCAATAAATACGACTGATTGAAAGGCAAGGGTCATTCTAAAAAGTACCTGATGGGACAGCTGGCTAGGAGTAGGTCTTCGAGAACTTCCAAAACCAAACCACTTTTCTTTGGAGTTTGCCAAAATGCCATGACATTTTCCTGCAATAAAATTGTCAGATTTTCTAGCTATAAGGACAGAAACTGAAGCAACAATGGTGTCGAAGACATCCTTTAAGTCTGAATTTTGCCACAGATCACCCACACATCAATGACAGTAAAAGGCATTATTCCTTGAAGCTCTCTCGATTTAAGTGCAGTTTCTACCCTGATAATACAGCTTATGATCTTAAAGATTATTTCTAAGGTGTTGTATTCTCCCAACTGCTTAGTACTGTGCTCTGCACACAGTAAGCACTGAATAAATGCCATGGATGATGTTGACTGAATTTGACAGCATTTTTCAAAACCATCTTCCTTGGACCAGAATTCTGGGCCAGCTTTAGCCCACCCCATCAAGTGTTGATGAGGCAAAAGCTGTGGCACAGTGGCAGCTCTGTGCTCAAAGAGCTTATGCTGAACCCTCAGTGCCCCAGAATTTACTTGCCAGGTTACTCCACGGACTACTGATCCAAATAACCTACACAGGAGAGAAATCAAAGGAAGTGCTATGGGAAAAGCACTGTACTAGGCACTTGGGAAAGTACAATACAATAGAGTTGGTAGACATGATCCCTCTCCACAAGGAGCTTACAGCCTAGAGGGGGAGACATTGAAATAAATTACAGATATATAGCATAAGTATGCGTTTGTTAAGTGCCAAGGGGTGAATATCACGTGCTTAACATAGACCCCCAGGAAGAGTAAAGGTACAATGCCCAGAAGTTCCAGTTGGCTGTTCTTAGGCCTCAGAACAAGTCAGAAGGACCTGGGTTCCATCCTGGTTCCACCACTTATCTGCTGTGTGACCTTGGGAAAGTCACTTCATTTTACCTTTCTGTGACTCAGTTCCCTCATGTCTCAATTGGGGATTAAGACTGTGAGCCCCATGTGGGACAGGGACTGTGTCCAACCTGATTATCTTGTATCTATCTCAGCGCTTAGTACAGTGCCTGGCACCTAGTAAGCGCTTAACAAATACCATTAACAACAGTCCTCAAGAGGACAAATGCAGCGGAGTCTATAGGAATCTACTATGTGCCTGGCACATAGTAAGCACTTGACAAATACCATTAACAACAGTCCTCTAGAGGACAAATGCAGTGGAGTCTACAGGAATCAACTGTTTTTTTTTTATTTGCAACACTTCACAAAATTAATGAAATCTCAAAAGCTGCTTTAAAAAAGCAAACCTAAACAGTAAGCGTTCATTCTAAAAATAAAAGTCCCTTGAGGACTTAGAAATTATTAGACATTGACCCCCTACTGGTTACATCATATAATCGTTTTATAAATACACTATCAAAATTTTTAACAGGATAAAAACCTGAGAAACTATAAAAGAAACAGGAAAGATAGTGGTATTGTCTACAGGGATGGGAAAGACAGGGAAGGAGTGAGGGAGTGGAGTTCATTAACAGCCTATCCAAAAATAGCACACATTTTTGACAGAGCTCCTGGCATTTACAGGTAATTTAGGAAGCAGAGTAACAAGGGAACAGGGTTATTTACATAAGGAAAGAGTTCATTTCTTAACTTCCAGCCCCAGAATGGGGAAGGAATTTTAAAATAATGTTATGTATTCACCAATTAGGAAATCATCAACCTACCAATGCAGTAAAAGAAGCATTGTACTAGTAATGTTGCCAAGCAACTTAAGACTATCCTTTGAAAAAAAATAATAGGATTTACACACCACAGTACCTAACAAAGAGCTTTCAAATGTCATTTTAATTCCACATCCCTTTAGGTAGGGTAATACTTACCCAGAGTTTACTGATGGGGAAAGATACTGAGAGGTTTAAAGGACCCATGGCAGAGAGTCCGCAGTACAAAAGCGTGGCTCAGTGGAAAGAGCCCGGGCTTTGGAGTCAGAGGTCATGGGTTCAAATCCTGGCTCTGCCAATTGTCAGCTGTGTGACTTTGGGCAAGTCACTTCACTTCTCTGGGCCTCAGTTCCCTCATCTGGAAAATGGGGAGGAAGACTGTGAGCCCCCCGTGGGAAAACCTGATCACCTTGCAACCTCCCCAGCACTTAGAACAGTGCTTCGCACATAGTAAGCGCTTAATAAATGCCATCATTATTATTATTATAAGCTCCTTGTTGGCAGGGAGCGTGTCTACCGATTCTATTGTACTGTACACTCCCAAGCACTTAGTACTGTGTTCTGCATGCAGTATATATCACTGATTAACTCGTCTCCTTCCCGGCCTACTGCCCAGTTCACCAGGCAGCACTGCCTTCCAAAAAGAAATGTTTTCAGGTCTAACTGAACTCTTGATTTCTACTGCTACCAGGTGGCTAAGGAATCTCTTGGGGTCCTCATAGCTCTAAGGACTGAGCCTTGGGAAGAGGAGTTGGAGAATGTGCAGGAGCCAACTGTGGCAGGGTGGGAGCTAAGAAGATCTAGAATGCCGGGGAGTTCAGCAAGTTCACTTGTTTACCAGAAATTACAGCACTGCAACTGAGTGCCCTCTGTGAGAAAGCGGAAAAACGAGAATTGGGTTATCAAAGTAAACGTAACTGCCCATGGAGAGTAGGCAGTAATTCTCTTTGTGTTTTTGAGAATACAGATTTCTCAAAGTGTTTTAAATACCAGGAACCACTTCAACTTTAAGGAGTGGAAGTAACCAATTAGTTGCCCACTGTTGGGTAGGGACTGTCTCTATATGTTGCCAACTTGTACTTCCCAAGCGCTTAGTACAGTGCTCTGCACACAGTAAGTGTTCAATAAATATGATTGATGATGATACATTCAATGCTAATAATAAACAGCAGAGAGTACTGTACTTAGCGCTCAGGAGAGTATACTACAACAGAGTCAGCAAATACGTTCCTTGCCAAAACAAGCCTAGTCTAATCCTCAAAATGTTGTAACTAAATCAGGTGGCTACTAAGAAGTTAACAGTTGCTCAGCTACTTTTTTTTTTTAAAGTTCAGAATACACACTAGATGAAGGGCAGAGAAATGTTAAGAAGAATCAAGGTGTACAGACAGTATGAACAGGCTATAAATGGAGGAAAGCTGTTCAGTGTACATACTAGTACAACTTAAAACAATTAGCAGTTTTATAGTGAGTGTTTTAGATTACGTTGCCTAAGTACAGTCAGTTATACTGTGAGAGGGGTTGTGTGCTTGAAGAATAAGAGGGTCACCATTGCCCCCTCCTCGAGAAAGCAATCTGGGAGTGGAACTTTAATGTGCTTTATATAATAATGATAATATTTGTTAAGCGCTTACTATGTGCCAAGCACTGTTCTAAGCACTGGGGTAGATACAAGCTAATCAGATTGGCCCACATGGGGCTCACAGTCCTAATCCCGATTTTACAGATGAAGTGACTTGCCCAAGGGCACACAGCAGAAAAGTGGTAGAGTCGGAATTAGAACTCATAACCTCCGACTCCCAAGCCTGGATTCTTTCCAATAAGCCATGCTGCTTCTCTTTTATACTCATTAATTCATTCAATCATATTTATTGAGTGCTTACTGTGTGCACAGCATATATATATATATATATATATATATATATATATATATATAAAAGGCCTAGTAAACAGGTGGTAATCTCAGTTCTCTAGGAGGTTAGAATGCTCAACACTGAATGTGCTATGGTCTTTCAGAGAGGCAACAGTTCAAACCTCAATGAATATAACCCATTTTTCCATTCAATGAAGAGTGAAAGATATGTTTGAATGCACTAATAATTCATAGTGATTATGTCATTTATTAGGCACCTACCATGTGCTAAGGGCTGGGGAAGGTAAATTCAAGATATAGCAGATTGGACCCAATCCATGTCCAACCTGGAGCTCATAATCTATCATCTTCATTTTACAGAAGAAGAACTGAGGTGACAGGGCATGCCCAGTGTTTCATAGCAGGCCAGTGTCAGAGCTGGGACTAGAACCCAAGCTTCCTAAATCCCAAGCCTGTTATCTATGCAATAGCTGACTTCCTATTTTGGTCAAAAGGGGGAAAATCGCTACCTCACTTTGTTAACTGAGGAAGACATCAGGCAGAAACTCCTCACCCTGGGCTTCAAGGCTGTCCATCACCTCGCCCCCTCCTACCTTCTCCTTCTCCACCTCCCTTCTCTCCTTCTACAGCCCAGCCGGCACCCTCCACTCCTCTGCTGCTAATCTCCTCACCGTCCCTCGTTCTCGCCTGTCCCGCCGTCGACCCCTGGCCCAAGTCATCCCCCTGGCCTGGAATGCCCTCCCTCTGCCCATCTGCCAAGCTAGCTCTCTTCCTCCCTTCAAGGCCCTACTGAGAGCTCACCTCCTCCAGGAGGCCTTCCCAGACTGAGCCCCCTCCTTCCTCTCCCCCTCGTCCCCCATCCATCGTCCCGTCTTACCTCCTTCCCTTCCCCACAGCACCTGTATATATGTATATATGTTTGTACATATTTATTATTCTATTTATTTATTTATTTTACTTGTACATATCTGTTCTGTTTATTTTATTTTGTTAATATGCTTGGTTTTGTTCTCTGTCTCCCCCTTCTAGACTGTGAGTCCACTGTTGGGTAGGGACTGTCTCTATATGTTGCCAACTTGTACTTCCCAAGCACTTAGTACAGTGCACTGCACACAGTAAGCACTCAATAAATACGATTGATTGATTGACAAGTCTGGAATTTGAAGAGTTCTGAAACAACAAAAAAGGAAGGTGGTCAGATACGAAGGAGCTCTGAGTAAATTGCAAGACGACAGGTAAAAAGAAAAGGAAACAGAGCTTACAAATGGTTCCTTCTCTACTATCTGGTAATAAGGCTCAAAATTATATTCATCCGGTTGTCAGTGGCAACTAGATATGCTTCACTGGCTAAGAGCAGAACTCCATAAGACAAGTTTACTCCTGAGCTTTGCATTACCTACCAAAAAAATCTTTGAAATGACACTTCTTGGACAAATCTGTTTTTCCCTTATCAACAAAGTTTGCCCGCTTTGCTCCAACTAGAAAATGTTACAGGTAGAAATATGTAGGTTGTCTGTCAGTTGATAAAAAACCAAAAAATAAATAAGGTTCTGGCCAAATCTCATAAAAAAATGGCATTTATTGAGCACTTACTACGTGCAGAGCACTATACTAACTGCTTGGGAGATAACAATACAACAGAATCAAAATCAGAGATAGGTCCTACCTTGCTAGTAAAGGGGTGGGTTTATTCACTCTTTCATTCAATCTTATTTATTGAGTGTTTACTGTGCAGAGCTCTGTACTAAGCACTTGGGAGAATACAAGACACACTCCCTGCGTACAGTGAGCTCGTAGTCTAGAGGGGGAGACAGACATTAAAACACATAAATAATGAACAAATGATAATATTGAATAATAAAAAATAGTGGGTCCACTAACAGCAGTTATCTTAAGGAGGTTTGAATCATCCCTGGGTCAATAAGAACAGAAATCATCAATAGTAATTAGGGAATTTGTTAAGCACTTATCACGTGCCAAACACTGTACTAAGCACTGGGGTAGGGGTCAGATAATCAGGTAGGCAGTCCCTGTCCCACTCACCGTCTAAGGGAAAGGGAGAATACATCTTGATTCCCCACTTTACAGAAGTTAAGTGAGTCACCCTAGGTTTCCTAACAGGCAAGTGGCAGATCCAGAATTAGAACCCAGGTCCTCCGACTCTTAGTTCCGTAGTCTTTCCACTGTGCCACAGTGCTTTTTAGGTCTCCAATTCCTTACAGAAGACAAGACCAGAAGGGACCCAACCATACCCACAAAACTGCAAAACTGACCCCGTCACCACGTCCACAGTAGAGGGCAGAAACCAGAGCAGCCTCCCTTCTACCCTTTAGTTATCCTCTCTCTCTTTCTCTTTTACTCCCTAATCAGCAGCATCACCCCCACTTTCCACTCAGCAGAAGCCTGAATGGGGTGAAGTGCTTCTTCTCTGTTGATACAAATAATTATTACATTTCACATAACCAGCAAGTAAGACATTTACCTGGAAACTAGCTTTTTAAACATCTTTTTCAATCCCAGCATGAGGGAAAAAAACCTGTAAATCCTCTTTAACACATCATTACATTTTCACCCTTGTGTGTACGTGTGTGGTGTGTATATATAT
Source organism: Tachyglossus aculeatus (assembly GCF_015852505.1). NCBI lineage: Eukaryota > Metazoa > Chordata > Mammalia > Monotremata > Tachyglossidae > Tachyglossus > Tachyglossus aculeatus. The sequence continues at coordinate 88,474,852 of NC_052068.1, read as the reverse complement.
GTATACGAACCATGCAAATTTCAGAGTATATTTTCATTGTTACTTGCAATTATCAAAGTTTGTAACGCTGTGACCAGATTTAATACCATGCAATTTTACTCTAGGCAACAAGAAGGGACAATACAAAAGAAAATAACTGCCAATTTCCTGTAGGTTCAGTAGTTTAGGAGATTACAATTAACAAATCTACATCTCTTTACATCTCTCTGGAACACTAATTTGGAATTCCACAACATACAGAATGTACCATGTCTTACTACTGTACTTGCTCATTTCCCATCAAGTTACCCAATGCTGCTGAAGCGATTCTTGGAGTAAAGTTCCCATATGAAAATGATTGGTGATATGGGGCTTCTCTGAAGGGGAGCGAATGAAGAATGAGTGACGATACAGAGACTCTAAAACCGGCATTAATGCAATTCAGATTGACACGAAGGACATCATGTGAGGGGGTAGGACCAGGTAGTTATGGCTTCTGCGACTACTTGGGGCAAGGGCAAATCCAAGGTTCATTCAGGAAGGAACCAGACAGTAGGGCTTCAGTTCTAACCTAGAGACATGCCAGAGGTTATAAATACCTATTCCAGATAGCTTTCTACATTTTAACAGGTTTAATCTGATGTTCCTCTGATTCAATCATTATAACCACAAACAACGGAAATATAATAAATTCATAATATAATGAAACATGGTTGTCCTTTTACAAGAAATGCTGTCCTTTAGAATACTGGATTTCCACTCTGCAACCAAAGACAACTCTCAAAATCTGTCCTTTCCTGAGATTGCGAATTAAGTCTGAAAAATACTTTCTATGTACAGTTGATCAGATAGTTGTTAATCTCCACACATCACTGAGAGAAGTGTTGACCAAGGGGTGAAACAAACAAAAATAAAGGGGGGGGGGGTTGTAATAAATCACATGTGGACTTGAAGACACCAAGTTGAATATGGCCTTTCTCATCCGCTGTGCTGTAAACTGAAGGAATTAGGATTGTACAATGAAACAATGTGAAGGAAGCTATTAATACTAGCTTTCCAAGCTACTAAAAGCAGGTCTATTTTCAGGCCATGAAGCTTCCTAAAAATCTAACAAGTGATTTTTAAAAGCAAACACTCAATTATGACAAGTTATGACCTGTCACTGATGAATCAATGAAACATTACTTACAGATAGTTCAGGCGCATCAACCAATTTCAGTCTTAAAACTTTTTCTTCAGACTACATTCAAGTCCGTCATTTCTTTAAAGGAGGCTTTTCATAGGAATATAAATAACTTGAGATCCTTACACTTACCTTGGTATAGTAACACATTTCGTATTGCAATTTTGAGTAGTGATGGCTTTCTCAAGCTCATCTAATTGTCCTGTTTTCTTTAGCTTCTTCACCAAGCTTTTAACGGCTTTTTCACACCACTTTTCTTCCTGTCCGTTCTGTTCTCCACCACCTGCTCCTCCTGAACCACCAGCTGATTTCTTCCACCCCAAAAGCCTCTTCACGACTGGTGGGGTGAACGGTAAGATGGACGACATGTTCTTACCAAAGGGAATGATCCACAACAAGAACGTAGTCTTCTTTATCCACTCTAGAAAACAAAAATAAGCAATATTTAGTTAGCAATTGTAAGGAAAGGGGGAGAACAAAATTTACGTGCGAGAGTTTCCAACCACACCAAATCAATTATGTTCCTTTCTACATTTGAGTCTTAATCTGCTAATCATTTCCAAAAACCTGGGTTGTGGAGAAACCAGGAGGGAAGGAATAGAACGTATTTTTGGAGAGAACGTTCTTAAATCGAAGCAATACTGATGTGAACAGTGGAATTTCTCAGCCTCTCCTAGTACAATTGTACTTGTGACTTAGCCCAAAAGTGACATATCACCAGTAATTATTTCATTCATTTTTATATCCTTGTTTTTAAGGTCACTGAATAAAGTTCTGTGTCCTTTATCAATTTTGCAAGCCAAAAATACACCAGCCTCCTTTCGCGAAGACAGTAATTTCAATGAAATCAGTATTTTTACTAATTGTTTTTTATCCTGGATAAACAATGATTTGCCGTCTGCATTAAGACAACAGGCTTAAATGTGTTTTGGTAAGAGAGGATTTAGTATCCTTAACATTTGTGAAGCAAAGAATGAAGAGTAAAAAGGCATGAATAAGATTCAGTGGGCTATCTCGTAAGTAAAGCCGGAGAAAAATATTCAAGACCTGTGGAAGGTAGACATCCCAACTACTTTCTTACATGAAGAATACACTGATTTAAAAATACATATTTTGGCTTCAAAAATCAATGTCCAATGTGAGGATAGCCAGATTTCCTTTGTTTTCTCTTAAAAAAATTTTATGGGGTTGGGGTGAAGGGACAGGACCCATTTGTTCTCATTCAAGGGACAAAACATGCTCCCAAGCTCCTAAATGCAGTGCTACGCAACACCAGTGTTCAATAAATACTGATGACAATGAATGGCTCAAAAGCCAGAGGGATTCCGCAAAGCACTAATGATCACCTGCACATCTTCATGGCTGTGTGATTCTAAGGTTCCATTAACTGCATATAATGATTTTTCTATGGGATGATTGGTCCAAGTCTGTTGAGTTTGAAGGGCTTCCCAAAAGAATACAAGCAGAATCTACCACCTGCATCCACGTCTTGTTGCATTTTACAATGCAAACTAGAGGGAATAACTAGATTAGGCCTCCTGCATATTCCCGTCTTTTCCCATTCGTGGTGAGGAATGGATCAGATAAGGCACCCCCATCTCTGACAAAACTAGTCACGCTGCTGCGGGGTAGTCTCAGAATCTTAATGGAGTTTTCATTGAGAAGCAGTGTGGCCTAGTGGATAGAGCACAGGCTTGGGAGTCAGAAGGACCTGGGCTCTAATCCCAGCTCTGCCACTTGTCTGCTGTATGACCTTGGGCAAGTCACTTCACTCCTCTGTAAAATAAGGATTAAGACTGGGAGCCCAATGTGTGACGTGGTCTGTGTTCATCTGATTATCCTGTATCCATCCCGGCACTTAGAACAGTGCCTGGCATACAATATGCGCTTAAATATCATTTAAAAAAAAAAACCCGCCACCACTTTTCTGGATAGCCAAGTCTGCTAAGTAATATCCAGATTCCAGATCTATTGATGGTGTTAAATACTTTGGTGAGGAGCACAAAAACCATGTAGAGGTCTTGAAGCTGTTCCCTGGGCTTTTTCCTATATCTGACATGCTGCAAATACGTCTGTTGACCACAGTGATCTGGAGGGCATTAATAATAACAATAATAATGGTATTTGTTAAGCGCTTACTATGTGCCAGGCACTGTTCTAAGCACTGTGGTAGATACAAAGTTATCAGGTTGTTCTGCGTGGGGCTCACAGTCTTAACCCCCATATTCCAGATGAGGTAACTGAGGCACAAAGAAGTAAAGTGACGCACCCAGAGTCACAGAGCTAAGTGGCAGAGACAGGATTAGAACCCACGACCTCTGACTACCAAGCCCAGGCTCTTTCCACTAAGCCACGCTGCTTCTCAGTTTGGTCAGGCATATTCTTTGGTAACTGATATGAGAGGACCCTGGCTAGGATCTTGCAAGGGATGGAGAAGAATGAGATGTGTCAATAATTGCTAAAAATCTGTTCTTTTGCCTTCCCTCTTGAAGAGGAGGCCAATCCTTAAGGATCGTATATTGAGGAAAGACTCAATATAGGAAAGGGAAGGACTTTACACATGGTTTCCCTTACAGGTTTGCGAATCTCAAAAGGGATTCCATCAGGTCTGAATGCATTACTGATTCAGAGCTAATGGCCACATAGACTTTAAAAATAATTATTGTATAGATGTACCCCTTCGGTACATTTTCAATGAACACATCACAGTTAAATAGACGATAGGACTATGCTTTCCCATAGATTTACAAATCATCAACTGGAATACATTCCAAAGCTTCTGGAAATATATACAATTCTTTCAGGGGCAATATCCTACTGCATTAAGCATCACTGAACAATTTTTTTTGTATTTGTGCGAGTAATTCAAAGCACTAACATCACATTAAAAGAGATATTGTCGAACAATTATAGATCGTTGCAGCAATCTACAAAAGTAGATGCTTGCTCTTCTGTGGTAGAGGGTTCTTTTGTCTCTTCGCACCTTTCAACTCCTTTACCAAAATCTTCATCTACCCTTTTCACGAGTTATCCAATTTCTTTAAAATTAACGCAAATCTTCTTAATCCCAAAATCTGAGTTGGCAGTGGAGAAGGCATCTCTACATCGGTTTTGGCGACTTGGAATGACACAAAAGACTGCCAACAGTGTCAAACCATAACTGCTCTATCTCCGGGCTTATGCGTCATGGGGTGGCTATCACCTGGACTGTGCCTGGTTTTTTTTATTTTCATTCATTCATTCAGTCGTATTCATTGAGCACTTACTGTGTGCACAGCACTGTATTAAGCACTTGGGAAGTACAAATCGGCAACATATATATTATTATTCACTTCATATGTACAAAGGTCTGGGGTAAATAATCAGATTACACACAGTCCCTGTTCCAAACAGGGACCAACCCTTAGAGAGGGAGAACGGGTATCTTATCCCCAGTTTATGGATGAGAAACTGGTACCAAGAGGTTAAGTTACAAGGTGGGAGTCAGTGGCATAGCTGGATTCAAAACTTGGGTCTCCTGGCTCCCAGCCCTGTGTCCTTGCCAGTAGAGTACCCTATCTGAGAAGTGCCAAGTTTTCACTCACTGAAAAGATACCCATTTCGACGGACCTCATCTTCAGTAGTAGAGTAGCTCATTTCCTCTTGCCCCTAAAACACCTCCACTTAGATGTCCTACCAGCACCTCAAGCTAAACAGGCCTATAAAGGAACTCATTTGACCTCGCTAAATCCTCTCCTTCACCTTTATTCTCTCAACAAGCCTGTACCTTTGGCATTATCCTGGACTCCTTCCTCTCTCAACCTCCCTAGTCATTATGTCAAGAAATCCTGCCAGTGCTTCCCCTACAGTTACAGAAACCTGGCCTTTTCTCTCCATCCAAACCAGGCCGGGTCACTTGTCGTATCCCAGTTTGGAGAGCTACATCAGCCTCCTCACTTGTTTCCCTGACTCCAGTCCAGCCTTTGATCTCTTGCCAGAATCATTTTTCAAAAACATTGCTCGGCACCAGTCTCCCCTCTTCTCAAAGAGTCTCCGATGATGGCTCATTCCTCTCCAAATCAAACCGAAACTCCTGACCATTGGTTTTAAGGAACTCAGTCATCTCTCTCCCTCTCTTCGGGATTCACTCCTGGTCTCCGATCACTCTTCAGTGATGCCATGATGGCATATACACTCGCTCGGTTTTTGTGGAAGTTCTAATTAGATGTCTGCCTCCCACTCCCTAAATGTAGCAGTCCCTCGAGGCTCAGTTCTGTATCCTTTTGTATTCTCCATCTACACCTACTCCCTTGGAGAACTCATTCTTTCCCACGGTTTCAACTACCATCTCTCTGCAGGTGATCCCCAAATCTGCAATTCCACCCCTGATCTCTCTCCTTCCCTGCAGTGTCATATTTCCTCTTGCCTTCAGAACAGCTCTACCTGGATATCCCACACAAATCTCAAACTTAACATGTCCAAAACTATACTCCTTTGTCTTCCCACCCAAACCCTATCCTCTCCTTGGTTTCTCCATTACTGTAGACAATATTACTATCCTTAACTCACCTCTCTCATTCAGCCCTCAGATATTCATTCTGTCCAGCCTGTCGGTTCTACCTTCACAACACTGCTAAAATCCACCCTTTCCTCTCCAACGGAACTCCTACACTGATACAAGCACTTATCCTACTCCACGTTGACTACTACATCAGACTCCTCGCTAACCACCCTGCCTCCTGTCTCTCCCCACTCCAGTGCAGAATTCATTCTGCTGTCCAGATCGTTAAAAAACAACATTTTGTCGATGTTTCCCCACTCCTTAAGATCCTCCTTCAGCTGTCCATCCATCTTCACCAACCTACTTACGGTACTTCAACCTCGTCTATCCCTTGCCTATGCCCTGCCTCCAGCCTGGAATTCCCTCCCCCTTCATATCTCACAAGAGGCTTTCCAAAACTAAGCTCTCATTTCCCCTATTCTGTGTTGCTGTTGCCCTTGGATTTGTACCCTCCATTCCTTTATTTACATATCCATCATTTATTTTAATGTTTCTCTCCTCCTCTAGACTATAAGTTCATTATGAGCATGGACCGTGTTTGCCAACTCTTATATTGTACTTTCCCAAAAGCTTAATACAGTGTTCTTGCCACAGTCAGCACTCATTAAATTACAGACTGACTGGATCACTTCCACTGGGCATCTCCCTATCTGTTGTGGGTGTTCTTTACAATAGGAGCCACCCTCCGCACTGCCCCTCAAACCATCGGAGTCCTAGGATGCTTCAAGGTGCTGTTGCTGCAGTAGATATAGACTTTTATCTCTGAGCCCACTGCATAATATAGGAGGATGCTATACAGAAACAGCCACTGGCCTAAAAAACAACTCTAACAGCGCAAGAACTAGCCAGAAGACAGTATTACAGCAGTAAGACTAGACGACCAGATGAAGAGCAACTCACAGAATTAGGCACTGGATACACCTTCTTTAGGAGGCCTTCCCTCTTCACACAACTGTCTGGTTCAATGCCACCAATATCTGCCTAGATAGCAATAATAATGGCATTTATTAAACGCTTACTATGTGCAAAGCACTGTTCTAAGTGCCGGGGAGGTTACAAGGTGACCAGGTTGTCCCACAGGGGGGCTCACAGTCTTAATCCCCATTTACAGATGAGGTAACTGAGGCACAAAGAAGTTAAGTGACTTGCCCAAAGTCACAGAGCTGACAACTGGAAGAACCGGGATTTGAACCCATGACCTGACTCCAAAGCCCTTGCTCTTTCCACTGAGCCACGCTGCTTCTCTAATGTGCAAGTGGCCTTCCGATGATGCTATACCAAATCCTGAAACAAAACTGTTTTGCCACAAGCTTAAATGTACATGTCCCCAAATGACTAAACGCTATATTCTAACCCCTTCTAGATTGTGAGCCTGTTGTTGGGCAGGGATTGTCTCTATTTGTTGCTGAACTGTACTTTCCAAGCACTTAGTACAGTGCTGTGTACACAGTAAATGTTCAATAAATATGACTGAATGAATGAATAATGGAAAAAATAGCTTTATTCAGAATTCCTTATAAACTCAAGGAGTTTCAACATTGGACAAACTAATTACAATGGAAGCCATGTCCACAGAAGGAAGAGTTATCAGGCTGCATGAGACTGGTAAACAAAGCACAATGGCCTATGCTGGCATGGTATGAATGCCACACACTACTTCATAATCACAAACAACATCTTCCATATGGGAAGCACATTCAGCAGTCCAGAATTGAGTCAAAGGCTGGACAGTGTGTTATCTGACGTGACCCAAGTCTTTATTTATTCAGATTAACATCGGTCATCCCTTCTACGCCTGTCATGGGCACAGAACGTACCTGCTAATTCTGTTGTACTGTATTCTCCCAAGCATTTAGTACAGTGTTCTGCACATAGTAAGCTATCAATAAATATGTTTGGTTGAACCAAGTTTCTAATGGCTATTATAAAATCTAAAGTACTTGAGAACCTTCTGTGGGTTCAGCACTGCAGTATCAATCAATGGGAAGACAAGCAGCTTTGTTTTGGACATGTTAAGTTTCAGGTGTCAGTGGGGCAACCAAGTGGAGATATCTTGAAGGCAGAAGGAAATGCATGTCTGCAGAGAGGGAGAGAGAGGAGGGCTAGAGATGAAGATTTGGGAATCAGCCGCATAGAGGTGGTAGTTGAAGCCATGGTGGCAAATGAGTTCGCCAAGGGAGCAGGTGTATTTTGGAGAATAGACAGGGGGTCCCAAACTGAAACTTGAGGGACTCCCAGTTAGGGAGTGGGAGGCAGAGGAGGAGCCCGTGAAAGAGACTAAGGGAGACCGGCCCAAGAGCTACGAGGCAAACCAAGAGAGGACATGTTGGTGAAGCCAAGGTTCGATAATGTTTCCAGTAGAAGAGGATGGTCAGTGTCAAAGGCAGCTGAGAGGTCGAGAAGGATTAGGATGGGGTAGAAGCCACTGGATGTGCCATGATGGAGATCATTTGTGATCTTTGAGAGGTCTGTTTCTGTGGAGTGAAAGGGATGGAAGCCGGTTTGGAGGGTATCACGGGGAGAATTGTAGTTGAGAAACAGCACCCTAATGGATAGAGCATGGGCCTGGGAGTTAGAAGGACCTGGGTTCTAATCCTGGCTCTGCCACTTGTCTGCTGGGTGACGTTGGACAAGTCACTTATCTTCTCTGTGCCTCAACCGTAACTCATCTGTAAAACTTTACCTCATCTGTAAAATGGGGACTTAAGACTTGTAAGCCCCATGTGAGACAGGGATTGTGCCCAACCCAATTTGCTTTTCCCCATTCCTGTACTTAATACAGTGCCTGGTACATAGTATGTGCTTAAATACCACAATTATTATTACCAAAGGAGAAGAACTTAAGACAGCAGGGGTAGACACCTCGCTCAAGGAGTTTGGAGAGGAACGGTATGAGGGAGGGGAATGGTAGGAGGGAGATGGGGCAATAACTGGAGGGAGCCATGGGGTCAAGGGAAGGCTTTAGCTCACTGTGGGCAGGGAATGTGTCTGCTTATTGTTGTACTATACTCTCCAAGCTCTTAGTACAGTGCTCTGTGCACAGTAAGAGCTCAATAAACATGACTGAATGAGACGTGTGTGGCCCACAGATTCCAGAACCTAGAAGTCAACTGGGGAGGGCCTCCTGACTATGGGACAGGAACTGTGCCTGACCTGCTTATCTGGCATAAAATGCTTTAAGGGGAGCAGAACACATAGAGTAAGTGCTTAATACCGCAATTCATTCATTCACTCATTCAATCGTATTTAATGAGCACTTACTGTGTGCAGAGCACTGTACTAAGTGCTTGGGAAGTACAAGTTGGCAGCAATTATTATTAGAAAGGCTTTGAAAATGGAAGAGTGGAGTTTTATCATCAATGGCATTTACTGAGTGCTTCCTATACGCAGAGCACTGTAGTAAGCACTTGGGAGAGTATAATACAACAGAGTTGGTAAGTGATCCCTGCCCAGAAGAGGCTTACAGTCTAGAGAGGGAGACAAGCATTAATATAAATAAATAATTTATAAAATGTAATTTAAAGATATGTACATAAGTGTCGTCGTTTGATGGTGGGGTGAATATCAAATGCTCAAAGGTTGCAGATCCCAGTGCAGGAGTGAGGGCATGAGTGAGGTAACCTGAAAGGAATGAAGAATACAAATGGAGTGCGGTAGGAGAAGATAATAGATACGTAGGAGGACAAGAAAGCCAATGATCACAAATTCCTGCTAGATGCAGAGAAGAATGGCCAACGACTTGAAGTGTTTGAGAAGAGGGGAGACAGAAGCAGCATGGCTCAGTGAAAAGAGCATGGGCTTTGGAGTCAGAGGTCATGGGTTCACATCCCAGCTCTGCCAACTGTCAACTGTGTGACTTTGGGCAAGTCACAACTTCTCTGTGCCTGTTACCTCATCTGTAAAATGGGGATTAAGACTGTGAGCATCCCATGGGACAACCTGATCACCTTGTAACCTCCCCAGCACTTAGAACAGTGCTTTGCACAGAGTAAGCACTTAATAAATGCCATCATTATTATGTGCAGAACATTAGAAAATTGATCTTAACTGCAGCACTTTTATGGTACTTTGTTAAGCACTTACTATGGGTCAAGCACATTCTACCCACTGGGGTAAGTATAAGTACAGGTTAATTAGGTTGGACCCAGTCCCTGTCTCCATTTTACAATTGAGGAAGCTGATGCACATGGAACTTAAGTGACTTGCCCACCGTCACACAGCAAACGATTCTCCGACTCCCAGGACACATTCTTTCCACTAGACCAGGCTGCCTCCTCCAACTACTGAATCCCAAGTGGCCTCCAAATAACTAAAACGGCTAAACTAGAAGTCAATGTAGAACGAAGACACCCGCGAGGACTCATGCTTGAAGTTCACAACAACCCTGCTCAAAAAGGAAGCAAACTACAACCTCCAATATGAGCAAGTCTCCATTACACCAGGTAGCAGGGTTGGTTTGATGCAATAGTCTTAAAAAACAAAATTGAGTAGGAGGAGAAAAAGGAAGAGAAAGAGGTTCACCAGGCCAGGCAGCCACTGAAAAGGAAAGGGGTTTCACTTGGAGCCACTTCTGATGACAGATACAACCTTCCACTGACATACACAACACAGTACCACTCAATCCTAATTTAGTGTATTGGGAACCTACTAACAGCTGCATCAATTTACTACTAATTTCTTTTTAGTCTAAATCATTTTCAAACAGCTGGAGACCACTGGGAAGAAGGGTCCAGCACAACCCATTATGAACAATACACCAAAACAATTTCCATATATTACACTCTCCAGCTTTCCATTAAATAACTGATAAGATTTACTCAAGTCTAAGAAGACTTTTTACTGGGAAGAACATGTGTCTTGATCATGTCACGTTTTTTGCAGTTCACCAAATCTGCTGACACCTTTGCACTTCCATTCTGTGTAACATTTCCATGTTTGTTTTTTATACCTTCAGAACCCAGACTTTACCTCAGTTTTGCGAACCATAATTTTTCAAACTCGAAGCACTGAGGCAGTATTCATAAGATGAAGTAGGCTCGATGTACTCTAAAAGTGCAAGCAACACAAAAAAGTGTAATTCATTTGAGTAATCAAAGCATTAGGAATTGGTAATTGAGTCAAATACTACGGACATTATATCAACGCCCAAAGGAATATTAACATATACTATTAGAAAAATGAAAACAAATGAGCTACCAACTTAGGCCCCAAATATGCATGAATAATTCCCCACAGTGAAATTATCTTGGCAAAACCAATTTATTTTGAATCCTTGTCCCCACCTCTTAGACTGTGAGGCCCTGAGGGATACAGATTGTGTTTAACATGATTGCTTTGTATATACCCTGGTGCTTAGCACGAAGGGCAAATTTCCTTTGGTTGTCAGAGGTAGCATTATTTGTAATGACTGGAGCTGTTTGTGACTTGATTTCTGCTGCAAAGGGTGCACAATCTTTGGTTTCTGGGCATCAGATTTTTTCTGACACTGGTGGTTCTGACCATTCAGTTATGGCATAAGGCTTGAAATCAAGCTTCAGTGTATTCTTAAATCATTTTTCTGTCAATTCTTTGCAGTGGCTCCATTTCAACTAATCATATAATAGCTGCATGTATTCTCCCCAACCTGGCCAAGCTGCGTTCTAAAACCTCATTTTATTTTCATGTCTAGGTCAGTCTACTATTAAGGCATGGCTCAACGGAGCTGACGAAGCATCTCATAATGCCAAATGTGACCGACATTTTAGAAGAACTGCAATTCTTGCACCGTAGAGTAACATTTCAGTTAGTTGGGCTAGACTTTGACACTACCCTATAACCCAGGATGCTGACCATCTTGATTGACAAAGAAACAAAACACAATCAACAGATAGCAAAACTCAGTGATGGCCTTCAGTTCTCTATTGCTGATAGAAGAATTTGGCTCTGGTTAACATTTCCCATTTCTCGCTAGTTTATCACCTCTGGTTTCTCTGGGATTACCAAGAGTCCAGAGTCACTAGTCACTTTGCAATCAATATCAAATATATATGAAGGGGTCACAGGTTTCAAAACAAATGCTGGGCCCTGCACCAAGTATCCCAGCTCCGCCAATTGTCAGCTGTGTGACTTTGGGCAAGTCACTTAACTTCTCTGTGCATCAGTTCCCTCATCTGTAAAATGGGGATTAAGACTGTGAGCCCCCCGTGGGACAACCTGATCACGTTGTATCCTCCCCAGCACTTAAACAGTGCTTTGCACATAGTAAGCGCTTAATAGATGCCATCATCATCATCATCATCATCATGTGCTTGAAGTTTCCAGTTTAGGATGTACTTTATGTTGCAAGCTGTCCAGTTTTCTGAAAGAGACTTAAAGTTCCAATACAGACACATACTTGATACCAAAAGCCTCCTACAAGTTTCTGGAAATTAAGAAATTTAACAGCCAAAGTAGCTGCACAAAGGACATCATGATAATGTAAAATAGAACAGTTTCAAAATTACACTGTGTCCCATATACCTGAAGACAGGATGGACCCGAGCAGATCCTCAAAAAACCTGATTCTCACATCTGAAACCTAGACTTTGGAGCAAATAGAGAGCGGAGAGCCAAAATTGGTTGCACTTAGCATAAAACACCCCTAGCACTCAACAGTATGCCATCAAAAGAGTACATTAACTCCACAAAACTATATATGTTTGGGCCAAAAGCTTTGATGAAAGAGGTTGGAATTCCCCATTAAAACAATAGTTTTGTGATTAACATGTTCTCAGGAACCCATTTGCTGACAGAGAGCCTATTCTTTCATTTTTCGACAGGGTGAAGATTGGTGCTTCTAACGTAGCACCCTATATTAAAAATGAAGTACAGCCAGGAGGACTTCAGGAAGTCCCATAAATCTAAACTGAGAAGCAGCGCAGTGGATAGAGAATGACCTGGGAGTTGGAAGAACCTGGGTTCTAATCCCAGTTCTGCCTTTCGTCTGCTGGGTTACCTTGGGAAAGTCACTTCACTTCTCTGTGCTTTAGTTACCTCATTTGTAAGCCCCAACTGAGACAGAGACTGTGTCCAAACTGATTAGCTTGCATCTACCACAGAGTTTAGTAAAGTGCCTGGCACATAGTAAGTGCTTAGTAAATACCACTTAAAAAAAAAAAAGTGTCAGTGCCTGGAGGCAACTCCTTACTAGCAGCAGCAAGTTTAGAGGGAATCCTGGCCCACTCATCCAAAGGTACACAGCTCTCCCTTTCTCTTGGCCAAGGGAGAGGACAAGCATTGGGGGGGGGGGGGGGGTGGCCATGGTATAACTCTGGGGCCAACTTGACATTTTGAGTATGGGAACAAAATAGGGAAGAGATTTCAGGAGCCATAGGGGCTGTGGGACAGGGCTTCAAAGAGCAGACAGCCAGAAAACTGTCAGTTTGTATCTTTTCAGTCCTGAAACTCTCAGTTCAGGGCAGACGGAGGTCTGGGATGACGGCGACTGGGAATCCAGCTCAAAAAGCTGAAAGATCAGGGGCAACTGGTCTCCAAACGTCTTTTGAGTATGCAGGCCCATTACAGTGTGTTTAAGTATTTTTTTTTTATTTGGTTGCACGATCCACAAGGGCTAAGGGGGCAGATATGCATTTTTAGGAGGTCACCCTTACAGGGACTGGTACGCTTTCCCTGATCTCCTCAGTCCTGCCTCTAAAAGTGAATATCCTATCATTCAAGTACACCCAAGTTGGAGCCGAACATGTAAGGAAGAGGCCCTTCGCCAGCTCCCTATTTTACATATTGTTTCTCTTTACATACTACTTTCCAACTTTCATCCTTTGCTTCTCCTTTGCTCACCTTCTAACTGTACCTCACTCTTCCACCTTTAAAACCCTCAGTCACTCTTCTACTGGGCTCTAACTCCCTCCTCCCACAAAATCCACCAGACCACTGCTCCCTCTACCATCAAAGCCCTCCCTGATTCTGCGGGAAGCTTTTCCCAGATTGTCTCCCTAACAAGTCAGTTAGCCTGCCACCTAACACACGCAACTTATTCCTACCCTCAGTACTTCTACCCAAGAATAAATTTGTCCTGAAACAAGAGTACTTTTTTTGTTACACATTTCTTGCTCCCAGCATTTATAGTTTTGGTCTCTCCACCCTAGTAGATTGTGTCTGGAAGGTAGTAATCAAGTGCTTAGTACAGTGCCCTGCACACAATAAGCACTCAATAAATACAACTGAATGAATAATTGTGTCCTATGCTCCAAAGCCCTGCTGCTGCTTCAGTGATAAGAGTACTGGTCTTGGGGGGAACCAACAAAAACCAACAAGATCTGGGTTCTAATTCTGGATTTTCCTGTTAAAACTATGTCACCAGCGGTAGTTTCTGTCAGGATGACGCAGAAGGGAGTGGGAGAAAAGGCGGGCTTAGTCAGGGAGGGCCTCTTGGAGGAGATGTGCCTTCAATAAGGCTTTGAAGGGGCGGGGGGGTAACTGTCTGGCAGATATGAGGAGAGAGGGCATTCCAGGCCAGAGGCAGGACGGCAGCAAGGCGTCAGTGGCAAGATAGATGAGACTGAGGTACAGCAGAAAGGTCGGCACAGGGTGTTCTGCGAAGTGGCAAGGCCTAGCTAGTAAACCTGAGCAGTAGAGTCCACAACTGGTTTAAAGCACTATAATGCGGGTCCTTCCCGCAAAAAAAACGGCACATGATCTACAACGGTGCAGCACCCCTGCCCGTCTAGACACTAGTTACTGTATCCCCAGGAACAATCAAACTGGCAGGGATGACAGGGACTTAGAGGGGCACTGGGCAAACTACTCTCGCTATAATCAATTCCTCCACACAGCTTCTTGGTGCCGCAGTCTCAGAATCAGGGTTTGTCCTCTGTTCAGCAGACGATTCCATCATAACTCTCCCAAGAACTTAGTACAATGATTTGCCCTCACGCATATAATACATATCTTTGACAGTAATCATCTTTACTCCAAAGGATGAAGGGATATCATTGTAAAGTGAACAGTTAAAAGAATGCTTAAATCGCTCACGCGTGCACACACACGCCACCCTGCCACTCCATAGTAGTGTGTTCTACTGAACCCAGAAGTGGCATATGCAGACCTCGATTCAATGACTGATTTCAGTCACCTACATGACCTTGGACATTTCCCTTTAAGTCACCACAGCTCACTGTCATCTTGATACTCGTTCCTTACTTAAAGAATTATTTATTAGATAACATCCAAAATGCTTCAAGTTTCCTGAACAGCCACTTAGATATGGATCTTCAGTCTCTTAATTTGAAAAACAAGTTCAGGCCTCTCTGCAGTTGTGTAGCACAGGGGTTGCACTACTAGCAGTAGTGTGGGTGTGAACGTATTTGGAACACCTCTACACCACTTAAGTCTGCAGTGCAGACTTTTGAAACCTTCAGAAATGTAATATTCATACTTGAAATTTAAGAAGGCTAAAGTGCTTCAACGGTACGTATCTGACTTGTAACACTGAATAATGGGCAGTACCACGCACCTACCTTAAATGGGTTTTGCTTTCCCCACACTTTCACCATCTTCAACTCCCTCACCCTATTAAATTTCTTAATTGCCAAAATTTGGTACAATGCAAGTTAGTCTCACTAAATATACATAAACCTGGATGTAGGCAACAAACGATAGTTGCTCACTGTGCCCCAACCTCACCTATCTCACTACCAATCCCTTTTCCAAGCTTCCCTCTAGCCTTGAACTCTCTCCCCCTCCACATTATGCCAGACAACATGCTCTCCCCACCTTCAAAACTTTATTATGGTCACATCTCCAAAAGGCCTTCCCTGATTAAGCCCTCTTTTCCCTAACTCCTTCTCCTTTCTGCATCATCTGTATATTTGGATCTATACCTTTGGGGCATTTGGGAATCACCCCACCCTCAGCCCCACAGCACTTATGAACACAGTCATAAATAATCTCTGATGTCTGTCTCCTGCCCGGGACTGTGAGCTTATCATCAGCAGGGAATGTGTCTACCAACTCAGTTGCATCGTACAACCAAGCACGTAGTACAGTGCTCTTCACACGGTAAACACTCAACAGATACCACTGACTGATAGTAGGACGGATAAGACATTTCTCAAACGGAAAAAGATCCTTCACTATCTGGAAGTGCCACTTCTGTACTGGAACCACTCTGACTGGGGTCTTGGGAACCAATGAGAATTCACCCATCAATTTAAGATATTTAGTACTTACTACTGTACTGAGTGTTTGGGAGAGTACGATACCACAGAATAGCAGACATGTTCCCTGCCCATAATGAGCGTGAGTCTAGAGGAAAGTATGGCACCTTGACTCTGTGTGTGTGTGTGTGTGTGTGTGTGTGTGTGTGTGTGTGTGTGTGTGGTGGTGATGATGAATATGGCATCTCATCACTGATTGAAGCTGGACAGTCTGATAAACGAGGGCTCATGAAGAGAGAATCCAGCTGTATCTTTTTTTCAGAGGAGTTGCTGATGAGGCAGTGATTCCATAGTCAAACAATTGCTGGGATCAAGTATTCCAAGTGTGCCAAGATTGAGAAGTCGGGAAAGGCTGCACTGCTCCCTCAGATGACCTCCCTTGCCTGTATATGCTCTGCTCCCATACCCCTGCCATTTTCTGCCTCTGATCTGCCTAGCTGGGCAATGGACAATAGGGTGTTGTTTTGTGTTCATGAAAAAGGATAAGAAGAGGCCTAAGCCATGTCAAGTAGCACACTCATGGGTGGCTTACATCTACCAATGGTGGATGAGGGTACAGCACTGTCTGCTACCGTTGATGTCTCTAACCACACACCATAGCTGTTTTCCCCAGTGTGAGCCACTGGGAACATACAAGTGGAGTGAAAGGATGCAGACGACAGTAAAAATTCACTCACTCATTCAATCGTTTTTATCGAGCGCTTACTATGCGCCAAGCACTGTACAAAGCATCTGGAAGAGTATACTATAACAATGAACAGACACAAAGATCACCACTTCTGCAGGCACAACTCAAGTGCAGGTCCTGTCAGTAGTACATATGTCTTTCAATCAATCATATTTACTGAGGGTACTCAACCACTGGTGACCAGTGTCCACTAAGTGGTCAGGCCAGTGGAGGTGCATTTCCATGTTTTCTTGGACAAAGCGTGCAGGTGGCTCAACTCATTTACATTCAAGAATGTAAGTACACCACCAGAAGTCACTTCTACCATGCCTGTAATCAACGTTGTTCTTTTACCAGCTCCTTATGTGATTATCTTCCTCCATTAGAATGCAAACTCCTTGAGGGCAGGGGATAATGTTTACTTTTATCATACTTTTTCAATACCATTGATAACTTTTGAAAATGACGATAATGCAATCAAAATTTTTCCTCCAACTGTTGAAGTGTTTTGCTCTAGAAAGCATGCTCAAATACCATTATGTTAAATACAGGATGTTGCACTATTCAAAATTTCAAAGATTTAATAAAAAATTTTTCTGCATATCCAAAAAGCGAAGTTATGACGATAAGTATGCTAGTTCTATTAGCAAAAGAAGAAATATCTGTACCAGTACTTGGAAGCTTTATCTGTCAGCTGAGAAGGCAAAGTTTCATTCAACATTCTTTATTTTAATCCTAAAACTGGAATTAGAGTAAACTATTAATATTCTTAAACATAAATTTGGAATACCATTAGCAGACATCTTCAGAAATGAGGAAAAGTAGATTAAGGTATTCGTTTGTGTGGTGACAGCAATTACGCCAATACTGGTGGGTCCAGGATTTCTGCCAAATATATAAACACTTACCAAATTTAAGCACACGTAAAAAAAGGGTTACTGGATTCTTTAACACTCACTACACTGTCTCTACAAAACCATTCTCCCACAAGATCCGGTTCTTGTGAAATAATGATTTCCTCATTTACACTGTGCAACCAAATTTTAGTTGTTCAGGGAACAAGTTGATGACAATATTGTGTTATTCACTGAAAAGAGTGAGCATCTTGAAAAGAATAAGTCTTTAAAAATGTATTAACCAAACCACACAGACAATTTATTCCTTTCGGATGCCTATGGAAAACTTGGGTTGATCTTTTGCATAATCCATTAGTGAATTTACACTAGATGGATTAATAAATTGAATTTGGGGAGAACCAGCTCTAAAAAAAAAAACGCTGAATGGTGTCCACCAAATTTTAGTTGTTCAGGGAACAAGTTGATGACAATATTGTGTTATTCACTGAAAAGAGTGAGCATCTTGAAAAGAATAAGTCTAAAAATGTATTAACCAAACTACACAGACAATTTATTCCTTTCGGATGCCTATGGAAAACTTGGGTTGATCTTTTTGCATAATCCATTAGTGAATTTACACTAGATGGATTAATAAATTGAATTTGGGGAGAACCAGCTCTAAAAAAAAAAACCCTGAATGGTGTCCATCAAAAACACAAGGCTTGAGATTACAGCCTAGCTATAAAGGCAAAATACACACCGGGCAGGCTATTTGATTGGACAGTCGTGGAGACTCATGTGATCGAATGGAAAAGCACTACAGCATCTTGTAATTTTCTGTGTAACCTCTGACTGGAAGGTGTTTACCTTTTTGGTGAGCTCTGAAAACACATGCGATGATATAAATTAAAAGAATGAAGTGAAAACGATCTCTCATGGTTAGGTGACGGCTCAGAACACACTGGGTTGACATTCAACAAGTTCAACTGTCCTCTCATACTGACAATACTGCCATCGGTGGAATACTCCTTCTGTCTTCCGGGAACTTCTCCTCCAGGGGGAAAGAACGCTCCCTCCAAAGAATGAAACTGGTCGACAGACAAAAGCCAACTTGATAGGGTGAGGGTAAGCACGGCTGAACATCGTGGAAACTTCC
Source organism: Tachyglossus aculeatus (assembly GCF_015852505.1). NCBI lineage: Eukaryota > Metazoa > Chordata > Mammalia > Monotremata > Tachyglossidae > Tachyglossus > Tachyglossus aculeatus. Next base: position 88,456,298 of record NC_052068.1, on the reverse strand, counting down.
ACCTTCCCTCCTGCCACCCGGAGTCTCCGCTCTCATCCTGCCCCAAGGCAGCAGGCCTGGAGCAGCTCCCACGTGCTCTAGGATTCACCTGTCACCGCCTTCCCTCCTGCCACTGAGGGTCCTTGCTCCTGGCATTCACCGTGTGTGCCCAGGATAAAAGCCACTCCCGTGCGTTCTTGGACCCCTCCGTCACCGCTGACAAAAGCACTGTGGTAACTGCCGCCTTCAGTGAGGTCCCTGCTACTAGCAGCTTGCTCCCATGTTCCTGATTTGCCGCCCAGACTTTGAGCCAATTCTACTTGTGTTTTAATGTTACATTGCCCCTGCTGTGTCTGTCCCTAATCCCTTCTCCCCACTTAAACTTTGAGGATCGGGAGCCCCACAAGGGACAGGGACCACATTTAATTCCCACTTCTGTATTTTCTCCCACCATTCAGAGTGCTCTGCATGCAGTAAGTGCTGAATAGTATTACTACTTCATCTGATGATCAGAGAAAACTACAAGACCCTGTTTAGAATTTTACCAGATGGCCAGCTAAAATCCACAAAAAAATGTGCAGATTAAGGATTTTCTCTGCTTTCGAGTTGCATACTTTTTCTGGCTTTCTTCTCACCATAACTGTCATTTTTTGATGAACTTTACTTAATCTTTACCTTTTTCCTACTCCTCTGCTTTACTCTTTATCTCTATGACAGATCACTCCCACTCCTCAACTTGAGCCCACTGTTGGGTAGGGACCGTCTCTATATGTTGCCAACTTGTACTTCCCAAGCGCTTAGTACAGTGCTCTGCACACAGTAAGCTCTCAATAAATACGATTGAATGAATGAATGAATGAACTTTCTCTTCTACCTAGACTGAACCTAAACTTATCTTTCTCAAGGCTGGCTCAGTGACCTGCAACATTAGCTTAAAGGGGCTCTGGTCTCCAGAACCTTCTCAAATCAAAGTTCTGACCTCCCTGCCTCCAGTCCATACTTTGCTAGGTAAAAAAGAAATCTGAGCACATTTCCCACTCAGAAACCTCCAATAGTTGCCCCTCCACCTCCAAGTCAAACAGAAACTACTGGTTTTTAAGGCCTTCAATCAGCTCTTCCCCCTCCTCATGTATCTCCCACTAGAAGCCAATGCGCCCACTTTGCCTCTAATGCCAACCTACTCAACGTACCTAGACCTCATCTCTCTGTCATCCCCTTGCTCACATTCTCCCACTGGCCTGGAACTCCATCCCCCTTCATATGTGACAGACCGCCACTCTCTCTCCATCTTGAAAGCCTGAGAAAATCTTATTTCCTCCAAGAAGCCTTCCCTGACTAAATTCTCATTTCCCCACGCTGCTGCTCTCCCCGCCTTCTTGCATTGTCCATGCGTTTGGGTATGTATCCCTTAAGCACTGGGATACTTAACCAACTGCCCCACCACACTTCTTATGCTCTGCTACTTGGTTTTACTCTGCTACTTCCCATACTTGTATTAATATCTATCTAGACTGCAACATTATTATTGTTAATGGTGGCATTTATTAAATGCTCACTAGGTACCAAGCACTATATTAAGTGTTGAGGTAGATACAAGCTAATCAAGTCAGATAGTTCCTGTTCCACACTGGACTCACAGTCTAAATAAGAAGAAGAACAGGTACTGAAACCCCATTTTACAGATGAGGAAACTGAGGCCCACTGGAAATTAAGGGACTTGCCCAAGGTCACACATAAGGCACATAGCAAAAACAGGACTACAATTCAGGTCTTCTGTCAGACAAATGCTCTTTGCATTAGGCCAAACCGCTTCTCCTTGAGGGTGGGTTTGTGAATATCATATCTACAATAGCATACTCTCCAAAGAGCTTAGTACAGTGCTCTGCACTCAGTAAGTGCTCCAAAACTACCACTGATTGATTTAACTTTCTATTGTACTCTCCCAAGCACTGTGTGCAAGTGCTTAGCACATAGTTGCTGATATATCATTGAGGATATGGTAGAGGGAGATTTCTCCCCCAGCAATCAGACGTTCAGCCCATCGCTACCAGGTTGTAAACTAAGAGCAATGTTTATGTTCATGATTGATGATAAACCTGCCAGTACCCTCAGATAATTCTGATGCCCCTTATCTTTTCTGTTTTCTAAGCAAAAATTTGATTGCTACACCAAGATAAGAATTTTAACTAGGGAGAAAAGAAGACATTTAGACCTAAGAGCCACTTACTGGCATAGATTAAACCAGAATTAAAAAAAAAAACCAAACCCAGCTCTGCAGAATAGGTCTCTTGAGGACTCGAGAGAGAAAAATCAGTAGTGCTCTCTGATTTGACTTGTGCCCCCAATCATTATAATCTTTTATTCTTCAAAGTAGATTTGCAGTGCAATGAATTATCCATGGACAAAAATGGAGCATTTTGTGGGGAAGTAGCTTGGGTCTCCTGGTAAATCCAGAAATAAAGCCTGCCAACTATATGCCGAACCCTTCAGCTGACCCAAAATATTTTACTCAGAGAAGTTTAAAAAATATCCTGTGCTCATTCCCCATTCCAGTTTCACCTTCTGGATAATAAGCTTTGAGGGCAGCGACCACATCATTTATTTCTGTTGCATATGTTACCGAGTACACTGTAGGGGGTTCTGTGCCCTGTAGGTGCTCAATGAGAGCTGCCAATTATGAGTTCAGGCATCTGTTGATATGCAAGTTTTCCATAAAAGTGAAATTCCATATATAAATCAAGCTATTTTCCCCGCTGTCTTCCATTTTATAAGGAAGATTTGTTTTTATTCATCTTTACAGGTTTCCCCAGGAACAGCCCTGGGCGGAGGACCTAGAATATTTAGGCCCCAGAATTTCGAAACTTGACCTTATCCTGCGTTATATTACCTCACATTTGCTAAAGCCTCCAATACGGTTCAGAGGTTAGCCACTTGAGAACCTGGGCTTGCAAAACTAATAATCCTGCTTCCCCTCCCTTCGACTAATACTCTCTCCCAAGGACACTTCAAAGGCTTTCCTGTGAATCCCAAACCAGAGCAGTGGTGTGGATAATCCTTCTCCAGTGACACCAGATCAATACTGCAAGTCTGAAAAGAACTAGTACCGTGGAACAGACAGGATCATCAGATTAGACTGCCCCCATCCCACTTGGGGCTTAGAACCTAAAAGGATTGCATTTTGATGGTGGAGCCTCCCATCCAGAACAGCAGGTGAGCCTTGGTCCTGCAACTGCAGAAAATGTATTAATGTGCCAGTAGCTGACAGAGCACCGCTAACGCTGTATTCCCTGCCAAGTGTTGTTGTGGGGGCCCCAACTGCAGCCGGCCAGGGATGTGGCAGTCAAGTACACACACAGGTTGTTTCAGGTTCCCGATCCACATAGGGACCACAACACAGCGGAGCCACGGTGCGGCTGAAGGCCTTGGTGGTCACTCAAGTCTTGGCAGCCCACATCGGTCAGTTCCCAGTTCACATTTTCCCAGTGGGCCTGTCCACCTGCAGAATGCTCTGTGTGGTTCTTCACTCAAAATCCCTGACCGCTGATGGCAGAGCTCTGACACACAGAACCAGGACCCGAACTCATACCTCCAGAGTCTCAGAAAGGTGCTCTTGCCACTGGAACAAGAGAGGCAGCTTGGCATAGTGGCCTGGGAGTCAGTAGGTCGTGGGTTCTAATTCCAGCTCCGTCACTGGCCTGCGTGACGTTGGGTGAGTCACTTCACTTCTCTGGGCTTCAGTTACTCATCTATAAAATGGGGATTGAGACTGTGAGCCCCATGTGGGAAGAGGACTGTGTCCAACCTGATTTGCTTGCATCCACCCCAGATCTTGGCACAGAGAAAGTGTTTAAATATCATAATTTTATGATTATTAGATGAGAAAACTATAGCAATTAAGTGAATTGCCACAAATCCCAGCAGGCCAGAGTCAGAGCTGTGCCTGGAACCCACCAGGTCTAACTCCCAGCCCTTTCCCACTGGGCCAATGCTGCCCCTAACTCAGAGGTGACATCAGAGCAAAATCCCAAACAAGACATATCCACTTGGCCCACATCCTTCATTCCCTTTCCCTTTTGAGAGGGAAAGGCCAGTCTGATATGGAATCCTTTCTGTTTGCTTGCGATAGGAATGCAGAAAGATTTTCCATCATGACTCTATAAATTCTCAGAATTTACCAGCCCGCAAAAGTTTCCCCAGAATGTCCACATAAGAGCAATGGTCCAAAAATAACAGTTTCCGAAGCGGTTAGCTAGTTAGTCCCGCCATGCTTCTATTTCTTCTCTAGCTATTCATTCATAATTGCATTCTTTCCCCCCCACCATCACAACCTCCCATCCTCCACACACCTGGGAGAACTTTAAATTAATCCCTGGAAAATCACCACTTCCTTCCCTCCCAATTGTATGTTCTAATCCCAGAGATACTTTACACCTCTGATTTTCTATCTGTAAAAAGGTGCCCTAAATTACTACCCTTACTCCTTCCTGTCCAGCTACAACAAATGGGGAAGTGTTGTGTTGGGGGCGGGGGGAGGATGCAAGTCAATCATTCAATGAACGGTAGACAATTTGAGAGGAAAATATCAGAGAGGAAAAACTGGGGTATTTAATTTCCTAATTTGGAAGTAATTAAGATAAATCCTGTAAAACTTGATTAGATAAGTTATGAGCGCTTATGGGAAGTTTAAATTCTAAGTCCTCTACACCATACTAAGAACTACCCTGAAATTCTAGGGATTTTTGCCTTTTCTCTGCAATTCTGAATTTAAGATGGTTAATACAATTTCAGAACTACAGAAGTGCATTTCAAAGTGCACTTCTGGGTCCAGGAAAAAGAAGACTATCTGAACACTAGACCACTATCTCATCGCTCTCCACCACACACATATTTTATAAACTCTTCACTGAACAGTGTAGGGGACTTACCCAAGAAAAAACAATCAGTGGTATTTACTGAGGGCTTACTGTGTGCAGAGCATTGTACCAAGTGCTTGGGAGAGTATTAATACAACAGACCCGGTAGACAGGCCCCCCCAGCCCATCAGGAGCTTACGATCAGAATCCTAAACTACAAGAAACTTTCTAGAAATCCATACTTAAATGATTGCAAATGGTGAGAAAGAACAGAGCAAAATGTGCACCGTAAACCAAAAATTTGAGTTTACTGGCCCTGGAACAGTGAAGATTTCAAAGATTTCATAAAGGACCAATAACCATCATACGAGGGATCGAATCCACAGAAATATCAAGCAGGTTTTAACCAGAATGCTGCCTTCCTTATCACTGAACTGTTTCCAAGAACTGCTAACTAGAAGTAACTGAAAGAGTCAGTATATTGCACTTCCTCCCTCTACAGTCAGGGTGGTGAAAGCATGCTAACAGACAGCAGCTCAGACCCTCAAGAAAAAAAGAGTTTAGAGTAGCATTCTGTTTTTCTCTAGCCAAGTTCTAATTCTGTTTAAAGAATATAGCAAACATAAGTTAGGCTACAAATAAAAGTTTTTAAGCTTGCCTTCATATCTGTGCTTTTACAACCAAACAACAGTGGGGCCAAAGAGAAAAAGATAAAGGAGAGCAAGATACCTTTTTTTTTGTCCTAGGAACGCAACTAAATTGTCATCTGCTAGAATATACTACATTCTGTGTTGCAACATAAAAACTTTTCAAAAACATCTTATAAGGAGTGGCCAAAGGAGTAGTTTCTCCCCTAGCTAATCAAACCTAAAAGAATTACAAATAAATCGAATGAGAGTTTCTGATCAGCATTATATGCAACTAAATTTAGTCTTTCATTTGTTTTCAGAAATTCATTATAGGAGTTAAAATGTTGAGAAATGCCATTTTTAAAAATAAATCATATCAGTAACAGCCTATTTATGTTACGCTTTGCACGTACTTTTTGATCGTTTTAAGGGATTGAAACTACAAAGTTTCCCATTTGTAAAGCAGGAGACCACTCCTATGGGCCTTTACTCACGGTGCATAGCATATACAGTGCCTGTCAACTACTTAGTACCACGTATTTGTACTTCAAAACTTTTCATGAATCCCAAATCCAACATTCCCATAGATTTCTGCCTCTTTCAGAATATACAAGCAAACAACCAAAAAAAGGCTATATTTCAAGCAATATATTGCCTCTGAATTAACATAACCCTTCTCCCCCTGCCCCTTCTAGACTGTGAGCCCGTTGTTGGGTAGGGATTGTCTCTGTTGCCGAATTGTACTTTCCAAGCGCTTAGTACAGTGCCCTGCAACAGTAAGCACTCAATAAATACGGCTGAATGAATGAATAAGTCTGAGCAGGAACACACACATTTTGGAGACAGAGCAGAACCAAGTTATGGGACTTGTGTAGTTTCTGCCTCCAAAGTTAGACGGAAAGCTCTTTAAAGGCAAAGGTTCTCCTTGAAGGCAACAGTTATGTCTAACTTTTGCCTTCTCCTAGTCGACACTCACTTAGTCGAGTGTTCAGGATACGGTGGGCACTCAAATGCTACTGATGGGTTGAAAGTGCGCTTTGGGGAGCCGACAGAACAATTTGGTTTACAGCAATCAGGAAACAGGTTCCCCTTTTAAAAACGGGCTCCAAGGAAGGTCAGGAAGTCAGGAAGCAGAATTGAAGACAGCACCAGGGATTGCAAAAAGGAGCAGTACAGCAGAGATGGGCTTAGTTTAGCAGGACCCGCTTAGCCTCACTTGCAAGCATGGATGAAGGTGTGTCATCTTTAAATAATATAGAGACGAGATACATAAGTCTATATAATACACCCACAAGCCTAAATCTAATCCCATCCCATCATCCGTCAAAATTATGGCCAACACGGCCAGTTAATTTTGGTTGGGGGCGGGGGTTCAACCAGGGTTCGGGAAACTCGGAATTTCATGAACCCTAAAATTTTACCTGAAAAGCAAAATTTAGAGCTCAAAACAAGACAAAAAGTTTCAAATACAAAACATTTCCATGCTTAGTGGATAGAGTAGGGGCCGGGACGTCAGAAGGACCTGCATTCTAATCCCAGCTCTACTGCTTGTCTGCTGTGGGTTTTGGGGCAAGTCACTTCACTTCTCTGTGCCTTAATCTCCTCATCTGTAAAGTAGGGGTTAAGACTGAGCCCCACAAGGGAAAGGGACGGCATCCAACCCGATCTGCTTGTATCTACCCCAGCGATTAGAACAGTGCCTGGCACATAGTGAGCACTTAAATACCATAATAATAACTATTATTATCAGGTTTAAGGCGTGTCTACATTGGACTAGTTGGCTTTACCATACAGTATCAAATGGAAGCCCTTTCCCTTGAACAAAAAGTTTATTTTCCAATTTCTACAGGCCACTGGATTTCTAATCCACAAACAAACACCGGCAGAGTTTTGGCCACATCACTATGGTATCCGTGATTGTTTCCGAATTCCTATACTAGCTTCAAAAAAAAAAAAAAAGCAGTATCCAGTTTAAATAAAACCACGCTTTGCTAAAATGATATCTTGTGATCAAAAAGCTTAAAGATAAAACAGAAGCAAAAGTTGAGTTGTGGCTCTGTGGGTCATTAGATTTGGAACAGGTTTAAAAAGTTCCATTCTCCCTTAATCCCCATTCTCTTTTGGCTGTAGAAAGGAAGCAGTATACAAAGTTTACTGTTTTTTAAAAGGATAGCGTAGTTAAAAGCTCTTCACTTCAGGATATACACAGTATGCATTCAAGTATCCTCCTACGATTAGGATTATCAGAGTTAAATTGGATAGGTGGGAGGAAAACTAAATATGCAATCTGTCTACGACATGGCAAATCTTATTAGGCTCAAACAACTAAGTCCCTGACTCTTCCCCCATTCTTATCGTTGGATGGGGAAGTGTGGGGCGGGGAGAGTGCAGAGGTATTTGGAGAAGATTTGTGGCTTTAAACAGGACTCAAACGTTTGTATTTCAGGACCTTTAAAAAAAATATACGGTAGCTCATTTGGTTGATAAAGCTTTAGGATGGGTCCCTTTAAATTTCCAAACACTGGCTCAGGAGTTTGACACTGTTACATAAAGATACAGATAAACCGGTAGAAACTCAAAAGTAAACACAAAGCAATTCCATCTAAAAAAAAAAAACCCCAAATCACTCTCTTTTTAAAGATTTTGCTGCAACCCACATAAGAGGCTCGAATCTTTGCCAATGGGGAAGGGTCAGTAGCGACCAGGTTTTCCTCTTTTTGGCCCATAAATACTGCAAATCTACAACCGGCGATGTGAACGCAAAACTCGAGAGGAGGGCAGGCTTCGCCCTACCCTTGAAAGTTTGTTTGTTTTAAGGTGATGCCCACAAAAACGAAACTTTTTTCCGAATGACTAGAAAACAATGCCTCCCACCGAGGTGGGGCGGGGGGGGAAACGGACGACTCGCAATAAAGTCCCCCCAACGCCTCCCAGGTACCAGCCTTGTTACACAGAATTTGCCCTAGTATTCCTTCGATCGTGTTTACTGAGCACTTACTGCGTGCAAAACACTGTAGTAAGCGCTTTATCTGGAAGTAAACACAACACGCGCTGCGGTGCCCAAGATGCCTTAAAAGCAAGCTTGGCATCCCGGAACCCTAATATTGGATGTCAGAGAGGTGGGGGGAAAAATACTTGGAAAAGAAATGCTAGAAATAGAAGCATTGTGGCTTAGGGGAAAGAGCCCGGGCTTGGGAGTCAGAGGTGGTGGGTTCTAATCCTGCTCCACCACTTGGCTGCTGTGTGCCTTTGGGTAAATCACTTCACTGGGCCTCAGTGACCTCATCTAGAAAATGGGGATGAAAACTGCGAGCCCCACGTGGGACAACCTGTTTACCTAGTATCTACCTAGAGAAGCAGCATGGCTCAGTGGAAAGAGCCCGGGCTTTGGAGTCGGAGGTCATGGGTTCAAATCCCGGCTCCGCCAACTGTCAGCTGTGTGACTTTGGGCTTCTCTGGGCCTCAGTTCCCTCATCTGTAAATTGGGGATGAAGACTGTGAGCCCCACGTGGGACAACCTGATCACCTTGTAACCTCCCCAGCGCTTAGAACTGTGCTTTGCACATAGTAAGCGCTTAATAAATGCCATCATCATCATTATTATTATTATTACCCCTGCGCTTGGAACAGGGATTGGCACACAGAAAGGGCTTAAATACCAGCATCATTAAATGGGATTCCACCAGGAATCGACTGGGAATTCCAAGACAGGGAGGGGGGCACCTGGCACCGGATTCCCCACCCCCCAACCCAGGTGACTTTTAACCCCCAACTCTGGTGAAAAGTGACTTCAAATCACGACGCCTCCGTACCCTCGTCTGCAAAATGGGGTCCGGCCCTCGGTGAGCAGCGCTTGGTAGGGACCGTCTCTATATGTTGCCAACTTGTACTTCCCAAGCGCTTAGTACAGTGCTCTGCACACAGTAGGCGCTCAATAAATACGACTGACTGAACGAATGATAAATAACGACTCGGTGTTCTGACCCCGGCTCGGCCACTGGGCTGCCGTGTGACCTTGGGCGAGTCACTTCGCTTCTCTGGGCCTCCTTCCCCTCGTCTGGAAAATCAATCAATCAATCGTATTTATTGAGCGCTTACTGTGTGCAGAGCACTGTACTAAGCGCTTGGGAAATACAAGTTGGCAACATATAGAGACATATACAGAAAATGGGGGTGGAGGCTGGGAGCCCCGCGTGGGACAGGGGCTGCGTCCGACTCGATTTGCTTGGATCCACCCCAGCGCTTAGTACAGCGCCTGGCACATAGTTAATCACTTACTAAATATTATTATTATGAATGAATGAAGGAAGGAACGAACAATTTGCTCGGATTGGGACCCGTCGCGGCCCCACCCCCCCTTATGAGGGTAATAATAATAATAGTCATTCATCCAATTGTATTTATTGAGCGCTTACTGTGAGCACAGCACCGTACTAAGCGCTTGGGAAGTCCAAGTCGGCAACATCTAGAGGCGGTCCCTACCCAACAGCGGGCTCACGGTCTAGAAGGGGGAGACACAGACGACAAAACAAAACACCATTCATTCATTCATTCAATCGTATTTAATTGAGCGCTTACTGCGTGCAGGGCACTGTACTAAGCGCTTGGGAAGTCCAAGTCGGCAACATCTAGAGACGGTCCCTACCCAACAGCGGGCTCACGGTCTAGCTTAGTGGAAAGAGCCCGGGCTTTGGAGTCCGAGGTCATGGGTTCGAATCCTGCCTCCGCCACGTCTGCTGTGTGACCTTGGGCGAGTCACTTAATTTCTCGGAGCCTCAGTTCCCCCATCTGTAAAATGGGGATGATGACTGTGAGCCCCACGCGAGCCAACCTGATAAGCTTGTATCCCCCCCAGCGCTTAGAACAGTGCTTTGCACTTAGTAAGTGCTTAACAAATGCCATCATCATCATTATTATTATTATTAGAAAATAAGTAGCTTGGCTTAGTGGAAAGAGCCCGGGCTTGGGAGTCTGGGTTCTTGGGTTCTAATCCCGGCTCCAACACTTGTCTGCTGTGTGACTTTGGGCAAAGTCACTTGACTTCTCTGGGCCTCAGTTCCCTAATCTGTAAAATGGGGATTAAGGCTGTGAGACCCACGTGGGACAACCTGATAACCTTGTTATCTCAGCGCTTAGAACAATGCTCAGCACATAGTAAGTGCTTAACAAATTCCTTTATTATTATTAGGCGCTCACTACGGGCCAAGCACTGCTCTGGGCGCTGGACCCCCCCCCCCCCCCCCCACCTCCCGACCGGGACGGCCTGGGAACGGGCGGGCGTGTGTGTACACACACACACACACACACACACACACACACACACACACATATTCATTCATTCAATCGCATTTATTGAGCGCTTACTGTGTGCAGAGCACTGTACTAAGCACTTGGGAAGTTGGCAACATATAGAGACAGTCCCTACCCAACAGTGGGCTCACAGTCTAGAAGGGGGAGAAACACACACACACACACATTCATTCAATCGTATTTATTGAGCCCTTACTGTGTGCAGAGCACTGTACTATGTATGTATTTATTACTCTATTTTATTTGTACATATTTATTCTATTTTGTTAATATGTTTTGTTCTCTGTCTCCTCCTGCTAGACTGTGAGCCCACTGTTGGGTAGGGACCGTCCCTATATGTTTCCAACTTGTACTTCCCAAGCGCTTAGTAAAGTGCTCTGCACACAGTAAGCGCTCAATAAATACGATTGAATGAATGAATGAATGTACTAAGCGCTTGGGAAGTTGGCAACATCTAGAGGGGTCCCTACCCAACAGCGGGCTCACAGTCTAGAAGCACTCAGTCCATTCATTCAGTCAATTGTATTTATTTAGCGCTTACTGTGTGCAGAGCACTGTACTAAGCGCTTGGGAAGTACAAGTTGGCAACAACCCAACAGTGGGCTCACAGTGCTCTGCACACAGTAAGTGCTCAATAAATACGAATGAATGAATGTACTGAGCACTTGGGAAGTTGGCAACATCTAGAGGCGGTCCCTACCCAACTGCGGGCTCACAGTCCAGAAGCGCTTAGTCCAGTGCTCTGCACACACTAAGCGCTCAATAAATACGATTGAATGAACGAATGTACTAAGCGCTGGGGAAGCTGGCAACATCTAGAGACGGTCCCTACCCAACAGCGGGCTCACAGTCCAGAAGCGCTTAGTCCAGTGCTCTGCACACACTAAGCGCTCAATAAATACGATTGAAGGAACGAATGTACTAAGGGCTTGGGGAGCTGGCAACATCTAGAGACGGTCCCTACCCAACAGCGGGCTCAGTCTAGAAGCGCTTAGTCCAGTGCTCTGCACACACTAAGCGCTCAATAAATCAATCAATCGTATTTATTGAGCGCTTACTGTGTGCAGAGCACTGGACTAAGCGCTTGGGAATTACAAGTTGGCAACATATAGAGGCGGTCCCTACCCAACAGTGGGCTCACAGTGCACTGCACACAGTAAGTGCTCAATAAATACGAATGAATGAATGAATGTACTAAGCGCTTCACAGTCTAGAAGCACTTAGTCCACTGTTTTGCACACATGAAGCGCTCAATAAATACGACTGAATGAATGAATGTATGAATGTACTAAGCGCTTGGGACGTTGGCAACATCTAGAGGCGGTCCCTTCCCAACAGCGGGCTCACAGTCCAGAAGCGCTTAGTCCAGTGTTCTGCACACAGGAAGCGCTCAATAAATACGACTGAATGAATGAATGTATGAATGTACTAAGCGCTTGGGACGTTGGCAACATCTAGAGGCGGTCCCTACCCAACAGCGGGCTCACAGTCCAGAAGCGCTTAGTCCAGTGTTCTGCACAGAGGAAGCGCTCAATAAATACGATTAAATGAATGAATGTACTAAGCGCTTGGGACGTTGGCAACATCTACAGGCGGTCCCTACCCAACTGCGGGCTCACAGTCCAGAAGCGCTTAGTCCAGTGTTCTGCACAGAGGAAGCGCTCAATAAATACGATTAAATGAATGAATGTACTAAGCGCTTGGGACGTTGGCAACATCTACAGGCGGTCCCTACCCAACTGCGGGCTCACAGTCCAGAAGCGCTTAGTCCAGTGCTCTGCACAGAGGAAGCGCTCAATAAATACGATTAAATGAATGAATGTACTAAGCGCTTGGGACGTTGGCAACATCTACAGGCGGTCCCTACCCAACAGCGGGCTCATAGTCCAGAAGCGCTTAGTCCAGTGTTCTGCACAGAGGAAGCACTCAATAAATACGATTAAATGAATGAATGTACTAAGCGCTTGGGACGTTGGCAACATCTAGAGGCGGTCCCTACCCAACAGCGGGCTCACAGTCCAGAAGCAATTAGTCCAGTGCTCTGCACACACTAAGCGCTCAATAAATACGATTGAAGGAACGAATGTACTAAGCGCTTGGGAAGCTGGCAACATCTAGAGGCGGTCCCTTCCCAACAGCGGGCTCACAGTCCAGAAGCGCTTAGTCCAGTGTTCTGCACACACTAAGCGCTCAATAAATACGACTGAATAGAAGGGGGGAGACGAACACAAACACACACACACGATGGGAAAGGAGCAAAAAAAAGGGGGGGAAAAGGGGGATTACCTGGACGACGCTCCGGCTCCAAGCAGGACTGGACCCCCCCAGGTTGGATCCCGGGGAGTGTGTGTGTGTGTGTGTGTGTTTTTTTTGGGGGGGGATCCCTCGGACCTTTTGTTCCTTCTTCGTAAGAGGATGGAGAGGGCGGGGAATGGGGGGTGGGGAAAACGGCTGATTTAAGGCGGAACTGAAAATACGCTCATCCCCCGGAGAGACGGAAACGCAAAACTCCCCCCCAACCTCCACCCCGGGAGAAGGACGGGAAAAGGAGGAAGAGGAGGAAGGGAGAGAGTGCGTGTCCCGCCGCCCGCCCTGCCCCCGCGCGCGCGTGCTCGTGCGCGCGCGCCCGCCCGGACGGACCCACCGAACCAACGGCCCGCCAACGCCCTGGCGCGCGCGCGCGCACACGCACGCGCGCCCCCGACCGCCTCCGCGCAGCGACCCACCTCCCCCGCGCTCGCCGCTCTCCGCCGCCGCCGCCGCCGCGGTCAGCCCGCCTCCGCCCCACCCGATTGGCCGGGCCTGCCGCCCCGCCGCCCGCTGATTGGCCCCCGCGCCCGCCCGTCGGCGCACGAGGGCCGCCAACGCCGCCGTGCGGACCGCTCCGCGTCGCGGACCGGACAACTAACAAGTCCCCCCTCCGCCCCGTCACTCCCTCCCCGCTGGGATCGACGGCCTCCTCAGCCAATAGGAGAGCAAGGGGGGCGGGCCGGCTCCCGGAACGGCGCTCTCCCATTGGCCCAGCAGAGGGAGGGCGGGGGGGGCAGCAGTTTCAGTTGATTCGCGCCTGCGCGCGCACACACTAGGGGGAGGAGACGCTGAAGCGCGGTAACCTGCCGCGCACGGAAAATAATCCCCGGCCGATTCCTCGCCTTCCCTTCTAATAATAATAATGATGGCGTTTGTTAATCAATCAGTTGTATTCTATTGATTGTATTAATCAATCGTATCAACAGGCATTTGTTAAGCAGTTTTTATGTGCAAAGCACTGTCCTAAGCGCTTGGGGGGGGGGGGGGTGCAAGGTGATCAGGTTGTCCCACGTGGGGCTCGCAGTCTTAATCCCCATTTTACAGATGAGGTAACTGAGGCGTAGAGAATAATAATTATTATTATTATTATAGTAATAATGACGGCATTTATTAAGCGTTTACTATGTGCAAAGCACTGTTCTAAGCGCTGGGGGGTGTAAGGTGATCAGGTTGTCCCACGTGGGGCTCACAGTCTTAATCCCCATTTTACAGGTGAGGTAACTGAGGCACAGAGAATAATAATAATAAGAAGAAGAATGATGGCATTTGTTAAGCGCTTACTATGTGCAAAGCACTGTTCTAAGCGCTGGGGAGGTTACAAGGTGATCAGGTTGTCCCACGCGGGGCTCGCAGTCTTAATCCCCACTTTTCAGTTGAGGTAACTGAGGCACAGAGAAGTTAAGTCACTTGCCCAAAGTCACACAGCTGACAAGTGGTGGAGTCGGAATTTGAACCCATGACCTCCGACTCCAAAGTCCGGGCTCTTTCCACTGAGTCACGCTAAGCGCTGGGTGGGGAGGGGGGATGCAAGGTGATCAGGTTGTCCCACGGGGGACTCACAGTCTTCATCCCCATTTTACAGATGAGGTAACTGAGGCACAGAGAAGTTAAGTAACTTGCCCAAGGTCACACAGCAGACACGTAGAGGAGCTGGGATTCGAACCCACGACCTCTGACTCCGAAGCCCGGACTCTTTCCACTGAGCCACAACGCTTTTCTAATAATAATGATGATGGCATTTATTAAGCGCTTACTATGTGCAAAGCACTGTTCTAAGCGCTGGGGGGGGGGTTACAAGGTGATCAGGTTGTCCCACGGGGGGCTCACGGTCTTCATCCCCATTTTCCGGATGAGGGAACTGAGGCCCAGAGAAGGGAAGTGACTCGCCCAAAGTCACACAGCTGACAATTGGCAGGGCTGACATTTGAACCCATGACCTCTGACTCCGAAGCCCGGACTCTTTCCACTGAGCCACGCTGCTTTTCTAATAATAATGACGATGGCATTTATTAAATGCTTACTATGTGCAAAGCACTGTTCTAAAAGCTGTGGGGGCGGGGGTTTACAAGGTGATCAGGTTGTCCCACGGGGGGCTCACGGTATTCATCCCCATTTTCCAGATGAGGGAACTGAGGCCCAGAGAAGGGAAGTGACGCCCAAAGTCACACAGCTGACAATTCTAGACTGTGAGCCCACTGTTGGTCTCTATGTGTTGACTACACATAGAGTCTCTATGTGTAGGGACTGTCTCTATGTGTTGCCAACTTGTACTTCCCAAGCGCTTAGTACAGCGCTCTGCACACAGTAAGCGCTCAATAAATACGACTGATTGATTGACAGTTGGCAGGACTGAGATTTGAACCCATGACCTCGGACTACGAAGCCCGGACTCTTTCCATTGAGCCACGCTGCTTCTGTCATCCCTTCCCGACGACCGCTCTGTCCTGCCCACCTGCGGCCCAGGGCGGGGGTCGCCTCTCTGTTCCCCCCCCCCACTTTCCATCGGTTGAGCGTTTAGAACAGTGCTTGGCACGTAGTAAGCGCTTAACAAATACCACTAGTATCATTCGCGGCCGACGCCCCCCCTCGCCCTATAACGGCCGTATGCAAATGAGGTCAGGAGGGGCGGCGCTACGTATGCAAATGAGGGTGCGCGGGTGGTCGGCGTATGCAAATGAGGCCAGGATTGGCCGTGGTGCGTATGCAAATGAGGACGCGCTGGTGGTCGGCGCATGCAAATGCGGCCAGGAGGGGCGGTGTTGAGTATGCAAATGAAGACGCGCTGGTGGTCGGCGCATGCAAATAAGGGGCGTGGCTCCGAGCCTGATGGGGGCACAATTCATTCATCATTCATTCATTCAATCGTATTTATTGAGCGCTTACTGTGTGCAGAGCACTGTACTAAGCGCTTGGGAAGTCCAAGTTGGCAACATCTACAGACGGCCCCTACCCAACAGCGGGCTCACAGTCTAGAAGGGGGAGACAGACAACAAAACATATTAACAAAATAAATAGAATCAATCAATCAATCGTATTTATTGAGCGCTTACTGTGTGCAGGCACTGTACTAAGCGCTTGGGAAGTACAAGTTGGCAACACATAGAGACGGTCCCTACCCAACAGTGAGCTCACAGTCTAGAAGGGGGAGACAGAGAAGCAAACAAAACGTATTAACAAAATAAAATAAATAGAATAGATATGTACAAGTAAAAAAATAAATGGAGTAATAAATACGTACAAACACATCTACAAATATACAGGTGCTGTGGGGAATCAATCAATCAATCAATCGTATTTATTGAGTGCTTACTGTGTGCAGAGCACTGTACTAAGCGCTTGGGAAGTACAAGTTGGCAACATATCGAGACAGTCCCTACCCAACAGTGGGCTTACAGTCTAGAAGGGGGAGACAGAGAACAAAACCAAACGTTTTAGCAAAATAAAATAAATGGAATAGATATGTACAAGTACAATAAATAAATAAATAAATAAATAGAGCAATAAATATGTACAAACATATATACACATATATAGGTGCTGTGGGGAAGGGAAGGAGGTATGTACAAGTAAAATAAATATATAGAGTAATAAATACGTACAAGTAAAATAAATAAGTGGAGTAATAAATATGTACAAACATATATACATATATACAGGTGCTGTGGGGAAGGGAAGGAGGTATGTACAAGTAAAATAAATATATAGAGTAATAAATACGTACAAACATATATACATATAAACAGGTGCTGCGGGGAGGGGAAGGAGGTAAGGCAGGGGGGTGGGGAGGGGGAGGAGGGGGAAAGGAAGGAGGGGGCTCATCAATCGTATTTATTCATTCATTCATTCATTCAATCGTATTTATTGAGCACTTACTGTGTGCAGAGCACTGTACTAAGCGCTTGGGAAGTACAAGTTGGCAACATATAGAGATGGTCCCTGCCCAACACCGGGCTCACAGTCTAGAAGGGGGAGACAGACAACAAAACAAAACATGGGGACAGGTGTCAAGTTGTCAGAATAAATAGAAGTAAAACTAGATGCACATCATTAACAGAATAAATAGAATAGTAAATATGTACAAGTAAAATAAATAGAGTAATAAATCTGTACAAACATATATACAGGTGCTGTGGGGAGGGAAAGGAGGTAGGGCAGGGGGGATGGGGAGGAGGAGAGGAAGGAGGGGGCTCAGTCTGGGAAGGCATCCTGGAGGAGGTGAGCTCTCAGTAGGGCTTTGAAAGCAGGAAAGGAGCTAGCTTGGTGGATGTGCGGAGGGAGGGCATTCAGCCGAGGACCCAAGCTGTTGCCCCCATTCATTCAATCAATTAATCAATCGTATTTTATAATAATGATGATATTTGTTACGTGCTGGCTATGTGCCAAGCACTGTTCTAAGCTCTGGGGGGGACACAAGGTGATCAGGTTGTCCCACACGGGGCTCCCAGTCTTCATCCCCCTTTGACAGCTGAGGAAACTGAGGCCCGGAGGAGTGAAGTGACTTGCCCGAGGTCACACAGCAGACAAGTGGCAGAGCCGGGATTAGAACCCAGGTCCTGGGACTCCCAAGCCTGGGTTCTCGGGAAGCAGCACTTGGGAGAGTACAACAGAATTAGCAGGCACATTCCCTGCCCAAATCGAGTTTACAGTCTAGAGGGGGAGACAGATATTACTATAAATACATCATTTATAAGATATAATTTTAAAATATGTGGGACAGAAGGTGGGATGAATAGAATTAATAATTGTGCTTTTCGTTAAGTGCTTACTATGTCAGGCACTGTACTAAGTACTGAGGTGGACACAAGAAAATTGAGTTGGACACAGTCCCCGTCCCACATGGGGCTCACAGTCTTCATCCCCATTTTGCAGAGAGGCACAGAGAAGTCAAGCGACTTGCCCAAGGTCACACAACAGACAAGTGGCAGAGCCGAGATTAGAACCCAGGGCCTTCTGACTCCCAACCCTGTGTTCTATCCACTAGACCACGCTCCTTCTATCAACTGCTTTTATCAACAATATCAACTGCCCCTACTCAGCTTCCTTTCCTTTTTTATTCCCCGGCGTAAAATTTTCAGCTCTGAATCCTGCGTACTTGGCCAAGTCTGCATTCACCCAGCAACAGAACTGTGCTTTAGCCTTTGTCAACGGATGATGCCTACATCCTTCTTGTGAATCACCCAACGGCCTTGAATGTTGGGGTACTCAGAGATGTTGGGGGGGGGGGTGTCATTATGAAGAGAGACAGAGGCAGAGAGGCGCAATATAGTTTCTTGGTTCAACTATGAAATAAACCAGTCTTCATATACTATAAGGCTTCATCCCTTTCCCAGCTCCAACCAACCCACTCATTGCTCATGCCATTCCCTCTGCATTGAATTCCCCCCTCAAATCTCTTTTTTCATGGTATTTGTTAAGCGCTTACTATGGACCAGACACTGTTCTAAGCGCTGGGGTAGATACAAGGTAATTGAGTTGGGCATAGTCCCTGTCCCACACAGGGCTCAGAGTCTTAATCCCCATTTTACAGATGAGGTAATTGAAGCACAGAGATGTTAAGGGACTTGGCCAAAGTCACACGGCAGATAAGTGGCAGGGTCAGGATTAGAACCCAGACCCACACTCTATCCACTAGACCACACTGCTTCTCTGCTCCACCAAGCCAAACCCTTCCCTTTCTAAAAAGTCATTTCCCCCAAGAGGCGTTCTCCAAATAGGGAACAACATGGCCTTGTGGAAAGAACATGGGTGTGGGAGACAGAGGACCTGGGCAAGTCACTTAACTTCTCTGTACCTCAGTTTCCTCAACTGTAAAATGGGGACTCAATACCCTGTTCTCCCTCCTACCTAGACTGCAAGTCCCATGTGGGACAGGGACTGTCTCCAACCTGTTTAACTTGTATCTACTCCAGTGTTTAGAACAGTGCTTTACACATAGTAAACATTTAACAAATACCATAATAATAATGATCGCAATTCTCCTCCACCTTCTTGTCATGCTATCCATCTGCCCCCCCAGAATTCGTACCTCTCTGTTTCTTCTTCTTCTTACTATTATAATACTATATTACTATACTACTATAATAGTAATATAATATTACTATAATAATACTTTGATTTTTACATAAGGTTACGATTTCTGAAATGCGTTTTACATTTTTAGGCAATTTTTATCATCACAACATCCCAGTAAGGTAGACAGGCAGGTATTATTATCCCCATTCAGATGGGGAAATTGAGTCACGAAGAAGCTAAAGTTCTTGCCCATAATCACCCTGCTGGACTAGATCCTGTCTCCTCTGACTCCCAGACCTATACTATTTATTTATTTAATTGTTAGATTATTTATTTGATTGCTTTTTGTGCTTTTTCTCTTTTACATCCTTTTTAGTACATGTTCCCCCAACTCCTAAAACAGTGTACTATGCCCATAGTAGATACTCATTAAACTCTAATGGTGATGATGATGAACTCAGTACTGAGTCTCTTGATCAAAAAAAAAAAATTGAGGCAGTAAATAAAAAAACTCCATGACACTAGAGGTGGGGAGGCTCACACATGTGGGAAATAAAAGACAAATGTAATAACTGGTTCAGCTCCTGCCAAGTTGATAATCCACTACTCTCTGGGAGTAAATTAGGCACTTTTAAAGTTCCAGTAGTTTAATGTGTAATGGTCTGAATTTGTGCCGCAATTGGTATAGCGATATTTACTCCCTCAGCTTCATCTTTCTAATTCCACTTGGCATTCTGTTGCCAAAGTAGCAAAATTTGGCCAGAGCTTTTGACTGTGCTACCAAGGGAAACTGGGGTCATGTTCAGTTATAGCCCAGCACAAAGTAACCTTGAACTGAGAGCCGGTGTCATTCTAGACAATGGTCAATCTCTAACTCGCTGCTGAAGCAACTAGATCTCAGGTTGCTGGGAAATTCCTTCAAAGGAACCAAAATCCTGTACATTCTGCCGGAGTCCAGACCTCGAAACAAGTATCGAGTATCTTGGTAAAGTGATAAATACGGAGCAGAGGCCTTGATGCTCTTCTCCGTTTTTATCCGCAATCTGCTCTCATCATCATCAGTGGTATTTACCGAACTCTTATTATGTGCTTGGGAGAGTGTGATACAACAGAGTTGGTGGGCACGTTCCCCTCCCACAACTTGCATACAGTCTAGAGGGGAAGAGAGACATTAATACAAATAAATAATTTATATTATATAATTTCAAGATACCTATGTAAGGGCGGTAGGGTTGAGGATGGGGCAAATATCAAATGCCTAAAAGTCACTGATAATAATAATAATGATGGTATTTGTTAAGGGCTTACTATGTGCAAAGCACTGTTCTAAGCGCTGAGGAGGTTACAAGGTGATCGGGTTGTCCCATGAGGGGCTCACAGTCTTACTCCCCATTTTACAGATGAGGTAACTGAGGCCCAGAGAAGTTAAATGACTTGCCCAAAGTCACATAGCTGACAGTTGGTGAAGCCGGGATTTAAACCCATGACCTCTGACTCCAAAGCCCGGGCTCTTTCCACTGAGCCACGCTGATCCAGAACACACACGACGCAGAAGGGAGAGTGAGCCGGGGACAAGAGGGCTTAATCAGGGAAGGCCTCTCGGAGGAGATGTGATCTTAATGAACCTTTGAAGATGGGAAGAGTGGCCCTCTGATGTAAATGGAGGGGGAGGGAGTTCCAAGCTAGGGAGAGGGCTTGGGAAAGGGGTCGGTGGTGAGATAGATGAGATGGGGCACAGTGAGAAGCTGATGCTAGAGGAGCGGAGTGTAGTAGATCATCAATCATATTTATTGAGCGCTTACTATGTGCAGAGCACTGTACTAAGCGCTTGGGAAGTACGGTGAGGTAGGAGAGGGGAAAGAGAGTGGAAAGGGAGGTTAAGTAGTAGTTCACACTTTCAGAGGGAGTTTAAGAAGCATCAGTTCTGGAATCCTGGACCATCCACCTCTTAAAACCATCTGATCTACCTGCCCTCAAACTCAGCTCTAGTTAGCAGACTTCTCAGTAACAAACGGGCAGGGAAGTTTAATTCATTCATTCATTCAATCATATTGTATCTACCCCAGCACTTAATACCATGCACGGCACATAAGTACTCATCACCATTATTGCTATTATTTAGGTAGTAGTGGTTTTGTTCAATTTTGTTTGGAAGCAAAGAAACACCCATTTTTCTCATCCTAGAGAAGATGTGTAGCTCCACTTTGGAAAAACGTCCAAGGCCCTGCTCTCTGTCTCAAAATATAGGCTGGACCACTCTCAACATTTAAAACCTACCTCAGAGTCCACCTGTTGCAGAAACCCTTCTCTGATTAAGTAAAAGGAGTCTCAGACTTCCTTTATAGGAGCTGGCAGAAGGGGAAGTGTGGGCCCAAATTCCCCTAGCATTCTGGAATAGCATATTTTTTAATGGTATTTGTTAAGTACATACTATGTGCCAGGCACTGTACTAAGTCCTGGGGTGAACGCAAGCATATCGGGTTGGACACAGTCCCTGTCCCACATGGGGCTCACAGTCTCAATTCCCATTTTACAGATGATGTAACTGAGGCCCAGAGAAGTGAAGTGATTTTCCCAAGGTCACTCAGCAGTCAAGTGGCAGAGCTGGGATTGGAACCCAGGTCCTTCTGACTCCCAGCCCCTATCCACTAGGCCATGCTGCCTCCAGCCTGGATGAGAAAATGCTATTGTTTAAAGAGCAACTAGTGATCAGGGCAAAGTAGGCTGTTCAGTTTAGCCTGGATGGTCCCAGTTAAAGAATAATTTAACTTGCCTGGGATAATAATAATAATAATGGCATTTATTAAGTGTTTACTATGTGCCAAGCACTGTTCTAAGCACTGGGGAGGTTACAAGGTGATCAGGTTGTCCCACGTGGGGCTTACAGTCTTCATCCCCATTTTACAGATGAGGTCACTGAGGCACAGAGAAGTTAAGTGACTTGCCCAAAGTCATACAGCTGACAATTGGCGGAGCCGGGACTTGAACCCAGGACCTCTGACTCCAAAGCCTGAGCTCTTTCCACTGAGCCACACTGCTTCTCTAGTTTACAAACCCCTGGATGGTGCTGACTCTCCTTGGAAGGTGTGACCAGCCTATCTAGAGTGCAAAAGGAAGATGAGCACCCTCTTTAGCCTTCATGTATGCAGGTCTGCTCAATTCATTTTGACCATTCCAATTGGAAATTTGTCTATGTGTTTCTCCCCTATTAGAGGGTAAGCTTCTCGTGGGTAGGGAATATGTCACTTCTTTATTCTGTGCTTTCCAAGCACCGAGTACAGTGTATTGCACCAAGTGGGTGCTCAAAAAGCAGCGTGGCTCAATGGAAAGAGCACGGGCTTTGGAGTCAGAGGTCATGGGTTCAAATCCCTGCTCCGCCACTTATCAGCTGTGTGACTTTGGGCAAGTCACTTCACTTCTCTGTGCCTCAGTTCCCTCGTCTGTAAAATGGGGATTAAAGACTGTGAGCCCCACGTGGAACAACCTCATCACCTTGTATCGTCCCCAGCGCTAAGAACAGTGCGTCGCTCATAGTAAGCGCTTAACAAATGCCATCATTATTATTATTACTGCTTCTGATTGGTATCTATCTATACCAATCAATTAATCAGTGGTATTTATTGAGCACTTGGTGTGCGTAGAGCACTATACTAAAGGCTTGGGAGAGTACAACCCAACAATAGTATACTCCCCCTCTAGACTGTAAGCGCTCACTGTGGGCAAGGAACGTGTCTACTAACTCTGTACTGTCCCAAGCACTTAGTACAGTGCTCTGCACACAGCAAGTGCTCAATGAACAGAAGCAGTGTGGCCTAGTGGATAGAGCATGAGCCTGGGAGTCAGAAGGACCTGGGTTCGAATTCCAGCTCTGCCCCTTCTTTGCTGTGTGAGCTTGGGCAAGTCACTGCACTTCTCTGAGCCTCAGTTACCTCATCTGCCAAATGGGGATTAAGACTGTGAGCCCCATGTGGGACAGGGACTGTGTCCAACCTGACTTACTTGTATTCACCCCAGCACTTAGTACAGTGCCTGGCACATAGCCAGAGCTTAACAAGTACCGCAAAAAAATCAATATGATTGATTGAACAGTATTGGTAGACTGTGTTTCCTGCCAACCAGGAGATTGGTTTAGTGGAAAGAGCCCGGGCTTGGGAGTCAAAGGTCATGGGTTTGAATCCTGGCTCTGCCACTGATCAGCTGTGTGACTTTGGGCAAGTCACTTGACTTCTCTGTGCCTCAGTTACCTCATCTGTAAAATGGGGATGAAGACTGTGAGCCCCACAACCTGATTACTTCGTATCTACCCCAGCACTTGGAACGGTGCTTGGCACTTAGTAAGTACTTAACAAATGATATCATTATTATTATTATTATTACAAGCTCCTCACTTATTCACCCAATGCTTCAAACCCCCACCCCTTTGCAGCAGAGAGATTGGAAATGCCTTGAAGTTTGCCCAGGGCACAGTTTGCCTATGGCAAGCCTCACCAGTCCTTCGCCCTCCGCAGAGCTGGGGGAGGGGGTCACATTTGAACTCCAGGTTCACTTATTGACAATCCCCATAGAATTAAATAAAAGGAGACGACGTGCTAATAAACTGGCTTTCTATAGTCTTTTTCTATTCCAATTATAAGTCGGACAAAAAAATTCCAAATGCCTTATTGAATAATTGGAAAGGGTAGTCAAACACGTCTGTATTCCCCTAGGGAGGAAAGGAATATATAAATCAAATCAAGCAGTCAATCAATATTCTCTGCATTCAGACCAAATGCCTGGTGAGATAAATGGAACCCTTTTTTTGTATGAAAAGACTCAAAGCAGACCCAGATTTCATCGCTGGCTGTGGACTTCATTCCCCTAATACTGTTCCCCTATTCTACACATTAGCTTTTATTGCAACATGCTGGATTGTGTTTCTTTACACAAAAGGGGGCACAGCACTGTTCCTTAAATTCACTCTTGATCTCCAGGTCTTTCCTCACTCAGTATCAGTTGTATGAAAAGAAAATTATATAAATGTTGCTCCCTGTAATTGTTTATAATCACTGAAATTTTTAGATCTCAAACAGTGGAGTGTTCTGAGCCATCTCTCCAGGGGCAGTCTTTACACTGAGTTTGTTGATGATGCCTTCTTCTTCGGGAGGAACAGCACCGGAAAATAAATACTAGACTGTGAGCCCATCTTCTAGACTGTGAGCCCATTGTGGGCAGGGATTGTCTCTATTTGTTGCTGCATTGTACTTTCCAAACGCTTGGTACAGTGCTCTGCACAAAGTA
The DNA here is from genome assembly GCF_015852505.1 of Tachyglossus aculeatus. Classification (NCBI taxonomy): domain Eukaryota; kingdom Metazoa; phylum Chordata; class Mammalia; order Monotremata; family Tachyglossidae; genus Tachyglossus; species Tachyglossus aculeatus. The sequence continues at coordinate 88,431,928 of NC_052068.1, read as the reverse complement.
AGCGCCTAATAAATATGATTGAATGAATGAAATCCTGAATCATGGAGCCAGAGATCAGTGCATGAAAGTTGCTCAGTAAGCAGCAGCATGGTGTAGTGGAAAGAGCCCCAGGAGTTGGAAGGTTATGGGTTCAAATCCCAGCTCCGCTACTTGTCTGCCATGTGACCTTGAACGTCACTTTTTTTCTCTGCCCCTCAATTGTCTCATCTGTAAAATGGGGATTGCAACTGTGAGTCCCACATGGGATAGGGACTGTACCCAGCCTGACTGGCTTGTACCTACACCAGTGCTTAGTACAGTGCCTAGCACATAGTAACTGCTTAACAAATACCATAATCATCATTATTATTATTCAACAAAGGGAGATTTACTCCAACAGGAAATTTGGCAGGTGCTCATTGACTTTTTAGTCAGTCAGTCAATCCTATTTATTGAATGCTTACTGTGTGCAGAGCACCATACTAAGCTCCTGGGTGAGTACAATATTACATTGTAACAGACATAGTCTCTGCCTGCAATAAGTCTACTGTCTAGAGGGGGAAACAGACATTAATATAAATAAATAAATTACAGATATGTACAAAGTGTTGTGGGGCTGGAGGGAGGATGATTTTTAGATTGTGAGAGACAGGGAGCATGTCTCATTCTCACCTGTTTACTCTGTCCCAGTGCTTAGTACAGTGTTCTGCACACAGTAAGCGTTTAAAAAGCACTCATGGCCTAGTGGATAATGCACAGGCCTAGGAGTCAATAGGACTTGGATTCTAAACCCAGCTCTGCCACTTGTCTGCTGTGCGACCTCGGGAAAGTCATATAACTTTTCTGGGCCTCAGTTGCCTCATCTGGAAAGTGGGGATTAAGACTGTGAGCCCCGTATGGGACGTGGCCTGTGTCCAACCTGATCATCTTTTATCTACCCCAGTGCTTAGTACAGTGCCTGGTACATAGTAAACACTTCACAAATACCATTAGAAAAAACTAAAGACTCCCCAATCAATCAATCAATCGTATTTATTGAGCACTTACTATGTGCAGAGCATTGTACTAAGCGCTTGGGAAGTACAAGTTAGCAACACATAGAGACAGTCCTTACCCAACAGTGGGCTCACGGTCTAAAATGGGGAGACAGAGAACAAAACCAAACATACTAAGGAAATAAAATAAATAGAATAGATATGTACAGGTTAAATAAATAAATAAATAGAGTAATAAATATGTACAAACATATATACATATATACAGGTGCTGTGGGGAAGGGAAGGAGGTAAGATGGGGGGATGGAGAGGGGGACGAGGGGGAGAGGAAGGAAGGGGCTCAGTCTGGGAAGGCCTCCTGGAGGAGGTGAGCTCTCAGTAGGGCCTTAAAGGGAGGAAGAGAGCTAGCTTGGCGGATGGGCAAAGGGAGGGCATTCCAGGCCCGGGGGATGACGTGGGCCGGAGGTCGATGGCGGGACAGGCGAGAACAAGGCACAATGAGGAGATTAGCGGCAGAGGAGCGGAGGGTGCAGGGTGGGCTGTAGAAGGTGAGAAGGGAGGTGAGGTTGGAGGGAGCGAGGTGATGGACAGCCTTGAAGCCAAGGGTGAGGAGTTTCTGCCTGATGCGCAGATTGATTGGTAGCCACTGGAGGTTTTTGAGGAGGGGAGTAACATGCCCAGAGCGTTTCTGGACAAAGACAATCCGGGCATCAGCATGAAGTATGGATTGAAGTGGGGAGAGACACGAGGATGTGAGATCAGAGAGAAGGCTGATGCAGTAGTCCAGACGGGATAGGATGAGAGCTTGAACGAGCAGGGTAGAGGTTTGGCTGGAGAGGAAAGGGCAGATCTTGGCAACGTAGGGCGGATCTTGGCAATGTAGGGCGGATCTTGGCAATGTGTATCCCTGCAGCTGGAGGTTCGAGCAGTACCAGGTACGTGAGGTACGTGAGAGGCCTCTTCATTCATTCATTCATTCATTCACTCAGTCATTCATTACATTGTGCAGAGCACTGCACTAAGCACTTGGAAGAGTATAAAACAACAATAAGCAGACACATTCCCTGCCCACAATGAGCTTACAGTCTACAGGATACAGATACAGTCCAGCCTCAAGGGCAATGGTGCAGAAGGAAAGAGAGAAAAAATGATAAGTGAAAATAGAGAGAAACAAAAGACTAGGAAAAGCTGATGGTAGGAGAGGAAAGGGTGAAGAAACATGGGGTGGAAAAGGAAACAAGCATGAAAGAAAGGAAAGGAAAACAAGAAGGGCAAAAACTAAATGAGATGACAGGGGCAGTGGGTTAGAAAAACGGAACAAGAAAAGAGAAAATTCAAAAGAGGAGGAAAAGTTTACCCCATTCCTCTTTGTACCAAATAAAAACTCCCGATCATTGCCTTTAAGGCATTCAATAAGAAATCTCCCCATTAAGTATGCACTCTTCATCCAGCACTTAGAACAGTGCTTTGCACATAGTAAGTGCTTAATAAATGCCATTATTATTATTATTCATCCACTTCACTCCACCTTACACTTTGCTCTCCACAAACTAACCTACTCACTGACCCTTGCTTTTGTCTCTCCCACTTCCATCCGCTTGCTCTCACCCTTTCTTCTGCCTGAAACCCCCACCCCCTTCATAACCGTCAGACCATAGCTTTCTCCATCTTCAAGCTTTTCCAAAATCACACCACCACCAGGAGGCCTTCTCTGATTAAGTTCTTGCTTCCCCAGCCTATATCAATCAATCAATTTTCATTCATTCAAACATTTATTGAGCACTGTACCAAGCACTTGGGAGAGTACAATAGAACAGTAAACAGGCACATTCCCTGCCCACAATGAGCAGTATTTACTGAATGCTTACTGTGTGCAGAGCATTATACTAGACACTTGGGAGAGTACAGTATAATAGAGTTGGTAGACACGTTTCTTATCCACAACAAGCCTAGAGTCTAGAAGGGGAGACTGACATTAATATCAGTAAAAATAATATCCTCCAAGTTCCAGATTCATTTAGTCATTCATTAAATCACACTTACTGAACACGTACTGTGTGTACAGCACTACACTTAGTGCTTGGGAGAGTACAATATAACAATAAACAGACACATTTCCTGCCCACAACGAGCTTACAGTCTAAAGGAAGCTTACAGTCTAGATCAGCACTTCTATGCCAACTACTCACAACCCCCTGAAACACATCTGTACATAAGGAGGACTTATAGACCTCATTCTTTAAGCTCTGTATCAAATTTTCCTTATTCCTCTTATCATAAAATTATTATAATGTCTGTACCCTTCACTAAATTCTAAGTCCTTTGAAGAAAGGGATCAGATTTACTAGCTCTATTATGGTACTCTTCCAAATGCTTAGTCTTATATTTACATACTTATACTCCTCCTTGGCATGCTTATATATATGTGCATTCAGTTATGCATTCAATCGTTGATTTTGATTATTCTGCTTGTAAACATTTGTATGTCTTCCTCCCCCGATACAGTGAAAGCTTCCTACGCATAGGAAACATGTCACTTGCTTGTTTGTACTTCCAAAGGATTTAGTAGAGTGCATCATTCCCAGTGGGTGCTCAATAAATATGATTGACTGAGTCAAGAGTAAATGCCTAGGAAGAAAGGGCACCTGGAAAAGGGAAACCAACAGGCAAGTAAAAATGAAAGGAAGACTGAAAAAGAAGAAAGGAAATTAAAGGAAAGACAAGGAGAGGAGGCATTAGAAAAGAAAGACACAGATGGGAATTAAAAGATTTGAGGTGATAAATATAACCGGTATGTGGGAAAGAGAGTATATGATTGGGAAAAAGGAGTGGGTGGTTGTATTGGAGAAAGTCAGGGGGAAAAGGCCCTGAATGAGTAGACCAATTAATCGATCGATTAATCAGTGGTATTTATTGAGCACTTACTGTGTGCAGAGCACTATACTAAGCACTTGGGAGAGTACAGTACAACAGAGTTGGTAAATATGTTCCCTGCCCACAAGGAGCTTACAGTCAACAGGGGAAGACATTAATATAAATAAATTATAGATACGTACGTTGTTCTGTGGGGCTGAGGGAGGGGTGACTATCCATTGCTTAAAGGGTGGGCAAATGGGTGGGAAGCTGGATAAATCTGTGTGCAGGTGAGGGGAGAAAAGGCAGGGTTGGGTGGGAAACTGGATGGATGCTTAGGGATAATAGAAAGTTCCAGAAAGGTGTAGGAAATGCTGGCAGAGCTGCCCACCCAGAAGCAGACGCTCAGAGTTGGAGAAAGGCACAAATCAACAAATTATTTGTTGTTTAATAAAATACGCTGTAATTGGCTTGAATCTCAATGAAAACCCACACAACAGGTGGGCTTTAGAGACATTTACAGTTCTAGTAACACTCGTCCTGCTGGAGAGGATGGGTTTCGTAGAAATCAAGATGTCCACCATTTTGGGTGGTGGAAATTCAGCTAGGTTCCCCTCCCCTTCCCATTGCGGCTCCAAGAATAGTTATCAGATGGATCTGTGGGGGCCTTTACTTTTGCCAGGCAAGAACAATCACTGCATTTTGAAAAGGGTCTTGGGGCCAATTTTCTTCCAGACTGTCCCCATTTATTATCACGTCTTCCTCCCTCGCCGGCTTGGTTGGAATTTAATTTGCAAAGACAGGCCAGTAGACATTAGAAAGGCTCTGCTTTTGGTCTTTTTAAAAGACTGGGGAAAAAAAGCCAATTTTTGCAATGATCAGTCAATTACTGCCATACAGCCTGTCTCTATCTCCCACACACTAGCTAATTAAGCATATGTTTGCATAGATTAGAGTATGTGATGAGATTTACCTCAGAAAGAGATTTACCCCAATTTCCTCCACCATCTGTGCATCTCTGCTTGTTGTAGCCGTGGAAATGATCTCTCTGGGCCACTAGCCCAGTGAAGCAATTTAAGATGGTACTGGGTTGGGGCGTTCTCTAGGAGGAAACAGGATATGGGAAGTTTCTTTAGTCACAACTAAGCTTGGTTGAGGTTTTCTTGATCTGCTCTTGGCACTGCAGAGACCAATATCCTCAATCTGGTATGTGTTCTGCCTTCACAGATATGCTCTTCTTCCTGTCCAACATGCCCTGTCATCACCTCCTCAACAGCCCCCATTCTCACACAAACTATTTAGGAGGAGATCTTCAAAAGGTAATTAATGAGTATGTTCAAAATTAAAGGATGTCTTCTAAATTGCAACATTTGCATTAGTAGTAGTCTTCCCCTTCTAGACTGTGAGCCCTCTGTTGGGTAGGGACCGTCTCTATGTGTTGCCAGCTTGTACTTCCCAAGAGCTTAGTACACTGCTCTGCACACAGTAAAGCACTCAATAAATACAATTGAATGAATGAATTAGTAGTTCAAGAGCACAACTTTTTTCGGGGGGCAGGTGTCAACGTTTGGGTAGAGCATGGGCTTGGGAGTCAGAAGTTCATGGGTTGTTATTGTTATTATTATTATTATTTATTATTATTATTATTCTAATCACCACTCCACCATTTGTCTGCCATGTGACCCTGGGCAAGTTACTTCACTTCTCTGTGCCTCAGTTACCTCATCTGTAAAATGGGGATTGAGACAGTGAACCCCACGTGGGACAGGGACTGTGTCCAACCCGATTTGCTTCTATCCACCCCAGCACTTAATACGGGGCCTGGCACACAAGTAAGCTCTTAATAAATACCACAGTTGTAAAGAGAGCAGTTTCCACTTGGATCAGATTACATGGAATTATGTTTCTCATGTTGAAAATGTAGGGATTTCACTGGGAAATTAATATTTCACTGACATCCTTTTCTGGAGTGAGTCATTGATGAGGTTGGCCTATAAAGAATCTCATCACCTCAAAGAGATGCTGGTCCAATTTAAGATACATTTCCAAGGATAACCACAAGAAGCAGAGTGGTCTAGTGGATAGAGCACAGGTCTGGGAGTCAGAAGGACCTGGGTTCTAATCTTAGCTCCACCACTTGTCTGCTGCGTGACCTTGGACAAGTCTCTTCACTTCTCCGTGCTTCAGTTACCTCATCTGTAAAGTGGGAATTAAGACTGTGAGCCCCATGGGGGACAGGAACTGTGTCCAAGTGGATTTGCTTGTATCTATCCCAGCACTTAGTACAGTGCCTGGCACATAGTAAGCACTTAGGAAATACCATTAAAAAAAAAGAAGAAGAAAGAAAACCTCCCATCCAAGAAGCCACTTTTCCTCCAGTCATCCTTAATTGGAAAATAATCTGTTCCTTCTGCCTAGGATCTCCACCTGGTCAGATTGCCACCTGTTTTGCGGGAGCCCCAAAACGTTGGAATGTTTTCAGGAAGAACAAGGGTTACCGAAATATCGCAGAAAGCAAGTCTGTTTTCTTCCAAGCCGGCGGAAGGTTTGCTCCTCATTGCATGGCTGTTCTCTAGGAGAGAAGACTAGAGCCCAAGTTGTACTTTTGGGGACACCATCAGGGAAAGACATGCCACCAGGTCATATTTCAAAATCCATCGCTGACCCTTTGGGTCCAGCTGCCCAGTGGACGAGTGGACCAGTCCACTCTGGGTGACAGTTGGGCTTGTAGTTGCATTACTAATCTGGAGGAACCAAACGAGGCACTCTTTTAAGGGTGTCCTTTAATTAAACAGCATGGCCTAGTGACAAGAGCACGGGCTTGGGAGTCAGAGGTCATAGGTTCTAATCCCAAATCCTCCACCTGTCTGCTGTGTGGGAAAGTCACTTAACTTCTCTGTGCCTCATCTGGAAAAGAAGGTTGAGACTATGAACCCATGTGGGACAGGGACTGTGTCCGACCTGATTGCCTCGTTATCTACCCCAGCGCTTATAACAGTGATTGGCACATAGTAAGCACTTAACAAATACCATTATTATTATTATTAATTATTATTAAGGGGGCTAAGTCACCGACTTATACTCCCCAAAGTGTAGGCAGAAGAGAAGGAACACACCCTCTAGGCTGTACGCTCATAGTGGACAGGGAACGTGTCTGCTAATTCTGTTGTACTATACTCTCCCAAGCGGTTAGTATAGTTCCCTGCACATAACCTTGTCTCGTCTTATGCCATCGGGTCATTTCCGACCCATAGTGATGCCATGGACACATCTCTCTCAGAACGACCCACCTCCTTCTGCAATCGTTCTGGTCATGTATCCATAGAGTTTTCTTGGTAAAAATACGGAAGTGGTTTACCCTTGCCTCCTTCCGCGCAGTCAACTTGAGCCTCTGCCCTCGACTCTCTCCCGTGTCATTGCTGCCCAGCACAGGTGAGTTATGACTTGTAAACAGATTGTCTTCCACTTGCTAGCCACTGCCAAAGCTAGGAATGGAATGGATATGCCTCTGCTTGACTCTCCCTCCCAAAGTTGAGACTGGAGAGTACTGGAAACTCTCCAGGTATGACCCTGAGAGGAGATGCACATAGTGAACACTCAATAAATACTATTGATTGATTAATTGACTAGCCTGCTCCTTTGAATAATAATTATGGTATTTGTTAAGCACTTACTATGTGCCAAGCACTGCTCTAAGCATTGGGTAGATACAAGTTAATCAGGTTGGAAACAGTCCCTGTCCCACATGGGGATCACAGTCTAAGTGGGAGGGAGTAGGATTTAATCCCTATTTTCCAGATCCCATGCCCCTTGTCAGTCAGTCAATTGTATTTATTGGGCACTTTTTGTGTGCAGAGCAGTGTACTAAGCACTTGGGGGAGTACAATACAGCAGACACATTCCCTGCCCCAGTACAGACAACCTGGAACAGCAGTCCATGGCAACCCAAACTCACTCACCTCTTCAGGGTGGGACAATCAGGTTCAATCACATGTCATTGCAGGGCAAAAATCAAAGTGTAGAAGATGTACAATTTCAAGAGGTACAAATATATCTCAGTAGATACCGTTCAATAGATATGATTGATTGAAATCACAGAGGAAGCTATGGTATAAAACAGAAGTTTAAGAAAATGTAAGAACTCCAATGGCTCTGCGATATCCTCTGTCTTCCCACATGCTTGGCAGTGACTCACAAAGTCGAACATCAACAACCAGGTCTAAACTGTACATTTCGTGAGCCCATCTACGTGTGGGTGGATGGGGAGGATAAGGGTTTGCAGGGGAGAGGAGAGGCCTGCTGGAGGAGAGCCCCTGATCACCCCCCTCCAACCTGACTTCCCAGTTCTTCAGTTTTACACTGAATCAGACCTGTGGGGGAGAGTCCCGTATCCCAGACAGAGCCTTACTTAGGCAACCAATGCAGCCCCAGTGTCCAAGGGAGTAAGAAAGCTGAGTTTTCTTTTCACTGCACGTGTGGTTCACGGTTTGGGCACATTTCCCATTTGCTAATGTCTGTGTGGATCTATTTTTTCTCCTCTTTGGGAGTACATCTTGGGGAGGGAGTGGGTTGGAGGGGGAATTCATATTTATTGGCTCTTCACAGTGCCAGGTCCTTCTGCCACTTATCTGCTGTGACTTTGGGCAAGTCACTTCACTTCTCTGTGCCTCAGTTACTTCATCTGTAAAATGGGGATTAAGACTGTGAGTCCCTCATGGGACAGGATCTTTGTCCAACCTGATTACCTTGTATCTACCCCAGCAGTACTTAGGCAAGTGCTTGGCACATAACAAATATTATTATTAATATAAGAGAGGGGTAAGATTTCTTACCTTTGGATAGCCTAGAGAGAGGTGTTAGGATCAACAAGATGAAATATAGGAATCCCTCCCTCTAACTAGGAATCAAATTTATACAGTGGGTGTGCATATACAATTTATACAATGGGTAGAAGAAAGATCACATGCCTGGGAGTCAGAGGACCTGGATTCTAAACCCGACTCTGCTACTTGTCTGCTGTGTGACCTTGAGTAAGTCGCTTTACTTCTCTGTGCCTCAGTTACCTCATCTGGAAAATGGGGGGTTAAGTCCTTCTCCCTCCTCCTCAGACTGTGAGCCCCAAGTGGGACAGGGATTTTGTCCAACCTGATTATCTTGTATCTACCCTAGGGCTTAGACAAGTGCTTAGCACAAAGTAAACACTTAACAAGTACCAGAAATATGTGTATATATGTACAATGTGTGTGTGTACAGATCAGTGTGTAGAGAAGCAGCATGGCTCAGCGGAAAGAGCCTGGGCTTTGGAGTCAGAGGTCATGGGTTCAAATCCCAGCTCTACCAATTGTCAGCTGTGTGACTGGGCAAGTCACAACTTCTCTGGGCCTCAGTTACCTCATCTGTCAAATGGGGATGAAGCCTGTGAGGCCCCTATGGGACAGCCTGATCACCTTTTAACCTCCCCAGTGCTTAGAACAGTGTTTTGCACATAGTAAGCGCTTAATAAATGCCATCATCATTATTATTATCTAGCTATATAAATGCTAAAGGTTTATGTGCATATGTAGATATGTATGTGAAAAGGCACTTATACCCCTAGGCAAATATATAATATACCAGTTTATTTATATATATATGTATGTATATATATACACACACACAGACACACACACATATATATATGTACATAGCGTAGTCCTTTTCATATCCAACAAACTAACCCTCTCTCCATTTTCAGTACCCAGCCAAAATCACATCTCCTCCAAAGGGTCCTCCCTGACAAGGCCTCACTTGCCCTATTTACACTTCCCCCTTCTGCATAGCGTACGCCCTTGGGTCTGTAATCTTTAAGCCCTTTTATTTTCACCCCACCCCCACAGCAGTTCCATACATATCCATCTGTAATTTATTTTAATGTCTGTCTCTCCCTCTAGTCTGTAAGCTCCTTATGGGCAGGATCATTTCTACCTACTCCATTGTACTGTACTCTCCCAAGTGCTTAGTAAAGTGCTCTGCACACAATAAATATCAATAAATACCATTGATTAATTGAATGATTGGAGAGGACCTCCTGGAAGCAACATCCTATCCATGCATGCAAACATGACCAAAGAAACCTACATAATAATAATAATTTTGGTATTTGTTAAGTGCTTACTGTGTGCAAATCACTGTTCTATGTGCTGGGGAGGATACAAGGTGACCAGTTTGTCCCATGTGGGGCTCACAATCTTAATCCCCATTTTACAGATTAGGTAACAGGCACAGAGAAGTTAAGTGATTTGCCCAAAGTCACACAGCTGACAAGCAGTGGAGCCAGGATTTGAAACCATGACCTCTGACTCCCAAGCCCATGCTCTTTCCACTGAGCCATGCTGCTTCTGATATGATATACTGATATGTGACTGTCTCTCCCTTCCACCCTCTTTCATTCATGAATTCATTCATTCAATCGTATTTATTGAGTGCTTACTGTGTGCATACACTGTACTAAGTGCTTAGGAGAGTACAACACAACTATAAACAAACACATTCCCTGCCCACAACGAGCATAGTCTAGAGGGGATGGGAAACAGACATTAATATAAACACATATAGCATGTGTTGGCATTGTGTAAGCTTAATTACATAATATTAATTGTGATATTTGTTAAGCACTTACTATATAACAGGGACTGGACTAAGCGCTGGGGTGGATTCAAGCAAATTGAGTTGGACACAGTCCCTGTCCTACTTGGGGCTCACAGTCTCCATCCCCATTTTACAGATGAGGTAACCGAGGCACAGAGAAGTGAAGGGACTTGTCCAAGGTCACATAGCAGACAAGGAGCAGAGCCGGGATTAGAACCCAGGTCCTCCTGACTCTCAGGCCCATTAGACCACACTGCTTCTCTAATAGGAAGCTGACAAACTATCTACCAAAGCACCCAGGACTGTCCTGAATTCACCTGCCCTGGTGTGTACTGTCTTCCAATTTGATCTCAGGTTAACTACCTTTCTCACCACAATTCCTCTCATTCATTCATTCAATTATATTTACCGAGAGCTTACTGTGGGCAGAGCACTGCACTAAGTGCTTGGGAAAGTACAATACAACAATAAACAGTGACATTCCCTGCCCACAATGAGCTCACAGTCTAGACTGGGGGAGACAGACATCAATACAAAAAATAAAATTACAGATATGTACATAGGTGCTTCGGGGCTGGGAGTTGGGAAGAGTAAAGGAATAAATAAAATGACAGATATGTATATAAGTGCTTTGGGGCTGGGAGGGGGGAAGAGCAAAGGAAGCTAGTCAGGGCAATGCAGAAGAGCGTGGGAGGTGAGGAAAAGTGGGCCTTAGTTTGGGAAGACCCCTTGGAGATGTGCCTTCTTTCTCCCAATTTCGTTTATTGTTATTATTATTAATAATAATAATAATAATAATGGCATTTGTTAAACACTTCCTATGTGCAAAGCACTGTTCTAAGTGCTGGAGAGGATACAAGGTGATCAGGTTGTCCCACATGGGGCTCACAGTCTTAATTCCCATTTTACATATGAGGCAACTGAGGAACAGAGAAGTTAAGTGACTTGCCTAAAGTCACACAGTTGACAAGTGGAGGAGCCGGAATTTGAACCCATGACTTCTGACTCCAAAGCCCGTGCTCTTTCCACTGAGCCACGCTGCTGCTCCCTCTATTTCTCCTCAGTATTTTGCCACTGAGGTGGGGGGGAGGGTAGGAGAGAGAGAGAGAGAGAGAGACAGACAGACAGACAGACAGACAGACAGACAGACAGACAGAGACCAGTGAAGAGATGGCTTTGTGGCTCAGGCCTGGCTGTCATACATACTGCAGATGATTTGGGGGAGAAACAATCCTGTGGTAATGATGATGGTGTTAATAATAATTGTTAACCACTTACTATGTGCCAAGCACTGTTCTAAGCACTGGGAGAAATACAAGGTTATCGGGTTGGACATACTCCCTGTCTCACATGGGGCTCACAATCTAAGGCAGAAGGAGGGGGATTTAATCCAGATTTTATAGATGAAGTAACTGAGAGACAGAGAAGTTAAGTGTTTTTCCTAAAGTCACCTGCCGGAGTCGGGATTAGAACTCAAGTCCTCTGACTCCCAGGCCTGTGCTCTTTCCATTAGGCCAAGGTACTTTTTAAAAATGGTATTCGTTAAGCACTTAGTATGTGCCAGGCACTGTTCTAAGTAATCACGTTGGACACAGTCCCCTGCCGCTCATGGGGCTCACAGTCTTATTCCCCATATTACAGATGGGAGGCACAAAGAAGTCAAGTGAATTGCCTAAGGTCCCACAGCAGGCAACTGGCAGAGCCGGGATTAGAACTAGGTTCGCTGACTCCTGGGCCCATGGTCTTTCTATTAGGCCAAGCTGCTTCTTGAGGAGCATAGTTGAGGAACGGGAGGAGGAAAGGGGAAAGCCACTCACCACCCAGCCCACACCCACTTCTCATCAGTCTAACTCAGGGGCTGTGCTGAAAATAGTTGTGGTATCAGCCTGTGAAGCTGAGTCAAAGCGGAAACCATCAATGAGGCTCTGAGGCTATCAATCAGTCCATCAATAGTTTTTATTGAGTGCTTATTCTTCGCAGAGCACTGAACTGTGTTTGGGAGAGTACAATAGTTTTAGTAGATGAGATCCCTGCCTACTGTATCAGCCTTCTCTCTGATCTCCCATCCTCATGTCTCTCCCCACTTCAATCCACACTTAATGCTGCTGCCCAGATTGTCTTTGTCCAGAAACGCTCTGGGCATGTTACTCCCCTCCTCAAAAATCTCCAGTGGCTACCAATCAATCTGCGCATCAGGCAGAAACTCCTCACCCTGGGCTTCAAGGTTGTTCATCACCTCGCCCCCTCCTACCTCACCTCCCTTCTCTCCTTCTACAGCCCACCCCGCACCCTCCACTCCTCTGCCGCTAATCTCCTCACTGTGCCTCGTTCTCGCCTGTCCTGCCATCGACCCCCGGCCCACATCCTCCCCCTGTCCTGGAATGCCCTCCCTCTGCCCATCCGCCAAGCTAGCTCTCTTTCTCCCTTCAAGGCCCTACTGAGAGCTCACCTCCTCCAGGAGGCCTTCCCAGACTGAGCCCCTTCCTTTCTCTTCCCCTCACCCCCCTCTCCATCCTCCCCGTCTTACCTCCTTCCCTTCCCCACAGCACCTATATATATGTACAGATGTTTGTACATATTTATTACTCTATTTATTTATTTATTTATTTATTTTACTTGTACATATCTATTCTATTTATTTTATTTTGTTAGTATGTTTGGTTTTGTTCTCTGTTTCCCCCATTTAGACTGTGAGCCCACTGTTGGGTAGGGACTGTCCCTATATGTCGCCAACTTGTACTTCCCAAGCGCAGTACAGTGCTCTGCACACAGTAAGTGCTCAATAAATACGATTGATTGATTGATTGATTCAAGGAGCTTACAACTTAGTGGGGAAGAAAGACATAAAAGTAAATTACAAGTAGGGGAAGCAACTGAGCATAAGGATATGTAGATAAGTGCTGCGGAGGTGGAGGTAGGGTGAATTTCAGAGTATTTAAAAGGTACAGACAAGCACAGAGGTGGCGCAGAAGGAAGGGAGGGAGGATAACGTGGTGAAATGAGATAATGATAATAACAATAATAATAGTATGAAAAAGAACATTTTCATTGTTACAAGAGCAAATTCTCAGAGAAAAATATGTTGGGGCCTTCCCAAGGCATTTATTCTCAAAATTGACTATTTTGAAGGATTTAGAAAGAAAGAAAAAGAACAAAAGAACGAAAGGATCATCATAAACTTCTATTTCTGTTTAAATATTTTTGTTTAAATATTTTTGTTCTTGTTCAAACAAAAATATCCTACTGGCATCATCACTAACAACATCATATCTCTCCCACAGTGCCCCTGGAGGAAAAAAATACCTTTCTATTTATCATGTATTTTCAGACTATCAGTTTTACATTTCTACTTTTGGTTTCTTTTGGTAATTTCTATTTTCTTTTATTTAGTAGTGAAATTAACTTTGGAAATTCATCACAAGGTATTTGTTGTTTGTTTTTTCTAGTGACTTACACCAGTTACCTGCATTGTGCACTACTGATTTTCACTTCTATAATAATAATAATAATAGTATTTGTTTAGCGCTTACCAAGTGCAAAGCACTATTCTAAGCGCTGGGGGGATACAAAGTGATCAGATTGTGGAGCTCACAATCTTAATCCCCATTTTACAGATGAGGTAACTAAGGCACAGAGAAGTTAAAAGTGACTTGCCCAAAGTCACACAGCCGATCAGTGGCAGAGCCTGGATTAGAACCCATGACCTTTGACTTCCAAGCCCGTGCTCTTTCCTGCTGCTTCTATGGCCTTTCATGTTTGCCTTTAAAATTAATTCTTAAATTTAGGTTAATACAAAGTGGCTTATCAAAAGCCAAATGAATTGTCACATTAGGGCTTAAGGTTTCTTGCTTTTCCTATAATCATTATTAATAATGATAGTAATTATTATAAATAATAATAATCAGCAAGGCCTAGTGGACTGCCATGGAAAGAGAACAGGCCTGGGAGTCAAAGGACCTGGTTTCCCCCGCTCTGCCAGTTACCTGTCATATGACTTTGGGCAATTCACTTAACTGGTCTATGCTTCAGTTTCCTCATCGTAAAATGGGGATTCAATACTTCTTCTCCCTCATACTTCGCCTGCGAGCCTCATGTGAGTCAGGGACTGTGTCCTGCCTGATTAATTCATATTTACCCCAGTGCTTAGTACAGTCCCCAGCACATAATAAGCGCTTAACAAAATAATAATAATAATAATAACATTAATTAAGGGAGACTTCCTGGAGGAGATGTGATTTCAGGAAGGCTTTGAAGACAGGGCGAATTGTAGTATGTTAGATGTGTAAAAGGAGGGAGTTCCAGGCATGATGGATAACTTGAACAAGAGCTCGACTGTGAGACAAGAGTGAGACATATTGAAAAAGTTGGTGTTAGGGGAGTAAAGTGTGTGGGCTAGATTGTAAATTGAAGAGAAGGGAAAGTTCTCTTCACTGCCTTCGGGTCCCTACCTAGTGGATCTGCCAAGGCCCAAAATAACATCTGGCTCACACACACTGCCTTCTCACTCTTGCTTTGGCCATCGACACTGGAAACTCCATGAGCTGAGTAGATTAGCTGAGCAAGTCCCAGACAGGAAACCCTCTCATCCTGATTTTGTCCCTGCTTCCTGTGTGACCTTGGGCAGGTCAATTGACCTGTCTGTTGTCCGGCTTCCCCTTTTAGAGGAGTAATTACTAAAACCTATTGTTCAAGACTTTGCAGATAGAAAATGCCACATAAATGCTAAGCAACAGTGATGGGGTAGGTTGCAATCAGGATTTTCAGTTGAAAAGCCGCATGGCTAGTACTCAGAAATACCTCACATGCCTTTACCTGTGCCCAGGCACTAAGTAATAATAATAATGATGGCACTTGCTAAGCACTTACTATGTGCAAAGCACTGTTCTAAGCGCTGGGGGGATACAAGGTGATCAGGTTGTCCCTCGTGGGGCTCACACTCTTCATCCCCATTTTACAGATGAGGTAACTGAGGCACAGAGAAGTTAAGTGACTTGCCCAAAGTCACACAGCTGACAAGTGACGGAGCTGGGATTTGAACCCATGACCTCCGACTCCCAAGCCCGTAGTGCTCTTTCCACTGAGCCAAGCTGCTTCCCATAGTAGGAGACTGATCAGCTAAAACCTGATTGTTTTGTGCAGAACCGGGTGAATGGCCACCCTAACTAGGATATTGCCTTTAATATTGCTGCTATATCCTGATTGGTTTCATGAAAACAGACCTTTTTAAGCAAAAGGACACTAAAGGAAAGAGAGTTCCGCAAAGGAAATTAAGTCAAATGCATTAATGCACTCCCAAGAACCAAAAAATAGTCTCAAAGACAAAAAAATTTAAATGTGATAAAAAAATAGTTATACTTACATAATCAAATAGGAAAGTAAATATACACAAATGGTGAAAGGTTTTGAAATTAATTTGGGGTGTAAATATGCAAATAAAAGCGTTATCTTTCTCACACTATTCAGCTAAAAGGGACTTTGTGCTTACATAGTAGAGACAGCATTATCTGTAGTAGAGCTATCATTATCTATGCTAAACTAAAATGGGCTATAATCACCCTTTTCGAATCAATCAAAATACTTCAAAGAGAGAGGAAGGGAAATCCTTAAACTGTGGTAAACTTTGTAGCATTATCCCTAAGTGAGATAAGTAATAGGGTCACTAAAAGCCCTTTAAGGAAAGCCTTTTAGTGGAGGACTGCCTTGATTATCTTGTATTGACCCCAGGGCTTAGAAACAGAGCTTGATGCATAGTAACCATTTTTTAAAATTAGTATTATTCCTGTTATTTGTAGTACTAGTAGGAGGAGAAGAAGGAGGAAGAGTAATCACAATTACTGATTGCTGTATTTCTCCACAGTGGTTCAGAGATATCCAGAGTTCGCCCGAATCAATCAGTCTTGCTTATTGCATGCTTACTGTGTGCAGCGCACTGTGTTCAGCGCTTGAGAGAAGCAGCTTGGCCTAATGGACAGAGCTTGGGCCTGGGAGTAGGAAGGACTTGGGGTGCTCATCCTGAGTCCATCACTTGTCTGCTGTGTGACCTTGGGCAAATCACTTCACTTCTCCGTGCCTCAGTTACCTCCTCTGTAAAATGGGAATTAAGACTGTGAGCCCCACTTGGGGCAGGGACTGGATGCAACCTGATTAGCTTATTACAGTGCCTGGCACGTAGTAAGCACTTAACAAATACCATTATATTTTTTTAATGTGAGTGTGACAACAAAGCCACCGGCTGAGCAGCTAACCATCACTAAATGGATCAAGGAGCTATTATCCAGTTTTGGAACACAAAGGCCCCCAAACTGGATAAACCTTCTCTCTCCTGCTACTCACCTTATGGCTATTTCACTGCTCATTAGCACTTCCATCAGAGGCAGCACAAAGGCTGGAAAGGAAGATGAAATGGAAATCAATCAACTGTGCTGTTTACTAGGCTCCCTGGGAAAAGGCTTGGCCCAGAGAATTCAGGAATATGGACCATCTTCTAAAGCAGCAAGAAACAATTCATTCAGTAAATCGTATTTACTGAGTGCTTACTGTGTGCAGAGCACTGTATTAAGTGCTTGGAAAGCACCATTCACAATAGAGATAATCCCTGCCCACCCCAGGTTTATAGTCTAGAAGACAGACATCAAAACAAGTAAACAGGCATCACTATAAATAAACAGAATTATAGATATATGCACAAGTGCTGTGGGATGGGGATGGGGAAAGAGCCAAAGGGGGCGAGTTCAGGTGATGCGGAAGGGAGGAGGAGCTGAGGAAAAGTGGGGATTAGTCTAGGAAGGCCTCTTGGAGGAGGTGAGCTTCCAGTAGGGCTTTGAAGGGGGGGAAGAGTGATTGTTTGGCAGATTTGAGGAGGAAGGGTGTTCCAGGACAGAGTTAGGTTTTGGGCCCAGGATCAACAGCAGGACAGGTGAGAACGAGGCACAGTGGGAAGGTTAGCACTAGAGGAGCAGAGTGTGTGGGCTGGGATGTAGAAGGAGAGAAGAGAGGTGAGGTAAGAAGGGGCAAGATGAGGAAAGCTTTGAAGACAATAGTGTTTCCTGACCTCTCTGGCCTGGTGCAGGCTTCATTCCTGCTCAGTGAGGTATCTCATTTAGCACTTTGTACAGTGCTCTGCATGCAGTAAGAGTGCTCAATAAATCCTAGTGGTGATGATACAGATAGCAAGGGACAGCAAACTGTGAGTGGCCAGTCACATCTGGTTCTTCTTGGAATACTGCTCTTGAGCTTAGACTCCCACCCCAGGTCCCCACTGATTCTTTCAGGACTATGGGAGGAATGCCATTTGCTTCCCACCACCCCGCCCCGGAGCATTCTGAGTGGGAAGTAGCTGGCCCGTGCCACCCCCTTGATCCAGAAAGGGCCAGAAGTAGAGCCAGATAGCGACTCCACTCTGGCTCTCTGCTGGGTCAGCTAGGCAAGCAGGAGCTCATCTCAACCCCACCGGTACCAGTGGGAGCATCATCATCATCATATTAATAATAATTATTAAAATATTGTTAAGCACTTACTATATGTCAAACACTGTTCTAAGCACTTGGGTGGATACAAGCAAATAGGGTTGGAACACCATCCCTGTCCCACATGGGGCTCACAGTCTCAATCCCCATTTCACAGATGAGGTAACAGACGCAGAGAAGTGAAGTGACTTGCCCAAGGGCACACAGCAGACAAGTGGTAAAGCCAGGATTAGAACCCATGACCTTCTGACTCCCAAGCCCATGCTGTAGCCACTACGCCATGCTGCTTCCACCCCTTTACTGGATGGCAAGCTTAGAACTTCCTCCATCCTACTGTCCCTGCATAGCTCCCACTGCAGACTGCAAACTCCTTGTGGGCAGGGATCATGTCTACCAACTCTATTCTATTGTACTTACTAAATGCTTAGTATAGTGTGCTGCACCCAGTAAGCACTCAGTGTGTACCACTGATTGATTAATCAGCAGGTAGCCATGATTCCAAGGTGGTTTAGCCAAGCTGGGAAGTCCAGTGCGATTCAAAAGTGGCTAATAAATCTTTGAACCATTTAGTGATAGCTAGCTGCTTAGCCGGTGGCTTTGTTATTACATATATTATATATTATTTAATATATTACATTATATTAAAATGTAATGGTATTTGTTAAGTGATTACTATGCGCCAGGCACTGTAATAAGAGCTGGGGTACATACAAGCTAATCAGGTTGGACACAGCCCGTATCACAAATGGGGCTCATAGTCTTAATCCCTGTTTTACAGATGAGGTCGCTGAGGCACAGAGAGGTGAAGTGACCTGCCCAAGATCACACAGTAGACAAGTGATGGACTTGACCCAGATGGGCACCAGGCAGGCCCATGAGATGAGATGAGGAGGCAGGCCAAGATGAGAGCCTGGGCTGTGCTCCCATGTGTTCTGTGTGCTCAGCAGGGAAGCCTTAGGGCAGAGGGGGAGTGTAGTCCCTGTTGTAATAATAATAATGGCATTTATTAAGCACTTACTATGTGCACAGCACTGTTATAAGCCCTGGGAAGGTTACAAGGTGATCAGGTTGTCCCACAGGGGCTCAAAGTCTTCATCCCCATTATACAGATGAGGTAACTCAGGCCCAGAAAAGTTAAGTGACTTGCCCAAAGCCACACAGCTGACAATTGGCAGAGCTGGGATTTGAACCCATGACCTCTGACTCCAAAGCCCGTGCTCTTTCCACTGAGCCATGCTGCTTCTCTGTACTAGCCACCTCCTGCCTTCTTATACTAATAATGATTATGAGATTTGTTAAGCGCTTACTGTATGAAGCTCTGGGGTGGATACAAGCAAATCTGGTTAGGTAGAGTCCTTGTCCCACATGGGGCTCACAGTCTTAATCCTCCATTTTACAGATGAGGGAACTGAGGCACAGAGAACTGACTTGCCCAGGGTCACACAGAAGACAAGAGGCAGAGCCGGGAGTAGAACCCAGGTCCTTCTGATTCCCAGGCCCGTGCTCTATCCATTAGGCTATGCTGCTTCTCTTATCAGAGTCTTCATGAGCACTGGGGAAGAGGGTGATCCCCCTTTTCCCCCTCACCCCTTAGTGTACCAGGTCTGGAGTTCCAGTTTAGGACTGGCAGAAATGCAGGGGATGGGGTGAGGGTGGTGGTGGTGAAAGTAAGACAGCACATGGTGTCATCCACCCTCATACTTTCCCAAATGGAAACAACTAGGAATATATTTTCCCTCTCTCTCTTGCTTCCTTTCCTTCTGTCATTCAATTGTATTTACTGCACACTTACTGTGTGCAAATAATAATAATAATAATAATTATGGTATTTGTTAAGCACTTACTATGTGCAAAGCACTGTTCTAAGCGCTAGGAAGGTTACAAGGTGATCAGGTTGTCCCACGGGGGGCTCACAGTTTTAATTCCCATTTTTACAGATGAGGGAACTGAGGCACAGAGAAGTTAAGTGACTTGCCCAAAGTCACACAGCTGACAGTTGGCAGAGTCGGGATTTGAACCCATGACCTCTGACTCCAAAGCCCGGGCTTTTTCCACTGAGCCATGCTGCAAAGCACTTTACTATTCACTTGGGTGAGTATAATGTAACAATAAACAACAATAATAACAATAAACATTAAACACATTTCCTACCCACTACAAGCTTGCTGTCTTTCTCTCTTCCTCTCTAGTGCTCTCTTCTCTTCTCCTCCAAGACCCTACTTCTCCACCCATGCACTTAGTCATACCCCTTAAACACTTGTATACCTACTCCACTTCCTCCACCATGCTCATCCTTATACTCTGTTGCTTTCCTTATTTATAATCTACTTTATTGTCCATCTCCCTCGTTGGACTGTAATCTCCATGAGGATAGGGATCATGTCTACCAATTGTATTGAAGTCTCTCAAAGGCTTAGTGTATAGTGCTCTGCACAATGTAAGCACTCAGTAAATATCATTAATTGATCAGTTCCTTCCCCTCTCCCCCTTTTCTTCCCTCCTCTTCTTCCCCATCCTCTCTTCCTTCCTCCCCCATCTTTGTTTCTCACTCCCCCTCTTCCTTCTCTTTCCCCTCCTCTTTAAGTTCCCTTAGGAATGGCAAAGTGCAATATTTACTTTACATTATTATTATTTAATGTTATTTGTTAAGCCCTTACTATGTACCAGGTACTGTACTAAGCGCTAGGGTAAATGCAAGCTAATCAGGTTGGACACAGTCCATGTCCCATTTTACAGATGTGGTAACTGAGACCCAGAAAAGTTAAGCAACTTGCCCAAGTTTACACAGCAGACAAATAGTGGAACCTGGATTAGAACTCAGGTCTTCTGAACCCCAGACCATGCTCTTTCCACTAGGCCATGCTGCTTCACATAAGAAAGCTCCCTCAATCAATCAATCTATGGTATTTGGTGAGCAAACACTTACTCTGTGCCAAGCACTGTACTAAGTATCTTGGAGAGTATGATAGAGTTTGTGGACATGATTCCTGCCCTCACAGTGAAGAAATCAATCTATCAATTGTAATTATTGAGTGTCTTTGTTAATGTATGTTTGAAATGCTGTACTGGCTCTTTTCATACCAACTCCTCAAATTGTTCCTTTCATTGTGCTCTTCTGCACAGAAAGGGTGCCCAGGCTTGGTCTAGGTGTATGTGTGTTTCACAGAGAAGACCTGAGAGGGCTGCTGACCTACCCTATGGCAGAACCAAAACTGTGATTGGCTTTCTAACCTCAGCAAACTTCCAGGGATTTTTCGATTTGAGCTGGGGAATTCTAGAATTTGTGGGCATCATCCTGGCCTCAGACCAGCATTGGCATACTTCTCTCCTCTAATGCCAACCTACTCACTGTACCTCGATCTCATCTATCCCTCTGCCAAACTCTCGCCCACGTCCTGCCTCTGGCCTGGAACATCCTCCCTCTTCATACCTGACAGACAATTATTCTCTCCACTTTCAAATCCATATTGAAGGCACATCTCCTCCAAGAGGCCTTTCCTGAGTAAGCCCCCATTTCCTCTTGTCCCACTCCCTTCTACATCACTCTGATTTGCTCCCTTCATTCACCCCTCCCTCAGACCCACAAGACTTATGTGCAGATCTATAAAGTATTTATATTAATATCTGTCTCCCCATCTAGACTGTAAACTCATTTGTCTTATGCTGTCAAGTCATTTCTGACCCATAGCAACTCCATGGACACATCTCTCCCAGAATACCCCATCTCTATCTGCAATCGTTCTGGTGGTGTATTTTTCTTGGTAAAAATACAGAAGTGGTTTACCACTGCCTCCTTCTGAGCAGTCAACTAGAGTCTTCGCCCTCCACTTTCTCCCATGCCCTGCTGCCCAGCACAGGTGAGTTTTGACTTATAGTAGGTTGCCTGCTACTCACTAGCCACTGGCCAAGCTTGGAATGGAATGGGTGTACCTCTGCTTGTCTTTCCCTCCCATAGCCCAGACTGGTAGAGTACTGGTGGGATCCTGAGAGGGGTTAAGCTCATTATGGGCAGAGAATGTATCTACCAACTCTATTATATTGTACTCTCCCAAGCATTTAGTATAGTGTTCTGCATGCAGTAAGCCCAATTGATTGATTGATAGTCCCAGCATCCAGAGGCATAGGCCTAGTAACTGAGGCATCTGTCCAGAATCTAAGGGCATACCTGTAGCACCACTAGGGCCAACATCAACTGCAGACCTAAGAGTAAGTCCCTAAGCCATGGGGAACCACATCTCTGGCTCCTTCCCATTTTCAAGTCTCTCCCCCTACTTCCATCGCTCCATCAGTAGTATTTCTTAATCACCTACTGTGTGCAGAGCACTGTACTAACCACTTAGTAGAGAAGCACAGTGGCATATTGGATAGAGCACTGGCATGGGAGTCAGAAGGTCATGCGTTCTAATTCCAACTACACCACTTGTCTGCTGCATGACCTTGGGCAAGGCACTTCACTTTTCTGTGTCTCAGTTACCTCAGCTGTAAAATGGGGATAGAGACAGTGAATCCTTTATGGGACAAGGACTGTTTCCAACTAGATGTGCTTTTATTTACCCCAGTTCTTAGTACAGTGCCTGGCATGTAGTAAGCAGCTATTATTATTATTATTATTATTATTATTATCATTACAAAACAACAGAGTTGGAGAAAACACTCCCTGTCCACAACGAGAAGCATCAGGGTCTAGTGGAAAGAGCATGGGCCTGAGAGTCAAAGCCCCTGGGTTGTAATCCTGGCTCTGACACTTGTCTGTTGTGTGACTTTGTGGGCAAATCACTTAACTTCTCTGAACCTCAGTTATCTCATCTGTAAAATGGGGATTAAAACTGTGAGCCTAATGTGGGATACATTAATATAAAAAAATAACAACAAGGTTACAGTAGAGGGAATGACAATTCAATTAGGGTCTCTGCCCCTCTTCCGGGTCAAATTATTTGCTGATTACCTGGGTCCTTTCCAATTTGGTTCTAGACAAATGAGGCTGGACCAGTACCAGATGTGCTTTTGTGGACCTAGGTTAAGATAAAATTCTCTGGGGCTTTTCCTCTCTAAAGGAACTCTTGGCATACAGGGTAGGCCCCAGATTCATTCATTGATTCATATTTCCTGAGCCCTTACCTTGGGGAAAGCATCAATTCCACCCCAGATGGTCACCCCAGGCTTTAGTTGAATCTAGTTGCACTTCAGCATAGAGGAAGTCACTTCTTTTTCAATTAGATCTTGGCTCTAGCCAATTGGTCTGGAGGTAGCCCTGCCCCTGCCTTCCTAGCCCAGGTTTTCCAGGATCTCCCAGACTTGGCCCCCTGACTTGTCATTTCCCCCTCACGCTGCCTTCTTTTCTGGATCATCAATTTTTTGAAGGTTTTTGGAGGGTGGTTCCAATGGGGTGGCTCTTGCTATTGCTGCTGCCCAAATGCAGCATGGTGTACTGAATAGAGCAGAGGCCTAGGAGTCAAAGGTCATGGGTTCTAATCCAGGCTCTGCCACTTGTCTGCTGGGTGACTTTGGGCAAGTCACTTCACTTCTCTCGGCCTCAGTTACCTCATCTGTAAACTGGGGATTGAGACTGAAAGCCCCATGTGGGACAGGGACTGTGTCCAACCCAATTTGCTTGTACCCACCCCGGCACTTAATACAGTGCCTGGCACATAGTAAGCACTTAACAAATACCATAGTCATTATTAGTTATTAAATGTCTTCCACCCCTGGCAATTCTCTCCCCCCCGCCCCCGGCCCCTGCAGTCAGTCAATCAGATTTATTGAGCGCTTACTGTGTACAGAGCACTATACTAAGCATTTGAGAGAGTACAATACAACAATATAGTTGATGCATTCCCTGCCCACAGTGAGTTTACAGTCTGGAGGGAGAGACATACATTAATGTATGTACAGATATATGTACATAAATGCCGTGGGACTTGGAGGAGAGATGAATAAAGGGAGCAAGTCAGAGTGACACAGAAGGGAGTGGAAGGAAAAGAGGGTTTAGTCAGGAAAGGCCTCGGAGGAGATGTGCCTTCCATAAGACTTTGAAATGGGGGAGAGTAAATTGTTGTATATGAAAGGGAGCATTAGCTAGTGGATAGAGCATGGGGCTGGGAGTCAAAGGCCCTGGGTTCTAATCCTGGATCGGCCATGTGTCCTCTGTGTGGCCAAGAGCAAAGCCACTTAACTTTCCTGTGACACAGTCACCTCATCTGTAAAATGGGGATTAAATCCTACTCCCCCTTATTTAGACTGTGAGGCTCATGTGGGACAGGGATTGTGTCCAAACTGATTAACTTGTATCTTCCCCAGCATTTAGAATATGCTTCGCATATAGTAAGTGCTCAACAAGTACTATTATTATTATTATTATTATTATCATTATTATTATGATCCAGGCCAGAGGCAGAGTGGGTGAGAGGTCAGCAGAGAGATAGGTGAAATCGAGGTATAGTGAGAAGATTGGCATTAGAATAGTGAAGTATGTGGGCTGGGGTGTAGTAAGAGAGTAGGGAGGTGAAATAGGAGTGGGCTAGATGATTAAGTGCAAAATCAGGGGGTGAGGCTAGGCCAGGCAGAGAGAGAGAGAGAGAGAGAGAGCAGATGGAGAAGGCTTTTGAGAGGAGGAGGAGGAGGAGGAGGAGGGGGTCTCAGCTCATCCACTTCCTCCTCCACCATTCCCTGCTCTCCTCATCCCACTCCTCCCCAACATATCCCTGAGTTTTTGTCCATGGTGGGTGTGGGGTGAGATCTTGGTGCCTGGGAGGGGTAAAAGGGCCAGGTTTACCTTGTTCAACCTGAAAGGGATTGCTGACATCACTTGGAAGTCTCCAAAGGCAGTGAAAGTCGATCCGTTGATAGACACTCATCAAATTTCAGTTTGGTTTTCTGATGATTCCTTGAATGTGGCATTTGGAAGTCATTAAAGGAAGGGAAAAATGGGTTGAATGTGTATTTCAGTGCTGCCTACATGTTTCTTTAACCTAATGTCTGGGTCCCAGTCAGAAGTTAAACTCTCCTCATTCTGCATTTACCATAGTGATGAACTTCATCCTGAGCAGCTTCCAGCATTAAATCAGAGTTATTGGGGGGAAAAACAGCTTTGCACTCGTTCATTAGACAGACAGAGGCAAAAGTGGCTCCTCAGGTTTAAACAAAAAGGATTTCTACTGGCAGAAGAAAGATTTGGTTTCTGAATACCTCGTTTAGGAAGTTCAATTGCACATGGCAATGTGGGTGGGAAATGCATGGATAAATTAAATCTACAGATAATTCCAAAACTTCCATTTAACTAATAATGTCTTCCTCTTTCTCCACCAAATTGGGTGCCAGAGCCAAAAAGCTGCAAAATAAACTGAATAGAATATCCTTTCCTTTCATCTCCACACAGTGGTCCTACCGGATTACTAGTCCTCAAATAGCTGAAAGTGTAAATCAAATCAAGCAATCAATCAATAGTATTTACCGAGCACTTGCCCTGTGCAGAGCACTGAATTAAGCACTTGGGAGAGTATAGTACAACAGAGTTGGTAGATATGTTCCTTTCCCACAATGAGCTCACAGTCTAGAGGGGGAAATAGACATTAATATAATTAAATGATTTATAATATATAATTAGGAAGAAGGAAAGAAGAAAGAAAGAAAGGAGGAAGGGGGGAAGGAAGAGAAGAAGGAAATAAAGAAAGAAAGAAGGAAATAAAGAAAGAAGGAAAGAAAGAAAGAAGGAAAGAAAAAGAAGGAAAGAAAGAAAGAAGGAAAGAAAGAAAAAGAAAGAAGGAAATAAAGAAAGAAGGAAAGAAAAAAGAAAGAGAAGGAAGGAAAGAATGAAAGAAAGAAAAAAGAAATTAGAAAGAAAGGAGGAAGGGAGGGAGGAAAGGAAGGAAGAAAGAAGGAAAGAAAGAAATAATTTCTAGGCAACCATCCTTCAGAAAATCAGCCAATCAAGCAAGCAATACTATGCACTTGGGAGAGTACAACTGAGTTAGAAGATACAATCCCTGACCTCAAGGAGTTTACCAATCAGCAATGGGACAGACACAAAATAATTGACCCACAGATGGGAAGAGAAAGCAGAAAGAAGGATAACTGGATGAATAACTATTTAGAGAGCAGGCAAGGCAAAAAGAAATGCTATGGAGGATTGAGTGCATAAATGGGGATGGAGGTGAAGCAATAGTGCTAAAGTGATAATTGGAAGGATTTGACTTGGGGCAAAAAAACTTATTAGTAAAGGCCTCCTGGAGGATATGTGATTTCAGAAAAGTTCTGGAGATGAGGAGGGCTGGGATATGGCAGGTTTTAATGTGGAGACAGTTCCAGGCAGGGGAGGGGTGTGAACAGGAGGATAGAGAAGGGAGAGAGGAAAAGAACTGCAAGCTGGGGGCTAGTGGAAGGAGAGAGTGGGCGAGAGGAAGAGCACCAATAGTGGGCCTTAAAACGACTGGTCAGGAGTTTCTGCTTGATGAGGAGAGAAATGGGAAGCTAAGAAGGTTTTTGTGGGGCTGGAAGACTTGTGCAGAATGCATTTTAGAAAGATGAACCCGGCAACAAAGTGAAGTACGGACTGGAGAGGGGTGAGAACGGAGGCAGGGAGACCAGTGTGGAGATTGCTACAGTAGTCTAGCCAGGACATACCAACTGTCTGGACCAGAATGGTGGCTGCTGGGAGGAGAAGAAGGGGTGAAAATGTTGTGAGGAAAACCCAACATAATTTAGTCATAGATTGGGTGAGAAAATTGAAAAAGAGGGAGGAGTCAAACAAAATACAAAGATTGGGGGCTTCAGAGACAGGAAAGATGGTAGTATTGTCAGCTGTGACTGGAGAGTTAAGTGAAGAAGAGGATGTGGGAAGACAGGATTGAGGGGTATTAAGGTACCATGGGACAGGCATCCATAAGATGGCCTAGAGGCAAGAGGACATGTAAGAGTGCAGAAAAGGTGAGAGGTCAGGGCTGTAAACTGTTAGTTTCTTGAAGGCAGGGATCCGCCAAGCTAGCTCTCTTCCTCCCTTCAAGGCCCTGCTGAGAGCTCACCTCCTCCAGGAGGCCTTCCCAGACTGAGCCCCTTCTTTCCTCTCCCCCTCGTCCCCCTCTCCATCCCCCCGTCTTACCTCCTTCCCTTCCCCACAGCACCTGTATATATGTATATATGGTTGTACATATTTATTACTCTATTTATTTATTTATTTATTTTACTTGTACATTTCTATCCTACTTACTTTATTTTGTTGGTATGTTTGGTTCTGTTCTCTGTCTCCCCGTTTTAGACTGTGAGCCCACTGTTGGGTAGGGACTGTCTCTATGTGATGCCAATTTGTACTTCCCAAGCGCTTAGTACAGTGCTCTGCACATAGTAAGCGCTCAATAAATACGATTGATTGATTGATTGATTGATTGATCATCACTACTAACTCTACTGCATTGTACTTTCCCATGAATTTATTATCGTGCTCTGTATACAATAAGCACTCAATAAATAGCATTGATTGATCGGCTGTAGACTGTCAGCTTGTTGTCAGCAGGGAATGTGTGTCTCAGGGAATATTGTACTCTCCCAAGTGCTTAGTGCCTTGCTTTGCCCACAGTAACTGCTCAATAAATATGATTGAAAAATAAGATTGATTGGTTGATTAATGTGGGAGTCATCCTCAATTCAGCCAGTACTTAAGGCTTCAATTACCATGTGCTTTTCAGACAAATACACTCTTCCAGGCAAAGAATTTTCCTGATTTGAAAGTATTAGGAAGATTGATATTATTTTCATGTCCTGCCAGTGAGAGGCAGTATGAATCTAAGACTGAGATTTAGAGCTGAGAAGATTTGAATTCTACCAAAGTGCATTCCCAGGCTCACTGATGCTCTACGTCTGAGTTTCCTGTTCTGTTGAATGGTTCTGGGAGGAAATCCTGATAAAAACATAATAAAGGACAGCCATAGCTCCCAGCACTGCCAAGGGAATGGCAAGAGAGTACAGTGTTTTGCACACAGTAAACGCTCAGTAAATACAATTGAAAGAATGAATGAAGAGGAGCAAATCTCAGCGCCTTAAAGGGACAGGACCAGTGCTCTCAGTCCTACTACCACAGAGAAAGGGGTGATGCCTATCAATCAATCCATCAATCAGTAGAATTTATTGAACTCTTACCGTCTACCGAACACTGTACTAAGTGCTTGGGAATGTACAATAGAGTAAGTAGACATGATCCCACCTTCAAGGAGCTTTGTAATTAATTACCTGGGGAGGCAGACACGGAAATGAGTGACAGGTAGGGAGAAGCAATGGAGTAGAAAGTGATGTATCTAAGTGCTGTGGGGGTGAGAACCTAAGTGCTTAGGGGTATTGACTCCACTGCATGGGGGATGTGTTAGGAAGGGCCATTGAGCGTGGATATGAGAGATTAGTCCGGGAAGGTGTCCTGAAGGAGATTTGATTTCATTTGCTCCTTCAGCTTCAACTCCCATTTCTAGTCTGTCAGTTGTATTCATTGAGCCCTTACTTTTTGCAGAGCACTCTACTAAGTGTTTGGGAGAGTACGCTATAACAATATAAACAGACGTATTCCCTGCCCACAACATTATTCCCAAATCTACCTCTCCAGCCCTGACCTCTCTCCTTCTCTGCAGTCTTGCATTTCCTCCTGCCTTAAGGACACTTCTACTTGGATGTTCTGCTGACCCCTCAAACTGAACAGGTCCACAACTACACGCCTTATCTTTCCACCCAAACTCTACCTCCCCCGTCTTTCCCATTACTGCAGACAGCACCAAAATCCTCCCTTTCTTACAAGCCCATAACCTTGGCATTGTGTTCAACTCATCTCTCTCATAATAATAATAATAACAACAACAATAAATAATAATAATAATAATAATAATAATAATAATAATAATAATAATAATAATGGCATTTGTTAAGCACTTACTATGGGCCAAGCATTCAATCTCTCACCAAATCCTGACAGTTCTTGTTTTTATGCTGTTTGTTATGCACTTACTATGTGTCAAGCACTGTCTTAAGCATGGGAATGCATCAATCTACTCACTGTGCCTCCTTCTCACCTGTCCCGCCGCCGCCGCCATCAACCCCTGGCCCATATCCTACCTTTGGCCTGGAATGCCCTCCCTCCTCACATCTGCCAAACTAGCTCTCTTCCTCTTTTCAAAGCCTTACTGAAGTCTCACCTCCTCCAAGAGGTCTTCCCAGACTAAGCCTCCCTTTACCTCTGCTCCCCCTCCCCTCCCCAGTGCCCCCTTTGCTCAACCCATTCCCCCCATAACACTTGGGTATACTTGTACACATTTATAATTCTATTTATTTATATTAATAATGTGTACATAGCTATAATTCTATGCATTTATATTGATGCTATTGATGCCTGTTTGCTTTTTTTGATGCCTGTCTCCCCCTTCTAGATTGTGAACCCTTTGTGGGCAGGGATTGTCTCTCTTTGTTGCTGAACTGTACTTTCCAAGCACTTAGTACGGTGCTCTGAGCACAGTAAGCATTCACTAAATACGACCGAATGACTGATTAGGTTAATCAAGCCAGACAAAGTCCCTGACCCACAGACAGCTTACAGTCTAAGTCCCAACTCATGGGTTCAAATCCCGGCTCCGCCACTTGTCAGTTGTGTGACTTTGGGCAAGTCACTTCACTTCTCTGGGCCTCAGTTACCTCATCTGTAAAATGGGAATTAAGACTGTGAGCCCCACATGGGACAATCTGATCACCTCGTATTTCCCCACCACCACTTAGAATAGTGCTTTGCACAGAGTAAGCACTTAACAAATACCATCGTCATCAAAGTAGGAGGGAGAACAGGCATTAAATTCCCATTTATAGTCGAGAAAACTGAGGGACAGAGAAGTTAAATGTCTTGCCTAAGGTCACACAACAGGCAAGGTCACAGAGCACTTAGAACAGAGTTTGATACATAGTAAGCGCTTAACAAGTACCACTAAAAAAAAAGTCCTCTGACTCCCAGGGTGCATACTCGTACTCTTTTCACTAGACCATGCTGCTTCCCTCAATACTGCTAAAATCCATGCTTTTTCTCTCCATCCAAACTGCTACCATGCTGACCCAAGCCTAGCTCATCTGGATTACATTTGCCTCCTTGCTGACTCCCTGCCTCCTGTCTCTCCCTACTTGCGTCCATACTTCACTTTGCTGCATGGATCATTTTTCTACAAAAATGTTCAGTCCATGTCTTCCCACTCCTCAAGAACCTCCAGTAGTTTCCCACCTACCACTGCATCAGACAGAAACCTCTTACCATCAGTGTGCTCTAGTGGACTGAGCACAAGCCTGGGAGTCAGAAGCACCTGGGTTCCAATCCTGGCTCCCCGACTTGTCTGCTTTGTGACATAGGGCAAGTCACTTCACTTCTGTGCCTCAGTTACCTCATCTCTAAGCGGGAATGAAAACTGTCAGCCCCATCTGGGGCAGGGACTGTGTCCAACCTGATTATCTTCTATCTACCTTAGTGTTTGGTTCCTTGCCTGGCACTTAGTAAATACTTAACAAATATCATAAAAAAACAACTCAGTCAGTTCACCCCCTCCTATCTCACCTTATCTTTCTCCCTCCAAGGTAGCCTCAGGTGGGACAGGGACTGTATCTGGCCTGATTATCTTGCATCTACCCCAGCACTTAGAAGAGAGTTTGCCACATAGTGAGCACTTAACTAGTACCATTAAAAAAAGAGTCAGTTGTCTCCTGGTGTCCATGCTCTTTTCATTAGGCTACACTGCTTCTCTCCTTTTAGCCCTCCTATTCCCTTTGGTAAAGCTTTTCCTCTTTTTCTTCGAAAGTCTCTATTCTAAGGCAGTTATCTATAGCGCATATTTTTATCTCAATTATTTGCTAAACTGACTATTTGTAGAGTGTTAGTTTCCAGCACTTTGATGCATTCCTTGTTGTAGCGCTTAACAGAGAAGCAGCGTGGCTCAGTGGAAAGAGCACAGGCTTTGGAATCAGAGGTCATGTGTTCAAATCCAGGCTCCGCCAACTGTCAGCTGTGTGACTTTGTGCAAGCAACTTCACTTCTCTGTGCCTCAGGTACCTCATCTGTAAAATGGGGATTAGAACTGTGAGCCCCCCGTGGGACAACCTGATCACCTTGTAACCTCCTCAGCGCTTAGAACAGTGCTTTGCACATAGTAAGCGCTTAACAAATACCATCATTATTATTATTATAAACACATTTTGTTGCATGTAAGATTACGGATATCAGGCATTTCCCCTCTAGACTGTAAGCTCCTTGAGGGGAGGGAACATATCTACCAACTCTCTTTTATTGTTGCCTTCCAAGTGCTTAGTACAGTGCTGTACACACAGAAAGCACTCAGTAAATGCCATTGACTAATTGATTGGTTGCCAAAGGCCCATCTTGACTTCTAGGATATACAGGAATATATAAGGAGCTCCTTAGGAGCTCTTTTCTAATGTACACACAGGAGCTTTTCCCCAAAGATTCAACAACACAAGAGATAGTTCATTCTCAGTCTCTTTTGCAGGCTCCTCCTCCCCCTCCCATCCCCTTACGGTGGGGGTTCCCAAAGGTTCAGTTCTTGGTCCCCTTCTGTTCTCGATCTACACTCACTCCCTTGGTGACCTCATTCGCTCCCACGGCTTCAACTACCATCTCTACGCTGATGACACCCAGATCTACATCTCTGTCCCTGCTCTCTCCCCCTCCCTCCAGGTTCGCATCTCCTCCTGCCTTCAGGACACCTGCATCTGGATGTCTGCCCACCACCTAAAACTCAACATGTCCAAGACTGAACTCCTTGTCTTCCCTCCCAAACCTTGCCCTCTCCCTGACTTTCCCATCACTGTTGACGGCACTGCTATCCTTCCTGTCTCACAAGCCCGCAACCTTGGTGTCATCCTCGACTCGGCTCTCTCATTCACCCCTCACATCCAAGCTGTCACCAAAACCTGCCGGTCTCAGCTCTGCAACATTGCCAAGATCCGCCCTCTCCTCTCCATCCAAACCGCTACCCTGCTCATTCAAGCTCTCATCCTATCCCGTCTGGACTACTGCATCAGCCTTCTCTCTGATCTCCCATCCTCGTGTCTCTCCCCACTTCAATCCATACTTCATGCCGCTGCCCGGATTGTCTTTGTCCAGAAACGCTCTGGGCATGTTATTCTCCTCCTCAAAAATCTCCAGTGGCTACCAATCAATCTGCACATCAGGCAGGAACTCCTCACCCTTGGCTTCAAGGCTCTCCATCACCTCGTCCCCTCCTACCTCACCTCCCTTCTCTCCTTCTACAGCCCATACCGCACCATCTGCTCCTCTGCCACTAATCTCCTCACCGTGCCTCGTTCTCGCCTGTCCCGCTGTTAACCCCCGGCCCACGTCATCCCCCTGGCCTGGAATGCCCTCCTTCCCCACACCCACCAAGCTAGCTCTCTTTGTCCCTTCAAGGCCCTAGTGAGAGCTCACCTCCTCCAGGAGGCCTTCCCAGACTGAGCCCCCTCCATCCTCTCCCCCTCGTCCCCCTCTCCATCCCCACCGTCTTATCTCCTTCCCTTCCCTACAGCACCTGTATATATGTATATATGTTTGTACATATTTATTACTCTATTTATTTATTTATTTTACTTGTACATATCTATTCTATTTATTTTATTTTGTTGATATGTTTGGTTTTGTTCTCTGTCTCCCCCTTCTAGACTGTGAGCCCACTGTTGGGTAGGGACTGTCTCTATATGTTGCCAACTTGTACTTCCCAAGCGCTTAGTACAGTGCTCTGCACACAGTAAGTGCTCAATAAACACGATTGATTGATTGATTGATAAATGTGAGCCTGATTTAAGCCCAGTGAAGTTTAGGGAAAAACTAGGTATGTCTATCCAGTATCAAAAGAATGGTACTCTTTGATATCATTCTCCCAGAACCTCCTCAAAGCTTCCATCCCACAGCCCTACTAGCAAGGTGATTTGGAAAGAGAAGAAGGGAGTTATGGGTAAGAGATGGCTAATGCAGTAAGTAAAAATATCCTTCTGCCCACTGTCACAAAAGGAAACAAATGAAAAAGTCAACAGGAAGTATGGCAGGGTATGTCATCCCTGCCTGTATTGAATCCCAACTTCTGTGCCAATTGGTGATTCAGGTTTTCATCATCATTCTTTAGCTACTGTAAATTAGGGTCATTGTTCTGTTAAGTAAATTCTGTTTTACAAAGTTTACCACAGAGTTTCACTGAAAGTCTGCAGGGGAAAAGAAGGGAAAGGGGAAAGCCATCTAAACTCATTGGTTCAATGCTACAGAGAACTGTAGCAAAATGACCATTTTCACCTCAGTGTGCCTGGTGGGTGCTGGGAAAAGCACAGTTCCTGTTCTCGGTGGGTTTCAGTTTGATCAAAGCAACAGTACAGGGAATGGCAGACCAAAAGAATATTCTCAGATGAGGCAAAAAATACAGTAATGACAATGATATCTTTTATTCATAAAATTAATATCAGGGTCTTTGTCTCACACTTTGCTCTAGAAAACATAATGTTGCAAAATAGAAAAAAAGATGATGTGCTGATGTGCTGATTGGTCTTTTCAGGGGACTAGGCAAAAACAATGAAAAAGAAAGTGCAGAAAAATAGGGCACTTGGTTATTTTATGTAATAAATATGGTATGTATTTTAGGTTCTCTGGCTGATTTCCTTTAGGCTCCACTGCCTAATTATTTTTTGTCCCTAAGCCTGAGGGCGTGTGTTCATTTTCATGGCTGGATAGGAAAGGAGCCCAAGGCCTGGTTCACTGACTTTGGAGAAGCAGCACAGCCTAGTGGATAGAGTACGAGCCTGGGAGTCAGAAGGTCATGGGTTCTAATCCCAGCGCCACCACTCGCCTGCTGTGTGACCTTGGGGAAGTCACTTTACTTCTCTGAGCTTCAGTTGCCTCATTTGTGAAATGGGGATTGAGACAGAGCCCCGAACTGTGTCCAACCCAATTTACTTGTATCTACCCCGGTGCTTAGTGCAGTGAATGGCAAAGAGTAAGCGCTTAACAAATGCCATTATTATTATTATTATTATTATTATTATTATTATTATTATTATTATTATTATTATTATTATCCACTTGCCATTCTCTCAGAGCAAAGAGTTGGGAGTCTTAGACATGCTGGAATTCTACAGGCCTGACCCCAGTGCTAGTGGTGGTGATAGAGAAGTAGGAGAGACTGAGGAGGAGTTTAAAGACCCAAAGTACCTGTTGCTTCAGTACTTCTGTTATTTTAATGGTCCCCCCCACTTCCAGAGACAACAGCAGAGTCATTGCCAGCCAGTCAGTCCATCGTATTTATTGAGCACTTACTGTGTGCAGAGCACTGTACTAAACACTTGGAAGAGTACAATATAACAGACACATCCCCTGCTCAAAAGCAGCTTACATCTAGAGGGTTACAGGGTTACAATGTCCAACACCTTTTCAGTTTGGCACAGGAGAGGAGTAATTTCAGGAGCTGCTCCAATCTATTGATCAATAGATTAATCAGTAGTATTATCGAGCACTTACTCTGTGCAGAGAACTGTACTAATTTTTTTTAAGAAATTTGTTAAGCACTTTCTATATGCCAGTCACTGTACTAAGAGCTGGGGTAGATACTAGTACTGTCCATGTCCCACACAGGGCTCACAGTCTTAATCCCCATTTTACAGATGATATAACTGAGGCACAGAGAAGTGAAGTGACTTGCCCAACATCACGCAGCAGAAAAGTGGCAGAGCCAGGATTAGAACCCAAGTTCTTTTGACTCCCAGATCTGTACACTTAACACTAGGCCATGTTGCTTCTGTTGTTTGGGAAAATACCATAGAGCATGTAGGCATATGCCTGTTGGGTGACCTTGGGAAAGTCACAACTTCTCTGTGCCTCATTTACCTCATCTGTACAATGGGGATTAAGACTGTGAGTCATGGGGATATGGGATAGGGCCCCAAGTAGGACATTCATTCATTCAGTTGTATTTATTGAGTGCTTACTGTGTGCAGAGCACTGTACTAAGTGCTTGGGAGAGTACAATTAACAGACATATTCCCTGCCCACAACAATGGTATTTGTTAAGTGCCTACCTTGTGCCAAGCACTGAACTAAGCACTAGAGCCCACTGTTGGGTAGGGACCATCTCTATATGTTGCCAACTTGTACTTCCCATGCGCTTAGTACAGTGCTCTGCACACAGTAAGCGCTCAATAAATGTGATTGAATGAAGGGTAGATTCGAGATAATCAGGTTGGACACAGTCCATATCCCACAGTCTTAATTCCCATTTTACAGATGAGGTAACCGAGTCACAAACAAATTATGTG
This sequence comes from Tachyglossus aculeatus, assembly GCF_015852505.1. NCBI lineage: Eukaryota > Metazoa > Chordata > Mammalia > Monotremata > Tachyglossidae > Tachyglossus > Tachyglossus aculeatus. The sequence goes on along the minus strand of NC_052068.1, from coordinate 88,396,704 downwards.
ACTTGCCTAAGGTCACCCAGACAATAATAATAATGGCATTTAAGGGCTTACTATGTGACAAGTGCTGTTCTAAGCCCTGGGGGGGATACAAAGTAATCAGATTGTCCCATGTGGGGTTTACTGTCCATTTTACAGATAAGGTAACAGGCACAGAGAAGTTAAGTGACCTGTCCAGGGTCACACAGCTGACGAGTGGCAGACCAGGATTAGAGCCCACCACCTGTATATATGTATATATGTTTGTGCATATTTATTACTCTATTTATTTATTTTACTTGTACATATTTATTCTATTTATTTTATTTTGTTAATATTTTCTGTGTTGTCTGTCTCCCCCTTCTAGACTGTGAGCCCACTGTTGGGTAGGGACCGTCTCTAGATGTTGCCAACTTGTACTTTCCAAGCGTTTAGTACAGGGCTCTACACACAGTAAGCACTCAATAAATATGATTGAATGAATGAATGAATGAGTTTGACCTGGGCTATAGTGAACACTTAACAAATACCATAAAAAAATTATCTGCCCTCAGAAAGCTTAAAATCTAGTGGGGGAAACAGACATTTAAAATATTTCAGCATCAGGGAGCTGTTTTTTTTTTTATCTTTTTCCCCTCTGCTCCCCTCCCCCTCCCCCCAACTCCCCAACTGATTCTGCCTTATCAGTCTCTAGGAGCTGTTACTGTCAGTGTAGATTTCTGACTCCAGATGGAATTTTTTTTAGGCCCAGGCAGCCACCAAGGCCTGGGCCCAGAGAAGAGTGGTTAGAGCGTGGTTTGAACACTCTGGAACAGTTTGGGGGTCTTACTATCAGGCTCCTAACTCAGTGCAAACTTACCAGGCCCTTGTTCCTGGCAACTGTCATAAGGGGGAAAAGGAGGATGGTGAAGGGATTGATTAAACAGCTTGGCCTGGTCTTTGATAGTCATTAGATTCGCTTTGATGATGCTGAGTCCCCTTTTGATCACTTCTGTTTCCTTCCTTGAAACTGCATCCTTTCCCCATTAAGATACCCCCTCTCCCCTCACACACTTGCTGAACTTTGAGGTCAGATGATGCCTTTCTTCCTTCCTTTTGTTTGCTTGGGTTTTGTTCCCCTATTTGAGTTTTCCTTCAAGCATTTGGGGAAGGGGTGGGGGCGGGGTGGGGAAAGAGGAAGAACAGTAGTCTTTGTTCTTTGAAGTTATGTCAAGGGAAAGGCTCAGTATGCATTTAGTGGTGTAACAATAGTTCCCATTAAGTTCCAGCAGCAGATACCCAGGGATGATCTAATGACAAATTGCTGCTTAAGGCCTCCCAGAAGATGGGAATAGGAGATAATGTGGGCATTTACTTAGTTGGTTTCTCACTATTCTCACCTTGAATTGTGAAGTCAAACTGTAAAATGCCTCGGGGGTGGGGTGCAACCTTTCTGTGCTCTGCGCTGCTAGGAGCCCCAGCTCTCCACAGAGTCATGTAATCACGCTGCCATGCCATAAAACCACATGGCTCTGTCAGTCAGTCAGTCATATTTATTGAGCGCTTTCATTCATTCATTCAATTGTATTTATTGAGCGCTTACTCTGTGCAGAGCACTGTACTAAGCGCTTGGGTAGTACAAGTTGGTAATATATAGAGATGGTCCCTACCCAATAGTGGGTTCACAGTCTAGAAGGGGGAGACAGACAACAAAACAACACATATTAACAAAATAAAGTAAATAGACTAGTAAATATGTACAAGTAAAATAGAGTAATAAATCTGTGCAGACATATATACAGGTGCTGTGGGGAGGGGAAGGAGGTAGGGCAGGGGGGATGGGAAGGGGGAGGAGGGGAAGAGCTTACTATGTGCAGAGCACTGTACTAAGCGTAGTAATAGACAGAGCATGGGCCTGGAAGTCAGAAGGTCATGGGTGCTAATCCAGCCCCATCATTTGCCTGGGGTAGGTACAAAACGGGACTTGGGGTAGGTAGCCTACGCTGGGCTCACAGTCCAAGTAGAAGGGAGAACTGGTATTGAATCCCCATTTTGCAGATGAGGGAACTGAGGCACAGAGAAGGCAAATGACTCACCCAAGATCACACAGCAGGTAAGTGGAAGAGCTGGGATTAGAACCCAGATCCCCTGACTCCCAGCGTGGGCCCTTTGCACTAGGCCACACTGCTTCTCAGTGTTTAGCACATGGTAAGTGCTTGGCACATGGTAAACACTTAACAAAAAACACAATTACTAATACTATTTCACCTGGGCCCAGCAGTGAATATCTACTCTCTAATATGCAGGAGCTTGGAGTACCTTCCTAAGGGGGAAGCTGGAAAGCTGGCCCTTCTCTCAAAACCTACCCCCTCCACCAATACCTCCGACCCCACCTCTCTCACTTCCTAAAACACTTACCCCCACCCTTTTTCCCCCTCCCTGACTGCCATCTTCCATAATTTACTTTCATGTGGCCCCTGTCAAACTGCTTTCAAACACACCCATGTCTCCCCTGTCCTAAAAAACCCACCCTTGACCCTCTCTCCAGTTATCACCCCCTTTCTCTCCTACTTCTCCTTTCCAATCTCCTTGAGCCAACTGTTTTCACCTGCTGTCTTCACTTCCTTTCCTCCAACTCTCTCCTTGACCCCCTGAAATCTGGATTCGCCCTTTCCACTCCATGAAAACTGCCCTCCCTGTCACCAATGACCTCCTTCTTGCCAAATCCATCTATTCCCTCCTAATCCTCCTAGGCCTCTCAGCTTGTTTTAACACTGTGGATATACTATAATGTTGGCTTCATTGATACTATTCTCTCCAGGTTCTCCTCCTATCTCTCTGGTCACTTCTGTCTCTTTCACCAGCTCCTCCTCTGCCTTCCTGCTGACCTCCTTGCCTCCAGTCTCTTCCCCCATCCTGTCCGTACTTGAATCTGCTGCCTGGATCATTTTTCTAAAGGAGGCATTCTGCACGTCTCTCCGCTCCTCAGGCACTTCCAATGATTGCTTATCCATCTCCTCATCGAACAGAAACTCATCATTAAGACACTCAATCAGCTTCTCTCCCCATCCTTCCTTACCTCACTAATCTCCTACTACAAACCAGACTACACATTCTTCTAACACTAAGTACGTTGTTAACTACTTACTGTGTCTTGATCTATTAATATATTTACCTTACAGCATGGATCAGTGGAAAGAGCACAGGTTTGAGAGTCAGAAGTCATAGGTTCTAATCCCAGCTCCGCCACTTGTCAGCTGTGTGACTTTGGGCAAGTCACTTAACTTCTCTGTGCCTCAGTTACCTCATCTGTAAAATGGGTATTAAGACTGTGAGCCACATGTGGGACAACCTGATTACCTTGTATTTCCCCCAGTGCTTAGAACAGTGCTTGGCACATAGTAAGTGCTTAACAAATACCATTATTATTATTATTATTACCTTGATCTTGTCTCTGTCACCGTCAACCCCTTGCTCACATCATCCCTCTGTCTTGGAACTCCTTTCCTATTTATTTCTGATAGACCACCACTCTCCCCATCTTCAGAGGTCTATAAAATCATTTAACCTCTCATTATTTATTTTATTTTGTTAGTATGTTTGGTTTTGTTCTCTGTCTCCCCCTTTTAGACTGTGAGCCCACTGTTGGGTAGGGACTGTCTCTATATGTTGCCAATTTGTACTTCCCAAGCGCTTAGTACAGTGCTCTGCACATAGTAAGCGCTCAATAAATACGATTGATGATGATGATGATGATTAATCAGGTCCCACATGGGGCTTGCAGTCTAAGTAGGAGGGAGAACAGGATGGGAATATGCCAATTAATCAATCAATCTGTTGTATTCATTGAGTGCTTACTAGGTATAGAGCACTGTGCTAAAGACTTGGGAGAGTATCAATCAATCGTATTTTTCGAGTGCTTATCAGAGGAAAAGCACTGTAGTAAGTGCTTGGGAGAGTACATTACAACAGAATTAGTAGACACGTTCCCTGACCATAACAAGATTATAGTCTCGAGGTCTGTATAGAGGGTAGTACAATATGCATCATAGTGGGTGCTCAATACATATCTTAAATGACTGAACACCCAGACCGTGATTCCCACGTAGGACAGGGACTGCTTCTGACTTGATTAACTTGCATCTAATCCAAAGCTTAGAGCAGTGCATGACACAGTGTAGGCATTTAATAAATACCATAAAAATAATTAAAGGATTAAGTGGAGTTGAGAGAATGAGTACATAGGACAGCGACTGTGTCCAATCTGCTTTGCTTTTATCCACCCCAGTGCTTAGTACAGTGCGTGGTACATAGTAAGCACTTAAATACCACAATTATTATTAGCACAGTGCTTGGCACAGGGCTAAACAAGTGCTTAGTACAGTAAAGTGCTCAATAAATTCTACTGATTAAATACTATTGATCCTTTAGGCTATAAGCTCCGTGTGAGCAGGGAACAAGTCTATCAACTCTGCTATATTTTACTCTCCCAAGTGCTTAGTACAGGGCTCTACACACAGTAAGCTCTCAATCAATACGTTTGATTGATTAAGTGAGACTACTCAACTAGACATCACCCCATATAACCCTTTTGTTGCTCTTTATTTCATTGTAGAATTTTCTGTCACGAACTTCACATGGTTGACTCATTCCTTTTCAGATAAACTTTTGGGCACCTGAGAAATTCAATTCAGGATGTTATTTTCTGTTTTAAGTTCTGAAAAGACAGGAATACACTGATAAAAGAAAATCCTGATCCACGGGGTTTTAAGAAACCCTGTGGTCATTCCCTGTGCCATCCCACTGATTCTCTCTTCAAGCATGGCTAAGTACGCAGAATTCTTAAGTATGATGCCAAGACACCAGCCAACCTTGTTTTAGGAAAAATCTCTAAGTGTGCCCTGTGTTGATGAAAGCAATTACCCCATCTAATGCTAGCAAAGGGCTAGAGAGTCCTAATCTGGTCGTCAACTATCGGTGCTAGAAAGGTGATTAAGTTTCATCAGATTTAATCCACTTTAATCTCTTGCCTATTCTTAACCTGGTTTACTCTTGGGGATGTAGAGTGAAATCAGATCAATAGCCTTGCTTCTGGGCTCAGTGCCAAGCAAGGGAGTCCATTTCAGCCACAGGAAGACAGAGCACCTATAAAAAAGCATTAGCCAAAAGAGAGTCAAATTTAACAAGGCCACAATGAGGACAAACGTGGCCCTTAGAGCATGAACCTAAGAGGGAGAAGGAGAGTCGATGGGAGATGCAATTAAGCCAAATAGTGTAATATCTTCACCTTAATTTACCTTGCTGCTTTTCTAGACATGGCCATATTCTTGCAACTGAATCATTTGCTTAAAAGGGAGTAACTTTGAGTTCAAGTGACAGGTTTTTTTGTTCAGATGTCATCTAAGTCTGTTCCTTTTTTTGTTGCTTGAGAAAAAGGGGTCAGAATTCATTAATCGCTTATAAGAGGGATGAGGAGGAGCAGCGCGACCCTAGAGGAAAGAAACAAGCTTGTCTCCTCAAGGCTCAGTCTGGGTTCTTTTATATTCTCCATCTACACCCACTCCCTTGGAGAACTCTCATGCTCGTCTGGCTTCAACTACCATCTCTATGCAGATGATTCCCAAATCTACATTTCCAGCTCTGATTTCGATTTCCTCCTGCCTTCAGGATATCTCTTCTTGGATGTCCCACTGACACCTCAAACTGAAAATCTCCGAAACAGAACTCCTTATTTTCCTACAACCCTGTCCTTCCACTGACTTTCCCACCACTGTAGACAGCACCACCATCCTCCCTGCCTCACAAGTCCGTAACCTCAGCATTATCCTCAACTCACATCTCTCATTCAACTCACATATTCAGTGTCACTAAATCTGCCATGCTTCAACCTTTACAACGTCCCTAAAATCTACTCTTTTTTCTCCATTCAAACTACATGCTACCATGTTAATAATAATAATAATGATGACATTTATTAAGCGCTTACTATGTGCAAAGCACTGTTCTAAGCACTGGGAAGGTTACAAGGTGATCAGGTTGTCCCCCGGGGGGCTCACAGTCTTAATGCCCACTTTACAGATGAGGTAACTGAGGCACAGAGAAGTTAAGTGATTTGCCCAGTCACACAGCTGACAATTGGTGGAGCCAGGATTTGAACCCATGAGCTCTGACTCCACAGCCCGTGCTCTTTTCACTGAGCCATGCTGCTTCTCTAAATAAAAGCACTTAATAAAAGCACTTACCCTATCCTGCCTCGATTACTGCATCAGCCTACTTGCTGATGTCCCTGTCTCCTGTCTTTCCCCATTTCAGAGCATATTTCGCTCTGCTACCTGGATCATTTTTCTACAAAACCATTTAGTCCACACTTCCCCATTCCTTAACAAACTCCAGTGGTTGCCATCCACCTCCGCATTAAAGAGAAACTCCTTACCCTTGGCTTTAAAGCACTGAGTCACTTCACATCCTCCTACCTTACCTCATTGTTTCCCTAGTACAACCCAGCCAGCACACTTCAATTCCCTAATACCAGCCTTCTCACTGTACCTCAACCTTTTCTATCTCACTGCCGACCTCTTGCCCGCATCCTGCCTCTGACCTGGAAAGCCCTCTCTCTTCATATCTGATAGACAATCACTCTACCCACCTTCAGAAGTTTATTGAAAGAAACACTGTAAGTGTTTACTGTGAGCAGAGCACTGTACTAAGCATTTGGGAGAGTACAACAACAAACACATTCTCTGCCCACAATGAGCTCACCACCAGCTTCAAGGCACTCAGTCAGCTGTCTCCCTCCTATCTTACCTCACTGATCTACTACAACCCAAGCCACACACTTCAGTCCTCTGATGCTAACCTACTCATGGTACCTCAGTTTCATCTACCTTTCATTCAGTCATATTTATTGAGCGCTTGCTGTGTGCAGAGCACTGTACCTCGTGGCTGACCCCTTGCTCATAATCTTCCTCTGGTCTGGTACTCTCTCCCCCTTCATAACTGACAGACCATCACTCTCCCCACCTTCAAATCCCTACTAAAATAATTTTTCCTCCAAGATGCCTTCCCTGACTAAGCACCTCAGAGCATGGGTATGGGAGTCAGAGGTCATGGGTTCGAATCCTGGCTCAGCTACTTGTCAGCTGTGTGACCTTGGGCAAGACACTTAACTTCTCTGTACCTCAGTTACTTCATCTGTAGAATGGGGATTAAAACTCTGAGCCCCAAGTGGGACAACCTGATCACCTTGTATCCACCCCCAGTGCTTAGAACAGTGCTTTGCACATAGTAAGTGCTTAACAAATACCACCATTATTATTATTACCCACCGCCTCCTCTGCCACGATTATTCACTTGGCTATGTATCTCTTAAGCACTCTGATACTCACTCCAGCCCCTCAGCACTTAAGTACATATCAATCAGTCAATCAATTAATGGTATTTATTGAGTGCTTACCTCATGCAGAGCACTGTACTAAGCACTTGGGAGAATATAATACATATCCTTATACTCTATTTCCCTTATTTGTAGTTGTAGACTGTTAGCTTCTTATGGGCAGGGAACAGGTGTACTGGCTCTATTGTATTGTACTTACCCAAGTGCTTAGTACAGTGCTTTGCACACAGTAAATGCTCAATAAATACTACTGATGAACTGATTTCCTCATATGTAAAATGGGGATCCTTCTCAGACTGTGGGCCTCAGATGAGCCACTGTGAGCCGGCTGTTGGGTAGGGACCGTCTCTATATGTTGCTAACTTGTACTTCCCAAGAGCTTAGTACAGTGCTCTGCACACAGTAAGTGCTCAATAAATACAATTGAATGAATGAATGAATAAGTCCCACTCAGCACTTAGTTGAGTGTATGGCACTTCTGAAGCATTTAGAATAAATAACGATATAAACCAAAAAAAAACCATTATTCGGTCAGTTTGTCCTGCACATATTCAGAGCAAAAAAGGAATTTCTTTCAATAATTATCCTAACTCCCCTCCTCTCTCCTAGCCAAAACAGCCAGCTTTACTTTATAGTCTAGTGGTCCCACTATTCAGGAGATTCCCACAAATGCAACCAAAATACTCCCTTTGGCTAGTTGATAACAGGGACCTGATAACTTCAGAGGCCCCAAAGTAAGCTCTCCACATGCCTGACCTTACCTGTTTTAAGGTCTCAGGGAAATAACCCACCCCCTTCCCTCTCCAGCCACCCATGACATGCACGTTGCCACAGCAACCAGACCACCCACCATCTCTAGCAGCGCACAACAAACCAGGTCAGACCAATTTCTATCCCCTGGGGGTGATAAATCCCACTAGGGAGGAATTTTGTTCACTGATTTGCTTAACCTGCTACAAAGTGTCATGCCCACCCATAGTGCAAACCTCACGACAACCTTGGCTGTCTGAGTTCATGTGCTTTAAAGTGTGCATTAGACCAAAGGGCCTTTATTCAAGTTATAGACTGAAGCCCTAAGTCTAGCCCATTGTCAGTTACCACTCTAAATATTAATAATCAGCCTTAGTCCTGAGAGCATATGGTGCTTTTCAAAGCACTTTGCAAACACTAGCTGATTAATTGCCTCAACACTTCCCTGAAATCAGCTACACCCATCCTATTTGTTCCCACCAAGCTAACCTCCCTGCAGACTCCTCTCCCCACCATTCTCTCCTCCCACTCTAGCCTCTAGGGTTTCCTACTGACCCTGAATCTAGAACAGCCCCCTCTCAGCTGGCTCTTCCCTCACACCAGGAGTTCCAAATGAACCTTGTCCCAACCCACTCTGGTGGGGGCGGGAAACTTACTTCCAACTCTGCATCTCTGGCAGACATACTTGACCTTTGGCTTCCAAGTAGACAAAATGAATACACGTGCAGAGAAAATAACATGATATACATTTTAATATCCAGTGCTGAATCAATCAATCATATTTACTTGAGTGCTTGTTGTGCAAAGCGCTGTACTAAGCGCTTGGGAGAATACAACCCAACAATATAAGAGACACATTGCCTGCCCACATCCAGTTTACAGTCTAGAGGAAACAATCAATAGTATTTATTGAGCACTGATTGTGTGCAGAGTAGTGTACTAAGTATTTGGGAGACTACAATATAACAGAGTTGGTAGACAAGTTCCCTACCCACATTATGCTTAAAATCTAGTGGGGAAACAAACAAACAAAAATCTTACCAGATTGCTCTTGACATCCCACATGTAATCCATCATCAAATGGCATTGTGTTTAGAGCACTGTTCTAAGTGGTTGGGAGCAGCATAGCATAGTGGATACAGCATGAGCCTGGGAGTCAGAAGGTCCTGGGTTCTAATCCTGGCTCTGCCATTTGTCTGCTATGTAGCCTTGGGCAAGACCCTTCAGTTACCTCATATGTAAAATGGGGATTAAGACTGTGAGCGCCATGCTGGACAGGGACTGTGTTCAACCCAATTTGCTTGTATCCACCCCAGTGCTTAGTACAGTGCCTTGATACATAGTAAGCGCTTAATAAATATGGCAATTGTTATTATTACAGTACAAGGAAGCAGCGCGCTCAGTGGAAAGAGCCCGGGCTTTGGAGTCAGAGGTCATGGGTTCAAATCCCGGCTCCACCACTTGTCAGCTCTGTGACTTTGGGCAATTCACTTCACTTCTCTGAGCCTCCGTTATCCCATCTGTAAAATGGGGATGAAGACTGTGAGCCCCACGTGGGACAACCTGATCACCTTGTAACCGCCCCAGTGCTTAGAACAAAGCTTTGCACACAGTAAGCTTTTAATAAATGCCAGGATTATTATTATTATTAATAGAGTCGGTAGACATGTGCTTTGCCCACAATGACAAGCATGCAAGTCTAGAGGGGTGAGACAGACCGTGATATAAATAAATAATTTATAGAAATGTGAATAATAATAATAATGGCATTTATCAATTGCTTACTATGTGCAAAGCACTGTTCTAACCACTGGGGATGTTACAAGGTAATAAGGTTGTCCCACGGGGGGGCTCACGGTCTTAATCCCCATTTTAGAGATGAGGTAACTGAGGCACAGACAAGTTAAGTGACTTGCCCAAAGTCACACAGCTGACAATTGGCAGAGCTGGAATTTGAACCCATGACCTCTGACTCCAAAGCCCAGGCTCTTTCCACTGAGCCACGCTGCTTCTCTACAATAATGCTGTGGTTGCAGAACACACCAGTTGGGTGACAGACATCACAGGCTGGGCTGGAGGCAGGGCACCGCAGCCCTCCAACTTCACCATCCTGGCTTGTCCCTGTCAAACAGGGACCAGAGCTTCCAGACAATGGCCACTGTTCTGCTCCCTTCCACACACACACCCCGACCCCGGCGAGGCTTTCAGTCAGTCAGCCATATTTACTGAGCACTTACTGTTTGAAGAACACTGTACTAAGTGCTTGGGAGAGTACGATATAACGATAAACAGGCACATTCCCTGCCCACCACGAGCTTACAATCTAAAATGGGGAGACACACATTGATCTAAATAAATACATTACAGATATGTACCTAAGTGTTGCGGAACTGGGAGGGTGGATGAATGAAGGGAGCAAGTCAGGGTGACGCAGAAAGGAGAGGGAGAAGAGGAAAGGAGGGCTTAGTCAGGGAAGACCTCTTGGAGGAAATGTGTCTTCAATAAGACTTTGATGAGGGGGAGAGCACAGGCCCACAGTTCTGGTGGCCCAAGAGCTGTTGGACCCTCTCCCTCCGCCACAACTCTCCACTCTAACCTGAGTGGATCTTCTTCCTTTCTCGAATGCGGCCCCCAACCCCTCTCTTACTGACTCCAGCTCTGGCCCGGATCACTTCCGGGGACAATGGTGGCTGCTTTGAGGTGGAAGTGAAGGACAACAGAGGGGAAGGAGGAAGGAGTGAGCCAGAGGACCACCATCATCCCTTCACCCTGGGGAACTAGGCTTGGGTTGGGGCAGCAGGCACGGAGTGGCAGTGGATGCACTGGTGGGCAGGGAGGTAATAATAATAATGGCATTTATTGAGTGCTTACTATGTGCAAAGCACTGTTCTAAGTGTTGGGGAGGTTACAAGGTGATCAGGTTGTCCCACGGGGGGCTCACAGTCTTAATCCCCATTTTACAGGTGAGGTAACTGAGGCACAGAGAAGTTAAGTGACTTGCCCAAAGTCACACAGCTGACACGTGGCAGAGCCGGGATTTGAACCCATGACCTCTGACTCCAAAGACCAGGCTCTTTCCACTGAGCCACGCTGCATCTCATAGGTCCAGGCCGGACTGGGCCATCCTGACTAGAATAGGCCAGAGCGAGAATTAGCACACTGTGATTTACGTAACTCTGAAATCGATAGGGCTTTACAGGAATTTTTTTAAATGGCATTTATTAAGCGCTTACTATGTGCAAAGCATTGTTCTAAGTGCTGGGGCACTGTTCTAAGTGCTGGGATTTCTTTCTAAAGGTCCTTGGGCACCCCCTACCCTTTCCCCCAACTCATTGCCAGAAAGATAGATATTACACTTAATAATAATTATTATTATTATTATGGTATTTGTTAGTGCTTACTATGTGCCAAGCACTGTTCTAAGTGCAAGGGTCATTACAAGGTAATCAGGTTGTGCCATGTGGGGCTCACAGTCTTAATTGCCATTTTACAGATGAGGTAACTGAGGCATAGAGAAGGCCCAAGTTCACACAGCAGACAAACGGTGGAGTCAGGATTAGAACCCACATCCTCTGACTCCCAAGCCTGTGCTCTTTCAACTAAGCCATGCTGCTTCCTGAATCTGAGAACCACTATTCACTTGGCAATGCTGGGAGAGCTCCCTAAGAAGATCCCTGTAAATCAATAAATCAATGATATCTTGCAGACAGAGAAATGCTTTAAAAGCTTCCTTCATTCTAGACAAATCCATTCTCAGCCCCTTTCAATGCATTCTCTCTCTCTCTCTCTCTCTCTCTCTCTCCCTCTCCTCCACATCTTCTTCCATCACATTCCATAAAGCAGAGACAGGTCCCACCTTCCATCCATTATGCCCCTTCCCCCCCCTTCATTTAAGAACTTCTCAAATTCCACCAGGCCTGGGAATCCATCCTGGGTTGATTAGTAGGAAGAGAATTGCTGCTGTCAAGCAATCTCTGTCTAGAAACTGCCTTTCTTCCAAACTTAAGGAAGCCCTCCCCTCCTTAAAATCAAAATCAAAATATAACCTACTGATCAAAAGAAAATCCACCAGATTTGTGCGACACTAGAGGGTAGATCCAGGTGTAGAAGTAAATTGGAAGGGGCCAGAACTCAGGAAAAGCAAAAAGTCCCAGAACAGGTGTTCCGGTATGAAAATGTTTTCATGGGGGTGGTGACCCCTTTGGCCAGAGGCCCCACTTTCGGCCGCTGTTATCTGTTATCATCATCATCAATCATATTTATTGAGCGCTTACTGTGTGCAGAGCACTGTACTAAGCGCTTGGGAAGTACAAGTTGGCAACATTTAGAGATGGTCCCTACCCAACAGTGGGCTCACAGTCTAGAAGGGCGAGACAGAGAACAAAACAAAACATATTAACAAAATAAAATAAATAGAATAAATATGTACAAATAAAATAAATGATTAAATAGAGTAATAAATACATACAAACATATATACATATATGCAGGTGCTGTGGGGAGGGGAAGAAGGTAAGGTGGAGGGGATGGGGAGGGGGAGGAGGGGGAGAGGAAGGAGGAGGCTCAGTCTGGGAAGGCCTCCTGGAGGAGGCGAGCTCTCAGTAGGGCTTTGAAGGGAGGAAGAGAGCTAGCTTGGCGGATGTTGGGAGGGAGGGCATTCCAGGCCATGGGGATGACATGGGCCGGGGGTCGACGGCAGGACAGGCGAGAACGAGGCACGGTGAGGAGATTAGCGGCAAAGGAGCAGAGGGTGTGGGCTGGGCTGGAGAAGGAGAGAAGGGAGGTGAGGTAGGAGGGGGCAAGGTGATGGAGAGCCTTGAAGCCAAGGGTGAGGATATATATTGAGTGCTTACTGTGTGCAGAGCACTGTATTAAGCATTTGGGAGAGCTCAATACAACAGTAAACACAACCAGCTTACAGTCTAGAGTTGGGGAGATAGACATCAGTACAAATACATAAAATAGTGTATAGTATATATGTATATATGGTTGTACATATTTATTACTCTATTTATTTATTTATTTATTTTACTTGTACATTTCTATCCTACTTATTTTATTTTGTTGGTATGTTTGGTTCTGTTCTCTGTCTCCCCCTTTTAGACTGTGAGCCCACTGTTGGGTAGGGACTGTCTCTATGTGATGCCAATTTGTACTTCCCAAGCGCTTAGTACAGTGCTCTGCACATAGTAAGCGCTCAATAAATACGATTGATTGATTGATTGATTGTTGAATTGTACTTTCCCAAGCGCTTAGTACAGTGCTCTGCACACAGTAAATGCTTAATAAATATGATCAAATGAATGATTAGAATGCTAATGCTTTGTTTGGACAGTGCCACTAGCATTCTCTCCTCAATCAATTCAATCAACAATAATTGTATCATCATTATTATTATCATCTTATGTTGAGCGCTTAGTACATACCAAGTACTGTACTAAGCGCTAATCAGATCAGACACAATCCCTGTCTCTCATGGAGCTCACAGTCTAAGAAGGAGGGAGATCACGTATTGAATCTCAGTATTATAGAGGAGGAATCTGAGTCACAGAACAGTTAAGTGACTTCCCCGAGGTCACATAGAAGCAAGTGGAAGAGCCAGGACTAGAACCCAGGCCCATGATCTTTCCACTAGGACACATGGCTTCGGCCAATCATTACTATATATTGAGCCCCTACTATCAGCGGCATATTGGAAAAGTAAAGGTAGGAAGCATAATCCCTACCTGGGAGGATATTACAACCTAAAGGTGGACGTAGGTACTTTCCCAGCACCATGAGAAGTGTGGCCTAGGGTATAGAGCATGAACCTAGAATTCCCGGCTATGCCACTTGTCTTCTGTGTGACCTTGGGGAACTCAACTTGTCTTTGCCTTACTTACCTTTTTGGTAAAATGGGGATTAAACCTGTACACCCCATGTGGGACAAGGACTGTGTCCAGCCTGATTAGCTTATATCTACCCCAGTGCCTACTTACTACAGTGCCTGGGACATACCAAGCTTTTAACAAATACCATTAGAGAAGCAGCATGGTTCAGTGGAAAGAGCATGGTCTTGGGAGTCAGAGGTCATGGGTTCTAATCCCCGCTCCGCCACTTGTCAGCTGTGTGACTTTGGGCAAGTCACTTAACTTCTCTGTGTCTCAATTACCTAATTTGCAAAAATGGGGATTAAGGCTGGCAATTTATGTTGCCAACTTGTACTATGTTGCCAACTTGTATTTCCCAAGCGCTTTGTACAGTACTCTGCACACAGTAAGCGCTCAATAAATACGATTGATTGATTGATTGATTGTGAGCACCATGTGGGACAACCTGATTACCTTGTCTCCTCCCCAGCACTTAGAACAGTGCTTGGCACATAGTACGCGCTTAACAAATGCCATCATTATTATTATTACCATTTAAAAAGTGCTTAATACAGTACTCTACACATAAAGGGTGTCTGGGGAGTGTTTGACTGAATGCTTGATTGATAGATGAATAGTGAACAAACTATTTGACTCTAGCTTGTAAATGCCCTTTAATAATAATGATGATGATGATATTTTGTTAAGCACTTACTATATGCCAAGCACTGTTCTAAGTACTGGGGTAGCTACAAGGTAATCAGGTTGTCCCACATGGGGCTCACAGTCTCAATCCCCATTTTACAGATGAGGTAACTGAGGCACAGAGAAGTTAAGTGACTTATCCAAGGTCACACAGCAGACGAATGGAGGAGCCGGGATTAGAACCCACGTCCTCTGACTCCAAAGCCAGTGCTCTTGCTACTAGGCCATGCCGCTTCACAGTTGATATGCACCCCACTCTCCTCCCCAAGTGCTTATGTACTACTTATCTACAATTTATTTTAATGTGCCTTCCCCTCTAGACTGTAAACTCCCTGTGGGTAGGGAACTTGCCTACCCACTCTGTTGTATTGTACACTTCCAAGCACTTAGTACAGTGCTCTGCCCACAGTAAGCACTCAGTAAATACCTTTGACTGATAGATTGATTAAAAAGCCTATAAAAGCCCTGAACATTCATCCATTCCCTTAGAGTGCCTAGGTAAGGCAGTTCTCTCTAACTGGCTCCCAAGACTCTGAGATATAGTCTCTATGTGGGCACTATTGATTTCAGTATTCCTAGCTGCTGACTTTCTTTTTTATGGTATTTGTTAAGCGCTTTCTATGTGTCAGGCACTGTACTAGCACCAGGTAGATACAAGTTAATCAGGTTGGACACAGTCCCTGTTCCACACAGGGCTCACAGTCTTAATCCTCATTTTACAGATGAGGTAACTGAGGCACAGGCAAGTTAAGTGACTTGCCCAAGGTCACACAGGGGACAAGTGGCAGGAACAGGATTAGAACTCAGGTCCTTCTGACTCCCAGGCCCTAAGCCCTTTCCACTAGACCACACTACTTCCTCCTTAATAATAATAATGATGGCATTTATTAAGCGCTTACTATGTGCAAAGCACTGTACTAAGCGCTGGGAAGGTTACAGTGTGAGCAGGTTGTCCCATGGGGGGGGCTCACAGTCTTAATCCCCATTTTACAGATATGGTAACTGAGGCCCAGAGAAGTGAAGTGACTTGCCCACTCTGTTTTTCCTCCGATTTCCTCCATGCCTCCACCCCGCCTCCCCGCCCCCACCCCACCACTACCAAGTGGCTCCAAATTCCCACTGAAATGAAACCCCAAAAGGACCATCCAAACAAGCTTTTGATTTGGTGTCAAGCTGCTATCAAGCACTTAGTACAGTGCTCTGCACACAGTAAGTGCTCAATAAATACGATTGAATGAATGATTGAATGAATGAATTTCCAACAGGTCCCCTAATGTCGTTTCTGAATTCACGTCCCAGGTTATTGAGCCTGAGTGCCATTTATTTACGGCATGGCCTGGTGGCTAGAGCCTGTGCCTGGGAGTCAGAAGGTCATGGGTTCTAATCCCAGCTCCACCACGTACCTGCTGTGTGACCTTGGGCAAGTCACTTCATTTCTCTGGGCCTCAGTTACCTTATTTGTAAAATGGGGAGGAAGACTGTGAGCCCTGTGTGGGACAGGAGCTGTGTCCAACCTGATGAGGTGGTATCTACCCCACTGCTCAGAAGAATATTTGACACATAGTAAGTGCTTAACAAATACCATTATTATTATTATTAATAATAATTATTACGAGCTACTGTAGACCAGGTATGAAGCTTGGTAACCTTTAAACATCCTTGTTATGCTCTGCATTTTTTACCCTTCACTTAAGTCCTTTTTTTTTCCCCCTTTCCTTCACTCTTTCAACATGCTTAATGTTAGGGCCAGAAAGGTGTCATTTGAGCTGTTCTGAAGAGGGGGCTGGTGCTGAGAGACCACCAGAATCGTCCGGCCCATGGAACAGCTGCCTTATTTCTTAAAACAGGTCAGACCTGTTGGCATCTGCACAGTACCCCCATACACCATCCTGCCTCTTTCCCTGCAAGAAGCCTGTGATTATGGCTCCTACGTGCTCCTGCTCTCCGGACCCCCTCACCTCCCCAGCCTTAAAAAGCCCTGCTGAGGAGCTAGGGCCTCTTCAGATTACGCTCTGAATCCCGTGGAGCCCAGGGCTTCCCTGTTGGAAAGCTAAGCATATTTGCCTCTGACAGGAAATCAATTAGGAAGAAATTGGGCTGCCTCGGTCTCCCCCTCCACCTCTCTCTGTTTACTTCCCAGGCGGCGTTTGGCATTCAATTTATAAAGGGAGCTTAAAGCCATCTGGAGATGCTGGATTAACCTGGTTGACATATGCTAAGATACACGGGATGGAAATGCATTCTGCAAAGGGACCAATTTGTTAATTTAATTGAATCACAAATAACAGTCAAACCAACCGGGTCTGCGCAAACCCTATTAGATTTGAAAACACCGTTATTAACCTTGGGGCTGTAGTCCCGTGGAGACTCTTTGCAACACCCACAGAAGCCTCCAAAAATAAATAAGTAAAATCCAAGGCCTGCCGTCGTTCCTTAGCTTTTGAGTCCAGCACAATTTTGGCTGTATCATTTGACATTTCAGAGAGGTGCAAGGTGTCCCTGTGTCCTGATGCAGCCTCCATTTCCTGGAACTGGTGATACCCATCTTGCGAGCCCCAACTACTCAGCTCTGGGCCCTTGCCTGAGTACAGCTTTGGACTCACTCTGCAGCCCTGCAAGAAGAGCCCAGAGGTGAGGAGGAAGCAGCATGGCCTAATGGAAGGAGCACTGGCCTGCAAGTCAGAAGGACCTGGGTTCTAATTGCGACTCCACCACTCGTCTGCTGGGTGACCTTGGGCAAATCACCTCACTTCTCTGTGCCTCAGTTACCTCATCTGTAAAATGTGGAATAAAGCTGTGAGCCCCATGTAGGATAGGGACTGTCTCATCTGATTAGCTTGTATTTTCCCCTGCACTTAGTACTGTGCATAGCACATAGTAAATGCTTAAAAAATACCCTTTAAAAAAAAAAGAGACTGCTGCAGCCACAGCCAGTAAACTGCCTCTTTGAATAATGATCCTATGATCTTACTTTGTATTAAAGTAGTGCTTTTCTTAAAAGAGTACATTAATAAATAGTATGTTCTCCACCATCACGGTTGTCTTGGTCTTGTGAAGCATTTCAGTCCCACTTTGTTCATGGAGAAATTGAAATTCCAAGAGGTTAATGGTTTACCACAGGTCACAGAGCAAATCAGTATTGGAGCTGTGAATATAGCCCATACCCTTGAGTCCTCTACCAGGGCTGGAGAAACAGAGCGGCCTTGTGGAAAGAACATGGGCCTGGAAGCCAAGGGACCTGGGTTCTGATCTTGGCTCTGCCACTTGTTTGTTGTGTGACCTTGGGCGAGTCACTTAACTTCTCTGTGCTTCAGTTACCTAAGCTATAAAATGGAAAAGCAATACCTGATTATGATTATGAGAAGCAGTATGGCCTAGTGGATATAGCACGGGCTTGGGTGTCAGAAGGACCTGAGTTCTAATCCCAGCTCCTCCACCTGCCTGCTGTGTGACCTTGAGCAAATCACTTAACTTCTCTGGGCCTCAGTTACCTCATCTGTAAAATGGAGATTAAGACTGTGAGCCCCATATGGGACATGGACTGTGCCCAACAAGCCATTTAAAATTAACACTGGAGTTCCTAATCAGAAGCTGGTTATTTGTGCCTCGCCGCCCAACAGCCCAGCTTTCATTTTCTCCCCCTGTCAACCTTTGTTTCTGAGAACTGTAATAAATTTCAAGTTACCGTAAATTAGGAAAACACCTTGAAATGACTTAGTGGGCCATCTTCATCGATTGTCTAGACTGTAAGCTCATTACAGGCAGGGAACATGTCTGCTAATTCTGTTTACTCTCGCAAGTGCTTATGCTCTGTACATAGTAAGCACTGAGTAAATACAACTGATAGATTAATTGATTGATTAGCATCTATAAATCCACCCCAGGACTTAGTACTAATGCCTGACACATAGTAAATATCATTTAAAAAAAAACTATTCAGGGCTCTTTCTGTGTGAGCCCTGTGTGGGGCCGGGTCTTGGGACTGGCCTCATTATTTTGTATGTAATCCTGTGTTTAGTACAGTGCTGAGCACACAGCACCTAACAAATATTTATTCTGTGGGCAAGAGTTTTCTTCCTCCAGCTCTGTAGCAATTAAGATTTTCCTTGTGGACCAGTTACCTGGGCCAAGATATTACCATTCCAGGAAAGGTCTTCACTGAAGAAATTATAGTAGTAGTAGTAGTAGTAGTAGTAGTAGTAGTAGTAGTAGTAGTAGTAGCAGCTGTTGTCTGTAGCAGAGGACTGTACCAAACACTTGGGAAGTAGTGAATTACCAAGTGACATATTTATTATTATTATTATTATTATTGTTATTATTATTATTATTATTATTATTATATCATCATCATCATCATCAATCGTATTTATTGAGTGCTTACTATGTGCAGAGCACTGGACTAAGTGCTTGGGAAGTACAAATTGGCAACATATAGAGAGAGTCCCTACCCAACAGCAGGCTCACAGTCTAAAAGGGGGAGACAGAGAACAAGACCAAACATACTAACAAAATAAAATAAATAGAATAGATATGTACAAATAAAATAAATAAATAAATAAATACATAGAGTAATAAATATGTACAAACATATATACATATATACAGGTGCTGTAGGGAAGGGAAGGAGGTAAGATGGGGGGGATGGAGAGGGGAACGAGGGGGAGAGGAAGGAAGGGGCTCAGTCTGGGAAGGCCTCCTGGAGGAGGTGAGCTCTCAGTAGGGCCTTGAAGGGAGGAAGAGAGCTAGCTTGGCGGATGGGCAGAGGAAGGGCATTCCAGGTCCGGGGGATGACGTGGGCGGGGGGTCGATGGCGGAACAGGCAAGAGCGAGGTACGGTGAGGAGATTAGAGGCAGAGGAGCGGAGGGTGCTGGCTGGGCTGTAGAAGGAGAGAAGGGAGGTGAGGTAGGAGGGGGCGAGGTGATGGACAGCCTTGAAGCCCAGGGTGAGGAGTTTCTGCCTGATGCGCATATTGATTGGTAGCCACTGGAGATTTTTGGAGATACAAATATAAATAACATCATATTTGTTAAACATTTACTATGTATCAAGCACTGCTCTAAGTGCTGGCGTAGATACAATTGGACACAGTCCCTATCCCACATGGGACTCACGGTCTGTCTGAGGAGTACAGTGCTCTGCACACAGTAAGCGCTCAATAAATACGAATGAATGAAAGAATATGGTCCTTGTCCTCAAAGAGTTTACACTTTAATGGGGGAGACAAACATAAAAATACTGGTCTTTTGGTCAGGGGAGGAACTCAGGAAACTCCAGGTCTAATTTTGCCCAAATCATTTTCTACAAAAACGTTCAGTCCATGTTTCCCCACTCCTCAAAAACCTCCAGTGGTTGGTTACCTATCAACTTCTCACTGTTGGCTTTAAAACACTCAATCACCTTGCTCTCTCCTACCTTACCTCGCTACTCCGCACACTTCACTCCTCTAATGCTAACCTTCTCACTGTGTCTCGATCTCGTCTAGCTCATCGCCAACCTCTCACTAACATTCCACCTCTGGCCTGGAACACCCTCCCTCTTCATAACCCACAAACAATTACTCTTCCCCCTTTCATAGTCTCACATCTTCTCCAAGAGGTCTTCCCTGAATAAGCCCTCCTTTCAATCAATCAATCAATCAATCAATCGTATTTATTGAGCGCTTACTGTGTGCAGAGCATTGTGCTAAGCGCTTGGGAAGTACAAGTCGGCAACATATAGAGACAGTCCCTACCCAACAGTGGGCTCACAGTCTAAAAGGGGGAGACAGAGAACAAAACCAAACATACTAACAAAATAAAATAAATAGAATAGATATGTACAAGTAAAATAAATAGAGTAATAAATATGTACAAACATATATACATATATACAGGTGCTGTGGGGAAGGGAAGGAGGTAAGATGGGGGATGGAGAGGGGGACGAGGGGGAGAGGAAGGAAGGGGCTTTCCTCTTTTCCCACTCCATTCTGCTTCACCCTGACTTGCTCCCTTTATTCATCCCCACTCCCAGTCACATAATTCATGTACATATCTGTAATTTATTTATTTATATTAATGCCTTTCTCCCCCTCTAGACTGTAAGTTCACTGTGGGCAGGGAATGTGTCTGTTTATTGTTGTATTGCACTCCCCCAAGCATAGTACAGTACTCTGCACACAGTAAGCACTCAATAAATAAGATTGAATGAATGAGTAGATTAATGATTCTGACATTTCTGTCCTCTAATAAAATTGAATGAATGACTGACATTACTTTCCTCTAGGCCTTGGGGAAGTTCCAATATCTTCTTTTGTCTTTCTCCCTTTTTCTCTCTTTCTTCTCCTCCCTCTCTCTATGTCCTTCCCTCTCCTTCTCTCTCTTTCCCCCCTTTTCTTCCCCTCCACTTTTTTCTCTGTCTCTCTCCTCCCCCCTACCCCACCCTTCTCTCTCTCACTCTCTCCGTGTCTCTCCCCCTCCTTCCTTCCTTCCATCCTTCTCTCTCTCTCTCCTTTCCAATAAGACCAAGGGAAAGATCACTATACTTGTGAACTTTAAAATCATGCAAGTGCCTTCCTCCAACCCCTAAGGTCACCCTAAAGTCAGAGCTGGGTGGGGGGGGGGGGGGTCCTTCCAGCCTCTTCCAGATCTACTGCGGATCCAGAATGAAGCAAATCCATCATCTCTCTCTCTCCCCTTCCTAGCCCGTAAACCAAAGTCCCCTCAGTCAGCCGAGTAGGCAGCTAAAACAAGTAATACCGAGGGCTGTGTCTAATATTCCTCAGTCTCTGGCAGGAGTTCTCAGCCTCCTCCCTTTCTCTTCTCATATTACTTTCCTCAATTCACCTCTCTTTTATAAGCCTACACACCCAGCCCAGAGTCCCTCTGGATTCTGGAAAAAGCCTCACCTTCCACTCCCCTGGATGCCCCCTCAGCATGGCCCTGAGGTGACCTCCGAGGCCCACAGTTGTGATCCACCACCTCTGGACTTCTGGGCCAGAGTGAGAGGGCCTGGGGAAGCTACTGCATTTACAAACAACCTGATCACACCCCTGTTCCGCACTCCCTCTGACTTCACAGGGACTCCTGCCTGAACTCTGGGAAATATATTTCTCCGACTAACACGCCAGGAGGCAACTCCAGGCCCATCCCTTCATTACAGTTCCCTCAAAACAGACCCCGCTGGCAGGGCAAACACTGGCTTCATTCATTCTGCTCTGACAATGAAATGCAAGGGATTTTGCTGAAAATGAAAACCTACTTTGTCAGATCCATGAAGATGAAAGGGAGTCTGCACAAGTTGTTTAAAACTGTAATTAGCACTAGCCCAGCATTTGAGACAACATCTTAGATCTTAATTCCTTAGATCTTCGGGAATCGGAGCAGCAGACATCCCTGTTCTCCTGCCAGAATGAATGACAACCTCCCCGCCTCATAAACACAGTTAAGTTTCAAAGACGCATAGACACATTTCATTTCAAACCCTCTATTTTCCCTCCCTCTTCACTCTTTCTAAAAACTCTCCATCGGGGACCAAAATTTCTCTTGTTGGTCCTCAGACTGAAGATTGGTGAATGATTTTGCCACTGGGGGAGAGAAGTGGAGGAACAGTGCATTGGCCTCTTGGTTGACCTCCATGCCTCCAGTCTCTCTCTCTCTCTCTCCAGTCTATATTTCACTCTGCTTTAGGGATCAGTTTTCTAAAACCTTTTGGCACACATCTCTCCACTCCTCTGAAACCTCTAAAGGTTGGTCATTCCTTTCTTCATCAAGCAGAAACTCCTGGCCAGCTCTAAATCAACTTCCTCACTGTCTTGTTCTGACCCCGCTTGTCTCTGACCTCTTGCTCGAGTCCTCCCTTTCACAGCACACAGACCATGGCTCTTCAATCTTATTGTTCTCTCCCAAGCTCTCAGTATGGGAAGCACTCAATAAATATGATTGATTGAGTTAAGGCCTTTCTGAAATCACATCTCCTCCAGGAGGCCTTCCCTGATTAATCTCCCATCTTTCCACCCTATCAGTGTCCCTACGGCCACTTCAGCAGCTAAACATTTGTGACCAACAGCACTTATGGACATATATCTTCAAATTGTATTGCTTTCCTCTGCCCCTAATTTCTTTTACTTAGTGATTGATCGTAAATTCCTTAGGGTCAGGGATCTCATCTACCAGTTTTATTGCACTCTCCCAAGCACTTAGTACAAAGCTTTATGCAGAGTTAACACTTAATAAATACTACTGACTGATTGATTAATTCAACACTAAAGCTCCACCAAGCTCTTTGTAACCAGGAGCCAGACTTGCAGTCTGATCTGTAATGGAGTCTGATCTGTAATGGAGGTAACGTGGATATTTGTCTGGTTTTATGTCCAAAACTGGTCTTCAGCTGCTCCACCCCTGCCCGGTATTGACACAGCAGCAGATGCCTTTCTTCCTGGGATTTTTATTTGATGGATTCTGCCTCCCTCTGCCTTGGTCCCTACCATCAATTTCCCTGGCTCAGAAGTGGCTCTTGGTTTCACAGGGACTTGGGAGGAGAATGACAAGGATCCAGGGCAAGTGGAGAGGCCAGAGGTCCCGCTAGAGAAATAGGAGATAAAAGACTTAGGCGGATTTCTACAATACGCAATTTAAGACATCATTGTAATAATAATAATAATTATAATAATAATAATAATGGCATTTACTAAGCACTTACTATGTGCAAAGCACTGTTCTAAGCACTGGGGAGGTTACAAGGTGATCAGGTTGTCACATGGGGGGCTCACAGTCTTCATCCCCATTTTACAGATGTGGTAACTGAGGCTCAGAAAAGCTAAGTGACTTGCCCAAAGTCACACAGCTGACAAGTGGTGGAGCCGGGATTTGAACCCCTGGCCTCTGACTCCAAAGCCCGTGCTTTTTCCACTGAGCCATGCTGCTTCTCATTATGCTCTGCTGTGTTCCCCTGGCATGACACGGGTAATGTCATGGGCTTCCGGATGTTTGATACAGTGCTGGTTACCAGTAGCCACCCTAAATGGAGAAAACTGAGGCTCAGAGCTGGGAATCAACCAATCGATGGCATTTATTGAGTGCTTATTGTGGGCAGAGCACTGTACTAAGCTCTTGGGTGGGTACAATACAACAGAGTTAGGAGACATGTTCCATGTCCACAGCAAATTTATAGTCTAGGGAAACCACAGGTGTAGTAGATAGAACATGAGCATGGGAATCAGGAGGTCATGGGTTCTAAGCCTGGCTCTGCCACTTATCTGCTGTGGGACTTCTCTGTGCCCCAGTTACCTCATCTGTAAAATGGAGATTGAGACTGTCAGCCCCATGTGGGACAGGGACTGTGTTGAACCCGATTCCAAACCAATTTGTTTGTAACCACCGCAGTGCGTAGTAAAATAATAATTATAATAATGGTATTTGTTAAGCACTTACTATGTGCCAAGCACTGTTCTAAATGCTGGGTACAGTTCCTGGCTCATAGTAAGTGCTCAACAAATACCTCAATTATTATTATTGTTGCTCCCCACCTTCAAATCCCTCCTAAGAAGCAACCTCCTCCAAGGAGGGCTTCCCTGAGTAATCCCCACTTCCTGGTAAACCATTTTGAACATTACCCTTTAAACACTTGATATTCACCCCACCCTCAGCCCCACAGCACTTATGTACATAGCCATAATTTATTTATTTCTATTCCTGTCTGTTTCCCCCTCTAGACTGTGAGCTCCTTTTCTGCAGGGAACATGCCTACCAACTCTGTTATATTGTTGTCAATTAATCATATTTACTGAGCACTTACTGTGTGCAGAGCACTGTACTAAATGCTTGGGGAGTACCATATACAATATAACACAATCGATGGACATAATCCCTACCCACAACATGTTTACAGTTTAGAAGGAGAGACAGGCATTAAGATAAATTACAGATATGTACGTAAGTACTGGGGGACAGAGGGAGAGGTGAATAAAGTGTACAAATCCAATTGCAAGGGCAATGCAGATAGTGCTCTGCACCGGTAAGCACTCAATAAATACCATTGATTGATTGATTTTTTTTAATGGTATGCTTTAAGCACTTCATCAATCGTATTTATTGAGCGCTTATTGTGTGCAGAGCATGGTATGCCATGCACCATACTAAGTGCTGGGGTAGATACAAGCTAATCAGGTTGGACACAGTCCAAGTCCCATGTGGGGTCAACAGGTGATGTATAAATGAGGCACAGAGAAGTGAAGTGACTTGCCCAAGCACACCCAGAAGAGCTGGGATTAGAACACAGATCCTTCTGACTCGTAGGCCACACTGCTCCTCCTGCACATCAGTTGATTTATTCCACCTACTTCACTAACTTTGTTTGCTAAATTTTGCTGTTACTAATTTTGCCTCTGTTTTCCTTCTAAGATTTTAAGATCCTTAAAGACAGGTACCATGTATTCTATTTTTATTTGCTTATTCCCAAGATCATAGTACAGTGTCTGGTGCTCAGGGGGTGTTTAGTGATGCCTGTTGATAATGTTAAAGATTATATAGCCAAAGTGAGGCATGGGGAGGGATGACACAGTCCTAAATGACTGCTCTGTCCAGCTGGAAGCTAGTGATGTGCTACCAAAATCTCCAGAGCCAGTGGGCCAGAATACATGGAAACATAGCCCTGGCTCCAGATTAAGACTGGCTGAGACCCGGGAATCCTTTATTTTTAATAGTATTTGTTAAGTGCTTACTATGTGCCAGCCACTGTAGAGAAGCAGCATGACCTAGTTGATAGAGTAATAATAATAATAATGGCATTTATTAAGTACTACTGTGTGCAAAGCACTGTTCTAAGCACTGGGGAGGTTACAAGGTGATCAGGTTGTCCCACGGGGGGCTCACAGTCAATCCCCATTTTACAGATGAGGTAACTGAGGCCCAGAGAAGTTAAGTGACTTGTCCAAAGTCACACAGCTGACAATTGGCGGAGCCAGGATTTGAACCCACGACCTCTGACTCCAAAGCCCATGCTCTTTCCACTGAGCCACGCTGCTTATTGAGCACTTACTGTGTGCAGAGCACTGTACTAAGCGCTTGGAATTGTATTTGGTAAGTGCTTGCTATGTGCCAGTCACTATAGAGAAGCAGCATGACCTAATCGATAGAGTATAGGCCTGGGAGTCAGAAGAACCTGGGTTCTAAACCTGACTCTGTCACTTGTCTGCTCTGTGACCTTGGAAGAGTCACTTAACTTCTCTGTGCCTCAGTTACTTCATCAGTAAAATGGGGATTGAGACTAGGAGCCCTCTGGAGGACAGGGACTGTTCCAACCAGATTATCTTTTATCTATTCCAGTGCTTAGTACAGTGCCTGGCATATAGTAAGCAGTTAAATGCCAACAAATATGTTGCCAGCTTGTACTTCCCAAGTGCTTAGTACAGTGCTCTGCACACAGTGAGCACTCAATAAATACGACTGAATGAATGAAATACCACAATTATCATTATTACTAAGTACTGGGGTAGAATTACATTAATCAGATTGAACACAGTCCCTGTTCCACGTAGGGGTCACATTCTTAATCCCCATTTTACAGACAACGTAACTGAGGCCCAGAGTAGTGAACCAACCTGCCCAAGGTCACACAACAGACAAGTGGCGGAGCCGGGATGAAAACCCAGGTTCTTCTGCCTTTCAGGCCCATGATCTATCCACTAAGTCATGCTGCTTTTCAGCCTGGTGGCATGAAGGCTTATAGAACTAAATATTTTTAGTGGAATATTCAGCATACAAAGATCGATCCCTCATAGGTCACCTTTATGGGTGGCAATGCCGTTTGTGGAAATGAAATCCCCTTCCTCATCATAATTTTAACCTCAGCCCTAGCCCTATTGATTGGTGCTGGCATGATGATCCATCTTGATGTCATTTCATGATCTTGGGCAAATCACTTAACTTCTCTGAGGCTCGTCTGTAAATTGGGGATTTAATAACAATTATGGTGTTTGCTAAGCACTTGCTATGTGCCAGGCACTGTACTAAGCGCTGGGGTGGATGCAAGCCTATCGGGTTAGACACAGTCCCTGGTCCCACATGGGGCTCACAATCTTATTCCCTGTTTTACACATGAGGGAACTGATGCCCAGAGAAGTGAAGTGAATTGCCCAAGGTCACACAGCAGACAAGTGGCAGAGCAGGGATTAGAACCCATGATCTTCTGGCTCTCAGGCCCATGCTCTATCCAAAAGGCCACGCTTTAAGACTGTGAGCCCCACAGGGGACACGAATGATGTCCAACCTCATTAGCTTGTATCTACCCCAGTGCTTAGTACAGTGCTTGGCACATAGGGCAGCACTATGGCCTTTAGATAAAGCATGTGTCTGGAAGTCAGAGGACCTGGGTTTTAATCCTAGCTCCACCATTTGCCTGTTGTATGTCTTTGAGCAAAAGTCACTTCACTTCTCTGTGCTTCAGTTACCTTACCTGTAAGGGCTTTGGAGTCGGAGGTCATGGGTTCAAATCCCGGCTCGGCCATTTGCCAGCTGTGTGACTTTGGGCAAGTCAGTTCACTTTTCTGGGCCTCAGCTCCCTCATCTGTAAAATGGGGATTAAGTGTGAGCCCCCTGTGGGACAACCTGATTATCTTGTAACCTCCCCAGAGCTTAGAACAGTGCCTTGCACATAGTAAGTGCTTAATAAATGCCATTATTATTATTAAAGTGGAGATTGAGGGCTGGGACTGCATTCAGACTCATTTGCTTTTATCCACCCCAGTGCCTAGTATGGTGCTTGATACATAGTAAGCACTTGAGTTATTATTATTTTAATATCTGTTCTCCCTCCTACTTTGACTGCGAATCCCATGTGAAACAGGACTGTGTCCTACCTGATTAACTTGTATCCACCCCAGTGCTTAGAACAGTGCTGACATAGTAAGTGCTTAACAAATACCATTAGAAAAAATTCTAATGCTGTTTTTTGAGAATCCCAGTTTTTGGTTAGTCAGTTTAAAGACTGCCACATTTTTGGGGAGTCAGTGTCCCAATTAGTATGAGCTGGGGATTCTCATACTCCTCCTCACATGAATGGGAAGCCACATGGCTGAGTGGAAAGAACCCGGGCTTTGGAGTCAGAGTTCATGGGTTCAAATCCTGGCTCCGCCAATTGTCAGCTGTGTGACTTTGGGCAAGTCACTTAACTTCTCTGTGCCTCAGTTACCTCATCTGGAAAATAGAGATTAAGACTGTGAGCCCCCTGTGGGACAACCTGATCACCTTGTAACCTCCCCAGCGCTTAGAACAGTGCTTTGCATATATGGTAAGCACTTAATAAATGCCACTATTATTATTATTATTATTATGAATTGTTTGAAAGCTTCCCCCTCAACCCCAAACCAATTCCTCTCAGTCTTTACTATTCTGGGAACCATTAACACATGTTTACAGAGTGACCCACCCACTCTGGGAGCCTGGCCATGTTCTGTGTGCCCTGAGGGTCAAGAGGCAGTTTATGTATCCTTGACTTGTGAATGAGAGAGAAGTGAACCAAAGGCACCTAGGGAGGGCTGAGGGTGAGGCTGGATTGGATAGAGCCAATGCACAAAAGGAGCGAGGTTGTGGACAGATAAAGCTCAGACTGAGGCCAGTTCAATAATTTTTTTTTAATGTTTCTGTAGAGCTCAGAGAAGCACACAGCAACTGGTGTAGAGAAAGGGTGATGATGGGCCTCACCACAGACTAGACAGCCAGAGGCTGGGAGCTTTAATCCCAGCTCAGTCACCAAATCACTCCGTGGCCTCGGGCAAGCTACTTAACCTTTCTATTTCAAGTTCCTTCCTCTGGAAAAGAGGAGTGAGAGCACGTTTCTATCCCACAGGAGGATGTTGAAGATTCACCCCCATAAAGATTGTAGAGCCCTCAATAAAGATAACTTTCTTTGTTAAAAAGACCACTCTTTTTGACCAGAATCAAATAATTCTCCCTTTATTCCTGAGAGGAAGATAGTGTGGGAGAGTTATTCTCATCAGTCTCTGGGGTTTGAGAAACTGAGTCATGGAGAGGTCTAGAGGTAGTTGCAAAAGCAGAACAGAAATCAGGTCCAGTGAAACCCAGTTCAGGCCATTCTCCAGTGTCCTATCTTAATCCTGTTGTTGGGTAGGGATTGTCTCTATTTGTTGCCGAATTGTATTTTCTTAGCACTTAGTACAGCGCTCTGCAAACAGTAAGCCCTCAGTAAATATGATTGAATGAATATTGCTTATCTCCAAGTTGGAGAACTTCCTTACCCAAGGGGACTTGGACTACTCAAGCCTTGACTCATCTGGGAATCTTCAAACCAAGAGCAGCAGGCCTTGATTTTATATTCATATTCATTCTCTCTCTCTCTCTCTCTCTCTCTCTCTCGCCCTCTCTCTCATCCCAGAAAAGTGATTATCCCATGAGAGGCTGTAATTCTTACACTCTAGTTCCCCTCTCTTCTTCTTCAAATGCTGTGGAATCGTTTCCAACCCACAGTGACTCCATGGACACACCCTCTTCAGATCATCCCATCTTCTGTCATAAAGTTGCTCTGGTATGCTCATACACAGAGTTTTCTTGGTTAAAACTACCCTGCTCCTAATCTATTTTAGGTTTCTGCCTCTCACTGTAGACCGTAAGGGATCATGTCCAGCAACTCTGTGATATTGTACTTTAGAGAAGCAGCTTGGCTTAGTGGAAAGAGCACGGGCTTGGCAGTCAGAGGTCATGGGTTCTAATTCTGGCTCTGCCACTTGTCAGCTGGGTGACCTTGGACAAGTCACTTAACTTCTCTGGGCCTCAGTGACCTCATCTGTCAAATGGGGATTAAGTCTGTTAGCTCCATGTAGGACAACCAGATTACCTTGTATCTATTCCAGCACTGAGAACAGTGCTTGGCACATAGTAAGCGCTTAACAAATGCCAACATTATTATTATTAGTATGACTCTGGGGCTCAGGGTCCACTGGTCTGTGACTCAGAGGTTCAGGATCCACAGCTCTAGGGCTCCGAGTCCTCAGCCAGAGTGTTGCACCAAAGCCCACTGTTAAACTGTTCAGCCCTTAATCAGGTACCCAAGCTGATTTCTCAAGGGAACAAGGGAAAGAAAAACACACAATCTATTAGAAAGGAAATGAAGAGAGGGGAGATGGACCCAAACCTATCTGAGAAATTGCCTAGGATTTAATGGCTCTGGATTACAAGAGGATTTCAAAGTCAATAACTTCAAGCTTTTAATCTTGCATATGTAAGTCAGTCTAAATCCACCTACTAATATGGAGTAAAACAATGATTGATCCAGGTGGCTACTCCTTCTTTTCTTTTGGCTGATCCAATTGCACCTACTCCACCCTATCTCACAGAAAAGAGATTTCTGCTGTGCCAATTGCCACTGTTTAATGTCAGAAGCTTTTGAGAGAGAAGGAGAGAGAGAAAGGTAGAGGAAGAGAGATGGAGAGAGTGAGTGAATGATGAGTCTTAACCTTTCAACATCAGATACTGAAAAATCCATAATGTAGAGTAGCACTAATGCAACCAAATCTGTGCTTCCATTAGAGACCCCAAACTGGGGAATGACTGTCAGGCACTATGGCTCCTTTTAGACTCCCACTCAAGAGCTGTCATCTCAAAGGCAAGATTGGATGGCCATTCTGGCAATCAAGAAAAAAGTGGGGAAGTTAGCACTTCAGATCTTGGGTAGCAAATAAAGAACTGATTGTAAGCCATGTCATTATGCGGCACCAATTGTTTTTTAACTCAGTCCTCTTTCTTTCCAAAATGCAGCTTCTTTGTTTTGGGCATTTCTAGGGAATGGTGCGTTTTCCAAGCCTTTTCCATAAGTGGCATAACAGGGAAGTCCTCATGGCAAGCGCGGGTTGTTGGTTAAAACAACCATATTCCCATTTTAAAGATGAGAATGCTTCAACTCAGGGAGGTCAAGGGATTCTTTTTATGTAATTTGTTAAGTGCTTTACTATGTACCAGGTACTAAGTGCTGGGTTAGATACCAAACTTAGAACAGTGTTTTGCACATAGTAAGCACTTAATAAATGCCATCATCATTATTATTATTATTTATTGAACTCTTACTGTATGTAGAACACTGTACTAAGCGCTCAGGAGAGTGAAATAAAGCAGAGTTGGTAGACAGGTTCCCTGCCCACAATGACCTTACAAGATACAAGATAATCAGGTTGAACACAGTTCAAGTCCCACATGGGGCTCACAGCTTTAATCCCCATTTTACAGATGAGATAACTGATGCACAGGGAAATGAAGTGATTTGCCCAAGGTCACTCAGCAGACAAATGGCAGATACAGGATTAGAACCCAGGTCTTCTGACTCCTAGACCTTAGTTCTTTTCACTAGGCCAACGCTGCTTCTTGAGCTACTCAGTGAATCCTGAATGGAGCTGTGATTCTAACCTAGAGTCCGTTAAAAACCAGAATAAAATGCAGAATAGGAGCCGGCCTTGTATCTGAGGCGCATGGATAAGTAAATAAATAATATTTGTTCATCTTAATGTCTGTCTCCCCTTTAAGACTGTAAGCTCATAGGGGGCAGAGAACATGTCTACCAACTCTGTTATGCTCTACTCTCCCAAGCACTTAGTATAGAGCTCTGAACAGCATAAATACTCCACAAATACAGTTGATTAATCGATTGATTGCAGGGGGCAGAGGTTTTTTTTTTTATGTATAAAGATAGAGTTGCCTTTCATACTTGAAAATGATTCTGTGATGGCGAGATCCTATGAAGGTTAATGTTAGGGCCAAAAAGTTCCCACAGTGCACATGGAAGGATCTTACTTGGCTGTACTGATATATTTACTGTGTTTGGCATCCTACACTTTTTATTAATAAAAATTATATTAGCATTTGTCAAGTAGTTACTAGGTGCCAAGCACTATACTGCAGTGTAAGCAGATGGGTCACAATCCCTGTTCCACATAACACTCACATTCTAAGTGGGAGAGAAAACAGGGATGTGGAAACTGAGACACAAGAAGTTGTCAATCAATCAATCATATTTATTGAGCACTTACTGTGTGCAGAGAACTGTACTAAACACTTGGGAGGGTACAATGTGTCTGCTATATTGTTCTATTGTACTCTCCCAAGTGCTTAGTATAGTGCTCTGCACAGAGTAAGAGCTCAAAAAATACAACTGATTGATTGGCAACACAGTTGGTAGACACAGACCATGCCCAGGAGAAACTTACAGTGTGGAGGTCACTCAGCTGGCAAGCTGCAGAGTCAGGATTAGAACCCAGGTCTTCTGACTTCCAGGCTAGAGCTAGACCTCCTAGGCCATGCCACTTCTCACTTGGTATCTTGGCTTTGGTTTTGAGAAAGCCTCTAGACTGTAAACTCGTTGTGGGCAGGGAATGTACCTGTTTATTATTGTATTGTACTCTCCCAAGTGCTTAGTACAGTGCACTGTACACAGTAAGTGCTCAATAAATACAACTGAATGAATGAAAGAGAAGCAGTGTGGCGCAGTGGAAAAGCTCGGGCTTTGGAGTCAGAGGTCATAGGTTCAAATCCCAGCTCCACCAATTGTCAGCTGTGTGACTTTGGGCAAGTCACTTCACTTCTCTGGGCCTCAGTTACCTCATCTGTAAAATGGGGATTAAGACTGTGAGCCCCCCCCCCCCCCCACCATGGGACAACCTGATCACCTTGTAACCTCTCCAGCGCTTAGTACAGTGCTTTGCACATAGTAAGCACTTAATAAATGCTATTATTATTATTATTATTATTATTTTCCAATTGCTGCATGCTTAGCCGGGCTGGATGCTGTAATTTTCTCCCAGCAGAAAGTCACTCTACCCCATTGTGTGAGGCTGCACCTCACGATGTCCCTAAAGCATTTCCTTGGTGGGTGACCCATTTCAATTCACTCTACTGGGACTGCTTGGAAATTCAGCTATTGCCGGACTCGCAAATCTGGCTTGAAGTGAATATCGCCTCCGTGTTGGAAAGCTGATTGTGTTCCAAGCTCTTATTTTTGGCTGCCATTTTGGATTAAGAATGGCCTTTAGGAAATGAGTGGGATGCATGAACATTACATGGGCCATGACAGAGTATTAACGTGGGGTCTCTGACATGGGGTGGGATTTGGGGGCCGAACCAAGGTTTCCTCTTCTAAGATGTTTCCTAGGCACACTTTGCTTCTCTAATACCAACCTACTCATTGTCCCTCACACTCACCTGATCACCATCCAGCCTTTGCACACACTCTCCCTCCTGCTTGGAACTCCCTCCCATTATATCTCCAACAGACCAGCACTCTCTGCATCTTCAAAGCCCTAATGAAATCTTACCTTCTCCAGGAAATGTTCCCAGGCTAAGTTCTCATTCCCCTCCCCCAACCACCTCCAAGCCTATTTCCCTCCCTTCTGCCTCTCACAAGAATAGGGCTGAAGAAATGATATCCCCATGTCTCTCTTTGACTCCTAGTCATCCATTTGATTCAGCAACGGCATCAGAACTTATTAATCACCCATCATCATAATAATAATAATTCTGGCATTTGTTAAGCACTTACTATGTGCCAGGCACTGTACTAAGCACAGGGGTGGATTCAAGCACATTGGATTGGATTCAGTCCCTGTCCCAAGGGGGGTTCACAGTCTCCATCCCCATTTTACAGACGAGGTAACTGAGGCACAGAGAAGTAAAGTGACTTGCCCAAGGTCACATAGCAGACAAGTGAAAATACAACCAAAGCACTATATACCATTTCTTTTTTTATGGTATTCCTTAAGCAATTCATCATCACCAGTGGTATTTACTGAGTGCTTATCATGTACAGTGCTCTGTACTAAGCACTTGGAAGAATTCAATACAACAAAAGTAGCAGACATGTTCCCTGCCCACTAAGCACTGGGGTAGATACAAAATAATCAGGTTAGACACAATCCATGTCCCATATGGGGGGGTCACAACTTTTACCTCCATTTTACAGATGAGGTAACTGAGTCACAGAGAAGTTAAGCACCTTGCCCAAGGTCACACAGCAGGCAAGTAGCAGAGATGACATTAGAAATCGGGTCCTCTAACTTCTGGCCCTGTATTCTTTGTACTAGGTCATGCTGCTTCCTGTCCATAAGGTCTTACATTCTAATGGGAAGCAGCAAGGCTGAGAAGCAGCATGGCTCAGTGGAAAGAGCATGGGCTTGGGAGCCAGAGGTCATGGGTTCTAATCCCGGCTCCACCACTTGTCAGCTGTGTGACTTTGGGCAGGTCACTTCACTTCTCTGGGTCTCAGTTACCTCATCTGTAAAATGGGGATTATGACTGTGAGCCCCTTGTAGGACAACCTGATCATCTTGTATCCCCCCCCAGCACTTAGAACAGTGCTTCGCACATAGTAAGTGCTTAACAAATGCCATTATTATTATTATTATTATTAATTAATGGGAGAATCATGCAAAGGTGTCTGCTTCCTGGTGGTGAGAAAGCAGGTTTATGAGCTGGATCCCAGCTTCACTCAATACTGCACTGATGCAAAACCCAAGACTTCCCATTCAGGGCTGAAAAATTCCAAATGGCAGCTTTCTGACCTATTAGCTCTCCTATTACCTCCCAATTCTCAATGTTCCCCCCAAACCACCACCACTCCCCCACCCTCTAACCTTAAATTCCTTCCCTCTTTTTGCCCTTGTACTTAAAATGAAAAATGGGCACCTCTGGAGACAAGTTATTTTTTCTAAATAGATTCAGAATGACTACCTAAATGTTCAATTGGCTCCACACATATACCAGGTACTGAAGATGACTATAAATAAATCAGTGCTTTACACATAGTAAACATTGATAAATAATATTTCTATTATGAAGGACAAGAAGAGGCTGTTGGATTTTTATGACTCATGGTGTTAAGAATTCAGTGGGAAAGGCTTGTTGGAAGAAGTGGAATTTTGGAGGCTTTGCAGGCGGGCCGGGCTAAGGTCTGGTGGATTTGGGTTGGAGGAGTGAGTTCTAGGCTGGAAAAACAGCTTGAACAAGGGGTCAGAGGCAGATATAATAGAGAGAGATACAGTTAGGGGGTTAGCCTGGGGAGGAGTAAAGAGTGTAGGCTAGGAATAGCAACAGAAGAGAGCTGGTATATCATGAGAGAACTGGTAGAGACCCCCAAAGCCAATGATAAGGAGTTACTATTTTTTAGCTTTGGGGAAAATGGGTAGCAAGTAGAGGTTTTGAGGAGTGAAAGAGACATGAGATAGAGAATGTGTCTGTTTCTTAGTACAGTGTTCTGAAAACAGTGAGTGCTCAATAAGTATTATTGAATGAATGAATGAATGAATAAGGGGTGTTTGAGGAAGATGAACTGGGAAGCAGCATAGATTATGACCTAAGAAGCTGGAGACAAAGGGAGAACAGTGAGTCCTCTAACTGTGAACCAGCGAGGAGAGGAAGGGGAAGAACAGGGAAAGGTTTCAGAGGAAGAATCAGCAGGCTAGAGAAGTCGACTGGGTGTGAGAGGTGAATGGCGGTGAGGAGAAGAGGATAACTCCAAGGTTGCAGGCGTTGGGATCAGGTAGTAGATGGTCATTAGAAGAGCAAAGTGTTTTGATAGGAGAGTAGTGAGGCGAGGTAGGAGGGGACAAGGTGATAGTGCTTTAAAGCAGATGGTAAGGAATTTTTGTTTGATGAAGAGGAAACCATGGCAGGTTCTTGAGGAGTGGGGGAACATGGACTGAACGTTTTTGTACAAAAATGATCCCAGGAGCAGAGTGAAGTGTGGACTGTAGTGGGGAGAGGCAAGAGGTCATCTCCCCTTTCACCCTAGTTTGCACCTCTGATCCAGATAGGCAAACCTTTTCTCTCTTGCCTCTGTCCCTGTGCTCATTCCGACCCTGACTTGTAAGCCATCCTCTCCCCTCCTCATTGTCACTCAACACCCTCCCAGGTCTTTAAAGCTCAACTCAAAATCTACCTCCTGCAAGAAATCTTCCTCGATTATTCAGCCCCACCTGCCCCCTCACATTATACCACAGCTTCCCTGCCTCCTAGCATTTTTGTATGCAATTGGTGCCATCTTTTTTACATCACATATAATCTCATTAGCCTACGCATTTTTTGCTATTGCATCTTCCCATCTTCACTCACCACAAGCTCCTTTTTTAAATGGCATTAGGAGCCTACTATGTGCCAGGCCCTATACTAAGTGCCAGGGGTAGATGCAAGCTAATCATGTTGGACAAAGTCGCTGTTCCACTTGAAGCTTCCAGTATGAATGCCCATATTACAGTTGAGGTATCTGAGGCCCAGAGAAGTAAAGTGACTTTTCCGAGGTCACACAACCAACAAGTGGTGGAGCTGGGATTAGAACCCAGGTCTTTCTGTCTCCCAGGCCTGTGCTCTATCCACTAGACAGCACTGCTTCTGAGAGAGATTTCCCACTAGCCAAAACTACGGAAAACTCCATCTAGCCTGGGCATTACAAACCACCTGGAGGGTATGAATTGGGCATTGGTGGGGGTGACAGTTGTAAGATACAGCTAAACTTGCTTTTTAATTTATTTTTTCAGTAAAACAGTTCCTCCTGTCTACTGGGTTTTAGCCAAATTGGCATTTCTCTCATGACCTCAAATTCCTCAGTTTAATATCCGGCTACCCACCAGTCCATCAAGCTGACATCTGCTACTTTTTAATTAGCACAAAAATTGGTCAGAATAGCTGGAGTTTCGAGCAGTTTCCGAACAGGGTTGGTAGCAGATCCCCCCCCTGGGGTTGGCTAGTGACTTCATTTCCTAAGGCAGGAGGTCTAATAATAGACCCTCAAGGGGCTGGGGCTGGGAGGGACACTCAATGAGAGAAAGGAAAAGGTTAGTCTGAATATCAGGCCAAGTATCCAGGCGGAGTTCTCTGAGCAATGGAAGTGGTCTCCAAGGGGAAGTGCCAGGATGTTTGAAATGGCATTAGAAAACAGCCAGTGGAGCAATCTGGTCGCAGCCCCAGGGGCCCCAAGAAGATTGACCTAATAGGTCATTTTCATCTTTTATGATCCCTAAGTGAAGCCAGTTTGGGACTGCAGTGGCATATATCAACAACTGCATATACGTTGCTCTCTCTGCAGATGATTTCATCCTGGCTGGAATTCCTGCTCAGTTCTCGTGCTCTTGGCCCAAGAAAGCCCCAAGGAGCCTTGGCAAGCCAGAGAGGCAGCACGGCTTAGTGGAAAGAGCATGGGCCTGGTAGTGGAGGACCTGTGTTCTAATCCCAGCTCTGCCATGTGCCTTTTATGTGACCTTGGGCAAGTCACTGACGTCTCGGTGCCTCAGTTACACATCTGTGAAATGGGGATTCCATACCTTTTCTCCCTCCTACTCCGACTGTGAGCCCCAGGTGGGACAGGGATTGGATCTGACCTGATTATCTTGTGTCTCTCCCAGTGCTTAGAACAGGGCTTGATACATAGTAAGTGCTTAACAAATGCTATTATTATTATATTAATTCCTCACTCAACTGGATCTTTGGTAGGGATGAGACAATGCAAGAGGCCCTGGGAAAGTCTCCGGTGCTATAATCAATTTCTTCACCCAGGTTCCCAGGCCCAGGGTCTTTGTGACTGGACTGAGGCTCATCTGTTAGTTACGGTAGGTGACTCCATCACTACCCACAGAGCCCCGTACTAAACGTGTATAGAAGTATGAGAAGGCAAAAGATCCTCTTACTGCCCTCAAGGAGCATCACTTCTGAGTTATCTCAATCCCAAATGGCCTGACAAGATTGAGCTAGAGAAGCAACATGGCTCAGTGGGTAAAACACAGATCTGGGAGTCAGAGGGCTCTGGGTTCTAATCCCAGCTCCACCATATGCCTGCTGTGTGACCTTATGCAAGTCACAACTTCTTTGGGCTTCAGTTACCTTATCTGTAAAATGGGAATTAAGAATATGAGCTCCATGTGGAACAGGGACTGTGTCCAACCTGATGAACTTTGTATCTACCCCAGAGCTTAGAACAGTGCCTGTCACATAGTAAGCACTTAACAAATACCATTATTATTATTATTATTATTATTATTATTATTATTAAGGTGAACCAGTGAGGGCCTGAAACCCCTTCAGCTCCCTGTCATGGAAGCGACACTCCAGACCACAGAGCTTTACTGGCTAGGATACCCAAGAACCGGTGGATGGGACTCCCATAAGACTGATGTTTGGTGAGATGAAATGGGGCAGATGCAAGCTGGGGAAATAGAACAAACGATTGCACAGTCTCGGACTGCTCCAGCTGCAGCCTCTAGGAAAGGAATCCAAGAACAGCAGACCCAGCTGCCGATAGCCTGGCCTGGAGAATGAAGATAGGAGAAGAGTTGCCCATTCTGAACAGAGTCTTGGGAATTTGGGATAGCACAACACTGTCTTGGAAGCAACAACAGTCTCTGCAAGTAGCAAACAGTAGCATGGCAAGGAACTAGTTTTATCTGTGCACAATGTAGACTGGATTTTCAGGCCTACATCAATCTTTGCAACCACACCCTTTAGCAGGAAAATTTGAAGGGGAGGGAGGAGACTGTAAGGTCCTTGTATGCAAGAATATCCCCCACCAACTCTTTTCTAAGCACTTAGTACAGTGCTCTGCACACAGGAAGTGCTCAATAAATACCACTGATTGATAGGCCATAAGAACAGGAAGTGAAATACAAGTTCCCTTATGAGCATAC
Source organism: Tachyglossus aculeatus (assembly GCF_015852505.1). Lineage (NCBI taxonomy): Eukaryota > Metazoa > Chordata > Mammalia > Monotremata > Tachyglossidae > Tachyglossus > Tachyglossus aculeatus. The sequence goes on along the minus strand of NC_052068.1, from coordinate 88,358,410 downwards.
AATTAAGTAATCATTAATAAAAACTAATGTTTATGAGCACATAATTAATAACCAGAGTGATTGGAAAGGGGACCTGGATGAGAAGCAGCACGGGCCCGAGAGTCAGAAGGACCTGGGTTCTAGTTTGGATGCCACCACTTTTCTGCTGTGTGACTTTGGGCAAATTCATTCCATCGTAGTTATTGAGCGTTTACTGTGTGCAGAGCACTGTACTAAGCACTCGGAAAGTAAAATTTGGCAACAAATAGAAACAATCCCTACCCACAACGGGCTCACAGTCTAGAAAGACTGTAAGGTTAGAACTAGAACTTAAGCAAATCACTTAACTTCTCTGTGCCTCACTTACCTTATCTGAAAAATGGGGATTAATACTGTGAGCCTCATGAGGGCCATGAACTGTGTCCAACCTGATTAGCTTGTTTCTACCTTAGCACTTACTACAGTGCCTGGCATGTAGTAAGTGCTTAACAAATACAATTAAAAAAAAATACCCTGAACTTAGGGTTGACTGTATCTGTGAATCTAGACTCAGCATGTAGAGTTATTCATAACTTCCTTTTTCATACACAAATGCAAAACACTGGATGATGTTCCCGGAAGAGAAGCCCAGCCAGAGGGAGGAAGACTAAATCGCTCAGCCCACTGTTGGGTAGGGACTGCCTCTATATGTTGCCAACTTGTACTTCCCAAGCGCTTAGTACAGTGCTCTGCACACAGTAAGCGCTCAATAAATACGATTGATTGATTGATTGAACGGAGACAAAACTTGGGCTGAGCCAGATTTTCTTTCCCGCGACGGTGCAGTAGCTCCTGGCTGCCACTTGGGGGAGGTGAAGGCTGAGAGTCCCTAAAACCGGATCCTCTTGAACTTTTCGCTTGAAATTCTTGAGTGTCTTGGGTATAGAAGATTTGGGTGTACTAGACAGCTAATAAATTCAGGGCTGTGGACCCTCCAATCAAGGATTGAGCTCCCTAGAGAGGATAGTCTACTTCTCCAGCTCCCACGGTGGGGACACGTTCTAGAATGTGTTTCTCAGGGTCCTGCTGGAACCGTTTAATAGTAGTAATGATAATCTTAATGATAACATTTTTTAATCGCTTACTATGTGCCAAACACCGTTCTAAGCACTGGTAATCAGGTTGTCCCACATGGGGCTCACAGTCTTAATCCCCATATTACAGATGAGGTAACTGAGGCACAGAGAAGTTAAGTGACTTGCCCAAAGTCACACAGCTGACAAGTGGCAGAGCTGGAATTAGAACCCATGACCTCTGACTCCCAAGCCCATGCTCTTTCCATTGAGACACACTGTAGTAGTAGTAGTAGTAGTACTCCTCTCTCATGATCACACCAGTACAGTTTCCACTACTCTACCAGTCTTGACTATGGGAGGGAGAGTCAAACAGAGGCCTACCCATTCCATTCCTAACTTGGGCAGTGGCTAGCAAGTGGAAGGCAATCTGCTACAAGTCAAAACTCAGCTGAGCTGGGCAGCAGCAGTATGGGACGGAGTTGAGGGTGGAGACTCAGGCTTACTGCATGGAATAAGGCAATGTAAACCACTTTTTACCAAGAAAACTGTACAGATACACTACCAGAGCAATTGTGGATGGAGGTGGAGCATTCTGGGTGAGATGTGTCCATGGCATAGCTATGGGTTGGAGACGACTCGATAACATAAGACAAGCGCTAGGGTGGGATTTGAGGTTTTGAGGTTGGACACAGTTCCTGTCCCTCAAGGGTCTCACAGTCTATCCTATCCCCACTTTACAGATGAGGAACCTCAGGACCAGGGAGGTTAAGTGACTTGCCCAAGGTCACATTGCAGGCCAGTGGCAGAGCTGGAACTTAAACCCGAAGTCTCAGGCTTGCCATGCTGATACTGGTTGTTAGCAGAGCCTGGTACTCTTTTGGTTTTTGCCGCCTTAATCCATCAATCAAGCGAGCAAGGAAGCAATCAGTGGAATTTATTGAGTGCTTATATGTGCAGAGCAAACCACTAAATAAACATGATCCTGCCCACAAGGCTCTTACAGTCTAGAGGGGAATACAGACACAGATTACAGATAGGTGAAATAGTGGAGTATTGGATACACACATAAATGTTGTGGGGTGAATGGTAAGCGCTTAAAGTATTCATTCATTCAATCATATTTATTGAGTGCTTACTGTGTGCAGTGCACTGTACTAAGCACTTAAAATGTTCAGATCCAAGTGCATAAGTGACATAGAAGCGAAGGCAGGTAGGGGAAATAAAGGCTTAGTCAGAGAAGGCCTTTTGGAAGAGATGTGATTTTAGGAGTACTTTGAAGGTGGCGAGAGTGGTGGTCTGTCGGATATCAAGGAAGAGGGAGTTCCAGATCAGAGGGAGGACATAAGGAGTTGATAGTGTGATAGACGAGACCGAGGTAGAGCGAGTAGCTTGACGTTAGAAGAATGGAGTGTGCGAGCAGAGTAGGAAATTGGTGAGGTAAAGGTAGGATGCTGACTGAGTGCCTTAAAGCTGATGGTAAGGAATTTTTCTTTGATGCAGAGGTGGATGGGAAACCACTGGAGCCTCTTGAGGAGCTGAGCTATAAGGATTGAACATTTTTTCAGATAAAAGATCCAGGCAGAAAAGTGATGAATGAACTGGAGAGGAAAGGGATGGAGGCAGGGAGGTCAGCAGTAAGCAAGTAATAATAATAATAATGGCATTTATTAAGCGCTTACTATGTGCAAAGCACTGTTCTAAGCACTGGGAAGGTTACAAGGTGATCAGGTTGTTCCACGGGGGGGCTCACAGTCTTAATCCCCATTTTACAGATGAGGTAATTGAGGCACAGAGAAGTTAAGTGACTTGCCCAAAGTCACACAGCTGACAAGTAGCAGAGCCGGGGTTAGAACCCATGACCTCTGACTCCAAAGCCCGTGCTCTTTCCACTGAGCCAAGCTGCTTCTCCAAATGGGCAAATGGGCTAGTGAAGGTGGAAAATGACTACTGTTTGGATTGGTGTAGTAGCAGTTTGGATGGAGAGGGAAAGGCAGGTTTTAGCAATGTTGTGAAGGTAGAATCAACAGGATTTGATGAGCGATTGACTATGTGGTTGAATGAGAGAGGAGTCAAGGATAATGCCAAGGTTACAGCCTGTGAGATGGAAAGGAAAGGATAGTGGTATTTTCTTCAGTGGTGGGAAAGACAGAGGGAGGACTAGGTTTGGATGGGAAGATAGTGAGTACTGTTTCAGACATATTAAGTTTGAGGTGCTGGAGGGACCTCCAAGTAGAGATGTCCTGAAGGCAGGTGAAAATGCAAGACTGCAGAGGAGGAAAGAGCACTAAAGAAGAGAAGAGCACTGTAACCCCACTAAGCAGGCGGGGGCATGTGAGGAGAATGAATAACAGTGGGATACCTAAGTAATTGCTGTAGGGTGAGAGAAAATTGGGAAACCAAAGCAAGGAAGGCAGAGGCAATGTTTTAAAGTCATGGTAAAACCAAGTCTCAAACAATGCTGCATCCCAGCTAAAAACATAGTGCTTCATCCTGAACTTTGACCATTTTTTGGCACTATGTTCAAAAAAGGAAAGGAAAGGGGAACCAGCTCCCATCTCCCAGACCAGAGTGGAAAACATGAATTCAGTTCCCTTCCTACCTTCCCACTGCTGATCCACAGTGGTGAGTGAGAAACGGCATGGCCTAATGGAAATATAATGGGCTTGAGAAGCAGAGGACTTGGATTCTAATCCCTGACCAGCCATTTGCCTGGTGTGTGACCTTGGGAAGTCACCTAAATTTTCAGTGCCTCAGTTCTCTCGACTGTAAAATGGGGATTGAATTCCTGCTCTTCCTCCTACTTAGACTGTGAGCCCCATGTGGGACAGGAGCTACGTTCAACTTGATTTTTTTTTGGTGATATCTGTTAAATGCTTACTATGTGTCAGGTACTGTACTAAGTGCTTGACTAACTTGTGTCTATACTAGCACTGGCTCCCCACTGGCTGTCTGCATGTCCTTGCTGTCTGGATCATTCCTAGGGAGCCCTTCGCGGTTTAGGGCCTACCTCAGCAGGGCAAAACTATCCACACTGGAGCCCCAGAGCCCACTCAGACCATGGCTGTGAGGCTTCTGTTGGCAGTGCCCCAATGGAGGTGCCAGCAGGGGCTCCAGGGAATGTGGTCCCAGTGATTTCTGTGATGACACATGTTGGCAAGCAGCCATCCCATCTGTGAGTGCCGCTACTGTCAGGGGGAGAGGGAGAAGGAGGGAAACACATTTAGAGTTATAAAAAAAGGAGAAATGAGAAGCGGCAAGGAGGAAAGATGCCGGAGGTGGGGTGGGGGCAATGAAAGGCACCAAGCAGAGAGAACAGGGACAGAGACAGAGAAAAAACAGTGTAAACAAAAAGAAGGGAGAAGAAACAGGCAGAAAGATGAATGTAAAAAAAGAAAAGACATACAGGGAGAGTCCTATGGTGAGGGACAATTTACAGGGACAATTGGGGGAAGTGAAGGCCGAGAGTCCCTAAAATCAGATCCGCTTGAACCTTTGCTTGAAATTCTTGAGTGTCTTGGGTCTAGAAGAATTGGGGTACTGGATAGCTAATAAATTCAGGGCTGTGGACCCCCCAATCAATGATTGAGCTCCCTAGAGAGGACCGTCTACTTCTCCAGCTCACACAGTGGGGACACATTCTAGAATGTGTTTCTCAAATTCAGTTTAATAGTTTAATAGTAATAATGATAATAATCTTAATGATGACATTTTTTAATCGCTTACTGTGTGCCAAGCACTGTTCTAAGTGCTGGGATAGATACAAGGTAATCAGGTTGTCCCACATGGGGCTCACAGTCTTAATCCCCATTTTACAGATGAGGTAACTGAGGCACAGAGAAGTTAAGTGATTTGCCCAAAGCCACACAGCTGACAAGTGGTGGAGCCGGGATTAGAACCCATGACCTCCGACTCCCAAGCCCGTGCTCTTTCCACTGAGGTGTACTTTAGTAGTAGTAGTACTACTACTAGCTCTAGACTCTGAGCCCATTGTTGGGTAGAGACCGTCTCTATATGTCACCAACTTGTACTTCCCAAGCGCTTAGTACAGTGTTCTGCATACAGTAAGGGCTCAATAAATACGATTGAATGAATAAATAGTAAATTGTCCCTGCCTGCAGAGCACTGTACTAAGCACTTGGGAGTACAAGTTGGCAACATATAGAGACGGTCCCTACCTAACAACGGGCTCACAGTCTAGACGGGGGAGACAGACAACAAAACAAAACATGTAGACAGGTGTCATTTGACTCCTGCATCAGCCTCTTCAACTGATCTTCCTGCTTTCCGTCTCTCCCCTCTTCACTTTATACTTCACTCTGTGCTCCCTGGTTCATTTTTTTAGAACATCATTCTGCACATATCTCCCCATTCCACACACCCCTTTAGTGGTCACCCAAGATGTTTCTCCATTTGGATCCTGATTCTGTCTCCAGTCCTTCTGCTCAATCCAGCCACTGCCTCTCCCCAGAGCCTCTAAAGGGGGCATGAGATCTTGCCTGTAACTGACCTCTACCTGGGCAGGGGGATCAGGGATTGAGGGTAGGATGACAGGAGAGTGTAAGGAGTAAGGTACCTGGGATTAGTGGCTCGGTTTGAAGGGGGCAGGAACGAGTGTCCAGAGTGATGGAGAAACTCTCGGCAGGCTCCCAGTGGGTCAGTAACAATCCAAGAGCATGTCCACATCAGCCTCCTAAGTAGCCCTACACCTGGAATCACTCCCCATCTGCCGTACCCTGGATCCTGGCCGACAGCACTAGGAAAGATCGGGGGTGGAACAGGCTCAGGATGGCCACCACCATGCCCTCCCACCACAGCCAGGGACATCAGTGAACTCCTTCTTGCCAAATATAACACACTCTGATCTGTCCTAATCCTCCTCAAACTTTTTGCTACCTTCAACACTCCTCTAGACTTTAAGCTTGTTGTTAGCAGGAACGTGTCTACCAACTCTGTGTTTTACTCTCCCAAACACTTAGTACAGTGCTTTGCACATGGTTAGCTCTCACACTTAATACAGTGCTCTGCACATGGTTAGCTCTCTATACTAGTGAGAGCTTATCTTGTGCAGAGAACTGTACTAAGCTCTTGGGAGACTGATTGACCGATCACTCCCTTCTCCGTGAAAATGAGGTATCCCCTTGGTTTTCCTGATACAGCTCTCTTCTGGCTTTCCTCTTACCGATTCTTCTGATATGCTTTCTCCAGCTCTTCCCTGCCCTTCCACCCTCTGGCTGTGGATGTTCCTCCTCTGTTCTGAGTCCTCTTCTCTTCTCAGAGGACACTCACTGCCTTAAGCACTTAACAAATACCATAATTATTGTTATCGGGGAGTTTATCTACTCCCATGACTTCAACAACCACTTCTCTGTGGTTGGCTCCCAAAATTACCTCATCAGCCCCAGCTCCTTCACTGCCATTTCCTCTCCCCTTCCTCCCCCTCCCCCCACCCTACCTCCTTCCCCTCCCCACAGCACCTGTATATGTTTGTACATATTTACTACTCTATTTTACTTGTACATATTTACTATTCTATTTATTCTATTTTGTTAATATGTTTTGTTGTCTGTCTCCCCCTTCTATACTGTGAGCCTGCTGTTGGGTAGGTACCGTCTCTATATGTTGCCAACTTGTACGTCCCAAGCACTTAGTACAGTGCTCTGCATGCAGTAAGCACTCAAATACGATTGAATGAATGACTCTCCTCCTACTTAGATTGTGAGCCTCCCAAGGGACAGGGACTGTGTCCATTTCCCATCTTTGTATCCTCTCCCAGTGCTTAATAACATGCTCTGCACACAATAAGCAACTAAATACTATGAATACTATTATAACTCCTGCCTCTGGACCCCTCTATTTGGATGTTTAACTGGAATTTTGAGTTCAAACTGAACCCTCCATCTTCCTTTCCCAAACCACTCCTCCACCTAACTTTCCCATTAGGGTTGACACACCATCCTCATCTCCCCACAACCCTGGCATTACCCTTTACTCCTTCCTTTCATTTAAGTCCCATATCCTGTAAGTCTCCATATCCTGTCACCTCTTCTTCCAGGATCCACTTCTTCCTCTCTATCCAAACCACCACCAGCCTGGTCCAGGTGTTTGTCATATCCTGATTTGACTCCTGCATCAGTCTCTTCACTGATCTCCCTGCCTTCAGCCTCTCCCCTCTCCTAATTTGGAGATTTAGTCTGTGAGTTATGGTCTGCATCCAATCTGATTAGCTTGTATCTACCCTGGAGTTTAGAACTATGCCTGGTACATAGTGTTTAACGAATACCATAAAAGGGTTATTTTTCTAAAGCATAGTTCTTCACACATCTTCCCATGCCACAAAACCCCACAATGGTAACCCCTTCTTCTTTGCATCAAACAGAAACTCCTGACCATCAGCTTTAATCAATTGATCAATCAATCAGTTATATTTATTGAGAACTTACTATGCACAAAGCACTGGACTTAAATATCTGGGAGAGTTCAATGCAGCAGAATTAGCAGAAACAGTCCCTGCCCATAATGAGCTTTCAAGCACTCAATCAGCTCTTTCCCCTCTACAGATTGATACACTCTATTCTCCCACAACAACCTAGCTTGAACTCTTCATTCCTCTCAAGTACTCCTTATTTTTTTTTAAATGGCATTTTTAAAGTGCTATTTGCCAGGACCTGTACTAAGGGCTGGGATAGGTACAAACTAATCAGATTGGACCCAGTCCATGTCTCCAGTGAGACTCACAGTCTTAGTCCCCATTATTATTATGGTACTTGTTAAAAGCTTACTGTGTGCCAAGCACTGTTCTAAGCACTGGGGTAGATACAAGTTTGACACAGGTTTGATCAGGTTTGACACAGTCCCTGTCCCACATTTGGGCTCTCATTCTTAATCCCCATTTGACAGATGAGGTAACTGAGGCACAGAGAAGTTAAGTGACTTGCCAAGGGCACATAGCAGACAAGTGCTGTGTGGCACAGTGCTGTGGTGTGTGTGTGACCTGTGTGTGTGGGGGGGGGGTGTGTGTGTGACAACTGGTGAGAAGCACTGTGGCGTAGTGGATAGAGTACAGTCCTGGAAGTCATAAGCACCCTTGTCTGCTGTGTGACCTTGAGAAAGTCACAACTTCTCTGTGCCTCAGTAACCTCATCTGTAAAATGGGAATTAATACTGCGAGTCCCATTTGGGACATGGACTGTGTCTAATCTAATATCTACCCAATATCTACCCCAGTGCTTTGTACAGTTCCTGGTACATAGTAAGGGCTTAAAAAATACTATTTAAAAAAGTGGCAGAACTAGAACCCAGGTCCTTTGACTCCCAGATTCATGTTCTATCCATTAGGCCACGCTACTTCAGTGGTTCCTTCTCGTCTTTCCTGCCACTGGCCTCTTGCTTCACACCCTCCAACCTGCCAGGAACTCCCTCCCACTTCATGCTTAACAGACCTCAAAAATCCTATTCTCCAAAGACCTTCTGAAATCACATTTCCACCAGGAGGCCTCAATTAATTTCTAATCTCTCTACCATTATAGTCCCTGCATCTGCCACTTCAGCACTTTCCTGCCACCTAAGCACTTATGCATCATAGCTTCCCACACCACTTGTGTACATATCTCATAATCTCTACTACTTCCTCCTACCTGTAATTTATTTTTGTGTCTTAACCCCCGGTTCTGGATCATAAATTCCTTGAGGGCAGGAATCAAGGTGACCAACTGCAGAGAGTGATATTTCTCAGCAGGATGAAAAAAAGGCTTTCACATTTTTTTACTGACATAATTTTAGACACTAAAAAATAGTAAGGACCTGGGAGTCAGAAGGACTTTAGTTCTAATGCTGGCTCTGCCACTGGTCTGCTGTGTGGCCAGGTGAGTCACTTAACTCCTATGTGCCTCAGTTACCTCATCTGTAAAATGGGGCTTATAATAATAATAATAATAATGATGGCATTTATTAAGCACTTACTATGTGCAAAGCACTGTTCTAAGTGCTGGGGAGATTACAAGGTGATCAGGTTGTCCCACAGGGGGCTCACAGTCTTCATCTCCATTTTCCAGATGAGGTAACTGAGGCCCAGAGAAGTTAAGTGATTCGCCCAAGGTCACATAGCTGACAATTGGCGGAGCTGGGATTTGAACCCGTGACCTCTGACTCCAAAGCCCATGCTCTTTCCAATGAGCCACGCTGCTTCTCATTAATGTCTCAGGACATTAATGGCTAGGGGTTGCAGACACTGCCCTGTAAATAATAATAATAATTATGGTATTTGTTAAGCATTTACTATGTGCCAAGCACTGTTCTAAGTGCTGGGGTTAATATAAAATAATCAGATTTTCCCACATGGAGCTCACAGTCTCAATCCCCATTTTACAGATGAGGTAACTGAGGCACAGAGAAGTTAAGTGACTTGCCCAAGATCACTCAGCAAACAAGTGACAGAACTGGGATTAGAAACCCACGACCTCTGACTCCCAAGCCCGGGCTCTTGGCTCCAAGGCTCCTTCTGCAGCCTAAGGGAGGCGGGAGGGGAAATGGAAAGGTGAAGGCCGATTATCTGGCTGCAAGCAGTTTGGGGAATTTTGGATTTGTTCCTTGGTAACTGATGGACCGCCGGGGAATGGTTAGGCTGGCATCTGGTTAGCCAATGGGAATTGCAAAATGAAACCAAAATAAACCACATCAGGTTTAATATATATATCGTTTCTCCAGTAGTTAGTGCAAGTCAAGGGAAGCATCGGTGTCACACATAAAGACATCAGACTCCATGCCATGGCTGTCATAAAGCTGTGAGAGGCAGCAATGCCTTATCATCATCATCATCATCAATCGTATTTATTGAGCGCTTACTGTGTGCAGAACACTGTGGATAGAGCATGGGCCTGGGAGTTAGAAGGTAATGGGTTCTAATCTCCGTTCTGCCACTGGTCTGCTGTGTGACCTTGAGGAAGGCACTTGACTTCTTTGTACCTTAGTTCCCTCATCTGAAAAATGGGGAATGAGACTGTGAGCCCCATGTGGGACAGGGACTGTGTCCAACCTGATTTGCCTGTATTCACCTCAGCTCTTAGTACAGTGTAAACACTTAACAAATACCATAAATAAAACATGCAAAGGAGAGGAGAGCCACTGAAGAAAGGGAGGGAGAGGATCTGTGCAGGGTTAAGTTGGTATTGGCATTTGAAAGGGGCAGAGGGAAGGAAGTGTTAGATGAGGTCTTTTTTTAGCATCTGGAGAAATATTTTCATCCCATCAACTTTGTACACTTTACAACCTTCCATCAACTCCACCCCCTACCCCCCAACAGGTCACATGCCACTTGAGCAAGTACCAGGGAACTTTTTTGATCAGGAGGAATCTAAGGTGTCCCAGCTTCTGACTCCCAACTGCCTCTGGGGCTTTCAAGTGGCAGAATGTATTTCCAAGACATGAGAAAAAGAGGAAAGGAACATATATGATGAAGCAAGCAGTTAGCATCCCTGGTTCTTTTTAAAATAAATAGCTCGGAACTAAGAACCGAAAGAAGCGAGGTGATTAAGCTGAAATTCAGCTTCTCCAGTAAATTTACTTGTGAAGTGATTTCACCTTGCAGGGTAAGATGAGTCATGTCCCTTCCTGTGGATGGGTTTCTTGTATCCGGATTGACAGCAGGATGAGGGGGCCAGGCCCAGGGGAGTCAGGAGACCTCGACTCTGTTCCTGGCCCTTCTGGTGACCTGCCGCTGACCTTCTGGATGCCTCTCCAGGACTTTGAGTTTTCCCTTGTGATAGTAGGGTAAGAACTACACTTGCCGCTGGTTACCTCCCCAGGAGTAGTATTAGGGTGAGCGATACCCTGATTGCACTATAAGAAAAGTAACATGTCAACTGTGTTAGTTATTATGACTCTAGATTTGAAAATGGCCCTTTGCCCACTTTCCCAGAGCAAGCGATGATTTACGCTGGATCAAGTAGAAAAGCACGCTGGCCCCACCTACTGAGCAGAAGCAGGCTGGTAAGAAAACATTTACAAGCTGGCAAGTTGTTGTCTTTATTTTCCAGACTGCTATAGAATGATAGAGAACAGAAATAGGAGTCACTGAGTATTATCTAGCCAAGCAGTGGTAATAATAATAATATTTGTTAAGCACTTACTATGTGCTAAGCATTGTACTGAGTGCTGGGATGTCAAATAGGGCACAGCCCCTGTAGTCTAAGTAGGAGGGAGAACAGGTATCCCCATTTTACAGATAAGAAAACGGAGGCACAAAGCAGTTGAATGATTTGTCCAAGGTCACACAGCTGGTAACTGCAGAGGCAGGATGAGAACCCAGGTCATTTGACTTCCAGGTGCCTGCTCTTTCTTCTAGACCATCCTGCTTCTCTAGTACAGAGTTGTTTCTCTTCCCCATAGGATATTTGTTAGTATTTGGGCCCTTCTATCTTTAAATATACCAACGGATGGAACAGGAAATTCCAGTTTACTCTCCTTGAATTATTCATTCATTCATTCAATCGTATTTATTGAGCGCTTACTGTATGCAGAGCACTGTACTAAGCGCTTGGGAAGTACAAGTTGGCAACATATAGAGACGGTCCCTACGCAACAGCGGGCTCACAGTCTAGAAGGGGAAGAATTACTTGAATAAGAAATTGAGGAACTAGAAAAAAAGATGTTTGGGGGTTAGCTGCTACAAAGACTGAATGCACTTCCAAATTAAAAATCATTCCAACAGCTCCCCTTATGTATACAGTTTTTATGGTATTTCTTTAAGCACTTACCATGTGTCAGACACTCTACTAAGCACTGATTTAAAATGAGGATTCAATCCATCAGTTGTATTTATTGAGCGTATACTGTTTGCAAAGCACTGTACTAAGCACTTGGGAGAGTACAATACAGCAGGTAACAGCTAATGATTAGGTTGTAAACTGATGGGTTGATTTACATCTATTTACATATTTTATTCACATACACCATTCATTTATTCACATATTTATTCTCTATACTCTTGCTGTTGCCTGTTCAATGCTTTTCCTCCTGCTCCCATTCTTTGTAAACAACTTATGATTCCCTGCCTTCCCCCATTAGGTTGCAAGAAGTTCGAGGGCAGGGAGAATGAGCTCGTTTAGTTTTTTACATCTGAGAAATGGGCCCACACCATTCACCAGGCGATGCCATCTTCCTTGCTTGGGTACTACTGGAGGTCACAGGTTGAGCCTGGTCAGTGTCCAGCATGTAGATAGCAAGACCCTGCCAGATACCATCCATCTGGAAACAAGCATTAGGGTAGAAGTAGCACACATCTCTCGGAGAACAGTCATGGTTAACTGCAATCAGTCGGCATTCATAGAACAGAACAGCCAGCCCAAAGTTGCCAAATGTAATCAAACCTCATTAATGTGAATGGGGCCTCCTGGGCTGTCTTCAAACAGCTTCATTCACAGGCAAACCACTGAAACTAATCAAATCCACATTCAAGTTGACACTGAGATTCTTCTGCCACGTTTCCCCTATCTGGAATGGGAACATCATCATCATTTCATCAACTGGCACAAATAGATAAAAAAAACTTCACGCGACCTGCCTTTAAAAAAAAAAAGTGCCAAATGAAAAAAACAAATCAAAAAGGAAGCAAGTGCTAGCCACTCCTACGTGTGTAGAGTTTGGGAACCTAATTTGGCTTTGCTTTTTCCTCTTCCCTTACATCAGATGCTATTTCTGGAGCAGAGGGCGTAGTCTCCATATTGCAGTTATTGTTCTTGCGAGACAGTGGTTGTGCCTGCTTCCTGAAACCTAAGGGAGGCCCCCTTGTAAGGCAGCGGGGAAGGGGAATTCGGCTGGGGTGAGGTGAAGGAGACATTGGAAACTCTTTCTTATGGTGCTCTGATCCCAGGCTGCACTTGTTCTTCCTACTAACTGCCTTGCAACTTACGACGCTAGGTGTATTGTAGACCTGGGAACACGTCTATCAACTCTGTTGTTTGCACTCCCCCAAGCGCTTAGTACAGAGCTTTGCACACTGTACGCACTCAGTAAATACCATTGATTGATTGAATGGTTGGGTGGATGGGCAAGAGAGTGTGGGTGGCTTGGTGCAAACCATCCCCATTACTGCAAAAACAATTCAAGGGCACTTCCTGCTAGCTGGAGGACATGGAAGCAGTGTGGCCTAGTGGAAGGAGCATGGATCTGGGGATCAGAGGAAATGGGTTCTAATCCTGGCTCCACCACTTGCCCACTGTGTGACCTTGGGCAAGTCACTTTATTTCTCTGTGCCTCAGTTACCACAGCTGTAAAATGGGGATTAAGACTGTGAGCCCTATGTGGGACAGGGACTGTATCCAATCCAATTATCTTCTATCTATGCCAGCGTTTAGTACAGTGCCTGGCACATAGTAAGCACTTACGAAATACCAATCAACTGATATACCCTTTCCCCACTTAGTTATTGGTGTCTGAGCAATGCTCATCCCCAGTGGCAAATGGACAGAAAAAATGTGTTACTGTATTTGCACGGGCACAGATTGCAAAGGATTCTTAGCAGAACACATCCCAGTGGATACAACCTCACAGTTGGTAATGCCATCTTTGAACTGAAGAGTGACTCTAGATGTGTGACTCTGTTTGAGCTCAGCTCGTCTTGGGCAGATGGCTTTGTGGAGCTTGTTTCACTTCATCCGCTCTGGTCCATTTCTCTTCCTGCTTTGTTTTTCAGGCAGCCGATCCCTCTGGATCCTATCAGATCTCCTTTGGCAGCTTCAGTCTTATATTAAACTAAGCCACTCTTTGCCCATGGATATAAGGCAAAATCAGGCTTTTCCTTGATGGGAGATCAAGGTCATGCCTGCTAAGTGTTTTTATCTTTTGCATGGGCTCCTCTGGCTCTTTGCCAGACCCCGCGGGGTGAGAATGCGCTGTATGTGGCCAATTTGTTTGGAGTGCTTTAACTGACTCATTACATTCCAGTGCGGAATACATCTTTCCTCCATTCTTGCCAGTAGCCAGGGCCTTGCATGCTTCAGGGATGAACAGAGGGTTGTATTCCCTTGACTAACCTGGCCTGTAGGTCATTTTGACATCTGGAAACTCAGGGCTCCGAACTGTGACCTTGGCCAAGTCACTGAACTTCTCTTTGCTTTAGTTTTCTCACCTGGAAAATGGGGATTCTGTATCTGTTCTCCTTCCTTCTTTAGCCTTTGAGCTCCATGTGGGATAGGGACTGTGTCTATCCATGAGTATTTTGTAGTTACCCCAGCACTTGCAACAGTGGTTGGCCCATAGTAAGGACTTAACAAATATTATTATTGTTATTATTATGATCCACCCCTCCCCAAACCCAGGGCTCACTTGCAGAACCAGCCTGGAGTTTGAATAATAATGGTGTTCATCTTGCAATGGAAAGCAGATTCTAAAAACTTCTCTCCATATCACCGAGGTCTGGCTATAGCCTCATTACTTTTCCATCATTTCGGGCACCCACTCATTCTTAAGCTGGATGCCTCAGGTAGAAATAGGTAGAGAAAGCAGAGCTCCATCTTTAGGTGTAGATGAAAGAGACCAGAACCAGGGTAAAATGCGGGATTCATAACATTTCATCAGGGGCAGCTTGTATGGGAGAAGCAAGGGGCTAGGCAGGATGATTTCAGTGAGGCTCTCTCTCTCTGTCTCTCTCACACACACACATTCACAAACATACACACACTTTGGCAGACATACAACCACATATGTTCATGAACACAAACACACACTTACTCATATGTCCAGCTGGACAAATACCTGTAGCTCAACTGCCTGGCCCAAAGTAAGAAGCTACAAAGAAATACATCCTGTTCTACCATCAGGCAGCGGGGGAACACCAGTCTACTATTTGCAATTGAAATGAGCTCTCCCAGGGAAAATCAAGCTTAACTTGTTAATAAAGGAAACCTTTCCTTGAACCAAAACACTGTTAATCAAACAATTCAAGAGGGTTGGATTGTTGTGTTTTGAATTTAGAAAGTGGTGTCAACCATATAAATCAGCATGACTCTCTGAATCCTAAACCCCAGGCATTTAAGACACAGAACTCCATGCTGGCTTGTTACTGTCTCATTTACTTACAAAGGTCACACCTGACAGAAGGCTCAACTTCAGTGTAATTTAATCAAGTCAATTAACGCTGTTTAATAAATAGGCTAAAATGTTATCTTAGAGTGAGTTTCGTGGCTCTGCAGCCTTCCGCGAAAATTAAAGAAGATTATCCCTTGACTCACAAAGGCAAATTTTGTGGGGGTCTTTTTGACACAAAGCAATGACATAAAAACAGTTATAAATAGAAAAAGTCCAAATATTCTCCCACGTACGGAGGGAAATTTGAAACTGAAACGAAATCAAAATAATTTTTAAAATTAAAAAGAAAAACATTGGCTTCAATTTCTTCTTGACTATACAGTACTCAGCATCTTTGGATATTTTACAATGACTCCAAACTGTAGACAAAAAACACCTGAAGGAACCAGTCATCTGTAAAACTGAGTTTATAAGAAGTCATTACATTTACAAAATAAGAATAATTAAAAAAAAACAGCAAGAGCATCCAGAGTGTTGGATGCCGCTTTGGATTGGGTTCTGCTCTGTTATTCTCTGGTTTGGTGGTAGCCTCCCCATCTCCCCCCATCCCCCTGCCATCACCCTTGGGTAGGTCGACTTGGGTCAGTTGAGTCTGCTCTTCACATCCCACTTTTTGCCAGGGTGACAGTAAGTTCCGGCGTGCCATCTCTCCAGTCGACATCTGAAAGTGAAATGGGGGGCAAAGACAGATAAAATGTCCCCGGACGTGGGGTGGGACAGATGGGAGGTGAGCAGGAGGATGGGCTTGATGTGGTCCACCCTGTCTAAGGGCTTTGGGAAAATGAGAGGTTGGGCCACGCCTTGGATCCCCTTGCTTTCTCTGAGTAAGTAAGCCTTGTAGCCATCAGAGAAGAGAGCCTATTTGTTCCCCTATTTGTAACTGGAGTCCCAGGCCCATCTTACCTCTCCCAGCATCTCCCCAGATAGCCCCTCCCAAAGGTAACCCTAATAGTTATTTTTAAAAAAGGGGTGAATGGAGGCGAGCAGGGAAGAGAAGAGAGAAGAATCGAAAGACTTATTGCCAGCAATGCCTTCTTTATTTTCAGGGTCTCCTTGTAGACATCAGGTTCAGGACAGAGATTTCTCAGCTGAAAAGTGCTGCAGAGAAAGTTTTACAGCCAACTCTCTACCTGTGGTAAGCCAAAAGCAGTGGAAAAGTGAAATCCACAGAGCCCTTGACTTCATTTAAGTCTCCCCTGCCACCCGACCTGTTACCCAAGCTGCTCCCAAGAGGCAATGCTGACTGATTTAATTCCTCTCCTTCTATTTCCCCATTCACCACGGTACTCCTGAGCAGTGGAATGTCCAGAAGGCAGGGTGTCAATGGGGAAGAGGGAGTAGGGAGGAGAAAGGCCTGGATAATCAGCCCGTGGATGACCCAGTATTGAAACTGTCCCTGGCTGTCACAGGATTTGAATGAGGAGCTAGCCACCCTCTTCCGGGGGTTTGGTCAGTGATTCCAGAGCTATCTTAAACCACAGGGATGAAAGGGAGAATCAAGGAGACCCAGAACAATTCTTTGGTGGGTCACTAAAGGAAGATCATTTGGCAGCTTTGAAGAATGTTTCTGTGGTTTACCAGTAGAGCAGGAAAGGGCCCTAGGTAGGTAGCAGTGGCCAAAGAAACAGCATATTAAGCCAGTACCAGTTTCTCCCTCAGGGGTTGCTCAGAATAGCAGATGCCTCAATGAACTCATGCTTCCAGTCTTGCCAGCTATCTCTGAATGCCAGGGTCCCTTTTATAGATGGAAAAATTGAGTCATTAGAAGTGTGAGGTGACTTGCCAATGATTTTCCAGTGAGTTGGGGAAGAGCTGGGAGTCAAATCCAGGACCCATTTAAAAGGGCTACTCCTCAGTCCACAGAAGCAATCCTGCACCCACAGAGGTTTCTCCTTCTGAAGAGCGGGCTCTGAGGACAATGTGACCTTTCCAGTTTTCCTTCCCGAAAGCAGAGAGGATCACTCTCACCCTATCCCTTAGAGGAAGACACCTGCCCTTGGCTTTGTTCTCCAGTGCCCAGCCAGGGAGCTGAAGGGAACATTTCCCGGTGCCTAAACTGTCCGAGCTCCTGCCCCACTCCTGGTCACCACCTTGCAGCTCCCACAAATCTTCCACCAACCAGCTTTCCAGCCTCCACACCTGTAAGCACATGGACGTGCATGTGGTCCGACTCGGATGGCTTTATTTGGCGGAACCTAGCTTGGAAAGATCTTCCTGTCGGAAGGGGATTCTCTCTTCTTTGAAGTGAGGAGATGAGATGCTGTACAAGAGGAGGGCCACAAAGTGCTTTCCTTGCCATCGTGAGAGGGGTGAAGGGGCTGGATTGGGTGGGAAAGACAATGCCAGGGGCTAATTGCTGGCTTCTGACATGGAGGCCATGTGGTTGAGTCCAGCCAGCCCAGTTAGTCCAGCCAACCCCGCGCTCCACGGGTCAGGCAGGGGGAAGTATGGCCGGGCAGCCATGTTCTCCGCCAGGGCAAAGGCAAAGAGGCCCCCCGCGTTCCTCTCAGCCTCCAGGTGGGCCCTCCCAAAGAGTTTCATCTGGGTCTCTTCAAATTGCCGCTCTAGCTCCTGGAGGCTGAGGGCACTCTTGGGCCCTCCCAGAAAGTGCTTATGGTGACTGGGGCCTGGCAAGCACATGGCTGCCCCGCCAAGATGGCCACCCATTTCCCCCAGGGTCGGGGGCATCATGAATGCCTTCTCCTCCGGCTGGCCGTTCTGGGCGAAGAGGAGGCTGGCGGCCCTCCAGGAGGCGGGCTTCCGGCCCCTCCGAGGTCGGGATATCCGGCAGCTCTGGCGTTTGATGTGACGGTGGAGGTGGTCGGAGCGGGTGAAGCTCTTGTAGCAAAACTCGCACTGGTAGGGCCGCACGCCGGTGTGGATGCGCATGTGGTTCTTCAGGTCGTAGTTGTGCACAAACTTGGCGTTGCAGTGGATGCACAGGTAGGGCCGCTCCCCGGTGTGCTTGCGCATGTGGATCTTTAGCTTGTCCTGCCTGAACGACAGAGAGGCAAGAACCGTTAGCACCTCCGCTGCTGGCCGCTTCCGCGACGCCAATGCCGTTGACTGACTGAATTCCTACCTGGGGCCCAGGGCTTTCCAGGACAAAAGCACAAAGTCCTGCCCTCAAAGGGTTTACAGTCCAGTATATCCTTGGACTGGGTCTCTCTCATCGCCTCAAATACAAACACTCAATTTTTTCTTGAATATGTTACCCAAAGCCCAGTCATCCTGGGGCGGGGGGGTGATGAATAATCAGGACCTTGGGCTAATTTTCTAATCCATCATTTAGCCTCCTTGGGGTAGCTGGCCCCATCCTGGTCACTGAAGATTTACCGTAAGCGTGTTGTGGGCAGGGAATGTGTCCATTTATTGTTATATTGTACTCTCCCAAGCATTTAGTACAGTGCTCTGCATACAGTAGGTGCTCGATAAATACGATTGAATGAATGAATGAAAGGTAAAGATAAGCAGAGCATGGTGGAGGGCTGCTTGGCTCCATATCCCCCATTTGCTGACAGTTTAATGCCCTGAATGAAGGGGCAGTCCTCTCTAAACTCTGGGGGACACCGAGTTCCACCAATTAAAGAACAGGGAAATTGGCTCAATGTGAAGGAGAGAGGTAATCCTAATCCATCCCATCCTCTACCTCTGACTCGATACCATGGATGGAAAGATGAAGGCCAAATGGGAACACCATCGAGTCTGCCAATTCCTGAAAGGTAGACACGGGAAACAAGGATTTCCTGTTCAATAAATCTCTCAGTACAGGGATGGGGCGGGTAAGCCTTTGAAGCCTGAAAGAGTTAAGTTAAAATAAACAAGAGGAGGCTGGCTGATGATAAGTGGGCAGGGTGGTAAGCATTTGGAATTTGTTATCACAGGAAACTGTGCAGGATGAAAATATCAATCAGTGCTATTTATTGAGCACTTACTGTGCACAGATCACTTTACAAAGTGCCTGGGAGAGTACAATATAACAGATTTGGTAGACATGTTCCCTGCCTCTAGACATTACAGTCTAGAGGAGGAGCAAAATACCAGCAAGTTCAAGATGTTTTTGGGGTAAAATATTTGGATAAGAGGTCTATGATGGGTTCCAAGTACTTATGAACTTATATACATCCTACTTAGTTCTCATGAGGGCAGGGATCATATTTCTTTACTGTATTTTACTCTCTCAAGTAAGTACAGTGCTCTCTGCACACAGTGAGTGCTCAGTAAATACCATGGGCTGATTGATTGTTTATATATTTAGGGTTCAGGTTTCTCCCCCCATTTCAATTTAAGTTCATTGTGGTTAGGGAATGTGTCACTTCTTTATTCTGTACTTCTGAAGGGCCAAGTACTGCACACGGCACCAAGTGGATGGCCAATAAGTAATAATAATAATGGCATTTATTAAGCGCTTACTATGTGCAAAGCACTGTTCTAAGCGCTGGGGAGGTTACAAGGTATCAGGTTGTCCCACGTAGGGCTCACAGTCTTAATCCCCATTTTACAGATGAGGGAACTGAGGCACAGAGAAGTTAAGTGACTTGCCCAAAGTCACACAGCTGACAATTAGCAGAGCCGGAATTTGAACCCATGACCTCTGAATCCAAAGCCTGTGCTCTTTCCACTGAGCCATGCAAGTATCACTACTACCACCACTACTACTACTTACGGTAAAGTTAGGGATGTTGGAATGTATGTTTCCACCTATTAGGTCGGAGATCAAGGAAGACAACCATTACACTCTCCTTCTCCGTGTCCTGTTGCCACTGTAAGAGACAGTGGATAGAACTTTGGTCCAGCCCAGTAATTTTTTTATGGTATTTGATATGCATTTACTATGTGCCAGACACTGCACTAAGCTCTGGGGTAGATATAAGTTAATCAGTTTGGACACAGTCCCTGTCCCACAGGGGGCTCACAGTCTTAATCCCCATTTTACAGATGAGGTAACGGAGGCACAGAGAAGTGAAGTGACTTCCCCAAGGACACACAGCAGATAAGTGGCAGAGCTGGGGTTAGAATCCAGGTCCTTCTGATTCCCAGGCCTGTGCTCTATCCTCTGGACCAAGCTACTTCCCAAATGGCAGTATTGGCACTTCTCAGACAGCATTAAGCACAGTGAGCCATTAGAGCCACAAACCTGTGAGGTGAGTCAATATGATTGTCATCATGGTGGCCTTCTTCTATATGGAGGCCTAGAGCTAAGCCAATGGCTTGAGAGGAATCACATCCCATGACCTCTAGGAGCCTCTGTCTGATGCTCTTGAGCCAATCTGGCCCAGGTTCTGGTTTCGGTTGGAGGCTCCCCAGTCCTGTGAGCATGATTCTCCCTGGTGCTCTTTTTGTTCTTGGATCAAAACACTGATCCTAACCCAGTGCCCGGGCCTGTTAAGGTCTGTTCATCTTGAGAATTAATCCAAGTTCCTCTAGGAGCCTGGCACTCCTAAACCAACTCTCAGCCACTGGGGTTTCTGTCCTGAGCCCCAGGCTCTGTTCTTTGTTAAGGTACAATTTCATTTACAATAAAATGCCAGGGGGTTTAGGAGTGCTCCTTAATGGCAGTAATGCTTTGCAAGGTACTGGTATTCTAAGAGCAATGGGTTTTTTTTTTTTTTAGGTAGGTTTTTGGAAATCAGGATAGCCTATGGAGCTCCTCATCTTCCCACCCAAACCCTGGCTCTCCTCCAAATTACCCATCGCTGTAGACAGCACCACCAATCTCCCTATCTCAGCAGCCCATAACCATGGCATTGTCCTCAACTCATCTGTCTCACCCAACCTGTGTATTCAGTGTCTCCAAATCATATTAGTTCTTTCTTCAGTCAATCAATCAATCAATCATATTTATTGAGTGCTTACTGACTGTGGAGCACTGTACCACGGGAGACTACAATGCACCAGATTTGGTGGATACCTTCCCTGCCCACAATGAGCCTTCAGACTAGAACAAACTTACAGTCCTTCACAACAATTCTAGACTCCACCCTTTCTCTCCATCCAAACTCTACCCCATTGGTCCAAGCACTTATCATATTCTACCTCTACTCAATCAATCAATCAATCAATCGTATTTATTGAGCGCTTACTATGTGCAGAGCACTGTACTAAGCGCTTGGGAAGTACAAATTGGCATCACATAGAGACAGTCCCTACCCGATAGTGGGCTCACAGTCTAAAAGGGGGAGACAGAGAACAGAACCAAACATACCAACAAAATAAAATAAGTAGGATAGAAATGTACAAGTAAAATAAGTAAATAAATAAATAAACAGAGTAATAAATATGTACAACCATATATACATATATACAGGTGCTGTGGGGAAGGGAAGGAGGTAAGACGGGGATGGAGAGGGGGACGAGGGGGAGAGGAAAGAAGGGGCTCAGTCTGGGAAGGCCTCCTGGAGGAGCATCAACTCCTGCATCAACCTCCTCAATGACTGTGCTGTCTCCAGTTTCTCCCCATTCCAGTTCATACTTCACTCTACTGCCCAGTTAATTTTTCTAAAAAAAGTTACATACACATCTCCCCCCTCCTCAAAAATCACCAATTGGTGCCCATTCCTTTCTGCAATAAACAGAAACTCGTTTCCCTCGGCCTTAACGTACTTAATTGCCTTTCCCCTCCTACCTGATTTCACTAATCACCTATCACACACACTTTGCTCCTCTAACACCAATTTTCTCACAGTACCTCCATTTCTCCTGTCTCCCCACCCACAGAGGGCTTGGAAAGCCCTCCCACTTTTTATTTGACAGGTCACCACTCTCTTCATCTCTAAAGCCATATTATAGCAATATATTCTCCAAGAGCCCTTCCCTGGCTAGCCTCTCCCTTCCTCCCTTCTGTGTTGGCTAAGCACTTATGTCTGTACCCCTTAAGCACTTTGATACCATCCCTACCCTTAGCCTTGCAGAATTGATGCACATATCCTTTATACACAGTCACTTCCCCTAGCTGTAATTTGCTCCAATGTCTGTCTCTCGCTCTACAGTGTTGGCTCCTTGAGTGCAGGGATCATATCTTCCAACTCTTGTACTGTACTTTCACAAGCGCTTAATACAGCACTTTGCACACAGTAAGCACTCAATATGTACCATTGATTGAATAACTGATAGAAGAAAGAGCACAGGTCTAAGAGTCAGGAGCCTTAGGTGCTTGTGCCAGCTCTGCCACTGGTCTGCTGTGTGACCTTGGGATATCACTTAACCTCTCTGAGATTCTGTAAAATGAGGATGCAATTTCTACTTAGCCAGTGAATCCTGTGTGGAATAAGGATCGTGCCAGATCTAATTCTCTTGTATCTACCCCAGGGTTTAGCATAATGTTTGACAAAACTAGTAAGCACTAAATACCATAATTATTATAGTTTACAAAACAGTGGTTCTCTTTGTTTAAGGGCCTCAGAACCAACCACCCCTAGATATCATCTTGCACTGCTTGCTATGCAGCAGCAGCATGTCCTAGTGGATAGAGCAAGGACCTGGTGTCAGAAGGGCCTGTGTTCTAATCCCTGCTCTGCCACTTGTCTGTTGTGTAACTTTGGGCAAATCACTTCTCTGTGCCTCAGTTCCCTCAGCTGTATAATGGGGATTTAGACTGTGAGCCTTATGTGGGACAGGCATTGTGTTCAAAACGATTTGCTTGTATCCATCCCAGTGCTTAGTACAGTGCCTGGCACATAGTAAGCACTTAACAAATACCACAATTGTTATTATTATTATTATTATTACTTTGTCTATCACCAAATTCTGTCACTTAATTGTTAAATACTTCCCAGATCTGTCCCCTCCTCCCAAGTCCAATAGCCACCACTCTCTTATGAGCTATTCTCATCTCTTGTCTAGGCCCAGACAAGTCTAGACTGCACTCTGCTGCCCAAATCCTTTTTCTAAAATATCACTCTTCAAAAACCTCCTATGGCACCCCATTTTCCTCTGCATCAACTTAGTCAGTCTTGACCATTGGCTTCAAGGCTGTCCATCAGCTCTCTCCCCTTCTTCAACTTTCCCTTCACCCAAGACCACACTCTCCACTCTCCCCCTCTCTCAGTGACTCAGTCTTAACATTCCTTGCCTCCAATCCCGTGCCCATTCCTTCCTCCTTCTGAAGCTCCTTCCTCCCTCAAATCCACCAGGACACAGGTCGATCCATCTTCAAAGTCATCCTAAGATCCCATCTTCTCCACAAAGCTTTCTGCAGATAATTTCTACGCCCCCAGGCCACTGCATCCCACAAGGCACCCTTGGCATTTTGTACTTAGAAATTCAATTCTGATTCAGTTAGTTGCCTTTCCGTGTTCCGGCTTATTACCAGGTGTATCTGTGTTTCCTCCTCCTGTGTCTGTCTGACTACCCAATCTTTTACTCTTATTGTACTTTCCCAGACATCTGGTTTCATGCTCCATACACAGTAAGACCGCAGTAAACACTATTGATGCGTTAGATTCCTAAAAGAATGTGGCTCACAAAATATGTGGTGGCTCTACCCATGTTTGTCAAAGACTTCTCTTCCCCACCTCATCCTTCCCCATCTCTTTCAACAGCTCCCCTACCACTAAGCTAACACAACTACTGGTCAACAGCAGACACATTCAGCAATTTCCTCCAGACACAGACACTTATCAAAACAAAACCAATGGGAATAGAAAGAAAAGGCAGGGTATATGCAATTTCTTTGAGGTTCACTGGCTTACTTTCTTTAATCCCGATTCCTGATTTCATTTTAGCCAGTGCTTATTTTTTTCAGATCCAGGGAACATGGGTGGGTACTTTCTTGGCTGCCTTCAAGCTTTCACTAATTTAAACAGCTTAAAAGCCACAGTCTCATCTTTGTTAAAAAAACCCCCACATATCCAGAGCTCTGAATAATAATTAATTAATTATGGTATTTATTACTCACTGAATAAATAGGCACTGAACACTGGGATAGATTCAGGATGACTACATGAGCTCACAGTCTTAAAGGGAAAGAGAATAGGCATTTTATCCCCATTTTAAAGATGAGGAAACTAAGACTCAGAACAGTTAAGTGACTCATCTGAGAAGTGGCAGATCTCCTGACTCTCTGTTCTGTGTCCTTTCCAGTAGATCACACTGCCTCCCCTGGCTGGCCAATAGCATCCTGCTCTTGTATCCCAACACAGAATCTGGGAAGGGCCTCAGTAAATTTTCATCAGATCACTCCGCCTTCAGGCACAATGCACCTTAATAATGGCAGATCTATTGCAAGATGCAAATTCAGCACTTAGAACAGTGCTTGGCACATTGTGAGCACTTAACAAATACCATCATTATTATATTGAGAAGCAGAGTGTCCCAGTGGAAAGAGCACGGGCCTGAAAGTCAGAGGACCTGGGTTCTAATCCTGGCTCTGCCAACTGTTTGCTGTGTGAATTTGGACGTCACTTAACTTCTCTATGCCTCAGTTACCTCATCTGTAAAATAGGGATTAAATCATCCTCTCTCCAAATGGGGATTCAATGCCCGTTCTCCCTCCTGCTTAGACTGTGTCCAACCTGATAAACCTGTATCTACCCAGTGCGTAGAACAATGCTTGACACATAGTAAGTGCTTAACAAATACCATAAAAAGGAAGCTAATTATCTAAATGCCTGTCATCCATACCAACTGGTCCTCCTAGCTGATGCTAGCTCACAAATCTAAAATAAAATCTCAGAGAAATAGCTTGGGAGAAATAGATAAACCTCATTCCTTTAATTCCCTAAACTTTTGATTCCCTCAGCTGTGCCTGGGTGTAGTGAATTAGTGGCTTTCTCCTCAAGTTGGAGAATCAAACTCCAGCAAGAGAGAATCTTCAACTTCCATTCATTTCTCTTTTTGGTATATCACCACATCCCTCGCATTCAGGAAGTTCTCTCAGATGCCTTGCCTAAAACTCTCCTGTTCCAACAGAGACATTTTCTATTGCTTTTTCATTCACAGAGGTGAGCTACTTCTCATATCATACCCTCTATCATATCAACATTTTCTTATTCTGGGCCAGAATAACAATAACAATAATAGTATTTGTTATGTGCTTACTAGACGCCAAGCACTGTACTAAGCTCTAGGGTAAATACATGATAAACAGGTCAGATAAACACAGTCTCTTCCTCCCAAGGGACTCACACTCTCAGTAGGTGGGAATAGGAAACCTGCAATAGTATGCATGTCTCTACTAAATCCATTTTACTAAAAATTTATTCTTCCGATTAAAACAATTCCAACTATGGCAGGCAGGCTACAGAACATTGAACCTGGAGAAAATTAGTATGACTATTAGTCCTCTCTTCCATTCAAATGAAAGAATTGAGGTCTTTGTGCTAAATGATGATAAACTCCAGGTAAACCCTAGCCATAAGAAAATAAGAAGTACATTTTTGATTGCGAAAGAAGGAAAAAAGAATTAAGGCCTGAGTTTATAGAAAAAAGCAAAATGAAAAACAACCGGTAATCCAGCAGGAACTTATTTCCTTGTAAAAAAGAACTACACATCAACATCACCTGGGGAAAAAAGGGTTGCAAGAGATAAACCAACTCAGTTTACTGTACTCTAAGTGCTTAGTACAATGTTCTGCCCACAGTAAGTGCTCAATAAATACCACTGATTGATAAACTCAGGCACCATTGTTGGCTTAATCCTGTAATGGGCTGTGAGTCTGACTTGCCCTGGAGTTTACCTATCTGTGCTTTCCATTTCAGATGGCCAGTAGTAGTAATTGTAGTTATTAAGCGCTTATGATGTACAAAACTAAGCACTGGGAGAAAAATGAGAGGAAAAAGTTGACCTGCATTGCCCCAGGTGGGTGGAATATTTTGGTCTCTCCACTAGGCCCAGGAGTTTGGCGGCAGTGATTACTTTTGTTGGCACCTCAGACTGGCACCCTACTTTTCCAGCTCCTTCAGGCCGCTCTGGGGTGGAACCGGTTGGTATCGGGAGCCACTAAGGCAGTCTCTGCCACCATTGCCATTACTTCGGTTTACCTTCACTGGTTGGAAGAGAGGGCCTAAGCCCTGTCCCCAACTTTGGTTTCCAGTGGTCTTGGGAGAGGCCCTCCAAGAGGGGAAGAGCAAGAAAGGCTCCGTCTTTCTTTCTCCAGCCCCATTCCAGGTCTACCCAGCCACTCCTAATCTGCCCAGCTGCTGGAGAGAAACTGAAACCCTTCCCCATGCCATCAGGGCCCCTGGGGGGTTCTGTATCTCGTCACGGAAAAGACATTTTTATGTGACATTTTATCATCTGGATTAAAATGTCTGTTTGGGGCTTAATAATAGCCAATTATATTGGTCAGTCAATAGAATTTATTGATTGCTTACCGAATACTACTACTAATAATAATAATTGTGGTATTTGTTAAGCACTTACTATGTGCCAGACATTGTACTAAGCACTAAGGTAGATTCATTTGATCATATTTATTGAGCTCTTATTGTGTGCAAAGCACTGTACTAAGCACCTGAGCACTGTACTAAGATAATTGGGTTAGACACAGTCCCTGTCCCACACAGGGCTCATAGAATTAATCCCCATTTTACAGATGAGGTAACTGAGGCACAGAGAAGTTAAGTAACTTGCCCACTGTCACACAACAAACAAGCGGAAAAGCTGGGATTAGACCCCAGGCCATTCTGAATCCCAGGCCTGTATTCTATCTACAAGGACATGCTGCTTCATGGCACTTGGCTAATTTCATAGCTAATGCCAAGACATTGAAGTGAGTCAAGTTTGTTATGGGCAGGGAACATGTCCACTAATTCTGTTGCATTCTATCAATCAATCAATCAATCGTATTTATTGAGCGCTTACTGTGTGCAGAGCACTGTACTAAGCGCTTGGGAAGTACAAGCTGGCAACATATAGAGACAGTCCCTACCCAACAGTGGGCTCACAGTCTAGAAGCGGGAGACAGAGAACAAAACCAAACATACTAACAAAATAAAATAAATAGAATAGGTACAAGTAAAATAAATGAATAAATAAATGGCAATAGTCACCCAAGCGCTTAGTACAGTGCTCTGCACGTTGAGAAGCAGCATGGCAGAGTGGATAGAGCATGGTCCTGGGAGTCAGAAGGTCATGGGTTCTAATCCCGGTTTTGTCACTTGTCTGCTGTGTGACCTTGGACAAGTCACTTCACTTCTCTATGCCTCAGTTACGTCATCTGTAAAATGGGGAATGAGACTGGGAGCCCCATGTGGGACTGGGACTGTATCCAACCCGATTTGCTTGTATCCACCCCAGTGCTTAGTACAGTGCCCAGCACACAGCAAGCACTGAACACATACCACAATCATTATTATTATTATTATGATAGTAAGCGTTCGGTAAATACCATTGATTGATTGACTGATTGCAAATGAAAGGAGATTAGTGAGCAGCAGCTGCTTCCCTGAAGGGCAGTCCTCCCCGGGACAGAGGGACAGAGAGGGAGGGTCCCTGGGTCGGTGGGCTACCATCCTTTCCGGCCCATTCCAGCAGGCATACTCCACTAGAGGTCTCCCTGGCTTTCGTTTGAGATTTACTCTTCAAGAAACGCCTGAGAAGGCTTAAGCTGGAAGGGCCAGGAGAGGGAGATCCAGCTGAACAAATGCATTTCCATGGTAATTGGCTTACTTTCTGGAAAGCCCTAGCGGGTGAGGGCCGCAACTTCTATTTCCGAAGTCTCGTTAAGCAAGTCCGCACACAATTAGGGAGCAGAATTTACAAACATTTCAAAACTTTCATCTTTAAAGCCCTCCAAGCATTCACGAACATCTGATAGGGGCAGGCTGGACTTTAGGCTGGCAGTGGCTTTAGAAAAATTACATGATAAAGACTGTAGTCTAGTGGATAGAACACGGGCCGGGGAGTCGGAAGGATCTGGGTTCTAATGCCCGCTTTGCCACGTGTCTAATGTGTGACCATGGGCGAGTCACTTAACCTCTCTGTGCCTCAGTTACCTCATGTTTAAAATGGGGTTCAAGACTTTGAGCCACATGAAGGACACGGACTGTGTCCAACCTGATTAGTTTGCATCTACCCCAGAGCTTAATACAGTGTCCAGTACATAGTAAGCTCTTAAAGAATATCATAAAAAAAAGAGTTCATCTCATCCAGCCCTCCACTTCCAGGAAGGATTGAGCCAAACTGCCAGAGACAGGGATAAGAGTTCTTCTATCTTTAAGATCTTCTGTGTCAATTCTCTCTCTGACACCTAAACCCCACAGCCTTTGATCCTACATCCTGGTCAAAAGGTCCCCATCTACTCACCCTAGAAGAGACCAATTTTCCTAGACTGAGATCTGGGATCCCAAGAAACCGTGGCAGGTCAGAACTCACCTGTATATATGTATATATGTTTGTACATATTTATTACTCTATTTATCTATTTATTTTACTTGTGCATATCTATTCTATTTATTTTATTTTGTTAGTATGTTTGGTTTTGTTCTCTGTCTCCCCCTTTTAGACTGTGAGCCCACTGTTGGGTAGGGACTGTCTCTATATGTTGCCAAATTGTACTTACCAAGCGCTTAGTACAGTGCTCTGCACACAGTAAGCGCTCAATAAATGTTATTGATGATGATGATGATGATGAACTTAAGTGCGAGCATCATACCACCTTGGTTTCTAATGATTCGCAGCACAATACTGAATCCTCCTCTCGTTACCTAATTAGAGGACTGAAGGAACCTCAGGAGGTCATCTAATCTACCCCTTTACCTCTGGTCAGGACTTCACTTAAACCACCCTTGAAAGACAGCCTTCTCTGATGGTATTGTGTGTATTTTGTAGTTCCTTTTTCATGTGGCAGGAGGCACTATCCTCATACTCCCACTTCCATCATCATCAACAATGGTATTTATTGAGCTCTTAGGGTGTGCAGAGCATTACACTAACCCTTGTGAAAGTACAATACCACACAGACAGAAGACATGTTTCCTGCCTACATCTTCCACCCCATTCAGTCCATCAGTCATTGGTACTTACTGAGCACTTAGTATGCGCAGAGCACTGTATTAAATGTTTGGGAAAGTACAGTACAATAGAGTGGGTAGCCATGGTCCCTGCTCACTAAGAGCTTACAGTCTATGGGAGGAGACAGATGAACAGGCAGAGTTCAATGGGCAAAGCCGCTCTGTCACTGGGGACTTCCATGCGGGCTCGCAGGGTTGGCAGAAGGAGGATCTGAGACAATTCCCCTGGCCTGACAAAGGCAATAATGCCAGGCTTATGCTGTTCCAAAAGGCAAGATCTATGCCTCTTCCATTTGAATTTTTCACAGAGACAAAAGCAGGGTATGCGGAATGAATTCCTGAGCATCCTAGGGATGTGTCTATTGTCTGGACTTATAGCTTGCCAAATACTCACATTTTTCTCAGATACCTGAGGTTCTTCATTTAAGGTCCAATGGCAACCTCTTGCAACCAGGAGCAAAAATACCCTAGTCTTGACAGAGAGCTTTGAAAGTAAAGATTCTGTTCATCCCAAATCAGTTTTACACATCGAGAAATAGATCCAGGAATCGAGGTGTCCCTAGGCACTAATTTCATTTGCTAGGGATTTCAGGGCAACTTAAAGAAGAGAAGCTCACTCCTGATGAGTCCCTGCACCTTGTCCTCCACCCTGGCCTGAACACCTGCCCAGTTTCCAGCAGTTGGGCCACTAATCCTCATTTTGCAGTCTGCGGTCCCATTGGGGCAAAAATCATTCAAAGGAAATGAGCAGCAAGCGGGTTGATGTAATTTTCCTGGCTGGGAGTCAGGACCCTTGCCATCAAACTGCCTTATGGTAGCGGGCAGCCTTATCACCACGGCACCTCAAGGCTCCGAACTATCTTTCCCTTCTGAATTCATATTAACCCAAGCGCCTCCCTCAGTGAATCTGTCTCACTCTGAAGATACCTTTCTTTGGCCCAAGTTGTCCAACTTTTCCCAGAAAAGAAAGCAGGAGTCCTAAAGCATATGTGATTATAAAGAAGGCCTGGGCTATTCAAATGCACTTAACATGATTGAGTAGGAGAATGAAGGAGGATCACAAGGCCATATGAGACCCTTCTCTCACCCCCTTGTACATAGTCCAGTCTCTAGTGAGGGTAGAACTGACCATTACCTTCCCCACCAGCCCCAGCCTGGTAGGACTGTGAGAAGCAGTGTGACCTAGCAGAAAGAGCCCAGGTCTAGGAATCAAGGGACATGGGTTCTGATCCCAGCTCTGCCTCTTACTTGCTCTGTGACCGTGGACAAATCACTTCACTTCTTTGGGCCTCAGTTACCTCATCTATCAAATGGGGAGTCAATATCTGTCCTCCCTCTGCTTCAGACACTTGAGGCCCAGGTAGGAAGGGGACTGGGTCCAGCCTGATGAACTTCTACCTACCCCAGTGCTCAGTTCAATGCTGGGCACATACCAAGGGATTAACAAATACCACCAATATTAATTGTTATTCTTAGAACCCATCAAGCCCCAAGGCAGTGGGCAAAGGGCATTGATGAGCCCTGCCCAGCCCAGCCCCCTGTGGTTTAATTAGAGACCCTGATAGGAAGCAACATGGCCTAGAGGGTAGAGCAAGGGCCTGGAAAGTCATGGGTTCTAATCCTGGCTCTGCCACACAACTCCTGTGACCCTGGGCAAGTCATTTCACTTCTCTGTGCCTCAGTTACCTCAACTGTAAAATGGGGATTAAGACTGCGAGTCCCACGTGGGACAGGGACTGCATCCAACCCGATTATCTTGTATCTACCCCAGTGCTTAGAACAGTGCTTGGCACATAGTAAGCACTAACAAATGCCACAGTTACTATTTTCATTAGCCGGCCGTTCCCGTGGCAAAGTCCCACCCCCATTCCCCCCGGTCCAGCTCCAGGAGCTTCCGGAAGGGAATGCGCACCTGGTAAAGCGAACTTCACAGATATTGCACATGTACGGTTTCTCCCCCGTGTGGGTTCTCATGTGCCGGGGGAGCTTCCCTGCCCCCATGATCATTTTGTTACAAACTGGGCACTGTTGGGATGCCTTGGGCTTTATCTTCCGCTCCTCCTCCAGCGGCCAAGGAGGAAAGACCCCTCCCAGATGGGTGGCGCTGAGGAAGTTGAGATAAGCACTGTAATCGTTTTCTGCCTTGATGTGGTCCATGTGACCCCCAGCTCCGTCGGCAAATATGTCCTTGAAGAAATCATTGGGGAAGGGTGCCGGCGGGAGCTCCTCTTTTTCCTCCTCCTTGATCTTCCGCTTCCTGATCACCAGATCCAAGGGACCGCTGTCCAGCGGCTGTTCCGGCAACTGAGCGAAGGCCCCGAAGTCTCCGGGCCAGAGGTGGGGGAAGAAGCCCGGCGGGAAGGGAGACAAGGCAGGCCTCCTGTCGGGGACGGTGGCTTTTGGATACAGGTTCTCCCTCAGCAGCGACTCAATGGAGAAGTCGCGGATCACCCCCAGGGGCCCCGTCGAGCTGTGGGCCTGGAAGTGGTCAGGAAAATCCTGCGGAGGGTCCGAATAGGCCTTCTCCACTAGGTGGTCTGGCTCAGAGGGACTCTGGTGGCAGTTGACGTCCCGGGTCCCGTTCAGGTCCTCCTGATTGACAAAGTCCTCCACCTCTTCCTCCTCCTCCTCGTCCTCCTCATCATCCTCTTCCTCTTCCTCATCCTCCTCATCCTCCTCATCTTCGTCATCGTCCTCCTTGTCGTCCTCATCCTCGGCCCCGCCAGGCTCCATGATCTCGAGGCAGACGTTGATGATGCACTGGATCTCCAGCATTTTGGCAGCGCTGAGGATGTGCTTGACGTTAGCGGTGGTGATGGTGAGCGTGGAGGTGTAGGCGAACTCCAGGATGGCCGCCAGTGCCTCGGGCTGGACAAAGTCAATCTCGTAGACGTAGGGTTGGTCGGCTAGGGCGCCCGCAGTGAAGAGTTTCTTAAAGTACTTGCTGCAGGCCGCCAGCACGGACCGGTGGGTCCGGTATTCCTGCTCTTGTACGATGAGAAGGACATCGCACAACAGGCCATCGTGCCGCTGCTCATTCAAGCTGCAGAGGACCTCGCTGCTGTGGTTGGGGAACGGGATCCCAATCAAGTCGTCGATGCCATTGGCCATGTTCTCCTCCAGTGCCCTGAGGGAAACACAGCAGACCGGGAAATAGAAATTAGGCAATGGTCATCCCCACCGTGGGTGACAATAGCGATGATCACTGACTCGTGGTTGCGATTTAGCACTTATTGCATTGCAGAGCATGGTACTAAATGCTTGGGAAGCAGTGTGGCCTAGTGAAAAGAGCATGAGTTTGGGAGTCAGAAGACCGGCTTTCTAATCCCTGCTCTGTCGCTTGTCAGAACTCGTTATCTTCCCACACAAATCCTGTCCTCCCCCTGATTTTTCTGGCACTGTAGACAGCACCACCATCCTTCCTGCCCATAATCTGGGCATTATCCTTGACTCACCTCTCTCATTCAAGCTACATATTCAATCTGTCACCAAATTCTGACAGTTCAACCTTCACAACATCACTAAAAATCTACCCTTTCCTCTCCATCCAAGTTGCTACCACATGAATCCAAGCACTTACCCTATTCCACCTTAATTACTGCATCTTCCTCTTGGCTGACCTCCCTGCCTCCTGTGTCTCCTCATTACAGTCCATATTTCACTCTGCTGCCTGGATCATTTTTCGACAAAACCACTCAGCCCACTTTCCCCACTCCTCAAGAACCTCCAGTGGCTGCCCATTCACCTCTGCATCCAACAGAAACTCCTTACCATCGACTTTAAAGCACTCAATCACCTTGCCCTCTCCTACCTTACCTCGCTGCCTTCCGACTACAACTCATCCCACACATTTCACTCCTCTAATGCCAACCTAATCAATGTACCTTGATCTCATCTATCTCGCCACCGACCTCTCGCCCACATCCTGCCTCTGGCCTGGAACGCCCTCCCTCTTCATATCAGACAGATCACTCTCCCCACCTTCAAAGCTTTATTGAAGGCACTTCTCCTCCAAGAGGCCTTCCCCACCTAGGCCCTCATTTCCTCTTCTCCAACTCCCTTGTGTGTCACCCTTGCCTTGGATTTGCACCCTTTATTCACTCTTCCCTCAGCCTCACAGCACTTATGCACATATCCATAATTTATTAATATTAATGTCTTTCTCTCTAGGTAGACTGTAAACTCACTGTGGACAGGGAATGTGTGTCTACCAAGTCTCTCATATTGTACTTTCCCAGTGCTTAATACAGTGCTTGCACACAGTAAGCACTCAATAAGCATGACAGATTGATTGACTCTCTGCTGTGTGACCTTGAGCACATCACTTAACTTCTCTGGTCTCAGTTCTCTCATCTGCAAAATGGGGATTCAATACCTGTTCTCCCTCCTATTTAGACTGTGAACCCAGTGTATTCTCCCAGTAATTGTGGTATATCGTTATCTTGAACCTACCTCAGTTCTAAGTACAGTGCTTGGCACAATGTAAGCACTTAACAAATACCACAATTACTGGGAGAATACAATTCAACAGAGCTGGTAGAAAAATCCCCTGCCCACAGTAAGCTTTCAGTCTAGAGGGGAAGACGGACATTAATATAAACAAATTAATAAAATAATATAAATAAATGATATTGGTAATAATAATAGTAATAATAATTGTCACATTTGTTAAGTTCCTATGAGGTGCCGAGAATTGTGCTAAGCATGGTAGTGCTAAACACCGGGGTAGTTGCAGGAAAATCAGCTTGAACCCAATTTCTGTCTCACAGTCAAAGAGAGAGTTAATTCCCATTATACAGATGAGGATACTGAGGCACAGAGAAGTTAAGCGACCTGACCTCACCCTCAGTCCCAAAGCAGTTATGTACATATCTGTCATTTATTTTATTTATATTAATGCCTCTCTGTCTCTAGACTGTGAGCTCACTGTGGTCAGGGAATATGTCTACCAATTCTGTTGTATTGTACTCTCCCAAGACCTCAGTACAGTGCTCTGCACCCAATAAGCTCTCAACAAATACCACTGACTGGCTGATTGATTGATTGACTTGCCCAAAGCCACACAGCAAGTGGTGGAGCCAGGATTAGAACCCAGGGTTTCTGTCTTCCAGTTTCGTGTTCCTTCCAGCCAACGAAGCTGCTGATTCCTGCCTAGGTTCATATTTTTCTGACCACGCTGCTGATTCCTGCATTGGTTCATATTTTTTTGTTTGTTTCTTCCATTAGAATGAAAGCTCCTTGGGAGCAGGAGACCTGTCTCACACTTCAGTTGTAATAATAATAATAATGATAACTGTGGTATTTGTAAAGTTAATACAATGTGCCTGACACCGTACTAAGTGCTGGGGTGGATACAAGCAAATCAGGTTGGACACAGTTCCTGTCCTCCATTGGGCTCACAGTCATTCATTAATTCATTCATTCAATCGTATTTATTGAGTGCTTACTGTGTGCAGAGAACTGTACTAAGCGCTTGGGAATTACAAGTCGGCAACATATAGAGACGATCCCTACCCAACATAGAATGGGCTCACTGTCTAGAAGGGGGAGCCTTAATTTGTCTGCTAAATCGGTTGTATTGCACTTCCCCAATCACTTACTACAGTGCTCTGCATATAGTAAGTGCTCAATAAATATGACTGATTGATTGATTAATCCCCATTTTACAGATGAGGTAATTGAAGCACAGAGAAGTGAAGTAACTTGCCAAAGTTCACACAGCAGAGAAGTGGTGGAGCCAGGATTAGAACCCAGCTCTTTCTGACTCTCAGGCCTTTGCTCTATCCACCAATCGATGCTGTCGCTGCCAAGTGCTAAGTATACTGCATTGCACCAAGTGAATGCTCAACAGGTGCCTTTACTAATGCTGCAATGAACAGTGGTTGGCTGAACACTCCACAGTTTCTGGAGCAGGGAGAGGAATGTTTGGATTTTGGTCCACATTTTATTGGATGGCCACTGAGGGCTGATCATTTTTCCCAACATCAACTGGTACGTATTCGTCACTCTAGTGCTCGTGGTGGTTCTTTTGGGTGGAGGTCAGAGCACTTTAAGCTGCACAGTTCCCAACTAACGCTTATATAATAGAGCAACAGAATGTGGGGCTAGTTTCTATTCTCTGGGACCCAGCTAGATACTCTGGAAAACTACAATAATTCCCGAGGCCACTGAACTCTAGACTGAACTTCTAGACTGTGAGCCCGTTGTTGGGTAGGGACTGTCTCTATATGTTGCCGACTTGTACTTCCCAAGTGCTTAGTACAGCGCTCTGCACACATTAAGCACTCAATAAATATGATTGAATGAATTAATGAAGGAATGAATGAAGTCCTGTTCAGTAATTTACCCGCTGAGAGGTGCCAAACTCATTGCCAAGGAGGAGTTTGGGTCCTGGGTGAGTCTGACTCAATAATTATTAAATAATCAGTTATTAACCCTCCTGCAGCAGCATCTATTTTTCTGTCCAAAACCCACCCATACCCACATACACCCCTGTTTCCTGGGATCTTAGCCCCAGGTTGAGGACTACAGTAGCAATCCAGGGCTTTGGAATGACCCTGGGATGGCCCTGAGAGAGCCCTGACTGGCCCTGGACTGGCTCTGGAATGGCCCTAGGCTCTCTACTGGTTGAGAAAGCTGATCAGGGGTTCCCTACAATTCCCAGAGCTCTATCCTGATTCTGGTTCCTTTTGGGTTCCAGCCACTGCAGCATTCACCAGGAAGTGTCTCCCTATCACCTGGATTCAACTGATAGCTCACCCTGGAAGGCGAGGGGCCTACTGATCAGCTGTCCACTTCTCTCCTAACACATCTCACCCATGCCCAGAATCCTCAAGATGAGGCCCAGGGGTCATTAGCAGTTTTCAAGAGCATTCGGGTTCTGTACTCTGCCCTATCTCTCTCCA
This sequence comes from Tachyglossus aculeatus, assembly GCF_015852505.1. Taxonomy (NCBI): domain Eukaryota; kingdom Metazoa; phylum Chordata; class Mammalia; order Monotremata; family Tachyglossidae; genus Tachyglossus; species Tachyglossus aculeatus. Next base: position 88,322,436 of record NC_052068.1, on the reverse strand, counting down.
CTCTTCCACAGGACTTTTTTTTTAAATGGCATTTGTTAAGCACTTACTATATGCCAGGCCCTGTACTAAGCTCTGTGATAGATACAAACTAATAAGATCGGATATAGTTCATGTCCCACATGGGGCTCAGAGTGGGAGGGGTCTGAATCAATGATAGGGGAGAGGGGAGAGTCACTTCACTTCTCCATGCCCCTGTTACTTTATCTGTAAAATGGGAATTAAGACTGTGAACCCATGTGGAACAGGGACTGTGTCCAGTCCAATTTACTTGTATCCACCCCAGCACTTAGTACAGTGTCTGGCATATGATAAGCACTTATCAAATACCACAGTTATTAGTACTATGATTATCATTATTATTATGGGAGGGAAGGATTATGAAGATGCACATAAACTATTTGCCAATAAATCAGATTCTGGATCCAGAATGCCATACTAAGGACTTGGAAGCCTGCATTAAATCTCTGAAAATCTTGGTAGGGACTTCTGCCAAAGCCACCTTCACTCCTGCTCAAGGGATAATGGAAGGGAAAAAGGAAATAAAAAAAGTAGCCCTGACCATGAAGCAGAGCTTGTGGTCTGGGGATTTCCTTGAGTTTTCTCTTGGAAATGCTTCCTTCTTCCAAACCCCAGAAGGAGACCTGAAAGATGGGGAACTAGTGCCCCAAGCTAAGGCCAAAGAAACTCTTTTACCAATGACCTCTGATGTTCGCCCAGCCTGCAATGGGCACCAGTCGGTCTGGAGGCAGTAAGCTGGACAAGATGACATCTTCAGGGCCTCCTAGCCCTCAGAGCCCAGAGCCTACTTTCACCTGTAGAAAAGCTGGCTGGGGAAGGAGAAGAGGTGGGGGGCAGTGGGGGTGGACGACGGCAGTTTATCTTCTCTGAAGTGTTTGTGAAAGGCTGGGCTAGGCTGGGCTTCCTCCCAGGACATGGGCCTCAGGAGTGACCTTGAGGTTCTCGGGCTCTCGAGGAGCCGGCCCAGACTGGAACTGTATCAAAGGTGACACTTGCAGCTGAGCGCTTTCCTTCCTGGCGCTCCCCGCCGCCCCCAAATCAGGGCAGCTTAGCCAAGAATAACACATTAAAAAAACAGTCAGCAGGCATTTATGCAAAACATGAACTTCCCCCTAGTCTCTCCCCTCCAAATAATTATAGAGCAAACAAAACAGAGAAGAGGACATCGCTGGCTAATCAGACCGACTATAGCGGGAGAATTACCGGATGCCTAATGAGCTCTCCAGGGCTGACGATGAGACCCTGAGTGGGTCTTGCCCTTCCCCAGGCACCTCACTCCTGCACCCCCTGAAAGTGGAATTAGAAGACATAATTTGGCTTCCAGCCTGGGATCTGGGGTGATTGTCAGCAGCTCCAGGGTCAGTTACTTGAAGATGCATCCTCACAGACCACGTCTAGCAATCAATAGCATTTACTGAACACCTTCTGTCATCTGAGCACCTTAGCTAATCCCTGGCCTCAAGAAGAGTACAACCTAGTGGGATAGACAGACAATGAAAATGGCTCTAGAGATGAGAACGAGGGCCAGGGAGTTGGTTGTTTTGAGAGGAATGAAGCTTGTGAGCTGGGGTGTAGTGTAAGATAGAACGTAAGAAGGAGTAGATCCAAATGAGCATCTTAAAGTCAATGGTCAGGAATTTCTGCTTGATGCAGTAAGGAGTGGGGCTTTACAGGAGGTTCCTGTGGTTTGGTCTCTGCTTTTTGTTTTTTCTAGGTTCTGTTGCCAAAGTAATATCTTAGCAAGACAGATTCTTCCTGGAGAGGAAAGGTCTGTGGGATATTGGTGGGAAGAAAGTGTCGTCAACGAGAACATGGTGATGATTTGTGAGGAGCTGCTCATATATTTTCCTCAAAGCATGGGAGAACCAAGCTGAGCAGAAGGGAGAGGGGTGTAACTTGGCACTTTGAGGAACAGCATCAGGAGACCATTCCTGGGAGGTAGTCGCGTTATTTATGAAATAATCTCCTGATTGCCTGACAGGGTGAGTGTAGTTCTCAAAGCACCACCCCCAACGACTGTTCAGAGATGTTTGAACTAGTCCTGGCTTGCCCTTTCCGCAGATGGTTCGGCCCACTGCCTAGGACATTGCTGGTGGGAAGGTGTTTTCCCTCTTCCTTCTAGCACTTCCTGTTTGTCAAGAGTCAGGGTTGGTGGGGGTCTGTCTTATTACCTCAGGCCACAAAGTGGTACTCTTGTGTCCTGCAAGAGGGAAGGCAGTGCCCTAAAGTACCTAATTTACTCCTGGGGAGGAGTTTATGGTCAGAGGGAACGGATCTCATTGAGCTCAGTAAATCACATGGTGGTTCCCAAATTCAGTTAAATTAAATCTGGTCACTTTAGGAGAGGTGGGGTAGGCCTGAAATGGCCCTCGAGGGTCAGAGAGGTGGAAGGAGAGTGAGAGAAGGAGAGAGAGACAGAGGGGAAGAAGCAGAGAGAGAGAAAGAGAGAGACAGAGACACAGAAACAGAGACAGAAGACAGAGGAAAGGAGGGAAAATGAGGAAAGGGGAGAGATAGGATTGTAAGAGAAAAGAAGAGAAGAGATATTGGAAAGGAATTATTTCTTTCTTGTTTTCCTCCTCAGCTGTCCACCATCAGCCAGCACTCTGCCATTCAAGTCACCCGACTATGGGTCATGCCGTCTGGGAGTCAAGGTCACCAACACTGAGTCCTGCCTTAGACCTGCCACGGGGCAGGGTCAAACCCTAAAACATGCTGGGGTTCCCAGACATCACCCTACACACCCCTCTGTATCTCTACTCCTCAGGGAGCCAATGGGCCAGATATGGGGGGGCTACAGAAGGAGTCCGTGACGGGGTGGGAGAAGTACATTCCAGAGGAGGAGGTGGGATGTGAGGGGAGGAGAGTGTATATTCTGCACAACCCAAGCCAGCACTTTCCAAACCAAGTTCGGGGAGGGTCCCTCTTGACTCAGCCCCCTCTTTAATCATACTGAGGGCTAAGCAACCCCTTGTTTGAGTTCTCCCTTGGGAGTGCTGTGGCAAGGCTGCCCTGTCTCGAGGGAAGCAGGAAGAGTTACCCCTGATCCTCTTCATTCCCATGGGGTCCTGTAACCTCAATTCTTATTGTGTGACAGTCCTTGGGCTGGTGTCTAAAGCCTCTAGAGAAGCAGTGAGGTGTAGTGGATATGGAGCACGGGCCTGGAAGTCAGAAGGTCATGGGTCCTACTCTTAGCTCTACCACTTGTCTGCTGTGTGACCTTGAGCATGTCACTTCACTTCTCTGGGCCTCAGTTACCTCATCTGTCAAATGGGGATTCAGACTATGAGTCCCATATGGGACAGGGACTGTGTCCAACCCGTTTTGCTTGTATCCACCCCAGTGCTTATTACAGTGCCTGGTACATAGTAAGTGCTTAACAAATGCCATAATTATTATTATTACTAAGAAGAAAAGGGATGCAACAACCCAGCCAGGGCCATGGCCAAACAGGGTCATTGAGCTGAAGTCTAGGGTCACGACGTGTCAGATGGGCTGGTCCTCTCTTGAAAAAGGCCCAGAGTGAACATTTCTGTCCTGGCAAGTTGGGAAGAACTAATCTTTGGTTCAGAAAAGGGGATACTGCGGAGAGTTCCCCATCACCCGGGGCATAAATATCAGTTGACTCACCAGTGGCTGACTGACTCAACCATTTTACTCACCTGTTTCTCTGTCCCAACCTCCTCCTCCTCCTATTCTTCCTCCTCCCACTTCTCCTCCTTCTCCTCTCCTTTAAGCCCAGGTTGCTGAACTGGTCTCTGGGCTGCAGACTGGCTTGGATGGGGAGGAGCTGGGTGGGTAGATGGGAGGGTGGGAGGGCTGGTGACAGCCAGGAGAAGGAGGGTGGATGGATACTGTCTGATCCATTTGGGAAAAGGCTGCCAGGAAGGAGGGGCTGGTCCTGGGCCAGAGGGCCTGCCCTGAAATCCCAGTGGTGACAGACCCACTGTTAGGGCTCTGTGATCCAGGAATAGGGATCCAGGACAGACAAGGTGTGGCAGACTCTGCCCTAGCCTCTGGCCTAGCTCCCCTTCCCTCTTACCCCTAACTCAGACTAGCACCCCACCCAGCCTGGCTTCCCGGTTGTCACTTCTTTTGTCCCTCACAATCCCTAGAAAAGCAGGCCACTTGTCTGCTGTTTGACCTTGGGCAAAACACTTCACTTCTGTGTGCCTCAGTTATTCCATCTGTAAAATGGGGATTAAGACTGTGAGCTCTACGTGACTTTGTCCAACCCAATTATCTTTTACTTACTGCAGCGCTCAGGACAGTGGCTGGCACATAGTAAGGGCTTAATAAATACCATTTAAATGCACAAACAAACAAACAGGGAAGGAACCCTCAGCCCAGGAATGCACCCCACTAGCCAAGAGCTGGGAGTCTTCTAAGGCTTCTAAGGCTTCCAAAACAAGGCAGATTTAAGTTTTTCAAACCTATTGCACCACCTGACTATAATGGCACCTCCCAGTAATATCAACCCCCTCAGACCTGGAGGTGAAGACTACCTATTGTCTCTGCTTTCAACAGGCCACCTATTTGGACTGAGACGGCAATTGTAAATCTGGTCTGGCCGCACCCCGAAGACTGTATTCATGAAACCGCAGCCAAACCCAAACGGGAGCCCAGATGATCAGAGCTTTGGAAAACATGAGAATTTCGGTACCTTTGCGAGTAAAGTACTGGCTGTTGCCGCATCTTCCTTTTCAGGGGAACATCTACCCAGAAATTGGGTCTTGTGGAAGCAACTACGATTCTAGCTTTAAGAGTATTTTTTTTAAAAGACAGCTAATGGTCTCCTAAAACAACCAATGGGTAGATAGTATGGCCTAGCGGAAAGAGCACAGGCCTGAGAGTCAGAGGACCTGGGTTCTAATCCTGCCTCCTCCACTTGTCTACTGTGTGACAAGTCACTTAACTTCTCTGTGCCTCAAAGAAGGAGTTCTTTAAAATAGGGATATAAGACTGTAAGCCCCATGTAGGACATGGACTGTGTCCAACCCGATTAACTTGTATCTTCCCCAGGGCTTAATACAGGGCTTGGTGCATAGTGAGTACTTAACAAATATCATTAAAAAAAGAAAGAACCACTAACAAAATGTCCCTGGGAAACTTAAGCTCGTTTCAGGCAGGGAACGTGTCTGTTTACTGTTGTATTGTACTCTCCCAAGCACTTAGTACAGTGCTCTGCAAACAGTAAGTACTCAATAAATACGATTGAATGAATGAATGAATAATTCCTCAGAGAATGAGGGGTGTGTGGCCCAGGGATTCCAGGGACCCAGAACCTAGTCCTCTTAGTATTCCACGTGGTACCTGATCATCTTGTATCTACCCCAGTGTATAGTACAGTGCTTGATTCATAGTGAGCACTTAACAATACTATTATTATTATTATTGCAACCTAGTGACCTGGGTTTCTACAAGTGCACAATAACCTTCCCCCTCCAGCAGGCCTGGAAGATTAATTAGCTGCTGTTTGAAGAGGATTGTGTAAATGCTGAGACATTATTATTATGCCCGTTTGCCCTCTGGGTGTCAGGCTCCCACTGGACTGAGCTGCCCGGAGTCCAACAGGGAGGCAACAAGGGAGAGATACCTGCCTCTCAACTTCTTGGCAGGAAGGCAAGGAAACAGCTAGGGGACAAGACGGAGAGGGTCTCTACTTTCCCTGTTTTATGAGGAAGACTGGCACCCTAGAAATAATAGATAAAGCAGCATGGCCTAGTGGATAGAGCCTAAGCCTGGGAGTCAAAAGGACCTGGATTCTAATCCCAGCTCCTCTACTTGTCTGCTGTTTGACCTTGGGCAAGTCACTTCTCTGTACCTCAGTTACATCAACTGTAAAATGAGGATTAAGACTGAGTCCCAAGTGGGACAGGGACAGTGTCCAACCGGATTAGCTTGTTATCTACCCCAGCGCTTAGAACAGTGCTTGACACACAGTAAGCCCTTAACAAATAAATACTATTACTATTATTATGTGCTAATAAAAAAGCCAAGCATATTACTTTCTTCTCTTCCCGAACAGAGGCCTTTGCTTAGCTGCTTTGGGAAGATGAGCCTTTTCCTTGGGAGTAGTGTTCTCCCTGCACAGCAGAGAGACAGCTCAGATAGCTTAGCCACTGACTCTGTCCTGTCAAGGGTTCACCTCCCCATGCATGGGGCACAGGAGGGGCTAAACAGAACCAGTCCCTGTTTCGGGGTGGCGGGGGAGAGGTTTGGATCCGGAGGTACCAGTAGAGCGGTCGGAGACAGCGAGCTCAGCTCCAGACACCCACTGAGAGGGGAGGGGCCGGCTCATGAGAGAGGGTGAGGCGGGTGGGTGAGGGGGTGGGGGAGAGGGGGAGCGTTCTGGAGGAGGAAAGGGAGAGGCAGATATTTGCTGAGAGAGGCCGTTCCAGGCACGACAGGGAGAAGGGGGTGAGGGGGGAGCCGGGTGGAAGAAAGCGAGGGGGCAGGGCCGAACCACAGGGTGAAAAGGGAGCAGGAGGAGGGGAGCTTGGGTGGAGCCGAGAGAGTGGGAGGAGATGGAAGCGGAGATGCAGGCCAGCTCTGGGTGCAGCCACATGATCAGTGCCTGTCAGGTCAGGCCTCTTGGCCTGTCTCTCCATTCCATCTTCCCCTTCATCAGGTGCAATACCTCTAATAATCAGGGTTGCCCAGGGTGCTGTGGAGAAGGTGGTCATACCCAGCAGGAGACCGGGGATGCCATCTGTCAGCACCACACCTGTCTGTCTTGCTGGTGAGGGAGAATTAGGCAGGTCAGCAGCAGCTAAAGCAACAGGAGTAATAGGATCCATGAAGCGCTTACTATGTGCAAAACATTCACGTGGAAAAATAAAAAAAAACCACACAGATGAGAGGTAGACATTGTCCCTGGGCCCCAGGGAACTCAAAATGAAAAATGAAGGGGGAAGGGGGGTGTTGTTGACAGACACCGAAGGAATGGAGTACCAAACTACAGAAGATAAGGATGAGAGCAAGCACGAAAGGTGCGGCAGATGTCAGACTCCTCACGGCTCAGACTGACAGTGCCAGATGTCCCAGTTGTGAATCCGGGGTGGAGGGGGACCCACTTGATGTTCTCAAAGTTGGGCAGTCTCACACTGCTGCCCGTTGAGCACTTCCTGGGCTGGAGCATGTGTCCTTGGGAGCCCTGTTGTTGTGGGGTGAGGGGGGTTGCATCCCTCCCACGTGGCTGGGCCCCGGGGGAGTGGGAGAAGGGGAATCGTGGAATCGGGTGGGTGCCACCAGCTGAGCCCAAGATGTGCATATCCTGAAATGCGTGGACGGTGTGGCCCCAAGCCACAGGGCCCAGGGGTGAATCCTACCAGAGTCTCTGCCTGGCCACCTGGCTTTGAAATGGAGCTTCCATGGATGACAGACCTTTTTGTTTTTAATGGTATTTGTTAAGCCCTACATTCCAGGCACTGTTCTATGCATTGGGGAAGATATAAGGTAATCAGATGGGACATAGTCCCTGTCCCACATGGGGCTCACAGTCTCAATCCCCATTTTACAGATGAGGTAACTGAGGCACAGAGAAGTTAAGTGATTTGCCCAAGGTCACAGAGCAGACAAGTGGTGGAGCCAGGTTTAGAACCCAGGTCCTTATGACTCCCAGACCCATATTCTAACCACTAGAGCACACTGCTTCTCAAGTTCTGGCACTGCTGCTGGTTTGCTGCAATCCCCTCTAGACTATAAGCTCCTGGGAAGGGAACACTTGCACAGATCATGTCCCAACCTGATTGACTGATTTGTATCTAACCTAGCACTTAGGACAGTGCTTGACACATAGTAAGCATTTAACAAATACCATAAAAAACTCATTACATTTTAAATAAAAATAATAATGATGGTATTTAAATGCTTACTATGTGCCAAGCACTGTTCTCTCCCAAGTTCTTAGCACAGTGCTCTGCATACAATAAGCACTAAATAAACACCATTAATTGACTTATTGGTGGTAATAATAATGCTCGCATTTATTAAGCGCTTACTGTGTGCAAAGCACTGTTCTAAGCGCTGGGGAGGTTACATGGGTAATCAGGTTGTCCCACATGGTTTTCACAGTCTTAATCCCCATTTTACAGATGAAGTAACAGGCACAGAGAAGTTAAGTGACTTGCCCAAAGTCACACAGCTGACAAGCGGGGGAGTCGGGATTTGAACCCATGACCTCTGACTCCAAAGCCCGGGCTCTAGGCCCACTTAGGTCTCTGACTTTCCAGGCCTTGGGTTTAATTTTGGATAATAATATTGTTATTAATAAAGAATATTGTTTGGAAGGGGGAAGCAGTGTGACCTACTGGAAAGATCATGGGTCTGGGAGTCAGAGGACCTGGGATATAATCCTGGCTCTGCCACTTGTCTGCTGTGTTACCCTGAGCAAATCACTTCACTTCTCTGTGCCTCAGTTCTCCTGTTCTCTTTCCTACTTAGCCTGTGAGCCCCAAGTGGGACAGGGACTGTGTCCAGCCTAAATAATTTGTATCTACCCCAGTACTTAGAAGAGTGTTTGACACATAGTACGTGCTTAACGAATATCATAAAAAAGGGAGGGCCTGGGGACCTGGATACATGGTGTTTGTTCCCCCCTCTAAAGCTCCATGGTTAATTCTGGTTGGAATGGAGACTAATCAATCAATCAATCAATCATTTATTGAGTGCTTACTGTGTGCAGAGCACTGTACTAAGCGCTTGGGAAGTACAAGTTGGCAACATATAGAGACAGTCCCTACCCAACAGTGGGCTCACAGTCTAGAAGGGGGAGACATAGAACAAAACTAAACATATTAACAAAATAAAATAAATATAATAGATATGTACAAGTAAAATAAATAAATAGAGTAATAAATATGTACAAACATATATACATATATACAGGTGCTGTAGGGAAGGGAAGGAGGTAAGACAGGGGGATGGAGAGGGGGACGAGGGGGAGAGGAAGGAGGTGGCTCAGTCTGGGAAGGCCTCCTGGAGGAGGTGAGCTCTCAGTAGGGCCTTGAAGGGAGGAAGAGAGCGAGCTTGGCGGATGTGCGGAGGGAGGGCATTCCAGGCCAGGGGGATGACGTGGGCCGGGGGTCGACGGCGGGACAGGCGAGAACGAGGCACGGTGAGGAGATTAGCGGCGGAGGAGCGGAGGGTGCGGGCTGGGCTGGAGAAGGAGAGAAGGGAGGTGAGGTAGGAGGGGGCGAGGTGATGGACAGCCTTGAAGCCCAGGGTGAGGAGTTGAGTTTCAGAACAGCCATCTGAAAGGGCAGAAGCAGCATGGTCTCATAGATAGAACATAGGCCTGGGAGTCAGAAGGTCATGAGTTCTAATCCCAGCTCTGCCACTTGTCTGCTGTGTGACCTTAGGCAAGTCACTTCACTTCTCTGGACCTCAGTTACATCATCTGTAAAATGGGGATTGAGTCTGTAAGCCCTATATAGGATGGGGACTGTGTCCAACCCAATTTGCTTGTATCTACCCCAGTGCTTACTACAGTGCCTGACACATAGTAAGTGCTTAACAAATGCCAAAATTGTTATTATTATTATTATATTACTGGGCAGTGTAGCACAACCTCCACCCTCCAGGAATGCATGAGAGAACGAGCAGGGTCATGCAGAGCAGAGAGACCTTCCTTTTGGGGCAAAGTCACGAGTGGTGACTTTCCTTAATGATAATCAATCAATCAATCAATCGTATTTATTGAGCGCTTACTATGTGCAGAGCACTGTACTAAGCGCTTGGGAAGTCCAAATTGGATAATTGATAAATTGATAAATAACCACTGTGGTATTTGTTAAGTACTAACTATCAATTAATCAATCTATGGTATTTATTGAGCATGTACTGGGTGCAAAGCACTGTACTAAACACTTGGGAAAGTACACTATAATAGAGTTGGTCCAAAAGGTGCTTACTGTGTGCCAAGCACTGTACTACGTACCGGCATAGATAAAAGATATTCAGATCGGACACAATGCCAGATGGGGCTCATGTTCTCAATAGGAGGGAGAACAGGTATTGAATCCCCATTTTGCAGATAACAATAATAATATCAATAATGGTATTTGTTAAGTGTGTACTATGTGCCAAGCACTGTTCTACGCGCTGAGATAGATACAAAGTTATTAGGTTGTCCCACATGGGGCTCACAGTCTTAATCCCCATTTTCCAGATGAGGTAACTGAGGCCCAGAGAAGTTAAGTAATAATAATAAGAAGAATGATGGCATTTATTAAGCACTTACTATGTGCAAAGCACTGTTCTAAGCGCTGGGGAGGTAACAAGGTGGTCAGGTTGTCCCACGGGGAACTCACAGTCTTAATCCCCATTTTCTAGATGAGGTAACTGAGGCCCAGAGAAGTTAAGTAGTAATAATAATAAGAATGATGGCATTTATTAACACTTACTATGTGCAAAGCACTGTTCTAAGCGCTGGGGAGGTAACAAGGTGGTCAGGTTGTCCCACGGGGGACTCACAGACTTAATCCCCATTTTACAGATGAGGTAACTGAGGCCTAAAGAAGTTAAGTGACTCGCCCAAAGTCACACAGCTGACAAGTGGTGGAGCTGGAAACAGAACCCATGACTCCCAAGCCTGTGCTCTTTCCACTAAGCCACACTACTTCTTGTGATGAGGAAACTGAGGCACAGAGGAGTGAAGAGAACAGCCCAAGGCCACAGAGTTTATCCCTAGTGGAGTTAGAATCAGAACCCAGGTCCTCTGATTCCCAAGCCTGGACTCTTTCTGCCTGTCCACAATGCTTCTCACATTGCTCCTGCTGTCAACAGAATAAGGTTCCAAGGCAGTAGCCTGAGGTGCACCGGAATGGTGGGGCAGGAGTCAGGTGAGGAAGCATCTTCAAAAGCCTCCTAAAATGACATCTTCTTGAGGAATCCTTCCCCGACCAAGCCCTCACTTTCCTGTCTAAGGTCTTCCTCCAGTCTGTGAGCTTGTTGTGGGCAGGGATTGTCACTGTTTATTGTGGTATTGTACGTTCCCAAGCGCTTAGTACAGTGCTCTGTTCACAGTAAGCGCTTAATATATACAACTGAATGAATTGAATGAATCTGTACCCCTTAAGCACTTGACATTCACCCTATCCCCTGCCCCACAGCACTTATGTCCATTCCCATCTGTAATTTATTTTAATGTCTGCCTCCCCCCTCTAGATTGTAAGCTCCTTGAGGGGTAGGGATTGTGTCTACCAACTTCATCATATTGTACTCTTCCAAGTAGTTAGTTCTCCACACACAGGAAGCACTCAATAAATACCCTTAATTGATTGATTGACTCAATGTGTGTCTAGGTAGAAGTGAGTCCTCTACGCAAGATGCGGTGGTGGTGCTTTATGTCCACCCCATCACGGGATGAAGAAAGCTCCATCTCGGGTGGCGTTGTCCCTCTTCCTCCTCACCTGGATGACGGCCATGCCAGGTGAGGTTCAGACTCCTGGGAGATCCACCGGGTTCCCAGGCCCCATGCCAGCCTATCAGCATTGGGCACACACTGGCCTGGGACTATCAGTGAGAGCTCGCTGTCAGTAGTCCATTGGGAGACCTCTGGTCTGCCCATTTGGCGGGACTGGTGAGACCTAGACACCACTGGTGATCCAGGGCCTTGCTCCTTTGGTCCACATTGATGATGATGGAGTCTCAGTCAATCAATCCATGGTATGTATTCATTCATTCAATCATATTTATTGAGCACTTACTGAGTACAGAGCAGTGTACTAAGTGCTTGGGAGAGAATAATACAACAATAAGCAGATACGTTCCCTGCCCACAATGAGCTATTGAGCACTTACTAGGTGCAGTACACTGTACTAAGCACATTATAAAAAAATGGTGTTTGTTAAATGGTGATGATGATGATGATGATGATAGTGGTATTTGTTGAGTGCTTACTATATAGCAGACAGTATATTAAGCACTAGGGTGGATAAAAGCAAATCTGGTTGGACACAGTCCCTGTCCCACATGGGCTCACAGTTTCGATCCCCACTTTACAGGTGAAGTAACTGAGGCACAGAGAAGTTAATAATAATAATAATAATAATGATGATGGCATTTGTTAAGCACTTACTATGTGCAAAGCACTGTTCTAAGCACTGGGGGGATACAAGGTGATCAGGTTGTCCCACGTGGGGCTCACAGTCTTAATTCCCATTTTACAGATGAGGTACCTGAGGCACAGAGAAGTTAAGTGACTTGCCCAAAGTCACACAGCTGAAAAATGGCAGAGCTGGGATTAGAACCCGTGACTTACCACTGTACTAAGCATTGGTGCAGATACAAGCTAATCAGATTGGATTTGGTCCATGTACCACGTGGGGTGCACAGTCTTAATCCCCATTTTACAGATGAGATAGCTGAGGCACAGGTAATTAAGTGACTTGCCCAAGATTACACAGCAGGCAAATGGCAGAGCAAATATTAGAATCCAGGTCCTTGTGACATCCAGGTCTGTGCTTTATCCATTAGACCACACGGCTTACCAGCATGGGAAGAGGGCAATCGAATGTGTTGAGACCAACAGGTGAACTTTGGTTCTGAGAGTCCAGGATGGAGGACCTGCCCAGAAGAGTTGATTCTAGTGCTGGTTGCTGGGGCAGTGTTATTCACACCCTTTCATCCCTGCCATTCATGTTCTCCCGCAGGCGGGGGGAAAACAGCTGGCAAATTTCACATTTAGGTTTTCTTACAGGAAGAATCTATTCACTGCTGAAATGGTAGCAGCAAAGAGGTGAACAGGGAGGGGGAAGGGAAGGGGAGGGCAAGCTGCTTGGCAGATCTCACAGACTTAATGCAAGGGGCAAGTAGAGAGGCACTGGTCCTTGGGAATCCCTTATCTCCGTGAGAAGGGTGTGGGTCTGAGGCTCGAATTTCTCAGGCCCACTCAACATCTAGCTTTAACTTTGCCCCTGCCTGATGGAAAGAGTCTCTGCTGGAAAGGACTGGAAGAAAATCACTTTCAGATAAGCGATCAAGTCCCATCACTCCTAAGGGTTCCCAATAAAAACAACACAGCTCAGGCCTGGAATCCAACTTGTCTGCCTCTAGGTAGTAGTTAGCCTCCTTGAAGACCACATCCAAAGCCCGGAGGAAGGCCAGAATCCACTCAGGACTTTTGCCATTAGGGATTTTACCCAGGCCAGAAAGGGAAATCAATCAAACAATCGATCGTATTTAGTGAGTGCTTACTGTGTGCAGAGCATTGTACTAAGTGATTGGGAGAGTACACTATAACAGAGTTGGTAGACACGTTCCCTGCTTACAAAGAACTTGCAGTCTAGAGGGGGGAGACAGATATTAATATAAATAAATAAATTATGGATATGTACATTAGTGCTGCGAGGCTGTGAGGGAGGGTTGAATAAAGGGAGCAAATCCAAGCGCAAGGACCACACAGGAAGGAGTGGGAGAAGAGGAGGTGAGGGCTTCATCAGGGAAGGCCTCTTGGAGGAGATATGCCTTCAATAAGGCTTTGAAGGTGAATAAGACTTCAAATATAAAAGCATCCAGAAGCCAGAAATCTAGTTCTCACAAGTTATTTCAGAGAAGTTTAGGGAATAGCCATTTGCTTGGGATTACAAACCCTCAACACTGACCAAGAGGGATTAAATATGGAGAGTAAAGAGGGCAGCTATTATTTTATAGCTACCTCAGTGCTCCGCACAGCACTTGACACATAGTAAGTGCTTAATAAATACAGTAACAACAACAACAACAAAAACCGCAATGGCAAGGAAGAGAAGAAGCATGGCCTAGAGGAAAGAACGCAGATCTGGAAGACAGGGGATCTGGGTTCTAATCCGGGCTCCGCAGCTTGTCTATTGGGTGACCTTGGGCAGGTCACTTAGCTTCTCTGTATCTCAGTTACCTGATCTGTAAAATAACAATTAATTCCTCCTCCCTCCGATTAAGACTATGAGCTCCTGTGGGACAGAGATTGTGTCTGACCTGATTGTCTTTCATTGAAGGCACATCTCCTCCAAGAGGCCTTCCCTGACTTAGACCCTCATTTCCTCTTCTCTCACTCCCTTCTGTGTCATCTTTGTGCTTGGATTTGCTCCCTTTATTCACCCTTCCCTCAGCCCCACAGTACTTATGTGCATGCCCGAAATGTATTTATTTATATTAGGACAGTGCTTGGCATATAGTAAGCGCTTAACAAATACCATTATTATTATTATTAATGTCTGTCTCCTCCTCTAGACTGCAAGCTCATTGTGGACAGGGAATGTGCCTTCCAATTCTGTTATATAATACTCTCCCAAGCACTTAGTACAGTGCTCTGTACACAGTTAAGTGTTCAATAAATACAAATGATTGATTATCTCAGTGCATGGCACAGAGTAAGTGTTTAAGAAATACCACCATGATTATAATTATTAGAAGGGAGTGTGGCCCAAGTCCTCTGCCAAATGGGCCTCCGGCCCTCTCCATCCCAGTACTGATGCCAACCATTGTGCCATTGTGGCACTGATGCTGTGCCTCCTCCTCTCCCTCAGCCCTTCCCCTCCTCACGCCTCCCTTCCCCTCCAACGGGAGCAATGTAGGTTGGAGAAGAAGGGAGCTTAGCCTTCACAATACATGACACTATGCTTTGCACATAGTAAGCGCTTAACAAATACCAAAATTATCATTATTATGACACAGGGACTCCTTTGGGAAGGGGCGAGAGCAGGGGTAGTGAAGTTGTCACTGACTTCAGCTGAGCAGTATCTGTTTTATGTTTAATATTAAATTGTTCATGGCTTTTTTATGGTATTTGTTAAGTATCAAACATTGTTCTAAGCACTGCGGTACATACAAGTTAATCAGGTTGGACACAGTCCCTGTCCCACATGGGGTTCGCAGTCTAAATGGGAGGGAGAATGGGTATTGAATCCCCATTTTGCAGTTGAGGAAGCTGTGGCACAGAGAATTTAAGTGACTGGCCCAAGGTCATGCAGCAGACCAGTGGCAGAGGTGGGATTTGAACCCAGGTCCTCTAGATCCCAGCCCGTGCTTCATGCACTAGGCTAATGCTGCTTCCGTGTCTTCCTCTAAGATGGTGAGCTCCTCATGGACAGAAACTGTTTTTTATCCCATTTTTCTTTATCTTCCCCGGGATGGCATTCTGTCCATTGAAGGTGCACGATAAATATTTTTAGCGAGGTACAGAAAATCCAAGCTCTCTTTCTTGGCTTCCTTTGAAACCTGGGTACCACCGGAGGAAGGAGGATTGGTAAAGCTGACTTGTACTAA
This sequence comes from Tachyglossus aculeatus, assembly GCF_015852505.1. NCBI lineage: Eukaryota > Metazoa > Chordata > Mammalia > Monotremata > Tachyglossidae > Tachyglossus > Tachyglossus aculeatus. The sequence continues at coordinate 88,307,169 of NC_052068.1, read as the reverse complement.
TCTACAAGACTGCTCGAGAGAAAGAGCTAAGACAGAATATTTGGGTTTGCCTCACTGGTAATAATGATAATAATAATTGTAGTCTTGTTAGGAGCTTACTATGTGCCACGTGTCTGTACTAAGTGCTGGGATAGAAACAGGAAATTCAGATTGGGCACAGCCCCTGTCCCACATGAGGCTCACAGCCTAAGTAGGAGGGAGAAGAGGTATTGAATCCTTGTTTTTACAGAGGACGAAACTGAGGCACAGAAAAGTTAAGTGACTTGCTCAAGGTCACAAAGGAGGCAAGCGGTGGAACTGGGATTAGAACCCAGTCTTGATACAGTGTTGTCCATAAAGCTGTCATGATGTTGTTACTCTCAAACCGGGGACCAGATATCGAGCCCAGGATAATCAGAGCAGGCATGTGAATCCAAGAACACGACTGCATTTTCACAAACTAAGTGAGCTGCTGTACTGCTTCGAAAACTCACACTGTTCCTTTAAGCCAACTTCATTCATCACTAGAACCGACTGACCCTTGGCTAGGAGAGCACATTGTAAGCTTGCAATTTTCAGGCCTAATTGCATCCTTACATGTAATATTATTATACAGAGTGCCACAGCACAAAAAAGTCCAAGCATTTCCTTTCCATATTTATACTCTCTGGTCTCTCGTCTGCTCTAATTTCCCCCTGCGCCTGCTCCAGAAGCTGACAGCTGTTCAGTTCCAGGAGCACTTCTTATCTGGAAGACCGGCAATTAGAGGTGGGATGGAAACTAATTTGTCATGAGTTGTTCGTTCTCTGAATATTCTGGCATATTACACCAAGTGACTCCATCCTGCAAGATACATCTTGTTCACCAAGGCAAAACCACAAGGCAGCTGTCCTCACTGTCCTCCTCCTTTGGCCACAACATCCTGGCCTCCTTGCACTTTGGGTCCTTCATAGGATCTAAGGAGCCCCAACCTCTCTGCATGTATGATAAAACAAAAATCCCTTTCTTTCTTTGACAAAATCACAAGGCTCTCTGAGATTTTTCCTTCCATGTGCCTTAAATTCAAATTTCAGAGGCACAAGCATAACTCATTTCTTCATGGAAAGTTAGCTGTGAACTCGTACTTTTAAGGTAAAGTGGGGTTTCATTTAGACTCTACTTGAACTCCATCCTCACCCGGGAGGCCCCAACTTGATGGTTTAAGTCTACCACGTATTGCTGAGTGCAAAATGCGGCATAAGGAAATGAGGCTGATGCTCCCCCATTCCTCCCCGCCTCTCCGCATCCCGTTCAAGAATCCTGAACCTTCTTAGGAATTATATTGGACCCAACTCATCGCTTTGGTCTGCTTTGATGTGTTTTGGTGCCTTGGGTCTCTTCCTGGGGGACAATTTCAAGGTCAGCACCTGGGCTGAGGTTGGAAGGAGTGAAAGTGGTGGGGATGAAAATGAACAATGGCTTTGATGTTTAATAACAATCGTGGATTCACCCTCCCAGGTGCCAAGTGTGCATTTAAGTGCGGAGATGAGAAGGGCAAGGGGGGTTGGGGCCGGGGCCAATATCAGGTGGAGCTTGGGAGTGGCAGAAAAATCCAATTAAGGTAGTTCTTTAAGTTCCACTTGGAAACTTCAAGCTCTTTTCAACTTGTTGGATATCTGATGAAGTGAGTCTGGGAATCCAGCCCTGATAATAGCTGTGGGGGTTGGACCAGGAAGCAGTGTGAAGCAGTGTGGCCTAGTGGATAAAGGATGGGCCTGGGAGTCAGAAGGACTTGGGTTCTAATACTGGCTCTCCCACTTGTCTGCTGTGTGACCTTGGGTTAGTCAGGTAACTTCTCTGGGCCTCAATTACCTCATCTGTAAAATGGGGATTAAGGGTGTGAGCCCCATCTGGGACATGGATTGCATTCATCCTGAGTAACTTGTATCTAGCCCAGCACTTAGAACAGAGTCTGGCACATATTACGCTCTTAACAAATACCACATTTATTATTATTACTATTATTATTAATAACAAATATAATAATAATAATAATAAACATGCTTCGATCTGCTGACTGGCAATCCGTGGATGGAACAATCGCTTCTGCTTCTAAAATCACTCCTTCTTCAGTTTCCCTGTCCAACACAGGGCAATTCTATCCACAAGCCCTCTGAGCCACAAACCCTCTGAGCAGCACACTGTCATAATAATAATAATAATAATAATAATAATAATGGCATTTGTTAAGCGCTTACTATGTGCCAAGCACTATTCTAAGTGCTGGGGGGAATACAAGGTCATCAGGTTGTCCCACATGGGGCTAACAGTCTTAATCCCCATTTTACAGATGAGGTAACTGAGGCACAGAGAAGTTAAGTGACTTTCCCAAAGTCACAAAGCAGACAAGTGGTGGAGCTGGGATTAGAACCCATGACCCCTGACTCCTAAACCCGTGCTCTTTCTACTGAGCCACAATCAATCAATCGATCAATGGTATTTATTGAGCACTTAATGTGTGTTAAATACTGTACTAAACACTTGGGAGAGTAAAAAACGACAGAGTTTGCAGACAAGTTCCCTGCCCACCTTCCCCTTTCCCAGAACATGCTTCGGGCATTCTAGTGCGGCACTTCAAAGGGCCTGGGATCAAAACTCCTGCTGCAGAACAAACTGCCAGGCACTGCCCCAAAGGGGCTTCGCCATAGCAACGCAGCCTTGGCTCTGCCCCAGACACGCCCTGGCTGGGCCCGGAGCGGTGTAACTGCAGACATGGCATCTCCTGGGCATGGGAAGAGGGCAAGTCTGCTCCCATGGGGTTTCACTGCAGAGAGGCAGCGTCGGAGATCCACTGAGGCAATGTCTTCCATCATGCCCCGGGGCCACTTGGACTGAATAAATACTACTCAATTTTATCCAACTCGTTAAAGTCAATAGGAAGTGAACGAGCCTTGTACATTTCCTATCTCTTGCCTAACTTGTAAATCATTAAGAGCGGATAAATAAACATTTAGGGGGGAGGATGAAGTCTCTTGTCAAGTAAGAAGCCTAAGACACTGTCTTGAGATTTCATGATTGAGAACTTGAGGGGAGGAATTGATCATAATGATGGTATTTATCAAGCACTTACTGTGTGACAAGCGGTGGAGTTGATACAAGATAATCAGATCGGACACTGTCTCTGCACCGTGTAGGTTAAGGAGTCTAAGAAGGAAGGAGGGTAGACTATTTTACCCCCTTTTTACAGATGAGGAAGCAGAGGCACAGAGACATTAAGTGAATTGTTTGAAGTCATACATCAATCATACATCGATCGGTGGAGCAAGGACTAGAACCCAGATCTGCAGATGTCCAGGCCAGTGCTCTTTCCACTAGGACACGCTCTCTCCCATAGTGGTGATGATTATAGTGATAGTGCTTTGGACAGAGGCCCTCTCACTCTCTTGTCTCTACTAGTCATTCTTTCTCTGGGGCCCAGATTACAATGAGAGAGGAGCTGGGCAAGGAAGCTGAGTGGCCTAGTGGAAAGGTCATGGGGCTGGGAGCCAGAGGACCTGGGGTCTAATCCCTGCTAAATTATTTACCTGCTGTGCGGCCTTGGGCAATCACTTAACTTCTCTGTAGTTCCCTTATCTGAAAAGTGTGGATTCAATATCTGCTCTCCCTCCTACTTGCATCTACCCCAGAGCTTATGAGAAGCAGTGTGGTCTAGTGGATAGAGCATGGGCCCGGGAGTCAGAAGGACCTAGGTTCTAATCCTGGCCCCGCCATTTGTCTGCTATGTCATGTTGGACAAGTCATTTCACTTCTCTGAGACTCAGTCCCTCATATGTAAAGCAAGGATCAAGACTGTGAGCCCTGTGTGGGACAGGATCAACTGTTATCTACCCTAGTACTTAGAACAGTGCCTGGTACATAGTAAGCACTTCATTCATTCATTCATTCATTCAATCATATTTATTGAGCGCTTACTGTGTGCAGAGCACTGTACTAAGCGCTTGGGAAGTACAAGTTGGCAACATATAGAGACGGTCCCTACCCAACAACGTGCTCACAGTCTAGAAGGGGGAGACAGAGAACAAAACAAAATAAATAAAATAGTAAATATGTACAAGTAAAATAAATAGGGTAATAAATCTGTAAAAACATATATACAGGTGCTGTGGGGAGGGGAAGGAGGTAGGGCGGGGGGATCGAAGGGGGGGAGGAAGGAGGAGGAATACTATTATTATTAGTAGTAGTACTAGCAGTAGTACAATGTACTAGCAGTAGTACAGTGCTTGGCACATAGTAAGTGCTTAACGAACATCATAATATTAACATTTACTAGTATTACCAGCAAATTTCAAAGTGCACGTGTAGGTTTTTTACATGCAGAACCCATTTATGGCCCATTTAAGTGTTGATTCTATGCTGTAGCACCATAACCGGTCAGGCGGTTGCCCTGGTAACCGCCGTGGTCTTCATCACCATCCACCTTAGCTGGCCGTTCCTCAGGATTCCTGCTGAAATGGCCATCTCATGTCATAAACCTTCAGGACTGAAGGCATGGCCCAACCTCAGCCCCATAGCACATATGTACATATGCGTAACTTATTATAATGATTGTCTTTCCCTCCAGACTGTAAGCTCCTTGGGGCAGGGAACATGTCTACCAACTCTGTTGTACGCTCCCAAGTGCTCAGTGCAGTGATCTGCACACAGTAAGTGCTCATTTCGTTTTGTCTTCTGTCTCCCCCTTCTAGACTGTGAGCCTGTTGTTGACAGAGGAAATATATCACTGAGCGTTTAGCCGTATCCAGACCAGAGGAACACAGTTTTGGGTTTCTTGGGGGCTCATGGGCCCAACAGTAAAGGGGCATACTAGAGGCCTCATGGTGTGGCCCTAGAGGTTGTCCAGAGTCCCAACCTTCCCAAACACGTGGAAGCATCGCTGCTCAAGCATTTAGTACAGTGCTCTGCACACAGTAAGTGCTCAATAAATATGATTGAATGAATGAATGCTGCAGCCTGCGACCCCACTGGTGCAAGACAGGGCAGGAGCGAAGGCCCAGGAGGGCATGGTTTCGGAGTAGCATAGGCTCTCACTGGTCTTTGCTTGGCAGTCTGGTGGGGTGGGACCTAGACTTGGAAGCGGGGTGGTTTTTCTGACAATGCTGAGGTACTTTATTGCGGACCTCCCAGAACCCCACGTTCAAGCTCTCCTCCCTCAGTCTCTCGTTGGAAAAACATTCCAAGTGGTAGGGGCAGGCCCCTGCTACACCAGGGCTGGCTTCAGGTGGTAAGTGAGAGCTGCTTCACAGGGCCCGTGGTGAGACAGGGTGGCATGTGATAGAGCAGACCCCCACAAGGGTGGTGGAAGCAAGGGCTTTGGGGCCCTCTGCCCCTTTCAAAAAGGGTGACAGCGCTCCTCACTCTCGGCTTCAAGGCTCTCCATCACATTGCCCCCTCCTACCTCATCTCCCTTCTCTCCTTCTCCAGCCCAGTCCGCACCCTCCGCTCCTTGGCCACTAACCTCCTCACTGTACCTCATTCTCGCCTGTCCCGCCATCGACCCCTGTCCCACGTCCTCCCCCTGGCCTGGAATGCCCTCCCTCCACACATCTGCCAAGCTAGTTCTCTTCCTCTCTTCAAAGCCCTACTGAGAGCTCACCTCCTCCAAGAAGCCTTCCCAGACTGAGCCCCCTTTTTCCTCTCCTCCTCCCCACCTCCCCACCCTACCTCCTTCCCCTCCCCACAGCACCTGTATATATGTTTGTACAGATTTATTACTCTATTTTACTTGTACATATTTACTATTCTATTTATTTTGTTAATGATGTGCATCTAGCTTTAATTCTATTTGTTCTGATGACTTGTCCACATGTTTTGTTTTGTTGTCTGTCTCCCCCTTCTAGACTGTGAGCCCGTTGTTGGGTAGGGACCGTCTCTATAGGTTGCCAACTTGTACTTCCCAAGCGCTCTGCACACAGTAAGCGCTCAATAAATACGACTGAACGAATGAATGAATGAATGGCCCCAGGAGGCATTTCTGAACTCCCAGATCCAAGACTCAAACCCAGGTCTTCTGAGTGCCAGAGATGGGTGTTCTTTCCTCTCGTTCAACAGCACATATCCCTTTATAAAACTCTCTCTGGGGAACTCTAAGCTTCAAAGATTAGATTTCACAGACCACAGGATGAAATGCTAGGAGAGAAGGGACTCCCTCACAGGTCATCGGGCTTCGTTTTTTTAAAAAAATGGTATTTCTTTTTTTTCTTAATGGTATTTGTTAAGAACTTACTATGGTCCAGGCACTAAGTGCTGGGGTAGATACAAGGTAATCAGGCTGGACACAGTCCCGGTCCCACATGGGGCACACAGTTTTAATTCCCATTTTACAGATGAGGTAACTGAGGCCCAGAGAAGTACAGTGACTTGCTCAAGGTCACACAGCGGACAAGTGGCAGAGCTGGGAATCAAACCCAGGTCCATCTGACTCCCAGGCCCAGCTCTATCCATTAGGCCACAAGTGCTTACTTTGTGTCAGACGCTGTACCAAATGCTGGGGTAGATTCAAGCTAATCAGTCCTTGCCTCACATGGTGCTCCCATTCTTAACCCCCATTTTACAGATGAGGTATTTGAGGCACAGAGAAGTGAAGTGACTCCCCCAAGAAAAGTCTCAGGGCACACCATCACACCAGACAAGTCTCAGAGTGGGGATTAGAAGACAGGACTTCTGACTCCCGGGCCTCTGCTTTTCCCACTAGGCCATGTTGCTTCTCATAGCTCCCTACATAGCTGGGCCTTCAGGAAGGGGAGAGAAATCACAACCCATAGAGCAAGTGGCCATGGTCGAGCTGTGTGTCACTCTAGATGAGGGCCACTTTTTCTCTCCTGCTTCCAGGCAGAATGGTCCTAAGCCAGTCTGGGCAGTTGAATGTTTCCCTAGATCTTAGGGCTCCCCCAGAAGAACCCATCCATTCTACTTCCAACCATCCTCCGCGTCAGTTTACCCTTATCTCTAATTCACATTCCTTGGGCTATAATTCATAGTGAGGTGTTTTTTTTTTGTCTTTCCAGCATTGAGGTCTATTTTTCCCTGCCCAGGCAACAGCTCCACTGCAACCCTTCCTCCAACTGCTCAGCCAACCCATCTTTCCCGAACCACTGGCAGGGCTATAGTCTTCTGGCTCGCCCACTCTCATCCTGCCTGATCTTGCTCTTCCCTGCTCCTCCTCCCCAACCTCTATACAATAGATGACAGCGTGAAGCAGCATGGCCTAGTGGATAGAGCACAGGCCTAGGAATCAGAGGACACGGGTTCTAATTCCAGTTCTGCCACTTGTCTGCTGTGTGACCTTGGGCAAGACACTTCACTTCTCTGTGACTTGGCTACCTCATCTGTGAAATGGGGATTAAGACTGTGAGCCCCATGTGGGACGGGGACTGTGTCCAACCTGATTATCTTCTATCTATCCCAGAGATTAGTACAGTGCCTGGTGCATAGCAAGGGTTTAACAAATACTATAATTATGATTCTTATAGACCTGAGTCTCTTCATGACCTGCACTTGACCCTTCGTGCTAGACCTGGGCCTAGAGATTTGACTTTAAGATGCTCTCATTCAGAGCTCACTGAAGGGCCTTCATCCCCTTAACTCCAACCTCCAACACTTTGCACCTCATCCAGGGGTGGCCAAGCCTCATGACCCAAAGTGCTGCTGAACAGTGTGGCTCAGTGGATAGAACAAAGGACTAGAAGCCAGAGGGACCTGGGTTCTGATCTCAACTCTCCCGCATGTCTGTTGTGTGACCTTGGGAAAGTCAATTAACTTCTCTGTGCCCAGGTTCCTTCATCTGTAAAAAATGGAGATTGAGGGTGTGAACCCCATGTGGGACAGATACTGTATCCAACTTGATTAACTGGTATCTACCCCAGCACTTAGAACAGTGCTTGGCACATAGAAAGTGCTTAACAAGTACCATAATTATTAATACAGCTGAGAGCCACGCATCGAAAAACGATTCCTTTAACTAGAGGGGAGGGTGACGGCTGGGGGCAGGGAAAGGAGGAAATGGTCGGGGTGGGCAGGGGCTGGAGGTGGGGTCTGGGGTTGTCCCCCTCCCTGGCCATGGGTGCCTCACATCCTGGGGCCGCTGCTGCCATCGCTGCCATGGTGACACAGTGAATAAAGAAGCAGTGTGGCTCAGTGGAAAGAGCCAGAGCTTGGGAGTCAGAGGTCATGGGTTCAAATCCAGGCTCCACCACTTGTCAGCTGTGTGACTTTGGGCAAGTCACTTCACTGAGCCTCAGTTCCCTCATCTGCAAAATGGGGATGAAGACTGTGAGCCCCATGTGGGACAACCTGATGGCCTTGTATCTTTCCCCAGCACTTAGAACAGTGCTTGGCACATAGCAAGCACTTAACAAATGCCATAATAATAATAATAATTATTATTATTAAAGCCCACGTGCACCAGCTGCACAGCTACTGAAGAGGAGCCGCATGTGCTTCGTGAGCCACTGTTGGGCTGCCCCCGATCTCGTCTATGAGCACTGACACGCCCGCCATACCCTGGTTGTGGTGCTGTACAAGGACCACATCCTGGTCATGGCTCTGAACAAGGGCTAGTGGAAAGAACATGGGCTGGGGAGTCAGAAGTCCTGGGTTCCAATCTTGGCTCCACCACCTGCCTGTCGTGTGACTTTGGGAAAGTCACTTGACTTCTCTGTGCCTCAGTTTCTTCATGGAGATTAGATAACTGCTCTCCCTTCCCCTTAGACTGGGAGTCAGTGACTGTTTCCACTTTTATCTTGTATCTACCCCATTGCTGAGCCAAGTGCTTGCCTATACTAAGAGCTTAACAAATACCACCTCTCTGAGGGTTAAGGTTGGTATCGTTGGATTTCCCTTCTTCCAACCACTTCCCTGTAACCATAAACTCATAAACTATGATGGTTCTGACTGATTTAATTCATGGCAATGAGGATACAAGCAAACCCATTTCTAATCATGCCAAACAATCCATCAGCTCCCCAAAGGACATTTTCATAAGGGATATATTTTTGTTTGCAGGGAGGTGGGATGGAATCAAGTAACTCCCTTTCAGTACTTAATTCTACTCTCTGGTCTAGTCATTTCTCTAGGGAAGAAGCATGGCCTAGTGGATAGAGCATGGGCCTAGGAGTCAGAAGGACTGCTGAGTGAGCTTGGGCAAGTCACTTAACTTCTCTGGGCCTCATTTACCTCATCTGTAAAATGGGGATTAAGACTGTGAACCCCATATGGGACAGGGACTGTGTCCAACCTGATAAGCTTGTATGGACCTTAGTGCTTAGTACAGTGCCTAGCACATAGCAAGCACTTAACAAATATCGTAAAAAAGGCATTTCCCTAGAACCTAAAATGGCATTATCCTCTTTCAGGTACTGCCCTGTTCATTTCTACCACAAATCCATGCTTAGTACCAGAGAACACTTTCAATCAATCCATCAATAGTATTCACTGAGCTCTTCCAGTAGGCACAACACTGTGTGCTAGGCATTTGGGAGTGTATAATACAAGAGAGTTGGTAGACCTGATCCCTGCCCACAGATAGCTTATACTCTACAACAGTTGAGGAACACATGTGAAAATATTCCCCAAAGTTGGTGGGGGTTTTATTGTTCAGGCTAAGAGCAGAAAATCAAATGCCCTCTAGAACTCTCCTTCCATTAAATGCCTTGTCTCTGGATAATGCATCATTAAAACCACCCACTGTTTTTCCTCAAGGCAAGAAGGGGTGGAAATAAAGAAGTACAGAAAAAAGGTTGAGGAATCACCTCCCTCCCAGTAGGCCAGCTGCATTTTTCTGGATTAATAAAAAAAGGATGGTGGGAGGAGAGGAGAGCAAGGAGGAGAGCCACTTTAAAAATGGAATCTTAACAAACACAGCACCTCAAGTTTTATGGCGGGGTGGGTGGAGGAGACTGAAGGATTCAATAATAACACAGCCCATCCTCTCCCAGGAGGCCAGTTTTACTCAGTGCATAATAAAGTCACGGCTCACCCACCCGCTGATTTAGGTCAAACAAAAATAATTTTTAGTTTTTCTTTGGAGGTTCTGCCAAACCAGGAGGCAGCAGGGAGGAGAGGGGTCAGGGTTGGATTGGAGCAAAAGAAAAACAATACGACAGGTTCCAGTCTACACAGAGGGGAAGGGAGAAGTCGGCTGAGCAAAGACTAAAGGCTTGACCTATTTGCTGCCTGAATTCATTCATGGTCTCTGGTATTTCCCGATATCCTGGGCTAGGATTTTCAGTGTTGGGTCGGGGGGAGGATTCAACTCCGTTCTGAGTTGCTGCCTCCTCTTTCTTGGACATCATGACTGGTTCTAGGTTTTTGGTGGGTATTTGTGTATCACTGCAGTTGTCTCCCCAGGACTGGGAGACAAGAGACATGGAGTCTTTCCTTGTCTCAACCGCTAATGTAACCCTGACAAATTTCTCTGACAGTTTACTCTCCATGAAATGGAGGTAGTAATGAAATTCCCTTTATCTCTGGGGGATGTTGGGAAGATCCAGGGTGTAATTCCTGGTGTGTTCTGAGACCAATTCTATATTCTGAATAAAGTCTCTAACTGTGGTGTGCTTTGAGCTTTGGGGAAGAAAATGATTAAAGGGGAGAAAAAGTATCATTGCTACTGGGATTGGCTTTGTCACTGAGGAAGGATTTACTAAGATTGTGAATCTCATTTAGGACAGGGATGGTTTCTGACCTGATTGTCTTGCATCTACCCCAGCGCTTAGTACAGTGCTTGGCACATAGTAAATGCTTTACAAACATCATTATTATTATTATTACTAATTATAACATTTTCTGGAGGGGCAATTTCCTTTCAGATGTCCAGGATATCATTTAGTGCAGACTCGCAGATAAATATAAAATATTTTACCAGTCCATCCACCTTTCTTCCCAGCCTGCCTTCCCCAGAGAGGGACCTCCACCATTACCATGAATGTGTTGAGCGTTCTGTTCAGTTCACCCAGCACACAGGAGAAAATCGACGGATAGCTCTCAGCAAGACCTATGAGCATCCTGTTTTAGACAATTCAGAACTAATCTGTGGATCCCGGGTTCTGAGCAGTGTGAGTTGGAGGCTCTAGTGAAGTAATTACTGGACATGAGTCCGTGTCACACGAGTTAATATCCCAACAGGAAACTAATTTCAGAAGAGAGCTTTCTGAGAGCTTTAATTTTGTGCTTCCCGTATCTCCTGGGGAAGGGCCCTTGAAGAGAGGGAGGGCAGCAGGATGAAGAGAGGATTAAGCAGGGTGAACAGGCTGAAATGGGATTCTTTTCACGGATTTAATGCTTAGGTCTTTGAACTGTGCGTCTGCCCAGACAGCAGGAAGACGGAGGGGCCGGCGCTGGTGGAGTGGATGCCACTGGTGCAAGGAATCCTAGACCTGGTGGGGGCAGAGGGGGTGCGATAGTGGCTGGGGTGAGGGTGGGGAGGCTGCCTGCTCCTGGAGGATACCTGGAAGAGTCTGGCCCCCACCCTGATCGCAAATGGAGTTTCTATCAAGAAGTCCATGGGGGCCCAAGGAGCACCCTTCCCCCAGCAGGGACTCACACCCCGACCCTATCCGACAGACCCCAGCTCTCCCCATCTTCAAAGCCCTTCTAAAAGCATAGCTCCTCCAGGAAGCCTTCCCTGACCAATCTCTCATCTCCCCTCCTCATAGCTCTCAAACTTCCACTTCAGCAATTCTGTGCCTCATAAACACTTGCAAGCTCATCACCACCACCTGTAGCATTCATGGATCTATTTACAGAGGAAGAGTTACCTAGGCACTCCCCCATTTTCCTATCCACTTATCCCTCTTCCTCCAATCTGTAAACGATTTTAGAGTCTGAGATCCTCTGTAAGATTGTAAGCTCCTTGAGAGCAGGGATCACATCCACTTATTCCATTGCACTCTCCCAAATGTGAAGTACAGTGCTCTGCGTACGGTAGGTACACAATAAATACAATGGATTGATCACTGATTGATTGATCTGGTCCAACCCTTTTAGAGATCCCAGGTGGTATGGCATGAAAAGCTGTTCGCAGAATGTACCTACCTCTTGGTTGGGTTATCTTCCTCTCCTGGGCCACCTACAGTATGTACTTGGGATGGGTGTCAGGGTCACTTTTTTTAACGATACTTTTTAAATGCTATGTGCCTGGCACTGTATTAAGCACTAGAATAGATACAAGCTAATCAGATGGGACACAGTTTCTGTCCCACTTGGGGCTCACAGTCTCAATCCCCATTTTACACATGAGGTAACTGAGGCACAGAGAAGTGAAGTGACTTGTCCAAGGTCACACAGCAGACAAGTGGCAGCATTAGAACCCAGGTCCTTCTGACTCCTCTGCTCTATCCCCTGGACCATACTGCTTCTCTGCTTCTCTTCCCCTCAGAAGGCCACTTTGGGGGCCCCTCAGAGGGGCAGGGAGATGGATAAGGTTCTTCATCTTCACGTGAAGCAGTGTGGTCTAGTGGAAGCATAGGAGGATGGGAACAAGCACTGTGTTGCTCTGCCAACTACCTGCTGCGTGAACCTGGGCAAGTCTCACAAGCACGTAAGCTTGGCATTATCCTTTACTCTTCTCTCTCGTTCAACCCACATATTCAAGCCATCACTAAATCCTGTCAGTTCTACGTTCACAACATCACCCAAATCCACCCCTTCCTCTCCGTCCAAACTGCTACCACATTAATGCAAGCACTTATCCTGTCCTGCCTTGAGTATTATATCAGCCTCCTTGCTGACCTCCCAGCCTCCTGTCTCTCCCCACTCCAGTCCATACTCTATTCTGCTGCCCGGATCATTTTCCTTTAAAAATGTTCAAACCACGTTTCCCCACTCCTCAAGAAACTCTAGTTGTTGCCCATTCAACTCCGCATCAAACAAAAACTCCTCACCTTTGGTTTAAAGCACTTAATCACCTTGCTACTCTCGTACTACAACCCAGCCTACACACTTTGTTCCTCTACTGCTAACCTTCTCACTATACCTCGATCTCTTGCCTGCATCCTACCTCTGGTCTGGAATGCCCTCCCTCGTCCTGTCAGACAGATAATTGCTCTCCCCCACTTCAAAGCTTTATTGAAGGCACATCCTGATTTGCTCCCTTCATTCATCCTCCTTCCAATCTCCACAGCACAAACATATATGTCTGTATATATCTGTACTTTATTTATTCATTTATGTTTCATTTTTGTTAATGTCTGTCTCTCCCTCTAGACTGTGAGCTTGTAGTGGGCAGGGACTGTGTCTGTTGTTATACTGTACTCTCCTAAGCACTTAGGATGGCACTTTGCTCACAGTAAATGCTTAATAAATATGATTAAATGAATGAATGAAGTCACTTAACTTCTCTGTGCCCCAGTTTCTTCATCTGTAAAATGGGAATTCAATACCTGTTCTCCCTCATACTTAGAATGTGAACCCTAGTTGGGGCAGGGACTGTGGCTGACCTAAATACTTCATATCTACCCCAGTGACTAGTACAGTGCTTGACACATATTAAGCTCCTAACAAATGCCACAGTCATTATTATTATTATAATTATTATTATCATCTCACTGCTCTAGTTGTCTCTGAGTCAAGGAGCCATTTCTCTGCTTGGTTCCAGGCAACTCTGTGGCTGGGAACCCACCAAAGAGGGCTATTTAAAGTAGCCCAGTGGGAATAGAGGAACTTCAGTGAGCCAGTCAGCTCTAAGCCATCTACGCTGCACTTTTGTCAGTGCTGTATTCTCCCAAGTGCTTAGTACAGTGTTTTGTGCACAGTAAGTGCATAATGAATACAACTAAATGCTCTACTGAGAGCTCACCTCCTCCAGGAGGCCTTCCCAGACTGAGCCCCCTTTTTCCTCTCCTCCTCCCCATCCCCCCCACCCTACCTCCTTCTTCTCCCCACAGCACCTGTATATATATTTGCACAGATTTATTACTCTATTTTACTTGTACATATTTACTATTCTATTTATTTTGTTAATGATGTGCATCTAGCTTTAATTTTATTTGTTCTGATGACTTTGACACCTGTCTACATGTTTTGTTTTGTTGTCTGTCTCCCCCTTCTAGACTGTGAGCCTGTTTTTGGGTAGGAACCGTCTTTATATGGTGCCAACTTATACTTCCCAAGTGCTTAGTACAGTGCTCTGCACATAGTAAGCATTCAATAAATACGATTGAATGAATGAATGAAATGAACTGAATGAATAATAATAATAATGATGATGATGGTATTTGTTAAGCACTTACTATGTGCAAAGCACTGTTCTAAGTGCTGGGGGGGATACAAGGTGATGACGTTGTCCCATGTGGGACTCACAGTCCTAATCCCCATTTTACAGATGAGAATAAATGAATAAATGGTCTGGACCCTCAGGATGTGGGGCTCAGAGAGGTCACTCCATCGCACTAGGGCTAAGGATGGTCACCTCTACATTGATTCATCAAGGTAGCCACAAGAGCAAGTGCTGTGCTGCCTGGCAGAGAGTAGGGACAGAAGCCTGAGTCCAGTTCCGGATCCTCTGATTCTTGTGTAATCTGGTAACCCCTCTGGACTGTAAGCTCTTTATGGGCAGGGGATGTGTCTACCAACTCAGTTATATTGTATTTTCCCAAGCACTTAATTCAGTTCCCTACATATAGTAAATGCTCAATAAATACCACTGATAGATTGGTTTGATCGGTTGGCATATAGTAAGCACTCCACAAATACCACAGTTATTATTATTATTTTTTTCAGCTATGGGTCCAGCTGAGAACAGAGTTGGAAGACCCACTCTCCCATTCCTCGACCTGGAAGATTCCACCCAAGGGAGCTGAAACTGGCTTGTCCTTCTGCCTGCCTAGTTGTCTTTAGATCCACTATCTCTCAGGCTACACCTAGCACTGGACCTCTACACAACAACTCCCAAGTCTGGGTGTACCCCTAGTTTTAGAGCAATCTCTTGAATCTCTTTCTGACACGAGTCTGTGGATCCAGGAAACACAACCCTCCCCCCAACCCCCCAACACCCATGGGCTCCCCCAGGGGCTCTTTTATGACTGCTTGCAGGATCTTCACACTCAATGCCCAGCTCTGTTAATAGGAAACACCCACTGAAGTCTCACTGGGCACATGAGGCCACAGACACTGTACAGTTAGAGACCATTTGAGAATACTGGCTTTTTTCTTACAATGGTACAAAAGGGCAAAATCCATTCTCCTTCAAGCATGGGCCTAGGAGTTATGGGATGTGGATTCTCATACCAGCTCTGTCACTTGTCTGCGGCATGACCTTGGGCAAGTCACTTAAATTCTCTGCCTCAGTTCTCTCATTTGAAAAATAATAATTAAAATTATGGTATTTGTTAAGCGCTTACTATGTGCCAAGCACTATTCTAAGTGCTGGGGTAGATACAAGGTAATCGGGTTGTCCCACATGGGTCTCACAGTCTTTATCCCCATTTTACAGATGAGATAACTGAGGCACAGAGAAGCTAAGTGACTTGCCCAAGGTCTAACAGAAGACAAATGGCAGAGCCGGGATTAGAACCCACACCTTCTGACTCCCAAGCCCATGCTCTTGCTACTAAGCCACGTTGCTTCTCATTGTCTCATATGGAATAAGACTATGAGTTCTACATAGGATAGAGACTGTGTCCAACATGATTATCTTGTATCTACTCCAGTGCTTAGAACAGTACCTGGAGCATAGTAAGCATGTAACAAATACCACAATTAAAATTATTATTATTATTGTTATTGTTAAGCCCCTTGAGCCCAACCTCATAGCCTTCCTCATGTTCTCTGGCTTATTTTCTTGGAGAGGGGATTTGTTGTTGTGGGGGAAGGAGTGAACAAAGGTGGGGCAGTATACAGGGCCCAGTCCAACCATCAGCTTGGGTGGTGGCAACTTCTCCTGTGACATATCTGGAGAAAGCAGTGGCTGGAAACATCTCACCAGTAGAGATGTAAACAGGCTAATACTTTGAATAAACATGATCAGGTTCAGATTCTTTCTCGGTGCCTGATGCCCTCTAATCTAGGAAACTGCCTCATCAAACCCCTTCTCCCAGCAATCCCCATTTGTCCCTGGAGGAGAGTCTTCTCATGATCATTCCATTTCCCAAAAGAAGACACAGGAAGAGAGGGGGAGAGAGAGAGAGTGTGTGTGTGTACACACTTGAAGTGGTTGGGACTAAAGATCCCACACTGACCTCTGTATCCACACCTGGGTGAATTCATCACTAGTGGTGTTTTATTTGAGTGTTAAGGAGGAGTGCATACTGCACTACTGTATACCATCTCTGCTCACTTCTTCCCCCATCTTCTGGGAGGAATTGGGATGGGACCCAGAGGAGGAGGGAAGCTGGTGAAAGTCTTTCAGGAAGGTTTCTAAACCTTGTCCTGTAATAGGGAATTCTTCTGGCATTGTCACAGATGAGTAAGGTGGAGACAATAGGCTTTGTTTGTGAAGGAGAGGAATCAGGTGATCTCTCTGTCCGCATTTATCCAGGGCCTTTATTTTCTTCACATCCTTCCACTAAGGATGAGAATATGAAATCTCAGTGAAGTGCAGAACAGTGCTTGGCACGTAGTAAGCACTTAACAAATACCAGCTTAATATTATTATTAATACTATTATTATTATTATTATTAATAAATCTGAGCATTCTTGTTTGTCCTCAGCTCCTTGATTGGTCCTACAGCTCTGGTGGCCATTCATCCAGTTTTATAGAGGACAGTATGGTTAGACTGTTCTCTCCCAAGTGCTTAGTACAGTGCTCTGCACATAGTCAGAGCTCAATAAGTATAACTGATTGAGAGATTGATTGGTCCCTGGAGACTGTAAACTCCTTTGGGGTAGGGATCACATCTACTAATTCTGTTGTATTGTACTTTCCTAAGCACTTAGTGCAGCATTCTGCACACAGTAAGCACTCAATAAATATCACTGATTGATTGGTCCATCTCCTGTGTGGTACTAATAGGCCACCAAATACTAGGTAAAGATAAGTCCAATGTTTTTATTTTTGGCTCCCGGCCTACCTCTAGCCCAGTTTCTGTGGCTGAGTTCTGTGACTCATCTGTGTTGCCTGGTTTTTTGTTTAGTTTTTAACTGTTTAGTACTTATATGTGCTAGGCACTGTACTACATGCTGGGGTGGATACAAGCTAGTTGGTTTGGACAAAGTCCATGTCCCTCATAAGGCTCACAGACTTAATCCCCATTTTGCAGATGAAGTAACTGAAGCAGAGAACAGTGAAGTGATTTGTTCAAGATCCAACATCACACAGCAGACAAGTAGTAGAGGCAGGGATTAGAACCCAGGTCCTTCTAACTCCCACACCTCTGCTCTATCCACTACACCATTAGAGATATCTGGGAGGGGAACCAAAGGGTCCTGATCTCCACAGAGAAACTCTCTAAATTCAGACAAACTTGGATGGATTTGCACAAAATAGTGCATATAATATCATTATATCACACTGGGGAGACTGGTTTCACATTCATGGTGTCAGATCCACATGTGGGTCTGGTTTCTGTGACTGGCCAAGGACAAGTTTCTTTCCTTCTCCCTCTTCCAAAGGCCATTTCCATATTCGTGACTGTGGGTAACCTGGCTTTCACCATGCCTCTATCACCTCAGCTTCCATTTGGAGATGCCCAGGGTTTTTAACCCACAAACCAGCAGAATTAATAAAATGTGGCAAAGCTCTTCGCAAATATCAAAGACCTAAAATAACCACTTCATCCTCATAGCAGTGATAATTACAGTGGCAGAGAGAAACTCTGCCTTGATGTTTTTACATTTGCCTAAGGAAGGCCAAAACATTAAAACCTAAAAGTTCTCAGGATCTAAGTTCCTAAGAAATAATAAAAACAGTCCCAGCTAATCCCACTGAACAAGATATTCACTTTGATGAAATACATTTTCCCCAAACTTGAGAGTTCTCTAACATGGTAGCTCCCAATTTCAGAAATTATAAAGGTAATGAGAAAATTAAAAGAATTTTAGAGAGTTTGTCTTCATCACCCACTAGATTGAAAGCCCTCTTTTGGCAGGGCCCTTTCCTCCTGCTTCTGGAGAACTGTCCCAAGTGCTTAGTCTAATGCTTTCCACTCAGTAGGCTCCTAGTAAATGCAATTGGGTGATTTTTTATTGAGGGCTCTTTGTGTGCAAACTGGCACTTAAAGGACAGGAAGGCAAAGCCAGTGTAAATGGATGGAATAATAATTAAAAGAGCCTGGAGACTGAATATAAGAAATAAACACAAGTTGAGAAGGAGACAGGTGATTATGATTTTTGGTAAATTCCAAATTTATTTACCAGTTCTGCCAGGGCTCCACAGACAAAGGCAAACAATGTGTTGAGCAATTCCCTGGTGAATTTTAGCAATCTGGATAGCCCTCAGGATTATGCAGAACTGCTGATCTTCACTGGCTGTTCCCAGGTTCCCACCTTACCAGAAAATCACTCTCCTTCCTAGTCAGATGTGTTTATGAATGGCAACGGCTATAAAGTCACTTTCCTGCTATTCAGAAACATAGTCAATCTTTTCTTTGAAAAGATTCCTCCAGCTATACAAATTAGGAATTTTTTGGTCATTGATGGGGTGAGTATTTCAATCAAGTCCTATTTAAGTCCCAGTTTTAAGTGGACCACTAGGAACCTTGCTGGTTCAATCTCTCATCCTATCCCGACTGGATTACTGCATCAGCCTCCTCTCTGATCTCCCATCCTACTGTCTCTCCCCACTTCAGACTATACTTCACGCTGCTGCCCAGATCATCTCTGTGCAGAAACGCTCTGAGCATGTTACTCCCCTCCTCAAAAATCTCCAGTGGCTGCCAGTCAACCTATGTATCAAGCAAAAACTCCTCGCTCTCGGCTTCAAGGCTCTCCATCACCTCGCCCCCTCCTACCTCACCTCCCTTCTCTCCTTCTACATCCCAGCCTGCACCCTCCACTCCTCTGCCACTAACCTCCTCACTGTACCTCGTTCTCGCCTGTCCCACTGTCGACCCCCAGCCCACATCCTTCCCCTGGCGTGGAATGCCCTCCTTCCACACATCCACCAAGCTAGCTCTCTTTCTCCCTTCAAAGCCCTACTGAGCGCTCACCTCCTTCAAGAGGCCTTCCCAGACTGAGCCCCCTTTTTCTTCTCCTCTTCCCCATCCCCTACCACTTTCCCCTACTCACAGCACCTGTATATATGTTTCTACAGATTTATTACTCTATTTATTTTACTTGTACACATTTACTATTCTATTTATTTTGTTAGTGATGTGCATTTAGCTTTAATTCTATTTGTTCTGACAACTTGACACCTGTCCACATGTTTTGTTTTGTTGTCCGTCTCCCCCTTCTAGACTGTGAGCCCGTTGTTGGGTAGGGACCATCTCTATATGTTGCCAACTTGTAATTCCCAAGTGCTTAGTACAATGCTCTGCACACAGTAAGCGCTCAATAAATACGATTGAATGAATGAATGAATGAATGAACCTAGAAATGAGTTTTACTCTAAGGATATTTACCAGTTCGCTGTGCTACCATGACATCACTGAAGCTCAACTCTCCATTAGAGCTTCCCAAGTTCTATGTCTTTAATGATGACCTCCATTTCCAAATTTCATAGTTTTCATAATAATGCAAACTAATAATGATAGTGTTGTTTTTTAAGCACTTATAATATGCCAAGCACTGCACTAAGTGCTAAGGTAGATACAATCATATTCACTCATTTAATCACTTTTATTGAGCACTTACTGTGTGCAAGACACTGTACTAAGCACTCTCTATATGTTGCCAACTTGTACTTCCCAAGAGCTTAGTACAGTGCTCTATACATAGTAAGTGCTCAGTAAATATGATTGAATGAATGAATAAATGTGAGTACAGTATAACAATAAATAGACACATTCCAGGCCCACAATGAGCTTAGGCTAGAGGGATACAGATTTGTCACAGTCCCTAGCCCACCCCGAGCTCACAACTTAAGAGGGAGGGAGAATTCACATTTTATCCTCATTTTACAGATGAGAAAACTGAGTCACAGAGAAATAACTTAATAATAATGATAACTTTGGTATTTGTTAAGCACTTGATCTGTGCCAAGCACTGTACTAAGGGCTGGGGTAGAGACAAGATAATTAGGTCTTGCACAGCCCCTACTCTACATGGGGCTCACAGTCTAGAAGCAAGGGAGAACAGGTATTTAATCCCTATTTGACAAATGAGGAAACAGGCACGGAGCCATTAAGTGACTTGCCCAAGGTTTCATGGCAGGCAAAGGACTGAGCCGGGACTAAAACCTGGGTCCCCTGATTCTTAGACCCATGTTCTTTCTGCTAGGTAATACTTCCCAGAAATGTTAAGTAACTTGGCCAAGGATGGGAAAGTGCTCTGCAAATAAAAACATGCCGGGTCGATGATAAATAAAAATACCACAGCAGGTTAGGGGCCATGATTAGATGCAAAATGCACTTCACTGAAGGAGATGCTAGGTATAGGGTGATCAAGGCTAATAAAGGGAATGCTAATAGCTTGAACAAATTAGGATGGAGTTTTTCACAAAATAGCATTTAGCACACCATGTTGCCTATGTCTAGAGTGTTTTTAATGACAGGAACCTTTCCAAACTCTCCTCTTTGATTAGAAAATAAAAATCTCCCACGATTCAGAAGTAAAAAGGTATGGGGTTTTGTAGGCTGACTGGATGCCGGACAGGTAATGGGGGCCAGTCTGTATGGAAGGGGTGGAGTCAGAAAAAAGGGGCACCACCTTTCCTAAATGGGGAAAAAAGCCTGCGAGGATCAGTTCTTACTTGTATACCTATCTGTACATGTCTGAGTACATGATACCCAGAAGCAGCGTGGCCAGTGGATAGAGCACAGGCCTGGGAGTCAGAAGGACCTGGGTTCTAATCCTAGCTTTGCCACTGGTCTACTGAGTGACCTTAGTCAAGTCTCTTCACTTTTCTGTGCCTCAGTTCTCTCATCTGCAAAATGAGCATTAAGACTGTGAGCCCTATGTGGGATAGGCTTAACAAATACCACTATTATTATTATTATTACAATACATATAAATTATTGCTATTCTGGTCCACTTCAAGTGGGATCTGAAAGGCTACCATGATGTGAAAGGAAGTCAGGGGTGCTGTTTTCCTGGGCTGGAGGGGAGCCAAGAGAGGAATGGGAAGTAGGGGAGTTCTGGGGCAAATGTTGTCTTGAGAGTGGAAGACCAGACCTGGGGGAAAAGCGGGCCAGGTACAATCCCCAGCTCTGCTGGTGAGGCTGTGTCACTTCTCTTGATCTCACTTCCCCTAAGGGACAAACCTCACAGGAAAAGGAAGGAAGCTGTCCATTGGTGATGCCCTCCAGACCCAAGGGAAGAAAGGAGTCACTTGACTCATCACTGTTCTTCAAACTGCATGTTTCTCTTAGTTTCTGAGATCATTTTGGCCCGTGTCTTCAGGGAACAGGTGAGGTGGTGACAGGACTTGGTGAGATGGTGGCGGTCTCTCACTAAGACTGTGAGCCCCAGGTGGGATGGGACTAGGTCCTATCTGCTCAGGTTGTATCAACCCCAGTGCTTAGGACAGCATGTCTCTCACTTAGACTGTGAGCCCCAGGTGGGATGGGACTAGGTCCTATCTGCTCAGGTTGTATCAACCACAGTGCTTAGGACAGCACTTGGCACACAATAAGCGCTTAACAAATACCCAAATGAACTTGGCAAATGTTTACATGCAGATCACTTTTCTGGATGGGTCTCTTCCCCCATCCAGGTGGCCCATTCTTGGGGTTGCAATAGGAAATAGAGTTCAGAAGAGCCTCTAGGGCCTGTGGATGTCTCAGCCATTCGGAGGGAGGTGGCTGAAGAGGGAGAAGAGTGATAGGATGGGGCTCACCTAGCCTTGGATGTAATGCTAACAGTAGCACTCCCTCTAGACTGTGAGCCCGTTGTTGGGTAGGGACTGTCTCTATTTGTTGCCAACTTGTACTTCCCAAGCGCTTAGTACAGTGCTCTGCACACAGTAAGTGCTCAATAAATATGATTGAATGAATGCATGAATACAAGTCACCCCCTGTCTAGAGGCACAAGCACTTAGCTGTGATATTTGTTAAGTGCTTACTATGTGGGGACACTAATAATGATTGTGGTACTAAGTGTTGGGGTAGATACAAGCAAATTGGGTTGGACACAGAGCCTGTCCTACCTGGGGCTCACAGTCTCAATCCCCATTTAACAGGTGAGGTAACTCGGGCCCAGAAAAGTGAAGTGCCTTGTCCAAGGTCACACAGCAGACAGGTGGTGGAGCTGGCATTAGAACCCATGACCTTCTGACTCCCAAGCCCATGCCACTATGCCATGCTGCTTCTTTACACTGCCATGCTGCTTCTCAAGTGTCTTTCCATCCCAAGCGTCCAACCCAAGGATTAGGAAAAATAGCATTAAATGGAGTGGCCAACAGAATCTCAGTTCCAGAGGAGAGCCATGGGGAATCTGTTACAGCTGGTATGAATTTGGAGACCTGTGCTTACAGAAATACTGATGAAGGGTGAGAATCTGGAAGCACCCACTCATCCCTCGCTCTGAAGAGATTTTTGATTTCTCTGTCATCTGCACAGAAAGTGGGAAGCAAAAATAAAACAGGCGGTAACAGAGCCAATTCCAAGCAAATCACACCATCGCAGATACCGCCTGTCTCTCGCACAGTGTTCCATCAAAGGGAAAATCCCTGGCAACTTTCTCCAAAAAACCAAAATGGCCTAGATCATTCCCAAATCAAAATCACCCTTGGTTCTGGCACACGTCTTCTTGCTCGCATCACGTTGCCTGCAGGGTCAGGAGTACCAGCTTGGAGACGGGAAAAGTCAAAAGGCAAATTTCAGAAACACTCTGTTTTGTTAGCAGTAGAGAAAGGAGGAAGGGAGACAGAGAGGGAGAGAGAGAAAGAGAGAGAGAGATCTTCCCCACCAGTTGTTTCAAAATAGAAATCCAAGTTCAAATAGATAGGCAGGAAAGTGTTCTGATTCCCATTTTCTTCTTCTTCTCCTCTTTCTTTTTTCTTTCCTAGTCCTCCTCTCCAACTCCTGCTTCAGATCCTCCCTCCCCAAATTCCAGCTTCCACCTCTTTGCTTACTCAGCATTGTTACTGGGACAATTTAGTGGATGTATGGTGGGGGTGGAGTAAGGGACCCTCAGATTCCATTTCATGCAAATTCCCACGTGGGTCTCAGGCCAGGCTTGTACCCAGTGACATCCAGTAAACCTCCGGGGCCTGTTTGCTTATAATGACTCAGTGCACCTGAATGGGGTGACTGGAAGAAATGGTCCCTCTCTTGCTTACAGACACTGTGAGCTGAGGTCCATGAGGAGGGATAGGAAGAGGGGCCAACCTTAGCTGATCAGGCTCGGAGGCCAGGACCCTCAATACGCCAGCGCAGGCCCTCGTTGCTTTCTCATCCTCAGCCTCCTTGCTGAGAAGGAAGCCTGGATGTTCAGCTTTGGCCCCAGCCATGTCCGGCTTTACTTCACAACTCCTTGAAAGGGAAGTTTATAAGAGGAAAAGAAATGAAAAGGATCCTATTCAACAGCACACACTGGGTGGGGTTCCTTCCTGACAGGAAACACTGTGGAGAACAGGCCCAGTTTGACCACAGAAAGCTGGTTTGGCTTGGAAATGGCCAAAGTGGACAGGGGACCAAGAGAATCTGGACTGTCTTTCGGCACAGTTCAATCAAACGTGTCAGTTTAGCTTCCCCACCCCCTCCAGAGCAAGTAGACTCTATAATAATCTAGCCACCACAGGGGAAAAAAAAGAAGATTTTTTTTAACCAAAAGGGGAAAAATAAAGCAACCTAAATTGGGTCTCAAACACAAAAAAGGGCTAGTGCTTTAGCATGTCAAATCAGGAACAGATGTATCTAAGCAGAGAGGCTGCCACACAGCCCGCCGGACTGAGTCACCCAGGGGAGGGAGGGGGTTATCTTTAGTCCTGGGCTTGGGTGTGGGGTGTAGCAAACAATGCAAACAGAGAACTTTCCAGCGTTGGGACTGGCTGACGGCTGAACAAGGAACAGGTACGGACAAGCTCTGGGCAGCTTTTCGGGCAAAACAGTTAAAACAGCTCCCTAATCACAGAATTTAAACAGGACAGAACTCAATTAGCTCATTCCTTTCCTCATTCTTCCCAGAGACAATGCAGAACCATCTCCTCTAGCACAATATTCCCATTCCAGCAACCTACAATGGAGCCACTCCAACTGCTGGGATCCCCCTCTTCAGTAGAATGTCTCACTGACCTTCGGTTGAGAAACTTTTCTGTCTATACAACTTCTCTCTCTCTCTCCCTCTCTATTCTTCCTCTCTCCTTTCCCCTCCTTCTACCTCTTTCTCTCCCTCTCCCCTCTCTCCATGCCCCCTCCCTCTTTCTGTCTCTCCACTCTCTCCCTCTTCCTCTTTCTCTTCTCCTTCTCTCCTTCTCCCCTCTCCCCCTCTCTCTTCCCTTCTTCTTCTTCCTCCATCTCCCCCTCTCTCTCTCCCCGTCTCCCTCTCTCCCCCTCCTCTTTCTCTCTCTACCCAGCCAGCAGCACATTCCTCTTTCACTCTCCCGGACCTGCAAACATTAGTCTTGTGCTCTTAAACTGATCATGGAGAAGCACCGAAATTGTCAAAGAACATCTTTCTCTAGAGGTTAGTGGACCTGGCTTCAACCTATTCATGCAGTCATTAGAATCAAAGGTCTACATAAGGAAGAAAACAATTAGGGAACAATTAGAAAACAGAGAAAAAGAGAACAATTAGGCCAATGTCCTAAAAACTCCCAGAGATAGCTGGGGTTAGTCAGGAAACAAGTTTAACTAAGTACCATAGGCCCTGTATAGTTAGGATCCCTGACAAAGAATAGGCATAATCCCTTCCTTCAACATGCTTACAGTCTGACAAATGTACTATCTTCAGACAGATGGATACTCAATATGCATATTCAATAATATAAGAAAGAGGAAAGGGGTATGCATCTTTAAATTATACACTGTAAATTATTTGTTTTTATTAATATCTGTCTCCCCATCTAGACTATAAGCTCACTGTGGGCAGGGAATGTATCTGCCAACACTGCTGTATTGCACTCTCCCAAGTGCTTAGTACAGTGCTCTGCACATAGAAAGTGCTCAATAAATACCACTGATGATGATGATAAGTGGGTCCCAGATTAATCTGATGGGTAGGATCCACCTGGGAAGTTTTCTGAAGGAGGTGGGTCTTCAGATGCGGTTTACAAGGGGGAAGGGAGGAGGTGTGGAAGATGGGATGGAAGAGATTGTTTCAGAACTAAGGGAAAGCTTGAGCAAAGCCCAAGAGAGGAAATGCAGAATGAATGAAAACCTGCTAGGTTGGAATGAAGGGTGTGGACTGGAGCATTGAGGGACTTCAAAAGAGATGAAAGTGGACCAAAATAGTTAGGACAATTCTCTACCTGAAGGATTGTATCAAAACTGGAATTTTGAAGAGTAAAATTTTCTTTGGGGGCTAGCCTATCATCAACTTGAAAAAAATATCATGGATGCTGGACCTTTTTTAATGACCCTATTGATATCTCACACGTGTTTAGTACAGTGCTCTGCATATAGTAGGTGCTCAAAAATACTGTTGACTGCTGACTGATTTTGGCTAGCCAACTTGAGAAGGATTTCATTTGAGTGTTGTTGGTGGCAATTCAACTGGGACAGATTCAAAAGCATTAGGCTGAAATCACTCCGACAGGGTATTTGTCCTATGAGAATCAATAATTTTGGGTGTCTCCTGATTGGCTCAACAGTAGCCATGATTGACACTTCTGTCCAGGAGTAGGGGTGTCTGGATTCTGGGGACTGCCCGGTGGCTCCTCAGGTTGGCAGTGGAATAGGAGGGCAGGGATAGGGAAAGGAAAGCCTTAAACACGGCCTGTCTAGTAGGGAGACTTGTGGACATGAAGATTCAGCATGGGGAAGCAGCGTGGTGTAGTCATTAGAACATAGGCCCGGGAGTCTGTGTTCTATTCCCGGCTCTGCCACTTGTGTCCTGTTTGTTTTGCCTCTTGTAAATTTGGGCTCAAATCAGAATTTTCTAAAGTAAAATTCCTTTCAGAAAAAAAGCCTGCTCCATGAAAACTGCACACTCTTGGGTTCAATTTCTGGTCCCCCTGAATGATTTTGCCTCCCCTTTATGTGGCTATAAGCCAGAAACAGAGAATGGCCTAGTGGATAGAGCACGGGCCTGAGAGTAAGAAGGACCTGGGTTCTAATCCCAGCTCTGCCACACACCTGCTGTATGACTTTGGGCAAGTCACTTTACTTCCCTGGGCCTCAGTTACTTCAGATTAAGACTGTGAGCCCCATGTGGGACAGGGACTGTGTTCAACCCAATTAGGTAGTATCTACCCCAGCACTTAGTACAGTGCCTGGCACATGGTCAGCTCCTAACAAACACCACAAAAAACTAAGCCGACCAGTAGAATGTGAATTACAACTAGATTATAAACTCCTTGAGTTCAGAAACCATGTCTTTTACTTTCATTGAACACTCTACCTAGAGTAGATCATCAATCAATCATTATTAATTGAGCACTACCTCTGTGCAGAGCACTCTACCAAATGCTTGGGAGAGTGCAATACAGCAGAGTGGGTAGACAAGTTCCCTGCCCACAACGAGTTTAGATGTTCGATAAAACAAAAAATGGGGGTTCCTTCTTCTTTTTCTCCACTCTGCCATAGATCTGATTCCTCAAAGAGCAAAACTTCCAGTTCTAGGAGAGAATATGCAGATATGTTTGGAGGAAAGTTTCCCAATAAAAGCCTGGTAGTCAAGAACAGCAGAACCCATGCCCACCTCTAAATAGCAGCAGTACTAAGATACTCCTGTTTTAGTGTATTCTTTGCTTGGACTTTCATAAACAACATTGACAGGTATTACCATGGTTATAAATCTGGAATTTCCAATTAATAATAATAGTAGCAATATCTTGAATTTGTATGGTGCTTTTGTTTTTCCACAAGCATTTCCGCACATACTATCTCACTGTATCCTCCCAACATTCACCTTTTCTCCTTAAATAGCATCAAGATCAATGGAGCAGAGTGTACTCCCTAGTGAAGCCTTTAAGCATGTCAGTGTAAGAAGGTAAGGGATTAATGATAGTCCCCTCCAAAATGTACAAGGTCACAGAGTTGGACAGAAAAGCAATTGGTTTGGGATAAGAAAGTATTTAAAATCATGCAAAGCGGTTCCCCATAAATGCACCCAAAGCCTAGCGTAACCAGCTGAGTCTTCCGGTTTCAAGCGGCACCCTTAGGTTGGGCATTTATCTTTTAACTCTGAACTCTCAGTGCCTTTGTGGGCTGGAGTCAGATCCCCAGCAGTAGGTTTTTCAAAGGCTTGTGTGTATTTTAATCCCTAGCTCCCACAGACATAAATGGGATTCTTGTGGCTTAGTCCCCGTTTGCACAGGTGAGCCTATACCTTTCTGCATTGCTTTAATCTACTCTTTCCTCTAAGGGACTGAATTTCCTCTGAAAAGTTTCCAGACATTTTTTGCCCTCCCTGAAAGCAAAACACAAGTCAATCAATTAAAGTTACTTATTGAGCACTTTTTTTTAGCGGATTTGTTAAGCGCTTACCACCTATCAAGCACTGTTCTAAGTGCTGGGGTAGATACACGTTTATGACGATGGACACAGACCCCCAAGGGCTCTCAGTCTAAGTTGGAGGGAGGAGAGTTTACTCTCCATTCTACAGATGAGGTAACTGAGGCACAGAGAAGTGAAGTGACTTGGCCAATGTCACACAGTAAACGACTGGCAGAGCTGAGATTAGAACTCAAGTCCTCTGACTCCCAGCCCTGTGCTCTTTCCACTAGGCCATACTAATTCTGTGCACTTCTTAGATGCAAAGCATTGTACTAAGTGATTGGGGTAGTACAATACAATAGACACTCCCTGCCCACAAGGAGCTTACATTTTAGAGAAACATCATGGCCTACTGGAAAGAGCACAGGCCTGAGAGTCAGAAGACCAGGGTTCTAATCCTGACTTTGTCACTTACTTACTGTGTGACCTTGGGCAAGTTGCTTAACTTCTCGATGCCTCAGTTTCCTCAACTGTAAAATGGGGGTTAAATACCTGCTGTCCCTCCTACTTGGACTTTGAGCCCCATGTGGAACAGACACTGTAACCAACCAGATTGTCTTGTATCTACTCCAGTGCTTAGAACAGTGCTTGGCACACAGTAGGCACTTAACAAATTCCTCAATTATTATTATTAATTATTACTATTAGAGATCAAGCTAAGGAACCCCATGCACCCTTTCTGGTCATTCATGATCTCTTCTGAACATATCAGTGCAGGGTTTCACCACTCCCCTCTCACAGTCCTTTAAGAACAGACCCATGCTGATGGGTTATTAGGAGGAGATATTCTGGATGTTGGATGGAGAAGCAGCATGGCCTAGAGGATAGAGCACTGAAGGATCAAGGTTTTAATCCCTGTTCTGCCACTAGTCTTCTGGATGGCCTTGGGCAGGTCAATTTACTCCTTGTGTCTCAGCTGTTTCATCTGTAAAATAGGGATTAAGGCTGTCAGCCCCATGTGGGACATGGACCTCATTAGCTTGTATACCTCTAGACTGTAAGTTCATTGTGGGCAGGGAACTTGTCTACCAACTCTATTGTATTGTGCTCTCCCAAGTGCTTAGTACAGTGCTCTGCAGACAGTAAACACTCAATAAATACCATTGATTGATTTCTTTCCTGTATCCTTCTGTACCCTTTCTACTCCCAATTGCTAACATCTGTTTTCCCACCTTTTCCAAGTCATAGGTTCCTGGCCCTCCCACCAACCAAAGTGCTCTCCCTGGGCACCATAAACCACTATCAGACCTGTTCACCTTCCCCAGACTCCCTGAAATATCATGCTCCCTGTGGGCAGGCTGGAAAGCCAGGCCTCCATCCATCCTGGAATGCAGTAGCTCACCAGCACTGAGGTGGTAGTCACTGAAATGTGACTTCTTGGAACGGGATATGGGAGGAGAATGTACCACAACAGGATACCAAAACACTGAGAGGCAGCATGGTGTAGTGGATACTGCATGGGCCTGGGAATCAGAAAGACCTGGATTCTAATCCCAGCTCCACCACCTGTCTGCTGTGTGACCCTGCTATGTGTCTCAGTTCCCTCATCTGTAAACTGAGACATGAAACTGTGAGCCCTATGTGGGACAGGGGCTGTGTCCAACCCAATTATCTTGTATCTACCCCATGGCTTAGAATAGTGCTTGGTACCTAGTGCTTAACCAATGCCACAGTTATTATGATTACTATTAGTTGCTGGATTGTGAGCTGTGAAGGGAGGGAAGCAGGCCAAGAGGACAGAGCAAACAACTTAAGGTGACAAAAATGCCCAGTCTCAATCAGCACCCTCCTCCTTATCCAGATTTACTGAGCACCTACAGCAGGCAAAGAATTCTTGTACAAGAGAAATACTTCCCAAGCGCTTAGTACAGTGCTCTGCACACAGTAAGCACTCAGTAAATATGACTGAATGAATGAAAGAAAAGAAAAAGACATAGCCTCAACCTTTGATGATCTTATCATCAATGTCAATTAGCAGTACCCTGTGGGAGATGACGGGAACAATCAATCAATTGTATCTATTGAGTGCTTATTGTGTGCAGAACACTGTACTAAGCCCTTGGGAGAATACAATATAACAGAGTTGGTAGACACATTCCCTGCCCACAACAAGCCTACAGTCTAGTGGGGGAGATGGACATTAACATAAGTAGATAAATTACAGATATGAACATAAGTTCTGTTGGGCCGAGGGAGGTATGAATACAGGAGGCAAATACAATTGTGAGGGTGACCCAGAAAGGAGGTGGAGAAGAAGAAATAAGAGCTTAGTCCAGGAAGGCTCCTTGGAGGAGATGTGGCTTTGGTAAGGATTTGAAGACAACGGACCAAACTAGTGTGCAGTACTGAGAGTAAGGGCTGCTTTCTTTCAGCAAAGACTTTAGGAGGATACCAAAGGGCAAATTTGAAAACAGTGACAGATCCTGCTAATAAGGAACACAAAAGCAGAGGAAAGAGTAACTCGTGTATGCACACAGTCCGGATTGGATTATAAATTTATATAGTCCTTTCTAGCCAAACCTGCACACATGGATAGGTGTTCACTGTCAGTAGCGTCAACTTTAAATTTTAATATGTCAGCTCTCTTTCTTTCGGTCTTTCTCCTGCAACAGATTAAGTTCATTTCCTTTTTCTATCTCCACTGGAACATCATCTGTTTAACAACCTTCCATATGCTGGAAATATTACCGAATTAAATTCCCCCTCTGAAATTGCTTCTTCAGGTGAAATTACCTCAGTACTTCTGCAGTTCCTTAGAGTTTCTAGTCTCCCAAGCAGTAATTACTTTATTTGCTGCCCTCTGCAGCTCATTGAAAGCTGATTATGTGAACGGACCAGTTATCCAAATTGAGGCTAGGCTGGATTAAGGAAAAAAAAATTGTTTGCATATTGGAAGGTCAAACACAATGTAGCTACCTGTCAGTTATGCAAACTAGTCTATTCATTCGGACAATTGTCTTTGTGCTGCATGTTGTTATCTCTTCTCTGAAGTCTGGAAGGCAATGGAGTTGACTGAGCTTCTCATGAGTATCAAAGTGCTTGGGAAGACTAATCTGTGTCCTACAACTTGCCCATGTAGAGTTCTGATGGGATATTGTTTGGGTGCAGGTGAAAGGCCAAGAACATGACCTCTTTCCTGTTGAAGTAAGCAAAATCAGCCTCATCCGCTCCATCTGCCTCCACAAACACCAAGTCCTCTCTGTTTCTACCTCTACTGCCTTTCCCTCTTCATTCTTGGAACTCATCCCTTTTCTCACCTCCCTGGTCACCTCATCCCCACCGCTGCCGAGGGTCTCCCCACTGTGGCATTACTATTCCCTATCAATTCTTTGAACTTGCATTCATTCATTCATTCAGCAGCTGCTACTGCTACTGGATTCCATTCCTTCCTCCAGATCAGATGAGCTGACAGAAGGTCTTGGGTTTTAATCCCAACTCTGTCACTTGTCTGCTGTGTGACCTTGGGCAAGTCACTTTGCTTCTCTGGTCCTCAGTTACCTCATCTATAAAATAGGGATTGAGAATGTGAGTTCCACGTGGGACAGGGATTGTGTCCAACATGATTTGCTTGCATCCATCCAATTGCTTAGTACAGTGCCTGGCACATCGTAAGTGCTTACAAATACCTCAATTATTATCATTATTATCACATGGACAGCTAGTTGCTGTGGGCAGGGAAACTATCTTCCAACTCTGTCGTATTGTATTCTCCCAAATGCTTAACACATTGCTCTGCACATAATAGGTGCTCAATAAATACCACTGATGATGATGATGAGAAAAAAATGAATCTCATAGGTAATTAGAGAATCCAGGTTGAAATCAGCCAATTTGGTGAAAATTATTTCAGTCCTTTGTGAACAAGGACAGCACACATGAGACTGTACATTGCAGTAAATATTACCCTGACTGCATTATCTCAAAGGCTTCCAGTTTTTCTGGGCCCAGCTGTGTCAAAGAGAGCTAGAAGCTAATTCCTTTTTCCAAAGGTGGCTAGTGATGCAGGTTTTGCTAGGATCTTTAGGCATCATGGAGATTCTGCAACCTTTTTCCAAACTGCATTAGAGTTGGCTGACACAGGCCCAACCTATAAGTCAGTGGAGTAGCTCCAGGACCAAAAATCCCAACTTCCCAGCCATTCCTTTCATCCCCAATCCCCTTCAATCACCTTCCTCCCTAAACTGGACTGCCTCCCTAGCATGCCTGATGGCTGAATGCTGCATTTTCTGGTGTTATTGTGTAGAAGCGGTGTACACCCTCCAGACTGTAAGCTCGCTGTGGGCAGGGAATGTTTCCGTTTATTGTTATATTGCACTTTCCTAAGCACTTAGTGTAGTGCTCTGCACACAGTGAGTGCTCAATAAATATGATTGACTGAATGACTACCCTAAGCAAAAATGCCAACAATGGGAAGAGGAAGAAACAGGAAAAAACCCTTACTGACGCCAATATTGGCTTGTCTGTGAAATCGTTCCACCTCAGAAGAGGCGATCCTAATGACATGATTAGACCTTCGGGGACTCTAGAGTGTGTCAAAGCAAGGACTCAAACAAGCTTTATTGGCATTCTAATGGCTCTTTTGGAACCCATCCAGTGTCAATGTAATGTTTCGAATAGTTGCAGTGACATCTCAGTGTTTCCATCAGTGACAATGGATATGATGAGCGTGTCCCACTGAAGGTACCACAGCAAATGCAGTGTCAATCTTAGCACTTCAGACACCTCGACTGATACTGTAATGACTCGTTTGTGGAAAAACTTGTGCAATGGAGAATATATTTCTGCATTTATGGATGCATATATATTTATATATCCTCACTGGAAACTCCTGTGTCAGGTTTGCAGCTCTCTGCAAAGTGGATATGATGCCAATGGAGCCACTATGACTCATGGGGCACTCAGAAGTGTCAGATTTGTTCACTGACAAAGAACCAATTCATCGGTACCCAGCTTCTCTGCCAACCAAAATTTCCCTTCCCAGTGCACCAGGTGGATGGCAACTGGTAGGGCAAATGATGTCAGGGTAGAAGCGACATCTGTGAAGCAGTCACTCCTCCTAAGACAGTGCTTGATTCCATTAGTGCTCTGGGCCAAATGATGTCATAATAATAATAATAATAACAACAACAATTATAATAATACTTGGTTTTTACTACGTGCCAAGCACAATTCTAAGCACTAGGGTAGATACAAGTTCATCATGTTGGACACAGTCCCTGTCCTATATAGGGCTCACATTCTCAATCCCCATTTTACAGATGAGGTAACAGGTCCAGAGAAGTGAAATGACTTGCCCAAGGTCACACAGCAGACAAGGGGCAGAGCCAGGATTAGAACCTATGACCTTCTGACTCCCAGGCCCGTGTGCTCTAGCCACCATGCCACGCTACTTCTCATGAATTGCGTGGCCTGAAGGGAACCCAGAAAAGCATCCCAATGTAGGCGAAGGACTGGTTTGTTCTTGCGCAGAACCAGCACTTCCAAAGATTTGATGGAAATTCTATAGTGATCCAAGAGGATAAAGGTCACACGCAATAGCATTTCACCAAGTCAAGTCTCCCAGAGAGTTTGCACCGGAAACAAAAACACAACCATGCCTGTGTGTCGTTCTATTTGTTTTAGAACAGTTGAGTTGCCAGTGAGGCTTTGAGATTCACCATTGAGTCTTCAACAGCTCATGGCCACAATTTGGCACAGTCAACCCACCAGCAGAAAGGTATTGAAGATGGCTCATGCTTTTATGTGGCTCTCCATCTTACACCCAGCTCTGGGCTGCAGTCAGAAGGATCACAGGCCTGAGTGGACATAGTGATGAATGAGACTGAAAAGAGATGAGCTTGTTCATGGCCTCATTAGGCTGGGGTAAATACAAGGTAATCAGGTTGGATACAGTTCCTGTCACACATGAGGCTCACACTCTTAATCCCCATTTTACAGTTGAGGTAAGTGAGGCCCAGAGAAGTGAAATGACTTGCCTAAGGTCACACAACAGAAAAATGGCAGAGCTGGGATTAGAACCCAGGCCCTTCTGTCTCCCAGCTCGGTGCTCTCTCCACTAAACCACACTGCCTCCTACTGCTTCCAGGCTACACTTTGCTAGACCCCCAAATCCACCCACCTGTCAAGTCTGCCTGCCAAGGTAGGAATTTCACAGAGATCACCATGTGCCTTGGCCTTCTCAGCTCCCTGTCCCCTTGAACAGGAAACCACCCTCATCATTCATGGGTGGAAACCCTGTCCTGGGTGTGAGAATACCAACATTTTATCTGCTTGTCTCCATGATTTCACTAGTCACATTAGGTGTGGTTGCACAGGAAACACATTTCTGCCTTTAGGTTAACTCTTCAAGCTCGTGGTGGGAGGCTCCCATGGCTTAAAACCTTCCTCTTTATTGCTTCAAGCAGGAGTGAAGTACAAGTCACAATACACTTACACTTGCTTAGGACGTCTAACCTCAAACCTCAATATGTTGACAACGTGCTTGTCCCTGGTCCCAGGGAGCAGGTAGGGTTGCTTGCTATGTCTACTGGGTGAACTGGACAATGGCCCAGGCCTCTCCACCCTCCGGATATATCCAATGGGAGCCAATAACCTAATGGCCTCTGGACAACCAGCCCCTTCTCCACTCTACTTTAACTTGCACTGCACCAAGATAAAAACAATATTGGTGGTATGACATGCCAGGCACTGTACTAAGCGCTGTGGTGCATACAAGCAAATCATTCAGGTTGGACACAGTCCCTGCCCTACATGGAACTCACAGTCCCAATCCCCATTTTACAGTTAACTGGGGCCCAGAGAAGTGAAGTGACTTTCCCAAGGTCACACAGTTGACAAGTAGTGGAGCTGGGATTAGACCATAACTGTGGTATTTTTTAAGCGCCTATGTTCCAGGGACTGAACCAAGCCCTGGGTGGGATACAAGCAAGTCAGGTTGAACACAGTCCCGGTCCCACTTGGGGCTCACAGTCTCAATCCCCATTTTACAGATGAAATCCTCATTTTTCAGATGAGGGAACTGAAGTTAAGTGACTTGCCCCAGGTCATGCAGCAGACAAGTGGCAGAGCAGGGATTAGAACTCATGACCTTCTGAATCCCAGGCCTGTGTGCTGTAGCGACTTAGCCATCCTGCTTCTTAAGCAACCCTGTGTACAAGGAGTCTGGGGCAGGAGAATTAATGCCATGGAAAGAGAGTAGGAAGTGAGGGGGTCTTCCAGTGCCTACAGCTGTCTCTAAGCCAGTTAAGATAGCATGGTAGATGAGATTTTTGGACACTCCAAACAATTCCTATTAGCTGGTAGTTCCCACCTCTTCCCCCACCAACTTTTTCATCAGCTGTCAGTGCAGAGCTGATGTGATGTGATGTCTGCTGGGAGTTGCACTACCTATCCTTTCTATGCCCGCTGTGGAATAGAGCTATCAATAGAGCCAAAATGCAGAAGGAAGGAGGAGGAAGAAGAGAAAAACTAAGGAACGCTTCTGCTAATTCTGTTGTGTTGTACTCTCTAAGTGCCTAGTCCAGGGCTCTGCGCATAGTAAGCACTCAAAAAATACCATTGATTGATAAGAAATGTGGATGATAACTGCACAAAAAGGAAAAGAATCAACACCATCACCATCAATCAATGATGATCAGGCCCTCTCCCATAGTTAATGTAGGTCACTGACAATGTATGTGTATTCTTCTTCAGGATGTGAAGACACAGCCGAGAGTGAAATTTTCCTGTAAGCGCAAAGTGGAAGCCACAATCTCAGCCACACTGTGCATACAAAAAGGTTACCCTGGTGTTGTTGTGCTTAATTTTAGGGGTACCTAGTACTGTTTTTCCCTTCAGCCTTCTTGTCTTTTATTCCTTATGAAGGTTTTGCTTAAATAGAGGCACTCATCTCTTGATAGCAAGGCGCCATGTGTGGTCTATCCTCAGAAAGTTCCTCAAATGAGAAGCAGCAAGGCCTAGTGGAAAGAGCACAAGATTGAGAGTCAGGGGACCTGGGTTCTAATCCTGACTCTGCTACTGCTGTATGACCTTGGGAAAGTCACCTAACTTCTCTGTGCCTCAGTTCTCTCATCCGGAAAATGGGGATTAAATGCCTGCTCTGTTCTCCTTTCCCCTTAGAATTTGCACTCCAGGTGGGACAGGCATTTTGCCCAACCTGATTATCTTGTATCTACTTCAGTGTCTAGCACAGGACTTGGTACATAGTAACAAATATCATTATTATTGTTATTATTATTATCGTTATCATTATTGACTCTAAAATTTCAGCTGATTTGCAGCATTGTCTGAGGCTTTGGTTTACTGTGCCCTCAGAATATTTCTTCTTTTTCCCTTCTGTTCTTCTGTTCTGTTCTCTTCTGTTTTGGCTACTGACAGTAGAGAACATGGGTACATTTCAAACCTAGCTCTAATGATCGACCAACCTAATGAGAATAATAATAATGATCATGGTATTTTTTAAGCACATACTACATGCCAGGCACTGCCCTCAGCACTGGGGTGGATACAAGCAAACCTGGTTGGACCCAAAGAACCAACGTGGGGCTCACAGTCTCAATCCCCATTTTACAGGTGAGGTAACATGACCAGAGAAGTGGAGTGCCTTGCCAAAGGTCACATAGCAGACAAGTGACAGAGGCAGAATTAGAACCCATGACCTGCAACTCCCAGGCCCATGCTCTATACGCTTTGCAGTAAATGTGCCTAAACCCTTTGCTTTCTTCCTTGTGTGTAGAGAATCATACCCATGCTCCATCCAGAGAGCACCTGCAATGGTTTGGAACAGATTTTTCCCCCAGTACTTGCTTTAATTATTCTTCCTTTGATACCAGTTGTTATTTCACAGATTCCATGATTGTATCTGACCAAACATCAGTTTATACCTGTGCCTGGTAAATGTTCCAGCTTTATTAATGCCATCACAGTGACAGATATTCTAATTCATCATGATCCTCATCAGTATGTATTTGGTGCCTGGTGTCTGCGGAGCATTACACTAAGTGTTTGGGAGCTGGCAGTTAAAACTAGAAGTAGAGAAGTAGTAAACTAGTAGTGAACTAAAACTAGTAAAACAAGAAGCTTGGAATCTAATGAGGGAGACATCCTGATGTAGATGATAGGCATAAGATGAAAACAAGAGGGAAGATTTAGATGTTACAATAATAATGATTGTGGTATTAAATGTTTACTATGTGCCAAGCACTGTTCTAAGCACTGTAGTAAATACAAGGTAATCAGGTTGGAAACAGTCCCTGTCTCACATGGGGCTCACAGTCCTGATCCCCATTTTACAGCTGAGGCCACTGAGGCACAGAGAAATGAAGTGAATTCCCCAAGGTAACTCAGCAGACAACAACCAATGAATAAGTCAACAAATAGCTGGAATAAATCAATGTATA
Source organism: Tachyglossus aculeatus (assembly GCF_015852505.1). Classification (NCBI taxonomy): domain Eukaryota; kingdom Metazoa; phylum Chordata; class Mammalia; order Monotremata; family Tachyglossidae; genus Tachyglossus; species Tachyglossus aculeatus. The sequence goes on along the minus strand of NC_052068.1, from coordinate 88,270,123 downwards.
CATGCTTAAGAGTGGCTGATGGGGTGACTGACCAGGGAAGGTATGTGTGTGGGAACTCATAGCAATAGTAGTAATAGTATTTATTAAGGACTTACTGGATGCAGACCACTGTTCTGAATGCTGAAAAAGAATACCTAGGTGGGAATGAGACACAGTCCCTGTCCTCTGGGACAAGTTGGGAAGGAGGATATGGCTTTTCAGCAGAGCTGAAATTGGGGTAGGGGGTCATGATTTAGCAGATTCATAGAGGGAGGGAGCTCAATGCTGGGGGAGGGTTGTGCACGATGGGATTAGAGTTGAAAAGGTGAGAGCGAGGTACGGTTCGAGGTAAGTTGGCAGGAGGGAACAGGTAAGCAGAAGACAGCTGGTGTCTAATTAAGCGGTACATGCTGTCAATAAGAATTCACTACTGTTTTAAAAATAAGAACATATCATCCCTCTATTTTTATTTACTCTTTAAATTCAAGGTGATCTTTGAATAGAGTCTCATACATATACGCCACGAAGAAGACATAATTAGAGAAAGCCTCCCGTGCCCCAATATTCTACTGTTTCAATTGTTGCTGACTCATTTAACTCGTATCTCCCCAGCACTTAGAACAGTGTTTGACACATAGTAAGCACTTAACAAATACCATTAAAAAACAACCCCCCACAAAAAACTCATGAAGCCTACCACAACAGAATCTTTCTTTCCCAACAACTTTGATTACATCGCCTGTTCACCCTAAGACTTTACGTCTAGGCTCCTAATTGTGAAATGGTAGTTAGTAATGTCAATTCTGAAAGTTTATATTAGGTAACATTCAGTATCCTGGGAGTGTCCCTTTGTCCTTATGAAAGTATGTCTCAAGTCCCCTCAGGCCTAAAAAATAGGGTTACAATTCACGTCTTGACTCCACACTAAGCAAATTGTTGAGGAAAGAGCCTGCTTCTGCAGATATTTGGCTGAATAGAAGATAGTGTACCTCAGTCTCTTGATGAAATGCTTATTTCCTATTCATTTCCCAAAATTGAATAGGATGATACTTAAAATATAATTGGTATGTGGCTTTCTTTAGTGTATCAACAAAAGTCCTACACAAGAATATTCCCTGGGCATCTTGCATTTTCATTTTATGTTAAATTGGTAATACTTTCTTTCATTTGACTTCTTTCCTTCCCCATTAAGCCTTCCTTTCCCCTACTCCCTCTCCCTTCTGTGTCACCTATGCACTCGGATCTGTATCCTTTAAGCACTTGATATTCACCTCACCCTCAGCCCCACTGCACTTATGTACACATCTGTAATTTATTTTAACGCCTGTCTACCCCTCCAGAATGTAAGCACCTTGTGGACAAGGAACATAGCTACCAACTCTAGTACACTGTACTCTCCCAAGCACTTAGTACAGTGTTCTGGACCCTATAAGCACTCAATAAATAGTATTGATTGATTGTCTCTGAGAGCTTTGTTATAAGACAAACCAACAGCTGTTTAGGGTGGCCCTTCCTCCCCAATTTCCTCCTCAATTAACAATTATATTTATTGAGCACTTAGAGTATGCAGAGCACTGTACTAAGTGCTTGGGAGAGTACAATGTAACAGAGTTGGTAGACACATTCCCCAACCACAACGAGCTCACAGTCTACAGGATTATAGCTGGTTTCAGAATGGACCCGATGATTTAAGCCAGAGGAAGGAGGCAAAGTCCCAGCGCCTAAAAGAGTAGGGCTCAGGGTTCCATGGGGTCCATCATATTGGCCATTGCCTAGCACTGGATTAGATAAAACAAAAATGGAATGGATTAAGATATCAGGGTAAAAAATGGAGAAGCAGCATGGCCCAGTCGATAGAACATAGGCCTGAGAGTCAGACCAACTGGGCAAGTCACTTAACTTTCCTCTAGACTAAGTCCTAATTCTAATACCTCTAGACTGTAAACTCACTGTGGGAAGAAAATGTGTCTGTTCCATTGTTATATTGTACTCTTCCTAGAGCTTAGTACAGTGTCTGCACACAGTAAGGGCTCAATAAATATTATTGACTGACTGACTGGGAATCAGAAGGATGTGGGTTCTAATCCCAGCTATGCCACTTGTCTGCTGTGTGAATTTGGGCAAACCACTATACTTCTCTCATGGAGTAGTGGATAGAGCACAGGATCCTGAGAATCAGAAGGTCATGGGTTCTAATCCTGGCTCCACCAATTGTCTGCTTTGTGACCTTGGGCAAGTCATTTCACTTCTTTCTGGACCTCAGTTACCTCGTCTGTAAAACGAGGATTAAGACTGTGAGCCCCATGTGGGACAGGGACTGTGTCCAACCCAATTTGCTTGTATCCACCCCAGCACTTAGTGCAGTGGCTGGCACAAAGTAAGTGCTTAATGAATGCCACGGTTATTATGATTATTATTCTCCATGCCTCAGTTGCCTCATCTGTAAAATGGGGATTAAGACCGTGAGCCCCACAAGGGACATGGATAGTGTCCAGCCTGATTGGTTTTTATAAAAACCCCATAGTATATAAAAACCATAGTATATAAAAACCCCAGTACTTACTACAGCTCCTGGCACATACCAAGCACTTAACAAATACCCCTAAAAAAAAAAGCAAAATATTGGGTTGGAGGGAACTAAAAGTGTGTTTGGCCCCAATGTCGAGATTCTAAGTGTGTTCTGTGCTGGGGGAGGGGGGCGGATCCATAGCACTCATTCAGTGATGGACGTTTGGTGGTCTAAGTTCCAATACTGATGATGACTCTGGTCATGAAATCCTGTTAATCTCCTACTGTCCTTGGCATCCCTTCAACATCTTTGTTGATGCCAAAATAAACTTTTGAGCTTCCCCTAATATGGGCTTTTTGTTTTATATCGCTATCACAATCCTTTGCATTTGTATTTGAAACTGGGTACTTTTGTGGGCCCACCCTGCATTTCTGCCAAAGAAAGAGAGCCTCCTGCTAGGTTGGCACATTTTCAGAAGTGGTTGTGCAAGAAATGTTGAACCTATCCAATAGTTCTGATTCTTCATGCATCAACTTGGCCCTATTCTCACTCTGAAATTTCCTCACCCTTTCTCTTAGAGAAGCAGCATGGCTCAGTGGAAAGAGCACGGGCTTTGGAATCAGAGGTCATGGGTTCAAATCCCAGCTCTACCAATTGTCAGCTATGTGATTTTGGGCAAGTCACTTAACTTCTCTGTACCTCAGTTACCTCATCTGTAAAATGGAGATTAAGACTGTGAGCCCCATGTGGGACAACCTGATCACCTTGTAACCTCCCCAGCACTTAGAACAGTGCTTTGCACATAGTAAGTGCTTAATAAATGCCATTATTATCAGCGCTTAGAACAGTGCTTTGCACATAGTAAGTGCTTAACAAATACCATCATTATTATTATTATTATTTGAAACCATTGCCTGTTTAAATAGGTCTCCTCCTCTAGACTGTAAGACTAGACTCTAGACTGTAAGCTTGTTATGGGCAGGGAACATGTCCACTAATTCTATTGTATTGCACTCTCCCAAGCACTTAGTACAGTGCTCTGAACTTAGTGAGCATTCAACAATTACAATTGATTGATTAAAAATGGGGAAGAGCTCTATCACCATCCACAGCTTTTACTCAGGACCTATGTTTGCAGAATTCTGTGCTAGTCTTTTAAGAACACACAAGAGAAGCTAGAGTCCTTTCCCTGGGGAGCTCACAGTCAAATGTGAGGGGCAAGTGTTAAAAGAGTAAGAGCAAAGCCAGACAAGTATGCAAATAAATGGAGAACAAAATAAATTGATATTCATATGAGGATTAAATTGGCACTAAGCAGCACGGACCTAAGGTGCTGCCGATCCGGTCCTACTGCCCCCATCATATCTCTCAGGATCCTCGGCCTTCTCCTCTGCCAGACCACCACACTGCCTTCCCTGCACCAACTCTCCTTCTAGTCACTAAGTAATCTTCATCCCAATCTGTCTTCCACTCCCCTGGCAGATTGGAGAAAAGCAGAGCACTGTAATAAGTGCTTGAGAGAGTACAGTACAACGATAGACATATTCCCAGCCCACAGTGAGCTTACAGTCTTCTACCTCTTTCCAATTCGGAGGTCCCAAAGAGAAAACTAGACCTGTCTTCAGCACCAGGCGCGCTGTGGACAATGGTTGAGGAGGAGAAGAAGAAAAATTCCAGAGTCTATCTTTTATGGGACAAGAAGTGTCTCCTCCTCCCATTTTAGGAAAACAGAACAAGATCCACTGGGCTTCTGACAAGTGAAAGGTAGGTATAATGGTCCTCACTAGCAATCTATGGAATCGCTGTCTTTAATGAGAGGGTGAGTAGTTCTGAAGAAGGCTTTTGGGGGTACATACTGGACACTAGAAACAGTTCCTGCTCTTAAGGAACATATGATCTAACATGGAAGAGAAAACTGACCTAAGATATAACTAGATATATAGTGATTATAAGAATGAAGTGAGGGGGAAAGAACAGGTTGAAGTCTGAGTAGGCAGGCTGGAGACCAGGTGGGGTTAACCAGGGAGAACGTCCTGGAGGAATTGCACCATGGGTTGCAATGTAATGGAGGACATTCATGGGAAACCAAGAAACACTGTACAAAAGCTCCTTAGGTGGCAATTTGGAGGTAAAACCAATCTTTCAACTCCCCAGCACCTTGCAACACTTACACCTCGCCCATAGCTAGAGGCAGAGCTGTTCTGATTCTTGCCTCGCTTCCTTGGCCCTCAGCCTCCTCTAGGCTGCAGCATCTCAGGATCTCAGGATCTATTTGGAGAAGCAGCGTGACTCAGTGGAAAGAGCCCAGGCTTTGGAGTCAGAGATCATAGGTTCGAATCCCGGCTCTGCCACATGTCTGCTGTGTGACCTTGGGTAAGTCACTTAACTTCTCTGAGGCTCAGTTCCCTCATCTGTAAAATGGGGGTGAAGACTGTGAGCCCCACATTAGACAACCTCATTACCTTGTTTCCCCTCCCCAGTGCTTAGAACAGTGCTTTGCACATAGTAAGTGCTTAACAAATGCCATTATTATGATTATTATTGTTATTATTATCTCAGGGGCAGACCAACCTTTCCCACAACAGCAAGACATTTGGAAGGAGGCTTGTGATAGGGCAAGGGCAGAGCTTCAAAGTTCACTGCCTAGATACAGTCAGCTGTTGGTAGGATTCTTGTAGGGCTGCTTGGTTAGCAGAGTTTTTCCTCAGCTGCTGCTGGGTGGGAACAGAGTACAGAAAGTTATTGGCAGCCCCCATATTTATAGACTACATGCAGTTTTTCCTATAAGCCCACGGCTTTTCTCAGTTCATAAAAAATGGGAAGGAGAGAAGGCCACTGACTGGTAGATGAAAACGTCTGGGACATTTATATGTGAGAAATGGCACCACAAGACCCGAGACTATATACATTCTGTGTTTTCAAGAAGGTATTATTAAGGCAAAAGATGAGAGCATTTAAATTCATTTCAACACCAAATATTCCTTGGATTTCTTTGAAACCAGAGGGTGGCTTTCTCTTCAGCTTTCTTCATATTATTCTTAATATTTGGATTTGAATCTACATCAAAGGAAATTCTTGCCGAGGGTGCTAAGAGTCTTTTCTATGACACATGCACAGAGCGATGGGAGGGCAACTTGAACTCCGCCCTCAACTAGACTAAATAATAAGAGTCCAAGGAGGCCCATAAGAGACTGACAGCATACCTGGGGAGGCACCAATGAGAACCCCAAAGACCACTCTAGAGAGAAATGTTTCCCCGAAGCAAGCACTTCATGGATAAAGCAGCCATCCTGAGACGGGGGAGATCGGTGGTCTGGTAGCCCTCCAACAGCAGCCGAGGGCCTCATCCTGGCAGAAGCTGTTCTTCGCCCACCTCAGACCAGGCTCGCTGAGAACCCACATGCTAAATCTCGGTGACTCAGAGATTTTAGGAGAAATGACATGGGCCGTCTTCTCAAAAGGGCGGGGGAGAGCAGGGGGGTTGGCTCATTAATGACCAAAAGGCTCTTTGGTAATATAAGGTGCTTCATGAATGCCTTCCATTCAGGCATTTTTAATGAAGGAGAGATAATTAAGCTCAGTCACTGTGGCTTACAGATCATCTCCCTGCCTCCAATCTCTCCCCTCTCTCGTCCATTCTTCGTTCTGCTGCCCAGATTGTTCTTCTAAAATATGATTTGTTGCATGTCTCCCCATTCCTCAAAATGCTGTAGTGGTTGTCTATCTCTCCCTCTCCGCATCAAGCAGAGACTCCTAAGGTCCTCAATTAGCTCCCTTCCACCTTCTTATTCTCATTCTTCTACCACTACACCCCAGCTTCCCTGCTTCATTCTTCTCAAGCCAAACTACTCACCTATGCCTTGCTCTCATCTCTCTCACCACTGACCTCTTGCTACTGCAGGCAGACAACTTTTCTCTTCACCTTCAAATCCCTTCTGAAATCACGTCTCCTCTAGGTGGCCTTCCCTGCTTTACCTCTCATCTCCCCAACCTATATCCTCCACAACTACTGCTTGAACACTTCCATGTCAGTTAAGCATTAACTACTAATCCACTCCCCCCATAGCAGTTAGGAGTATATTTTTACACTCCTCTGCTTCCTCCTACCTGTAATTCATTTTATTATCTGTCTCCCCAACTCAGGTTTCTGGTTCTGGAAGGCAGAGATTATATCTACTCATTTTATTTTGTACTCTCCCAAGCACTTAGCACAGCACTCTGCCCAAAGTAGGTTCTCAAAAAAATACTAATGATTGATTGATAAAGGTTACTCATCCCATCTAATTGGGCAAGCTTCCCTGGGAATGGCCTCCCAGCAGACTTCTACTTGAAAAGGCAGCCATGACAGCAAAAAAGCATTGGGACAAAGGAAATTGGGTGATTTTCAAGAAACTAGGGATCTTGGGAAGGGCAGAATTCTTGAGATCACAGGACTCACAAAAATGAGCAGTTTTCTGATGCTCAGCTCAAATTAGTATGAAAGAACCAAACACACCCCTTCCTCAGAACTCCAGGTACATTTCAGGGCATAGAACCCAAATTTTCCTTCATTTGAGTATTTTAATATAACTAAGTATTCAATTCTGGGTATTGCTCCAAGACCCAAGTCCCCACTCCTTTGCAGGTATGGCAGCTTCATTCTATGCCACCTCGTGGACCTCAATTCCCAGCCCTCTTCTAACTAGGAGAGAATCGAGGACCTCCCACTTCACTTTCAAGTTCTGAAGCTGGGCTTCCCGGACCCTAGTTTCTGCAGGGAAGAGACTATTGCCCATACAAACCCTGGAACGTATCTCGTTCCAAATCCCTGCAGGGATGGCGGGTAAAATCACCAGGACATGCATGCCATTTCTGTTGGATGGTGAGTTCTAAGGTGAACACACCTCCTCTGTATGGGTGACTGGTTCTAGCCCCAGGTGACCCACGTAGTTCAAGGTGGAAATAATTGAGTCTGTCATGTTGTCCTTTCCTCTGGTGTTCTCACAAGCAAATCACACAGGATATTCCAGTAAGGACAAGGAGGTGTGAGTTCACTGGGTGGGAAATCCGTGATATGCAGAGCATCCAAGTCCTTTGGAATCCAGGACCTATTCATTATTGCTGCTAGGATTACTTTGGAAGGAATACACAATAATGGCTCAGCTTCAGTTACGATCCCCATGATAGGCAGGCAGCAGTGTGGGGATATCATGAGGTGGGCCACCCTGGAAGACCTTACCAAGGTCAAGCTGGCAGGTAGGGTCATTAGCAGTGGGTACCCCTAAGGATGACCAACTTTGGGAGATCACCCCCCCCTCCCCCACAGTGCTGCAATGTGTCTGTGGTATTGTCATATGGGACTCTCCCAAGTGCTTAGTACAGTGCTCTGCACAAAGGAAGTGCTCAATAAATACAATTGCCTGACTGCATATGACAAAGTATCAAGAACAGCTGATATCATTTGGAAGGACTCAATCCCCTTCTCTTTTGGTTCTTCTAATATTTCTGGGACATCAGGGAAGCTCTTCCAGTGTGGAGTACTATACTAAGAGTTTGGGAGAGTACAACAGTAAAGACACATTCACTGCCCACAATGAGCTTACAGTCTAGAGGTGGGAGACAGATATTAATATAAATAAATTAATTACATATATATATAATAATGGCATTTATTAAACACTTACTATGTGCAAAGCACTGTTCTAAGTGCTGGGGGGGATACAAGGTGATCAGGTTGCCCCACGGGGGGCTCACAATCTTAATCCCCATTTTACAGATGAGGTAACTGAGGCACAGAGAAGTTGTGACTTGCCCAAAGTCACACAGCCGATAAGAGGTGGAGCCGGGATTTGAACCCATGACCTCTGACTCCCAAGCCCGTGCTCTTTCCACTGAGCCACGCTGCTTCTCCTATATATATCTGATATATATAGATAGATATATCTGATACATATAGATATAAATATAGATATATATAAGTACTGTGAGGCTGGGAGGTGGGATGAATAAAGGAAGCCGGTCAGGTTTATGCAATAAGGAGTGGGAGGCAAGGAAAGGGGGGCTTAGTCAGAGAAGGCTTTGTAATAGTATTAATAGTATTTACTAAGCACTACACTAAACACTGGGAAAGAATGCACATCTGGGAACTAGAAACAGTCTCCATACCTTGTGAAGGCTCTCAACATAAAAAATTCTACTCTCCCAAGTGCTTAGTGTAGTGCTCGACCAGGAGTAACCACTTGATAATTACTATTGATTGATTAATCTCACAGAATGATAGGCATGAAAGCCTCTGGAGATCGTGTTTTTGGAGAGGAACTTGGGAGGATTTCCAGCTCCAAGGAATCAATTCTCCTCACAAAGATGTTCATCCCCGTGGAGTGGAAAATCTTCAGGGGGCTGGTGACAGGGAGCAGAAGGAGGCTTCACTATCTGCTGTGCTCAAGGGAATGCAAATTAGTCAGGACAGGGTCAGAATTTAGCTCTCAGTGATTTGGTAGAACTGAGGGTACATTTTTATGGTATTTGTTAAGTTCTGAGTTACAAGATAATTAGTCTGGACCCATTCTCTTCCCCACATAGGGCTCACAGCCTTATTCCCCACTTTACAGGTAAGGTAAGTGAGGCACAGAGAAGTTAAGCGATGTACCCAAGATCACACAGCAGACAAGTGGCAGAGCCGGGATTAGAACCCAGGCCCTCTGGCTCCCAGGCCTGTGCTCTATCCACTAGCCCATGCTGCTTCCCTGTTGTAAAACCATCATCATCATCAACAACAACATCAATGTTATTTGTTGGGCACTCATAATATGCAGATCACTGTACTAGGACCTTGGGAGAGTACAATACAATAGAGTTGGTAGACATACTCCCTGTCCACAAGGAGTTTACAGTCTAGAGAGGGAGAAATACATTACCATTAATAAATAATTTATAATTTAAAGATATGTACATAAGTGCTGTGGGGTTGAGGAACTTGGGGCTTCTGTAATGCTGACTTCTCCCCAGTCAGAATCTAGTTTAAACCTAGGCAATTTGGCTTGAAATACACTTCAGCACTTCAAAATTTGGGCTTAATATGCAATAGTTCTTTCATTGTTCTAATCACTGACCTTTACTCAACACATATATCCAGGCAAGTTAATGCCACTGTTCTTTATAGAGAGTCATCCTGGCCCTGGTAGGTGAATGTTTTCCAGGCACTTCGCAGTCCAAGAAAAAAAAATATGAAGAAGAAAACACCAATTTTGCAAACATATTTTCTCCATTGAAAGAACAGTATACATTTTGGGGTGAGACACTAGAGAAGAAAGAGAGAAAGAATATGATTTCTTCAGGAAAGGCTGCAAATTGTTCTGCTAGCTGAACAAATGAAGCAGTTGTCTATGAAGATTCTGAAATGGTAAAGTGAAGGGCATGGCTTTTCTGCTGTGGATACATTTTGTGGCCTGGGAATTTAAAGGAGAAGGAAATGGAGAAGAATCGTGGCTCGGTGGAAAGAACCCGGGCTTTGGAGTTAGAGGTCATGGGTTCAAATGCCGGCTCCACCAATTGTCAGCTGTGTGACTTTGGGCAAGTCACTTAACTTCTCTGTACCTCAGTTACCTCATCTGTAAATGGGGAGCCTCCTGTGGGACAACCTGATCACCTTACAACCTCCCCAGCGCTTAGAACAGTGCTTTGTACATAGTAAGTGCTTAATAAATGCCATTATTATTATGTCAGATTTTATGAAACTGGGGCAATTGCTTCCTGTGCTACAATATTCTATCTGTTTTGAAAAATGATAGCCAGGTCTTGAAAGCACCAATAACAGCTTTTCATGGGCAGGGAACATGTCTACCAGCTCTGTTATATTGTACTCTCGCAAGAGCTTAGTAACAGTGCTCTGCACAAAGTTAAGCACTCAATAAATATGATTGATTGATTAACAAGGGGGACAGGAAGGTGAGGACCAGGTCAGCCTAGTGAGACCTAGGGGGAAAAGAGTTTGGTATGATTAGGCACCACACTCACTGGTATCAAGAGAGCCTGCTAGCCAGTTTAGGTCAGGGAATGGCTGACAAAAGGCAAAGTCTGGAGTCTCTGGTTCAAATGGCTTGTATTGCCAGGTATGGATGGAAGCCTTGATCTTCTGTGAGGAAGGTGGAGAAGATGCTGGAAGCAGTGTTGTCTAGTGGATAGAGCACAGGCCTAGAAACCCAAAGGACTTGGGTTCTAATCCCAATTCTGCCCCTTTTCTGCTATGTAGCCTTGGGCAAATCACTTCACTCCTGTACCTCATCTATAAAATGGGGATTAAGACTGTGAGCCCCATGCAGTACATGGACTGTGTCCAACTTAATAGTAATAGTGGTATCTGTTAAGCCCTTACCTGGTGCCAGGCACTGTACTAAGCACTGGGGTGGGTACAAGCAAATCAAGTTGGACACAGTCCCTGTCCCATGTGGGACTCACAATCTCAATTCCCTTTTCACAAATGAGGCGAATGAGGCCCAGAGAAGTGACTTGCCCAAGGTCGCCCAGCAGACAAGTGGCAGAGCCGGGATTAGAACCCATGACCTTCTGACTCCCAGACTCATGCTCTATCCACTACACCATGTCTCTACCCCAGCCTTTAGTACAGTGCCTGGCACATAGTAAAAGCTTAACAAATGTTACAAAAAAGAATCTTTTCCTTAAGTACCAGCACAACAATTGTCGGGGAAGGGAGAGGGAGGCTGGGAGAATTTAAGGGAGGGCTTGATAATATTAATAATAATAATGATGGCATTTATTAAGCGCTTACTATGTGCAAAGCACTGTTCTAAGCGCTGGGGAGGTTACAAGGTGATCAGGTTGTCCCACGGGGGGCTCACAGTCTTAATCCCCATTTTACAGATGAGGTAATGGAGGCTCAGAGAAGTTCAGTGACTTGCCCAAAGTCACACAGCTGACAAGTGGCAGAGCTGGGAATTGAACCCGTGACCTCTGACTCCAAAGCCCGGGCTCTTTCCACCGAGCCATGTTGCAGGTTCTAATTTCCATTCATTCTTTGATGGGTCAAAGTCCCTCAACCTCTCTGACCTTGGTAACCTCATCTGAAAAATGACCACAATCACACTCATTTGACGAAATAAGGTTATTGCCGGGAAAGACAAACAGTGGTTGTAAAATGTTTGGAGCCCTTTCTCTCACTGTCTAAATTTACTCCCTGATAGTGAGTCAGGAACTTTGGGAGAATCAGTTTACTCTTTTAGACTAGACTGTAAGCTCATTATGGGCAGGGAATGTGTCTGCTAATTCTGTTGTAATGTACTCTCCTAAGCACTTTGTACAGTGCTCTGCATTCAATAAATATGATTGATTGATTGGTTGTTTGGATGCACTGCAGCTTGTAAGTGCTTAGCACAACCAAGGAATAGGTAGCCTTAGGCCCTAGGGAGAATAGGACCTCCCACATTAATTAGAAAGTGCTTGTCTGCTAGGTGACCTTGGGCAAGTCACTTAAGGCCTCTAGTTTGTAAGATTGTTGTGGACAGGGAATGTGTCTGCTTACTGTTGTACTGTACTCTCCCAAGTGCTTAGTACAGTGCTCTAAACACAGTAAGCACTCAAAAAATACAACTGAAAGAATTTAACTTCTCTGTGCCTCAGTTACCTCACCTGTAAAATGGGGATTAAGAGTGTGAGCCCCATGAGAGACAGGGACTGTGTCCAACTTAATGAGTTGTATCTATTCTAGTGCTTAGTACAGTGCCTGAACATAGTTAGCACTTAACAAATACAATTTTAAAAACACTATATAAATGCTCAGTAATGCTCTGTCACCAGTAGGTGCTTCTTGAAGCAGGGGAAGACATATTTTTCTTCATGTCCCCCAAATCATATTTATCAAAGGCACAACCATCAAACACCCCTTTGGGTGGCTTCAAAATCTCTCTTTTCTGTAACGTCTAATTGTAAGAGGCCCCCTTTAAGTTGGCTGGCAATTAAACCACAGCCTTTGCTTAAAATCAACAACCAACCAACTTGGACAAAGGCTGTATAGAGCCGCAAATGTTTTACTTTCATGTACAATGCGTGCATTATAGGTATATAATTAGGGTAATTTTTATTGGCTTTACAAAATGCAAAGAGAGGCTGGGGGATGAGGGTGTTGTGGGATGTCTTCTATTTTTACTGCCCTCATCGGTCACGGTCATTAGGAATTACAGCTAGAGGATTATGCAAGTTAAGGAAGTAAAGCATTTCAAACCCACAAAATAATATATTAAAAATGAGTTTGTGAGAGTCAGAGTCTCCATTGTTTTTCCCTAGGTCTTCCCTGGCAGCAGTGTGACTTATTAGAAAGAACACAGGCCTGGGATTCATAGGACCTGGGTTCTAAAATCAGCTCTTCCAACTGTTTGCTGTGTGTCCTTGGGCAAGTTTCTTTACTTCTCTGTGCTTCAGTGTCCTCAACTGTAAAATAGGGATTAAATACCTGTTCTCCCTCCTACTTAGATTGTCAGCCCCATGAGGGACAGGGACTGTGTCTGACCTAATGAACCTGTACCTTCCCCAGAGCTTAGAACAGTGTTTGACACATAGTAACTGTTTATCAAATACCATAAAAAAAAGCCTGACAGGACCAGGGATGGTATTTTTCTACCTTTCTGTTAAATGTAAATGGTTATCAGAACAAAGATCTAGGTTTGAAGAAACAGCCTTTGGGTAACCAACTCATATGGATAATACCCTAGTTAACAACATAAAAGTTGTACAAATATAATTCATCACCAGAGACAAGGGCGATAAAAGGGTGAATGGTATTTTTTTTTTAAGTTTACCATTTCATCTTAAACATTATGCATTGGTTTTTTAACCTGCTGAGTTGAAAGCTTCACATGGTGAAGGGTAGAAACCTGAATAGACCAAATTCTCTTTTTGGGATTAGTCTTCCGAATAATTTTCCTCCCCCAAATCTCTCTGTTTGTTGTTTTCAAATGTCAGCAGATCTGAAATTTGAAGTCATTCACATTGAATTAGCAGGTTTTGTGGCTCACTCTGGGCAGTGCATAATGAATGACAGAAACAGCTCCTATTTCTCAAGGTAACAGTTCATCTCCCACCCCCTCCCACCCCATCCCACTACCATCATTTGGAATGACAGGAGAAAGCTAAAAGCCTGCTGGAAAGGAGAAATTGCAAGTCTATATCTCAGCCTATGGAAAATTTCAGGCATCTTATTATTCACAAAACTCTTTCCAGTTTTGACCTTAAGAGTACTCTTAACCTTCCTCCTCCAGCTTGCTAATGGGCAAATAAATCTTGGGAGAGTATCTTAAATTCTTTTTTATCCCAGACTGTATCACGGCGATAATAAGATCAGCCTTCAGAGTAACCATTAAGCCACAGAAGGTGTGGCCATCATTTATGATTTTTTTAGTCTTAATTGCTAGACAGACACTTTAAGTGGAAAGTCTGTCTAATGAACTCAGTCATTAAAACATCAAAAACTGTTATCTCAGGTTTCTATTTTAGTTAGACATTATATTCTTTTAATAAGGAGACCGCGTTGCTTGCTGACGGCTTCCATAATTGTGGACAGGCAAATACACTGGGCTTTATTTGGTGCTTTTGTGTGGGCGTGGAGGAAGTAGGGGTTGGGTGGGTGTGATGGTCTATTTGGGAATATTGAATTTCATCTTTGCATCTCTCCTCCCCACCCCTCAGCCTATTGGAAAAACAGTCTGCTAAAACAACAAGCGGGATCTGAACAAGCTACTGAGCAGCAATGGCCTGTCTCTAAAGAGGAGGAGATGGGCCATTAGACTGTGAAAAAAAATTGCAAGAGAAATGCCCCCCTCAAGAGCCTGCAAGTTCCCATGAATGCAGGGATTTGAGAACAGATTTCCTGGCCCACTCCTTTGGTTGGGGGAGAGAGGTGAGTGAGAAAGAGAGTATGTGCTTAAATGGAGCAAGTTGGGATTTCATTCCCATTTGAATCAGATCGGACCTCTCCAGGGAACCCAAATCTCTACACGCCCAGGCTACTTGCTTCCCAGCCTTCTGAGAGCATCAGTTGAGGTCACCAGCTGCCCGAGAACTGAGAAGTGTCTGAGAATCAGAAGTGAGCCAACATAATACCTGCAATAAAAAAGGGGGACTGACACTAAGAGGTGGGCAGGGAATGTGTCTGTTACATCGTACTCTCCCAAGCATGTAACATGGTACTCTGCATACAGTAAGTGCTCAACAAATACGATTGATTGATTGATCGATTAGAGGAGGACAGGGTCCTAGGGAATAGCTGGCATGCCTTCCTTGAGATAAAATCCTGCGTAACTTATCTTCTCCCCTGCTCTGACCGGAGCGAGGATGGCTGGACCATAAGGGAGGGACAAAGACGACTTTTGAGGCAAGGCTTTGGGGCCTCACCCAATCGCCAACCTTCTCTATGAGCCCAAAAGTACAGTCAAGCCCACATGACTTTGGGGAGCTGGTGTGTTACTGGCAGACAGTGGGTGCCTGGGGATTGGGATCTCACTAGATGGACCAGCAACTTATAGGATAGGATGAGAATTCACTACCCTCTTGGTAAAGTGGTTGGAAGTAAATGGTGTCACTCAGTAGGGGCTATCATCGAGACACGAAGGCAAGAAAGGGAAGTGCGAGCTGTTTGCATGTTTGGAAGAAAAAGACCTGGTGTTAGATGTGGCTAGCAAGTTGCCCAGGAGGTTGCCTTACAACATTGAGGCTATCAAAGCCCTTCATAAAATGCTCTGTACATAGTAAGCACTTGATAAAAGCTGTTAAGCAATTTCTGCGCACGACTGGCAGGAACCAAGGTCACTGTCTGGAAGAAAGATCAGGTAACACTCTCCTCTACTCAGCACTGGTTTGACTCTTTCTTCTCCAGTTTTGGGGTGCCAAAAATACAGGAGAACATCTAAGGATGATGTTAAGGAAGAGTCACGAAGATGAAGAAAAGCTTGGAAAATAAGATCTCTGTGGAAAGCTGAAAAAAAAAAGGTGGCTGAGAGGTGGTTTTATATGTTTCCAACTTTGAAGGGCTATTGTTCAAAAATGGGGAGGTCTGTCTTTTTCTTTCACTGAACACTGAACGAGAGAATAATCAATCAATCAACAGTATCCATCAAGCACTAAATGTGTTCAGAACACTGTACTAAATGCATAACATACAGGAGGAGAGACTTTAGTTAAGACTAAGGAAGATTTTCCTCATGAAACAGTTTTTAGACCTGAAACAAGTGACTGGGGGAAATCTTCTCCTGTGTGGGTTGATTCAGCTGTGTTCCTGGATGGAGGCAGCGGGTGGGACGAGATGACCTCTCACAACTTCGGTTTTTTGTTTTGTATTTGTTAAGCTCTTACTATGTGCCAGGCACTGTTCTAAGCTCTGGGGTAGATACAAGGCAATCAGGTTGTCCCATGTGGGGCTCACAGTCTCAATCCCCATTTTACAGATGAGGTAACAGAGGCCCAGAGAAGTGAAGTGACTTATCCAAAGTCACACAGCTGATAAGTGGTGGAGCCGGGATTAGAACCCATGACCTCAGACTCCCAAGCCCAGGTTCATTCCACTAAACCATGCTGCTGCTGCTTCTCATTGTGGGCAGGGAATGTGTTTAGCAGCACTGTTGTACTGTACTCTTCCAAGAGCTTAGTATACTGCTCTGCACACCATAAGTGCTCAGTAAATACCATTGATTGATTGGTCTCTTCTAGCCCTAGGAGGCTGTGATCCCCCAAGCAATGACCTCTGCTGACTTGGAAATTAAATTATTATTTTCTTCAGCTGCAAAGTGTTTGAGATTTTTCACATGTGGTCTGCTCTTGGAATAAAAAAGGAATGACATAAAAAGCAATGAGACATAGCAGGGCGTGTGAGCAGTGTGTAGTCAGGCTGCACACCTGACATGCCTCGCTCGGCACAGAGCACAGCCAAAGGTCCTTAAGCTTCCATGAGGGTGTGGGTATTATATAATCACACACACACACACACACACACACACACACACACACACACACACACACACACACACACACACACACACACACACACACACACACACCCCCCCCCCCCCCCCCCCCAAGTGCCTTAATATAATTAAATTCTGACCTTTGTTTTTTAAAAAAATAGCAATGGTGCTTAAAACTGGAAACACATTTATAAATGGATCTGGAACCACTCTGAAGATCTGTCTCAACAGGAATGCTCCCTCCCAAGAACGCTTAATAATGTCAAAATTAGTTTTCAAGAGCTTATTTTTCCCCTCTCGTTTCTGCTTTTTCTGCAGAAGAAAATACTTTACATTTACCTCTTACTCTCCTTCAGAAACAAAAGACCCTTCAAAGATGGATCCACGAGGTGATTGTCTTTCATCTTTTCATGTTTCCAGACAAAAGAAAAAACTGCAAATACCAACATTTGATGGCTTAAGCAATTGATTTTCAGAAAAGTGGAAATAATTTACAAAAAGGAAACAACGCACTCTCCCTCACACATACTGATGCCTCTTCCTCCCAAGGGAGTAAAATAAGTTGATGCCAGACACAAAAGATATGACACCCTTGTCCTATCTCTCTCTTCACTTCCAGCCCTAGGGATGACCAGCAAGTCAGACTGAAAGGTCGGGGTAGAGAGCAGGCAGATATTTTAAGAAACTGAGCTAGCTGAATTCTATTTTAATAAGACAGAAAAAGAGGAGTGAGGGGGAGAAAGAAAAGAGAGAGATAGAAAAAAGAGTGTGGATAGGGAGAGAGAGTGGGGGGGTGGGGAGAGAGAGAAAGTGAGAATGGGAGAGAGAATGCAGACCCTCAAGATAATAAGAGTGCTAATTAAAGCCCCAGTACTGGGGCTGTCCCCAAAGCAGAGCACGGGGAGGAAAATAAATATGATAACCAGAAACGAGATGAAAATAATTCTACAGCTAAAGCTGCTGAAGTGTGGGTTTCCCTTGCTCACCTGGTGGCAAATAGTGAGCAGGAAATCTGTAAGATTCTTGGCTCATTAACAATGGTGATGGAGCAAGAGGAGAAGGGGGTGGGAGGCTGACATTCTTAGGGAACCCTTCCCTAAATTCCAGGCTGGCATGTTTACCAGATTGCCAGGGGGAGGGGAAGGGGAGCATCAGAGGGGAGAGGGGAATTATTATATAAGGCATCCTCCGCAAGTAATGGGAGACTGCTGAAAATGGAATTATATGTTTTCAAGGGAAAGTATGATATTATTGGAATCAGAGACCCAGCCGATTCAGGAAAGACTGGAGATTTAAAACACCAGGATGTGAAGTTTACCAAAGGGACAGACAACTTGAAGCAGTAGGAAAAGGAAAAAGAAGAGGAGTAGTGGGAGAAGAAAGAGGGGATGAGGAGGGAAAGGAGGCGGAGGGTTGGGGGGGAGAAGGAGGAGAAGGTGTTTTCATCAAAGTGGAGAGAGAAGATGGAGAATCTGCAGGGAGAAATTAGCTGACCCAGCATGGAGGGACTATGGAGAAATTCAGAGCAATGGAATTAGAGGATTCCTGGGTGTTGTGCTACAACTCTAAGGTAGTTTGAGAAAAAGGAATCAGGAAATGTTATTACAGACAAGAGAGGCTCCAGAGGCTTCTGGGATCTTGATCAGTTTGGGGAGGAGATTCAGCCCTTAGCCTTTCAGGGGATGGCTGCAGGGTGGGGGCTGCTGTCTCCAAGCCAAGCTCTCATAGGGCTTGGATCCAACAGCCAGTGGGAATGTTGGGAGGCCAGGCCTTTCCACTTGAATGAGCAAAAAGTGAAAAATGACAAATTAAAAATCTAGGAAGAAATGGGCTAACATCCTGGGGTTGGGGGTTGTCACTGGGTCTCCTCTTGACCCTGAGGCTGGGATTCACATCCAAGGGGGATCTGAGTTGCCATGGTGGCAATCCCTCTGAGGGGTCCCTGCTGTGGGGTGCTGATTTACATGTCAAGATAGAGCTGGCAGCTGGCTGTGGAAGGAAGATATGCACTTCTTATTTCACAGGGCTTTATTTTTATTTCTCACCCTTGGCTCCTCTCGGGAGACCTAATCTTCTATCACTCATCTCAGATCACTAATCTCCTATCATTACGAGGGTTGCTTAAAGAAAGGAAGCAACCTTAAAATCCCTATAGGAATAGGCCTCCAACGCCTAGACAGTGAGCGCCTTGTGAGCAGGTAACGTGGCTACCAACTCTGCTGTAATTGTATTCTCCCAAGCATTTAATACAGTGTTCTGCACCCAATAAGTACTCAGTAAATATGACTGATTGATTTATTGGCCGAATGATTGATTTTTACTCTCCTTTACCTCTGCCCCATGGTTCTGTTATCAAAGAATGATGGGCGTGGAGTGGGAGAGTGGAGGGGGAAAAGGAGAAGACAGGACAAGAGGGAACTCGGTGGAAATACTTACGGGAAGCTTGTGGCCTAGTGGCAAGAGCACGGGCTTGGGAGTCAGAGATTGTGGGTTCTAATCCCTGTCCACCATTTGTCTGCTGTGTGACCTTGGGCAAGTCACTTAACTTCTCTGTGCCTCAATTACCTCATCTGTAAAATAGGAATTAAGAGTGAGACCCTCCTTTGGGGCAGGGACTGTGTCCAACCTGATTACCTTGTATCTACCCCAGCGCTTAGAACAGTGCCTGGCACATAGTAAGTGCTTAACAAAGACCATTATTATTATATACTTGTCCAGGAGTGACAACTGCAGGAGGCTGACGTGGAGTGTTAGATGTGGACTAGTCACAGAGAAGGAGCAAACATTTCAGACTCAAAGAGAAGCAGATTTTGGGAAATGCAAGAATACCCTGAGGCCTGGAATTTTCAAACACAAGGGAAAACCAACTTCATGAAAGTGGGAAATATGAAACAGTTGGAGGGACCTTGCAGTTGAGATTCATTTTGCTTAAGATCTAAAACGGGCTACAGAGGCCAATGTGGGGAAGTAGGAATGTACAGGAAAAAACTGTAGCACAAGCAAGGAACTAAGGGCTTTTCAGAATACAAAACACCCTGGTAAGAAGGAAGACTGGGAGAGAGCTATAAACAACCAGGAGCAAGTTAAAAAAAATAGGGCAGCAAAAAGGAGTGGGGGAGATTTCAGAATTGGCAAACTGGGGAGATTGATCTGATGATCTTTGGGGTCTTGAACTATATCTGCAATTGACAAGTGAAAGTGGCCTGTTGAGAAATGGCAACTGTAGTGTGAGGGCTGGGAATGAGAACGCCCACATAACAATAATAATGGTGGTATTTGTTAAGCACTTACTATGTGCCAAGCACTGTTCTATTGGTTAAACAGCTATTTTCTTACTGTCTTCACAGAAGCTGAAAGGGGATGAACAGTGGCAGAAGCCAAGAGTTGTATTTCAAAAGGTGTTCGGGAAGTTAGTCAGCAAACAGCCTCAGAAAGAGAAAGATACATAGATCATAGAGTCTGAACCAAGGCAGGAGACAAAATCCAACTTTCTCCTCTATCAGGGGGCTCCTGGGGACATCAAGAATGGAAATTAGCCAAGGGCTTTCACAAATGCAGACTTGGAAAGAGAGTCTTCCAAGTGCATATCACTCCATTCATCCCAAAGGAGTAAAAATACTCCATTTAATAAGGAAAGGGCCTGGGATTGAGTCAAGAGACACGGGTTCAAATGTCGACTCTGCAGCTATCTGGCTATTGTGAGTGATGCTGCACAAGTCATTTCCCTCACCCATATCTACCCCAGTGCTCAGTACAGTGTTTGGGTATATAATTATGCTGCGATATTGTTATTATTATTGATAATAATATCATATCATATCAATTATTATTGATAATAATAACAATGCCGAATTAAACACTAAGTGAAGCAGACAAGATTATAATAAGGCTAATATTCATTAAGCAAATTTATTAGGTTCCAAACAATGTGCAAAGTGCCACCATAGATGTAAGATAATCAGATCGAACAGAGTCGCTGTTCTCATGAGGGATCCCAGTCTAAGAGGAAGGGAGAACAGATATTTTATCCCCATTTTACAGATAAAGAAACTGAGGCACAGAAAATTTAAGCCATTGCACGAGGTCATGCAGCAGATAAGTAGTGGAGCCAGGATTAGAACCCATCCCATGCTCTTTCCATTAGGCCACATTTTATTTGTTTTGCTTTTTCATTTCCTCCTATGAAACTATTCCCATAATAGCAGGGACTATGTCATACTATTTCTCTGACATTCCCTACAGTGGAGTAGCAGTAGGAGCAGTAGTAGTAGTAGGGGTTGTAATAGTGGTAGCAGGAGCAGTAGCATTTACTGCACCAACTTGGCGCAGTGCACTGTAACAGGCACTCGGAAAGTTGGGAATCAAGAACTGACATGCTCCCTCCCCACAAGAAGCTTTCACTCTAAATGGACAGACAACATAAAAATATTATACTTTTCAAAATGAGTAAATGTATGTACATGAGTGCTAAGAAGGGCATACACAAATCTATAAATGCTAAAACTGGCTGAAGGGATGATAAAGCTCAGGGTGCTGGGAAATTAACCAGGGAAGGCTTGTAGGAGGAGGTGGGATTTTAGGAGGGATTTGAATATGGGGGGAGCTGTCATCTTTCAGATGTGGAGAGGGAGGGACTTCCAAACTTGGAGAACAGCAGGAGAGAGGGAACATGGGGTCAGAGAGCTGAGGGCGAGGTATAGCTAGAATTTTGGCTTGGGAGGAGTGAAGGCAGTGGGTTGGGGAACAGTGGGTGGAGGGAGCCAGAAGGTAAGGAGGAGCCAGAAGGTGTAGAGCCCTGAAACCGATTGTGCTGAGTTTTGCCTAACACAGTACCCTACACACAGTGGCAGCTCAGGACTTTAGATTTAACTGACAAGGCAGCCACTGACATGCTGATGGTTGCCGTTCTATCATTCTCGCATATTTAGATTTTCACAAAGCATCTGGTAAGTTTCCACATCAGAGCCTCTTCGGAAGCCATGGAGAAGCATTGAATAAAATAGGCTGAAAAGAGAAATGAATTTCAGACAACAGAACCCCCCGGGAGAGGAAAGTGAAGGGCTATTATGCAATTTTAGAGAAATCTTTAAAACTGTCAATCCAACAATGAGCTGAAGTAAAAATCACGAATAGGACTTTGACCCAGTGGAGCAATGCAAGATGCGTGAAAGGTCTGGGTAATGTGGCAGAGCCCTAGGGTCAGCATGAGATCAGGAAGGGCCAAAGGTGGTGGAAGGGGAAACACCTCCAGAGATGGAGGGCCCTTGTGGCTATAGGAAACATGGCTATTGAACTTTCCCACTCCTTGGCCCACCACAGTGGGGCCTGAGATTCTACCTTCCTGCACCTGCAAGTCACTGACCTTGGGCAAGTCACATAACTTCTCTATGCCTCACCAGCCTCATCTGTAATTTTTTTAATATACTATTTATTAAGTGCTTACTATGTGTCGACCACTGTTCTAAGGCTTAGTGGATAGAGCATGGGCCTGAGAGTCAGGTCAGCGGTTCTAATGCTGACTCCACCACGTGTCTGCTGTGTGGCCTTGGGCAAGTTACATAACTTCTCTGTGCCTCAGTTACCTCATCTGTAAAACTGGGATTAAGACAGTGAGCCCCACGTGGGACAGGGATTGTATCCAACCTGATGTGCTTGTATCCACCCCAGCACTTAGTACAATGCCTGGCCCATAGTAAGCACTAAACAAATACCACAATTATTATTAAGCTCTGGGTAGGTACAAGTTAATTGTGTCAGACACAGTCCCTGTCCCATGTAGGGCTCACAGTCTAAGTAGGAGGGAGGAAAGCTATTTAATTCCCATTTTACAGTTGAGGGAACTGAGGCACAAGGAAGTTAAGTGACTTGCCTGATGTCACACAGCAAGCAGTTGGCAGAGCCAGGATTAGAACCCAGGTCCTCTGACTCCTGGGCCCATGCTCTTTACACTAGGCCATGTTGCTTTTCCAAAACTGGAATTATGAGCCTCATGTGGGATATAGACTGTGTCCACCCTGATTAAGTCTTATCAACCCCACAACTTAGAACAGTGCTTGACACATAGTAAGCCTTTAACAAATACCATAAAAAGGTGCTACCTGGTCACCAGGATCCCCTTATTGGCCAGTGGCCTCTAAATATCCCAGCTCCACTCCAGATGAGTGGATTCTGGAGGATCCCACATACTCTGGCTGTTTTCCAGCTTCAGGAAGAGTGCTCTGCTATCTGGAGAAATACATCTGCCCATTGGAGTGCACCATGCCCCTCCTCAGAAGTCTCCACTGGCTCCGTGCTATTTATCAGAGAAAACAAAGACTCTAAACCTTTGGCTTCAAGGCACTCCATTACCTCCCTCTTACCTATCCCCTGTCTTCTCCTGGAATCAGTCAATCAATAAATGGTATTTATTGAGCACTTACTGTGTGCAGAACACTGTATGAAGCTCTTGGGAGAGTACAACTTAACAGAGTTGGTAGACATATTCCCCATCTACAATGAGCTTATAGTTTAAAGGGGGAGATGGATATTACCATATACATAGATTAATTATGGATTTAAGTGCTGCAGAGAGGAGAAAAGGATGAACAAAGGGAGCAAATTCAAGGGCAGGGGTGACACACGAAGGGAGAAGGAGAAGAGGAAATGAGGACTTAATCGAGGAAGGCCCCTAGGAGGAGATGTGTCTTCAGGGTGTCTGCACATCCCAGCTCACTCTCTTTGCTTCTCCCAGGCAAGTCTCATAACCATCCTCTGCTTTCAACTTTCCAACTTTCAATCCATTGCTCGCACCTGTGACTGTGAGCCCCCCATGGGACAACCTGATCATCTTGTAACCTCCCCAGTGCTTAGAACAGTGCCTTGCACATAGTAAGTGCTTAATAAATGCCATTATTATTATTATTATTGTTACCTGTCCCCCTGCCTGAAATGTGTTGCTTCTTAGTCTTACAAAACAACACCCCTGCCCTCCTTTCACAGCCCTGTTAAGAAGTCATCTCCTCAGGAGTCCTTGCCTGATTAATGCTCCACCTCCCTGACCTAGCCATTTTTTCAGTCACCTCAACCCTCAGGGAGGGATGTTTATTTGTTGTTTTTACATTCACTAATTCTTTATTCATTCATTTATTCAATCATATTTATTGGGCGCTTACTGTGTGCAAAGCACTGTACTAAGCACTTGGGAGAGTACAATATAACAATAAATAGTCACATTCCCTGCCCACAATGAGTTTACAGTCTAGAGGATGAGCATTTATATCTATTCTCTCACTCGTGAATACATAGTCAACAATTTATGTTTATTTAGACTGTGAGTGTGGGACAGGGACTGTGTCTGACCTGATTAACTTGAATCTACTCCAGCGCTTATCGCAGTGCTTGACCCACAGTAAGCACTTAAAAAGTGCCATAATGATGATGATGTTGACGATGATGATGAGGATCATTGTTACTGTTTCCCTCATTGGAAATTAAGCCCCTTGAGGGCTGGGATCTCATCTTTGACTCCTTTTGTGCTTTTCTAAAGTGTTTGTTAAGCACTTACTAAGTGCCAGTTACTGTACTAAGCTCCAGGGTAGGTGCAAGCTAATCAGGTTGGACACAGTTCCTACCCAACATAGGACTCACAGTCTTAATCCCCATTTTACAGATGAGGCAACTGAGGAGCTGAGAAGTGAAGTGTTTTGCCCAAGGTCACACAGCAGACTTGCGGCAGAGTTAGGATTAGAACACAGGTCCTCTGACTCCCAGACTCATGTTCTTTCCACTAGGCCACACTGCTTCACCATAATGGGGATTAAGACTGTGAGCCTCACGTGGGACATGGACCGCGGGACATGGACCGTGTCCAAACTTATTAGCTTATATCTACCCCCCCAGAGCTTAGAACAGTGCCGGTCACCCTTCAGGACAGGAACTCGGAGGAATCAGGCTACTCCAGGCAAATCACAGCCAGGAGTGTCTCCAAACTGGATATTTCCTACCTCCCATATGGGAACCTTTCCATGCCAAAAGAATTTGCTTCACAAGGTCTACGTCTGTCCCTATCATCAAACCAAACTGAGAGAACACAGTAAAGGAACAAACCTTTACTTTACAGACATCTTTTATCTTGCCTGAATCACATTTTGAAAAGAGGCACCATCTTCATAGAGCTAATTACCTAATTAGTGCATATAGAGTAAGACAAGTTATGAGGCTCATAATAAGGCAAATACTGTGAAACAACTGCATTAAGGTGTTGGTTACTGTCAGACTAGTTGTCTGAATCAAGTGATTAATTACAATTCGTAGTCACTTGTTTCCCCTTTGGATTTCCCAAGTGAGGGTCTGAGGTGATCAGACTTTGCCATTATCCCTTTCTGGAGTCAGCACTTCTGAACCCGCACTTGCTTACCCAACAGGTACACTGGAGAACAATGGCAAAGATGAGAAGCAGCATGGCTTAGTGGATAGAGCACAGGCCTGGGAGTCAGAGGGATCTGGTTTCTAATCCTGGCTCTGTCACTTGTCTGCTGCGTGACCTTGGGCAAGTCACTTCACTTTTCTGTGCCTCAGTTATCTCATCTGTAAAATGGGGATTAAGGCTGTGAGCCCCATGTGGGTGGGACATGGACTGTTTCCAACCTGATTAGCTTGTTTCTACCCCAGTGCTTAATACAGGGCCTGGCACATAGTAAGCACTTAACAAACGCCATAAAAAAATAAAGTTTCTTCCTCTCCTTCTCCTGAACTGCAGGATCCAGAGAGCCAGTACTTCCACCAAGCATCCTTGACCATATGCACCAGTGGGTTTCTGCAGCCTTGAGTTTCTGTAGGAGTATCAGAGCAAGTTTAGAGAAATATTCAACTATCCAAGGATTGTTTGGTACGTTTACCCCTTACACCAATTTATAAATGCTTTTAGTCATTTCAATGCTCAAGATTCCATTTCCAGTCAGGAACATGCTCAGTACATGCTCAATTTTGTTCCCACAGCATTCTGGGACTTTAGCTTAGGCATCACAGGAAACTGGGAGATTTTAGCCCCAAGCTTCCTTTCCTTCTTCCCCTGCTCTCTTGATAATTGAGAGAAAAGAAGGAGGTGAACAAGTTTGAATGGGGCCTGGTTTTCGATAAAAATAATATTGTCAGCCTAGTGATAAGTCCATTTAAGCAGAGCACCTTGCTGTATTATAAAGTAGATGGGGATACTTGAAGATTATTTTGAAGGGCATTGATTATGAAGGATAAGTATCATGAGGGAAGCGGGGAAGAAGGATGGCTAGCCCCCTGGTCAATGTTGAAAAGGATTTTCTCTGAGCCACATGAAGTCAATACATCAATTTGCAGATATGTTCAGGAGAGTCAGGGAAGAGTTTAAGTATAACATTTCCCTGTTTTCAGTTCTTGGTGTTACCCAATAGCTTAACGGAAAGACAAACACAAGTTTGAACCACTTAAAATAATAAGACAACCCCTTTCGTCTGTGTCTCAGGGCTGTGCCCACAGTGATGCATCCTATGTCAGGGATAATTGTTCCTGGTTTACAGCTGGGAAAATTGAGACTCACAGATAATTTATTGACCTAGAGAGAGTTGTTAATAGGAACTTGGTGTCCTGAATTCCAGCCCTTTCTTTAGTCTATCTGCCAACAAAGGAAAATCGTTTACCGGGAGTTGAGAGCTCCCATAGTGCCTTGGTGCCAACACTAGCCATACCACCAAAACTCAAATCTTCATTTGTATCTTCCCGTTTGCAGGCCACCAAATTAGGCAGGAGAAGCAGCATGGCCTAGCAGATAGAGCACGGGCCTGGGAGTCAGAAGGATCTGGTTTCCAATTCCGGTTCTGCCACTCATCTGCTGTGTTACATTGGGCAAATCACTTAATTTCCCTGTACCTCAGTTACCTCATCTATCAAATGGAGTTTAAGACTGCGAGCCCCATGTGTGACATGGACTGTGTCCAGCTGAATAGCTTATATCTACCCCAGTACATAGTACAGTGCCTGGCACATAGTGAACTCTTAACAAATACTATAAAAGATACTTTAAAAAAATTAAAAAAGCAAATACTATAAAAAAAGGTAATGAAAACATAAAATTCTTCCCCCCCTCCCTCCTTCTCTTTCTCAGTCACTGGGTGGAGATCTGGGGTAGAACCGGGGTGAGGGTCATAAGGCAATTTTTCAACTGAATTGTCCTTCTTAAACACCTTGCAGCTCTAAACATATCCACTTTTCTGGGCCCATCTTCAACTGGCTCCGCAATCCAGATGGGATTTATGGAATCACTATCCTTGAAGTGTTTCAAGAACAGACTACATGGGGAGACTGGGAGTCCAGTGCTCTGGATTCCAGTCCTGGCTTTGCCACTTGCTAGCTGTGTGATCTGTGATGAGTCCCTTAACTACAGAAGAAGAGCATTAGGGAGGGAAGGCGACAGTTGAGCTTTGGATACATTGAGCTACAGGTGCTAGCGGGGCAAGCATGTAGAGATGTCCTGGAGGCAGGAAAAAATGTGAGATTACAGAGGAGAGAGGTTGGGGCTAGCAAAGTAGATTAGGGAGTCATCTGTATAGAGACAGTAGCTGAAGCCATGGGAGAGAATGGGATCCCAAGGGAGTAAGAGTAAATTGAGAAGAAAAGGGGACCCAAAAAAGACAAGAACCTTGAGGGACACTCATGTTTAATGGCTGGGAGGCAGGGAAAGAACTGGTGAAAAAGCCTGAGGGAGATTGGCCTGTGTGGTAAGAAAAGAACCAAGGGACAACTGTGTCAGAAGAGCCAAGTTTTTGCTTGTGTTTCCAGGGGAATGACAGCGACTACAGGGTCAAAGGCAGCTGAGAGTTGGAGGAGGAACTTCTCGGTTGTTTCAAAATGGTTTTATCCCATTACCCTGCTTTAACACAGAACCTTGGAAGGGTAGTTGAAGACTCTGGGAAACAACAGGAATTTCTCTAGCTCCAGTAATGCCATGGCTGTGGTCATGAATCACATCTTCCAGTTTCCTGATTTCCTGATTTTCTGTGCTCAGTGCGTTTGAGCATAGAAAGCCTCCACTTCCAATGTGGGCATGGAAAGGGGCTAAAGAAAAGAAGAGTGAAAGAAGAAAATGTAAACCCAAGTCAGTCCCCAGAGTGTAGATATTACTCCGTTACTCCCTCCTTCTACATTTCATCTAAACTAAGAGGAGAAAAATACTTGCCTCCCTCAGAATCTGCCACCTTCCCATCTCTCTGGTAGCTGGGAAAATACTGATCCAAAGGGGATGGAAAGGAGAGAAGGAGCATTTTAAATCCTTTGAGTCCAGAGTCTGATTCTCATTGGCCCATTGCCTGATTCTTCTTTGGTGCACTGACTAATTTCTTTTACACTCTGAGTCCATGGGCCAGACAAATATCTGTGAGTGGTTCAGCCGATGTAAAAGAGAGAATAAAAGCAGGGAGAGGATATGGACCCTCCCTCCAAGATTGGCCCAGTGGATGGAGCACGGGCCTGGGAGTCGGAAGGACCAGGGTTCTGATCCTGGCTCTGTTATGTGACTGTTCAAGCCCACATCCTGCCTCTGGCCTGGAACACCCTCACTCCTCACATCTGACAGACAATTACTCTCCCCGTGTTCAAAGCCTTATTGAAGGCTCATCTCCTCCAAGAGGCCTTCCCTGACTAAGCCCTCTTTTCCTCTTCTCCCACTCCCTTCTGCGTCACTCTGACTTGCTCCCTTTATTCATCCCTGCTCCCAGCCCCACGGCACTTAAATACATATCCTTAATTTATTTATTTATATTAATGTTTGTCTCCCCCTCTAGACTGTAAGCTGATAATGGGCAGAGAATATATTTGTTATATTGTACTCTCTCAAGTGCTTAGAACAGTACTCTGTGCTCAATAAGCACTAAATTGACTGATTGACTGCTTTGTGACCTTGGCTAAGTTACTTAACTTCTCTGGGCCTCAGTTACCTCATCTGTAGGAGCCCCTTCTGGGATACAGACTGCCCAATCTGATTAGCGTGTATCTACCCCAGTGCTTAGTACAGAGCTTGGTACAGAGCACCTGGCACTTAAAAGAGCCATAAAAAACAAGATGCCTGGGAAGAAATGTTGGCATTCTTGGTCCCCAGGCCTGTATCGGAAGTGGAAGGACTCTTTCAGATCCTAGTTTGGGGTGATGAGAGTTGGGGGTGCCACCCTCAGCCCAGGGCCACAGGGAGCCTGTCCTGCTCCTCCAGACCTCCCAGACTTCACTGCACTATAACGTTCCCCCCCTTCAACAACACACACCCGCATCACCTCCTTCCCCATACTATGGGCCCAAGCACCGTATGATTCTTATTGACTAAGCTCAATCTTTCCTGAACTTCCTAACATCCTTTGCAGTGATCCATCCAGGGGATGAAGAGTCACAGGCACCTGTTGGCATCCCAGGAAGCTCCATTTTATTTTTGCCTCACAGCTGGTCACATCAAAAGCCATTTTAGCAGGAAAAAAACCTCTCAAGCTTTTCCGGGAGTGAATGCAAACTGCTTTGTTTTCCTCCTTCATTGAGAGCCATTTAGAGGGAGATTTAAGGCCCTTGACTGGGCCATTTAGTATGTTACTAAGAATAAAGTTTAGGGGGCCAAAGTTCAGTTACAAGTGTATGGCTGGTGAAGTGATTATATATAGATGACTGCTACAATGTACATTTGACTGCAGATCTAGATAGAGGACTGTAATTTGAATGTGCCATCTCACAGCTAGACTTCCCTTGCTATTATCTCTATAATAGAAACCAAATCTATCTTTCTAAAGAGAGAAACCATAAACTTAAAATTACAAAGTCTTTCAATTACCCACTCTACCTAATCTGAGTTATTGTTATTTAGCAAGAACCAGAATAGTGCCATATGTGCTACATATGTACATGTGCTACATGTGTGTAGACATCTTTGGAAGCCTATGTGTTTACTTCACTTGCATGCTCAAAACCTATTGATTGTTCAGACATTTTTTTCATAGAGCAAATGCATCTGAAACTTGTGTTACTGTGTGAGTATGCAGGGCAAAAAATGAAATCTGGAAATGCTGTTCTAAAATTCATCATCTATAGCAACATTAACTCACTGAACATTCTCTGGGGTTGACATTCTCATTTTAGTTCTTGGGATGATGTTTGTTATGTTATTTGCTCAACTAACCAGAAACACAGGAATAAAAGCATTCCTCTTGGCACGTACATCCTATTAAGATAGTGCTGCTGTGAGAACTTTAAACTTTAGAACGAGCTTTCCTGATTAACTTGTTCTAGGAAGGTGTGTCTTTAAAATGGATCTGCTTTTTAAAAAATTGTTTCTATGATAGCCAGGAGGGGCTAAAGAAGGGGACAGGATAAAAAAGAAGGAAACAACAGAGCTGAAATCAGAACTAAATTAATTTCAGAATCAGTCGGCACAGATGTGCTAATGAGCAATGCAGATGGATCCCCTCCCTTGGAACACAATAAATCAGTTGTGGAAGTGCCACTGAGATCTGTGATCTGGGGGATGAGAGAAGGGAGCCTGTCTCTGATTTCCAGTTCCTCCATATGGCACCTAGCAGAATCACAACACACCACTTAATCAGCTGGTGGAGCTTCTGTCTGGGTTTGATGCTGTACATTGGACTAAAATATCTGCAAATCCATAGCCTTGGTGTCTAATCCAGTGTCTTAAGCCATACACAATAAAGACAACATTCCAAAATGCTTGCTTGTTTGAGGCTACCCTGGAGATTTCACTTTCTACAATAATACTGATGGAAAGCTACCCACATGGAGTCATCTTTGGCATTCTCACATGCTGCTGCTGATGGTATTGCTACCTCTATGGGTCCATGGAACTGAAAAGACTGATGTGGGATGGATCACCCTTGAGGATCATTCTTTGGTCTGTGGCTGACAGAACCTTTCAGGCCCAGTCTCTGATAATAGTGACAATGATAACTGTGGTATTTGTTAATCAATAGTATTTATTGAGAGCTTACTGTGTGCAGAGCACTGTACTTGGGAAAACACCACAGAGTGGGTAGACACGTTCCCTGTCCACAGTGAGTTTACTGGCAAGAGCGGGAGATAGACATTAATAACAATAATAATCATAATGATGGCATTTGTTAACCACTTACTATGTGCAAAGCACTGTTCTAAGCGCTGGGGGGGATACAAGGTGATCAGGTTGTCCCACATGGGGCTCACAGTCTTACTCCTCATTTTACAGATGAGGTAACTGAAGCTCAGAGAAGTTAAGTGACTTTCCCAAGGTCACACAGCAGACATGTGGTGGAACTGGGATTAGGACTCATGACCTTTGACTCCTAAGCCCGTGCTCTTTCCACTGAGTCAGGCTGCTTCTCACTAATATAAATAGGTGAATTTCAGATATGTGCATAAGTGCTGTGAGGCAGAAGGTAGAGGGAGTGTCAAGTGGCCAAAAGGTACAGATCCAAATGTGTAGATGACATGGTGCTTACTAGTTTGTAAAGTACTTACTATGTGCTAACCTCTGTCAAACCCAATCCTTGTCCTACATGGGGCTCACAATTGGAGAGGGAGATGAGGTCTTGAGTTCCCATTTTATAGATGAGGAAAATGTGGCACGGAGAAGTCTAGTGACTTGCCCAAGATCACACAGCAGGCAAGAGGCAGAGCCAGGAATAGAACCCAAGTCCCAGGCCTGTGCTCTTACCACTAGACCATATGGCTTCTCATCCTTGCCAGCGAGGAGCTATCAATTGAATGGCAGAAACAGGACAAACTCCCAAACACAAAGGAACAATGAGATAAAAAGTAAAGGTGCCAAAAGCAAAAAAGTAAAAATAGCAATAACAGAAAGATTACATAGACAATTGAAAGTGGAAGGATGGTGGCTGGAGGGCACTTGGGAATTTCTAGAATCCTCCCCACAACTTCCAGGCAGAACATGACAAAAATCACTTAAAGTGACCATCCCAGTCAATCAGTCCATCAAACAATCAATGGTATTTATTGAGCATTTTCAATATGCTGAGCACTGTACTAAGCAGTTGGGAAAATATAATAGAGTCAGTAGACACAACACTTGCCCTCAACGACCTTGAAAACTAGCCAGGTAATGAGAGCAAAAGACTTTAAAAATACAAATATAATTAATAGTTGTGGTATTTGCTAAGCACTTACTATGTGCCAAACACTGTACTAAGCACTGGGATAGTGACAAGATAGTCAGGTTCCTGTTGGGGCTCACAGTCTATGTAGGAGGGAGAACAGGGATTGAATCTCCATTTTGGAGATGAGGGAACTGAGGCACAGAGAAGTTAAGTAACTTGCCTGCCCAAGATCACACAGCAGACAGGTGGTGGAGCTGGAATTAGAACCCAGCTCCTCTGACTCCCAATCCTTTGCTCTTTCCACTAGGTCACACTACTCCTATGATGTGCACTTAGTGTTACTGGATGGGGGCCAGGGGTGAGTACTCAAGTGCCTAGGTGACTTGAAACTGTTGAATTGGCAGGAAAAGGGGGAAAAAGTGGAGGGGGCATTGAGGAATTGATCGGAGAAGGCCTCCTTGAGATGGGATTGGAAACTCCTTGAAGGCAACAATCATGTCTACTTACTCTACTGTACTCTCTTAAGGTTTTACTCCAGAGCCCTGGACTGAGAAAGTGCTCAATAAATACCACTGATTGATTGATAGATTAATGTGAGTCTCCTGAAAAGATTATTTTGCCTGCTTGGGTGAGTGTTTCCAGAAAGTTTTTAACTCAGAAATGTTTGTTTCCCTTATCCCTCATGGCGAGGGAAAACAGCTGCACATTGCCCTCCTCATTAAAACCTTTCCTAGGTTCGAAAAAACAGTTCATTGTCTCTTTCGCCCACCTCTTCTCCAAGATGAACATTCCTCTCCCAATTTCCCTCAGCCAGGTGTCCACACTTTTGGTCACTTTTATTTTTGGCTTCTAGAGTCTTTCGTGCATTTCCTCATCCTTCAAGTTGTGGAACTCTTCAGGTTCCACACATGTTTGTGTATACAAGACATAAAACTGCTTTGTAAAATTCATGGGGAATGGGCTGGGGGCAGAGTAAATTGAACCGAGTGAATCTAAATCAATCAATCAATCATATTATTGAGTGTCTTCTGTGTGCAGAGCATTGTACTAAATGCTTGGGAGAGCACAATATAAAAGAGTTAGTAGATACATTCTTACATTCTCTTTATTCAAGCCCTATTGTCCTGGGAACCCTACTCTTACTAGGAAAAGTTTTAAGCATAGAGGGGAAAATACTTTTATGATTGTCTCCCCCTTTAGAGTGCAAATTCCTTGTAGACGGGGAATGTGCCACTTAATTATCTCATACTTCTAAAGTGCCTAGTACAGTCCATAGCCCATGCAACTACTCCTCTTGTTAGTTCCTGGCACATAGTAAGTGCTTAATAATATCGTTATTAATACTATTACTCCTATGACCTTGACTACTATGTTCCTCAAGACAAAATTTCATTGATAGAAGGATTTAAATCACTATGTATACAAGTGGAAGAGGAAAAAATAATCTACTCAGTCCCTGATCATCTATGAAATATAAGGGATTTTCCACCGGGAAAAAATGTTACCACCCAAAAGACCGACTCGCAGAACCAGGCTCATTTATTACATTCCCTAAAGGCAAAGATCACCCCTGGCCTTTCTGCGGCAAAGAGAGCCAGCTGAGGGGCTCAATCTAATAACTCCACATCACATTCTACCGCAGGGACTCACACTCTATGGAAGCTTGTGATCCTGTTCCACCAGTTCGTACAGTTCACTGGCAATGACATGGCATTGTGTGTCTTCTAGGGAGTTGGAATAATTATGGAGGAAAAAAATGACCTTTGTTTTATTTTGCTTGATGCATCTTTTCCATCCTTAAGTTGGTGGAATGGAATAGATGGATCTATGACTGTGCTACGGAGCTCAGTAGCCTCGAAACAAGATTTAAAGGTCAATAGGGTTGTAAAACAGAGCTAGGGATAGCAGCAGAAAGGGGATCTTTTCCAAACATCACCAATGCGTCTTCTACCTAGGTTGAGTAGAAGAATCTTTCCATCTCATTTTCCTCATCTGTGAAATTGGATTAATTGCTTCAATCATGCTACTCCAAATACTTTGAGGGCTAAAGTATTCCATTCATTCATTCATTCATTCAATCGTATTTATTGAGCGTTTACTGTGTGCGGCGCACTGTACAAAGTACTTGGAAAGTACAATTCAGCAACAAATAAGGACAATCCCTACCCAACAACGGGCTCACAGTTTAGAAGGGGAGAGACAGACAACAAAACAAACCAATTCCAACAAACGTAGTACCACTAAGCCAAAAAGGAAAAAAAAAATACCATCGAGTCTTTATCTCAGGATAACCTGTGCTGTAAATTTGAGAGCCTCATACGGTATACTCCCAGTGTAGGATGAAATACACTTTGCTCATTTTCATTCTCATTGAACAGGTCTAGGGAGTTGAGATCAGAGCCAGCTGAGTTAATTTTGGGAGGACAGGGCAGGGAGATTTGTGAGAGGAAAATGAGCTGGTGCTGTAAATCAAAGCAATAATTCACCAGGATATTGTTCCATGCAGAAATGCCCATATTTGACTGGAAGCTCAATAAACAAGGCAAAATAAGTATTAGATGGATGATTGGACTGTGATTCTAAAGGATAGCATCCAATAATAATAATGGTATTTGTAAAACACTCTCTATATGCTAAGCTCTGTCCTAAGCACTGGGGTACAAACAAGATAATCAGGTTGGACACAGTCCCTGCCCCTTATGAGGCTCACAGATTGTTCAGGGTTGGAATTTGAGTCAGCTTTGTCTATGGTCGGTCAAGCATAGGACTGGGAGGAAAATTAAAGTATAGGAGATATTGGCCCCATTCCCCAGGAGGGCCCCCTTTTCAAATTCTGTCTCAATGACCATCTTGTATATGACTCTCGACAAGTCAGTTGACCATTCTGTTTTGCCACTGCAGTAAACCTGTGAGATTCTCCAATCCTTCTTTCCTCTCACAGGGATGCTGCTACATAAATGGATTACACAAACTGGGAGAAGTCATTGAGGACTTATGAAGATGGGGGAGGGGCACTAAGACCTCGGCTGTAAAGTGGTTGGTTAGCATCACCTCCTACCCAATCCAATCGCAACCACCCTTTTTTTTTAATGGTATTTGTTAACCACTTACTACGTGCCAGGCACTATACTAAGCACTGGGGTACATGCAAGCTAATCAAGTTGGACACAGTCCCTGTCCCACATGGGGCTTACAGTCTTAATACCCACTTTACAGATGGGGTAACTGAGGCATAGAGGAGTGAAGCAATTTGCCCAAGGTCACAAGCAGACAAGTGGAGGAGGCAGGATTAGAACCCAGGTTCTTCTGACTCCCAGGACCTTGTTCTTTCTACCTCCCTTCCTAACTGACAATACCTGCCCCCTGCCCCCACCCCCTGCCCTTCACACTCTCCTTCCTTACCTATCACTGCTCCTGAACCTCTTTTCTCCTGAGCTACCCCACAGAACCAAGTACACTGTTTTGGGAGGGACGTGGGAAGCAGTGGAGTTTGGGAGAGCTGTGGGGGAGGGAGGATAGAAAGTTATTCATCTAAAAGATAAGGGACCCTATAATATAGATTAGTGATCACAAGGCCCCTAGAATGCCTCAGAGAAAGGTGTTATATAAAATGCATCTTAGATTTCTAGTGCCAGCCAGATCAAAGGCCAGAGATTGAAATGATTCATTCATTCATTCAATCGTATTTATTGAGCGCTTACTTTGTGCAGAGCACTATACTAAGTGCTTGGAAAGTATAATTTGGCAGCAGATAGCGACAATCCCTACCCAACAACGGGCTCACAATCTTATGTTAGTTGAATACAAAAGACTATGTCTTGATTTAGTTTAGTAAATGAATAGCAAAATGTAAAAGGGGGAAAAAGCCCTGGAAAGAGAACCAGGATAACTAGAGAGCATTATGGGGTCAAAGTAAATGGTGCAGAAATTTTATCTCTTTTCTCTTTTGTTCCCTTCATCCTCCTGGTGAATTCAATGCCAGGGAAGTCTTTACTGCCCTGCTCCCTTAACAGGCCATAGGTAATGAACAGGAGAAACTCAGATTGAGGAAAAATCCCCAGTCCCACTCTCCTTTGAATTTAGCCTGGTATTGTCCCAATTCCCAAGCCAGACTTCAATCAATCAATCAATCAATTGTATTCATTGAGCACTTATTGCGTGCAGAACACTGTACTTAGTGCTTGAGAGAGTGAAATTTAACAATACATAATAATAGAACATTACCTGCCCACAACAAGTTTCCAGTCTAGAGGGGGACTTCCAGTTCAGAGGGGCATTTAAATGGCCAGAAGGAACTCCAGAATCATCATGGATATGAATTTCTAGGAAGGAATCATCTGTTAGACTATAAGCTCCCTGAGGTCAGGGTTGGTATCTGCTAACTATTGTTCTCTCCCAAGTACCTAGTACAGCATTCCACAGCCAGTAAGTACTCAATAAATACCACTGATTGACTGGATTGATCACACGCCTTCTCCAAGAATCCCACTGCCACATTGAGAGATGTAATGCAAGGCTGGGGGAACCTCTGGTCAGATCTAGAAATGGTCTCACCTGAGTTTACTTTGGTCTGCCGTAATTGGCAAAAATTACTTAGGATCACAGAGCGCCAAGATGTCTGGGTTACAGGCTCAGCTGTACTCAGCCAAAGGGCAGAAACTACACTTGTTCTCAGTAATCTCCTCAGGGACTACCTGATACTCCAAACAGAGCGGGCACTCGATACAGATTCGGGAAATAAGGGAAGGACTGAGATCTCCCTCATATATTTTAGACACCTGTGGCAAAACCTGACCTGCTGTATCGCCCAGATCTGAATGTTGTAAGAAAGCTCTGTGGTGGCACAAGATAACATGCTAGGAACTGTCTGTATACATCTCCTGACTCTTGGAAAATTGCATATTCTATAATCCCAATTGGCAACACAGCAACCAGAGCCAATTACAAAACCAACTGAATCACCTTGGTGTTACTTAGCATTTTGTTTCTAGTTAGCTAGCTCATCTGTTTTAATTATGTTTAATTATAATGAAATAATTTTGTAAGAGAATGTGCATGGTTGAAAGATAAGAATATTGCTAAGATGTCTGAACAGAAAATTGAAGACAGCCCTGATTAGAATTTTAATGAAAGATTAACTGAATAATACCATTTTATAGGTTTTGAAACATTGACCCAAATGGCTTTAAATTGAGAGAGTAATAGACAAAAGATTCCTACAGGCCAATTCTTCTCTTAAATTGACTCTAAAGGTTTTGGGCAGCTAATTTACCATCATGAGGACTTCCTATCTCTGACATTGGTATGGAAATGAAACAATTCCTGAGGAGGTAAGACCATAAACTCACTGTGGGCAGGAAACGTGTCTTCCAACTCTGTTGTATTGTACTTTCCCAAGAGTTAATACAGTATTAACGATGGTATTTGTTAAGTGCTTGCTATGTATCAGGCACTGTATTAAGCACTGGGGTGGATACAAGCAAATTAAGTTGGACACAGTTCCTGACCAGTGTGGGGCTCACTGTCTCAACCCCCATTTTACAGATGAGGTAACGGAGGGACAAAGAAATGAAGTGACTTCCTCAAGGTCACACAGCAGACAAGACAATGACCCATGACCTTCTGATTCCCAGGCCCATGCTCTTTCCACTAGGCCATGCTGTTTCTCCAAAATACAGTGCTCTGTACATAGTAAGCTCTCAGTAAATACATACCACTGACAATGACACTGATGATGAGGTTATGGGGACTAAGGAGTTAAAGCTTGTAAGGGGATGTGAAATGGTACAGCTGAAGAATAATTGAGAAGCACTTAGCACAGGGCTCTGCACCCAGTAAGCACTCAATAAGAACCACTGATTGAACATGGATTTGGAATGGAGGATCATGAAGCCCATTTCTGTTATATTCTCCAAAGTGTTTAGTACAGTGCTTTGTACCCAGTACGTGCCCAATAAAGTTGATTGATTGAGATAATTAAAAGCATCTTTACTTTCATTAAGTATTTAGGCAGCCCTGTTTATTCAGGGAAAGGGTAAATATTTTGACCCAATAGTGGTTTTCCATGTCAATCCACCTGTCCGTGCAGCATGGGAAGGGAGATGTGAGGGAGAGAACCAACATGGTGGAGAGGGTGGGCGGAGGAGGAAGAAATGGGCAGGGAGAAAAAGCAAGAAAGTACTTTCAAAGTGTCTCTGGGGAGGTGCTGGCCAGACTCATATGCTTCCAGAGGTTGTCTGCTATACTTGTGAAAGAGAGTCCACGTTCCTTGATTAATTTTCTTCTCCCTACATCATATCCTCCCAAGTCTATCTCAGCACTAATGCACTCCCAGCCAGCCACCCACAGCAATTATGTTCATATGGATTTGCATACTCTATTGCCTAAGCACTAATTCATTCACTATGCAACTTTCTATTCTCTTTTTCCTTCTATAAGCATATAACTTCGTGCCAGTCTCTCCTGGTAGATTGTAAGCTGTTTGAGGGCAAGTGCTGTGTCTTTTACCTTGATTGTACTCTTCCTAAAATTTTGTTTCAGTTCATTACACACTATTGCAGTTAATCAATGCTACTGGCTGATTGACACCCTGCCACCCCCTCTACTACTGAAATCACTCTGGTCTTCAGCATTTAAGGAATGGGCAGATTGTTGCTCATGGCAAGCTAAAATGATTATCCAGGATCCACAAATTAGTGGGGAGATGTGGCCAGCCTATTTGGGAATTCATCCACCAGGCTGGCCTGCAACTCAGTAATGAAAACACTAGAACATTTAGAGACCGTACTAAGTTGAGATGCAAAATATTTAGTATTTCAGCTTTTTCAAAAAATGCCATTTAAAATGCTCTTACACTGTTGTCATCTATTTCTTTTAATGCCATTTCCCCCAAATGGTAAAAGCATCATCTTTTATTTTCTCTTCCCAAGGCCTACCTGTTCAACATCACGCAAGTCTCACAGAAGGAGATTCACTTCATCGGAAAGACCACAAGCCCTTTTGAAACCATCAGCGGTGAAACCTAAATTAGGGAACTGTGAAATCCACTGCGGGCTGAAAGCTTGGCTTTTCACAGGCAGTTTTCACAAGAATCTCGACAATCTCCAGTGAGTCAAGTGCCACAGAGAGGGATGGGGAGAGAAGGACAGGTTTCTACCAGGTCTGGAAAATACCTGCTTGGATTGGGCTGCTGCTCTCTGATGTTGTTGGTAACTTCTGGGGTCCCTGTCTCACAAATTACTACTTCCATCCCTTTCCAGTCAATCATTCTTTCAGTCAATCAATAGGATTTGTTGAGCGCTTTCTGTGAGCAGAGGACTGTGCTGAGGACTTGGGAAAGTCCAATACAATAGAGTTGGTAGATGTTCTATTTGCCCACAATGACAGTTTACAGTCTATAAGGGGAGATAGGCATTAACATTAATTACGGGTAGGGGAAATGGTAAAGTAAAAGGATATGTACCTCAATTCTAGGGGACTAGGATGAGGATCAAAGTGCTTAAAGTGTACGCAGCCAAGTGCATAGGCAGTGCAAGGGGGAGGGCAGATAGGGAAAATCAGGGTTTACTCAGGGAAAACCTCTTGGAGGAGATGCAATTTTAGAGGGTTTTTA
Source organism: Tachyglossus aculeatus (assembly GCF_015852505.1). Lineage (NCBI taxonomy): Eukaryota > Metazoa > Chordata > Mammalia > Monotremata > Tachyglossidae > Tachyglossus > Tachyglossus aculeatus. The sequence goes on along the minus strand of NC_052068.1, from coordinate 88,230,994 downwards.
AGGTGGGGAGAGTGGTGGACTGTCGGATATAAAGGGGGAAGGAGTTATAAGGCTGCAGGCTGGATGAGATTGAGTAACAGAGAGTAGGTTAGCCTTTAGAGGAACGAAGCTTGTGGAGAGAGATCAGTCTTAAAATTGGTGTTAAGGAGTTATTGTTGGATTGTTACATTAACTGCCTTGGAGCTGTGATTATATTATTATTATTACTATTATAATTTAGGTGGAAGGGGAGACTACATGGTGCAGATTTGATTTTGGAGCATTCAGATGGTGTTGGCAAGCATTAAATACGGATTTTTATATGATCGCATTCTGTTCTAACACGCAGCCCCACTCTTCCTTTCACCTCTTCAAAACACTCTCATTCCTCTCCCCTTCCTTACTGTTCTCTTCAACCTCTCACTCTCAGATGGCTCTTTCTCTTCTGCTTTCAACACTATTCAAGTTCTTCTATACTACAAATGCTTTCTCTGGATCCTTCCTCTTATTAATGGTATTTGTTAAGTGCTTATTTATGTGCCAGATACAGTACTGAGCACTGGGATAGATACAAGTTTGGACACAGTCCTTGTCCCACATGGGACTTGCAGTCTTGATCCCCATTTTACAGATGAGGTCATTGAGGCACAGAGAAGTGAAGTAACTTGCCCTAGGTCCCCCAGCAGGTAACTGGCAGATTCAGGATTAGAACCCAGGTCCTCTAACTCTCAGGCCTGTGCTCTACCCAGTAGGCCACGCTGTTTCTCAGTCGTCTCCCTTCAGCTGTCTCCCTCTCCCTGTTCCCATTCCTGATCAAAATCCCCTGGGTGGGTTGTATACATCTGATGCTTTCACTTCTACTCCACCAACTCTACAGTCAGGTTTAAACCTCCTTGATTCCAGAGACATCAGCGACCTCCTCAGAGGTAGGTGCAATGGACTCTGCTCAGTCCTAATATTCTTCTTGACATCTTTCTCACTGTTGACCACTCTCTTTTCTTCAAAACACTATCAGATATTGGGTTTGCCCACAGGATATCTTTCTCATTCTCCTTCTTCCTCTCTGACCATTCCTTCTCAGTTTCACTCCCTGACTTGACTCCTCTTGTGCCTCTCATCCCACAAGGGCTTTCTATTGTGGTTGCCTGAGCCTTCTCATTCGGCATTTACCCTTGCATGGCTTTAGCTACTATCCTATGCAGATGACTCCTAAAATCTATCTCTCAAGCCCAGCCTCTCTCCTGCTATTCAATTCTGCATTTCATCTTGCCTCCAAGCCTGTACTTGTACAAGTACAAGTACTTGTACAAGTACAACATATGTACTTGTATGTTCCAACGGCAGATGAAACGCAACACAACTAAAACCAAATTTCTTACCTTTTCTCCTAAACCTTTCCCTCCATCCTAAATTTCACTTCTTGGTCTACAACATCGCCATTCTCTCTATCCCCATAGGTCACAAACTTTGGTGCCAAATCTTCAACTCTTCACTCTCTTCAGCTCTCTCATTCAGTCAGTTCTAAATCCTGTCTATTCTTTCTCTCCAGATTTCCCTTAATCTCCACCCAAAGAGTCATTACCTTGGTTCAGCAATAATTAATTCATTTATTAATTTAAAAATGCACTCCATCTATTTTTCCCAATGCTTAATACAATATTTTGCCCACAGAACATGTTTAATAAATGCTATTACTGATACTACTATCAAAAGTAATACAACTATCAATAATATTTATTGCGTGCTTACTATGTGCAGAGCACTGTACTAACTTCTAATGAACAGAATTAGAAGACACGTTCCCTGCCCATAATGAACTTATAATCTAGAGGGGCAGACAGACATTAATTTGAATTTCTAAGTAATTTATAATAATGATTTACTACTACTACTGCTACTACTGTTGACTTGGTTCAGCCTTGAGAGACAGTAATAATTGTGGTATTTGTTAAGGGCTCATTGTGTGTCACGCACTGTACTAATCACTGGGGTTCTAATCCCAGCTCCACCACTTGTCAGCTGTGTGACCTTGGGCAAGTCACCTAAATTCTCTGGGCCTCAGTTCCCTCACCTGTAAAATGAGGGTGAAGACTGTGAGCTCCACGTGGGACAACCTGATTACCTTGTCTCTACCCCAGTGCTTAGAACATTGCTTGGCACATAATAAGTGCTTAACAAATATCAACATTATTATACATACAAGCAAATTGGTTTAACACAGTCCCCGTCCCACAAGGGGCAGGGTCTGGATCTAATTAATTCATTCAATCATATTTATTGAGAGCTTATTGTGTGCAGAGCACTGTACTAAGCACTTGGGAAGTACAAGTTGGCAACACATAGAGACAGTCCCGACCCAGAAACGGGCTCACAGCAGTCACTTTCAGACATCGACAACGTAGGCTGGCAATATTGCTTAAAGGATGCCTGCCTCCACATGTAAGCTCTTTGTGGGACGGGAACGTATCACTTCATTACTCTGTACTTCCCAAGAGCCTAGTTCAGTGTACTGCACCAAGGGGGTGTTCAATAAATGCTGCTATTATGATTGCTACTAGAGCTACTACTTTTTATAGCACTTGTTATGCAGTTACTATGTGCTAGGCACTGTTCTAAGCACTGGAGTAGAGACAAGGTAATCAGGTTGGACTCAGTCCGCATCCCACACGGGACTCGCAGTCTGAATCACCATTTTACAGATGAGGGAACTGAGGCACAGAATAGTAAAGTGGCTTGCCCAAGGTCCCACAGCACACAAGTGGTGGAGCCGGGATTAGAATCCAGGTCCTTATGACTCCCAGGCCCATGGTCTAACCAGTAGGCCACACTTCTTCCCTACTACTTTACACCACACACACACACTCACACACACACACTCTCTCTCATTCTCTCTATCTTGCACAGAATACACAAATATCCCAGAATACTAGCCTCAAACTAGTTTATTTTGAAGTTGTCAAAGGACAGAGAGTCTCTAATTGACCAAAAGTGACTCAAACCCTTTTCCTTTCACCTGCAATCTTTCCTCCTCTGTTGGGGTTCCATCTACTACTTAGGTCTATTTCACTGAGGCCTTACTACTGGCTCAATTAAGCCTTCAGGGTTCCTTTGATGCATACTCTAGTAACAACTCTGATGTGATTAGCTTGGAGTCTCTGGGTAAGGAGAGGTGCTAAATTTGTTTGAACATCTCACCTTCTGCCCTTTCTCTTGCTGGAAGGCAGTAATGCCACCTAAAGGTTTTTCTAAACAATGGTGATTACAGGGCCCAAAGCACAGCTGAAATCCCAGCTCTGTATGTCCATACAGAGTGCCACAGGGCTGTAGAGCTAAAACCCTGCAACTGGAAGGAGTGCTTCTGCATAAGGGACCTGTTCTGTTCCTTCTCTTCCACCATCTGACCCCCCTCCTTCCCCACCTTCTGCCAGGTGGAAGTGGGAAGAAGGCAGGTGGGAGTGAAGGAGGGAAGATTCATACCAGAGTTCTGAGGTAACCAGAGCAGGCGATGAGCAGCCCTGTGGTACAAAGCAGTAGGCACTGCTGAGGACCCCAGAAGATGGGAAACCCCTGCCTTTGTCCTCAAGAAGCTTAGAGTTTGCTAGAAGAAGCAAGGTCAGGCACAAGCATGTAGCTCATAGCTCCTGAGGCATTTGCTTGTTCATTCAGATAGACAGGGTTTTCCTCAGAATGTAGAGCAGCATGGCCCATTGAATAGAGCATGGGCCTGAGAGTCTGAAGTACCTGGGTCCTAATCTCGATTTTGCCACTTGTCGGCTGAGTGACCACGGGCATTTGTCGGCTGAGTGTCCAAGGGCAAGTCACTTAACTTTCCTGTGCCTCAGGAACCTCAATTGTAAAATGGGGATTAAATCCTTCTCTCTTCGACTTAGACTGTGAGCCCACTGTGGGGGAAAAGACTGTGTCCAACCAGATTATCTTGTACCTACCCCAGTGCTTAGTGCAGTTCCTGGTTTATATTAAGCAAATAACAAGCAGCGTGGCTCAGTGGAAAGAGCACAGGCTTGGGAGTCAGAGGTTGTGAGTTCTAATCCTGATTCTGCCATGTATCAGCTGTGTGACTTTGGGCAAGTCACTTAACTGAGTCTCAGTTACCTCATCTGTAAAATAGGGATTAAGACTGTGAGCACCACCTGGGACAACCTGATCACCTTGTATCCTCCCCAGTGTTTAGAACAGTGCTTTGCACATAGTAAGTGCTTAACAAATGCCATCATCATTATTATTAATATTATTTAAAAATAAAAAAGACAGATCTTGGGGGTTTAGATATCCTTTCAATCAGATGGGCTCTGAAAGCACTCCAAATCCATGACTACCCAGTTGGTCAGCATTTTAGGTGAAGATAGTACAGTCCAGTTCCATAGGAACCCAAAAGACACAGTTGAAAAGGGAACCTGCTGACACACCTGTATATATGTTCATGGATATTTTTTACTCTATTTTACTTGTGCATATTTACTATTCTATTTATTTTGTTAATATGTTTTGTTGTCTGTCTCCCCTTTATAGACTGTGAGCCCACTGTTGGGTAGGGACTGTCTCTATACGTTGCCAACTTGTACTTCCCAAGCGCTTAGTACAGTGCTCTGCACACAGTAAGTGCTCAATAAATACGAATGAAAGAATGAATGAATGAATCACCTTCCCCCAGAAAATCAGCTGTTTCTGAGGGAAACATCAAATGGCACATAATAATTATGGGTATTTGTTAAGCGCTTACTATGGGCCAACCACTGTACTAAGCACTGGAATAACTGTGGTATTTGTTAATCTCTTACTATGTGCCAGGCACTGTACTAAGCACTGGGGTGGATACAAGCAAATCAGGTTGGACACAGGCCCTGTCCCACTTGGGGCTCACAGTGTCAATCCCCATTTTACAAATGAGGTAAATGAGGAACAGGGAAGTAAAGTGACTTGCCCATGGTCACACTGCAGACAAGTGGCAGAGTCAGGATTAGAACCCATGACCTTCTGACTCCCGGGACCATGATCTATCCATTATGCCACGAAGGGCGGGTAGGAGAGGATCCGACATCGTCCTCTGAATGCTCAGTACAATGCGGGCAGATATAAATGTTCATGATTTAAGTTAAGAGTCTAGCCTATTTAAGTTAAGAGTATAGCCCTGTATCAAGGTCAATTCACAGTTCAGCGGCTCCTAACTCAAATGGCGGTGACAGCATTGGGCTCATCTCCTCAAATGGCCTAGCTAACTTCTCCTGTCACTGGGGCCCAGAGGTGGCCAGGTGACTGGATGGCCTGGGGGCAAATTGAGGCCCAGTTCCCTGCAGGTGGGGAAGGTGGGGCAGTCGGGAACATGGGCTCCCCACTGTCACCACTTGGAAGACGCCCAGATGCGTAGGTGCTCGGTCGGGTGGGCGGAGTGACGGAATCTCCCGAGGGCCCGGCAGTCAAGCCCGAGGACAGACTCAGCCTCCCAAGGGAGCACCTCGTGGGGCTCTGAGGATCGAGAAACTGGTCCCAACGACCAGACCCTCCATGGCTCCAGGCCAGAAAGGAGGCACGGTCCCATGGCCGACGCCCACTGGAGGCCGAGTTAACCGTCACCTCTCCGGGACCTCTAGCCGTTTTCCAAATTCTATAGGAAGGTAACTGGCCAACACCAATGCAAATGTTTATCTCCAGAGGTGACTCTGTCTGAATCATCACTGAGTTCCCGGGATGCCAAAAAAACCAGGCCAGAGAAATCAAAGCGATCCTATCCCAGCAAGATCTTTTGATCCATTCAGATCTTCTGTTGAATGGAGAATTCAAACAGTCTCCTCTTCTGGGCTATTCCGTGGGTCATTGATCCATATCAGTCAATCAATCAATCAATAGTATTCCTTAAGCACTTAGTCTATGTGGAGCACTGCATTAAGCACTTGGGAGAGTCTAATGGAGTTAGCGGACATAATCTCTAAGTTCAACAACCTCTGACAGCTCCCAGCAAGACACCACTTGCATTGTGGTCTAGTGTAGAGTACAGTATGGGAAGTTAGGAGGGTTCTAATCCCAGCTCTGACATTTGCCTGCTGTGTGACCTTGAGCAAGTCATTTAGCTTTTCAAGGCTTTATCTCATTGGTAAAAGTAGGATTTGATCCCTGTGGTCCCTCCCACTTAGACTGTGTCTGACCTGATTATCCCGTATCTACCTCAGCGCTTAGTGCAGTGTTAAGCACATAGCACATGCTTATGAACATCAGACTACAAACATAATGATGACAATGATGAAGATCGCTGATATCCACTTGCAATCTGAACCTGCTTACAATCTATCCCCAGGCCTTTTTCAGAGTAGAAAAGTGTATTACAGCTACTCTGCAGGTGGTCCTTTCTTGATTTCTTCTCCTATTCCTACTCCTTCATCATCCACTGTGCCTGACCTAGGCTCCTGTGCTAGAAATAAGAAGCAGAGAGACATATGTGACAGGAGGAAAGAAGAAGGGCCACCAGCAATTTTTGCTGAGACACTGATGAAAACCCCAAAGTCTTTTAATCTGAGTAATAAGGAGCTCTGTCTATGGAAGATCGTTGAATTCTAGGTTCTAGAATGTCATTTTCCTGGCTCCCAGTCCTTTCGTTATAAAACACATTGAAACCGGGTGCTCTACCCACACCAACTCCAAATTGGACCAAGAGCTAATTTAAACAACCTTTATACATCTGTGAGCAAAGAAGCAGAAGAAAGCACCCTTTCCCTGGAATAGCCAGAGGGGAAGTAAGCGCAGAAAGTGGAAGGCAAATGCTACCTTGGTGGGGTTGCCTCTCCTGTTTTGTGGCTGATTTAGAATTGTCTTTCTCTCAGGGTCCAGTGGAGCTGGGTAACCTCAGGCCAGTTTCCCAGACTCCCCCACTCCAGGAGCACACCTAACACACGACCCGCTGCCACCGGCCAAGTGCGACAGGCTCAGGGAGAAACCCTGACCTCTAGCTGACCCCCTGCTGGATTACCGGAAATCCAGATGTTGTGGGATAATGATGAGTTGGGACTGAGTTCCCATTCAATTCATGTCTGAGTGAAGGATGGGGCCGGGAAAAGATGGGAAAAGGCCAGCCTCTCAGGGCCCAATAGTATGGAGGAGAAAAGTTGGCCAGCAAACCAGACTGGATCAGTGGATCAGGGGACCACAGGTGCTGAGCGCAGGGTAGAGGATCAATGATATCACAGCCCATAGCTCATAGGGAAGATGATGAAAAACTGTAAGCTGGGCACAGAAAAATACATAGCTGTAATTTATTTATTTATATCTGTAATTTATTTATATTGATGTCTGCCTCCCCCTCTGGACTGTAAGCTCATTGTGGGCAGGGATTGTGTCTGTTTATTGTGATGTTGTACTCTCAAGCACTTAGAACAGTGCTCTGAGCACGGTAAGCGTTCAATAAATATGACTGATGGACTGACAGTGTCTGGGAAGCACTTGCCCACGTGACCTAATGGAAAGAGCACAGCCTTGGGAGTCAGAAGGCCTGGGTTCCAATCACAGCTCTGCCACTTTCCTGCTGTATGACCTTGGGTAAATCACATAATTTCTCTATGCCTCAATTTCCTCATCTGCAAATGGGGATTCAATACCTGTTTTCTCTCCCCATTAGATAGGAAGCAGCATGGCCTTGTGGCAAGAGCACGGGCCTGGGAGTTAGAAGTCATGAGTTCTAATCTTGACTCCACCACTTGTCTGCAGTGTGACCTTGGGAAAGTCATTTAACTTCTCTGCGCCTCAGTTCCCTCATCTGTAAAATGGGTATTAAGAGTGCAAGCCCCATGTGGGACAGGGATTGTGTCTAACCCCATTACCTTTTATCTACCCCAGCGCTTAGAACAGTGCTTGGCACATAGTAAGTGCTTAACAAATACCACCATTATTATTATTATTTTATATGGTGAGCCCCATTTGGGAAAGGGATTATATCTGACCTAGTTTTCTAGAATCTACCCCAGCGCTCAGTACAGTGGTTCGTCCAGAGTAAGCGTTTAACCAATATCACCACTTATTATAACTTTCCTCTTTTGGGGAACTACTCATCTTCCTCCATCACAGCAAGAACAGAGCCATTATTATTGTTATTTTTGTTAACATTATTAAGAACATTTGTTAAGCATGGGGTACTATCAGGTACTGGGAAGAACTTATAAACACATAGGCACTTTCTTCTTGATTCCAGGTTGTATGCAGAGGTGTAAAAAACAACAAACAAAACCCAAACCCAAACAAAAAAATCCCATCAAAGTGTTGTTTTTTTTAATCAGGCAGGCAGTGTCAGTGAGGAAAAACAAAGCCTCTGACTAATAAGATGTAGATTCCAAATCACTCTTGGCAGGGATCTCCCAAACCTAGATTCTCCTCCCTCTATTCTCCCCCACAGCCCCCAGCCAAAGGAAAATAAACTGTGTGGCTATTTTACAGACCCAACCTGTCTGTTTGTGGATCTAATGGCAACTGAGCAAATAGATATTTCTGTACCATTATACACGTGTGCTATTACTGTCAACACAAAGAAGACACTCATCTATGGGCTCTTCTCCTTTATCTCTTGGTTAATCTGAAGGGGAAAAATATAAATCTTATCTAGCACCAATGAGTTAAAAGGACAAACAATATGATCCTGACCCTTCCAACGTAGGAGATACAGTTGTCCTTCTGGACAAGCCGTCCCACAGGAAGAAAGACCTGTGTACCCCATCAATGCAATATTTAAACCAACATTAATCAGGCCGCCGCCTCAAAAACAAAGTTCATTGAAGAAGCGGTGATTTCCAACTTTTAGCAAACAGTCGGAGAAGGAGAGTTTTCCAGCAAAAACAGTCATGCCTGTTCAGTGGTGTCCCGTCTCGAAAGCTGCCTGATGTTTGCTTAGACCAGATACGCCAGGCCACTCAGACGGAGAAATACCGGAACGTCAATAAACTACATTTCAGAGGGGATAACATTCGATCCAAAAGAAATATACTGCTGCTGCCCAAAGTCTGTTCCGACATTCCACTGCGGGTTTTTAGTCCAAAAGTTGATCGTTGCCCCGAAGCCTTGTGAAACGTAATGACTGTCACGGACATACTACAGGGATGACACCGCGAGTCCATCGCCTCAGCACTGCTCATTTTCTTGGCTTGGCTGGGAACCCCTTCCTGGGGAGTGGAGCTGCTCAGTGTGTGTGGCAGTTGGGGGAAAAGGGAACACGCCCTGGATGCCTTCTCATCCCAGCCTCAGGTGGGCCAAGTGGCACATCTGATCTGACAGGCCCGAAAACAGGACTCAGAAAGCAAGGCCCCTACCAGCTATTCCGGGGACCAAGGTGGGAAAACACGGCCTGGGGCTCAGTTTGTTGCTGGACATCCTGGTTGCCTGCCCTACACTTGTTCTATCAGAATCTGGTCCCTATGGAAGTTGACGTGCTACATCATGCCAAGGTAGAGAAAGTCAGTCAATCAATCACACTGCTGCCGAGTGCTTTACTAGGTTGTTACCACTGATTGATTGAATGTGGAAAGTACTATTATAAGTCCTGGAAAGAATTTGTGATTACTAATTACCGCCCCATGGAGACTCCATATCTAAAATGGGGAGCATCGGCCGAGAGAGAAAAAGAAATAACAAGAACTGCAAGAAAACCAGAGGAGGTTAGAGGAAGAATTGGGTGTCTGTAGCATCTTTCTGTGGCATCTTCCTTTCTTTCAAGAAGCAGCATGGAGTAGTGGATAGAGCATGGGCTTGGGAGTCAGAAGAATCTGAGTTCTAATCCTGGCTCCACCACTTTTCTGCTGTGATTAAAACTGTGAAGCCCATGGACAGGGACAGTGTGCAACTTGATTAGCTTGTATCTACCCCAGTGCTTAGTGCAGTGCCTAGCACATTGTAAGTGCTTAACAAATACTGCAATTAATTTTCCAGAAAGTCTGGTTTGCCCTTCTGAAAGGCCACATGGCCAGTTAACGTGTGACTTGTGGGTCTCTTTTCATAGATTTTTCGGTGAAAACTGCACTGAAAGCCATTTATGTTCTTGTGTGGTGACTGGAGTTTATTTTATTATTTTTTTCAGTCATAGACAAGCCCTTGTTTGGGTGCCTAGGGAAGAGTAGTGAGAGTTGGGAAGAAAGACAGGCACCATAGATTGCCATCCTCTCTGAGGATCCCCTGCTACGAAGGAAGGTGTGTTTGGGGTGTGGGAGGGAGTCTTCCTTGAGACGGACATTAGCGTCAGACCAAGCTGCAGCTTGGTAAAGTTTGTGTCTGGCACCGCCACACTCCAGACCTCTATAATATCAACAATACCAAAGCAAGAGACAAACAGCAAAATTCTCTCCGTCCTGCCTATTCCGTACTTCAAAAATACAGATTTATTAGACCCGTATTTGAGGGGTTTTGAGCCTGAAACACCGATTCCCATTTCTGGTAACACCTCTGTAACTTCACTCCAGACTCAGTTCAGCCAGGTTGGAGAAATTCAGACCTCTGAAAAGTGATCGAAGGGATTTACGTCAAACACATTTACACGGTGTGTGTACCCAGCCCCTGAGTTAGAGGTTTCCTTGAAAAATTGAATGCAAACTCATACTCTCTTGAATGTTATTTGTCCCTTTTCCCTCCCGCCTACTTCTCCAGCAAAATCTTCCAGCAGTCAGAACTAGGAACAACTCAAAATCCGAAAGGCAGGCACACGGTTCAGATCCAAATCACCTACAGGAACTGGATTGCTGTGCTGTTTGTGCACACTCTGTCTCTCTCCCTCTCTCAACATCCTCATCACTGAGGCTCACAACTCAAAACCAAACACACTGGAAAACAAACAGAGCTGAATTTGCTGTGTCACCGGGGCATGTCAACAGCAGTCTTGTTAAGAAGGAAGGAAAACTGGCCCCGAGACTGCTCCAAATCTCCACTTGGAACACCAAAGGCATGGACTTGCTGATTTTGAAATGGACCACTTTGTATTTATGACCCAAAAGCAGCTTTCTTTGAGGAAAGTGAATCATTTCCCTAACTCTCACTACAGCGCAAGACACTTAATCCAAAGAGCCCAAGTATAGATCTGCAAAGGATTATCAAATAAATGTTCCATTCCATTTTCCTCATACACTGTATAAGGCTTTGCTTTAAAAAAGCATTCTGCAGAGAAGAATAATTAAGGTCAAAGATGTATTTTAAAAATCAACAAACATCAATCACCTTCTACCCTCTTTTACATCAACCTAAGTCCCCCCGCCCCCCACACCTCTCCCCAATGTAAGCCTCTCTTATTAGCAGAGTTACTCAACTACAGAGACCCTTCTGTTTTCTTTTTTGCATTTTCAAAAATTCCAACCTGTCTTTGTAAAAATGTATTAGAGTGGGCCCATTCTACAACAGGCTGAAGCAGCTAGAAAACCCAGGGAATCAGGGGGGACAGGAGGGGGACAGAGGAGATGGAGGGGGGAGTTTCAGCCGTGGGCTCGATCCACAATCAAAACCCATGTAAAATGTGACAAATTATGAATGAGAAAGAACTGCTTCTTGAACTCCTTCAGGCAAACCAGCACCCCAGAGAACAAGATCACTTTATGAAAGAAAAATGTTTGTTTAGCCTGCACACTAGGAAAGCCAGCCGGCTTCTCTTGAGTTAAACCAACAGCAGAAACTTTTCAAAACAGACCATTTCCCCTCCTTTCTCCTCTCCAGTCCCTTCCTGGAGCCGTCTCCTCCCTACCCCAGTCCGCGAGCTGAAGAAGAAGGAGGAATAGAAGAAGGAGAAGAAGAAGCAGCCGGATTCAAACCCACCTTTACGTCCCTCGATCTCCTTTCTTCAGCCCAGCGACAATCATAAAACTCACTGGCTTGCTCTACATGAAATAAAGTGGTAAATCTGCTCATGGGTGTCTGCAGCAGCCTGGAGATTGTCATTGATTTGTGTGAGGAAAGTTAAGCCATCCAGGAGTGGTTGAGAGAATTCACTCCCACCACTCCCTCTAAACCAAAAGAATTTGGCAGTTAGCCCTTTGAGTCCACCTGTACTATTAAGCTCTAAGCACCATGTGGGACAAGTACCAATTTTACCAGGAGCTTTTCATGCTGCACTTTATAACAAGCAAATTAAGTTCTTTGAAAGGGAAAAGCAGAAATGAAAGCAGGGTTTCTTTCTTCCCCCTGGGTCTCTCGTGCTCTCTCTTTCTCTAATATATCATAAAACGCCTTACACCGTTTATCTAAAATAATGGACGGGTTGTGATTGTTTTATTCAGTTTGGGATGTGTGTGTGTGTTTCATTTTTTAAAGGCCATTTCACTTCCATTTGCCTGAAACCTGAGCTCAATAAAATTACTGGAATTATATGTTTTCTCCTTCAAGATTCTGAGCATAACTTAACAAAATCAAACACAGCACAGTAGTAATTCGAGTGGGTAAAAAAGAGGAAAATGCCCTCGATGAGAGGAACACAAATGCTGCCTTCTTCAAACAAAGGGGCCTGACAAGCTATGTGATTCTGGGGGTGCTAATTATGACGCCCTTCCTGAGATGAACTGAGGTGCAGGGCTGGGTGCTTGGGGAAATGGCTTTCCAAGATCTAGGACCCAGATAACAACTGGGCTCTCAAGAAATGTTTTCTCCTCTGCAAGAGCAAATCATGCTGGGAAGGGGGCTTTAGAAATTCCAAGAGCACACCACCTGATGCCAATTTCGGATGGGCATTACAAATTCTGCAAAAAGCTTTACAGAAAGTTGCAGAGAATCTAACATTCCTCCTGAAGTTCACTCATCCTACACAGTTCCAGGAAACGCCCATGCTGTGGACTGTCATTCAAGGGTCTGAACTGAATGCCTTCTGGAATTCTCAAGACTCCAAGCAAGTTCTAGGCCCCATTCCACCTCTATCTTGCCCAGTCTCCTGGAAGAAGAGGCATGATTTCTCTGGGTCTCAATCAATCAATCAATCCATGATTTTTATTGAGCACTTACTGTGTGCAGAACATTGTACTAAGTCCTTGGGGGAGTACAATATACCAGAGTTGGTAGAAATGTTCTCTGCTTACAAGGAGCTTTCAGGCTAGCAGGGAGACAGACATTAAATTAAATTACGGGTGTGTACAGATATGTTGTAGGACTGAGGGTGGGGTGAGTAAAGGGTACAAATCCAAAGGCAAGAATGACGTGGAAGGAAGAGGGAGTAGGGGAAATGAGGGCTTAGTTGGAGAAGCCCTCTTGAGGAGTTGTGATTTTAATAAGGTTTTGAAGGTGGGGCGAGGGAAGGTCTGTTGGAAATGAAGAGGGAGGGAGTTTAAGGCAGGATTCAGGATGTGGGTGAGGGGTTGGTAGTGAGATAGACGAGATAGAGGCACAGTGAGTAGGTTGGCTTTAGAGGAGTGACATCAGTGACATAGGTTGTAGTATAAAATCGGTGAGGTAGTAGAGGAGGGAGCTTTAAAAGCAATGGTAAAGGGTTTCCCCACCTGGGCTGCAGGGCTGATCACACCACTGAATAATAATAATGATGATGATCATAATTGTGGCATTTGTTAAACGTTTACTATGTACCAGGCACTGTTCTAAGCTCTGGGCTGGATACAAGCAAATTGGTTTGGACACAGTCCCTATCCTGCATGGGGTTCACAATCTTCATCCTCATTTTACATTTCAATCCACTGGGCATGAGACACAGAGAAGTGAAGTGACTTACCCAAGGTCACACAGCAGACAAGTGGCAGATCTGGGATTAGAATCCAGCTCATTCATTTATTCAGTCATTTTTGTTGAATGCTTACTGTGTGCAGAGCACTGTACTAAGCACTTGGGAAGTACAAATTGGGGTCCTCCTGACTCCAGTGCCTGTGCTCTATCCACTAGGCAATGCTCCACCCCCTAACTGTAGCTTTCTGCTGCCTTCTCATCTCTCCCATTTGTAAGTAGATCATACAGCCTCCATCTTTCTGCCCTTGAGGATCATAAAAATGAATAGAAAATTGGAAAGAAATGGGGATATGGTCCAGCAGAGGGCGGGAAGCTGAGGAGTTAACCATTCCATTTCTCAAATCTGGTCAACAATAGGCCATGTGAAATACATATTTTTCAAATTTCTAAATCACCAAGAGTTAATGGGAAAGAGATCTACATCAAACCGAAGCAAGCACAAAATCCCTCATTAAAACCCAGTTGAGCCCTGTGGTCCAGTGATGGTCAAATTCCCATGAAATTACCCCAATTTGGCAGTGAGGAGAGGACCAGGGTGTGTGGAGTGGGAATTTTGGCAGTTGATGGCCATTCATTCATTCAATCATATTTATTGAGTGCTTACTGAGTGCAGAGCACTGTACTAAATGCTTGGAAAGAACAGTTCAGCAGTAAAGAGAGACAATCCCTGCCCACACCAGGCATACAGTCTACAAGGGGGGAGACAGACATCAAAACAAGTAAACAGGTATCAATATAAATAAATAGAATTGTAGATATACACATATCAAAACAAGTAAACAGGCATCAATATAAATAAATAGAATTATAGGTATATACATTGGTCAGTCATCTGGGGGAAAGGAAAGGAGGGGCAGAGGTGATTTAAGAAGACCAAAAGACTGAACACCTCAGATTTCTCCTCAAAGAACCCAGCGCCACTGAACTTGAGTTCATTCATTTGTTCATTCAATCATATTTATTGAGGGATTACTGTGTGCAGACCACTGTACTAAGCGCTTGAAGTTCTATCGGCAGGGGCGGGAGAGGGGAAGACGGCCTACACGATGGCGTTTCCGAACACGCCTGCCGTAGTGCCTCCAAGACCAAAGAAAAACCACTCCTTTCTGCTTCTCCAGCTTCTGTGTTTTTAAGGAGTGCCTGGGTAAATTAGTAAGCAGAGACTGTGTAAATGATACTCCTGGTCCCAGATAACCCGAAGGGAGAGCCTGGAATCTGTCCAGCAAACACCAGCCCAGTCCTGCAGTGGACAGTAAATGTCACTCACTCCCCCTTAATCACTGTCTTTCCTGCTCCTGACACTCCTAGTGGAAACCTCCCTGGGTGGATGAACTGGAGGACCCCACCCCTCACCCCCTCCCTTTACACTCCTTCATCGGCAGTTGTTGTCTGGGAGTGGGGGTTAACTGCCTAGGAAATGGATGTCAGAAAGACTTGGGCTAAGGAAGGACTGGTTGTGGGGGCGAGGGGGCGGGAGGAGAGAGGGAGGAGGTGGGAAGGGATTATAAAAGAGTCACAAAGAAGAATAGTGAAGGCTCTGAATAAAATGGGGGTGTGTCTGTGTCACCGGAGACCGGCTAAAACGGCACGCATTGTGGTAAGGCTGACCACGTTATTTTGGTTGAAGTCAGGGATGCTGGGACAACATTCTAAGCTAGCCCACCTACCCATTCCCTCTTGGTGACTGTCAGAGTGGAGATGGCAGTTTTATGGGTGTGGGGAGGCGTATGGGATACTACAAGTCCCAGAAGGCTATTGATCAATGGCATTTATTGAGCGCTTACTGTGGGCAGAGCTCTGGAATCTAAGCTGAGAGTGTACCATGCAGGCTGAGGCTGAGACATGAAAATCCTAGGTGTTCATTTGAACCTGCGGGGTCAGTGAAATAGAAGTTGACCAGCTTAGCCCAATTCCATGACATTTGTATGTTTTTCTAAAATTGCCCAAGACAGCCTACAGAAATCCAGGACTGTTCCAGCTAAATCAGGCTGTATGGTCAGCCTAATTATTGTAAGTGGCATTGTCAGGCCAGGAGGTCCTGGAAGTGGGTTAGCCCACACTCTCCCCCTCTCTCCCCTCTGCATTTCCTCCAGTGACCGTGCAGTGAGGGTTTTAGTGTACCAGGCAGGGAATGTGTCTACCATTTCTGATATATTGTATTCTCCCAAGCTCTTAGTAGAGTCTTTTGCACACAGTAAGTGCTCAGTAAATACGATTGACTAAATAAGGAGGAGGAGGAATAATGATAATGATGGCATTTTTTAAGCTAATGGCTTGGATTAGTAGAAGTGAGATCGGGCTTCCTGCCATTCCACCCAAGGTCTCTTCAGGCTCCTCATTCCTTGCACAGTAGAAGCAGGGCCAGGACCCTTCACCCAAGGAGAGCCCTGCTTGGCCCAAATGGGTCCTTTGCCGAGTTCTCACACTGTCATCCACTAGTCCTTGTTAATAATAAAAATGAGACTTATTAAGCACTTACTATGTGCAAAGCACTGTTCTAAGCGCTGGGGAGGTTACAACGTGATCAGGTTGTCCTACAGGGGGCTCACAGTCTTAATCCCCATTTTACAGATGGGTAACTGAAGCATAGAGAAGTTGAGTGACTTGCCCAAAGTCACACAGCTGACAGTTGGCAGAGCTGGGGTTTGAACCCATGACCTCTGACTCCAAAGCCTGCACTCTTTCCTCTGAGCCACGCTTCTTCTCTTGTTGTGAGAGTGGTAATAGCAGTGGCGATGACTGGGGGAAGGGGGCTAAAACGGCAATGGTAACCTGCATCCTCCACTACTTTGCCTCCAGGGTGGACCAGCCCTGTCTCCCAGCTCTGGGGGAAGGGCCCTTTCAATTGTACTCTTGTTTGGGGCAAAGGTGGCACAGGCCTTCCTCTTGGCAGGGTGATGGTCTAAGCCAGCATACGCCAGACTGGAGGCTACCTGGCTGGGAAGACCCCCAGATTGTGCCTTTCCACCTTCTGGCCGGAGAGAGGGAGGCTTCAGGGGGATTCTTGATCTGGAGTTTAGGGTGGGAGTGGGAGAGTGACTGTGATGGTTTCCCCTCAGCTACAGTCTGCCTCAGGGATCTCTGCTTCTTGAATCCTGAGGAACTGGGAGAGAGAATAGGGAAGCAGCACAGCCTAGTGGAAATAGTCCAGGCCTAGGAGTTAGGGAACATGGGTTCTAGTCCCAGCTCTGACATTTGCTTGCTGTGAGACCTTGGGAAAGTCACTTTACTTCTTTCCTCTTCACTTTTCTCATGGGGATAAAAAAAACCCTGTTCTTCCCCATATACCGTGGCTCAGGGACTGTACCTTAATCTTCTTACATGGTATCAACCTAAATGCCTGGCTCTCAGTAAGCACTAAACGTACATTACAATTACTAGTATTTTTTCCCACTGTTCTGGAGAGCCATGGGATTGTTCAACACCCCAAAAATGGTAGGTGACTCACATGTCTAATTCCAATATTTAATCATACTAATACTAATAATTAATGTATTTATTAAGCATTTATCGTACGCTGAAGCACTGCTAAGTAAGATCTGGAGTGGATACAAGATAATCAGATTCAGAAGGTCATGGATTCTAATCCCGGATCTGCCACATAATAATAATAATGGCATTTATTAAGCACTTACTATGTGCAAAGCATTGTTCTAAGCGCTGGGGAGTTTACAAGGTGATCAGGTTGTCCCAAGTGGGGCTCACCGTCTTAATCTCCATTTTACAGATGAGGTAACTGAGGCACAGAGAAGTTAAGTGATTTGCCCAAAGTCACACAGCTGACGAGTGGTGGAGTCGGGATTTGAACCCATGACCTCTGACTCCAAAGCCCATGCTCTTTCCACTGCGCCATGCTGCTTCTCAGTAAGCCACATGTCTGCTGTGTGATCTTGGGCAAATTGCTTAAGTTCTCTATGCCTCAGTTTCCTCATCTGTAAAAAAAAATGGGGATTGAGAGTGTAAGCCCAATGTGGGAGAGGGACTGTGTTCAATCTGATTAACTTGTACTACCCCAGTGGTTAGAACAGCTTTTGACACATAGCATTTAACAAGTACCATAACAATAATATTATTATTATTAGTATTATTATTCTAAGGTGACTCAGGGCACCCAGAGTCACCCTGAGGACTGTGCCAGTCCTCCCCATCCCTTCTGGCACCCTTCTCTTCTTGACCTCATGGCCACGTCTCCTGGTGGCTTTCTCTCCTAGAGCTCAGAATGGGATCCCTCAACCATCAACAGTGGGACTTTTCAGGATCACTTCCTGTTGAGATTGCACTGGCCCACGACATGGTACAGTTACAACTAGATGGATGGATGGATTGATAGACAGACAGACAAACAGACAGACAGACAGAAAGATAGATAGATAGATAGATAGATAGATAGAAGGATAAATAGATAGATTAGGTAGATAGATATAGGTCATCTTCCCCATTTTCCACCATCGTGTTGTAGGACTCAGGTGCGACTTTGGAATCTCTTTGGCATCTCTGAAGCCTGCCATCTTTGATTTCACCCTAAAACACAAGTCCACTCCTAAACTTGGTCCATGCCCATGACCGCATGGGAAACACTCTTTTCTTGTCTCATTAGATTCTAAGACCCTTCTTAAGGATCTTGCCTTTTTCTTTATTTTCTTATTCTTCTCAGGACCTAATAATTGTGTATTTTTGTGGCATTTGTTAAGTGCTTACTCTGTGTCAAACTCTGCTCTAAGCGCTGGGGAAGGTTCAAGTTAATTAGGTTGGACACAGTCCCTATCCCAGATGGGGCTCACAGTCTAAGTAGGAGGGAGAACAGGTAATTTATCCCAATTTTACAGTTGTGGTAATCAGTCAATCAATCAATCAGTCAATCATGTTTATTGATCACTTACTGTGTGCAGAGCACTGTACTAAGTGCTTGGGAAGTACAAGTTGGCAACATATAGAGATGGTCCCTACCCAACAGTGGGCTCACAGTCTAGAAGGGGGAGACAGAGAACAAAACAAAACATATTAACGAAATAAAATAGAAAAGCTATGTACAAGTAAAATAAATAGAGTAATAAATATGAACAAACATATATACATATATACAGGTGCTGTGGGGAAGGGAAGGAGGTAAGGTGGGGGGGTTGGAGAGGGGGAGGAGGGGGAGAGGAAGGAGGGGGCTCAGTCTGAGAAGGGCTCCTGAGACACAGAGAAGTTAAGAAACTTTGCCAAGGTCACACAGCAAGGAATTAGCAGAGCTGATATTAGAACACAGGTTCTTTGACTCCCAGGCCGGTGCTCTTTCCACTAGGTTACACTGCCTCCTGTATTTGTTAAGCCCTTACTACATGCCTAGCCCTGTACTAAGCCCTGGAGTAGATATAAGATAACCAGATCGGTTTCAGTCCCTGTCCAAATAGGGTCTCAAAGTCTGGGGATGGGATAACAGGTATCACATCCTTGTTTTTCAAATGAGGAAATGGAGGCACGGAAAAGTGAAGTGACTTGCCCACATGATCACATAGGAGAAAAGTGACAGAGCTGGAATTAGAACCCCATTCCTCTAACTCCCTTGTCCATGCTCTCTCCTCTAGGCCACACTACTTCTGTCATCTACTGTGGTTCCTTACAAAAGCAACCCTCACAAAATCCTGTCAATGTTGTAGACTGTAGGCTCCCTGTGGGCAGGGATCACACCTACCAACTCTGTTATACTTTCCCAAGTGCTTAGTATAGTGCTCTGCACATAGTAAGTGCTCGACTGACTGATGATGATGATGGTGATCATGTGGAAAATGATCCAGCTTCTCCCCATGACTCCACATATACAAATTTTGAACTTAACCTTCCGTTGCTTACACTTACAAATCTTTTGCATCCTATGCCTTTATATTTTGTCCTTTTCCCCCCTTTTTTCTGCACATTTATGCAAAGCAGTCAATTTTATTTATTGAGTGTTTACTTTGTGCAGAGCATTGTACTAAGCAATTGGGAGAGTACAATATAATAATACAACTGACACATTCCCTGTCCACAGTGAATTCCTCCCATCTCTAGCCACCTGTAACTCCTTGAGGACAGAGACCAGGTCTTATTCTTCCTGCATCACTCCCCGCAGCAGCCCGGGGCCAGAGGACTGTGTCTGCTCAGGGGCCTCAGAAGCAAAGATCCCCGGTGTGACTTTCTCCAGGTGTACCAAGCAGGCCATAAACCTGGTGATGTGCAGCGGCTGGAACCAGGAAATCCAAGTTCCGATCTGTGCTCGCTGGCAGCTGGCTCGGATCCCACGGGCACCCCAGATGGGGTTCTTCCCCATCGCTTAGTAGAGTGCTTTGCACACAGTAAGCACTCAATAAATACTATTGAATGAATGAATCACTGTTTACGCCCCCAAAAGAAAAACAAAATCACGACCGGCACCTTTCCCCTGGGGACCTCAAGGCTCTGAACAAGCCCTCGCTTGTCAGTGCTCCTAGCACACCTGCAAAATAGGTGGCAGGCGCGCCTCGTGTTTTTTGGCAGACAGAGAAACTGAGGCACAGACAGGAGAACTGGCTTGGCCCGGGTCAAACAACAAAGCAGAGGCAGAGCTGGGGAAGACACTCATCTCCCCACCCTTGTCTCCCCCTGCCTATTTCGGGGACATTCGAGGTGCTGCGGGCGGCAGCGGGGAGCCTAGAGGCTGGGAGCTTGGCTCAGCGCTCGGGAACACTGCCAGGGCTGTTATTCCCGATCCATTACCGTCTGCATCCCAGGGAGATGGGATTCCCTGCTCCCTCCCTCTCCCCCTGCTGGGCACTTCTGGGAATTCCAACCGACCCCTACCCGGGCAAAGAGAGGGTTTTTTGTTTGCTTGGCTAGCCCAGCCCGTCAGTCACTCGTATTTATTGAGTTATTACTGTGTGCAGAACACTATATTAAGCTGAGCCTGCCAAGATGGGCCCCGAGACGATGACTTTCTGTTGCCCAGTTTTGACCTAGAATGGCCAAGCTTGCTGGCACCCAACTTGGCACTGTGCCTCTCACCCAACTACTCTCCCACAATGTTTTGCTGGCCCAAAAACCTGAGGGAAAAAGTGGCTGGCCCTGGCCCTTTTCTCTAACCCTCCAAAATTCAAGTTTTCTTGTTGTCTCCCCATTCTATAGATTTGATAATAGTAGGTATGGACAGGGTTGGTGCTTGGGGGAGGTGAACGAGGCCAGGAGAATGGTATGAGGTTGTAGTGGGTGGGAATTGACCACAGCTAGGATGTCTCAGTGAAAGGTGGAGAGCTTCAAAGTCTGTATTCCCGAGAAGCCACCTGGGGTCACTCCAGGGGCCACCAGGGTTCAAGATCTACTGCTTACCCCTCCCACAACACTTGTTCCTAAGTCTTTTCCTGTTGAAGTCAGAAAAGCAGCATAGTCTAGTGGATAGGGCATGGGCATGGGAGTCATGGATCATGGGATCTAATTCTGGCTCTGCCACTCTTCTACTGTGTGTGATCTTGGGCAAGTCACTTCTCTGTGCCTGTTACCTCATGGGGATTAAGACTATTCCAGGCCCATGCTCTACCCAGTAGGCCAAATCCACCCACCAGATCTTCCCTTGAAAGACTGTTCTGGGATCACTGTCATGTTTAGAACTGTGTAAACACCTCTCTGTATGGGTACCAACCTGCTCTTTATTTATTTAAATGTAGCCAGCATCCATTGCTCGCTAGGGAGAATGTGCTCAATAGAGTGAATGGGGACTCTACAGTTAATAAAGAGCAGCCTGCTGAGGCCACATTGAGGGAGGCAGTTTGGTCTCATGGAGGGTGTTCCAATCTTTCAAGAACCTGTCACTTTGTCCCAGTTTCTTTGAAATCCAGGAAAAATAACTTTCTGTACTTTTTTCAGTGATTTTTTTTTCTTTGAAACATGAGGGATTCTGTGAAAAGACAGAAGTTGTTTACAGCTCTTAAATTCCTGCATAATTTTGTTTAAAATGTAAGATGGAGGAATCAACCCAAAACATGGCAAGCGTCGAGTGGGCCCTCAAATAGAAGAGTAGGACTCTGTGTTCCTGAGGGCACTGGGAAAGCCGTTTCACCATCTGTCCTTGTCTTGTATTTCTTCCCCAACCTTAAGATCCAGAGTGAGAATTTGGGGAAGACAATGTCCAGGAGTATACATGGAAGGGGCAGAGGAGATCTGACAATGCATCACCCTCACCCGTCTCCCCAATTCCATCCCTGTCATCCTCTCCCAGCATCACTCCTCATTCCCCTCCTCCTGCACTGGGCCCCATCGGCTCAGGTCCCCTTCTGTTCTCTATCTACACTCACTCCCTTGGAGAACTCATTTGCTCCCATGGCTTCAACTATCATCTATACACTGATGTCACCCAAATCTACATCTCTGCCACTGCTCTCTCTCCCTCCCTTCAGGCTCGGGTCTCCTCCTGCCTTCAGGACATCTCCATCTGGATGTCTGCCCGCCATCTAAAACTCAATATGTCTGACTGAACTCCTTATCTTCCCTCCAAACCCTGCCCTCTCCCTGCCTTTCCCATCACTGTAATTGGCACTACCATTCTTCCCGTCTCACAAGCCAGCAACCTTGGTGTCATCCTAGACTCCGCTCTCTTATTCACCCCTCACATCCAATCCGCGAACAAAACCTGCCAGTCTCACCTCTGCAACATTGCCAAGATCTGCCCTTTCCTCTCCATCCAAACGCTACCTTGCTGGTTCAGTCTCTCATCCTATCCCGCCTGGATTACTGCATCAGCCTCCTCTCTGATCTCCTATCTTCCTGTCTCTCCCCACTTCAGTCTATACTTCACGCTGCTGCCCAGATCATCTTTGTGCAGAAACGCTCTGGAAATGTTACTCCCTTCCTCAAAAATCTCCAGTGGCTGCCAGTCAACCTACGCATCAAGCAAAAACTCCTCACTCTCGGCTTCAAGGCTGTCCATCACCTCGCCGCCTCCTCCTACCTCACCTCCCTTCTCTCCTTCTCCTCCGCTCCTCTGCCGCTAACCTCCTCACTGTACCTTGTTCTCGCCTGTCCCACCGTCAACCCCGGCCCACGTCCTCCCCCTGGCCTGGAATTGCCCTCCCTCCACACATCCACCAAACTAGCTCTCTTCCTCCCTTCAAAGTCCTACTGAGAGCTCATCTCCTCCAGGAGGCCTTCCCAGACTGATCCCCCCCTTTTCCTCTCCTCCTCCCCTTCCCATTGCCCCCCCACCCTACCTCCTTCCCCTCCCCACAGCACCTGTATATACGTTTACACAGATTTATTACTCCATTTATTTTACTTGTACATATTTACTATTATATTTAATTTGTTAATGATGTGCATCTAGCTTTACTTCTATTTATTCTAATGACTTGACACCTGTCCACATCTTTTGTTTTGTTGTCTGTCTCCCCCTTCTAGACTGTGAGCCCGTTGTTGGGTAGGTACCATCTCCTACTTCATTAATAAAATTAAATCCATTAGGTCCGACCTCCCCAAAGTCACTCCCTCCCTTCTCCAACCCCCCAGCTCTCAACACTCTCTGCTACTCTCTCATCCTTCCCAGCAGTATCCTCAGAGGAGTTCTCCTCCCTCCTCTCAAGTGCTACTCCGGCCACCTGTGCTTCTGACCCCATTCCCTCTCATCTCATGAAATCTCTCGCTCCATCCCTTCTCCCCTCCTTAACTTCCATCTTCAACCGCTCACTCTCCACTGGTTCCTTCCCCTCTGCCTTCAAACATGCCATGTCTCTCCCATCCTAAAAAAACCCTCTCTTGACTCCACCTCACCTTCTAGTTATCACCCCATCTCCCTCCTATCATTTCTTTCCAAACTCCTTGAACGAGTTGTCTACACGCGCTGCCTTGAATTCCTCAACACCAACTCTCTCCTCAACCCCCTCCAGTCTGGCTTCCCCTACATCCCATGGAAACTGCCCTCTCAAAGGTCACCAATGACCTCCTGCTTGCCAAATCCAATGGCTCATACTCTATCCTAATCCTCCTCGACCTCTCAGCTGCCTTTGACACTGTGGACCACCCCCTTCTCCTCAACATGCTATCTGACCTTGGCTTCACAGACTCCGCCCTCTTCTGATTCTCCTCTTATCTCTCCAGTCATTCATTCTCAGTCTCTTTTGCAGGCTCCTCCTCCCCCTCCCATCCCCTTACTGTGGGGGTTCCCCAAGTTTCAGTTCTTTCTCCCCTTCTGTTCTCGATCTACACTCACTCCCTTGGTGACCTCATTCGCTCCCACGGCTTCAACTATCATCTCTATGCTGATGACACCCAAATCTACATCTCTGCCCCTGCCCTCTCCCCCTCCCTCCGGGCTCGCATCTCCTCCTGCCTTCAGGACATCTCCATCTGGATGTCTGCCCGCCACCTAAAACTCAACATGTCCAAGACTGAACTCCTTGTCTTCCCTCTCAAACCCTGCCCTCTCCCTGACTTTCCCATCACTGTTGACAGCACTACCATCCTTCCCGTCTCACAAGCCCGCAACCTTGGTGTCATCCTCGACTCCGCTCTCTCATTCACCCCTCACATCCAAGCCATCACCAAAATCTGCCGGTCTCAGCTCCACAACATTGGTAAGATCCACCCTTTCCTCTCCATCCAAACCACTACCCTGCTCGTTCAAGCTCTCATCCTATCCTGTCTGGACTACTGCATCAGCCTCCTCTCTGATCTCCCATCCTCGTGTCTCTCCCCACTTCGATCCATACTTCATGCCGCTGCCCGGATTGTCTTTGTCCAGAAATGCTCTGGGCATGTTACTCCCCTCCTCAAAAATCTCCAGTGGCTACCAATCAATCTGTGCATCAGGCAGAATCTCCTCACCCTCGGCTTCAAGGCTGTCCATCGCCTCGCCCCCTTCTACCTCACCTCCCTTCTCTTCTTCTACAGCCCAGCCTGCACCCTCCGCTCCTCTGCCGCTAATCTCCTCACCGTGCCTCATTCTCGCCTGTCCCACCGTCGACCCCCAGCCCACGTCATCCCCCTGGCCTGGAATGCCCTCCCTCCCAGCATCCGCCAAGCTAGCTCTCTTCCTCCCTTCAAGGCCCTACTGAGAGCTCACCTCCTCCAGGAGGCCTTCCCAGACTGAGCCCCCTCCTTCCTCTCCCCCTCCTACCCCTCTCCATCCCTCCCGTCTGACCTCCTTCCCTTCCCCACAGCACCTGTATATATGTATATATGTTTGTACCTAGTTATTACTCTATTTATTTATTTATTTTACTTGTACATATCTATTCATTTTATTTTGTTAATATGTTTGGTTTTGTTTTCTGTCTCCCCCTTCTAGACTGTGAGCCCACTGTTGGGTAGGGACCGTCTCTATATGTTCCCAATTTGTACTTCCCAAGTGCTTAGTACAGTGCTCTGCACACAGTAAGCGCTCAATAAATATGATTGATTGATTGATTGATTGTATGTTGCCAACTTGTACTTCCCAAGCACTTAGTACAGTGCTCTGCACACAGTTAAGAGCTCAATAAATACAATTGAATGAATGAATGAATGAATTCCCATCCAACCCCTCCCCACCTCTTGCACCATCTCCACCCTCCCCTGCAACTCCGTCAGCCTCAGCCAAGTGTGGTACCCCTGCTCCATTAGAAGAACATCTAATAATATAATAATAATAATAGTATTTGTTAAGTGCTTACTATGTGCCAAGCACTGTTCTAAGTGCTGGGGTAGATACAAAGGTAATCAGGTTGTCCCATGTGGGACTCACAGCCTTAATCCCCATGTTATAGATGAGGTAACTGAGGCCCAGGGTGGTTAAGTGGCTTGCCCAAGGTCACACAGCAGACAAGTGGTGGAGCTGGGATTAGAACCCATGTCCTCTGACTCCCAAGCCCATGTTCTTGCCACTAAGCCACGCTGCTGCCCTTCATTAATGACCCAGTCACTGCTTCTCTTTGCCATCAGTCAGTCAGTCAATTCTATTTATTGATTGTTTACTGTGTGCAGAGCACTGTACTAAGCGCTTGGGAGAGTACCATAGAACAATAAACAGGAACATTCCCTGCCTACAAAGAGCTTACAGTCAGGAGGGAAAGACAGACATTAGTATAAATAAATAAATTACGATATGTACTGTGGGGCTGGGATGGGGGGATGAGTAAAGGGAGCAAGTCAGGGCGATGCAGAAGGGAGTGGGAGAAGAGGAAAGGAGGGCTTAGTCAGGGAAGGCCACTTGGAGGAGATGTGCCTTCAGTTAGGCTTTAAAGGGGGAGAGTGGACCTGGCTTTCCCAGATGACATAGTCTCCCCTGAAGCTCTCTCTAGAGAGGGCCCTCATCTTCACCCACTCCCCCAGACTCACTTGGGAAAGGGGGAGGATTCATCTTCCTTCTTGCTTCTCAGTGCTGCTTTAGGACCATTCCACCTCGCCCATCCTTCTTTTCCTTCCTTTGAAAAACCATATAATAATAATGGCATTTATATAGCACTTACTATGTGCCAAGCACTGTTCTAAGCACTGGGGGGATACAAGGTAATCAGGTTGTTCCACGTGGGGCTCACAGTCTTAATCCCCATTTTACAGATGAGGTAACTGAGGCACAGGGAAGTTAAGTGACTTGCCTAAAGTCACACAGCTGACAATTGGCGGAGCTGGGATTTGAACCCATGACCTCTAACTCCAAAGCCCATGCTCTTTCCACTGAGCCACATTGCTTCTCATAGTACAGTGCTCTGCACATAGTAAGCGCTCAATAAATACGATTGATGATGATGATCATCCACCTCTACCACCCGCTCCAGATACTAGTCACGTTCATCTACCACACCCCAGGCCTCCAACTCCAACTTTTTTTAACCATTTTGATCTCTTTCTCACATTCCGTCTTCCTTTCTCCAACCCAGCACTGATCCTTGGGGACTTCAATATCCATATGGATGTTCCTGATAACCCTGCTGCTGCCCATTTTCTATCACTTCTCAAAACCATTGACCTCCTACTCCACCCCACCTCACCCACTCACCAAGTTGAACGCTCACTCAAACGCATCATCTGTAGTCACTGTACAATCTCTACCTTCACCAACACCGAAATCTCTCTTCCAACCACGACCTCTTCATGTCTTCTCTCCCACATACTCCTTCCCCACAAATCTGTCCTGTTTCCCCATAGAGACTTCCAATCTTTTGAACGCATCCAATTTTTCTTAAATCATCAGGCTCCATTTAGTCTCCATAACCAAACTACTTTCCATTGACAATCAATCAATCAATCAATCAATCGTATTTATTGAGCGCTTACTATGTGCAGAGCACTGTACTAAGCGCTTGGGAAGTACAAATTGGCATCACATAGAGACAGTCCCTACCCAACAGTGGGCTCACAGTCTAAAAGGGGGAGACAGAGAACTGAACCAAACATACCAACAAAATAAAATAAGTAGGATAGAAATGTACAAGTAAAATAAATAAATAAATAAATAAATAGAGTAATAAATATGTACAACCATATATACATATATACAGGTGCTGTGGGGAAGGGAAGGAGGTAAGACGGGGGGATGGAGAGGGGGACGAGGGGGAGAGGAAAGAAGGGGCTCAGTCTGGGAAGGCCTCCTGGAGGAGGTGAGCTCTCAGCAGGGCCTTGAAGGGAGGAAGAGAGCTAGCTTGGCGGATGGGCAGAGGGAGGGCATTCCAGGCCCGGGGGATGACGTGGGCCGGGGGTCGATGGCGGGACAGGCGAGAGCGAGGTACAGTGAGGAGATTAGTGGTGGAGGAGCGGAGGGTGCGGGCTGGGCAGTAGAAGGAGAGAAGGGAGGTGAGGTAGGAGGGGGCGAGGTGACAGTCTAACAGATGACCTCAACAACACCCTCCCTAGTGAACTCAACTCACTCACTCACACATCCCTTTCTCAATCTGGTAACACTAACCCATGGCCTTGAATCACTTCCACAGTCTGCTTACTTCTCTCCTGTGCATGAGTCGCAGAGCACTGCTGGCAGAAATCTAACCATCAGACCAACATCATCCACCTCAACTTCATCCTTGTGTGCTTTAATTCTGTCCTCTTCTCTGTCTGGAAAAATGATTTCTCCACCCTTATTGACACCCATGCCCATTACCTATGCCAGCTGAGAAAATTGAAACCATTCGGGGTAATCTCCCTAAAATCTCCCCTTTTTCTCTCTGGTCCCTTCCTCCTCCTGCCCCTTCTTCAACTGTGCCCATCTTTCCCAGTAGTATCCCAAGGATCCCTGTGCACCTTATCAAAGCACTTACCTCTCCCTTTTTCTCTCCTTGTTTCCTCCCTGACCACCACTGTCAACTGTTTGGTCTCCAGTGGCTTTTTCTCCACTGCTTTCAAACATGCTCATGTCTCCCCTATACTAGAGAAAACCCTGTCTTTACTCCACTGTTCCCTCCTGTTATCGCTCCACCTCCCTTCTACCATTCCACTTCAAACTCCTTGAGTGAGTTGTCTACACCGGCTGTCTCCAGTTCCTCTCTTCCAGTTCTCTCCTTGACCCCATCTTATCTGGCTTCTGTCACCTTCACTCCACAGAAACTGCCCTCTCAAAGGTCACCAATGATCTCCTTGTGAAATCCAGAGGCAAATCCAAATCTACTCTATCCTAATCTTCCTCAACCTCTCAGCTGCCTTTGACATTGAAAATATTACCCAACTTTGGCTTCTCTGACACTGTCCTCTTCTGGTTCCCTTCTCATCGCTCTGGATGTTAATTCTCAGTCTTAATTCTCAGTCCCTTTCACAGGTTCTTCCACTGTCTCCCACCCCCTAACTGTGAGAGCACCTCAAGGTTCAGTTCTGGGTCTCCTCCTTTTCTCCATCTACACTCACTTCCTTGGAGAACTAATTTGCTTCTTCAACTACAACCTCTATGCAGCTGATTCTCAAAACTACATCTCCAGCCCTGATCACGCTCCTCAGCAGTCTCACATTTCCTCCTTCCTTCAGGACATCTCCCACCAACACCTCAAACTTAACATGTCCAAAACAGAACTCCTTCTCTTTCCTCAAACCCTGTCCTCCCCATGACTTTCCCATCAATATAGACACGGCCACAGTCCTTCCTGTCCCACAAGTCTGCAGACTTGGCATTATCTTGGACTCATCTCTTTCATTTAACTCACATATTCAATCTGTTCCTAGATCCTGTAGGTTCAACCTTCACAACATTGCTAAAATCCACCCCTTCCTCTCCATCCAAACTGCTACCACAGTAATCCAAGCATTTATCCTTTCCCACCTTGATTATTGCATCAGTTTCCTCACTGACCTCCCTGCCTCTAGTTTCTCCCCACTCCACTCCAAACTTCACCCCGCTGCTCAGAACATTTTTCTACTAAAACATTTAGTCCATGTTTCCCCACTCCTCAAGAATCTTCAGTAGCTGCCCATCCACCCCTGCATCAAACAAATTCCTTACCATTGACTTTAAAGCACTCAATCAGTTTGCCCTCTCCTACCTTACCTTGTTATTTTTCTATTACTACACAGCCTGCACACTTTGCTTCTCTAACATCAAACTACTCATTCTACCTCAATCTCATATATCTTGCCACTGACCTCTTGCCTATGGCCTGGAACACCCTCTGTCTTCATGTAATGATGGTATTTATTAATTGTTTACTATGAGTCAAACATTTCATAACCACTCTCCCACCTTCAAAGTCTATTGAAGACACATCTCCTCCAAGAAGCCTTCCCCCACTAGGTCCTCATTTCCTCTTCTTCCACTCCCTTTTAAGTCGCTCTTGCACTTGGATTTGACCCATAGCAAGTGCTCCCTTAGCCCCACAGCACTTAAGTGCATATCCATAATTTATGTATTTATATTAATGTATGCCTCCCCATCTAGACAGTAAACTCATTGTGTCAGGGAATGTGTCAACTACCTCTCTCATATTTTACTCTTCCAAGCACTTAGTACAGTGCTCTGCAAACAGTAAGCACTCAGTAAATATAATCCATTGATTGAAAACAGCTGCTCTTGAAGAAAGAGGGGGATTGGTGCCTGAACGATTCAGACTGACTGATTAGAGTGCTGGGATTTTATGAATCAGTCAGTCAATCAATCAATCAGTGATAGTTAATAATTATGGTAGTGGTTAACAGCTTACTATGTGTCAAGCACTGTATTAAGCTCTGGAATGGATATAAGCAAATCGGGGTGGACACAGTTCCCTGTCCTATACAGGGCTTACAGTCTCAATCCCCATTTGACATACCTGAGGTAACTGAGGCACAGAGAAGTTAAGTGACTTTCCCAACATCACACAGCAGAAAGGTGGCAGAGTCAGGATTAGAACCCATGACCTCTGACTCCCAAGCCTGTACTCTTTCCATTAACTGCTTCTCATTGCCACGCTGCTTCTCATATCTGCTCTCTAGATAGATAGATAGATAGATGCTCTCTAGATCGATAGATAGATAGACATGTACTTTCTGCATCTCAAGAGATATTTGTTGAGTGCTTACTGTGTAAACTTTTCTAGTTATCTCATCCACTGCCTTTGTCTTTATTATCCCTAGGTGGTGAAGGTACTCAGAGAATGACTGTAAGCTCTTCCTCTAGTCTGTAAACCCCCTGTGGGCATTCATTCATTCATTCAATCGTATTTATTGAGCACTTACTGTGTGCAGAAGACTGTACTAAGCGCTTGGGAAGTACAAGTTGGCACATATAGAGATGGTCCCTACCCAACAGCGGGCTCACAGTCTAGAAGGGGGAGACAGACAACAAAACAAAACATATTAGAATGTGTCTACCAACTCTGTTAGATTATACTCTCCCAAGTGCTTAGTACAGTGTTCTGCACACAGCAGGTACTCAATAAATATAATTGATTGATTGATAACTTAATAAAGAAGTAATGTGGCCTAGTGGATAGAGCATGGGCAGGGAAGTCAGAAGGACTTGGGTTCTAATCCTGGCTCTGCCACCCGCCTGCCATGTGACCTAAGGCAAGTCACTTCATTTCTCTGAGCCTCAGTTGTCTCATCAGTAAAATGGAGATTAAGACTGTGAGCCCCACGTGGGACATGACTATGTCCAACATGAATAACTTTTAGCTACTCCAGTTCTTAGAGCAGTGTTTAGCACATAGTAAGGTCTTAACAAATACCATTATTGTTATTATTATTATTATTATTATTACTAATAATAAGATTGACCAATGAGGTCTTGGAATGTCTTCATCTCACTGATTCATTCATTCATTCATTCAAACATATTTATTGAGAGTTTACTGTGTGCAGAGCACTGTACTAAGCACTTGGGAAGTACAAGTTGGCAACATACAGAGATGGTCCCTACCCAACAGCAGGCTCACAGTCTAGAAGGGGGAGACAGACAACAAAACAAAACATATTAACAAAATAAAATAAATAGAATAAATATGTACAAATAAAATAGAGTAATAAATACGTACAAACATATATACATATATACAGGTGTTGTGGGGAGGGGAAGGAGGTAAGGCAGGGGGAATGGGGAGGGGGAGAGGAAGGAGGGGACTCAGTCTGGGAAGGCCTCCTGGAGGAGGTGAGCTCTCAGTAGGGCTTTGAAGGGATGTGGAGGCACACATTAAACACTTAGGAAATATCATTTAAAAAAAATAAAAAAGAAGGTAACGGAGGTCAGAGAGGTTAAGTGACTTGCCTAAGGCCATACAGCAAATTGCCAGCAGAACCACAAGGCCCCAGCTTTTCTGACTCCCAGTCCAACATTCTCTCCATGGGACACAAACTGCAGCATTTGTCCATTTCCCTCAGTCTGGATAGGCAGAGAAAAAGAGTCTGGACCAAGATCCATGGAACAGGATGTCAGCAACAATCTGAGGGACTCTAGAATACATAGTTAGAGATACCAACCACCAAAATTCATCTCCAGCAAGAGGTTTCTCTTGATTTAGTTCTCCTGAGGACTGGGAGCTTTCTGTTTACAGGGAGCACTCTGGCCCCTCGGCTAGGTATTAAAGGACTCATGTGAAAAGCATCAGTCTCATACACCTCCCCACCCAGGCAGATTAGCCTCCACACAATACAGTGGTAGTGACTGCAAAGGAGTATCCCAGTGCAGAGTCATTGCAGTGTTAAAACAGATGGTTTAACGCCTCTACACAGTAAGCTTTTTTTAATGGAATTTGTCAAGTGTTTATTACGTACCAAGAACTGTACTAAGCACTTGTGTAGATACAAGCTAATCAGGTTGGACACAATCTATATTCCACCTGGGGCTCACATTTTAATCCCCATTTTACAGAGGAGGTAACTGAGGCACAAAGAAGTGAAGTGACTTGCCCAAGGTCACACAGCAGCTTGTGGTGGAACTGGGATTAGAATCCAGGTTCCCTGACTCCCAAACCTGTGCTCTAATCATCAGGCCAAGCTACTTTTCTCGTAGGCAGGGAATGTGTCTGCCAACTCTGTTGTATTGTACTTTCTCAGGAGCTCAGGACAGGACTCTGCAAACAGTAAGCGACCCATAAATACCACTGATTGATCAACTGAGAAGGCTCTACCTGGCTGAGTCCCATCTGATCGTCTTGAATCTACCCCGGCACTCAACATCGTGCTTGGCAACGAATAGGCACTTAATAAATATTATCATTAAGATAATCAGGCAGGGATCACATCTATTAACTTTCATTCATTCATTCATTCATTCAATCGTATTTATTGAGCGCTTACTGTGTGCACAGCACTGTACTAAGCACTTGGGAAGTACAAGTTGGCAACATATAGAGACAGTCCCTACCCAACAGCGGGCTCACAGTCTAGAAGGGGGAGACAGAGAACAAAACAAAACATATTAACAAAATAAAATAAATAGAATAAATATGTCCAAATAAAATAGAGTAATAAATATGTACAAACATATATACATGTGCTGTGGGGAGGGGAAGGAGGTAAGGTGGGGGGATGGGGAGGGGGAGGAGGGGGAGAGGAAGGCGGGGGCTCAGTCTGGGAAGGCCTCCTGGAGGAGGTGAGTTCTCAGTAGGGCTTTGAAGGGAGGAAGGGCGCTAGCTTGGCGGATGTGCGGAGGAAGGGCATTCCGGACCAGGGGGATGACATGGGCCGGGGGTCGACGGCAGGACAGGCGAGAACGAGACACGGTGAGGAGATTAGCGGCAGAGGAGCGGAGGGTGCAGGCTGGGCTGTAGAAGGAGAGAAGGGAGGTGAGGTAGGAGGGGGCAAGGTGATGGAGAGCCTTGAAGCCGAGGGTGAGGAGTTTTTGCCTGATAGGAGTTTTTGCCTGATATAACTCTATTATACTCTCCCAAACAGTTAGTATATCCCTCTACATGGAGTAAGATCACTGATTTCTTGATGATAATAATAACAATGACAACCATAAAAATAGTACCAGTATTTATTAAACACTTTCTACATATCAAGCACTGTATTAAGCACTGGGGTAGATACAAAGTACTCAGGTCAGAAGAGGTCCCTGGCCCCAACCACGGTTCACATTCTTAGTATAAGGGAGAACAAGCACACTGAATTCCTATTTTACAGAAGAGGAAACTGGAGAACTGAGAAGTTAACTGTCTTGTCCAGAGTCAAGCAGCAGGCAAGTGGTGGAATTGGGATGAGAACACAGGTCCTCTGACACCCAGTCCCATGCCCTTTCCACTAGGCCATGATGCTTGATATTCACTTGACGCTAGCTTCTCAGCTTCCTCCCCAAGTCAGACTCCCAACTGAACAAAACCTTCAGCTGGAGTGCCGATGGAGTAGCTTTATAAGTAGCTGTATGTCTTTGCATTTAAAATGGTGTTCTTCTTGGCTCCCAGTCTTTTTCCTTCAATTTCATGCAAGGCATAAATTATGACAAGGTTGATTATTATGGCTAATATAATGCAATCACCTTCCCCAGTGAGACGTCACCCTGCCTTGCAAATGTCTTCCTTAAACCTGTAAGCTATTCCCTCTCTACCTTGCTTCAAGCCTCTCTCCTCTCTCTGCCACCATTTACGATTGCATTTCCTATGTGCATTAAGCCTTTCTTCCTCAATCTTTGCAAAATACAACCAATGGAAGACACAAGCCGCCTAGTACTACGTTCTTCCTAATAAGATAAATGAAATATCCTCCAAGCTAGGTTTGGAAGATGCAAAGAAACATAAAAGCAGCCGACAAACAGTTCCATGTTAATATATCTGAACTAGGTATTATTTATTGTTTCGTTAGCATTTATATGACCCTTTATATCTTCAAAGGGCTTTAATTAGACCTTCTTCTCCATTCCAGGATAAGCTCAGGTCCAACACAGATCATTTCATTTTTGTTGTAATCTCTTTATACCCCATTAATCTTCATCTGGCTTCCATCGGCTATGTGTACCCCACAGGTTTAATCTAGGACCCTGATGTATCTTTCAGATTTAGTGCTCGGTGCATTTGTAACTTCTAGTTCAGTCTGAACATCGGATGGACAAACCAACGACGATGCCTTTGATGGAATTCAGATTCTGTCTCCTCAATTCTTCCTGCTCTCCTTCCCTCAGCTGGTGGGAGCCACAGAGGGGCCCCAGGAGTGATTTAAAGAAAGTAAATCGAAGAGTCAAAATGTATATTAAAAGTTCAGGAGATCTCTGGGGAAAGCCAGTTCTAGTTGCAGAGGCAGGGGTAGAAATTCAAAGGCTAGTCACGTTCACATGGATTTCTTGCTAGGCCTGGAAATTTCCTTCGTTGGAAGTCTTTATGCTGAAACACCCCCTATTCCTCAGGGCATGCCCTGGTGGGACCCCAGCAGGGTCGAGGAGATGGAGAGGAAAAAACTGTGTCAGCAGACCACGTAGGGGGTTGGAGGCCTGCAGGGGAAAGCACCTTCTCTGTATTATCTCTGCCTCTCAGAGAGCCCCACTTTTATTTTTCCAGCCTGGTTGAATCAGACTTTTCACAGAATGAGCAAATCCTGCTCAAAAAAGTGCTACATCTCCAGCTCTGATCTCTCTCCTTCTCTGCAGTGTCACATTTCCTCCTGCCATCCCTATGTGGATGTCCTGCCTACTTCTCAAACTTAACATGTCTAAAAGAGAACTCTTTATCTTCCCACTCAAATCCTGCCCTCCTCCTGACATTCCCATCACTGTAGACAGCACCATCATCCTTCCTGTCTCACAAGCCCATAATCTCAGCCATTATCCTTGACTCCTCTTTCTCATTCAACCCACATATTCAATCCATCACTAAATTCTGTCTGTTTTACCTTCACAACATCACTAAAATCTGCCCTTTCCTCTCCATCCAAACTGCTACCACGTTAATCCAATCGTTTATCCTACCCTGCCTTGATTACTCTATCAGCCTCCTTGCTCACTTCCCTTCCTCCTGTCTCACCCCACTCCAATCCATACTTCACTTTGATGCCCAGAACATTTATATACAAAAACATTCAGTCCATGTTTCCCACTCCTCAAGAGTGGTCGCCCATCCATCTCTGCATCAAACAGAAACTCCTCACCATTGGCTTTAAAGCACTCAATCACCTTCCCTATCCTACCCCACCTCACTACTCTTCTACTAAAATCCAGCCCCCACACTGCACTCCTCTAATGCCAACCTACTCATTAAACCTCAGTCTCATCTATCTTGCCACTGACCACTCACCCAAAGCCTGCCTCTGGTCTGATATGCCCTCCCTCTTCATATCAAATGGACAATCACTCTCCTTATGTTCAGAACCTTATTGAAAGCACATCTCCAAGAAGCCTTCCCAGACTAGGCCCTCATTTCTTCTTCTCCCACTCTCTTTTAAGTTGCCCTTGCACTTGGATTTGCACCCTTTATTCACCCGTCCCTCAGCCCCACAGCACTTATGTACGTAAGCCTAATTTGTTTATATTAACGTCTGTGTCCCCTTATTGACTGTAGACTCGTTGGGGGCAAGAAACATGTTTATTAACTCTGTTTTACTGCATCCTCCCAAGAGCTTAATACGTGCTCAATAAATAGGATTGATTGATTCATTAATGCACCTAATTAATGTCAGCTTGTTCTTTTCAGGTTGCCAAGGGGGCACCTGGGTATGTTTGAGTGTCATCAGTGGCTGCCCTAGTTGTCAGTGTCAGCATTTTCCTGCAATCCTGAAGGTTCTGTAACATAGCTGCCCTGAACTCCCTTTCGGCAGAGGACCGGGGGAAAAGGTTAATGGAGAAAACAGCTCCACTCTTCTCCTGCCCCCCAACCCCCCATCCCTTCTCTGTGCCTCAGTTACCTCTTTGGTAAAATAGGGATTAAGACTGTCAGCCCTGGGACAGGCTGTGTCCAACTTGATTAACTTGTATCTATCCCAGCGCTTAGTACATTTCCTGGCACGTAGTAAGTGCTTAACAAATACCATAGAAAAGTGTGTTTTTGAGTACACCCAACCATTAATCATGTACTTGGGGACAGAGCCATGAATAATTGAAATTCATAGGTCTAACTTGATACACCCTCTTGCTCCCTCTTATTGTCTGACTTTTAGTCAGCTAAACCCTTTCCCTGGGTGATTTATTAAGGAACTAAACTGATGAAACAATCAACCAAGGAATCAATCATATTTATTAAGCACTTACCCTGTGCACTTGAAAGGGTACAATGTAACACACTCTTTACCCATAACAAGCTTACATTCTATAAGATGACATTACAGTCTAGAGAATGGTCTAGAAACAGTCTAGAAACTGATGATCTCCACCCTCCCCCACCTCCCCATCTTCCGTTGGAGGAACTGAAGGGTAAGAAAATGACCAAAAGGCAGACTATGAGAGGAAGAAGGACAGCAAGACCAATGGATAGATCACAGTCCTGGGAATCAGAAGGACCTGGGTTCTAATCCCAGCTCTACCACTTGTCTGCTGTGTGACCTTGGGTAAGTCACTTCACTTCTCTGTGCCTCAGTTACCTCATCTGTAAAATGAGGATCCAGTCTTTATTTCACTCTGCTGCCTGGATCATTTTTCTACAAAAATGTTCAGGACATGTCACCCTGCTCCTCAAAAAACTCCAATGGTTGCCCATCCACCTCCACATCAAACAAAAACTCTTCACCATTGGCTTTAAAGCTCTCCACCACCTTACCCCCTCCTACTTCATCTTGCTTCTCTCCTTCTACAACCCAGCTCTTACACATTTCTCACTGTGCCTTGATCTCATCTGTCTTGTTGCCAACCCCTAGCCCATGTCATGCATCTAGCCTGAAACACGACCTCTCCTCAAATCTGACAGACAATTACTCTCCCCCCTTCAAAGCCTTACTAAAGGCACAATCTCCTCCAAGACACTTTCCCTGACTAAGCCCCGCTATTCCTCATCTCCCACTCCCTTCTCTGTCGCCCAGACTTGCTCCCTTTGTTCTTCCCCATTCCAAGCCTCACAGCATTTTTGCACATATCTGTAATTTTATTTATTTGTATTGATGTCTGGCTCCCCCTCTCTAGACTGTAAGCTCATTGTGGGCAGGGTGCATTGTACTCTTCCAAGTACTCAGTACAGTGCTCTGCACATAGTAAACGCTCAAAAAATGATTGAATGAATAAATGAATAAATGAATGTGGGACAGGGACTTAGTCCAATCCAATTACCTTGTAAATGTCCCAGTGCTTAGAACAGTGCCTGGTATACAATAAGCACTCAATAAATACCACAATTATTATTATTGGAGGGTATATAATAAGCCCTTGAATAATGAATTATCACTCTAAGTTGTCATGGACAGGGAGCGTGCCTACCAAGTCAGAGGTACCATGCTCTCCCAAGTGCTCAATTTTGTCTTATGCCGTCGAGTCGTTACCGACCCATAGCAACACCACGGACACATCTCTCCCAGCTCTCCATCTGCAATCGTTCTGGTAGTGTATTCATAGAGTTTTCTGAGTGAAAATACGGAAGTGGTTTACCATTGCTGCTTTCCACACAGTAAACTCAAGTCTCCGCCCTCGACTCTCTCCCATGCCGCTGCTAACCAGCATGGGTGAGTTTTGACTTGTAACATATTGCCTTCCACTTGCTAGCCACTGGCCAAACTAGGAATGGAATGGGTAGGCCTCTGCTTGACTCTCTCTCCCGTAGCCAAGACTGGTAGAATACTGGAAAATCTCCAGGTGTGACCCTGAGAGGGGAAGTGCTCAAAACAGAGCACCAATGAAGATGATGATAACCTGTTTAGGATCTCCTATCCCAAGTGAAGTCAGTTCTGGGGCCCTCATTTTCCCAAGGAAATGTCTAGGCCACACCCACAGGATATTCACAGGCCCTTGCAAATAGGTACCTGCAGGAGCCAACATGTCTTTGCAGGAGGCACAGCCTTTAAGATGTTAGGTGCATCTAATGCATGAACAACTTTCAGAATAATTCATCATTCACACCTGGCACTCCCTAGTCTGGCAAACTCAGAATTAGTCTTGCATCCAAATTTATAGGCATTTGAAAATCTGAGCTGGGATGGTCTAGAAATGCAGACACCATTGCTCAGGGTAATGTCGCTGAATACACACCCCCATTGCAAACTACTGTGGGAAGCCCCAAATGCAACAGAATTAGTTTAAGTCCAAAGTTTATCCTCTTTTATTCCAAAACAAGCGGTTCCCCACTGTGAGTCTCTGAATAATGGCTTCTGGAGGAACAAACCCCCCCAAAACTCCTGCAAGAATATGTGGATTTTTTTATGGCTTATGTTAACCACTTATTATGTGTCAAACGCTGTCCTAAGCACTGGTCTAGGTACAAATTAATTAGGTCAGGCACAGTTCCTCTCCTACGTGGGGTTCACAGTCTAAGTAGGAATAGGAGGGAGAACAGAAATTGAATCTCCATTTTACAGTTGAGGGAACTGAGGCCCAGAGAAGTTAAATGATTGGCCCAAGGTCACACAGGAAGCAAGTGGCAGAGCCAGGATTGGAACCCAGGTCCTCTGACTCTCAAGCCCATGCTCTTTCTACTAGACCATGTTACTCCCCAATTTAAGGAGAGCAAACCTAGGACAATTGGTGACATGGGTATTCTCTGTCCTAAGCAGGGAGCAGGGCCACCAGTTGGCTGAGGAGCTCCAAGCCCTCCTTGCTGACAAACTCACTAACCTTGGTCACCAATCCCATATGGCACCTCACCACACCCTCCTCTCATCCACATGGGGACTGGAGCATCAGGAGGCTTGCAGGAGATTTTTTTAGAGAGAAGAATGCTGGAAAATAATCATAATAATGATAATAACTGTGATATATCTTAAGGGTAGATACTAAGAACAGTGCTAAATACTAGGGGAGATACAATACAATCAGCTCAGAAACTGTCTGTCCCACATGAGGCACACAGTCTAATGGAGAGAGAGAACAGATATTTAATCTGCATTTTACAGAGGAAACTGAAGCACAGAGAAACTATATAACCATTAAAATAAATTGCAGATAGGATAGGGTATGTGCCTAAGTGCTGTGTGGTTGTGGGGTAAAGTGCTTCATGGGGCCAGACTCAAGTGCATATTTGGACAGGGAATGTGTCTACTAACTCTGTTATATTGTACTCTCCCAAGTGCTTAGCACAGTGCTCTGCACACAATAAGTGCTCAATAAATACCATGGATTGATAGGTGCTGCAGACGGGTCAGAAAATGGGAGGGTAGAAGATGAGAGATTAGTCCAGGGGAAGTTTCCTAGAGGAGGCGTGATTTTAATAGGGCTTTGGAGATGAGGAGACTCATGGTCTGCCAGATATGAAGAGGGAGATGAGAGATTAATTAGGGAAGACTTCCTAGAGGAGGTGTGATTTTAATGGGGCTTTGGAGATGAGGAGAGTAGTGGTATGCCAGATATGAAGAGGGAGGGAATTCCAGGCAGGAGGGAAGACAGGAGCAAGGGGTTGATGGCCAGAGACACGACTGAGGCTCACTAAGTTTGCTGATAGAAAAGTGAAGTGTGCAGGCTGGGTTGTAGTGAGAGAAGAGTGAGGATAGGTATAATTTATGGACATATCTCTAATTTATTTATTTATTTCCCTCTCAGGGTCACACGTGGAGAGTTTCCAGTACTCTACCAGTCTCAGCTATTGGAGGGAGAGTCAAGCAGAGGCCTACTCATTCCATTCCTAGACTGGTCAGTGGCTAATAAGTGGAAGGCAATCTACTACAAGTCAAAAATCACCTGTGCTGGGCAGCAGCGGCAGGGGAGAGAGTCAAGAGCGGAGACTTAAATTTACTGTGTGGAAGGTGGCAATGGTAAACCACTTCCGTATTTTTACCAAGAAAACTCAATGGATACACTACCAGAAAGCTGGAAGATGGAGAGCGGGGCTTTCTGGGAGACATGTGTCTGAGGTGTGGCTAAGGGGTCAGGAACGATTCAAAGTCATAAGACAAGACAATTTATTTATTACACATCTCTAATTTATTTATTTATATTAATGTCTGTCTCACCCTCTAGAAGGTAAGTTTGTTGTGGACAGGGAATGTGTTTGTTTATTGTTATATTGTACTCACCCAAGTGCTATGACAGTGCTCTGCACACAGTAAGTGCTCAAAAAGTTTGATTTAATGAATGAATGAATGATAGGTAAGAGAGGAAGAGAGAGTTGATCCTTGAGGACCGGAATCATGTCTATTTCCTCTATGGTACTTTCCCAAGTGCTTAGTACAATACTCTGCACATAATAAGCACTCGATAAATACCTTTGTTGGCTTGAAGTGATCTGCCCAAGGTCATATAAAAGGCAAGTAGCAGTGCTGGTAACAGCGTGACAGGGGAAGGGAGAGTCAGCCTTCTTCCCACATTGGTAGCCTTTCCTAGAGTGTGACCTGCACTTGGCGGGAGTCACGCTTTCAGGGTGCTGAGTGGGTGGGGGAAAGGAAGGTGTGAGGGTGAAAATGGCCAAAGCAGTCTAAGTGTGCTAGTCTCTCATCTCCCGCTCCCAATTTTCCTGCCCATCTGCATCATGGTTGAGGGGCTAATTTTAGAGGGCAAATGAAGAGAGGGGGAGGGAGAGAGAGAAGGAAAGAGAAAGGTGGAGGGAGACGGAGAAGGGAATGAGAGGAGCAGGGAGGGAAGAGAGACAGCCTGGCCATAGGAGGAGAGGGAGTGAGAACCAGTGAACTCAAAGGCCACTATGGGGCTTGGGCGAGTTCAGAGAACCCCCATGCACCCAGCCTGAAGTACCAGGCCAACGCCCCTTTAGCTGTCTAGCCGGTTTGGGCTGGTTTGGCCTACCTCTCCCCTCCCTGCCAGCCCCCGGCCCCCAACACATGAGAAAACGGCAACAGGAATGTGATGTAACCTCAAACACTCCGCATCGCTCCAAACTGAATATTACCTCAACCTTCCCCACCTCCTTCCCCCACCCTCTCTTCTCGGCCGCCTCCACCCCAAGTTCTCCTCTCAGCCGGGAATGTTTTTCTTAGCCTCTCCTACACATTTTCACACAGCTAGAGTGCCTCCGACCTCCCCACCCACCCAAGTTACCAGGGAGTCGGTGGGCTCTGATCTGCAGCTTGCCACCTATGGGATTAACCCCTCATTGGATGAAGCCCACTCTGACTCCCCCTTCCAAAAAACAGGAAACCAGATAAAGGGGATGTATGGAGGAGGTAGGGGAAGGAAGGGAAGAGAGGAGAAAGAAGAGGAGAAGAGAAGAAGAATCCCATCTGGAGCAAGCAGAGAACACTGGGCTTGTACGGCTTTTGGCAGCTGCTTTGGACTGCTCCTCCGATGCTCAGAAAATGAGAAAAAAATGTCTGTAGTTGGAGACAGCCCTGCTGCCTTATTTGAACAGCCCAGCCGGGAAGAAGCCAATGAACACGCTTCAGTCCCTTGTCCTCACACATTGAGTTAATTCTGATGTCTCTACTGAACACTTTCCCACGAATCTCAACCCGAATGGTAACAATAATATAACAATAAGCACTTACTAGGTGCCAAGCACTGTATTAAGTGCTGGAATAGATATAAGATCATCAGGTTCCCCATGGGGCTCATAATCTAAGTAGGTATTGAATCCCTATTTTGTGGGTGAGGGAACTGAGGCACAGAGAAGTTAACTGACTTGCCCAAAGTTGCACAGCAGACAAGTGGCAGACACAGAATTAGAACCCTGGTCCTCTGACTTCCAGGCCCATGTACTTTCCACTAGGCTATGCTGTTTTTCTAACCCCATCCTATGGTTTGATTTTTCAACAGATTGGGATAGTCTATAGTGTAACTGCATCTTCTTACATCACCTTCATCACAAGAAAGAAGAAAAAGATTGGAAGTTTCGCCAAGTCCTTATTCATCAGGGCGATTTAACCAGAACCCCTTTTCTGCAGTAGAATGAATTACTGAAAGTGAGCATGATGGTGACCCAATTGTCTTCTCTAAAATAATCCCATTTTTAAAGGATCCATTTCACACCACGGCAAGTCATTGCAGCTGTAACTGCAACTCCAAGTGCTTGGCTGTACCTTACTTTTTTTGCCACGATATTTTTTAAGTGCTTACTATGTTACAAACACTGTTCTAAGTGCTGGCACAGGTACATGTTAATTAGGTTGGACACATAGGGTTTGCAATCTAAGAAGAAGGGAGAACAGGTATGGAATCCCCATTTTACCGTTGAGGAAACTGAGGCACAGAAAAGTTAAGGGGTTTGCCCAAGGTCACGTAGCAAGCAATTTAGTACAGTGCTCTGCACACAGTAAGTACTCAATAAATACAATTGAATGAATGAACAAATG
Source organism: Tachyglossus aculeatus (assembly GCF_015852505.1). Classification (NCBI taxonomy): domain Eukaryota; kingdom Metazoa; phylum Chordata; class Mammalia; order Monotremata; family Tachyglossidae; genus Tachyglossus; species Tachyglossus aculeatus. The sequence continues at coordinate 88,188,685 of NC_052068.1, read as the reverse complement.
AATTGTCAGAGGCAGGATTAGAACCCAGATCCTCTGACTCTCAGGTCCATCCACTTTCCACTAGACCTCTCTGCTTCCTGACTTTCAATTTCCCTGATGTGGTCTCTCTGTGCAGAAGTGTATCTTCCCCATGTTCCATCCTCCCTTCGAGGTGGGCAGTCAACTGCTTCAGGCAAAATAATAGTTAATAATAATGTGTGGTATTTGTGAAGTGCCAGGCACTGTACTAACTGCTGGGGTGGATATGGAGCAGCGTGGCTCAGTGGAAACAGCACATGCTTGGGAGTCAGAGGTCATGGGTTCAAATCCAGGCTCCTCCAATTGTCAGCTATGTGACTTTGGGCAAGTCTCTTAAAAACAGTGCTTTGCACATAGTAAGCGTTTAACAAATGCCATCATCATCATTATTATTATTATTTATATGAGCAAATCAGGTTGGATACAGTCCCTGTTCCACATAGGGCTCACAGTTTTAATCCCCATTTTATAAATGAGGGAACTGAGGTCCAGAGAGGTGAAGTGACTTGTCCAAGGTCACACAGCAGACAGGTGGCGGACTGGGATTAGAACCCAGGTCTTTCTGACTCCCCGGCTCATGCTCTTTCCAATAGGCCCCGCTGCTGCTTCTCATGAAGAAGAGCCTTTAGTACCTTGACCCTGGGATTCCAAAACAACACATTCCAAAACATCCCCAGGCAAGGTTAGTGATGCCTTCGGGGCAGACAGAGAAACCCAGCACAATCAGACCTCCAGAGAACTGGAATCCTCCCCCAGTCCATTCTTCAGTCCAGCCAGTCAGAGCTCTTCCTTTTTAGAATTTCAGGATGGAAACTTCTCTCCGCTGGCATGTAATCTCACGGACACGATTCTGATAACTTTCTGACTTCCACATTGCTGACTGGTTTGAATGACAAGGGCCTAATTCATAGACACTTGCTCTCATCTTTGGTAATGTGGGTATAGTGATGATTGCCCTCACCCTGTTAGATGGGGGAGAATGAGTTTATTTTTTTATTATTGCACTGAGTCTCTGCAGCAGAGCAGAGAACAAGCATAAGTGCTCTAGAGGACGAGACCGGGTACCAGGAGAACTGGGTTCGAGTCTCCTTCTCCTCCTTCTCTCCTTCTCCAGCCCAGCCTGCACCCTCTGCTCCTCTGTCACTAACCTCCTCACCGTGCCTCATTCTCGCCTGTCCCGCCGTCGGCCCCCAGCCCACATCCTCCCCCTGGCCTGGAATGCCCTCCCTCCAAACATCCGCCAAGCTAGCTCTCTTTCTCCCTTCAAATCCCTACTGAGAGCTCACTTCCTCCTGGAGGCCTTCCCAGACTGAGCCCCCCTTTTCCTCTCCTTCTCCCCATCCCCCCGGCCCTACCTCCTTCCCCTCCCCACAGCACCTGTACATATATTTGTACAGATTTATTACTGTATTTATTTCACTTGTTCATATTTACTATTATATTTATTTTGTTAATGATGTGCATCTAGCTTTAATTCTACTTGTTCTGATGACTTGACACCTGTCCACATGTTTTGTTTTGTTGTCTGTTTCCCCCTCCTAGACTGTGAGCCCATTGTTGGGTAGGGACCATCTCTATATGTTGCCAACTTGTACTTCCCAAGTGCTTAGTACAGTGCTCTGCACACAGTAAGTGCTCAATAAATACAATTGAATGAATGAGTCATTGCCCCGCCATTGGCCTGCTGTGTGACTTTGAGCAAATTACTTAACCTCTCTGAGCCTCAGCTCCTCATCCATAAAAGAGGGACAAATCACATGGTAAGCCCTATGTGGAATAAGGAGTTTGTCTAATTCCATAGCCTTGTTTCAACCCCAGCACTTAGAGCATTGTAAGCCCTTAATAAATGACCTTATTAACACGATTTTGAGTTTTAACAGCGGGCTGCTAAACCAATATAATTCATTCATTCATTCAGTCGTATTTATTAAGTGATTACTGTGTGCAGAGCATCGTACTAAGCACTTGGGAAATCACAATACAACAATAAAGAGGGGCAATCCCTGCCTACAATGAGCTTGCAGTCTAGTGGGGCGGGGGAGACAGACATTAATACAAATAAGAAGACATCAATATAAATAAATAAAATCACAGATATATACACAACTGCTGAGGGGCTGGGAAGGGGGAAGAACAAAGGCAGCAAGTCAGGGCAACACAGAAAGGAGTGAGAGATTATGCAAGTCTTATTCCCACTGTACACAGTCAGAGGACCTGGGATCTAATCTCGGCTCCACCACATGACTGCTGTGTGACCTTGGGCAAATCACTTAAATACTATGTGCCTCAGTTCGCTTATCTTTAAAATGGGGATGAAGACTGTGAGCCCCATGTGGGACAGGGACTCTGTATCCACCTCAGAGCTTGTATCCACCCCAGAGTTTAGGACAGTGTCTGACAGTAAGCACTTAACAATGCACACATTTTCACAAAGATCATGCCTAAATATCCAGTCTTAGAACTGAGGCTGGTCTGTCATCCTGAATGTGAGATTCCAGGGTCATTTCCATATGTGGAGCACTCAAATGAGCACTTGGGAGGACAGTGGAGGGATAAAGCATAGTTCCTGCCCCCAAAGAGCTTTCACTCTAATGGATATAATGTCAAGCCCCAACCTAACGTACTGGCAATAATGGTATTTGTTAAGTGCTTGCTATATACTAAGTACTGTATTAAGTGCTGAGGTAGACAAAAGATAATCAGGTTGGACAAAGTCTCTGTCCCATTTGGGGCTCATAGTTTAAATAGAAGGGGAAGCAGGTATTGAATCCCCATTTTACAGGTGAGACAACTGAGGCACAGAAAAATTAAGTGATTTACCCAAAGTCACATGGCAGGCAAGTGGCAGAGCCAGGTATTAGAACTCAGATCCTCAGACTCCAAAGACTTTCCACTAAGCTGATTGGGCCAAATAGGCAAATATAGATGACTTTAGGGAGCCACCCACCTCTGGCCCTTCCTTCAAGCCCAAAACTCAGAAGCAACAGCAGCAATTTTACCTGATTGCCAAAGGAAATGGGGGAAATAAATTCTTAAAATGTTTTTATTGTAGTCAATTTTCTCTGATTCCTGTTCCTGCTTCAGGCTTGGAGATCCACTCCTTTCTTCTATAACATGGGTTTTCACTGTGCATTTGAGATAGAACACTGCTATGGAATTAGGGAACATTCTTCCAACAGTGTAAGTCTATCTTGAGAGACTATTATTGGTCTTGTTATTGTTATTACTATTATTATCATAGTTATTATCATTATTATTATTTTGGAGAACTGAAACTGGTGGCTCTTTCTGTACTTTATTGCTAAGACCAGTTTAACACCTTCAAAATGGACTTGGAAGACCGATCAAACTGTAGACTTTATTGAGTGCCTACTGTAGACAGACATAATGATAATGGTGGTATGTGTTAAATGCTTACCATGTGTCAAGAAACTGTACTAATCACTGAAGTAGATACAAGAAAATCAGGACAGACACAGTCCCTGTCCCTCATCAGGCTCACAATCTATGTAGGAGGGAAAGCAATTATTGAATCTCCATTTTCCAGATGAGGAAACTGAGGCCCAGAGAAGTTAAGTGGAGGATTTCCCTGACTAAGCCCTATTTCCTCTTCCCCCTCTCCCTTCTGCATCACCCTTGTAGTTGGATTTGCATCCTTTGTTCACCTTCCCTTAGCCCCACAGTACATATCCATAATTTATTTATATTAATGTCTGTCGCCCCCTCTAGACTGTAAGCTCATTGTGTGCAGGGAACATATCTACCAACTCTGTCATATTATACTCTCCCAAGCACAGTGATGTTCACAGAGCAAGCATTCAAATAAATATGATTGATTGATTGAGTGATCAAATGACTTGCCCAAGTTCACATAGCTGTGTGACTTTGGGCAAGTCACTTAACTTCACTGTCCCTCTGTTACCTCACCTGTAAAATGGGGATTAGGACTGTGAGCTCCACGAGGGACAACCTGATTACCTTGTATCCCCCCCCTCCCCCCGTGCTTAGAACAGTGCTTAGCACACAGTAAGCACTTAACGAATACCATTATTATTATTATTATAGCAGACAAGTGGCAGAGCAGGGATTAGAACACAGGTCCTCTGGCTCCCTGACCTGTGCTCTTTTCACAAGACCACACTGCTACTCAGACACTACACTAAGCAATTTTTTGAGAATGCAGTGAAGAGAAAAGGTATGAGAGCCACTCTCCAAGAGTTTATAATCTAATGGAAGAAGGTTTTGCAGATGACACAAAATTCTTCTGGGTGGTGAACTGCCTCCCAGGCAGGGACAAACTGTGGAGCAACCTCATAAAACTGAGGGAGGATGCAGAATTACAGATGAACAGGCCACGTGATGACCTTATGGAAAGGGAATATCAGCTACACCTAAAATCAAGATGGGCTCTGACCTATCAGCCCTGACTCAGGAAAGAGATCATTGTCAACCGTTCCTTCAGATCATCAGTTTATTGTGTGGTAGTGGCAAAGGACGATAAAATACTGGGCGCCACCAGGAAGGTGAGAGAAAATAAAACAAAAGGTTAAGCCCTGCCCTAGGTTAAACTGTGACAGAACTGTACTTTAGGAAAGGTATAGTTGGAAAAGGTTCAGAAAAAGACGAACGAGGTGATCAGGGTAATGGGGAAGATTGTAAATGAGGCTAGTCTGAGTAGGCTTAGACTCTTCCAGAGGGGACAAGATTGAAGTTTACAAAATTGCAAAGGGTGTGGACAGAGCGAAACTCAATTGTTGCTCACTTTATCCCACAGCACCTGTTGAAATGTGACCGTGGGAGGCTCAAAACAATGGGAAATACTTCATCACTTAGGAGGGTTATAACATGCAACTCATGCTATTTGGAAATGATTTTTGTCTGTCTCCCTCTTGGATCGTGTCCTTTGTGAGGGCAGGGAGCTGTACCATGTTTTTTTTTTGTACTCTCCCAAGCATTTATTACAGTGCTTAGCATCAAGTAGACCTGCCTGCTGTGTGACTTTGGGCAAGTCATTTAACAACAGCTCTGTGCCTCAGTTTCCTTATCTGCAAAATGAGGATAAAATACCTGTTCTCCCCATCTCGCCTTGGACTGTGAGCCCCATCTGGGATAGGGACAGTGTCTGAGCTGATTGCATTGCATCAGAAGTAGCGTGGCTTAGTGGAAAGAGCATGGGATTGGGAGTCAGAGGTCGTGGGTTCTAATCCCAGCTCCGCCATTTGTCAGCTGTGTGGCTTTGGGCAACTCACTTCACTTCTCTGTGCCTCAGTTACCTCTTTTGTAAAATGAGGATTAAGACTGTGAGCCCCACCTGGGACAACTTGATAACCTTGTATCTCCCCCAAGTGCTTAGAACAGTGTACATAGTAAGTGCATAGTAAGCACATAGTAAGTGTTTAACAAATACCATCATTATTATTATTATTATTATTTTCTACCGCAGCATTTAGCACAGTTCTTGGCACTTAGTAAGCACTTAAGTAACACAATTATTAATACTGTTAATAACAGACACTCAAAAAAGCCCACCAATTGACTGAGGGTAGTAAGCAGATGGAATTTGTTCCCACAGTCCAAAAATATCAAGAAATTTGAGAAGGATAAGAATTCCATTATGGATTATTAGAAGGAAAGTTAGCAATGAGGAAGGAAAGGGAAAAGTTAGGGATGCAGGAGGATGGATACCCAGGAAGCAAACTATCACATGGTTCCTTTACACATTCGGTGGTCACCATGGTCAGAGACAGAATCCTGGGCTGGATAGACCATTGGTCTGATCTCTGACCTGGGTTGAGACTTTTGGCTACCCACAGAGGAGGGAAAGCTGGCCACTGCTCATATGGTGCTGTGTGGGCAGCATTATGCATGACCTTATTATCTGGCCCTGTGCCTTTCCTCATCCCTGCCTTTACCTCTCCACACTTCACTCTGTGGTTTGCTCCCCTGAAAGCTTTCTGGAGCTTCCTTTCCCAGGCTCGGCTGGCCCCCCTGGCCCTGGACAGAGCAGCCTGCAGAGGATGATCAAGGAGGGTAGGAGGAGCAATTCAATGAGAGCCAAAGATTTGCTCCTAGCAGCCAGCTGCGATCCACCCAACAGGACGGAAGTCGGAGAGCTAAGCCAAGGACAAGGGCTGCAGAAGGCAGGGTGGAGAGGGGAAGCTACTGCATCTCCAAGATTCATCTTTCCAGGCCCCTTCCCCTCCCATCCGCCCCACTCTATCCATGTCTGGGGCTGGCTGGAGAGCACAGGACTGGGGACAGAGACAGGGGAGAAGTGGGGAAAAGGAAGGCTTCAAAATCAGGGATCAAGGAAACAGTGCGGCCGCTTGGAAAGAACACAGGTCTGGGAGTCAGAGGACCTGGGTTCTATTCCCAACTCCTCCACTTGTCAGCTGCATGTCCTTAGGCAAGTCACTTAACTTCTCTGGGCCTCAGTTACCTAATTTTCTTGAATCTACCACTGTGCTTTGTAATGTGCTTGGTACAAAGCAAAAACCCAACAAATACCATTTTGAAGAGACAGGCAAGGACACAGAAGTCTCTTGAGATAATCTGGTGATTATGGTAGGAAAAACTTTAGTTCTGGGAGACACGTCTACTGGGCATATTTGGGGATGCCTCCTCCCATGGAGAGCTATTATGATAATTTAGAATTGATGGTAAGAGTCCTCCTTTCTCAGCAACCTCTGTGATGTTTGAGTAAGAGGAGGGGAAACGGCATTCCTGACTTGGGGAGAGGGAAATGTCACGAGATCACAAGCACCTCAAGAGCATGGATCATGTCTTTTTTTTTTGTTGTTCTCTCCACAGAACATAGCATTGTGCTTTGCTCACAGAAGGGGTTGGGTTCCTACCGTTTGGTACCTAGTGTTCATTGAAGAACAATGCTTTGGTGAGGGAACAGTTATGGGTGAGGAGTCTGAGTGATGAGGGCAGGTGACTATAGGCTCATTGTGGGCAAGAAATATGTCTGGTATAGCGTACTCTCCCAAGCGCTTTACTACAGTGTACTGCACACGTAAGCACTCAGTAAATATGATTAAATGAACCAATGAACCAACAAATATTCCTGGAAATAAGGAGGGTTAGTCAGGAGGAGCCAGGGGCCAGCAAGGAGCACTCTGGGTTTCTTAAAACAGATTGGCATGATGCAATAAAGCTTTGATAAGCTGTTATATGAGGGACAGGCTGGAGGCAGAGAAAAAGGCAAGAGGTTGCTGAAGTCACCAGGCACAAGCCCGAGGGACAGAAAGAACTAGGACAGTGTGTGTGGGAATGGAGAGTAAGAGACAGCTCTGAGAAGCAGTGCTGAGGGATAATGAGGAGGGGCCTGCCACAGACTGGAATAAGGTTGTCCAAAGGGTGAAGGTGGTTTATGACACAGGTGATTTTATCTTTATGCGCCAGAGTGAAGGAGGAGTTGAAAAATGGAGGTGAGGTAGGACAGATCCACCAATTCTAGAGGCCTCCTGGAAGAACCTCTTCTGCCCCCACCCAACTCGGTGGCCAGCAACTTTGGTCACATCTCCCTTCCCCTGCAGCACAGGATACTGACTGACAGTGGGGGAAGCAACAGCAAGTAGGCTTGATAGACATATTGTTTGATTGAGGTCAGCAAATGAGCTGATCCCATTTTGTGGGTAGGTGGGGGGTGGTCTGGGAGCTTTCTCTTTGCCTTGAATTATGAAGGTGGAAAATGCCTGTCCCTTCACGGGGAACAAGCAGCCAGCATCTCTCGCCCTTCTGGTTGGCTGGGCCAGCGTGCCCTGGCAACCAGATATTGGAAACGGCTCTGGTGCATGGCTTTTCTGCTTCAAAATTGCATTAGCCTAAGGAGGCTCATTAAATGTAACTAACTTTCTCCATCTCCCTATCTCTTCCCAAGACCTTTGCGGTTGCTCTCGAGACACAGGCAGATGGGAGATATTCTACCCGATCAGAAGAGAGGACTGGGAGTGCAGGCTGACCAGAAAATAGGATGTGGCTGGATCCAAAGCAGGAGAGGGCAGGGATGGAAACTGATGGAAACTCAGGCCCCTGGTCTCTGAACCCACTCAAGTAGGAGAAAGTGGAGGTGACAAGATGGACAGCTCAGCAGCTACAAGGAAGTCAATACAACACAGTACTGGACTTTGGCTCGTTTAATGGGTCGGGAACTTGTCTGCTATCATACTGTACTTAGTAGAGTGTTCTGCACATAGGAAGTGTTCAATAAATACCTTTGATTTATTGATTAACAGATAATAATAATAATAATAATCATGGTGGTATCAGTTAAACACTTACTATATGCCAAGCACTGTTCTAAGCTCTGGGGTAGATACAAGGTAATCAGGTTGTCGCACATGGGGCTCACAGTCTTAATCCCCATTTTACAGATGAGGTAACTGAGGCACAGAGCAGTTAAGTGACTTACCCAAAGTCACACAGCTGATGAGTGGTGGAGCCAGGATTAGAACCCATGACCTCTGACTTCCAAGTCCGTGCTCTTTCCACTAAGCCACACTGCTTCTCCAAGAAACAATATTCCAGAAAAAATATCAAGAAGGTCATATTCTCTGGAGCAGGTTTCAGAGCTTTCCCTCCCACCCAAATCCTCCCTCTATCCCTGACCTCCATTCTAAATATGCCCCCCGCAGAAAGCTGCCAAGGAGAGGGGCAAGTGTGACGCTTCCAAAGCTGGCCCTGGAGCCAGTTGAGCAGCATGGATAGAGAAGCAGTGTGTCCTAGTAGATAGAACATGGGCCTGAGAGTCAGAAGGACCTGGGTTCTAATCTCATCTCCATTTGTCTGCTGTGTGACCTTGGGCAAGTAGCTTCACTTCTCTGTGCCTCAGTTACTTCATCCAAAAAATGGGAACAATACTGTGAGCCCCATGTAGAACACAGACTGTATTCAACCTAATTATCTGGTTATCTGCCCCAGCACTTAGTAAAGTGCCTGGCTTACAGTAGAAAGCTTAGCAAATGCCACAAAGAGAGTACAGTTCTTGGGCTGCAAGAGGATGTAGCGGCAGGGGGCCCTGGGAAGGGAAGGTGTGAAGAAGGGTTTCTGGGTAACACATACAGAGGGCACTGCTTGAGATGGATGGGTGGACTGGTGCAGCTGGGCTTCCAGATTAGATTCCGGGTCCGGATAATGCATCTCCACAAAGGCCAGCTGGGCTGACAACAAAATGGTGACTGATAATCCTGACTCGGAACAGCCCCTGTGAAAGTAAGTCAGGTTTCTTGGGGTTTGGATATCAGACGACTATTAGACTGCAAGACTTTAGGCAGGCTAATTTTAAACTTTTTTTGCACCTCAATTCCTTCAACCGTAACATGGAGGTAATCACCCCCACCTTTTGGAGATGTCAGGAGGTGTCCCAAAATCCAGGGAAATTCAGAAAACCACTGGACTGTAAAACTCCTTGAGGGCAGGGATTGTGCATGGCATTCTCCCAAGCGTTTACTACAGCATTCTGCACAAAGTGCTCAATAAATATTATTGATTGATTAATTGATTGATAGGTGATCAAACCATTTCTCATCATACTTATTTAAAGTGTTCTAGTGAGGAGCACATAAGCCAAGATTCATCAGATTCACACATCTTCCCAGCAAGGACAGCGAAACGTTTGGCTCATCTTTCATAATGGGAAAACCAAGCAGTGGAAAGCAGAGAGGTATTGAAAGCCAATAGAAAGTGAACCAAAATGAACAAAATGCAGATGAACCAAAACCAGTGCACATATGCACACGTGTGCACACACACATACATTCACACACACACACACACACACACACACACACACACACACACACACACACACACACACACACACACACACACACACACACACACACACACACACACACACACACCCCTAACAGCATCTCCAACATTCACCTAAAGACTGAGAGTGGCTGAGAACACCCGAATAATCTGTTGTTTGACAGATCAACCAATCCAAACTTGTCAAGCCTTGCACAGAACTTCAAGCCACTAAGATAGAACCTACACTCAGCGGGGAGGGCCTAGTTCAGAGCTTGGTTTGTGAGATGCAGAATCAATAATTAATTAAATAATAGCGAATCGATCATTCTTCAACTACGGGTTGAAGAAAGGAAACCAAAGGAGTTTTGCAAGGTACAGCGACTGTGCCGCATTATCTGTTTCCTTTAAGGAGATTGTTAGAAATTGCCAGATGAAGGGAATACAAGCCCCTTCCTGCAGTAATGGCAGAGTTACCCCGAGAACCTCGTGAAAATCGTTCACAAAAACAGGAGGCAGGACATATGACAGGTTAGTTTTCATGCTGTCCACTGCCTGATTTCTTTTAGGCCTCACCTCCCCAGGTTAGTTGTTATCTTTTCATTCATTCATTCATTCAATCGTATTTATTGAGTGCTTACTGTGTGCAGAGCACTGTACTAAGCGCTTGGGAAATACAAGTCGGCAACACATAGAGACAGTCCCTACCCAACAGTGGGCTCACAGTCTAAAAGTGGAAGACAGACAACAAAACAAAACATATTAACAAAATAAAATAAATAGAATAAATATGTACAAATAAAATAAATAAGTAGAGTAATAAATACGTACAAACATATATACATATACACAGGTGCTGTGGGGAGTGGAAGGGGGTAAGGCAGGGAGGATGGGGAGGGGGAGGAGAGGGAGAGGAAGGAGGGAGTTCAGTCTGGGAAGGCCTCCTGGTGGAGGTGAGCTCTCAGTAGGGCTTTGAAGGGAGGAAGAGAGCTAGCTTGCCAGATGTGCGGAGGGAGGGCATTCCAGGCCAGGGGGATGACGTGGACTGGGGGTCAATGGCGGGACAGGCGAGAATGAGGCACAGTGAGGAGATTAGTGGCAGAGGAGCGGAGGGTGCGAGCTGGGCTGTAGAAGGAGAGAAGGGAGGTGAGGTAGGAGGGGGCGAGGTGATGGACCGCCTTGAAGTCAAGGGTGAGGAGTTTTTGCTTGATGCATAGGTTGATTGGTAGCCACTGGAGATTTTTGAGGATGGGAGTGACATGCCCAGAGAACATCTTCAGTTAGATGTTTTGGCCATCGTACTGTTTTCATAAGGCATTTATTCAGTTCATTCAATCATATTTATTGAGCACTTACTGTGTGCAGAGCACTTTACTAAGTGCTTGGGAGAGTACAACACAACAATAAATGGACACATTTCCTCCAGGCAGTCCTGGAAGTCTTTCCCCATACACAAGGAGGTGTTCCGGATGGCCCAAATCTGCAGGATTGAAGCAGCATGGATAAAGCATGGGTCTGGGATTCAGAAAGGGAGGCACTGTGGTGCACTGGGAGAGCCGCAGCCCAGAAGTCAGAGGTCCTGGGTTCAAATTCTGCTTCTGCCACTTAAACCACTTAATTTCCCCATGCCTTGGTTCTTCAGTTGTAAAATGAGGATAATAATGCCTGAACCACACCTTCAAGGGGTGTTGTGAAGAGTAAGTAAAAATAACTAAAGTAAGGTGCTTTGGCAATAAAAGCACCAAATAGAAACTTAGGTATTATTACAGTGAGAAGCAGTGTTGCCTAGAGGCTAGTGCATGGGCCCGGGAGTCAGAAGGACCTGGGTTCTAATCCCAGCTCTGCCACTTGTCTGCCGTGTGACCTGAAGCAAGTCACTGCACTTCTCTACGCCTCAGTAACCTCAACAGTAAAATGGGGATTTAGATTGTAAGCCCCATATTGGACACAGACTCTGTTCTACCTGGTTACTTTGTATCTACTCCAGAGCTTAGAACATTGCCTGCACATAGAAAACATTTAATAAATACCATTTAAAAAAAAAGCACCAAAGACAAGAGTCTGCCTTATCATCAGTCTACACGCGAATGAGCCCACAGGCAAGATGCCCATTCTTGACTTTTGGCTTTCCAAAAATGAGTCTCCCCCGGGCCACCACCCCGATGGCTCAATTGAAGTGTCCCTGCTTCTTCCTCCATTTCTGTAGCTGTTTTCCCAGCTTCCGTTCCAAGCTCAGACCCCTAGTAACCTCCTCCACTCCCCTGTCCGATGTAGGCCGCACGGTTGGGTGGCCAAACACAACTGTCCTTTCAGTGCGGCCTCACTGGACTTGGGGCACGTCAGCTCTCTGCCCTTCGGGAAGTACAGAGTTCCACAGCTATGTTACGCTCTGATTCCAGCAATGCTGTTTCACCTTGCTCTCCCCACGTGGACTCTCCTGCCCCTTTCCTTATCGCTATTTCCAGAACTTTCCAAGGACTCGGGACATCCATCTTCAAAACTACCCTTGCTTCCCTCCTCCTCCCACCCCCTCCACCCCAGGCCCCTTCCTGTCCATTTCCTTTGACCGTTTCACCCCTTCACTCCCACTGCCCATCTATTTTGAGTCCTGGTTCCCTCTGCGGCTCCGTGTTCCACCCTCCCCCACCCCACTTCTGAATCATTCACTCCTCCGGCTTTCCTTTCCTCTTTGGCTCCTCACAGATTTTTCCTTTGAAAGATTCATGGCTGCTGAATACCTACAGTGCAGATACACCCCATTGCACCAGGCTGAAAAGCAGTGGATTCAAGGGAGGGAAAATGAGAAGAGGCAAGAAGCGGCAAGATACTGGCAGTTGCGGGATAAAGCAACGTGGAATAAGCAGCCTGGACACTGCATTTCAATAAACAGTGCGGTGCTACCTACACTGATCCACGTATATATTTTCATTTTTTTCCTGATAGAACAAACAAATTAGTAAGGATGGGTCTCTAAAGGATTAATGGTCACCAAAGTTTCTTGTTTCTTTTGTAGCAGCCAATGGCTCTCAAGGACTCTTAGAGAAGACACCAGGGCAATTACTATCTTATAGAATTACCCTGAATGGTATGTTTGAAGAGATAATTTTCTGTATTCTGCTTGGTTGAAAGTTTCCAGCGAAAGTAGCAACAGAAGGATAAAGGTGCCCACCCACATGAAGCGGTTTTAGCAGCTTCTCAGAGTGTTTCTGCATCAGAGGGGGAGAAAATGGTGACAAAGACTGAAAAACAAACTGATGCCTGGCTATGCCCTTGGCAGCTGACAAAATACACCCCCTCATCAGTCCCTGTTAATATTAGCTCCGTTCCTTGTTTCTGGCAATGGCTTAACCCAAACCGAGGCAAAGGAGATCCCGGTCCTCAGAGCGTGGAGCCTCGGGCATATGGGTTGTTGGGCTTAAGGCAACACAAGCTGGTTGTCTACACCAAACAGGCTGAACTCTCATGAAAGTCAGTCAATTTTATTTATTAAGTTCTTACTGTGTGCAGAGTACTGTGCTAAGCTCTTGGGAGAGTACAGAGCACTGTATTAAGTGCTTGGGAGAGTACAGTATAACAATAAACAGACCCATTCCCTGTCCATAATGAGCTTATAGTCTAGAGGGCCAGAAAGACAGTGATATAAATAAATAAACTGCAGGCATGTACATAAGTACTGTGGGGCTGGGTGGGGGGATGGATAAAGGAAGCAAGTCAGGAAGTGACATAGTACATGCATATTTACAATCAGGAAAATAAATGCAATTGTCTTTTGAGTAAATTTGGCATAACAGTAATAATTGGGGTATTTATTAAGGGGTTCCTGTGTGACAAACACTGTACTAAGCACTGGGGTAGATGCAATCTAAACAAACTGGATGAAGTTCTATCCTGCTTGGGGCTCACAGGGTAAGGGGCAAGGAAGATGAGGTGCTTCATCCTTATTTTACAGTTGAGGAAATGAGGCACAGAAAAGTAAGGGGATTTTCCCAAGGACATAGAACTGGCAAGTGGCAGAGCCAGATTTACAACCGGGTCTCTTGACGGCCCAGCCCAATCTCTTTCCACTAGACCATGCTGCTGCTGGATGTTTGTTGTGGGAACTGGGTGATGATGTCACTCAACTCAGGCCACAGCTTCCGCTGTGGGACAGCACTGGCCTAGGTCCAGCAGAACTAGTGTGGCCTAGTGGATATAGTCCAGGCCTGGAAGTCAGAAGGTCATGGGTTCTAATGCCGGCTCCGCCACTTGCCTGCTATGTGGGTAAGTCACTTAACTTCTCCGTACCTCAGTTACTTCAACTGTAAAATGGGGATTGAGACTGTGAGCCCCCACGTGGGACACACATCCCACGTGTCTAACCCGATTTGCTTGTATCCACCCCAGCACTTAGTACAGTGCCTGCCGCATAGTAAGCACTTAACAAATACCAGAATTATATTTTAATTATAGTTGTTATTATGAATCCCAGCTCCACCACATGTCTTCTGGGTGACCTCAGCCAGGCCCAGGCATTGCTTTCTTCTGTGGGAACCCCACCTGTGTTAGACTGAGTTGCAGGAGACTTTGCACACTGTAAAGGCCTCCTTCTTAGTGAGGGACCTCACAGGGCCTAGGGTGCTAGCCCCTTCTCTCCCTCTCAACTGGTCCTAATTATAAAATAACTCTTGATTTGCCTGAAAAAAAGAATTTCTTCACTAAGGAGCTCCAGGAAATAGTGATCATATCTGTTTGGAGCAGCCTAAAGGCAAATTGAAAAAATGTCATAGACTCTATGTGAATCTGAATGGCATATATGATACTTCACCCATTAGCCCACTAATTTAAGGGGAAAGTCATTTAAGGGGAATATTGTATTAGTCCTTTCTGCTCCAGCTGCGTAAGGAAGAGCTGAAGTCGTAGAGTCAGGGTATTTGCCTCCTTGTACAGGCTGCCTGATTGAGCCCAGAGTCCTCATGATTAGCATCTGCTTCCCTGAGATCCTGGCCCCTCCGCTTCAAGCCCTCATTTTGCCGCCAGACTACCTGAAAGCTGGGGGTTGCCTGAGGCAGGGAGGATTTGATGGCAGGGTGCAGGGAGACTAGGGCTCTGGGGAGACAGGAAGAAGATGCTAAAGCCATAAATGTTTTCTATCAATCAAGCAGATCTACTGAGAGCGTTAGGATTCCTGGGCTGGAATCAGATGCCCTTAACGGGTGACAGTTCCAGAACATCAACTCTATCACTATCACATGATCCTCATTCATGTTTACTCATTGCCTTAAATACCCTGAACTTACACAAGTGCGATAACCAATGGCCAAAAAGCACCAGCCCCATGCAGATCTAGCTACTCTCCCACTCACCTTCCGCATTCTCCTTTGAGGTGGTTTGTAGATGAGGAAATACAGAGCATCAAGGAGACAAAGTGATTTTTCTGAAGGTCACCCAGCCAACTAGGGGGAAACACTGGGCTAAAACCCAGGCACCTTGCTTTTCAGTTCTGGATTCTTTCCCATCGGCCACCCTGACAAATAGGCACTTCCTGAGGAGATGCTGACCTCCTAAGGGGCAGTGGAGGCCCTTGTACCACCTCACTTTGGATCAACAGGAGAAAACACAGCCAAACATTTGGGGAGCAAAGCCATGGGGTAATCACACAGCTTCCCTTCGTTTTAAAACAAAAAAGGGAGGCTAAAGGAAGTGAGAAAGGAAAGAGGGTATGCCATTCAATCTCCCCTTCCACCCCTGCCCCCACCCGTGATATCTTAAAACACATCAGAGGGAGCTAACGTCCAATAAACCCTGGATTACCACCTGAGATAAAATGCAATTAAAATGTCATTCCATTAACTGTTTATTAAAAGCTCCACTTGAGCTCCTCTCATTTTGCACGCTAGCTCCAGCAATGAGGAACTCCTCTAATGTGCATTTCAGCAATCAATTGTGCTCTAACTGCATGCACAATGGTGTCTCCCTGTGGCTTAACTGCAATTCTCTTTTATCGCCCATGAAGTGTAGACGGAACCCCAGCTCCAATGTTCCTTTAAGCATAATGGGTAATAATTGATAACTATTTACAGAACATGTTCTACAGCACACGTATAAACCAAACAAGGCCCTGCACAAAATATTTTTTACATTCTTCATTCAGCGTTTGAATATCACCCATCATAGGGAATAATTTCATTAGTGGAAAAGTATAATCTCTCAGTTGCTCCCTAGTTACCTTTCAAGGTCCCAATGGACAAAGAAACAAAGACCAAAGGAAATATTAATCTCTCTCACTCCCAATGTGTAGGGGACTACCATCCTGGTGGCAGGGGTTGGGGGGGGGGGGGGGTCCATTCATTCATTCAACAGTATTTATTGAGTACTTACATTGTGGAGTGCACTGTACTAAATGCTTGGAAGAGTACAATACAACAATAGACACATTCCCTGCTCACAACGAGTTTAGAGTCTAGAGTGGGGGACACAGACATTAATATAAATAAGTAAATTACAGATATGTAGATAAAGTGATATGGGGCTGAGCAGGGGGAGGAAGAAAAGAAGCAAGTCAGGGTGACCCAGAAGAGAATGGGAGAAGAGAAAAAGGGTTACTTAGTCAGGGAAAGCCTCCTGGAGAAGATGTGCCTTCAGTAAGGTCCAGAAATGGTTAGAACCATGGAGGGATCTGGGCAATGGGAGTAAAGATATTTTTCCATCCTTAAGTCTTTATTTACCCTCTAACATTTGTCTTTTCCAAAGTGAAAAACCCAAAGGAGGTGGCCCCATTTTAAAAATAATTTTCAGGAACACAGGGTTTGTGGTGGTGAAACACATTGGAACTAGAGCTGCTGGTTCAAGCTAATGGTCTACCCAATGGCAGGAAGGGATGTCCTAGTTTCTTACAAATATCTAACCCCCAAGTTGCCTGTTCTTTACAGCCCATTTCAGGGAGTTCCGTGGGTGACAAACAGGACTTTCTGGTTAAAAAAGAAAGAGAAGTTAGATTCCCCTGCCCTCCCATTGTGCAAACTCATGGCCAGGTGGGAAAGGGCTGAAAAGAAGAGCATATCAAAGAAGTCAGGGACAGTCCTTAGGGGGCTCAGGGGACAGGTTCTTTCTACTGTTTTCTTTTTATGGTATTTGCTAAACACTTACTATGTGCCAGGCATCGTACTGAGTGCTGGGGTAGATATAAACTAATGATAATAATAATTGTAGTATTTGTTAAGTGCTTACTATGTGCTAGGCTGGGGAGGATACACATAAAAGTCATGGGTTGTAACCTCAGCTCTGCCATTTGTCTGCTGTGCGGCCTTGGGCAAGTCACTTACCTTTTCTGGACCTCAGAAAAATGGCCCATCTGTAAAATGGGGATTAGGTGTGTGAGCCATGTTTGGAACAGGGACTGTGTCTTACCTTGATTAACTTGTATCTTCCCCAACCCTCAGAACAGTGCTTAGCCCTTAGTAAGCACTTAACAAGTACCATAATTATTATTATTATCTGATCTGATGGTATGTACCTGCTTTGTCATTTGGCACATCGTACGTGTTTAGCAAGTGCCAGAATTATTAGTATCATTCTTCCTCTCCTATAGCCTGCTGGACAGCCCTTCCCCCATTACGGCAATTCAGCCTTAGGTGAACCATTTGAATTTCCTTCCTCTCCTAAATTTGCACTGAGTGATTCAGCCAACCTCCTGGCCTCAATTAATGGCAGCCTGGGAGAGAGGAAGATAAGAGAGCACTAAAAGGCTAAACCCTTACAGCATCTCTCCAGAGTTTTCATTTTCAGTTTCTCAACACATCTGGTGTGACAGGGGGTGGAGGAGCAAAAGGGGATAGAGTTCCTGGATGGTAATGGAACAAAGCATGGGACAGAGGGTAGAGAGCAGAAGCACTTAGCGCAGTGTTCTGCACACAGCAAGCACTCAAAAAATATGATTGATTGATTGATAGGGCAAAGATGGGGAGGGCCAGTTTTTGAGTTCCACAGTTGCACCTTCCTTTAATGCTTCTTGTTAAAGTGGGGGAGGGGTACAAGGCGGGAGCTCAATCCAACACTGAGTCTTATTCTAGGCTAGTCTTTTCTCTCTCCTGTCTTCATGTCAATTGTGTTTAATGAAACTCTTTGCTAGGCTGTTTGGGTTATTCCTCTCACATGATTATCCTGACCTAGCTCTTTCCTACTGGACACTCCATATCCAGTGTGACCTCCATCTCCCTTATCTCTCCTGCTCCTGTTTTTTGGTCCAGCCAAGATCATCTCTTTTGCATACCCTGCCTGGGGTTCTTCCTCATTCAAGGCATTGAATGCAGCATTCTCTCTGCTTGGAAGGTCCTATTCTCAGCTAAACCACAGTACTCCCTGCCCCACCCTCCTACCTCCCTCTTGTCCCTAATAAAAATCCACCTCTTCCTGAATTATCCAGATCTAGTTCTGCTAACACCCCAAACTCCCAACTCCCTGTTGCGCTTTGTAATGGCAGACAGGCATTTCTGTTGCTTGTCTTCTTAAGGTTTTGGTGGTTTTGTTTTTACATTGAAACTTCTTTCCTATGTAATTTATATGTAATTGTATATTAGGAAATTATCAATAATTAGATCAGTCACAGTGACCGTGCCACAGGAAGCTCACAATCTAAGCAGGAGGGAGAACAAGAATTTCAGCTCCGTTTTAATGATGAGGAAACCTAGGCACAGAGAAGTCAAGTGACAGCAGGCAGGTGGCATTGCCTGGAGACCTCAAAGCCTGGAAACTTTCCCTCAATAGAGTGTCTGGGAAGAGTTTAAAGTCAAGGATGATTGACCATGATTCAGATCCAGTTTTCTCAAGATGTCCAAGTCAGGGCTGGGAGCCAGAAGGAATTTGTGGCCCTGTGCTTTTGGGTCAGGAATGACAGTGCTTTTAACCAGTCATCATCTGGAGGCCTTGGTCCTCTGCAGTTCTGGGTTAAATTCCTACCCCAGTCCTCCTGGGAGCTCCAACAAAGCTGTAAGATGCAGGCATTCTGAGGAATGCAGGGCAGGGCATGGCCCGAGATAATTTGGTAGGGTTTGGCCAGAAAGAAATCTGCTCTGGCCCCTTCTTCACTCCTTCCCGGAGGCAATAGCTAATGCCCCATCAGGATCAAGAAAAGGTGGAAAGAAAATAGATTTCAGATGCTAAAGCAATACTGTGTGGAACTCTCCTAGATCCTTTTTTTTAATGGTATTTGCTAAACACTTATGTGCCAGGCACTGCACTAAGTGCTGGGGTAGAAGCAAACTAATCAGTTTGGACATAGTTCATGTCAGGCCCACAGTTCATGGAGCTCACATTATTAATCCCCACTTTACAGATGAGGTAACCGAGGCCCAGATAAGTGAAGTGACTTGCCCAAGGTCACACAGCTGACAACTGGCAGAGTCAGGATTAGAACCCAGGTCCTTCTGACTTCCTAGCTCCTGCTCTATCCACTAGATCAAACTGCTTCCTTCCCTCTCTAGTAGGTGTTCACAACCTGCTCTTTATTTTCGCAGCATGCTCCTCTCCAGCAGTGATGGAAAACAGAACGTGGGCAGCAGTGGGTGCAGAGGAGGAGTTATGAGGCCTTCTCTAAAACAACGAAGGAACCCAGCCAGAGCAGTTGTGAGGAAGCAGCAACAGAGTGACAGTGTGCATGCACATTTGCTGGTGAGGAGCTGGATGCCTTTTTGAGGCCAGGCATCATGCTGCCCATGATCCCGTCTGGCAGGCCACCAGCCTGCCTGCCAGTCACCATTGCTTACTGAGCACCTACTGTGCTTACAGAACTGTACTAAGTGTCAGAAGAGTGCAGTAGAAGCAGAACCACTAGACTGTAAGCTCCCGCTAGACCGTAAGCACAATGTGGGCAATGAACCTGTCTGTTATATTGTTATATCATACTCTCCCCAGCGCTTAGTAAAGTGTTCTGCACACAGTAAGTGCTCAATGAATACACTGACTGACTGACAACGAGATTCCAGAACCACGTATAGAAGGTTCATCTTTAACCTGCCCCCTTTCCCCGTAGCCTGGAGAAGCCAGCGGGTTATGCAACTGTCCTCTCGATTCCATCCAAAAGCATGGTTTGCAAAACTGTCTGGCCCCACCCATTACACATTCCCCTGCTCTGATTCAGCAGCCATCCCGGGCGGGGAAGATGACAAGGCACAGCGTAGTGGCTGCTATCGGGGCTTTAGTTGAGGATCCAGAATCACGTCTTAAGCCAAGTGCCGATCTCGAGCTTTTCCTCGACCAGACAGAGCTCTTTTCCTGTTATCTGGGTTCCTCCTAAAAGGGTTTATGATCAAAAATAGGATGTTTGGAGAAACAGTGTGACCCAGTGGAAAGGGCATGGCCCTGGGAGTCAGAGGACCTGGCTTCTAATCCTGGCTCCACCACATGTCTGCTGTGTGACCTTGGGTGAGTCACTTAACTTCTCTATGCCTCAGTTCCCTCATATTCAAAATGGGGATTTCATACTTTAAACTGTGAGTTCCATGTGGGGCCTGACAATCTTGTATCTACCCAGCACTTAGTACAGTATTTGGCTCATAGTAAGCACTTTAACAGTACCACAATTATAATTATTATTACAAACGTGGCAGTTTTCTCTGAATTGTATACAGATGTCTCTGACTCTAATTGCCCAGCAGTCCTTTCAGCAAGAGCCACAGCCGACCTTCCTAGACTGGCCAGTTTGGGGAGACAGTGCCTATCTCAAGGAAACACTACACTCTCCTGCACAGAACAGACAAGAAGAGAACTGCCCTGATAATCATGCAGGTCCATTGACATTCCCACTAGTCCAAGAAATCCCAGAAAAGGGAGCCAGATGGTGCAATTCAATCTATTCCTCTGTCACCACGAGCTCTGCAGCAAATTGCTCTGTGCATCTCCCAGAACACAGCAATGCCTCCCCACTGAGGACCACCAGCAAAACCCTTACTGGTCATGGGATAGGGGCGCGCTCTGCTGCTTCCTGCTCCTACTTCATTTCATCTTTTTGTACGTAAAGGGTCCCAGTAAGCAGAACAGAAAAGCTATTCAAAGGGAAAAATCAGGTCCCCCCATCATCTTTTGCAATGGAGCCTTTCAGGGACAAATTCAAGCCGAGGAAATTCAGTAGAATTTGCTTTTCCAAATTAATTTTGAGCTCTCAGAATCTCGGCTCTTCATTCCATTAAAATCTAAATATTAGCTCCCTTCTTTTACCCTTGTCAAAATGGGCCCAGGAAGTTCTCTGATGCATTGTCCTATTTGAAAATAAAGAAGATGTTCTTTCAAGTAAATGCTTATATCAGGCCCATCCAGTTCTCTCTAGCATACAATGACATAAGACTCTTGACCTGCTTCACATCTGACAGACTTCAGACACAGGGGATAAAGCAGTCTCTCCTGAGAAGCAGTGATTCTCTGACAGCTCTAACTGGAGGAAAGGGATCCAGAGGCCGGGATTGAAATCCTGGTCATGGCCCACTGAAAGCTGAGGCAGTTGGCTTGGTGGCTAGCTGCTGAGTTCAACACTAAGAACAGACTGGTCAACTACAATCTCCCTTTGGATGCCAGTTTGTGCAGGTTGTGCTCTGGAATAATTCTCAGGTTCGGAATCATCCTACATTAGGGGTTTGAATAAAAATTGCTATGCATGTTCCCACTGGATTCCCACTGTCCTCCTCTTCACGGGAAGGCACTTGAATCCAAATGAATCCATTTTCTATATATGCAAAGTCAACAAAGGCACCGAGCCTTTGAGCATTCTTTGATTACATAAGGGCTTTAGGATGGCTTGAAACTGAATCTCTTTGGGGTCTTCCAAACACGATGGATTCTTACCTGTTTGGCATGACTTAGGTGTGACCTCTCCAACATACCTTCAACCATAAAACAACCTATGATTGAGCTTTGGGAACAATCCGGAAAAAACTTTTCTGAGGTCCAACAGTGTTCTCTTTTGAAAGATCTCTATTTTATCCAAGAATCTTCATGAGATAAGCAATAATCATTGAGTCAGGACAAAAACAGGAAGCACCTCCCCCTGCCTATGGGAAGCATAGGTGGAACAATCCTCCTGGACCATGAACTAGAAAGAGCAGGATTTTCAGGGAAATATTGTTCTACAGATTCAAGGCTGTGTGCTGAAATTGGATGCAAAATCTAAACTGCATTTCCACAGAGCCAGGCTGCATTCCTCCTCATGTCCTTCTCTTAGGAGAAAAAAAGAGGACTGAGCTTTGTAATTCCAGTTTCACTCCAACTCTACCACCCTGTCCCCAAAATACTGTCTTTGTGAAAACCACTGGGGCAAGGAAGCCAGACACTCTGAGCCCTTTTTGTTTGGTTACCCTGATCTATAAACTCCTTGAGGGCAGGGATAGTGTCTACCCTGTATTGTATTGTACTCTCCGAAATACTTACTACAGTGCCCTCCACAAAGTACTCAATAAATACTATTCATTGACTAATTTAATGAATGAAAATTAAGTTTCATTTAATTGTAGGATCTTTGTAGGAATTTTTTTATGTGCAGTATCCCGCTTCCATTTTCTATTTTCAAATCAAGTTGCCCTAATGAAGCGCAAGCTTTAGGAAGGGCATATGTCTTTTCAGCAAGGGCGAGTTCAATTCTTCCCACAGATATGCTCTGCCTCTTCATTTCCTTTAGAACCTCTCTAGGGCTCCCTAAATAAAGTGCTACCATTTCCTTCATTAACGATAATTCCACAAACATACCTTTGCATAATTCTATTACGATGGTCATTTTTCAGCTCATGACTGGAGTAGCTTTGGGGCTTTGAAACTACTGGACAAACACAGTTCCTGAAAATATGATATTGAAGAAATGGGTTTTAGTTCATCTTTTCCCTTGCAGGTTGGGGTTAGCACCTTCCAGGATTAGACACCAAGAGAGTAGTAGAATTTCCTTCTCTGCTATGCTTGACATCAAGGACAGGCACTCATCTATCCAGGATGAACATGATGGATGCCTGCCTGGAGGCAGGGGGATGGAAGAGATGAGCCCTTGAGGTCCCATTACATCTCAGGATTCTCCCATTTGATGATTCCTACTAAGTAGAAAATGTCTATGTGTATGTGAAGTGATTGAATGATCCCAAATGAGTGTATCCATTTGTGTTTAAGAAGTTGGGAAGCAAAGTGGCTTACAGCACAGGCCTGGGAGTCAGAGGGACTTGGGTTTTAATCCCAGCTCCACCACATGTCTGCTGTGTGACACCTTGGGCAAATCACTTAACTTCTCTGTGCTTCAGTTACCTCATCTCTAAAATGGGGATTAAGAGTTTCAGCCCCATGTGGGACAAGCTTGTGCTTGTGCTAAGATCCAGTGCTTAGAACAGTGCTTGGCACATAGTAAGTGCTTAATAAGCACCATAATACTAACTAATATTATTAGTATTATTATTACCACTCTGGTCCTCAATAAGTTACAAACCCCTGGGGAAGTCTCTTTTCAAGCCAATTAAAGGGAGTGGTCCCTCCATCCCGATTGAACCAGTGTCATGTAGCCAGTGGGCCCCTAAAGCATCATCTGTCTCATCAGGCTTTCAGATTCAGCAGGCACAGGAGTCCAAAGGAACCAAATCCATAAAGAGTTAATAAAAGCTCCATCCTGTCCTTGAGCTTCCAATTGTGACCATTTAAGTGGCCTTTTTCAGTCTCCTCATTAAAATATAATCAGAATAGCTTTGGATACCCAGCCCTGGGGCCACTGGACTTGCTAGGCCCATATTACTAACACTTCCCATGGCAGGCAGCTGACAGGCCATTACTTTGTGTCCTGCAAACTCTCTGAACTGATAAGGAAACTCCACCAATTTGATGTTTTATCGGGCTGCAGGTTGGGAAAAGATATTATTTCAATCAAGATAATGATTCTATTTCTTTGACGGAAATTAGATTTTTTTCCTCTTTTTTTTCCCCTTCTTCTCTGGGGTGGCAGGAGGTGGGAACAGGGGTATGACTAAAGTCATCCTCAAAGGGCTGGGCTGGGCCAGGCAGCAAGCTGGGGGATTTCCTCCCAGCCCAGTGAAACATCCGTGTGGGAGTGTGAACATCAGGGGAAGATAAAAAAGAAAAAGCTTTTCAGGGAGAGAAAAATAGTCTTGCAAGATGGCAAAAAAAAAACTCAAGAAAAGCCCTCTATTTGGATATTTACAGACACCTGCAAAATCCATCAGACAAAAACCCAGGAGATAACCATTAGATGTGAACCCAAAAGGCAAGAGATCTCTACTATTTATATGTATTCGGTAATAGCATTATGGTTATGGATAATAACAATATTAGTAATCATATAAAGCCAGACTAGTATTAAGAACTGAGAGGATGCTGATATTATGCTTAGATCCAAAGACTCTGGTATATTTTGAATCCTGAAATCTGCCTTGGCAAATCCTTAAACAGCTACTCCATAGAATAACATATTTATCCAAATAATTCAATTGAATGAATAGAGCTCTGCCACAGATATTCTTGGGGTCCAGGATGCATGTCTGTTTGCTGCTTAGCCTCAAGGGGCCTCTGAACTGGCCACAAGAAAATCACTGCCAGTGAAGGTGAGAATTACATTTTTGTGATTCTCCTCCACTGGGATGCTTTGTGACACCTGAACTGCAGGGACCTTAAGACATCATGATCCAACTGTGTTAAGATCCAAATAACTCCTCCCCCTCTACCCCTGCCACACACCTCAACTCCGGTTCCTGCCATGCCACATACACACCATTTATTCCCTGTGCATCAGAAGATTCAGTATCTGCCCTGGGCATTTTTCTTGGCCAGACATCCATTAAAAAAGTGCAATTAAAAATAAAATTGAAACAATTGTGGGAAAATGTCAATGGACTAGGAATGTTGCAGCTCAGAGGGAATTTTAGGTCTACGTTTTGGGGTTTCTTAATAACAAGAAATCTCAGGGTTTCAATTCCAGCTGTGCGGTCAAATGCATAATCTCAATCTGCCTCCTGAATATCAACTGGCCTTTCTTAATGAGCCCCTGTGAAAGGAAATGCAATGGACAACAGCATTGGAAAAATCTACGTTTTTGCCTGGTATCAATCAATGAGTTGAAACATTAGGCCACTGATGCACCAAACATTTGACCTGCCTTCTCTCATAGGGTCCAGGTGTTTCAGTACAGTAAGTGGAATAGCTCGTTATACTTCCAAAAAACCACTGTAAATGCTTTCCAAATGATAGTGCCAAGACCTTCTTCCTCGGCACATTGTCCCTTTAAAACATGAGGCTTTAAAATCCCCGGCTTCTGCCAGGCAGCAAATGATGCCTCCGAAAAATAGATCAGAAAAGCCCCAACAACTTTGCTTCTTACCAGTCCGCACCCGGCCCGCACCCAGTTCAATAAACTACTCCACCTCTGCCGAGACAGAATTACCTTCCTCTCCCAGAGTCAGACTCATTTACAGGTCTTTTCCAAAGAACAGAACTGATACTCACAATCAACTTTGTCTCAGTTGCAAACTTCAGACCAACAACGCCTTGTAAACCCGATCATTTCCTGCAGAGAAGAAATGGGAGGAGAATCATTACAGCATCTGAATTTTATATCTTTTTTTATACCTAAGCAGGTGATCTCTTTGCAATTCCCCTTTGCATTCTGGGGTCCTAACAGCAGCACCCTTCTTAAATCCTCAGCATACTTTTTCACTAGCCAAGTCGACGGCCCTTGCTTCATGCACAATCGAGCACACACACACACACAGAGGCACCCAGAGACCCTGCCCATCCCTAAGACTATACTATTCTCGGATTGACCAGAGCATCAATTCCCTAAAGGCTCTCATCCTTCTTCATGCTCCAGGATGAAGCCTCCACTTCTATAGCGTGGAGTTGCCTAGCAACCCCATGCAGTGAGCTCTGAGAGGTTGGTTAAATTGGCCCTTCCGGCACAGGGCATCTCCTTGTACAGCTGCCTGAATCTTAACAATCTGGCTGTGAATAATAATACAACAGTAATTGCATCCGTGAAGCCAAAACTACATTTAAATAGTGTTGAAGCCCTGACATAAACTAACAAAGTTCAGAAAATTCATGGTGGAGGTTGATGCTTGACTGTTAACGTGAGCTTTGTGGAATAAGGAGAATGTGACACCGCAATCTGAGGTAACGACAATACCAGCCTGAACTCCGAATCCCCTCGCATCTTTTCTTAGGCATGTCACCACCTTATTGTGCTTCGAATGTAGTCTGGGGACTGCAGAGGCAGTTCTTGCTGAGATGTTGCGATTTGAGAGTCGGGTTGCCCTTAGGCATTTTGATACTGACATGGACTTGGTCTATGCATTTCCTTGCTCCTTAAAAGGTAGTTTCCAAAGAAAACGGAACTAAATAACAGTTCTCCAGAAAGTCTAGTTACCAGACAGGAATTGTCGTCTCTGGCCAGGCCCAAAGACAAATTTTGTAGAGTGATTCTTGTACATCCCAAATATTCTATTAGCTTGATCAAGTTGTGAGGCCGAAGATACTGGTAACTTCTGCCCCAGATTGGCTGAAACAGACTGGATGATCTAGAGAAGCAGCATGGCTCAGTGAAAAGAGCCCAGGCTTTGGAGTCAGAGATCATGGGTTCAAATCCCAGCTCTACCAATTGTCAGCTGGTCTTTTGGGCAAGTCACTTAACTTTTCTGTGCCTCAGTTACCTCATCTGGAAAATGGGGATTAAGACTGTGAGCCCCCCGTGGGACAACCTGATCACCTTGTAACCTTCCCAGCACTTAGAACAGTGCTTTGCACATAGTAAGCGCTTAATAAAAAATGCCATCCAATCAGGAAGATGAGGGCTTGAAGTAGCGTAGCCTATTGGAAAGAGCTTGGGCCTGGGAATGAGTGGACCTAGGTTCTGATCCCAGCTCTGCCACTTGTCTGCTGTGTGACTCGGGTAAATCCCTTCGCTTCTCTGTGCCTCAGTTTTCTCATCTGTAAAATGGGGATTAAGACTGTGAGCCCCATATAGGATAGAGATTGGGTCCAACCTGATTATCTTGTATCTACCCTAGCACTTAATAATAATAATAATGATGATGGCATTCATTACGTGCTTACTATGTGCAAAACACTGTTCTAAGTGCTGTGGTGGTTACAAGGTGATCAGGTTGTCCCATGGGGGGCTCACAGTCTTCATCCCCATTTTACAGATGAGGTAATTGAGGCACAGAGAAGTTAAGTGACTTGCCCAAAATCACCCAGCTGACAATTGGCAGAGCCGGAATTTGAACCCATAACCTCTGACTCCAAAGCCCGTACTCTTTCCACTGAGCCACGCTGCTTCTCAATACAGTGCCTGGTACACAAGAAGCACTTAACAAATATATTATGGGCCTTGGGTGGGAGGAGGGAAGAAATTCTACTACCCCTGTGGTCAGCAGGGCAAGGAGGGTGCCAAGAGCAGAGCGAAGGTATGACCCCCTGACGATGCTGGTAAGAATGACAGCAAACCTGCTCCCCAGAAGTTAAAGAGAGGAGGCAGGTGGAAATCCAGGACCTAGGAATGTGGTAAACCTGAGAGGAACAATCAGCACAGTTAACCTAGGCAGCCATGTGGGAGGCAGGAATGAATGTATATAAGGATCACAGTGCATCACAGTGTCGCCAGCTAACATGTTGCCAATAATCCTGAAAAAAGATCTGTTGCTTGACTCCCTGATACGTCCTGGAAATCTAACTCAGAAGCCAGGCCGGAATGGACTTTCCTGGGATCATCTTCCCTTCCCTGATCCATCATGCCCCAGTGCTGCCACAGTTCAGGTTTGCAAAAGGCTGCATGGAAAAGTAAAATAATGCCAGGTTTGATTTTCATATGTCTTAGCCAAATACTGATGATTCTAAGTAATAGATTAGAGGAAATTCACGTTTTCTTCCTCCATGTGCAGCACAAATTGCTAGTCACTGTGGGTGGGTGAGTGCCATGATGGATTATGGGAAGTCAGGATTCTCCCAAAGAAGACAGGAAATCCCTCTTTCCACAAACACCCTGGGGATTTCACAAAAAAAAACCCAATAACAACAACAACAAAAACAAACAAAAAAACCCCACAGTGGCAAAGCATTTTCTGAGGTGTTGAAAAAAACATGCCTAACCAGTCTGGGATGCCCAGAAACGTTGAGTCTGACCCCACTGTCCCTTGCAGCCCTGAAAATGGCTAGCCATCACATCATTCAATCAGTGGTATTTACTGAATACTTTCTGGGTTCAGAGCACTGACCCAACACTTCTGGTTTGGGGGTAAGAAGAGAACTAGCTGAAGGGTCACATTTAGTAAGGGGAAGAACACTGGTGATATATCTTGAAGCCTGAAGCCATGTTTTAAAACTCACTAAAACATCATAATAATAGATGACCCTTTTGTTGGAAAATGAGGGCAATGAGGAGTAAACTGCACATATGAAAATGATGCACATCAAATTGCAATTATAACTGGTTCGGTATGGGCTGAGAACATGTCTGCTAATTCTGTTGTATTGTACTCTCCCAAGTACTTAGTACAGTGCTCTGCTCACAGTAAGTGCTTAGAAAATTGAATGACTGATTGATGAGGGTTGGCTCTCATTATGGGCAGGGAACGTGCTGCTAATTCTGCTGTACTGTACTCTCCCAAGAGCATAGTACAATGCTCTGCACATAGTAAGAGCTCAATAAATACAATTGATTGATTGGTGAAGGATAGTTGCCAACTCCTTGGGGGTGATGGGAGCCATAGCCCTCTCAGCCCTAGCAGCTGAATTCACCATCTCACTCATCCCAGGGCCCAAATCTAAGAATTTCCAGTCAGGGTTGAAATGACCCAAAATGGCCATTTTCTGGCCTGTTAGCTCTTTGAAGCCCAGCCACTTCAGATCTCCAATCCCCGTCTTCTCCCCACCCACTATCCCCTGCCAATGCATTTCAATTTGAGCCTGTTCAAAGTCTGAAGTCGACAAGATTATCCCCACCCACTACAAATGTGGTCTGCTCAACCCGAACTGGAAAAAAAGCAACAAAACTTTCATCAGGCAGAGCAGAGCCAGGCCTTAGCCCTCTGCCAATAAAGGGACTCTTTCCAATACACGCTTGGCCATGGGGATGAATGGATAGGATTCAAAAAGCGACCTAACTCACAGCTGAATCATCTCAGATGTTTCCACCAGATAAACAGAGCATCCTCTGCTGCTCTAGTTCTGCCTGTGTGGGACCAGAGAGGGGTGGGTTGCATTCTCTTGGTGAACACAAGTACATTACTGAATCAGCGTAATAAGCAGTTGCACTTTAACTATTTTATTAAATTGGGGAGATAATTATAGTTTACACTCTGTTTCGTGTAGCTGAAAGAGAACAGCATTGGTAATCTGTTCAAAGTCCCGTGTTTTTCCCTTTCCTGTGGCTCAAGTTTTAAAGGGAGGTAAACAACTTCCAGAGCAGTGGAGAGCATCTTATCTTCGGTTGGTTGCTTGGTGGTTTGATCCTCTTGACCACCAGGAGCATAGAGAGCCGACAGCACAACCCGTGAAAGCTGTCTGACTTGTATAAGTAACATCTAAGATGAGCGCTCTCAGCTATAACAGATTCTTTAATGATTTCAGCCACTTTCCAGGACCTTGGCCTTTGAGCTCTTAAATCTGCCTGGCTCTCTAGCCCTGCCCCAATTTCGATTATTAAAGTACCTTCAGGCTTATGACTTGTTTTCCCGAAGTCACACCAAGAAGCTGGCAAAGAGCCAAAGAGCACACTACGTGCTCTTTATAACCCCAGCTTGGAGGCCAGAAGGTACAGCCTGTCACAGCCCTGGTAACTAAGATGGAATGGCCATTCTTCTAGTAGCCTGATAGAGAAGCAGCGTGGCTCAGTGGAAAGAGCACAGGCTTGGGAGTCAGAGGTCATGGGTTCTAATCCCAGCTCCCCCACATGTCTGCTGTGTGACCTTGCGCAAGTCACTTTACTTCTCTGAGCCTCAGTTACCTCATCTATAAAATGGGGATTAAGACTGTCAGCCCCACGTGGGACAACGTGATTACCTTGTATCCCTGCCAGTGCTTAGAACAGTGCTCTGCAGTAGTAAGTGCTTAACAAATGCCATCATTATTAGTGGAAAGAGCATCAGCCTGAGAGTGAGAGGACCTGGATTCTAATTCCAGTAATGCTATTTGCCTGCTCTGCGGCCTTTGGCAAGTGACTTAACTTCTCTGTGCTTCAGCTTCCCCATCTAATAATAGTTATTATTATTGTGGTATTTGACATGCACTTATTATGTGCCATGGGTCGATATTAGTTCATCAGATCAGGCACAAGCCCAGGCCCACATGGGGCTCAAAGTTTCAGTAGGAGGGAGGACAGGTATTGAATCCTTATTTTACAGATGAAGAAACCGAGACAAAGAGAAGTTAAGTGAGTTGCCCAAGGTCACCCAGTAGGTGAGTGACAGGTCCTCTGACTCCCAAGCCCATGCTCTTTCCACTAGGCTATACTGCTTCTCAGTTTATGATGATTCAATACCTGTTCTCCTGCCTTCTTGCTGTGAGGCCTATGTGGGAAAAGGGTTGTGTCCAATCTGATTATCTTCTATCTGCCTTAGTGCTTGGTACAGGGTAAGCCCTTAACAAATGCCTTAAGCTCTTGATACCTGCTAAACACTAGGGTAGATATGATCAGATAAGGTGCTGTCCCTCTCCCACCTGGGACTCCCAATCTAAGGGGAAGGGGGAACTGGTTCCAAATCCCCCTTTTACAATTGAGGAAACTGAAGCACAGAGAAGGTGAGGTCACACAGCAGGAAAGTGACAGAGCCAGGATCAGAACACAGGTCTCCTGACTCGCAATTCTGTGCTCTTTGCACTAGGCCCCATTGCTTTCAGAAAGGGGCAGCCCTCAGAACCTTCTGCTCCCTTTCACTGAAAAAGGATGTTTGTGTAAGTATTTACAGACATCACTGTGTCAACCCAGTATGTTTCAGGTCCAAAACTGTTCAGTAAAAAATATGGTTTTGCCCTAGCTCTCATCTGGGATAAACCTAATGTTAAGTGCCTAACTAAGATAACTGATGCCTGAGCTGTGGAAATAAATGAAATATTAGGGAACCACTTAGCCCCACACCAAAAACCCACACCTACTAAATGCAGAGAACTGAGGAAGGCCCTTGGGAGGATACAGCCAAAATAGAAGTCACAGTCCCTGCTTTCAAATAGCTCACCATTTAATGATCCTCATCAAGGAGCCAGAGCCCCTTGGCTTCTGTCAAGCAGACAGGTATTGTGTCCAATTTGATTTGTTTGAACTCTCTCCAGCACTTAGTAAGCTCTTAACAAATACCATCACTATTATTATTGTTATGATGATGATTTGGAATCAATATTCAATCGTCTGGGGGAGGCAGTGTGGCACAGTAGAAGAGCTGTGGCCCTGGAAGTTGGAGGTCCTGGGCTCTAGTCCCGATTCAGCCAATAGACTACTGTGTGGCCTCAGGCAATCTCTTAGCTTCCCTGTTCCTCAGTTTCCCCATCTGAAAAATGTGAATAATATACCTGAACCCTACTTCACAGGGATGTTGTGAGGGGCAAGATAAAGCATAACTAATATAAGGTGCTTTGGTAATAAAAGCACCAAATAGAAAATGGGAAGAAATGTGGCCTAGTGGAAAGAGCATGGGTCTAGGAGTCAGAGGACCTTGGTTCTAATCTCAGCTCTGCCAGTTGCCTGCTGTGTGATATTGGGCAAGTCACAAAGTCTCTGTCCCTCAGTTTCCTCAACTGAAAAATGGAGATTCAACACCTGTTCTCACTCCCACTTAGGCTGTTAGCCCCATGTGGAACAGGGGCTCTGTCTGTCCTGATTAACTTGTGTCTACCCCAGCACTTAGAACAGTGTTTGACACATAGCAAGTACTTAACAAATACCATAAAAATTCATTAATGTTTATTGGGTGTCAACTGGGTGCAAACTGCATACTTAGTGCTTGGGAGAGTACAGTGAAGTCAATAGATTTGATCCCTGTCCTCAAAGAGAATAGCAGGAAAGACAGATACTAGAATAAGTCATTTGGGAGGAAGTGACCAGGACATAAGCTATGTACATAAGCCCTTCAGGAGGTGATGTGTAGTTAAGTGCTTAGATGGTGTGGAATTGCTGAAGTGTCAGTTATGAGGAATATAAACTGGGGGAAGTCTCCTAGGGGAAAGGGGATTTCAGAAGGGCTTTGAAGATGGGGAGAGCTATCTGTTATCTATTGGATGAGGAGGGCACTGTGATGAGGATGCACTCCTCCAGGGTCGGGGAGGGCATCAGGAAGAGATGGGTGGTGGGAGAGATGGGTTTGAGGCACCATGAGTAGGTTAGCTTGAGAGGAACAAGGAGTTCAAGCTGGGATACAGGGGGAAAAGAGAGAAGATAAGCATGTGGAGGAGAGATTGAGAGCCTTAAAATCAATGGTCAGGAGTTTTGGCTTGATGAAGAGAAGTAAGCAACATTTGAGGTTTTGGAGGACAAGGGAGATGTGTGAAAAGTATTTCATCATTATTGTCACCAATGGCATTTATTGAGTGGCAACTATGTGCAGAGCACTGTACTAAGCACTTGAGAGAGTACAATACAACAAAGTTGGTATACACGTTCCCTACCCACAATGAGCTTACCATCTAGAGGGGGAGACAGACAATAGAATCTGGGCAGCAGAGTGAAGGATGGGCTAGAGATGGGAGAGACTGGAAGTAGGGAGATCAGGGAGGTTGATGGCATAATCAAGCTGGGACCAGGGTGGTGACTGGAGAGGAATTATGGACAGGAAGGAGCAGATTCTGGGAATGCTGTGATTTAGGAACGGAGGATTGGGTGACATTGAATATGGGGGTGGGAAGGGAGGAGGAGAAGATAATGCCAAGGTAAGGCTTAAGAGCAGCATGGTTTAATGGAAAGAGCACAGGCTTGGAAGACAGAAGACATGGGTTTTAATCCCACTCTTCCACTTGTCTGCTGGGTGACATTGGGCAAGCCACTTAACTTCTCTGTGCCTCAGTTAACTCATCTATAAAATGGGGATTAAAACTGTGAGCCCCATGTGGGACAACCTGATTACCTTGCATCTACTCCAGTGCTTAGAAAAGTGATAGGCACATAGTAAGCACTTAACAAATGCCATAATAATAATAATAATAAGAGGTGGGGAGGACAGTGATGTTGTCAACTGTACTGGGAAAGTTCTGTGGAGGAGAGGAAGGAAGGAAGATGAGGAGTTCAGCTTTAAAACTACTGAGTTTGAAGTGCTGGTGAGATAACCCAATAGAGATTTCTTGGAGACAGGAAGAAAGGTGAGATTGCAGAGGAGAGAGGAAAGGGCAAGTCAAGGAGAATTGGAGGTCATACACTTGAAAGTGGTAGTGTAAGCCTTGGAAATTATTGAGCTTTTCAAGAGAGCAAGTGTAAATTGAAAAGAGAAGGAGAATGAGGACCAGGACAGTGTAGAATCCATTGAATCAGGCAAGAAGGAGGTCTGTTACTGGTAATCTTGGAGAAAGTGGTCTTGGAGTTCTCGGTAAACTTAAACTATTGGAGTGTATGCAACCTGTTTAAGGAGTTGGGATAGGAATGGTAGGAGGGAGATGAGGAAAAAGGTGGAAAGTTCAGTGAGGCCCAGAGAAGGCTGGGTTTTTTTTTTTAGGATAGGCATAGGTGAGAGTGTATGAAGATGGAGTGGAACAAGTGGAACGATTCATCAGAGAGTAAGCAGTTGAAGATGGTGGTGAGAGAGAGAAGAAAAAAGGATACACATGTTTTTAGATGATGAGAAAAGATGAGGTTGGAGCAATAAGTAGTGGCAACAGAATTTGAAAGGAGGTAGGAGAGGTCTCCTTGAGAACTGCTGAGAAGATGATTGCATAAAGAAGCTGCTAAGGAAAGTGTAACAGTCTTTTATGCAGGTAGTAACACCTGAATTTAGATTAAGAGCAAGTATCAGACCAGGGATAAATGTTTATTCCTGGATCTAATTAGCTACATTATTTGTTAAGGGCTATGTGTGAAGGGCTAAGCACTAGGATCTAGTTTTAGAGTTTAGTGTACAACTACTGTTGCCAATGAAACTGTAAGACAAGTAAATATCAGTTTTCTTTTTCTAACTAAAGAGATAGCCAGGGAAGCAGCATGGTCTAGTGGAAAGAGCATAGGGCTGGGAGGCAAAGGACCTGGATCTTGTAACAACAACAACAACAATAATAATAATAATAACAATAAGAATAAGAATAAGAATAAGAATAATAATGGTATTTGTTAAGCGCTTAACTACGTGCTAGGTGCTGTACTAAATGCTGTGGTGGATACAAGTAGATCAGGTAGGACACAGTCCCTGTCTCATGTGGGGCTCACAGTCTCAATCCCCATTTTACAGATGAGCTAACTGAGGCCCAGAGAAGTGAAGTGATGTGCCAAAGGTCACACAGCAGACAAGTGGCAGAGCTGGGATTAGAACTCATGACCTTCCCATGACTCCCAGGCCTGTGTTCTAGCCACTACTAGTCCCAGCTTTGTGAATTACTTGCTGTGTGACTTTGGGCAAGTCACTTAATTTCTCTTTGCCTCTTTTTCTTCAACTGTAAAATGGGGATTAACTACCTTTTCCCCTTCCTAGAGTGTGAGCCCATGTGGGGCAGGGACTGTGTCCAACCTGATTAACTTCCAACTACCCCAGTGCTTAGAACAGTGCTTGACACGTAGTGAGTGCTTAACAAATACTACAATACACAAACAATAATATAATCTTTGTGGGTGGAATCTACAAATTTGGAGGGATTTTCACAAGGAGGGGGTGGGGCATTTGGTATTCCCTCCAGACCTTAGTGGCCAGCCTTCAGGGTGCAGTCAAGGCTGTGTACATACCTGTAATTTTATTTATTTATATTAATATCTGCCTCCCCCTCTAGACTGTAAGCTCACTGTGGGCAGGGAATGTGTCTGTTATATTGTACTCTTCCAAGCACTTAGTATAGTGCTCTGCACACAGTAAGGATTCAATAAATACAATTGACGGACTGATTTCAGGTAGGATTGCTAAACTATAAGAGCCTCACTAAATTCAAAACTCCTTGTGGGCATGGATCATACCTGCTAACTCTACAGTATTCTCCTAAACACTTAGCACACTGCTCTGTACCCAGTTAGTACTCAAGAAATACTATTGCTATTGATAAGTTAAATTAAAATTGTTTAGAATCTTCTCAAAGATGATGGCAGCCTGAACGTCTGAAAAATGGCCGAAACATGGTTTCTCTCAAAAATGTCCACACCAAAGATGTGGTGTCATAGAAGTGAATCCCTTCCAGAGCGTAAATCAGGGGTCTCCGAATCAAGTTGCCTGGGACACTCGGGTATGATAATAATGGTATTTATTAAGTGCTTACTATGTACCAAGCACTGTTCTAAGTGCTGGGGTAGATACAAGGTAATCAGATTATCCCACGTGGGACTCATGGTCTTAATTCCCATTTTACAGATGAGATAATTGAGGCACAGAGAAGTTAAGTGACTTGTCAAGTGTCACACAGCAGAGAAGTGGCAGAGTCAGGCCAAAGAGCGGGAGATGGCAGTGGGAGATGGGGATGGTTTGGTTTGCACCATGTCTGTTATATTGTTATATTTTAATCTACCAAGTGCTTAGTAGTGTTCTGAAACAGTAAGTGCTTAATGAGTACCACTGACCAATTGACTGACTGGTCATGGGGAAACATCCTTCAAGAAGTTGCACATGAAATCATTACATATGGGGCATGCACCACATGTTGTGATGGCTCCCTGCAGAATGTAGGGGGAACAGGTGACCATTTTCCCTCTTCTCAAGGCAGCCGAATTCCTTAAGACAGCTCTGAGTACGGGACTGGTGAGCAGAACCCAACTGCTTCCCAAGCCTTTCAGAGGGAGGTAAAACACTAGAATAGTCTAAAAGAATGAAACACCCCCAATTCTCCCAGTGGCATACTGAGTTTGGGATGAACCATCTATTAATTTGGGGATGCAATGAATTGATGGGCAAAACGGTCCATCTATCTTAAGGGAAGCTGAAACAGTTTAGGGATCATTTTCTTGTCTTGATGAATGGGGTTGGGTGAGGGGATTGAGATTATTTTGTATACTAAATCTGGCTGCTGTATTTTACAGCATCTTTAGCTCTTCGGGAAGTAGCACAGCCTAATGGAAGGAGCACAGGCCTGGGAGTCAGAGGATTTAGTTTCTACTCCCGGCTCTACCACTTTTCTGTTGTGTGACCTTGGATAAGTCATTTAATTTATCTGAGCCTCAGTTTCCTCCTCTCTAAAATGGGGTTTAAATCCTACTCCCTCCTAGAGAAGCACCATGGCTCAGTGGAAAGAGCATGGGCTTGGGAGCCAAAGGTCCTGGGTTCTAATCCCAGCTCCTCCAATTGTCAGCTGTGTGACTTTGGGCAAGTCACTTAAATTCTCTGTGCCTCAGTTACCTCATCTGTAAAATGGGGATTAAGACTGTGAACCCCACATGGGACAACCGGATCACCTTGTAACCTCCCCAGTGCTTAGAACAGTGCTTTACACATAGTAAGCGCTTAATAAATGCCATTATAAAAACAGTGCTTCACACATTGTAAGCACTTAACAAATACCATAATAATAATAATAATTGTTATTATTATTATTATTCATACTTTGAATCCCATGTGGGACAGGGATTGTGTCCAACCTGATCATCTTGATTCTACCCCAGCATTTAGTACAGTGCATGGCAAGTAGTAAGCACTTAACAAGTCCATAATCATTATTATTATTTGGCCACTAGCCTCTTTTAGGGCATTTTTGATTTTATTGAAACTCATCTGGTGGTTGAGTGATGTGGACTCTGGGGTAAATGTTAGACCACTAGGGAGGAAGATCTGTGTCTAGTCTTGAACGTGGACTCTCAAGCATGATGGTGATGGTATTTGTTAAGCGCTTACTATGTGCCAGGCACTTTTCTAGGTGCTGGGGTAGATACAAGCTAATCAGGTTGGACACAGTTCATAATCCACATGGGGCTCACAGCATTAATCCCACTTTACAGATGAGGTGACTGAGGCACAGAGAAGTGAAGTGACTTGCCCAAGGTCTCACAGCCAACAAGTGGCAGAGCCAGGATTAGAACCCAGGTCCTTCTGACTCCCAGGCCCATGTCTCTCCACTAGGCCACACAGTGTTTGCTTCCTTCCGTGCTCAGTGAACACCTGTTGCCTGACTAAAACAAAGGCGCCCAGCAGTATCACTTTTCCGGATTATAAAACAGTGGAGAAAGAGTTAAGGCCAAGTCCCTTTAGTCCAACCCTTGAAAAATGCACCACACATTCTCCAAGCTCTGCCCATTAACAGAACATTTTTCAAAGGCAGGATGGTGGCAGGTTTGGCCATAAATATGACTCACCCTGACACTGCCTCTCCAACTCTGCCCCACCCACAGACAATAGATAAATACCCTCCCCATATTTAACTCAGGAAAAAGGAGTCTAATCCGGAAACACAAAAGACCAGATTAGCTCGAAGCCTGAGTAAACAGGTGTGTCTTGCACTAGGTCTAGAAAGCCAACAGAACCAGTCTGCAGAGGTCTGAGAGGGTGGGAGGAGGTGGGGCAGGGGGAAGAGGAGCAGAAAATACCAGAAGCTAAGGAGAGCGGTGCTTCGCCCTCAACTCTGGGCCCCAGCCCCAAGGAGGTTGCTGAGTTATTTCAGAAACAGGGCCTGGGGAGAGGGAAAAGTGGAAGGAGAATTAGAGTGACCTCAGAAGAGCCAAGAGGAGGATTAGAGGTGATTCCTTCTTCAAGATCAGGGTATTCCTGGTTCTGACCTCTACTTTCAACATCCCCTCCAAACCCATAAAGGGATCAGCTCAGCCTCTGGCCAACACTAAGACAAGGGCAAGAGGAGAGTTGTTCCAACAAAGGAAGACCAAATCACCTTGATCTTCCTATGGCCCCCAGGCAGCCTGTTCCTAATGCAGACTTGGGAGGAGAGGACAGTGGGAAATGAAGCCGCTTTCAATGATATTTGCCCAGCTTGGGCCTTCAGTTGGCTGATCAAGGTCAACCTGACCCAGAAGAGTTGGTAGGGGAGTATGGGGCAGAAGAGGACTGGGAGGAGCAAGAAAGGAAAGAGGAGGGTCTGGGGGCGAAATAATAATAATAATGATATTGGTTAAGTGCTTATTATGTGCCAATCACTGTTCTAAGCACCAGTAATCAGGTTGGACACAGTCCCTGTCCCACTTGGGGCTCACAGTCTCAATCCCCATTTTACAGATAAGGTAACAGGCCCAGAGGAGTGAAGTAATTTGGCCAAGGTCACACAGCAGACAAGTGGGGGAGCCTGGTTTATAACACATGGCCTTCTGACCCCTAGGACCATGTGCTATTCACTATGCCATGAAAGAGGAGACTGAGGCACAGAGAAGTTAAGTGATTTGCCCCAAATAACAGAGCAGGTATGTGGCAGGATTGGGAATAGAACCCAGATCTTCTGGCTACCAGGCCTGTGCTCTTTCTCTGGGGACATGAAAACATGAGTCAGCCCAAATGATTGTGCTTGCTGCATTCATCTTTCCTATGCTTTTATGACTTTAAATCTTTCAATGCTTTCCTCACGGTCTATCTGAACATCTGCTTCACTTATAAGGACACAGAGGAAGAGAGGGGGCCAGTGAGAAATGACCAATAGTTGGGGACCGGGAGTTTTTTGTTTTGTTTTAGTGCATGGGCATTTTGCAAGATAAAGGACTAGTCTTGGACTTGGACTGGTCCAAGAGGGTGAGGCTGAGTTTTTAGCTGGTTGAAGTACTGCTCTCCTGACCCTCCCCCTCCCTTTCATCACCCAGCCCCCTCCCTTTCCCACATGAACACTGGGAAGCCAATGTCCCTTCCACAGAGGCAGCCATGGTGTTGAAAGATAGAAAGGCATAAAAGCATAGGGAGATGAAAGATGGATTTAACCAATCACAGTTATTTGGTCTGACTTGTGTTTTTGTGGCCCAGGGGAAAGAAAATGAGCCTGGGACCTAGAGGATGTGGGTTCTAACCCCAGCTCTTCCACGAACCTGCTGTGTGACCTTGGGCAAGTCACTTAACTTTTCTGTGCTTTAATTTCCTCATCTGTGAAATGGGAATTCAAAACCTGTTCTTCCTCTTACTTTGACTGTGAGCCCCATGTGGGGCCTGATTATCTTGTATTTACCCCAGCGCTTAGCATAGTGCTTAATGCATAGAAAGTGCTTAATAAATGCCACAATTATCATTATTATTATCATTTTCCATAGCAATTTGGGTAGAATATGCTGGAAGAATAGGGGAATGTAATTACCACATCGTGACTGAATGGGTGGTTTTGCAATGGGACAAAATGCTGTTTCAAGAAGATCCAGAATAGTGTGTAAACCTGTCATTAGTCCTCCATTAGTAATATATAGGGAATCAATTGCAAATATTAAAATTCAGGTTTACTAGAACTGATGGGAATCAAAGTAAATTGGCTCCTGTGAGGTGCTAATGACCCCTGTTGTTCAGATAAAGGCTAGAGAAATGCCAGAGAAACAAGAACTATATAAAAATTAACTTCATGCTTTAGCAGTTGTAGCCTTACTGAGCTTGTTCCAAGATTTACATTCTTCCATATTTGGCTGGAATTTCACCTTGTCTTAATAGAAGCCATGTCTTATGTCAATTTTGTAAATGGTATTTGTTAAGTGCTTACTATGAGCCAGGCACTGTACTAAGTGCTGGGATAGATACAAGATACTCAAATCGGACACAGTCCATGTTCCACTTGGGGCTCATAGCTTTAATCCCCATTTTACAGATGAGGTAACGGGGGCACAGAGAAGTTAAGTGATTTGCCCAAGGTCACAAAGCAGGCAAGTGGCAGAGCCGTAATTAGAATCCAGGTCCTCTGACTCCTAGGCCTATGCTCTTTCCACTAGACAACATGGCTTCTCATGTTGAGGTTCACCTCTAATTCCCATCAAAATGATTGTTGTCACCTACAATTTTTGGATAACAAGGAGATTTAAGGATCATAAAGCCCTTATTGTGGGAGAAATACCATTACTCCAGTTACTTCTCAATATCCACAAGATAATTATCCACTTCTGGTCCTGCACTGACCTTTACAGACACACACACACACACACACACACACACACACACACACACACGCGCGCGCGCGCGCGCACACACACACAGTTGAATTTCACTTTTTTCTTTGAATATTCATTCACTTATTCATTCAGTCGTATTTATTAAGCACTTACTGTGTGCAGATCACTGTACTAAGCACTTGGGAGAGTACAATATAGCAATAAAGAGTGATAATCGCTGCCAACAACAAGCTCACAGTAAAAAGACAGCCATCTATCTAGTCACTTTGCATATTATTCATGGTAGAATATTTATTATTTTCAAAGTTCTTGCCGTGGGTCAATACCCCTTAAGCGCTTTTTTGCTCCCCCAACTCTAGTCCCACAGCACTCATGTATACATCCTTATACTCTGGTGCTCCCCCTCTCTGTAATTTGTATTAATACCTGTCTCCCCCATTAGACTGTAAGATCACTGAGATCTGAGATCTTGCCCACCAACTTTATTGTACTCTATTTTCCCTAGCATTTAGTACAGTACTCTGCAGACAGTAAACACTTCATAAATACCATTGGTTGAACTGGCATTCTCTCTTCGATCTTCTTCCATGCTGGGACCTCAATGCCTCACTAAGGGGCTCTTTCTGGATGACAGTCAGTCACTTGCTCCCTTCTCCTTAACTGGGTTTGGGGACATGACCTCC
Source organism: Tachyglossus aculeatus (assembly GCF_015852505.1). Lineage (NCBI taxonomy): Eukaryota > Metazoa > Chordata > Mammalia > Monotremata > Tachyglossidae > Tachyglossus > Tachyglossus aculeatus. The sequence goes on along the minus strand of NC_052068.1, from coordinate 88,148,125 downwards.
TGCTGTCCTGCTTATATCCCCCCCTCCTGCCTGTTCTGTATTTCTGCACCACCTAAAACACCAAAGCGTGGCCTAGTGGAAAGAGTATGGGTCTGTGAATCAGAAGAACCTGGATTCTAATCCTAGCTCTGCCACTTGTCTGCCATGTGACCATGGGCAAGTCACTTCATTTTTCTGTGCCTCAGTTTCCTCATCTTCAAAATGGAGATTAAGACTGTGGAGCAGGGACTGTGTCCAATCTGATTAGCTTGATTCTACCCCAGTGCTTAAAACACTTGAGGGCAGGGATTGTCTCTGTTGCTGAATTGTATTTTCCAAGTGCTTAGTACTCTGCACACAGCAAGTGCTCAATAAATATGTTTGAATGAATGAATAGTACCTGGCACGTGGCACGTACCTTACTAGCGCTTAACAAATGCCACAGTTAATTACTATTAATATTACTACTCCCACCTATCTGGAGCACTTTTGAACATTCTCTATTCATTAAACACTAAGTCATGTAGAGATTCCCTTTCCCTTCTTCTTCCTATTTTAGAACAATATTCTTTTCTCAGTAGGTGTTCAATAAATATCAATCAATAATTCAATTGGTGGTGTTTATTGAGTATGTACTGGGCACTGCACATAGTATTTGGGAGAGTACACTAGAATAAACTTGGTTGGCACGATTCCTGCCCTCAAGGAGTTTATAGTCAATGTTGTAAATGGAATGGCTGGTTGATTAATTGCTGAGTTCCAAGCCAACTAGCCTGCTTCCTAATATCTGTGACTGCCATTTCCAGTCCCCTTCTCCCTGTAGTTGTACTAATCATTGAGAGAGGGTTGCACTTTTATCATGGCAGTTCTTTCAATTCATAAAAATTTAGAAACAAGAGTTTGGGAACACTGGTTGGGGGATGTGGTTTGAGAAACCAGGTTAAGGTTTCCTGTGCTCTTTGAAGCATCCCACGAAACTCCTCTGTGAGTACCAATGCATCACTCCCGAATCCTTCCATCATTTTCTACTAGCACTAAGTGAACTTGTCCACTTAGAAAAAAAGCAAAAAAAAAAAAATCAACAAGCAGAGAAGCTGTTAATTTTACTTATTTTGCTAATGCTGCCTTTTGAAAAGTTCTCTAAAAAATTCAAAAACATCCTATGGAACCTTTTAACACAGCCCAGCTTTAATGTCAAGTGACAAGTTCAGGCTTGGGAGGTTCCATGTCTGGAGCTGTCTAAAGAAGTCAGATCCTCACTTATATAAACTACCTAGAGTCTCCTCCATTTGTGTAATCAGACGGTTTCGAAAGCAGGAAGAATATGCTTCGAGGCTTTCACCTCCCAGAAATCCTCTAATTTCTCAGCCTCTAAAGGAGTAGTTTCCAACATCCAGTTTCTGTGTGGAAATACTCTGATGGTGGGAAGTGACGTGTAGCTCTGTCTGAGGGGAACTCTGCTCTCTAGGACTTGAAGGAGCAGTGAGGAGCAGCTGAAGAGAGACAGGGATGAAGGTTAGGAAGCAATAAGGATAAAGATCAGAGGGTGAAATGCCTGAGGAAAGGATTAGGGCACTAGGTGGGGATGGCTAACCTTGGAAACCATGTGATATCATCAGAGGACCAAGAGACACTTGCCTGCTGTGTGACTTTGGGCAAGTCACTTAACTTTTCTGGGCCTCAGTTACCTCACCCATAAAATGGGGATTGAGACTGTGAGCCCCATCTGGGACATGGACTGTGTCCAATCTGATTAACCTGCATCTACCCTAGTGCTTAGTACAGTCCCTGGTACATAGTAAGTAATTAACAAATACCATTAAAAAAAAAGACATAAGCACCTGGAAGGGGAGGAAGAGCCCAGGAAAAATGATTTACACCTTGCCCATTCAGTTTCTCCTCCCCTTCTTACCAACCCTGCCACACATGCCCTCCTTCCTAATGCCACTACCACAGCTCACAGCATTTTCATTGCAGTGCCCAGTTCCCTGGGCACATTTCTTGGTGGTGAGTTGGGGGCTGCCAGCTGGGAGGGAGACTTGGGGGAGGGGATGCAGAAGAAAGGCTCCCCCTTAGTTCGCAGTTCTGGTGGATCCTGAGCATGAGAGCCAGGAGGCCCAGATGAAAATCTGCCCCATCTCTGGGGCATCTCATCTCTGGTGTTCTTTACACACTATGCATCCTTTTTTCCTTGGCATTCCCAGGGATATTAGGTAGTTGGTGGGATGTGGAAGGGAAGACCAGTGGTGGGGAGGAGAGAGGAGTGGCACAGTTGCACTGAGCAATCAGCACTTGAGACCTCTCTAAAGGTCTCAGGAGGCTTCCTTAAGGCAGTGTGTCATTGTCCTCAAATTCAACATGTCCATAACTGAACTCTGTATCTTCCCACCCAAATCCTGCCCTCCCCCTGCCTTTCCCATAACTGTAGACAACACTGCTATCCTCCCTAATATACAAGCCCATAACCTTGGTGTTGTCCTTGACTCATCTCTCATTCCATCCACAAATTTAATCTGTCACCAGATCCTGTAGGTTCTACCTTCACAACACCGCTAAAATCTACCCTTTCCTCTCCATCCAGACTGCTAGTCTGCTGATCCAGGCACTTATCCTTTCTCACCTTGACTACTGCATCTGCCTCCTCTCTGACCTCCGGACCTAATCTCTCTCCCCACTCCAATCCATACTTCACTCTGCTGGTGGTTCATTTATTGACAAGAACATTCAATCCATGTCTCCCCATTCCTCAAGATCTTCCAATGGCTACCCATCCACCTCCACGTGAAACAGAAACCTCTTACCATTGGCTATAAAACACTCAATCGGCTTGCCCCATCCTACCTCAGCTCATTAATCTCCTATCCAGCCTGCACATTCCACTTCTCTAGCACCAGATTACTCACTGTATCCTGATCTTGTCCATCTCCCTGCCGATCCCTTTTCCATGTCTTCCCCCTAGCCCGGAACTCCCTCCCTCTCCATATAACCCAGACCACCACTCTCCCCATTTCAAAGCATTATTTAGGTCATATCCTCTTCAAGAGACCTTGCCTGATTATGCCCTCTTTTCCCCAACTTGCTCTCTCTTCTGCATCGTCCATGCACTTAGCCTTTTGTTTGGACATTTGCTATTTGTTATTCATTGTTATTCATGCCACCCTCAAACCCACAACTTCACACCACTTATGCATATATTTTCAAATTATATATTGTAAATTACTTATTTATTCATATTAACATCTGTTTCTCCCTCTAGACTGTAAGCTTGTAATGGGCAGGGAATGTTTCTGAAAATTCTTTTGTACTGGAATCTTGCAAGCATTTAGTACAGTGCTCTGCACATAGTAAGCATTTAATAAATACCATTGATTGATTGATGGATGGATGGATTGATTGGCAAAAGCTAGGCCTGCATAAAGCCCTGGTCTAGGATCCAGCAAGCTGAAGAGCAGGGAACTGCAATGTTTCTCTCACAAGGTACCTCCTCGAGTCACAGTCTGATAACAAAAAGCTGTACATGGCTCATGGGCCATCTCTGAAAATACACTGGAGAAAGAGGATGGGTTAGGTGGAGAAGTCCAAGAGGGGGTCTACGGTTTGCATAATGAAAAAAGAGGATATACTGTGGCTACTACTATGTGAACAAAGAGAGGGGATAAAGAGTCACATTGCGAGTCATGGGGTATGGAGATTCTGTTGTGGACCAAAGGAGCAGTGTGGCCTGATGGAGAGAGCATGGGCCTGGGACTCAGAAGGTCCTGGGTTCTAATCTCCATTCTGCCACTTGTCTGCTATGTGAACTTGAGCAAGTCTGTTAATTTCTCTGTGCCTCAGTCACCTCATCTGTAAAATGGAGATGAAAACTGTGATCTCCATGTGGGCCATTGGGTGTGACCAACTTGATTGACTCATATCTATCCAAGTGCTTAGTGTAGCTCTGGGAACATAGTAAGCAGTTAGCAAATATCAATTTTAAAAAAAAGGAAAGAAAAGAAAAAGATGTCCAGTACATATTCATATTAATGTCTGTCTCCCTCTCATTATGGGCAGGAAAGTGTCTTGTAATTCTGTTGTTTAGTAGTCTCCCAAGCACTTAATACAGTGCTCTGCACATAGTAAGTGCTCAATAATATGATTGATTGATATCTTGGGTGGACATGAAACTATACAGTCCTCTCAAACCAACACACTCACTGATCCTCCCTCTCATTTCTCTCTCCACTGACCCTCCTTCCTGCCTCAAATTCCCTCCCTGCTTCATATCCATAAGACCACCACACTCTCCACCGTCGAAGCGCTACTAAAAATAACATTTCCTTTAGAAGACTTTCCAAATAAATTTCCCTCATCTTCCCATTCTGTTCCCCCGACTACTGCCACTTCAATCATCAATCTACTGTACTAAGTGCTTGGGGGAGCACAATACCACAGAGTTGGTAGACACATATCCTGCCCATGAGGAGCTTACAGTCTTCAACAGTCTTCAACAATTTCAGACTGTAAGCTCATTGTGGGCAGAGAATGTGTCTGCTTGTTATTATATTGTACTCTTCCAAGCGCTTAGTACAGTGCTCTGCATACAGTAAGTGCTCAATAAATATGGTTGACTGACTTATGCGCTTGAATCCTCTCCCTGTAAGTACTTAGGCATCTGCCCAAATGCCTCTCCCTACAGCACTTATATACATATCTTTGAACTGTCCCTTTCCTCTACCTATAACTTATTTTAGTACCTGTCTCTGGTGTTTTATTTTAAGCTCTTTGAGGGCAAAGATATTCTAACTCTGTATTGGACTCTCCCAACCACAGCACTGCCTAGTCAAAAGAGACCATGCCTGGTAGTCAGAGGACCAAGGTTCTAATCCCGGCTCCATCACTTACCTGCTGTGAGACCTTGGACAAGTCACTTAACTTCACTTCATCTCAGTTCCCTCACCTGCAAAATGGGGATTCAAAAACTGTTCTCCCTCCTGCTTAAAATGTGAGCCCCATGTGGGACCTGCTGATCTTGTATCTACACCAGTGCTTAGTAATGCTTGGCATACAGTAAGTGCTTACCGAATACCACAGTTAATTATAGTGATCTGCACTGAGGAAGCATTTGATACATATTATTGATTGACTGATCTCACTGCCTTGAGGGGGAGATGGTGGATACATAGCCCTCTGTGTTATATCTCCCACTGAAACAATATATAGACCATCCCCCCAGCCTTACTTCCTTAGCTGAAATGTCATCAAACCATCCCACTGCCTGGGAATAGGAGATCGGAAGTGGAAGATGGTGGAAAGGATCCACATGAGGTCCTCTAAACTGTGAGCTCTTTGTAGGCAGGGAATGTGTCCATTTATTGTCATATCATTCTCTCCCAAGCACTTAGTAATAATAATAATGGCATTTGTTAGTGCTTACTATGTGCAAAGCACTGTTCTAAGTGCTGAGTGGGATACAAGGTGATCAGGTTGTCCCACGTGGGGCTCACAATATTAATCCCCACTTTACAGATGAATACTTGGCATCTAACATATCTAATACTCGGCATCGCCCTAGTTCAAGGGGTGCAAGCGATCAGCCAAACATGTGTATGACTGGGAGGGGAGTGGCAGCTGCAACAAGGCTCTGGCAAAATCGACCCAAGTGATAGTGGCCAATGATGACCTTGGGGGGCAAATGATGGAGGAGGAGGAGGGGAAAGAGAGTGGAGGTGAGTGGAGAAGAGCAGAGGAGGGAGATCTGCCCCTGCAGCAGAGGAGGGGGATGTCTAGAAATCTGTAAATCTGTCTCTAACTCATTCCCTTCCCACCGACTTTGGCATCCTTTAGGATCTGACTTCTTTTTCCAGGGCATTGATATGCCAGCAAATCTCTCCCTTAGCTGTTGCCTCTTCATTTCACTGGCGTCCAAAGGCCTGTTGCCATGGGTAGGATGGGCCCATCCCCTACCGGAGCCCATTGTGGGCAAGAATCCTGGCACTATGAGGGCCTGAGTCTTCTCTCCTGGTGGGGGATTGTGAGGGTGGAGAAGAGTGGATCTTATCTCCCTCCTGTACCTCATGACAAGAAGAAAGTTTCTTCCAGAAGCTACCATGGGTACAGTGCTTTGAACACAGTAAGTACTCAAAAAATATGACTGAATGAAAAAAGTCAAGGGAAGAGTGGGGAAAAGTCTGAAAAACCTTTATCAATATATCCTAAATTGAAAATTAATACTATTTCATGGGAAGAAAGTTGGGGGGCGGCGGGTATCCTCAGGAGCTTCTCCACTCTGGCTTTATAGTCCTTGGAAATGAATAGGCCCACTTCTCGAAATTCTGTGGTCCTATCAGTTGGGAAGGTAGTTTTGGGGGGCTCGGGGTCTCCTGAAGTGAAGTGGGGTGGGGTGGTCTTCCCTAAAGAAACTGTGTGCCTCAGTGGAAAGAGCACGGGACTGGAAGTCTCGTAATCCTGGCTCCACCACTTACCTCCTGTATGACATTAGGCAAATCACAATTTATCTGACCCCCAGTTTCCCCATTTGTAAAATGGAGATTTAAATATCTGTTGTCCCTCCCACTTAACCTATGGGACAGGGACTTTGTCCGATCTGATAGTACTGCCATGTATCCCGGTGTTTAGCACACAGGTATGACACCAGGTCCGACACTCGTTGATAATCCCTTGCTGCCTCACTTCAGCTTGAACCACTCTGGAAATGACGGGATCAAGTCCAGAGCCGGTCCTTCCCCCAGACCCTCCCGCTGCCCAACACCCCTGTTTCCCCCCTCCAATCTGCTCTGGGCTGAGCGGGAACCCTCTTGTGCAGTTCTCTGACTTGGCTGTTTACTTTGGCACTGCCAAGAAACAGATGCTAAAGCTGCCCGGCTCAGCACAAACGGAATCCACGGCCTCCACCCTTAGGAACAGGAAAGGCGTCCACATAACAAGACGCCTTCCATGACAACTGGCACCAACTGGCACCTCATGGGCAGAGTGGGCCAATAGCAAGAGCTGACTGAATAGCCACGGGCTGGCAGTGCTTTTCCTTGCCTCGAAGCAGTGGGGCTAGACTCCGTCTCTCTAGCACAATTTCATTTGTGCTCCCATCTGGTTTCATGTGCCACATGAGTTCAGGCAATAGACTTCACCTGAAATAGGTTTGCACATGCCCCTTCAGGTGGCCCAAGCCAGATTCACCCCTCGCTTGCTCTAGGCACACATTCTTCAGTGCCTCCTTTTTTTTAAGGTATTTGTTAAGCACTTACTGTGTGTCAAGCACTGTTCTAAGTATGGTGGTAGATTCAAGGTAATCATCATCATCATCAATCATATTTACTGAGTGCTTACTGTGTGCAGAGCACTGTACTAAGCGCTTGGGAAGTACAAGTTGGCAACATATAGAGACAGTCCCTACCCTACAGTGGGCTCACAGTCTAAAAAGGTAATCAAGTTGGAATCAGTCACTGCCCCACACGGGGCTCACAATCTTTATCCCCATTTAACAGACGAGGCAATGGAGGTACAGAGAAGTGAAGTGACTTGTCCAAGGTCACACAGCAGACAAGTGGTAGAGTCGGGACAAGAACTCAGGTTATTCTGACTCCCAGACCCATGCTCTATCCACTAGGCCAAACATCTCCTAATTATTCTGACATCCCCATCCATAAATATATTTATACAAGCAAAAATGCCAAGGCAGTTTTATTTGATTTGATTATTGAAAGCACTAATGGCTTGAATAACAAAAATTTTTGATAGAATTTGTTGTTAAATCTAGCTGAACCTTGGTCAGATGGTGTCCTGGTAGTACTAGTTTTGAAATAAATCAAATGCACTGGTTGATATGAAATCAGAGTATTGGGTAAAAGTGTTCCTTTATTTACCAACATAGCTGTATTTCAGCTTCTGAGCTTTTCCAAAATGATACTACTTCCTCAAAGCACTTTCTTAAGGATCTGACTTTTTTTAACTCTGATATTCTATGTGGGCTCAACCACTGTCCTAGTGGCTGCTGGGATTAGAGATGGCCCCAATTTAATCAATCGATTAATCAATGGCATTGTTTACTGAAGTAGTATGGCCTAATGGAAAGGGCACCAGCCTGGGAATCAGAGGATCTGAGTTCTTTCTAATCCCAGTTCTGCCATTTGCCTACTGTGTGACCCTGGGCAAGTCACTTCATATCTCTGTGCTTCAGTTCCCTCATCTACAAAATGGGGATTCAAATCCCAACCTCCCTCCTGTTAAGACTGTGAGTCTCATATGGGACCTGATGATCTTGTATCTACCCCAGTGCTTAATACAGTGCTTGGCACACAGTGGGCTCTTTACACAATCCACAGTTATTATCATTGTTATTTATTGAGCATCTACTGTGTGCAGAGCACTGTACTGAATTCTTGGGAGAGTTCAGTCCAATAAAGTTAGTAGATCCAATCTGATCCCTACCCCTCAAAGAGCTTACAATCTAGCAGAAAGGTGGTCTAGTGGATAGAGCACAGGCCTAGGAGTCAGATGGATATGGGTTCTAATCCCAACTCTGCCAATTGTCCACTGTGTGACCTTGGGAAAATCCCTTAACTTCTCTGCACACAGTAAGCGCTCAATAAATACGACTGAATGAATGAATCAGTTGTCTCGTTTGTAAAATGGGGATTAAAACTGTGAGTCCCATGTGGGACAGGGACTATGTCTAACCTGATTAGCTCGTATCTATGTGAAGCATTTAGTCCAGTGCCTGGCAAATAGTAAGCACTTAACAAACACCATAAAAACAAGTTGGATATCAATGGTGCAAGGAAACTGAGGCACTGCTCACTATCGATCTCCATAACACTATATGCATTCAATAGTTCTTGGGGGCTGGAAAATATATATAATACCATATTTATTACTCTTCCTTTTTTTTAAATCACAATCCTAGACTCTGGGTGCTCGTCTACACTTTCTTGTATGGGACATCAGGGACTGGTTGTGTTGTTTAGCCAGTCTTCACCAATATAGCCTTCAAGACATGTTATATTGTACTCCACCAAGTGCTTTGCATGTATTAAGCGCTCAATAAATATGACTGAATGAATTGCATGGTTCATTGCAGCAAACTTCCCTTATTTTGGTACCGTCTCTACACATTCCTGAATGGTCAGTTTCCTGTGGCTTATAGAGGAGGCTCCCAACCAGTTCTCATCACTAACATGCTCCAGATAACAGATTGCCAAAACAAATCTGCACTCGAAAAGGGGCAGCCTTTAACTTGCCCGTTCTTTGCCTGCAGTGAGGATGCTTTGAAGGATACCTAGATTTTATGGGCAGTGCTCTGCCAGCTGAATCAGGTTTTGATCTGCAACTCACCAGCTGAGTGACCTTGGGCAAGTCACCTAACTTCTCTGGGTCTTAGTTTTCTTATCCATTTCCTCATCATGGGGGAGTCAATATCTGTTCACCCTCCCTCTTAGGCTGAAAGCCCCTCATTCTGCCCAACTGCTCCATCTCTCCCCTCTCCAGTCCATAGTTCACTCTGCTGCCTGGATTTTTTGAAATGACAATGGGGGCCCCTCAAGATTCAGTTCTAGGTCCCCTTCTATCATCTCTGTGCAGATGATTCCCAAAGCTACGTCTCCAGCCCTGATCTCTCTCCTTCCCTGTAGTCTCGTATTTCCTCCTGCATCTGTACCTGGATGTCCCACTGACACCTTAACCTTAACCTGTCCCAAACAGAGCTCCTTATCTTCCCACCCAAACCCTGTTCCCTGCCTTTCCCACTACTGTAGACACTACCATCATCCTCCCTATTTTACAAGCCTCTTACCTTGACACTGTCCCTGACTCATCTCTTTCATTCAATCCATATATTCAATTTGTCACCAAATCCTGACAGTTCTTCACAACATCGCTAAAATCCATTCTTTCCTTTCCATCCAAACTGCTGCTATGCTTATCCAAACATTTATCCTATCCCTCAAAGACATCTACATCAGCCTCCTCACTGACCTCCCTACCTCCTGTCTCTCCCGACTCTGTTGATCTTTCTAAAAAAAGTTCAATCCATGTTTCCCCAGCCCATCCACCTCCACATCAAACAGAAACTCCTTTTCATTGGCTTTAAAGTACTGTCAACTCACCCCTTCCAACCTTGCCCCTCCGATCGCCTACTGCAGCCCAGCCCACACAATCTGCTTCTCTAGCACTAGAGTGGTCACTTTGTCCCATTCTCGTCTATCTTACCGCCCACCCCTTTCCCAAATCTTCCTTCTAACCTGGAACTCCCTCCCCCTCCATATACACTGGACCACCACTCCTCCCATCTTCAAATTTCTACTAAGGTCATATTTCCTTCAAGAGGCCTTCCCCGATTAAGCCCTCTTTTCCCTGGCTCTCTCTCCCTTCTGTGTCATCTGTGACCTTAAATCTATTACCTTTGGGCATTTGATGTTTGTCCTACCATCAGCCCCACATCACTTATGTACATATATAATATATATTATGAATGATTTATTTATATTAAGATCTGCTTCCCCTTCTAGACTGTGAGCTCATTGTGGGCAGCGAACGTGTCAACCAATTTTGTAGTATAGTACTCTCCCAAACACTTCATACAATGCTCTGCACAAATTAAGTGTTCAATAAATACCACTGTTGATTGATTCATTCATGCATGATTCATTCATTCAATCAATTATTCAATCGAATTTATTGAGCACATTGTATGCAAAGCACTGTACTTAGTGCTTGGGTGAGTACAATACAACATCCAATAGACACATTCCCTGCCCACCAGGAGCTCACAGTTCTAGAGGGGGAGAATTGATGATGATGACGATGATGAAAAACTGTTCAGTCTGTATCTATCTCCTCACTTCTCATGAACTTCCAGCAGTTGCCCATCCACCTCTGCATTAAAATAAAACACCTTACCTCTGACTTTAAAGCAATCCATCAGCTTGCTCCTTTCTACCTTAATTCGCTGATCTACTAAAACTCAATCCACACACTTTGCTCCTCTAATGCCAACCTACTCTCTGCAACAATCAATCAATCACATTTATTGAGTGCTTATTGTGGGCAGAGCACTGTACTAAGTGTTTGGGAAAGTTCAATACAACAGAGTTGGCAAACACATTCCCTGACCACAATGAGTTTACAGTCTAGCTCGTTGTGGGTTCCTAAACTCACAAGCAGCTTAGCAGCTTGTAAACTTCTAAGATATGAGTCCACATTCTTGGTCCTCAGAATGGGGGCATGAGAAGCAGCATGGCTTAGTGGAAAGAGTCCAGGCTTGGGAGTCAGAGGTCATGGGTTCTAATACCGGCTCCACCACTTGTCAGCTGGGTGACTTTGGGCAGGTCATTTTACTTCTCTGAGCCTCAATTACCTCATCTGGAACATGGGGATTCAGACTGTGAGCCCCATGTGGGACAACCTGATTACCTTGTAAATAAATAATAAATAAATAATAATGGCATTTATTAAGTGCTTACTATGTGCAAAGCACTGTTCTAAGCACTGGGAAGGTTACAAGGTGATCAGGTTGTTCCACGGGGGGCTCACAGTCTTAATCCCCATTTTACAGATGAGGTAACTGAGGCACAGAGAAGTGAAGTGATTTGCCCAAAGTCACATAGCTGACAATTGTTAGAGCCGGGATTTGAACCCATGACCTCTGACTCCAAAGCCCAAGCTCTTTCCACTGAGCCATGCTACTTCTCTTGTATTTACCCCAGCACTTAGAATGGTGCTTGTTGCATAGTAAGTGCTTTACAAATACCAATATTATTAAAAAAGCAGCGTGGCTCAGTGGAAAGAGCCTGGGCTTGGGAGTCAGAGGTTATTGGTTCAAATCACAGCTCCACCACTTGTCAGTTGTGTGACTTTGGGCAATTCACTTCACTTCTCCATGTCTCAGTTACCTCATCTGGAGAATGGGGATTAAGACTGTGAGCCCCACGTGGTACAACCTGATCGCCTTGTATCCTCCCCACCATTTAGAACAATGCTTTGCACTTAGTAATTGCTTAACAAATGTCATTATAAGCACTTAGTACAGTGCTCTGCACATAGTAAGCGCTCAATAAATGATTGAATGAATGAGTGTGGCTTCCATGGGGACAGGGCTAGTGGTCCAAGACAAGTCAGGAGAAAAGAGAGGGAAAAAGAGTCAAGGTTTAGAGTAGAACGTGTTAAAGAAGCTTTTACTACTGAACCCCTATTTCTGTCTTTCCCAATTTATTCCTATTCTGAACAAAAAAAGAGAACAACTATTTTGAGCCTGTGCACTTTCTTCTCCAGATTAGAGAAAGGTCATTGTGTATTCCATTTAACCCAGTGAGGTACTAGACTTTGGCATAAGTGTAATGAATTGAAATTCAGAATCCAATCCTGGAGGCCTTTTGTCTGCTCTCTTTCATGTTTCCCAAGCAAGAATTGTTTTCATTACAGGACTCTGGAAGCACCTGGCTGCATTTTGTTTCATTTGTTCCTTTCTGCTGGAATTTAGGTGGCAGCCCTGTCCACTGATGGCTGTGTCCCTTCATTGTTTTCCCTTTTTCCCTTCTTCTTTTTTTTAAATTTTCAATTTATTGATATTTGTTTGCTTTTTAACATTTCTACAGTCTGGTTATATTTTCTCCCTTTTTCCAGTCACTTATATTAGGTTGGCTTTGAAAGTCTGTTATTTGATTTTGCTCTCCATCTGTCTCTTGCTCTGTGTTGCTGCATTTGATGATATACTGTATTTCTGGTTTAAAAATAAAGTTGAAAAAGAAACAACAAAATCGATGACAGGCTGGTAAAAACAACAGCTGTTGCCCATAAGGCAAAATAGACTCGATTCCCCTTGAACATATCTGTACAGGAAGAGTGACTTGCAGGGATCGGGCCATGTATTCAACAGTTCTTGGGGGCTGGCAAAGTGGCAGATGCTGAACAGAGCCTATTTATCCTGAAACCTGGATCACAACTGTCAGGAAGGGTGCAGGAGATTTGAATTCAAACATCCTGGGAGACCCAGGTGACGGAAATCCAAGTCACCCAATCTACCAGGGCCTCTGGAAAAAGTACCCTGTGTGACTTTCGGCAAGTCACTTAATTTCTCTGAGCCTCAGTTCCCTCATCTGTAAAATGAGGATTAAGACTGTAAGCCTCCCATGGGACAACCTGATCACCTTGTATCCCTCCCCAGCACTTAGAACAGTGCTTTGTACATAGTAAGCGCTTAATAAATGCTATTATTTTGATTATTATTATTATGATTATTATTATTACTAGCTAGTCCAAGGCCAAAGACAGAGGCTAGAACCAGTCCCCCTATCCTCATGCTAGAGAAATGGAAGGTGGGAGAGGGAAGCCACGCAGTGCTTTGATCTGGCTCCACGGGCTAATTCAGCCAACAAGTGCCTACGACTTCTGTTGTACTGTACTCTCCCAAGCACTTACTACAGGGCTCTGCAAACAGTAAGTTCTCAGTAAGTACTTAGAGCACAGGCCTGGGAGTCAGAAGTCCTGGGTTCTAATCCCAGCCCAACCACTTGTCTGTTGTGTGACCTCAGGCAAGTCACTTCACTTCTCTGTGTCTCGGTTACCTCATCCATAGAATGGTGGTTGAGACTGTGAGCACTATGTGGGACAGGGACTGTGTCCAACCGATTAGCTTGTATCCAGTGCTTAGTACAGTGCCTGGCACATAGTGAGCACTTAACAAATACCACATTTATTATTACAATGATGATGATGAAGTGTGGTGGGAGGCTGCTTAGCCAGGCCAATTGGACAAGTCGCTTAACTTTCCTCTAAACAAATTCCTAATTCTAATGTCTCTAAATTGTAAGCTCCTTGTGGGCAAAGAATTTGTCTACCAACTCTGTTTTACTGTACTTTCTCCAGCACGTAGTACAGTGCTCTCAATGCAGTAAGTGCTCAGTAAGTGCTCCGCTGATTGGGCTAGTCAACCCATCCAAAGCTTAATGGAAATGACTTACACTTCCTCAGACTGACTCCCATTTAATTCTGTTCAGCTAGCTGAACTTTCTTTTTTTTCTGATCAGAAATCAACCTCTGTTGGGGAAACAGGTCTGTCAGCTAACTGTACTTAGATAATCTGCTTCCCACTGTATTTAATTGAAAACCGAAGGGTGCACAGATCTTGCTTGGAGGACTCCAGTCTGCCTGAGGATTTCACTCACAGAACAATGATGATGACACTAATAATGGTGATTTTAATTGGTTTTTGTTTAGGGCATACCGCATATCAAAAACGGTGCTGATAGCTATGGTAGATATGAAATAATCAGGTCAGACACAGCCCTTATCCCACATGGCACTCACAGCCTCAGGGAGAGGGAGACAAGGTCTTTAATCCCCATTTCACAGATGAGGAAACTGAAGCATAGAGAACGGGAGTGACTTGACCAAGGACACACAGCAGGCAAGTGGCAGGGTCAAGAAGTAGTCACAGAAAATGTTAAAGTTACAGGTGAGATGTCAACCTGGTCTCCTGTAGAAAGAGGTCTGAGATCTTTGTCCCAGATGTGAGTTCTCTGTAAGATCAAAATTGGGGCATTTTCACACGTGTCCCCAAAATTATGGGAAACAATTCATAACTGCAAGACTGGGCACATGTATTATGAGGGAAGCAGTAAAGCCCAGGAGAAAGAGCACTGGCCTAGGAATCACTTATGTATTGTGTGATGCTGGGCAAGTCACTTAACTTCTCTGTGGTTTTGTTCTCTGTCTCCCCCTTCTAGAATGTGAGCCCACTGTTGGGTAGGGACTGTCTCTATATGCTGCCAACTTGTACTTCCCAAGCGCTTAGTACAGTGCTCTGCACACAGTAAGCACTCAATAAATATGATTGATTGATTGATTGATTACTTCCTTCAAAAACAAAATGGGGATTCAATACCTATTCTCCCTCTTATTTAGAATGTGAGCCCCGTGTGGGACCTGATGATCTTGCATCCCCCCAATGCTTAGTACAGTGCTTGGCCCATAGTAAGCACATAACAAATATTACAATTATGAGTAAGAAGATTTCCATGGAAACTGTTCTTTTACCTACATGCTCCACAGTCAACTTCAAATATGGATCTCCCTCCATCTTGGCCAAAGCTGACCCCAAAAGAAAGCAGATGGGTCTAACAGACCATAGCCGGAGGAATCGAAAACAGTCATCTACAGCCCAAGAAAAGGATTCAGATATTTTTGTACCAGAAGTAAAAGCGCGATCCAGGCCTGCTAAAGAAAATGATCCCAGAATTCAAGTAGGGACAGGAAACAGATGCCGAAATGAAAAAAAAAAAACCACCCTAAGGATGTGAGAGTTCCAAGAGCACAGGATCATCCCTGGGCCAACTTTTTAAAACCCCGTGGCTTCATGGCACCTACAGAAAGAATCTGAGGAAGTAAAAATGGAACCACCGGGACAGTCAGGAATGGAGCATGGAAAATGGGAGTCCTGTTACATGGTAACTATACAAACAATATGGGCACCTGATGTTTCTGCAGGTGCTATGAATTCAATACCCTCTCGTAGAAGAACGCTCACCATGGAAACTCCAGCAAACCCTATTCTAGATCAGAGAAGAGCATGGCCTTCCCCGACTAAGCCCTCGCTTTTCTTACTTCCTCTCCCTTCTGCATCACTTATGCACTTAGAACTGTTCCCTTTAAGCACTTGATATTCACCCCACATTCAGCCCCACAGCATTTATATACTTATCCATAATTTATTTTAATGTCTGTCTCCCTCCCCAGACTGTAAGCTACTGGTGGTTAGAGAACATGTCTACCAACCGTTGTACTCTCCCAAATCCTCTGTACAGTGCTGTGCACACAAAGAGCACTCAATAAATGCCATCAATTGATGTATTGAGCTCTTACTGTGTGCTAAGCATTTCCTCCAGCTCCAAGTAGCATAAACCATTTATGTCATCCCTCCACCCCTGTATGCATACCTTTCATTTAGGGGGATGACATCATCTCTCCTCCATGGTTCATCTTCCAGCTACTGTGTTGTAACAGGGCTCGTTGTGGGCAGGGAATGTGTCTATTTATTGTTACATTGTACTCTCCCAAATGCTTAGTACAGTGTTTTGCACACAGTAAGTGCTCAATAAACACAATTGAGTGAATGAATGAATGAATGCCTGTTCCCCCTTCTGTTTAGACTGTAAACGCCATGTGGGACAGGCACTGTCTCCAATCAGATTAACTTGCATCTACAGCAGAGTTTAGAATCTTAGAACAGTGCCAGACATGCACAGGTGCTTAATATTATAATAATAATAATGAGTTGTGCACTAACTCATGAGCTGAATTCCTTTTTCTTTCTTCTGTAATGAATCTGTAATTCATTCTAGTATCCATCTCCCCACCTAGAGTATCAGCTCCTTAGTAGGATCATATCTACCATGTTTGTTGAACTCTCCCAAGCACTTGGAACAGTGCTCCAACCACAGGACATGATCAATCAATATTATGATTGATGACCAAGGACAAAATGGGGAAGCCTGGAGCTGCAGCCTGGGGCCATGGGAAGAAAGCGGGAAAGAGAGGGTAGAGAAGAGAAAAACAAAATGAAATCTTTGAACTGCTGGAGTGCAAAGAGCCATGCAATTTATGGCCCCCTCACCCATACACTGTGCTGAGCATGGCACAATGTGGAGGGATTGTGGTTCTATGAGGCTGCTTCACAGCAACAGCTGTTTCTGGCAGTAAGAACGGGAGTGTGGAGGGGGAGAGGAGAGGGGAAGGGAGAAAGGATAATGATAATAATAATAATGTTGGTATTTGTTAAGTGCTTACTATGTGCCAAGCACTGTTCAAAGCTCTGGGGAGGATACAGGGCGATCAGGTTGTCCCATGTGGGCCTCACAATCTTAATCCCCATTTTACAGATGAGGTAACTGAGGCCCAGAGAAGTTAAGTGACTTGCCTAAGGTCACACAGCTGACAAATGGCGGAGCCGGGATCAGAACCCATGACCTCTAACTTCCAAGTCCGTGCTCTTTCCACTGAGCCACCCTGGATAGGAGGGGAAAAGGGAGAGGGGAGAGGAGGAAAGAATGAGGAGAAAATAGGAAGAGAGAGTAGAGAATGAGAAGGGAGGGGAGAGCAGTGGAGAGAGCAGAGAAGAAAAGGGGAGATGAGGGAGCCCCCGAGGTGAGGGCCCAGACTTTTTGGGGGTCAGTGCTGACCCACTGCACCCAGCTGAAGGCCCCGGGGGGGCTGTCTCCTACTGACAGGTGATCCAGGTGTTTCTGACTCCCCTGGCCTGCATTGCCCTCCTTAAACCTGGTAGTGATGGACCAGATGAAGGTCAGTGGTCTCTTCTCAAAGGTGCTGTGCTGTCAGGAGAGGTAATGGCACTGCACCATTTGGTAATATGGTGGTAATAATAATTGTGTTATTTGGTAAGTGCCTACTATGTGCCAAAGACTCTACTAAGCCTGGGGTAGACACAAGATAATCAGGTTGAACCCAATCCCTGTCCCTCATGGGGCATCCAGTCTTCAATTTGCTCTCTTTATTCACCCCTCCCTCAGACCCACAGCTCTTACGTACATATCCATAATTTATTTATTTAGATAAATGTGTGCCTCCCCCCATTGACCGTCAGCTCATTTTTGGCAGGGAACATCCCTACCAACCTTGTTATAGTGTACTTTCCCAATTGCTTAGTACAGTGCTCTGCACATAGTAAATGCTTAATACGTGCAATTGATTGATTTGAAGAGGGAGAACAGGTGTTTAAGCCCCATTTTACAGGTAAGAAAACTGAGGCACAGAAAAATTAAGTGACTTTCCCATGGTCACACAGCAGGGCAGGGTGCGGTGGGGCATTTGGCGGCGGTCCCCTTAGTCCAATGTTCTCTTCAAGAGCCACAGTTAGGTCCAAGAAGAGCCAGTTAAGGTTCTAGAGTCACAGAACCCTGCCAAATGGGAAGAGCAGGAGGCAGAGAAAGACCATAAATCTAGGGCAGGAGTAACAGTCCCAGAAATAAGGGCTGCATTACAGCTACCTGATAAGATGGTAAGTGCCTCCTTCACAAATGTGCAAGTATTTTATGTTAGCTGGCATGTTAATGCATTTGTGTTCATTTCATTTCCTCTGGAGGTACAGGCCATAACCCAGGGGTTTCCCTCACTAAGTTTCCTCAGCCCCCACCACAGACTCACCTGTGTGGTGCCAAGCTATCATCATCAATCAATCCATCAATCATATTTATTGAGTGCTTACTGTGTGCAAAGCACCGTACTAAGCACTTGGGAGAGTACAACATAGCAATAAACAGACACATTCCCTGCCCACAGTGAGTTTACAGTCTACAGATGAGCTTACATCTGCCAATATCAGCCAGGATATCCCCTCCCAACACAAAGCCTTGGAACTTGATGGAATCCTGAGGGGGCTGGCCTTCCGTCACCTTCGGGAAACTCTCCTAGATGGAACCACCCCCCAACCCCGACCAAGGAGTACTCAAGGAAATCACTATCATGCAAGATCCTAGAGTTTTAGGGCCCCAGACTGGCACAGGAATCAGCTGGGTCTTTAGGCTGGGTCCTGCACTGGTGCACAAGGAATCTTTAGGAATCTTAACACCTTCCTCAGACACTTGGAGCAGGGTAATCTAGTAGTTAGAGCACAGGCCTGGGAGTTAGAAGGGCCTGGGTTCTAATCCTGACTCCACCACTTGTCTGTTGTGTGGCTTTGGGCAAGTCACCTTACTTTTCTGTTCCTCAGTTACCTCTTCTGTAAAATGGGGATTAAGACTGTGAGCACCATGTGGGCCATCAACTCTGTACAACCTGATTAGCTTGTATTCATTCATTCATTCATATTTATTGAGCGCTTACTATGTGCAGAACACTGTACTAAGCGCTTGGGAAGTACAAGTTGGCAACATATAGAGATGACCCTGCCACTTGCCTTCTGTGTGACCTTGGGCAAGTTACTTAACTTTTCTGTGCCTAAATTTGATCATTTGCAGAATGCGGATTCAATAACTCTCCTCCCTCCTACTTAGACTGTGAGCTTCAAATGGCACAAGAAATGTGTCTAACACAGCTATCTTGCAACCACCCCAGCACTTAGTGCAGTGCTTGACCCATGACAAGTGCCATCATTATTACTAAACACATCTGAAGCAAGGATCCAGATGTATCTGTTTGTTTATTTTCATAGAGAAGCAGCATGGCTCAGTGGAAAGAGCCCGGGCTTAGGAGTCAGAGGTCATGGGTTCAAGTCCCGGCTTCACCACTTGTCAGCTGTGTGACTTTGGGCAAGCCACTTAACTTCTCTGTGCCTTAGTTACCTCATCTGTAAAATGGGGATTAAGACTGTGAGCCCCACGTGGGACAACCTGATCACCTTGTATCCTCCCCAGTGCTTAGAACAGTGCTTCGCACATAGTAAGTGCTTAACAAATGCCATTATTATTATTATTATTCAACAGTGCTTTATGGCATTGAGATTTTCAGGGAGAAAAACTGCTGAACAAACATCTACCTCAGCGCTTAGTACAGTGCCTGACACATACGAAGTGCTTAACGAATTCCACTAAAAATAAAATGTGGGACTGGGTATCAAAACACATGAAACACAGGATGTCTGCTTTATATAACAAAAAGGAGATCCTAAGTATTTTACTACAGCTAAGGAGAGTTCAAGTTCTAGGTAAAACCACAAACAGTGATTGGTTACAGAAGACAAGGCAGATGGTCAAGAGCAAATAATGAAATCCAACCTCAAGATGCAGTCTTAAACCCCAGCCCAGTGATTCTCCATAAACTAGAATCTGGGTTCCTAAATCTTTCAAAATTAGTAATTCATCTACAGACTTAAGCTAGATCTCCCTTGTACACCATGGGTTTCCCTTGCCAGTTGGCTTGACTAATATACATGCCCTTGGCATTCCACCAGAACAGTAACAAAACTCTCACTTCCTATACCTGGGTTTTTTATGCTTTCAACTGCCCCTAGTGCCCTGACCCCCAACTTGCCCTAGCGTTGGTTCCCTTTCAGCAATGCCAGCAGGTATCTTTCTCAGATTGTTTTGGAACCAGGCAGTGGCTGGAAGCTGGGAGTATACAAATGTGCCAAGAAGCCAGCTATCGAGGGCTATCTGCATATTCCTGTGTATCTTGCCATTTGCAGGACAGTTTAAATGTCAAGTTTGGATCGTTCAGTTCATACACTTCAGGAATATTAGGTAATATGGCTTAAAGCCAAGAACATGGGTCTGTGACCATAGACTTGGCTGTGCCACTTTACTGCTGTGGGACCTTGGAAAGTCACTTAACTGGGGATTCAATACCTGTTCTCCTTCCCTCATAGATTATAAACCCCAGATGGGACAGGCATTGTGCCTGATTTGGTTATCTTGCGTCTATCCCAGGGCTTAGTATAGTGCTTGGCACATACTCAGTGCTTAATACTGTGAATATTATTACGATAGGTAGACTACGCGTGCCCTGTCATGTGCTTATATACATGTCTTTATACTCCACTGCTTCTTCCTAGTTGCACTGTCTGCCTCCCCTACTAGACTGTAAGATCCTTGAAGGCAGGGATCACGTCATAGCATATCCCGACTGGATTGCTGCATCAGCATTGTTTCTGATCTCCCAACCTCCTGTCTCTACTCACTTCAGTCTATACCTCACTCTGCTGCTTGGATTATTTTTCTATAGAAATGTTCAGGGCATGTCACCCCCCTCCTCAAAAATCTCCAGTGGTTGCCTATCAACCTTCATATCAAGCAAAAACTCCTCACTATTGGGTTCAAAGCTTTTCATCACATTGCCCCCTCCTACCTCACCTCCCTTCTCTCCTAATCCGCACACTCCGCTCCTCTGCTGCTAACCTCCTTACAATGCCTTGTTCTTGCCTGTCCCACCGTCGACCCCTGGCCCACATCCTACCTCTGGCCTGGAATGCCCTCCCTCCTCACATCCGCCAAACTAGCACACTTCCCTCCTTCAAAAGCCCTGCTGAAAGCACAACCTTTTCCTCTGCACTGCCTTCCCTCCCCATCACTTTGACTCTCTCCCTATGCTCTACCCCCCTCCCTGCCCCACAGCACTTGTGTATATACATGCATATTTATTTTTCTATTAATTTTATTAATGATGTGTATATATTTATAATTCTATTTATATTGATGCTATTGATGCCTGTCTACTTGTTTTGTTCTATTTTATTGTCTGCCTTCCCGCTTCTAGACTGTGAGCCCACTGTTGGGTAGGGATTGTCTCTATTTGTTGCCAAATTGTACTTTCCAAGTACAGTGCTCTGCACACAGTAAGCACTCAATAAATATGAATGAATGAATGAATCACGTCTACTAGCTCTATTTCACTCTTCCTAGGACTTAGTACAGTGTTTTGCCCTGATTAAGTGCTCAGTGAATATTACTGATTGATTAAATATTAGCCCTCAAATGCCTAGTTAGCAATTATACCCTCCAGAGTAGATTGCAAGCTCCTCAAAGGAAGAGCCTTCGGGGAAATCCCCACAAAGTACGCAAAGTAAGTATTACAGACTATTAAATCCAGTGGAAGCTCAACACTTTTACTCAGTGCTTGGTGAAGATGATGAAAGATGATCACTCTAATGGTTCCCCCATAGGACTCTGTTAATGTGTCAAGCGCTTAGTACAATGCTCTGCACATAGTAAGCGCTCAATAAATACGATTGATTGATTGATTAATGTGGTTACCATAAGCTATCACTCTACTATCCAGAAATTACTTGGGCCTTATAGGGAAGAGAGTAAAAGTAGTGTCAGGAGAAGTACAAATACACTCTCGTCCCTGAAGTATCAGATTAAACAGATTAAAAAATTAGCTATCAGTGATGCTAATTAATCAGTCAATCAGTGAATTTACTGAGTGCCTATTGTGTGCGTAGCACTGCACTAAATACTTGGGAGAGTACAGTACAAAAGAGTTGGAAGACAGGTTCCCTGCCCACAATGCACTTTCAGCCTGCAGACGAGTTTATGGTTTTGCTAACTCATTTTCAGTAGCACAAATCAAGGCCCAAGCATACCTGACATTGGTTCAAATGTCACATAACGTCACAGAATATGTGAGACTCTGTCTAATATCTAGGACAAACTAAAAAGCCTAGTGTTGGGAAAATACATTGCCGACTCTTACAGGTGCTTTAAGGTCAAGTCATATGTCTAGTCAAGTCATATGTCTATGAAAAAAAGTGCAGAATGTTCAACTGATGGAGCATTGAATTTCAGTTGGATGAGCTGATGTCACAGCTGAAAGAATCATTGTTTTAGACCATCGATGTGGGCTTTTTGTCATATCTTCTAACTTGAGGAATTGTAGAAGTATCAGGAGCTTTGAGAGTCACCATGCACTATTTAGTCTTAGAAAACATTCCTGTGATGCATTTTTAAAAATGCATGAAATACAAGAATGGATATAATAATGTTGGTATTTGTTAAGCATTTACTATGTGCCAAGCACTGTTATAAGTGCTAGGGGGATACAAAGTAATCAAGGTTGTCCCACATGGGGCTCACAGTTTTAATCCCCATTTTACAGATGAGGGAACTGAGGCACAGAGAAGTTAAGTGACTTGCCCAAAGTCACACAGCTGACAAGTGGCAGACCTGAGATTAGAACCCATGACCTCTGACTCTCAAGCCCATGCTCTCTGACTCTCAAGCCCATGCTCTTTCCACTGAGCAATGCTGTTTCTCATATGTGACTTGAATTCTGCTGGGGATTTTCCCTCTTATTAGTGAAACAAGGTTGTGTTAGGGATCAAAAGTGGTAACTGTAAGAAAAGTGCTTGGTTTTTTAAAGGGCCTCCCAATTTATTTTTTGAAACAATCATGGAAACTTTGAGTAGAATGGATTCTAACATAGAGGAGTCTATTCTAATACCAGATGCAAGGCTGGGATGCTAAAGCAATTACCGTGTGGTTTAAAACCATTCTTAGTTGTTTCTGAACCATCTTTGATTTGCTTCAAAAATATGGGCACACAAGTGGCATGAATAGTTTACAGGGCCAAAGAATAGATTCAGAAACAATGAAAGTACCACGTGAACCAACACGAGATTTTTCTAAATATTCCTGAAGGAACACCCATTTTCACTTCATTGGTAAATCACAAACTCATCATCACAAACTCCAGTGCATCATAGAATGTTTCCGCCTCGAAGTTTAGACTCTTAAGGTTAAAATGGATGAGAAAATATAGGTGACCAAAATATACGATGAAAGGAAAAAGCTGTAATAAATGGTCCTAATGTGGTAATGAATCCATTGGCCTAACACCTCAGACATAAATGTGAAGTATATTCACATGAAGCACTTCTAAGTAGAATAATGCAACCATTGGCCTAATGCCTCAGACATTAATATAAAGTCTATTCACATGTAGCTATTCCAGGTAGACTAGCGATCTTCCTGTCTGTCTAGACAGTAATTTATCTAGATGTAAGCTCACTTATCTTGATCATAGAAAGTCTACTATGCCACTGCGGAATGCCAAAGGTAGAAGGGGCAACCTTGTCTGAGTTGGCACAGGACTAATCCCACCACCACTTACTTGGACTTTTGCCAACTGGACATTGCCATTTGGACAGGAGAAAGTTTGTCTCTCCCTTCCCTGGATGCCTAACTTGGTTTTGAGGAAAAGGTTACTCACTCAGCAGGATCCAACCCCATCCATCCTGCGCCTTCCAAAACCGGGCAGGGTCTTTGTCACTATTGCCTTTCTAATTTATTAGAGCCCAAAACTGGATCAGTTTAATTGGTTTAGTACAATGTTCAGTGCCATGCATTTGTGAACACTGAATTATTTCCTCCTGTTGATGATGATGGAACCAATGATTTCGGTTTTAATGTCTTCAGTTGAATGTGAGCTGGTGGTAAACGTGCAACTGTGTTCATTTGACTAAAGATTTTCTTCCTTCCCAGTTTTCAACTCATGACATGCTTTGAAATGCACTGAACACAAAAGGTCCCAGAACAAACGAAATTCTATTCAAACCAAACTCCATTCTATTTGAAGTTACAGTACAATAAAGTTCTTGTACAATGAAGTCCATCCTCTAATGCACTTTTGATGGTATTCAAATCATGAGCACAATTCAAGACTGTGAGAAGACTCCTTAATATGAGTGAACCAAGCTCTCTTTTACTGAAGCAGTGATGGCAGAGACATCACTAGCAGAATTTTTGTATTCATGAATTGGAAGGTTTTTCTTCTCATTTCTTGGGGATAGTTAGTCTTCCTTCAACTTCTTTTCAACCAAATTTTCTCTGAGTGAGCATGAGTAAGAATCTTTCAGCCAAGCATCGGAGCACACCTACAAATAAGACTCCAAATTTATTAGCCCACCAACTACTTTCCCCAGCCTGCCCTCATTTCCCTCTTTTCCCCAGCCCCCTTTTCCTTGTGTGGTGTCCACACTCTTGGAACTGTGATCTTGGGGCACATGATTTTCATCCAACCCTCATCCCCACAGCTTTTATATATGTATTTTAAAATTACATATTAAACATTAAAGCAGCATGGTGTAGTGGAAAGAGCACAGGCCTGGGAGTCAGAAGGTCATGAGTTCTAATTCTGGCTCTGCCACTTGTCTCCTGTGTGACCTTGAGAAAATCACTTCACTTCTCTATGCCACAGTTCCCTCATCTGTAAAAAGAGGACTGAGACTGTGATGTCCCACTTGGGGCAGGGATTGTGTTTGAGGGCATGTTTGAAGGCAGAGGGGAAGAAACCACTGGAGAGTGAGTGTTCGAAGATGGAAGTTAAGAAGGGGAGGAGGGAAAGGGTGAGAGTTTTTATAAGATGAGAAGGAATGGGGTCCGAAGCAAAGGTGTATGGGGTGGCACTTGAGAGGAGGGAGAAGATCTCATCTGAAGATACTGCTGGGAAGGATGGGAAAGTAGAGGAGAGGGTTGAGAGCAGAGGGTGGGGGATGGAGAAGGGGGAGGGGTGACTATGGGGAGCTCAGATCTGATGGTATGCATTTTCCTAATGAAGTCGGTGGCCAGATCATTGTGGGTGAGGGAAGGAGGAGGGGGAAGAACAGGGGGCCTGAGGAGGGAGTTAAATGCCAAACACTGTGTGTGTCAAACTGTGTGTCAAACACTGTTCTAAGTGCTGGTGTGGATACAAGTTAATCAGGTTGTACATATTCCCTGTCCCACATGCAGCTGCTGTCTAAGTTAGAGGAAAATTAATGCAACTTAGGATTCTTTTCTAGCTATCCTCCACAAATTGTAATTCACCATGGGTAAAGGGGCCAGGGTCAGACTACCCTAAAGAGAATTTGAGCATCTGCCAGTGACCTGTAAGGCAAGTTACATTTTTTACATCTTTCCAGAGGTGGAGGGGAACACCAGTCAAACTTAGGAACAGCTGGGGTAGCCATGGTTGCATTAAGGAGCCCAGAACTGGGCAGCCAGTCACATCCATAGCAAATGTTTATGGAGAAAAGGCAGCTGATGCTGGACAAACTGACTCCATCGCTCTGGTCATTACTACTGCTGCTGTTACCTCTTTGGCCAGCTACTCCCTGAAGGTTCTGCTGGAGCTGTGGTCAGGATTGTATGACCTGGGGAGGATTCTAAGAAAGTGGCAATTCTAGAAGAGACGGTGGAAGGGTGACTATGGGGGCAGTGGCATAGCAGGGTTGGGTGCCTCATACCAAAACATTTCCTGAATGAGTTTGAGTATTTGTGTGTTCATTTGTCTGTCTGATTTACATGCCTCCCTGATGAATTCTACTGTGAATTTAGTCTCTCATTCTCTCTCTCTGTCTCTCTTCCCCCCCTTTCCTCTCTCCCTCTCATTTTCTCTCTCTTCCTTCCCCACCCTTATTCTTGGACCATTGGCCCAGCCCTCTATAAGGTCCATCCTTGGAAGCTCCATCCTCAGTCCAGAAGATGTGGCTCCATGAACCTCTCCCTTCTCCACCTACCACCTTTATGGGCACAGACTGGAAAAGGGAAGCTTTGAAAGCTTATGCTGGTTTTAAACATAATTGGCATGGACAACCTGTCTAATGCTCCTGAGAACTTAGTGGAATTATCTAGAAGCACTTTTCGAAGGACGTTTCCCTCCTAGCTGTCTGGTGGAAAGAGATGGATGGTGTTGGTGATGTACTCTAGTTTACCCCTTAACCTACTTTACGAGGATTTCCACATGTGGATATTCTTCTATGTCAAGTTTAGAATCCTGACCTTGGCCACTTAATAAATTCTACTGCAAAATAGGTACCTACCACCTACAACAGGTGGTTCCACTTCCCTCACAAGAAAGGGTGGAATCTGTTTCTGAGCTTGTCTCCCGTCTCTCCCCTGACTTTGGTCTTTCAAAGCAAAAGTCTTAATTGGGTGATGACATTTGCTGGCAAAGGATGCAGAAGGGAGTTGCTCTGTTAGCCGTTCAGTTGGCTGTATTATGGCACATTCCAGACATTTTCTGACCCCCCCGGAGAGCCTTTCTAATCTCTCCCCAGCACCACCCGAAAATGTCAACCGTCTGCCATTCCCCAAACCGGTGGCTGCCATAGCAAAACCATAAAACAATCAGAGGAGAACTAGCTCCTATGTGTGTCTTCAGCTTAGCCCCACTCAGAACAGACTGCAACCTTTACTCTGGCAGCCCTAAAAGTTACACAGATCAGGCCTAAACAGCAACTAGAGAGCATTTTCCTCTCCCATTTTCTTTTTGAACTCACCAGACTCTAACAATAACGATTCTTTATTTTCTAGCAGAAATCCACCTCCCTCCCTGGCAGCAGCCATCAGTACAAGAGATCATCAGGACTGGAAACACTGAATTTCTGGTTCAGTATTCTAAGTGAGGGCAGCCAGTGTTTGGGAGGCCAAAAGAAGGGTGATGGATTGGGGAGGGAAAAGAAAGCAGTGACATTTAAAATCTCCTCCCCCAGCCCCAGTCAATCAACGGAATTTACTGTGTCCAACTTAGAAGTTAACATTGTATCATATCTCCAGTAGCTAAAACTTTTCTGATTCTTTTTCCCTCATCCCATCCATTTCTTCAGAGTTGCATTCTTCAGTAAAACATTCAGTACAAATTCCAGTATAATCTAAAAACAACTTCCTAATTTCTAATTTTAGCACTAATCTTCCTTGGCTATGGTTGTGTGGTTTCTAATTACTTTATTCCCAAGACTTACCTAGATGGATAGTTATATGTTTTCCATATTGTACATTGTCTTGTATAGCTTCTTTATAAAAAATGTGTTGATTGCTTCATGTTGTTAATTTCCCTAATTCTAAAGAAAAATAGGTGGATAATATTTGCCTCTAGAACTTCGGCTTCAACCTCCAAATTATTTATTATTACTTCCACTACTACAACTAATAAATTGGACAATTCATTTGTAGGAAGTTTCAAAAGGAGGTCCTGAAAAATATTATGTTCCTCTTAAAGTGTTAAATGGCATAAATCCATTATCCAGATACAGATCGCTTAATAATTTAATGCCTTTAGCTTGGCATGCTTTCCGGAATATTTTCCCTTTATCTGGCTTTATTTTCAGGTTGTAACAAAGTGAGGAATAATCATTGGTGTTTGGCAAAACCATAAGGAACTAGAGAGTCATGAGGAATTCTAAGCATGCTCTAGTCTCCTTTGGTTTTTCTTAAAATTTTCAATCTGAGTTTTAGAGCATTTGTGGGAACTGAGGGTAGGAAAATGTTGAATTACACTTTCTTTTCAGTTTCCACTCATCAGAGAATGTGTTTTGAATGAATTTCCTCTTTCGACAGGTTCTGCCTCACAGTAAGCTCCACGTGCTATGGGTTGCAACATAGAACCAGCCCTCTGAGCTAGTGCTACAGAGGAATGGGGAGCAGAATGAAACATCTCGAATTCTGGAAAGTGATTATTTTGCATTTTAGGAATAAAGTCATTTACATGGTATATTAACCTAGCCACATAATTAAAATCATTACTTTCTTTTTTGCAGATTAGCAATAAGGGGATAAGTGCTGGAATCATCATCCCTCTACATGGTGCCATCACACATAATGATTGTGGTATTTGTATAAGTGCTTACTTTGTGCCCAGCAATGTACTAAGCAATAGTAATAATAATTGCATTTGCTAAGCACTTACTATGTTTCGGACATTGTACTAAGCACAGGGGTAGACACAGGTTTGGTCACAGACTGTGTCCCACATGAGGCCCACAGTCTCAATCCCCATTATACAGATGAGGTAACTGAGGAACAGAGAAATGAAGTGACTTACCCAAGGTCACACAGAAGATAAGTAGCAGAGTCAGAATTAGAACCCATGACCTTCTGACTCACAGGCCCACGCTCTATCCACTAAACCATGCTGCTTCTCACTATCCCATGCTGCTTCTAATTACAATACAATCAGATTAGACCCAAGCCCTGCCCCACATAGGGTTCACATATTGGGTCCAGAGGGGTTAAATGACTTACCCTACATCACACAGTAGACCATTGGTGGAGCTGGGACTTGAATCCAAGTCTCCTGACTCACAGGCCTGTGTTCTTTCCACTAGGCTATGTTGCCTCTTCTCCACTTCCCCCAACCCCACTGTGCTGTTGCAATATTTCCAAAGCCCAGCTGAAGTCCTCAGATCCTTGGAGAACCATCTCAACCCTTATCCATCCAGTTTTTTTCTCAGCGTTTTCCTGAACTTTGGCTAAGTAGGCATAGTATTTATCATTTATTAAGTGCTTAGAGTGTAAGGCAATGTACTATCGTACAAAAGATCCCAGAGTCAACCCCTTTCCTCCACTTTATGACAACCACCTCTAATAAACAACACTGCAGACCAGACTTAAGCAGTTAACAATCTTCCGGTATAAACCTGTTCTAACCAATTTTTGTTACATCTAGAAAACCGAGGTGTCACCTGTGCTGCCTCTTGGGGAGTTTGAACTTCCTTGAGCTGGTGACTGCATAACCCCAGGGCCCCAGGCTTACTCGGGAAACCTTCTCTCCCCTTTGCCTCCCATATCTGGTCTAGATCTAGTTTCAATTACATTTAGCCACTTGAAATCAGTGAGGAACATCAACACCCGGTGCTTCTCCAACTTCTGAGCACCAAAGGAGCAGATTTTGGCTGACACAATATTTGCTCATTCAGTAGAGAAAATTGGGGTGAAACCTGGGAGTGAAAGTTGAAACAAAATGAACTGAATGAGATAAACAAAATGTCTTTTCATTTCCTGTATTTCCCTCTTTTTCATTTCCTTTCTCTGTTCCTGACCCTTGTTCCCTCAGCTTGCAACATCATTTCACTAATAAATTTAAGTTCAACTCAGTTATTAATTATCTATTTATTCTGTATCCTGTAGACTGTATACTCCTTACGGACAGCAATTTGTCTACCAACTCTGTTACACTGTTCTCTCCCAAATGTTTAAGTTCAGTGCTCTGCACACGGTAAGCACTAAGTTAATACCACTGAATGACTGACTGATGCAAACACTCATACCTTGGGCACCCGAGTTCTGGAAATTGATCAATTGATCAATCGTTTTTATTGAGCACTTACTGTGTGTAAAGCACTGTTCTAAGCACTTCATTCATTCAACTGTATTTATTGAGCATTTATTGTGTGCAGAGCACTGTACTAAGTGCTTGGAAAGTACAATTCAGCAATAGAGACAATCCCTGCCCACACAGGGCTTCCAGTCCAGAAGGGGGAAGACAGACATCAAAACAAGTAAACAGGCATCAATATAAATAAAAATATAGATACGTACACATCAAAACAAGTATACAGGTATCAATATAAATAAATAGAATTATACATATATACATAAATACATAAGTGCTGTGGGGAGGGTAGTGGGGAGAAGAGCAAAGGGAGTACATTACAACACAGTCGATAGACACGTTCCCTGCCCACAACAAAATTTCATTCTCAGGGATGTGGAATGGGTAGGGGCACGTGATGCTCCTGGCTGATCTCTAGTTTTATAGAGCAGGTAGATTGTTCCCTCTCCACCATTCCAGGTTGTTATCTCTCTCTCACCTCTTTCCACACCCCTAGATGTAAGAGATCTGGGTCAATGACAGTGAGACCAAATGAAAAAAACAACTGCCTTCAAGATAGAAATAATGCAGTTATAGAGTGAAAATTGCTTAAGAATAGGCTGCTCAGCCCAGGCAAGCATAAGTAAAATATGTCCAAAGCAGGTGCACTTATGTGAAGTCCTCCAAACTATTTCATAGACCTAGGTGTGTGAACCCTGGGAAAATCCTAAAGGTGAGAACACCCTGGATTTAGCTCTTGCCCTTACTTCAAGTCACGCAAGCAGTGTGCCAAAACAGAGGCAACATCCAGTCTCTGGTTTGACTCGGTCGTGGGTCTCTGCCCGTTTTCTCGGGAGCTGAGAGAAGAGAGATATTACAGTGTGGGTCCCTCACCTTCTGTTAGTTCTTTTTCCCTCCCCTGCTGCTGTTAATCCCGGCTCTGCCACTTGTCCACTGTGTGACCTTGGGTAAGTCGCTTAACTTTTCTGTATCTCAATTACCTCATCAGAAAAATGGAGATTAAGACTGTGAGCGCCATGAGGGACCTAAACTGTGTCCAATCTTATTAGCTTGTATCTACGCCAGGGCCCAGAACAGTGTCTGATATATAGTAAAGGACTTAACAAATATCACCTAAAAAAATAAATCAGGAAATAACCCCAGTGAGGGCAGGAAGATCAAGATCCGACTCATAATAATAATGATAATAATAATCAATCAATCGTATTTATTAAGTGCTTACTGTGTGCAGAGCACTGTACTAAGTGCTTGGGAAGTACAAGTTGGCAACATATAGAGACAGTCCCTACCCAACAGTGGGCTCACAGTCTAGAAGGGGGAGACAGAGAACAAAACCAAACATATTAATAAAATAAAATAAATAGAATAGATATGTACAAGTAAAATAAATAAATGAACAGAGTAATGAATATGTACAAACATATATACATATCTACAGGTGCTGTGGGGAAGGGAAGGAGGTAAGACGGGGGGATGGAGATGGGGACGAGGGGGAGAGGAAGGAGGGGGCTCAGTCTGGGAAGGCCTCCTGGAGAAGGTGAGCTCTCAGTAGGGCCTTGAAGGGAGGAAGAGAGCTAGCTTGGCAGATGTGCGGAGGGAGGGCATCCCAGGCCAGGGGGATGACACGGGATGGGGGTCGATGGCAGGACAGGCGAGTACTAGGCACAGTGAGGAGATTAGTGGCAAAGGAGCGGAGGGTGCGGGCTGGGCTGTAGAAGGAGAGAAGGGAGGTGAGGTAGGAGGGGACGAGGTGATGGACAGCCTTGAAGCTGAGGGTGAGGAGTTTCTGCCTGATGCGTAGGTTGTTTGGTAGCCACCGGAGACTTTTGAGGAGGGGAGTAACATGCCCAGAGCGTTTCTGGACAAAGACAATCTGGGCAGCGGCATGAAGTATGGATTGAAGTGGGGAGAGACAGGAGGATCACCATGCCCACCCAACCACAAGGACAGACGTAGCCACTCTGTGTGGCCTCCACTATTCTTAGAAACTGGGGAGGGCAGTGGTGAATGCGGGAGCAGCCACTGTGACTGAGGTGGTGATATTTGGACTGTGAGCTGCTTTTCGTTTTTATTCTGTGTGCGTGTCCTGGTCTTTCATGTTGTTTTAGTGTTTTGTATAAGCAGCATGGTGTAGTGGATAAAGCGTGGGCCTGGGAGTCAGAAGGTTATGGGTTCTAATCCTGCCTCTACTACTTTGCTGTGTGACCTTGGTCAAATCACTTTAGTTCTCTGGGCCTCAGATAGCTCATCTATAAAATGGGGATTGAGACTGTGAGGCTCATACGAGACAGGTACTGTGGCCAACCCAATTTGCTTGTACCAAACCCAGTGGTTAGTACAGTGTCTGGCACATAGTAAGTGCTTAACAAATACCACTTTTTATTATTATTATTATTATTATTATTATTATTATCTCTCCTTATGTGTCTATCTCCAGTCCCCTCTCTCTCTGACTCTATTTTTGGTGGTGAATCCCTCTGAGTGTCAGGGAACCTGTCTAATTCCTATCAGTGTATTATTTTCCAGTGCTTAGTACAGTGCTCTAATATCACAATTGTATTTTTTATACATAGTAAAAGTGCTTTGCACATAGTAAGCACTTAATAAATACTACTGTGGCTACTTCTACTACTCTGGTGGTTCAAAAGGGCCAAAGGCTGTGAGAAAGATCAGGCATTAATATGAGCATGGGCGAGGATGTGGTGAAGCGAAAGAGCCATGCTCACTGGTGCCTCCACACAAATAGTCCCACAGAAATTATTCAATCACTACTTTTTTGAGCTCCTTATACCCTCCATCCTTCTCTTCCTCCAGGCCTTAAAGGGACAAAACTACCATGCCATCATCAATTGTAGTTTTTCAGGAAAAATGTAAACGAAATACCTCAAGGGACTGTGTCTGTTATATTGTTATATTGTATTTTCCCAAGTGCTTAGTATAGCTCTCTGCAGTCAATCAATTTATTGAGCACTTCCTAAGTGCAGAGCACTGTACATGGTAAGAACTCAATAAATGCAATTGATTGATTGATTGGAGTTGTCCTGATAGTGGGACAACCCCCGTTGGGAGCTATTTATGGGTTGGAAACTGATCATTTATCTTGGATCTCTACTTTCCCAGTTGATGGCCCAAGAATACCTTTCATCCTCCAGCCTCCTTTCATCCAATTGCTTTCTGTGTGAGCTTGGGGAAGTCACTTAACTTTTCTGTGCCTCAGTTTCCTCATCTGTAAAATGGGGATTAAATACCTGATCTCCGTTCTACTTAGACTATGAGCCTCATGTGGGACAGGGGCTGTATCCAATCTGATTAACTTGTATTTGCCCCAGCTCTTAGAACAGTGCTTGTCACATAGGAAGCACTTAAGAAATGCCATTATTATTATTAACATCATTATTGTTACTATTGAACTGGAGAGGGGGAAGACTAGAGACAGAGAGTTTAGCTAGGAGGCTGATGCTGGAGTAATGCCTGGATATGACCATTGCCTGGACCAGCATGATAGCAGTTTGGATGTAGGGGAAGGATTCTGGAAATGTTGTGGAACCTTAGAATCTGCTCAAAGGCTAATTATATTCCTTCCTGGAGTTCTCTGGTCTTCTGTTATTTTGTTTATTCTCTCAGGAAAGTCTTTCTGACCTTGATACCCTGAATAAAAGGGAAAACCATTGTGTTGTTACACTTTGTACTGTCCCATTGCTTTCACTGTACTTATCAGGATGTAGTTATGCCAGAGGCTGTAGAATCACATCTTGCCTTTGAACAGATAGGCACACAAGCCCAATGAAATCC
Organism: Tachyglossus aculeatus; assembly: GCF_015852505.1. Lineage (NCBI taxonomy): Eukaryota > Metazoa > Chordata > Mammalia > Monotremata > Tachyglossidae > Tachyglossus > Tachyglossus aculeatus. The sequence goes on along the minus strand of NC_052068.1, from coordinate 88,114,828 downwards.
CTCAACACAAGTGCCCAAACTGGCAACCCAGTGAGGTAAATTAAAGGAGCACTAAATGCCATTTCATTGGCATTTAATCACATCTTATTAACATGCATTAAGATAGGGCCAAATATTACTAGGTTGAGGGGTAAATATAGCCAAAATGGCATACACTAAATTCAATTTTAACACTGGCCCACTTTAAAGCCTGAAGACAGTCCTTGCACATTTCTGTTTTTGCAAAGTCAGGTAACCTTATGAAAACAAATTAAGAATGTGCCAGAGAATGCTCAGATTTCCCTGCATTTCATTCATTTAAATACCTCTCTGAAAATATTCCATTTTCCATTTGACATTACAAAAACAGATGAAAATAATCACAACACCTCTATGTACCTGCTAAAAGGCAGACATGAACAGTGTGTCGCAGTTTAAGCTGGTGAGGGGAGACGGGGTTTCTTCTTGTCTTTGAATTAAGCTCTGTTGGCATGATGGGGGCCTTAGCCCTCTGTGCCTCAGTTTCCCTGTCTATAAAACAGGATTGACACTATCCTCATCATAAACTTTGACAGGTCTTATTGAACCCCCACTGTCAGCTGAGAGAGCACTGAAGGGAATGTACTTAAGCATGTATAAGAAAAGGACCTGCCTTTAAGGAGCTTACTCATTCTCTGGATGTGATGGAGATTTTGTCTGTGTGTGTGTGTGTGTGTGTGTGTGTGTGTGTGTGTTTGTCCGCATGTGTATGAGAAAGAGAGAGAGAAGCTGTGCTAGCATTTGAAAGGACCAAGAGAGATTTTAAAGGGTAATGAACGGAGAAATGTTAAAGACTTTTTTAACATAGAAAGTTAACCAGCCTGGGCTACAGTCAAAAAAGAGAAGATGTGTTTTTAGGTGAGAGTTGAGAAGGGAGGATGAGGAGAAATATACATCCTGTGTTTCCCTCATTCTTCCTGGTCTCCCTCAGCTTGTGTTTGTGCCTTTCCATGGCTGTAAGTAATCCAGATGATGTCTAACACTTAATCTTGGAAGCAATTGGCTTTTGTGGAAACAAACCAAACATATTTAGGTTCTGCAAAAGGCATTTTACTCTCTGAAACTACTTTCCATCATGGATGAGGAGAAAGGGAATGAAAATAAATAAACCGCGAATGCCTTCTCTTACACCAGCCCAAGCAGGAAATAAAACAGGTGGTGAAAGCTAACAAAAGAAGAGAACCTGACAAGAGATATGTGGAGACTGGATCACATCTCTGACAGGTTCACTGGAAGATGTGTTTTGAAACTAAGAGAAATTCTTGCAAACAGCACCAGATCAGCCCAGTGGGAATTTGGGTCAGTGCCCAGTGGCCTGAGAGGAAACCCACACTTTTTTATAGACTGAGAATCAAGAAGCTTCACCTCTGGCCATACCCCAGAGTTCCCCCTTCAATTCAATTCAACTGAATCTATTAAGGGCTCACTGCTTGCAAAGCACTGTACTAAGCACTTGGGAGAGTACAACAATACATAGATACATTCTCTGCCCTCAGTGAAGTTACAGTCCTCATTCCTTCTACTCTAACCTGGGCCCTGGGTTCTGATTCCATCATATGTCTGCTATGTGATCTTGGGCAAATCATTAACTCTCAGTGCCTCCACTTCCTCATTTGTAAAATGGGGATTAAGAATGTGAACACCATATGGGACACAGACGATGACCTACCTGATCATCTTGTATCTACCTCAGTGCTTGATACAGTGCCTAGCACATAGTAAGCACTTAAATGTCACAATCATTACTACAATTATTAATCCAGATTCTGCCACTTGCCGGCTATATTACCTTTGCTTCTCTGGGACTCAGTTTCTTTATCTGAAAATGGAGATTAAATATCTGTCTCCTTCCCCCTTAAACTGTGAGCCCCATGCAGGACAGGGACCATGTCCTACTTGATTATCTTGTATCTACTCCAGCACTTAAGCTGGGCAGAATTCCTAGCATACTCCCTGCGACTCCAATTCCCAGCAGACCTCATGGCCTTGGCAGTGTACACACTCAGTCCCACTCCCCTGAAAATGGGAGCTCTGTGGGCTTGACTATGACAGGCCTGGGCCTAGATTTATGGCCCAGGTGAGGATCTATAAAGCAGGGCCTGGGGCATTGAGGAACTCAAGGGAAAAGGAAGCTAAAGGAAGAGGGATAGCAGGGGAGCCGCGGCAGCGTATGTGGACCAGGAGCAGTGCAGCCCACCAAGGCGAGAGTAGATCACCTTGGGCAGGATCCAAATCTGGGACTCAGCTGGGTGAGAAACAAGGAATTTGAAGATGGAAATAGACTGAAGCAAAACATGTTGTTGGGGAGGAAAATCCTACATTTTTAGAGAGCACCAGAAAAGGATTGGACATGGGACCCTTTTTCTCCTGCAGTGGCAAAGGGCGGGGCAAAAGGGTGGCACAGTGAGGAAGAGGGATGGAAAAAGACTTCCAATTCTGGGCCCAGCTGTTTGCTGAGGATGTGTCCGCAAGCTCAAGGCCATCTCTTCCTGGAAATAATGGACCCAGAATAGATCACTCAAGTCAGGGAGGCAGCGTTACTGAGGTCAATCTGGCTATCGACACTTGTCTCAGAACAAAATGCTGAGAGACAAGGGCTTAAAGTCAATGAAAATTTATCCAATTCACAATCAAATGAAACTGCTTTGGGCCCAGAGCCAGGGAATATTAACCAGCTGGATTTTTTTTAAGTACCATCCTATTCAACCTTTTGAAATGAAGGATTTGCCTTTTAATGAGAAACCTGTATTTCATCATAAAAATGGAACACAGAGTCCTTGGCTTCATTATTCTCTACAAAAACAGGCTCTTTTGAGTGCTAGATGCCCAGAATGAAGTAAAGACACAAATTGCAACTAATGTATCACAGGCCTTACAGACTGTACATATCTATGCCTATCTATCCATCCATCTATCTAGTACCTGTCTATCACCTATCTATATCTATATAGATATACCTATATAGGTAAACACTGATACAGAGAGTCAGCAAGCTAGATATATATAGATATACACAAAGTAATGAAAAGACATATAACCTCCATGGAAAACCCAAAATTGTAACTTCTAATGTGTTCTGCAGTCAGGATTTGGAAAGAATTATAATAAAAAGAACATTTCTAGAATGAGCAATTGAATCGAGTGATGAACTTAGTCTATGAGCCCCCATGAGCCTGGGACAGAGTCCAACCTGATGAACTTATATCTACCTCAATGCTTAGAACTGTGCTTGGCAAATAGTAAGAGCTTAACAAATATTGTAATTAATTATTGATTATTATGAATAAAGAAATGCTTAGGGGGAAATAATTCCAGAGCCGGATTAAGAGATAAAGCAAGGAATCACAAGGTGTTCACTGAAATCCTTATCATGATGCCCAACAGATCTCTACTAGATTGTAATTCCTTAAGAGCAGGGATTGGGTCTGGGCTTTAAAGGAGTTTGGAGTGTCTATATAAATGGTGTTTGCTCAAAGCTTTCTAAATGTGAGGCACTGTACTAAGTGCTATGGTAGATACAAGATCATCAACAACAATAACAATAAAAATTATGGTATTTGTTAAATGCTTACTATGTGCTGAGCACTGCTAATAATAATAACAATGATTTTTATTGAGTGCTTATTATGTGCCAAGCACTGTTCTAAGCACCGATCTAAGTGGTGGGGTAGATACAAGGAATTCAGGTTGTCCCATGGTGGGGCTCGCAGTCTCAATCCCCATTTTACAGATGAAGTGACTGAGGCACAGAGATGTTAAGTGGCTTGACCAAGGTCACACAGCAGAGAAGTGGCAGAGCCGGGATTAGAACCCACATCCTCTGACTCCCGAGCCCTTGCTCTTTCCACTGAGCCAAGTTGCTTTAGATAGAGCATAGACCTGAGAGTCAGAAGGTCCTGGGTTGTAGTCCTGCTCCCCTGCTTGTCTGCTGTGTGACCTTGGGCAAGTCATTTAACTTCTCTGTGCCTCAGTTACCTCATCTGTAAAATGGGGATTAAGACTGTGAGCCTCATGTGGGACATGGACTGTGACCAAATTGATTAACTGGTATCCACCCCAGCACTTAGAACAGTGCCTGGCGTATAGTAAGCACTTAAATACCACAGTTAAAGTTATTATAATCATGTTGGACACAGTCCCTGTCCCACATAGGGCTCACAGTCAATCTCTAGTTTATGGATAAGGGAACTTAGGCACAGAGAAGTTAAGAGACTTGCCCAAGGTCACACAGCAGATATGTGGCTGTGCTGAGATTAGAACCCAGGTCCTCGGACTGTCAGTCCCTTGCTCATTCCACTCGCTACACTGTTTCTCTTAATGTAGATATTGGGCACCAAGGCGGTGTTCAAAAAATATTTGGGGATTGATTCTTCAATGCCCAGAGCAAACTAAACTAGCAGAAGAGACTTCATTATATGCTGCTCCAGAAAGTTTAATTTAAAACTTGTCCCAAATGATAAGAAGCATTATATTTTCCAATCAGTTTGTCATTACTCTAGATATAGGTCAAACTGATGAATACTTGCAATCTCAACCTTTACACATCATAAGCTATACACCTCCGTCACCCATTCACCTTTATCAACTCTAAATTTTCAAGTTACATTACTGTGTTCCAAGCCCAAAGAACATTTTCAGAAAACAATTGACATTTTCAAGCAGAGTCAAAAGAAACTGTCTTGAGGGAGCCCATGCCTTTCCATGTTGAGCACAAGGTCTTCAACTCTAAGGATTTGATGCGAAGTAAAGTTTTTTCCTTGACTGAAGTACACGCCCAGCTTATGAAATGGATGGAAAAACCCCTTGACTGACCTACAAAATCTAAGGAAAAATACAGAATAAATACCCAGGGTGTTCATGCAGTAGCTCTGTTGTTACTACCTCCCTCTCACCTTTTGCTGTAGCCATCTCCTCTTGAAATCATTAAATGCCAGGATCTCTGATATAGCACTAAAGAGATGCTGGGAGCTAAATGAGGAACAAGGCAGGACTCTACTAATGCCCTTTTGGGGAATGGGCATGGACAGGGTTGGGGAGAGGGGAAGAAGGGCAGGAACTTGGCTCTCAGTAGGCACCACTGTTTTGCCTGCAGAATGGAGAATCCAGTCACTTAGGAAGCAAAGCCTCTGACTTTTAAAAATAGCCTGGTCCAGCACTCCTTCCTCCCTTTGTGCTTATCAATATATCATCTGAATCCTATCCTGATAAAGAAGAAATTCATTCTGGCCTCCCTTTATGTTCTTAAAAATGAAAGAAGAAAGTTTAGGACTCATTTACCTCTAGCTGCTTCCCAACCAATTTTGAATGGAGTGAAGTAGAAGCAAAAGAAGAGTGAGGAAGAGGGAAGGAAGAATAAAAGAAGAGTGATGAAGAGGTAAGGAGGAATGAAAGAAGAGTGAAAGAAGAGGGAAGGATGAGGTTATTACATTGTTCAGGCTCAAAAATTCCTTGGCTACATTTTTTAATAGGGGGACAATGAATGAAAGAGCACTTGACCCCCGGTTCACTCTTTCTCTCTGGAAAAACAGTATAATCAGAAGATAAGATTTAGAGCCTCCCAATTCTCTCTTCGACCTTGTGCACTTAAGCCTCTGGAGTTAGACCCCACAAAAGCCAGGCCATGGTTTACAAAATCAGAAATAATCAAGCCTGAGGGTGCTCTGAAATGGATGGGTAAAAAAAGAGAGCAAAGGAGGACTTCATGGCTCTAAAGAACCTTACAATCAGTGATCCACTTTCTCCAGTTCAGTTATGGCATTTACTAAGCATTACTAAAGCACCAATCACTGTGCTAAATACTGAGATAGATACAGGATAATCCAATCAAACATAGTCCCATAACTATTGAGGGATCCATTCTCAGAGGTACAGAAAGCAGGTATCTTATCCTGATTTCACAGATGGAGAAACTGAGGCTCAGTGAGGCAAAGTGGAGTTGATGTGGTGGTGATAGCAAAAGGTTACCTAATAGTAATTCATTCATTCATTCAATCATATTTATTGAGCACTTACTGTGTGCAGAGCACTGTACTAAGCACTTGGGAAGTACAAGTTGGCAACATATAGAGAAGGTCCCTACCCAACAGTGGGCTCACAGTCTAGAAGGGGGAGACAGAGAACAAAACAAAACATATTAACAAAATAAAATAAATAGAATAAATATATACAAATAAAATAAATAAATACTGTCTGCAGAGCGCTGGGTTAAGCGATTGGGAAAGAACCATACAATTTTATTCCCATTTTAGACATGAGAAAACTGAGGTCTAGAGAGGATAAATGACTTGCCCAGGGTGACACATTAAGCCATTGAGGAGCTGGTACTCTAACACAGATCTCCTCACTCCCAGGACCGGAATTTAGGCAGTTGAAGGAGAACTTGCTAAAAAATCTATAAAAATGGAAAGGGCAGGTGTGCCCCTTTTTACTGCTGTAATTCTACTTTGATGGTGAACTGTGGACCACTGGCAAATTTTTACAAATACCATTTTCCTCACATCTTACCAGAACTTACCAGAGAAGCAGCGTGGCCTAGTGGAAAGAGACGGGCCAGGGAATTAGAGGACCCGAGTTCTAATCCCAGCTCTGCCAGTAATGATAATGATGGTATTTGTTAAGTGCTTACTGTGTGTCAAGCACTCTTCTAAGCACTGGGGTAGACACAGGCTAATCAGGTTGGAAACAGTCCCTGTCCCATATGGGGCTCATAGTCTTAATCCCCACTTTACAGATGAGGGAACTGAGGCCCAGAGAAGTGAAGTGACTTGCCCGAGGTTGAACAGCAGACAAGTGGTGGAGCTGGGATTAGAACTCATGGCCCTATGACTCCCAGGCCCATACTCTGTCCACTAGGCCATGCTGCTTCCCATGCTGTACCTATCGGCTGTAGGACTCAGAAACCTGAATGAGTTATCCTCCTGACACTTTGAGCAATTAACCTGGTCTCTGCTCGATAGAGAGAGAGCAGCTTCTGATGGCAGATGAAGTAAATGGAAGAAAACTGATATTCGCTGCCTTGGTGTGTGAGCAAAATGCAGTGATATCATAGCTTGTCCAAGCCCTGGTCCAGTAAAGGAGAGATGCTGCTACCTTAGGCAGAGTCAGGCCACCATTGGTGCCTTCTTTGTGCAGTTTATAAAGAAATAAACAATGGTCTTTAACAACAATCAGCTTCCATTCTGACCAGACAAAGGCTCAGGGATTTTAGGCTACTCCCCACAGGGAGTAAAAGGCCCACCTCATCCTGAAACAAACAAACCCCTCAAACTAAAAAGTTGGCTCACTTGGATATTTTCAACCTCCAGCATTCGGCTCTCGCTTTGCTAAAAAGTGGCTTTATTGGAGATATTGAGGATATTGTGGGCAGGGAATGCATCTACCAACTCTTATGTACTAAGCCAGCTGTGCTCCGTGCACAGTAATAATAATCATAATTGTGGCATTTGTTGAGTGCTTACTATGTGCCAAATACCATACTAAATGCTGGGGTAGAGACAAGATAATCAGGTCTGACAGTCTCTGTCCCACATGAGGCTCACAGTCAAAGCAGGAGAGAGAACAGGTATTGAATCCCCATTTTATTGCTGCATTCAATCCAGCACTTAGAACAGTGCTTTGCCCATAGTAAGCACTTAATAAATGCCACTGTTATTATTATATTTTTGAACACTTACTATGTGCAAAACACTGTACTAAGTATGCACTTCGGAGAGTACAATACGACAATAATCAGACACATTCCCTATCCACAATGAGCTTACAAATGAAGTAACTGAGGCCCAGAGAAGTTAAGTGACTTTGTCCAAGGCCACAGAGCAGGCAAATGGCAGACCCAGCATAGACTGTGAGCCCACTGTGTGCAGGGAATGCCTCTCTTTATTGCTGTATTGTACTTTCCAAGCTCTTAGTACAGTGCTCTGCACACAGTAAGTGCTCAATAAATACGATTGAATGAATGAGTCATTACTCTGACTCACAGGTCCAGGCTCTTTCCACTAGGCCACACTATGACCCCCTTCCTCCCTCCTGGAGCCCAGGTACAGGTACAGAAGGTACGTGACCTCCCTTGGCAGAGCCAGGAAGAAATGGGTAAAGACCTCGTTTTCTCGCTTTGCATTCCATAGCTGGAGATCAGGGTGGTTTGTGTTCTGTGGAAAATGGAATCAGCCATGAGGGATCACTGTGACCACAGCATGGAAATTTCACCCAGCCCTTGGACAGGAGCCTCACCTCATGGGGCTGCTCCTACTCTGGCCAGTAAGCATTCAAAAAAATACCACTGATTGACTAGTCAGCCCGGTGCCATTTGTTTCTTCCAGGATATGTGCCCTTTGGACATTTGGTATTTGCCTCAGCTTTACAGCACCTATGTACACATCTATAAATTATTCATTTCTATGAATGTCTTTCTCCCCCTCTAGACTGTAAGCCACTGTTCATTCTATCATATTTATTGAGTGCTTACTGTATGCAAAGCACTGTACTAAGCGCTTGTGGGGAAGGAATGTGTCTACCATCCCTGTTGCATTGTACTCACCCAAGTGCTTAGTACAGTGCTCTGAATTCAGTAAGTTCTCAATAAATATCATCGACTGATTGATCCAGGATATTTTTTGGTTACGAAGCATGTTTACCAACTCCATTCGACTGTATTCTCCCAAATGCTTTTGTACAGTATTTGGCACACAGTAAGGGTTCAATAAATACAACTGATTGATTAACTGTTTTGGGGAAAGGGTCTATCTGGGTGCTGAGTTTGCAAAATCAATGGCTCAAAATACAGCACCCAGGTCGTTTGGGCCTCTGGTTTTCTGGGTTGGAAATCCTGAGCATAAATTGGGGCTTGAAAGCAGGCCCAATCACATGACTCACTTCCGCAAATAGAGTGTGAAATGTATATATCCTTTACCTACTACACTTTTTTATTCTTTGTCCATACCCTGAAGCTCCTAATCAATCATTCAATCAATCATATTTATTGATCACTTAGCATGTATGGAGCATTGTACTAAGCTCCTGGAGGAGTGCAACACAACCTAATCAGCAGCCATGTTCTCTACCCATAAGGAGCTTACATTCTAGAGGGAGGGATAGACATTGATATAAGTAATTAATAATATATAACTTGAAAATTTATACATAAGTACCATGGGATTGGGGGTAGGGAAAATACCAAATGTCCAAAGGTCACAGATTGAAATGCGTAGATGACGCAGAAAGGAGAGCGAGCCGGGGAAAAGAGGGCTTAATCAGGAAAGGTCTCTCCTCCTGTTCCCACTCTACAGGGCTGTTTGTCTTCCAGATTGTAAACCCTTCTCATGAGGAGGAACCATGTTTCTCATTTCTATCATATTCTCCCAAGTGGCTAAAACAGTCCTCTAAACATGGGAAACACTTAATGAAAATGATTGATTGACTGATTGATCAACTCAGACCTCTTCTCCAGTAGGTTCTACAAACCTGCTTTAACTTACACCTTTGCCTATCAAGTAATTAACTGGGCCATCTGTGTTCCTGGTGTTAGTGAATGGACCAGATTATCCCCTTGGGAAACCCTGCAAAAATTCACTTGTCCTCTATGGCTGTAGCTTCAGTTCCAGAAAAAATAACCAACATCAGCATCAAGCAGAGTACTTAATAGGCAAATTCATAGAAACAAGGGCAGACTGAAGGACAGCAAGTAAAACACTGAATTAAAAGCCATTTAAACTGAGAATTCAATAGGGTCCACTTAACTAATAGATGGCATTCCTCTTTGATATTGATCTATTTGGAATTTTAATGAAGAGTTCCAGGGGTAACTACTGAATAATTTAACTCGCGGCACCAACATCCCCACCGCTTTAGGATCTGGAGATTTAGTGCCCTGGAAAAGAGGAGAATGTTTGGTCTAAGGGACTTAATTCTCTGAAAAATCCCTGTGGGGAAGACTTTACTCCATCCACTTTACAGGTGACTATGAGGCCCTTAGTGCTGAACGCATTGCATTTCACCCATAGGGGTGCAATAAATAAGAAAGGGGCAAGTGGATTGATGAGTGATTTGCTTAAGCCACTATTATTATTGTTATTGTTGTTGATTTTGATGCTGTTGCTGTTGTTCCAGGACAAAACTACAGCCCAGTAACAGATTATGGCACTAGTCCCAGAATTGACAAAGCACTTATTGTCCCAGAATGACAGTTTTTGAGTTATGGAACTACAAAATGCAAAGAACCTAGAATTTCCCCTCTTTCTTCCCCACCTCTAATTCTTACTCTGGCACGTGAAGTAAAACTGAATCAATCAGTCAATAAATGTTTTGGGGGTTGCCTAAAGTGTGCACAGCACTGTACCAAGAACTTGGGAGAGTACAATAGAATTAGTACACTGGGAGGGAGACATATACTGAAATAAATTGCAGAGAGGAGGAAATAATCAAATATAAAGATAACGTAGAAGTGCTACAGGGAGGGTGAGCCCCCAAGGGCTTAGGTAATGTGAAAGTGCTGAAGGGTTGTCGTGGAGGGTACAGGGGAAGGAAATGAGAAATTAATTGGGGAAGGTTTCCTGGAGGAGACATGACTTCAGAAGGGCATTGAAGATGAGGAATATAGTGACCTTCTGGATGTTTCTGGCAGAGGGGATGATGGGACCATGAGGCCAGCAGTAGGAGAGAGGAGAACAAGGCATAGCGAATAATGGGTTAAATTGAGGGGGATGAAGGGTACAAGAAGAGAGAGGATAATCAATCAATCAATCATATTTATATTTACTGTGTGCCGAGCACAGTACTAAGTATGCACTTGGGAGAGTACAATACAACCGAATTGGTAGAAATGATCTCTGCCCACAGGGAACTTACATCCTAAAAGGGGAGACAGACATTAAAATAAATTACGGATATGGCATAAGTGCTGTGGGGCTGAGGGTGAGGTGAATAAAGGGTGCAAATCCAAATGCAAGGGTAACACAGGTGGGAGAGGGAGTAGGGGAAAGAGGAATTAGTTGGCGAAGGCCTCCTAAAAGAGATGGGATTTTAATAAGGCTTTGGAGGTGGAAAGAGTAATGGTCTGTCATATATGGAGGGGGAGGGAGTTCCAGATCAGAGGCAGGATGAGGGCAAGGGGTCAGTGGTCATATAGACAGGAATAAGGAATGATGAGTAGGTTGACAATAGAGGAGCGAATCATGCCATCTAGGTTGTAGTAGGAAATTAGGGAGGTAAGGTAGGAGGGAGTCAAGGTGATTGAGAGCTTTAAAGACAATGTTACTGAGGTTCTGCTTGATATGGAAGTGGGTGGGTAACCACTGGAGGTCCCCGAGAAGTGGGAAAACACAGATTGAATATTTTTTTTGGAAAAATGATCTAGGCAGCAAAGTGAAATATGAATGAAGTGGGGAGAGACAGGAGGCAGATTAGGTCAGCAAGAGGGTTGATGAAATAATCAAGTCAGGATATGGTAAGTGATTGTATCAACATGGTAGTAGTTCCTACAAAGAAAAGGCAAATTTTAGCAATGTTGTGAAGTTTGAACTGACAGGATTTGGTGACAGATTGAATATGTGGGTTGAATGAGAGAGATGAGTCTAGGAATATGCCAAGGTTACAGGCTTGGGAGATAAGAAGGCTGTCTACAGTAATGGAAAAGTCAAGGGAAGGCAGGGTTTAGGTGGGAAGATAAGGAGTTCTGTCTTGGACATGTTAAGTTTGAGGTATCGGAGGGTCATCCAAGTAGAGATGTCCTGAAGGCAGGAGGAAATCTGAGTCTGTAGAGAAGGAGAGAGATTCAGGGCTGGAGATGAAGATTTGGGAATCATCCACACAGAGATGGTAATTGAAGCCATGGGAGTGAATGAGTTCTCCAAGGGAGTGAGTGTAGATGGAGAAAAAAAAGGAGACCCAAAACTGAACCTTCTCTAGGCAGCATGGTCTAGAGATGCAGCATTGCCTAATGGAAAGAGCATGGCACAGATATGTACTTCATCTCCAGCCCTGAATCTCTCTCCTTCTCTACAGACTCAGATTTCCTCCTGCCTTCAGGACATCTCTACTTGGATGACCCTCCGATACAAGTGCAAGGGTGTTGCATAAGGGAGTAGGAGAAGAGGGAGAAGAGTTGTGTGGAGGGGGTAGTTGGTCCTGTGGGAGTAGATCACCCCTTTGGAGTTACCCACTTTTGCAAAGATGACTGATCTGAAGGCCAAATCCTGGGTGATCAGGGATTCTCCCTGCCTACTCATTTTATTCCTTCAGGACATGGATTGCCCCTGCAGGAGAGCTGTCATTTTTTCCACAGGAGCACAGGCAAGGACTCTTGCTCTGAATCAGAGGGTTCATCCTCCCCATCTGTTCCCTTAGACTGCCTGGTCAACTCCTTCTCTTCCGTGTTCGGGACCCCACATGGAACCCAAGGGCTATCTTCGGTCCATGGCTGGAAATGGATTTTATTCTATGAAATACTTACTGAGCATCTACAGAGGTCCTGGAATTGTCAGAAGCCACTGAGTGGGGCTCGTGATCACAGAGATGGTACGGGCCCTGCTCTTCAGAAGTTTGTCTACCAACTCTGTTGTACGGTAGTCTCCCAAGTGCTTAGTACAGTGCTCTGCACATATTAAGGGCTCAATAAATACCAATGATTGATTGATAGATTCAGACTAGTTTGGATCACAAGACTGAGCATGCACACGTAATGAGGCCTCCAGGTTGGTCCACGAATTGTCTGGAAATATCTAGGAGGCCTTGATTAAATGCAACTACCAAGTCATACTTCATACCTCAGCTCATTTATCCCAAATGTTCATTTCATAGTCAAATACTGCCCCGACTTAATCTTGCCTGTGATGGGAGTTAATTTCAGATTAGGTTTGTATTTTGTCTGCAATCTGAAGAGAAGAAGGCATATAGTGCACTGCAAAAAGATGTGTGTATGTTTTCAAGGGGAGGGCGGGCTGGGTTTAAAATTTGAAAATTGCCCAGCACATTTTTTTTTCTTCAATTTTAAAATTCTCTTTTAAGAGAAAATGAAAAAAAAAAGCACATGCCTGGCTGGCATCTTGCGGGTTAGGGTTTGCATGGGTGGATTTTTATAGCCAAGTTTTTCAAGTTTTTAGAAACACAATTTACATGGTACATTCTTTGAGTCAAAGAGCACTTTTTGAAAGCAAAACACTGGGAGTTTCCTGGAAATCCTGCTGCTTTTGCAACTGATTTTTTTCCACTTACTGGTATTCAGTTTTCCACTCTTTGACACTCACAACTTTCCCTCCTATTCTCCCTTTCATTGTTTGTCTCTTTTCCTCCCTCTCCTTGCCCCACCAGAATATTGCCTGGGTTCCTTCCCCATGTGCACAGACTCCAGAGAGTTGGATTCATCTAAAATTTCAAGTTCCTTGAGAGCAGGGATCATGTCTACCAACTCTGTTGCATTGTACTCTCTCAAATGCAGAGTACAGTGCTTTGCACACAGTAAGCACTCAATAAATACTACTGATAGATTGACTGATCTGCAAGAGCCTCATTCTGTATTACAGACCCATGAGAAGCTGGCTGGGAACCATGACTACTGCTAATCCCAACCACCAGATTATTCAGTGAAATTGGCACCAGTGCTTAGTACAGTGCTTGGTACATAGTAGGTGCTTTTTATGGTATTAGTTAAATGTTTACTATGTACTAAGTCCTGGGATACAAACAATAAAATCAGGCTGGACACAGCCCATGTTCCACATGGGGCTCACTGCTTTTATCCCTATTGTACAGATAAGGTAACTGAGAGACAAAGAAGTTAAGTGACTTGCCCAAAGTCACACAGCAGACAAATGGCAGAAGTGGGATTAGAACCCAGGTCCTCTGATTTCCAGCCCCTTGCTCTAACCATCAGACCACACTGCTTAATACGGCTATTAGTATTAAAGGGACTAAAAGTGGATAAGCAAGTCTCCTGAGCCTAGTCCTGTAAGAAAGGAGGTTCGGTCTATAAAGTGAGCAGAATTCCATGGTGCCCAGTGCTTAACTCACAGGGACTTCTGGCTCCCAACTATGACTCTGCTGCTCAATGGGATTAATTGGAATTTGAAATATACGTTGACTTAAATTACCAAAATTTAAGAGTTTTACTAAACCACAAATGCACCCAATACAACATGAGAAAGCCAGGTATGTATGTCTAGTGGGGCTTGGCAGCGGCAGACCAAAGAGAGTTTTGTTTCGTTGTCTGTCTCCCTCTTCTAGACTGTGAGCCCGTTGTTGGGTAGGGACCATCTCTATATGTTGCCGACTTGTATTTCCCAAGCGCTTAGTACAATGCTCTGCACACAGTAAGCGCTCAATAAATATGATTGGATGAATGAATGAATGAACCTTGGGAGGTTCACACACCTGGAACTGGAAGCAGACAAGTGGGAGAGCCAGGATTTGAACCCAGGCCTAATTACCTTGGTTCCTCCCTCATGTCAACACTCCAGTAAGTTGGACTGAATGCCAACAAGTTCAACATCTCTCACATGGAACTTGGTGGACCCCATGGTGAGAGTAACAGGATGGGAAGATGTTTCAGTTATGCCAGGCTGGCCCTGGTCCCCTATCCGTCTAGTCCAGCTTCACTAGGAGGATTGAAAAGTTGGAAGGTCCTGGCCCCCTGACCTCCTGTCTTTCCCCACTCCAGTCCATGTTTCACTCCGCTACCCGGATCATTTTTCTAAAAAACATTCAGGCAAGACTCCCCGCTCCTCAAGAACCTCCAGTAGTTGCCAATCTATTTTATATCAACTCCTTACCATTGGCTTTAAAACACCAAATCAGCTTGCCCCCTACTATCTTACTTAACCAATTCCCTACTATAACTCAACACGCACACTACTCTCCTCTAGCGCTGGCTTGATCCCACTACTCACCACTACTCTCTTTTACACATCTTCTCTTTGACCTGGAACTTCCTCCTCCTCCATATAAGACAGATCATCATTCTCCCCACCTTACTAAAATCATATCTCCTCCAAGAGGACTTCCCTGACTAAGCTCCCTTTTCCCCTACTCCCTCTCCCTTCTGCATCACCTATTTATCTGGATCTATACCTTTAAGACAATTGATCTTCACCCCACCATCAGCCCCAAAGCACTTAAGTATATATTAAGTATATATCATAATTTATTTTAATGTCTGTCTCCCCCTCTAGACTGTAAGCTCCTTGTGGGCAGGGAACATGTTTACTGACTCTGTTGAACTGTACTCTCCTGAACATTTAGTACAGTGCTCTGCACACAGTAAGCTCTCAAATACCACCAATTGAATGACTGAATGATTGAAAGAATGGTAATTAAAAACAAAGTTGGGGCATTTATGGGAGGCAACATTCTAGGCTAGGAAGGGGAGCTGAGTTAAATGAAAAAGGGTCTGGGTGAAGGGAGGATGTGAAAGAGTATTTATTTATTCATTTGTATTTATTATGTAGCAACTCTTGGTCCCACAACAAAACAAAGAGAGAGAGAGAGAGAGAGACAGAGACAGAGACAGAGAGAAAGAGAGAGAGAGAGAGAGAGAGAGAGAGAGAAAGAGAGAGAAATAGAGAGAGAGAAAAAGGCAGAAACAAATTGTCACTAGATGCAATGAATGACATGGAGAACTCTGATAGTCAGTTGGTCAAGGCTGCGGCTACGAGGAACTTCTGAATGGCCTGAATTTTGATGTCAACTAAGTCCCTAATCTGCATACCAGGCTCACAATAGTTCAGCTGCCCTGATTCATTTGTTCTTATACTTCTTAGACAATCAAGTTGCTATTGGCAAATGGCTGCCTGAGTAGTATGAATGCTCCCTCTACTACTAGTTGAATCCATGCTCAGCTATCTTTGTAGATGTGGTTTTTTGGTGAAATCATTTCCTCAGCCTTCTTCAGGCTCATCTTCAATCCTAGTACTTGCCTAACATGAGTGACTTGCTCAAGGTCACAGAACAGACAAATGGCAGAGCCAGAATTAGAACCCAGGTCTAATTGCCTTGGTTCCTTCCCCACGTCAACACACCCTAGAAAGTTGGACTGAATGCCAATAAATTCAACATATCTCACGTGCCTATTTGCATATGTGCTCTGAGGTTAGCAGTTTTGAACATAAACCTACTCCCAGTGGCCGGAGAAGGATGTGGAATGGGTTTTTTGTTGTTGTTGTTGTCTTTTTATGGTATTTTTTTACATCCTTACTAAGCATCAGACACTGTACTAACCAATGGGGTAGATACAAGATTGGGCACAGCCCATGTCCCACTTGGGGAATATATTCTTAATCCCCATTTTACAGATGAGGTAACTGAGGCCAGAGAATTGAAGTGACTTGCACAAGGTCACACAGCAGACAAGTGGCGGAGCTGGAATTAGAACCCAGGTCCTAGAACACAGGAAGCCTGTGGAGTTGAAAGAGGCTCCCTGTCCTTCACCATTCTTCTTATACCTCTGAATCCCCAGTGCTGAGACATATATCATCCTTCAGATTTAGTTCTTCATATGTATTTATGGGTTTTGCCCCTTTGTTTATTTCTATGTATTTGGGCTTGTGTGATCTGCCTGCCCCCTTGGACTGAAATCAGGAACTGGTTTTTCAACTTCCTTTCCAACTCCCAACACACCAGGTGTACCCCAGCATTCATATTGAATATGTTCCTCAAAAATGTGGATGCATTGCAAACCACTATACTGTGGGATATGATTTCCCCTAGTCTACTAAATCTGTCATTTTCCTCTCCTTGAGAATAACCGACATACTGACCATATCCCGGGCCTGGGAGTCAAGAGGACCTGGGTTCCAATTCCGGCTCCGCCACTTGCCTGCTGTGACACCTTGGGCAGGCCACTTAACTTCTCTGTGCCTCAGTTCCCTCACTGGCAAAATGAGTGTCCAATACCTGTTCTCCCTCCTACTGCGAGCCCCAGGTTGGGACCTGATTTTCTAGTACCTACTCCAGGGCTTGGCACATAGTAAGTGCCTGACAAATACCACAATTATTATTATGAAGTACAGATTACCCACTGGTCACTTACATATTGTACATATTTACTATTCTCTTGTACAGATTTACTATTCTATTTATTTTATTTTGTTAATATGTTTTATTTAGTTGTCTGTCTCCCCCTTCAAGACTGTGAGCCCGCTGTTGGGTAGGGACCATCTCTGTATGTTGCCAACTTGTACTTCCCAAGCACTTAGTACAGTGCTCTACACACAGTAAGCACTCAATAAATACGATTGATTGAATGAATGAATATCATTTTTAATGGTATTTATTAAAATTTTACTATGTACCAGGCACTGTACTAACTGTTGGGGTAGACACAAGCTAATCAGGTTGGACACAGTCCATTTCCCACATGAGGTTTACAGTTTAAATCCCCATTTGCAGGTAAGATAACTGAGGCAAAGAGAAGTTAGAGTCAGGTAGAGCAAGATTAGAACCCAGACCCTTCTGCCTCTCAGGCCTGTGCTCTTTCCATTAGACAACAAGGCTTCAAGTTGCTTCTCCTTGATGTAGATCATGTCTCTTACCTCTACTGTACTCTCCTCTGCACTGAGTGCAGTGCTCTGAACACATTTGGGGTTCAATAAATACTATTGATTGCGGTATTAGCAAAGTTTCTTGGGAAACAGTAATAATAATAATAATCTTACTTGTTAAGTACTTACTATGTGCCAAGCACTGCTCTAAGTGCTCAGATAGTTACCTGTCCCACATGGGGCTCACGGTCTAAATAGGAAGGACTAGGATTTAATCTCCATTTTGCAGAAGGGTAACTGAGGCACAGCGAAGTTGAGTGACTTGCCCAAGGTCATACAGCAGACATGAGGCAGAGCCAGGATTAGAACCCAGGTCTTCTGACTCTCAGGCCCATGCCCTTACCACTAACCCATGCTCCTTCTCTGTATATGTATATATAAAATATCCCAACCACTTTGGTCCACAAAGCCTTCTGCGAAATGTTCCTGAAAAACACTGAAGTTATGGGCAAGATATCCCATCCAGATTGTTATAGGGATAATTACATCCTTTCTCCCTAAAAATTTATCCTTGCTCTAAAATTGTGTTATTTCCTGCTACAGCTCTGAGGTCTTTACACAGCCAGAGACCAGTGCCTCCTGGGATGTGAGTGTGCAGGGCAAACTTCACCTAACGGGATTCATCGGTCCAGGACCCTGTGAGATATGGGTGTGAGGATAAATGGAAAAATAGGCAATCAATATCACAGGTAGATAGAGCTGGCAGAGCTGGATGGGTTCTTGGCATAGGCTTCTCCTCAGGAGGATAAATTGTGGTATGTGCCAACCTGCTACTCTAGTCTCCAGCTGCTGCTAGGTACCAAGATGATCACCAATCACTAAAATCACAGAGCATTCTAAAATATTTTTCCCATGAACAGTGAATATTGATCATGTCAGCATGGAAAAATTAGTGCCTCAGCTTCCACAGGGGAGCACTGAACCATTCAAGACAGAATTTACCATATCCCCCAGAACATTTCACACGATCAGGAGTTTTAGGCTCACTGCTTCAGGCTCAACGTGGTTGCTTTCCCTACCCAAAATTTATTTTAGTGCCTGTCCTCCTCATTAGATTATAAATTCCTGGAGGGTAGGGATTGTGTCTACTTATTCTACTGCACTCTCCCAAGCACTTAATAATCAATTAAACACATTTGTTGAGGGCTTACTATGTGCAGTGCACTGTACTAAGCCATTGGGGAACAATGTAACAGAGTTGGTAGACACATTCCCTGCCCACAATGAGAAGCAGCATGTTGTAGTGAATAGACCCCGGGCCTGGGAGTCAGAAGGACATGGGTTTTAATCCTGGGTCTTCCACTTGTCTGCTGTGTGACCTTGGGCAAGTCACTTAACTTCTCTGTGCCTCAGTTCCCCCATCTGTAAAATGGGGACTGAGACTGTGAGCCCCACATGGGGCAGGGACTGTATCCAACCCAATTTGCATGCATCCACCGCAGCGCTTAGTACAGTGCCTGGCACATGGCAAGAGTTTAACAAATACCACAGTTACTATCATTGTTAATCTAGATGGAAAGACATTAATATAAATACATAAATTACGGATATATACATAAGTGCAGTGGGGCTGAGAGAATGGTATATAAAGACTGCAAATCCAAGTGCCAGGGTGACGAAGAAGGGAGTGGGAGAAGAGGAAATGAAAACTTAGTTGGGGAAGGCCTCTAGGAGGAGATGTGCTTTCAATAAGGTTTTGAAGGTGGGGAGAGTGATCTTCTGTTGGCCATGAAGAGGGAGGGTGTTCTAGGTCATCAGCGGCTTGCGGTTGAGAGGTCAGTGGGGAGATAGACAAAACTGACGTACAGTGAGGAGGTTGGCATTAGAGGAGAAAAGTGTGTGGGCTGAGTTGTCATAGGAGAGTAGTGAGGCGAGGTAAGAGGGGGCAGGGTGATTATGTGATTTAAATCCTATGGTAGGGATTTTCTGTTTGATGTGGAGGTGGATGGGCAATTTGCTGGAGGTTCTTGAGGAGTGGGGAAACATGGACTGAATGTTTTTGAACAAAAATGATCCAGGCAGCAGAGTAAAGAATGGACCAGAGTGAGGAGAGACAGGAAGGAAGGGAGGTCAATGAGGAGGCTAAAGCAGAAATCAAGTCAGGATAGAATAAATTCTTGGATTAACATTGTAGCAGTTTGGATGAAGATGGAAGGACAGATTTTAATGCTGTGGTGAAGGTTGAACTGACAGGATTTGTTGACAGTATAGTGTTCGCAGACAGTAAGCATTCAGTAAATATCACTGATGGATTGCTTGATGGGATCGATGGCTACGGTGAATTTGGTAGGCTGGAAATCAATCAATCAATCAATCATATTTATTGAGCGCTTACTGTGTGCAGAGCACTGTTCTAAGCGCTTGGGAAGTACAAGTTGGCAACATATAGAGACAGTCCCTACCCAACAGTGGGCTCACAGTCTAAAAGGGGGAGACAGAGAACAAAACCAAACATACTAACAAAATAAAATAAATATAATAGATATGTACAAGTAAAACAGAGTAATAAATATGTACAAACATATATACATATATACAGGTGCTGTGGGGAAGGGAAGGAGGTAAGATGAGGGGGATGGAGAGGGGGATGAGGGGGAGAGGAAGGAAGGGGCTCAGTCTGGGAAGGCCTCCTGGAGGAGGTGAGCTCTCAGTAGGGCCTTGAAGGGAGGAAGAGAGCTAGCTTGGCAGATGGGCAGAGGGAGGGAATTCCAGGCCCGGAGGATGACGTGGGCCGGGGGTCGATGGCGGGACAGGCGAGAACGAGGCACGGTGAGGAGATTAGCGGCAGAGGAGCGGAGGGTACGGGGTGGGCTGCAGAAGGAGAGAAGGGAGGTGAGGTAGGAGGGGGCGAGGTGATGGACAGCCTTGAAGCCGAAGGTGAGGAGTTTCTGCCTGATGCGCAGGTTGATTGGTAGCCACTGGAGATTTTTGGAAAGTAAATAGCGAGTGAGTGCTTGTGTGGTCTGGTAGGGTGAGGGCTGTTTTATATCCAGTTAGAAGGAGGAGGTGGGATTTGGGAAACAGGGGGCATGATGGCAGGGAAGTGCTGGAGGCACAGGATGACAGGGGCTTATTGGCAGTGGGAAAAGCACAAGGGCCTGAAGGAATGAAGGGGAACAGAGATTAATTAGCCTTGGCATGGGGCATAGAGTCTCAGGTGAGAATTAATACATTCCTCTCTCTCTCAGCGGGCTCAGTACAGCTTACTTTATAATGCCCAGGCAGCAACCTAGCCTAACTAAAAAATCCAAAGCCCCACTGATCTCCCAGAGACAAAACGGACCCAGGCAGGCAGATGTTTCATGCAGCCTATCACATAGTGGTTCCTCAAACACCAAAGCACATCTCTCTCTAGGAGGATGAGACAGAGGGTCTGGGGATGAACGAGCCGAGATGCCAGTGCTTTTGCCCATGTTCTGAAGGACAAGGTGGGGGGTCTTTGAGTGGGATTGATGCTGTAGTCCCAAGGGTCAGTTCACATTTTGGAAACGTTCCAACTCACACCAAGCCTCCGACTAGTAATCGACAATGGGCCCAAGAGTTTCGAATCAAAGATGATGGCAGGGGGGAAGTAACACCTTTGCCGAGGTTTCTGGGGAAGGCTGCACTTTCATTCATTCAATCGTATTTATTGAGCGCTTACTGTGTGCAGAGCACTGTACTAAGCGATTGGGAAGTACAAGTTGGCAACATATAGAAATGGTCCCTACCCAACAGTAGGCTCACAGTCTAGAATGGGGAGACAGAGAACAAAACAAAACATATTAACAAAATAAAATAAGTAGAATAAATATGTACAAGTAAAATAAATAAATAAGTAGATAATAAATACGTACAAACATATATACATATATACAGGTGCTGTGGGGAAGGGAAGGAGGTAAGGCGGGGGGGATGGAGAGGGGGACGAGGGGGAGAGGAAGGAGGGGGCTCAGTCTGGGAAGGCCACCTGGAGGAGGTGAGCTCGCAGTAGGGCCTTGAAGGGAGGAAGAGAGCTAGCTTGGCGGATGTGGGGAGGGAGGGCATTCCAGGCCAGGGGGATGATGTGGGCCGGGGGTCGATGGCGGGACAGGTGAGAACGAGGCACGGTGAGGAGATTAGCGGCAGAGGAGTGGAGGGTGCGGGCTGGGCTGTAGAGGAGAGAAGGGAGGTGAGGTACGAGGGGGTGAGGTGATGGAGAGCCTTGAAGCCCAGTGTGAGGAGTTTCTGCCTGATGAGTAGGTTGATTGGTATCCACTGGAGATTTTTGAGGAGGGGAGTAACATGCCCAGATCGTTTCTGGACAAAGACAATCCGGGCAGCAGCATGAAGTATGGACTGAAGTGGGGAGAGACAGGAGGATGGGAGATCGGAGAGGAGGCTGATACAGTAATCCAGATGGGATAGGATGAGAGCTTGAACGAGCAGGGTAGCAGTTTGGATGGAGAGGAAAGGGCGGATCTTGGCAATGTTGCGGAGGTGAGACCGGCAGGTTTTGGTGATGGCTTGGATGTGAGGGGTGAATGAGAGAGCGGAGTCGAGGATGACACCAAGGTTGCGGGCTTGTGAGATGGGAAGGATGGTAGTGCCGTCAACAGTGAAGGGAAAGTCAGGGAGAGGGCAGGGTTTGGGAGGGAAGACAAGGAGTTCAGTCTTGGGCATGCTGAGTTTTAGGTGGCGGACAGACATCCAGATGGAGATGTCCTGAAGGTAGGAGGAGATGCGAGCCTGGAGGGAGGGAGAGAGAGCAGGGGCTGAGATGTAGATTTGGATTCTGCAAGGTGAAATCACTTCTGGATTTCACCTTACCTTGGAGTACAGAGTTCATTTATTTTACAAATATGAGTGCATCTTGTTCAAAATGGGTGGGTGTTCAAAATGGAACAAGTCCTTGGTAGAGTTTTCTCACCATCATCAAAAACAATCATGGACCATGGGCAACCCCTGTAAATAAAGATAATGCTGAACAGATGCGTCAAGGAAAAGGAAGAAATACAGACCCTATTAAGAGAAGGGAGGGAATAACAAAACAAGGAACAGGGAAATAGATTTATTTATGAGTAACTTGTGAATCTGAGAGATAACGGAGATCTTAATGAAATTTTGTTTAGCATTTTCTGTCTGAAGTGCCAGACCTCTCTGTTCAGAAGCCTTCCCACCTTCACACCCCCTACCTACCCCACCTTCCCCTCTGCTTTAAATAAATAACTAGATGATGCATGTGAACAGGTGGGTGAAGGGAAAATTGGAGAGGAAACCACGGGTGGTGTGAAGGTGGAACAAGACAGCATCTGTTCAGGGGCCTCCCAGCTGGTTTGCTCACAAAGCCCTCTCCTGCCATGCCCTGGTCCAAAAAATGCACTCAGCTCGGGGCCGGGATGCGTAATCTTCCTTTCCATTCCGTCGTTCCAGAAGCATTACAGCAAAGCGTTGCTGGCTGCACAAACCCGGACAAGTAGGTGGCCCCTTCCAGAACAGCCTGACCATGTGTTTGTGATCCATAAAATGAATTCGACCTTGTCAGGCCGTTTAATATGAGCACAGGACAGCAGCTCTGACTCCCTTTCCTTTGGTGTCTTTGCTAGGTTTTCATGGGAATTTACGGGAAGGCTCTGGGGTTGTCGGCAGTGGACAGATGGCTGTTTTCTCTCAGAGCCATTGGGAATGAGAGGAAGTGAAAAGGCCAGAGCACAGGAAAAGAAGCCTGTGGCATAAATCAAGGTGTGGTGGGGGGTGGGGTGGGGGTGCTGTGACTTTCTGAACCACTCTGCAAGGCTGCTGTAACCTACTCATATTCCCTACATTCCACCTTCACACCAAAGGGTATCTGATGGGCCAATTAAAATTTTGGAGAGGGTCAATATCCAAACATTGGCTAGGGGGCTGGATCAATTAGTCATATTACCAGGTTGTTGTCTATATCAAATATTGAGCCAAATGATTCCCTGCCAAGTCTTCCTTTTTGTATATGATTCATTTTTATGGCTAAGATTCCCTCCCCAACCTCCTCACATCCCACGTCTAGTGTTTCTTTCTCTTTACTTCATCATAAACTTCTCTGTCCTTCTATCCCCAATTCTGGGAGCCCCAGTTCCTTTCATGTTCAAATAGCTCCTCTTCCCCTCCATTCAATCTTTGATCCCCCATTTCCAGGAAGCATCTTCTGGCTCAGAGGAACTAGAGATTATGAGCTACAGAACTCTAGGGGTTCTCAGACACAATTTGGGAAGTATTATATAAAAGCATCAAAAAAGGAAGCTAGAAAGCAAACAGTGTTGCCAAGAAAATGAGAAGAGGAATGAGGAAGATAGAGGATCATCTTCCTCATAGTCTGACCTAGGGTGGGTACAGTTATTAAATAAGTCTACACAGTTCTGACATCATGCATCATTACAGGTTTTGGCTAGAACATGATGGCTAGGTCAGGAAATGTTCTGACAATGCACAACTGTCTGGATTCAAGGGGTTGTTCATATGAACATTGTGTTAGATGTGCCTTTAAGCTAATGGCAAGGAGTTTCTGTTTGATGCAGAGTTGGATGGGCAACCTCTAAAGGAACTTGAGGGGTGGGGAAACAGGATCTGAATGCTTTTGAAGAAAAATGACTGAGAGGTAGAGTGAAGTGTGGACTGAAGTGGGGAGGGACCGGAGGCAAGGAGGTCAGCAAGGAGGCTGATACAGTAACTAAGGTGGGAAAGGAGAAGAGCTTGAATTAACATGGTAGTAGTTTGGATGAAGAGGAAAAGGTGAGTTTTAGTGTTGTAAAGGTTGAACCAACAGGATTTGGTGACACATTGAATAGTGGCTTGTATGAAAGTGATGAGTCGAGGACAACACCAAGGTTATGGGCTCGTGAGACAGGGACGATGGTGGCACCTGCCTACATTGTTGGGAAAGTCAGGGGGAAGACAGGGTTTGCCTGGGAATATGAGGAGTTCTTCTTTGGACATGTTAAATTTGAGGTGTTGGTGGGGCATCCAAGTAAAGATGTCCTATAGGCAGGAGGAAATACAAGCGTGCAGAGAAGGAGAGAGATCAGGGCTAATGATACAGCTGAAAGTCAAACATATAACTGAAGTCGAAGTCATGATGGTAATTCTAATAAAAATTAAAACCAAAAGCCTTTCCTTCTTCTGGAAACAGATGCTCACAGCTATCAGATGCACCAACCTTGGTATTAGGGAGTTTGAGAAGCAGTGGGGAAAACTGAAAAGGCTGGTAGATATTTTTGAGGACTGAGGGATTTATGTCAAATTCTGGAGTGCAATGTTCTAGACTAGAATGAACTTGAAGTTGATATTTTTTCTGAGCATAGGGAAGACTTCAACTTGTTCTAGGCTGGAAACTACATTCGCCAATCAGACAGGAGTTTTCCCACCAGTGAGAAACAGACCAATGATCCAGCTGTGATATTAAGAACCCTTCATCTCCCTGAACATCTCAAACTCCCCATCCTGTTCCTGAGATAAATGAGAGCCCTGAGATCCAACTT
The DNA here is from genome assembly GCF_015852505.1 of Tachyglossus aculeatus. Classification (NCBI taxonomy): domain Eukaryota; kingdom Metazoa; phylum Chordata; class Mammalia; order Monotremata; family Tachyglossidae; genus Tachyglossus; species Tachyglossus aculeatus. The sequence continues at coordinate 88,089,813 of NC_052068.1, read as the reverse complement.
GCCCAGGGGCATAAGACAGAGAGCAGTCCTGGGCCAGGAACACAAGTTAAATGGTGTTCTTTCAACACCGAAGATATAGCCCCAGACTGCAGGTCCCACAATCTTGCTTTCTCCACCTCATCAGAAGGTAAGTTTTTATTTTAGCCAAAAGACTAGTTATTGTTCTTTTTTTAATACTATTTGTTAAGTGCTATGTGCCAGGAAAAGTATTAAGCACTGCTGTAGATACAAGAAAATCAAGTTGGACACAGTCCATGTCCCATGTGAGTCTCACAGCTTTAAATCCCCATTTTACAGGTGAGATAATTTAGGTATAGTGAAGTTAAGTAACTTGCCCAGAGGACAGCAGAGTAGTGGCAGAGCTGGAATTAGAATCCGGGTCCTCTAACTTCCAGGCCCATGCTCTTTCCATTAGGCCACTCTGCTTCTTATTAGGAAGAAGGTAGTGATAAAATTCTTGCCTAATACAGTACTCTGCACACAATTAGGCTAAGTAAGTACCACTGATCGATTGATTTCTGCCAAGGTCCATTCAGAGTTTTCGCATAAGAAAATCCAAACTTCAGTTCCCTTCACAACATAGCAATATTTTCTTTTCCCTTATTTGACTATTCATTTTCATCCCCTTGCAGTATCACCAGGCTTGTGTGTATGTGTACACACACACACACACACATACGCTCTCTATCAGATGAGGAATGTGTTTCTTGCTTGACAAATCTCTTCTCATAGATTCTGCCCAGGTAGTGTTAACGTTGCTGGTGAAAATGCAATGGGTGGGAACGGCTCTCAGTTGGAGTTTTCACAAATGGAAAAATGCAATAATTTCTAACCACAGATGATTTTCTGTGAACAGTTAAAACTTTTTATTTATCAACAAGGTAACCCATGCTGTCGATTAATATCACCCAACCTATTAATACAAGTCCGTACCCCATATCCCAGCCCTGCTATTTGTCTGCTGTGTGACCTTGGGCAAGTCACTTTAATTCTCTGTGCCTCAGTTACCTCATCTGTAAAATGGGGATTGAGACCTTGAGTCCCATGTGGGACATGGACTCTGTCCAACCCGATTTGCTTGTATCCACCACAGTGCTTAGTACAGTGTCTGGCACATAATAAACACTTAACAAATACTACAGTTATTATTATTATATGTTACCAGATGCACTGTTTCATTTTCTGCTCAGCTTCATCACTGTCATTTTCCAGGTTAAATGTTATTTCAGAACGGGGAGCGGCTCTCCAACACTTATAAAACATTAGCCCAAATGGCAAGCCCTGCCAGTGTCTTAACCCCTTGGAGAGTGACATTTAGAAAATAAATTTTCCAATGCATCCTGGGAGAAAGACATTGCCCAGTGGAATCCCGTTTATAGATACCAACCACCAGTTAAGTCTCTATCTACTGATCTATGCACCAATTTAATTTTACATTCCAAGACTAACAAGACACAGGCAATTCCAGGATGCCACAAGGAATTTAAACTATTCTCTGTCCATATACCACATGATATCATCAACTGGCTACATGTTAAGTAGTTCTAAGGAGGTTAGGTAAACTTGAAAATGCACAGTAAAAATAAGAGCTCTGAACTTACTCTTAGCTAACTACATTAAGAACCACCCCTCTCTTTTTCTCTGTCCTTCCCTCCCCACCATGTGCTCTCTCTGTCTCTCTCTCTCTCCCTGTCTCTCTCTCTCTCTCTCTCTCTCTCTCTCTCTCTCTCTCTCTCTCACTGTGTCTCTCTTTAGGGTATCAATCTGAAATAACTCTACCAAACCTCCAGTGGTTGCTCAAACATCTCCACATCAAACAGAAACTCCTTGCAATCTGCTTTAAAGCAATCCATCAGCTCACCTCCTTCTGGCTTAGCTCACTGATTTCCTACTACTACACAGATTTGCTCCTACTTCAATTTTATCTATCTCACCACTGATCTCTTGCCCATAATCTGCCCCTGGCCTGGACCACCCTCCCTCTTCATATTCGACAGCCTATCATTCTCCCCCCAACCTTCAAAGTCTTATTAAAAGCACATCTCCTCCAATAAGACTACCCTAAGCCCTCATTTCCTCTTCTCTCATTCCCTTCTAATAATAATAATGATAACAATGATGGTATTTGTTAAATGCTTATTATGTGCCAGGCACTGTACTAAGCGCTTGGGTGGATACAAGCAAATCAGGTTGGACAGAATCCCTGTTCCGTGTGGGGCTCACAATCTTAATTCCCTATTTTCCAGATGAGGTAACTGAGGCCCAGAGAAGTGAAGTGACTTGCCCAAGGTCACACAGCAGAGTTGGGATTAGAACCCATGACCTTCTGACTTTCAGACCTGTGCTCCATCACCTACACAATGTTTCTTCTGTGTTGCCTTTGCACTGGGATTTGCACCCTTTATTCACCCTTTCTCAGCTCCACTGCACTTACGTACACATCTGTAATTTATTTATAGTAATGTCTTTCTCTCCCTCTAGATTGTAGGCTCCTAGGGGCTAGGGAACTTTGGCTACCGACTTTGTTGTATTGTGCTCTCCCCAGCACGTGGTCCAGTGTTCTGCATGCAGTAAGCCTTCAGTAAATACCACTGATTGATAAGAGTGAATGCTGAAGCCTTTCTTAGCTCAGATTTGCCAACTAGGACATACAAATACGGTCTCCAGCCCACTTCCTTTCAGGAAGAAACCCAGATTGCAAAATAGATTAATTCAGTGTTCCTGATTCTTCCTGGATGAGTGGGTGCAGGACTAACAGCTCCTTAGATTGCTCCTCCCACAAGGTGTATTAAAATCCCTATCAGAGAGATTACTAAAATTCCTCGTCTCCAAACTGAAGATTGCAATCTTGCCTTTCTCCACTGACACACTGGTACTCTGCTTTTTTCAAGCTCTCACTGAAGGTCATTTTCCTTAATTGAAAGGACACTCATCACTGGACAAAATACTGTGAATGAGAAAGGCAGGTATTTTACTGAAGGCTGAGAAATTGCTCATACATACATATATATACACACATATGTGAGCAATATATATAGATATATGGAAAACAGTTATTGAACTGGTATGTATCTGTGTACATATGCAATTACATGCATGTATGTATACATATATATATACACGTGTATACACACACATATAAATATATAAATCTATCACACACAACCTCAATAATAACATTATAAAATGTAAAACTGATATTTTACCTACAAGATTTTGTAATTCCAATGGCTAGAAGATATGAAATCTTTTTAAAATATTTGATTTTATACTGAATAACATTAATTGATCTATATCTATTAATGCATTTATTTACCTAAGTACTATATTTTTGAAAAAAATATATGCTCAATACATTTCCTCCCAGGGAAATCAGACACTTCTCAAACTTACAATTGTCACTTGGAATTCTTCTGCACAAACTCATGTGATAGAGATAGTGCAACATTTCAGATATGTGCCCTTATTGTGCTTCTTATCCTATTCCCTCTGTTGTTAATCATAGCATTTTGAAAATAAATGAAATACTGGAGATCTTCAAAATCAACCAACATACTAAAAGGCCATTAAGGTTCAAATGCCAAAAGCCAGAATACGGAAATAATAAGGTTGTCTAAATTTTCTTCAGTGGGATAATTTCCTTACCAAGATTTAAAAATTGCTTTTGGAAATAGCCTGATATTCTGAAATTGTAGTCATTCTAGTTAATGAGTAGTGAGGGTGGGGGAAAGACAGAGACCCAAAGACCGAAACAAGAAGAATCAGGAAATATTTTCTTCTCTTAAAAGTTAATGTGTGAAAGGATTTCTATATTCACTTGGAGACTCAGTTTTATTAGTTACCATTCATTTTTCAGTACTTCCTGTAGTTTGGGGGAAGTGGCCAGTCATACTGGCTTTTTCTTCCCCTTTCTTGTCAACATAGAAATGAAAATGCCCATTTACATTTGCTGTCACAAGTTTTTCAAAATTTCTTTCAGTCCCAAAACAAAACTGAGAAGAAAAAACCCCAAACTTGGAGTTTGATATCGAGGGAGCTAAGAAAAAAAAAAACCCTCAGCTTTCAAAGGACTGGAACCCCAAGTCCCCAAGTCTTTTTCTAATAAGATGCCTAACAGTGTGTGAAGTGCAAGTTTTATGGCTACATAATTAAGTATAACATTTGGTGGTAGGAATAAATCAGAACTCCAAAATAGGGGGCACTTTAGTGTGTCTCTGGTTTTGCAGGCACTTCAGATGCTTTCTGAGCAAATATCTGAAAGCATTCTATTATGCCACATAGTCCCAGGCAGACACATTATGTTTATAACTGACAATGGATTTCTAGAACTCATAATTTACTACAACAGAAATAGCACAGCATGTGGCCCCTTTCCCCCTCGCCTCTCCCACTGTACAGTGGAACCCTTTCTTTCAGCTTGTTGAGGGAACTCTGGAGCACAATAGACAAAACGAGTGAGAACCCAGGTGTGAAAACAGCTGTGTGAGAGCAGGTGAAAAGGCAACTTCTTACAGCCCATCTTGCACACTGCTTCTTCCCAAAGCTCAAAGCAGTCCTGGCTGCTCTGTACATAGCAGAAGGACCTAGTTTGAGTCAGTGAGCATTTCCACCAGGCTGACCAAACCCCTTCAAACCCCTGAGGGGACTCAGCTGGGTAGATGCACGCTGTTTCATATTCACTCAGCTCTGCAGCCAAAGGCCCCGAAAGTCAGGAGATGCAACCTCAGCTCAGAGTTAATCACCTGCAGTCTGGCAGGAACCTGCCTGTCACTGAGCCCTAGTACCGTGAAACAACCCGGAGTCTGAGCTCTCTCTTCTGCGAGCTCTCCCAAAGAAAGCTGGCTAACCTCCTGCTTCGCTCTAGACCTGCAAAATAAGGAAATGCAGTACTTACATGGAGGTGCGATGTGACTTCTGCCAGGTCCTAGTCCCTTTCCGGGGCTGAAATGACACATAAGCAAATAGGTCTTCCTCAAAACTCAGTTATTTCATGGTTGAAATGATAGAGAAAAAAAAATCCCACACTCATCCCTAACAAAAGCAGTAGGGTGGAGCCAACCTACCCTTAGATTTAGCTGCAGGCAAACCCTTAAAGATGCAGCATTTATCTTCAATGAATCATGCCAAAACTACACACGGAAAATAAAACCAACTCCTGTACTTTGCTCAGTTCTGCCTTTCCACAGCAGCACTGCAGTGATCTTTAAAGGGGCACTGGAGAGGGGGAGTCAGATCGGAGGACTGTCCAGGCTCATCTAAAATGTCCTGAGCTTGAGATGAAGCAGAGCAGTCAGTTCCGGTGCCCCAGAGACTCCCTGTTCTTGACCTTCATCTCCTCCTCCCTCCCCACTGCCTCCCCGGTTACTCTTAGAGGACCAGTGCAAGCTACAGCAATTTTTGGGTTTAAGAAGAATGACAAGATATTGGCATTCTCTCCTCCAATCAAGGGTGGGAGGAAGAAAACAGCTTGATTTGCCACGAGGTCACACTAACCCTGACAAGGAAGACCTTTTCTCTGTAAAAAAGGGAATTGTATTGCATGCTCAGGCCTATCTCTGTACTACAAACAAGAAAGCACTTTACTCACAAGTAAAGCATTTATTGGTCTGTGTCCCTAAAGGTACTGAAGTGCTTTTATTCCTGACTGGCCACCATTCAAATATGTCTTCCAAACAAGCTATCAATGGTATTGATTTACGTGCCCATATGTGCACAACAGTGTAGTCCTCTTGGAGAGCAGAATGGAGCTACAAGACATTATCCCTGTCCTCAACAATCTTACATACGACTACACCCCCCATACATCCACTTTATTTCTATGACTGTTAATGAAATTGCCTTAAATAATATACCTGATTTTCAATATGGAAATGAACCCCGCAAAACAAACAAAATAAAAGTAGTTCATGGAGACAGGAATTGAAAACTGCTGAGTATTCCCTTTTAGACTAAACCCCGTCCCTAACCCCCTGAGACACAGAATGGATCTAACTCTGCTATATTGTACTCTTCCAAGTGCTTAGTACAGTGCTCTAAACACAGTAAGCATGCAATAAATGCCTTTGATTGCTTGATTCATCTGTAAAGAGTTGACATACCTATGAAGTTGACTCCCCGAACTCTAACTGATGGGAGAATTAAGAGAACACAGGCAGGATGCTGCTGCTTGCTACCTCTTCAGGTGATTAAAACAAGGCGTTTTACTAATGTAAATGGGAGCTTCAATTTATGGCATATTCAATCAACCAGTGATATTTATTGAGCAGGAGTCAGCTGTGGGTGGTAGGTTGATGGGCAGATAAGCTTCCAAAGAAGTGAGGGTAGAATGGCAAGAGTAGCTAACCCAAACCGTCTTTTAAGGCACCCACAATTAAGGAGTGAAACATGGAAAAGGAGCCAGTGAAAGAGACTGAGAAGTGGTCAGAGAGGTAGGAGGAGAATCAGGGGCGGGCTGCGTTAGTAAAACCCAGTTAGCATTTCCAGAGAAAAGCAGTGGTTGGCGCATAGTAAGCTTTTAAGTACTTAATAAATGAAAGGAAGAGGCCAAGAGTATCGAAGGCAGTTAAGGAATACCACTAGTTCAATTTGGCAACCTCAGTGATCTTAGAGAGTGTAGTCTTTCATTGGGAGAAGGGGTTAGTGACCTGAGGAGAAGAAGAAGAAGAAGAGAACAGGTGGAGAGGACTTGAAGGCAGCAGCAGCACTATGGACTCATGGAAAGAACATAGGCCTGGGGGTCAGAGGACCAGGTTTCCATTCCCAGCTCTGCCACTTACCTGCTCTGTGACCTAAGGTAAATTACTTAACTTCACTGTAACTCAGTTCTTTCATCTGTAAAATGAGGATTCAATATCTGTTCTCTCTCCTACTTAGACTGTGAGCCCCGTGTGAGACCTGATTATCTTGTCTCTACCCCAGTGCTTATTATAGTGCTTGGCACATAGCACTGAACAAGTACCACAATTATTATTTTTGCATTATGTTCCAAAAAGTTTGGACAGTAATAGGGGCAAGGAGTTGGACTGACTTCTGGATGGTGCAGTGGTCTCCAGGGAAACCTTACTTAATAGAGGTGAAACTTCAATGTGTTGGAAGGCAGAGGAGGAAGAGCCATCTGTAGACAGCACTACCATACTTCCCATCTCACAAGCCCTCAACCTTGGTGTCATCCTCGACTCCGCTCTCTCGTTCACCCCACACATCCAATCCATCACCAAAATCTGCCTGTCTCACCTCCATAACATCGCCAAGATCCGCCCTTTCCTCTCCATTCAAACCATTACCTTGCTGGTTCAATCTCTCAGCCTATCTCAACTAGATTACTGCATCAGCCTCCTCTCCGATCTCCCATCCTCTTGTCTCTCCCCACTTCAGTCTATACTTCACACTGCTGCCCAGATCATCTTTGTGCAGAAGCGCTCTGGGCATGTTACTCCCCTCCTCAAAAATCTCCAGTGGCTGCCTGTCAACCTACGAATCAAGCAAAAACTCCTCACTCTTGGCTTCAAGGATCTCCATCACCTCGCCCCCTCAATCAATCAATCAATTGTATTTATTGAGCGCTTATTGTGTGCACTGTACTAAGCGCTTGGGAAGTACAAGTTGGCAACATATAGAGACAGTCCCTACCCAACAGTGGGCCCCCTCCTACCTCACCTCCCTTCTCTTCTTCTCCAGCCCAGCCTGCACCTTCCGCTCCTCTGCCACTAACCTCCTCACTGTACCTCGCTCTCACCTTTCCCACCGTCAACCCCCGTCCCACGTCCTTCTCCTGGCCTGGAATGCCCTCCCTCCACACATCCACCAAGCTAGCTCTCTTCCTCCCTTCAGAGCCCTACTGAGAGCTCACCTCCTACAAGAGGCCTTCCCAGACTGAGCCCCCTTTTCCCTCTCCTCCTCCCCATCCCCTCCCCCTACCTCCTTCCGCATCCCACAGCACTTGTATATATATTTGTACAGATTTATTACTCTATTTATTTTACTTGTACATATTTACTATTCTATTTATTTTAATGCCGTGCATATAGCTTTAATTCTGTCTGTTCTGACGATTTTGACACCTGTCTACATGTTTTGTTTTGCTGCCTGTCTCCCCCTTCTAGACTGTGAGCCCGTTGTTGGGTAGGGACTGTCTCTATATGTTGCCAACTTGTACTTCCCAAGTGCTTAGTACAGTGCTTTGCACACAGTAAGCACTCAATAAATACACTTGAATGAATGAATGAATCTGAGAATGAGAGGTTGAAGAGAGCAATGTGGGAAAGAAGGAGTATAAGAAGCCAGTGTTTGAAAGAGATGGGAAGAAATGGGATCAGAGGAACTCCTAGAAGAAGAAATGTTTTGTGCCATTCATCATTTGCTCATCCTGGACAATGAAACTGGATTTTAAAAGCTTGCTTGCCTATCCTGGCCCTTTTAAGCCACTCATCCTCATTCCTTTTCTCTCTCCAGCCTTCCTCACACCATTCTCCTACATTTCCCAGTCTTGACTGTAAGCTACTTGTGGGCAGGGAACATGTCTACCATCTCTGTTGTATTATATTCGCCCAAGCACGTAGTATAGTGCCCTGCACACAGTAAGTACTCAATAAATGCCATTGATTGGTTGATTGGTTGCAACTTCTATGCCCTTCTTCTCTGAATTGCCTCTCTGTAATGTATAATCACAGTAACGCACTGATAACAGAGGTTTCCATTAGCCAGCCTTCCACTAACCCATCCTGAACCAAAATTTACTTTTCTCAACCCCTATCCAGCACCTGCTCCACAGCTTAGCCAACTTGGCTCTCCTGGTTGTCTACCTTTAAGCCTGTCTCTGCCATCCTACACATTTTTTGATGTCATGCTGATCATCCCTCCCACTGCTCTGAACAGTCCTACCATTACTTCATCCCCTTTCTCTGAATCTAGCTCTGAACTTTATTCTGAGCAATCCCAGCTGCCTGGAAATAAAGATCATACTCTAACCAGCAGCCAAGCGCATTCAAATCCTTCAAATCCTTTCTCAAAACCTACCTCTTGAGCAAAGCCTTTCCTTGACCTCAAAAACCTCTTGCTGGAATCATCTGATCCTCTGCTGGAATATTTGGAAATTTATCAGGGGAACGAGTCCAGAATAATGAAACCAGAATGACATCTCTGCAGCCTACGCGTCTCTTTCCCTCACCCTTCCTGCCTCCTTATTTTCTCATTTCTGTTGCTAATATAGCAGGCCACTAGTTTGTGCATTGCCTCCCCAATAAAGACTTGTTATTGCTGTTATTTGTCAGTCTATAATGGTGCTTTCACTGTGCCGGGTTCATTCAGCACAATGCCTACCAGGCAATGTTTCTGAATCATATTACTTCTGGCCAGAAACCAGAGAATCTGTCCAAAACCCAGGAAGACACAGGAGTGTAACCCTGGATCATCCCAGGTCACCCCAAGGTTCTTCCCTTTCCCTGCTATACAGCACTGTGGATTTGTACAGCTTCAGTAGAGCTATGATGGTCCAGCAGGGCCAGAAAAGAGATGTTCAGAGTCAGACAGCAAATTCTGCTGAAAGGGATTGGGGACCAGGAGCAAAAAACAACCCAGCCCTATGAGACAGTTGTTGCCTAGTGGATAGAGCATGGAACTGGGAGCCAGAAGGTCATGGGTTCTAATCCCAGGTCCACCACTTTTCTGCTATGTGACCTTGTGCAAGTCACCACTTCTCTGTGCCTGTTACCTCATCTGTAAAATTGGGATTGAGCCTGAGAGCCCCTTATGGGATAGGGACTGTGACCAACCAGATTTGCTTGTATCCACCCCAACTCTTAATATAGTGCCTGGCACATAGTAAGCACTTAACAAATACCACAATTATTATTATTAATATTAACTTCCAGAGAGATAGGGCCTGGTAACAGAGGCCTGACAACTCTTTCTGATTTATCAGCTGACTGTGCCAGCCACCGGGGAGGGTCCTGGAGTGAAAAGGAGGGGACCTATTTCCAACCTACTTCTCTGGTTTGGACAGACCCATAAGCCTCAGTAGGTCAGAGGGGAAACAACCTACCCAACAGCTGTCAGCTCCCCTCATGGTCCCTCACCATCTCTGCTACTCCTCAGCACAAAAGCATGGTGGTCTGGGCTTTTGCCAGCTGGAATCACTGCCTGTAATTTTAGTGTCCACCTCCCTGACTAAATAGTAAGCTCCTTGGGAGTAGGGATCATGTCTACTCTCACTGTTGTTCTCTCTAAGAGTTTAGTAGAGTGTTATATACAGAGCAGGGGCTCAAGAAATACTATTGACTGGTTAATTTCCAAACTCTAGGTCTCAGTATCTTGCTCATACATGCTCATTCAATCTTGCTTGCCCTGTCTCTCAACTTGTCCCCTTAAACAGGGCAGAGCAGGGTCCCCCCCAGTAGAAAGAGGGTGCAAGCGAGATGGGGAGACACACAGGGCTTGGTTTGCAAAATTTTCAAATCCACAAGAGACTGCTAGCATCCAATGCCCTCCCTTAGCCATTTCCCCTCAGCATGACTCTTACTACCTCACGGACTCCATTCCAGGCCACAGGAAAAAAAAAGTTCTTCTCTAATCTTTAAGCGCCTTCTTTATATAGTATTTGTTATATGCTTACTATGTGTCAAACCCCATTCTAAGCACCACAATAGAAACAAGTCAATTAGGTTGAACACAGACCCTGTCCCACATGTGCTGGGTCAGTCCAAGTAGGAGGGAGAACAAGAGAACTGAGGCACAGAGAAGTTAAATGACTTGCCCAAGGTCACGCAGTAAACAATTGGCACAGCCAAAATTAGAACTGAGGGCTTCTGAGTCCCAGGCCCATGCTTTTTCCACTTGGCCATGATGCTCCTCTGGTTCTCCTTGTGGGCAAGGAACTTGTCTATCACCTCTGTTTCATTGTACTCTCCCAAGCACTTAGTACACAGTGCTCTGTACACAGTAAGTGCTTAGTAAATGTCATTGATTGATTGATTGATTCATTCATTCCACTGGGGGGAGGGGGTCTCTCCAGTGAGTGGGAGGACCAGGGAGATGTGAATTTTCTTGGCTGTTTCCTTATCATGAAGCTATGCAACCTTGTCCAGGTCTCTAGGATGAAAAGATCAATCTGTGGGCTTCAGGTTAAACATTTTGATTAAATCCAATACTCTGCTCTCTAGCCCAATACTGTATGTCTTGGTGACCAGAGGCAGTTCATTCGTGCATTCGATCGTATTTATTGAGTGCTTACTGTGTGCAGAGCACTATACTAAGCACTTGCAGTTCCCTGAGGACACTGCAGAGAGTGGTGAAAATTTGGTGAAGACATAAACCATTTCGTGGGCTGATGGGCTTCTCGAACATAGGTTCGGGGCTGCTAACATCCCAGAGTAAAACATTTCCCAGCTTCCGATTCAAATGCTTCAGGGCAAAAGCTAATTATCCAGTCACGTCAAGCAGAAATGTTCCCCTGTGGTATGTAGTTTTGGACCATCAGGAGCATGAGGAAGTGCCTGACTTTCTCCCAGCATTGCCTGCTGTCAGAAACAGAGCATGCCACTGGTTGAACCATTAATCTGCTCTGACACCCTCCCGTGTTCTTGTTTCTCACCTGCTATGGTTTACCATGGGAGGCAATAAGCACCTTCTCTGTTCATGTTTGGCTCTTGATTTCTCAGACCTCAGATTTCTCAGACCTCCTGATCAGGGACTTTCCGAATGGCATAGTGAGTAGAGCATGGGCCTGGGTTTCAGAAGGATCTGGGTTCTAATCCCGGCTCTGCCACTTGTCTGTTGTCAGACCTTGGGCAAGTCACTTCATTTTTCTGGGCCTCAGTTATCTCATGTGTAAAATGGGGATTGAGACTACGAGCCCCATGTGGGACAGGAACTGTGTCCAACCTGATTCGCCTGCATCTATCCCATTCACTTAGTAGAGTGCCTGGCACATAGTAAGTGCTTAAGAGATACCATCATTTACCAAATACAAATACCAAGTTTGCCTAATGGACAAACTTGATGGTGGAAGGTGGATAAAAAGGGAAGGGTGGAGTGTGTGTGTGTGAGAGAGAGAGGGAGAACAAGAGAGAGAGATGTATTTGCACTTCTAATGATGTCCGCAGCTGCTGCTATTACTACTTCCTGTGCCCAGGCGTAGAACTGAAAGTCCAGTTTGTGTAAAGTAGTGCCCTCCACTCAGAACAAGAAAAGAAAGTGACTAAAGTTCAGTTTGGGGCTTTCCCACCACTAGACCCCAGATTTCAGATCTGGTTTTTCACTGGAACTACCCCACCCTGTTAGGGGTTGACCACTTGCAATTTTAGCAGGATAATGGTAAGGGGATACTGAAAATAGACCCCAGAAGGGATAAATGGTGTTCTTTATATTTTTTTGATTCTGCAGCAGGGACCCATTCTCCTCTAAGGGCAACTCCTGGTCTCTTGCAGTTGTGAAAATTAACACACATAAAGCACTTCACACCTGGGAAAAGATCTTTACAATCATTTTCATTCATTATTCCAAAACTAATCAGTATATCACATCATCCCTTAACACACAGTCATTATGATAATATCAGTCACAGTAAATTTCCAGGGTTATTAACGGTGAAGCTGCATTATTTTGGTAGTTTAAAAAAAAGAAAAGGAAAACACTTGGAGGGTTATTCTAGTCCTTCAGACTGATTAGCTGATTGGTTTTTCATTTAGAAATTGATATTGTCAACTGCCAATTGCTTGAGGTCATGGGGTCAGGGAGAATAAATCCACCGGTCATCTAAAAATCTCTGTTAAGCCCATACGTAGTTCTAGTCCTGTCCTACGGCAAACTGTCCACCAGACTACCAACAAATATCCCAATGGATAGGTGTGCTTCCCCCCACCTCCTACACACACACCCCCACCCCCCACCCCCACCCTCCCTTCTTCCTGGCCCTGTCCATCAGCAGTGGTGATGCTGATTAGCAATGCCATGGATAAAGGACAAGGAGAAGAAGAGAATCCAACCCTACTCAATCTAAATGGTACAGGGGGTTTGAGGGAGGCAAGCTAAAGATGAGTCTGGGAAAATGACAGAGTAGAAGCGGTAGTATTGCTATCCCCAGCAGGCCAACACCCAGCTTCAGTTGAACCCAGCTGGCCTCAGGATTGGGGCACCCAGCAGAGAACAACCTCTACTGCCCACACTCTGAGGGTTTTGTGGCTTTTTAAATGGTATTTGTTGAGCACTTACTATGGGTCAAACACTGTTGGGGTACATACAAGTCAATCATGTCAGACACAGTCCCTGTCCCAATCTAAATAAGGAGGATAGAACAGGTACTGAATCCCCATTTCAAAGTTGAGGAAACTGGGCCACAAAGACGTTAAGTGTCTTGGATCAAGTCACACAGCAGGCACCTGGAGGAGCAGAGATTAGAACCCAGGTCCTCAGACTCCCAGGCTCATGCTGCTTCACCCTTTACGTCAGCTTTCCTGGGGAGGGGTGGGAGGCAGGAGGAGCAGGTGGACAGGGAAGCTTAGTTCATTCATTCATTCAATCGTATTTATTGAGCACTTACTGTGTGCAGAGCACTGTACTAAGCACTTGGGAAGTACAAGTCGGCAACATATAGAGATGGTGCCTACTCAATTATGGGCTCACAGTCTGGAAGGGGGAGACAGACAACAAAACAAAACATGTAGACAGGTGTCAAAATCATCAGAACAAATAGAATTAAAACTATATGCACATCATTAACAAAATAAATAGAATAGTAAATATGTACAAGTAAAATAAATAGAGTGATAAATCTGTACAAATATATACAACTGCTGTGGGGAGGGGAAGGAGGTAGGGCGGGGGAATGGGGCGGAGGAGAGGAAAAAGGGGGCTCAGTCTGGGAAGGCCTCCTGGAGGAGGTGAGATCTCAGTTTGCAGCCCCCACTATCCAATGCCTGATTCATTCATTCATTCATTCATTCATTTAATCATATTGAGCACTTACTTTTTGTAGAGCACTGTACTAAGTGCTTGAAAGGTACAATTCGGCAACAGATAGAGAAAATCCCTACATGACAACAGGCTCACAGTCTAGAAGGGGGAGACAGGCAACCATTCCTATCACTTACATCCTGGCTGCCATTTACGGGGAGGAGGAGAAAGTCCCATTCCCCCGCCTAACCCTCCCGGCTACCTGGCCTGGCTGAGGAAAGAAGCGGTGTTTAAGGGAGAGATGATGATGGGCAGATAGGCAGGGGCTACTGTGGGCACTGAAAGGAAATCCCAAACTCATCAATATACAAAGAGCACACTGGGGAGAGCCAGCAACGAGGCCACTGCTAAATTTATAACCCTTCCCCAGGCCAGAGTTAATTCAATTAATCCTGGCCTCTGGGACTGCATCTCAAGTGGGTTTCCAGATTCTATCCCCAATCATTCTGAAACAAGGGCATCAAAACACAGAGCCTCTTGACAGGTTCCCCCAGGCTGCCCCTGGGGTGATTTTGCTGAAAGCGGAGCAGGCTTTGCAGTTGGCCTCATCTCCCCTGTAGAAGTGTGGTCCTTAAAGCAGTTAGTCAGTCAGTCAATTGCATTTATTGAGTGCTTACTGTGTGCAGAGCATTATACTAAGCACTTGGGAGAGAACAATATAACAGATATATTCCCAGGCCACAACTAACTTACAGCCTAGAGAGGGGGGCAAACCTTAATATAAATAAATAAATGATAAATACATATCTAAGTGCTATAGGGCTGGGAGTGGGGATGAATAAATGGAGCAAGTCAGGGTGAGCCAGAAGGGAGCTGAAGAAAAGGAATAGAGGACTTAGTCAGGGAAGGCCTCTTGGAGGAGATGTGCCTTCAATAAGGCTTTGAAGTGGGGAAAGTAATTATCTGTTAGATATGAGGAAGGAGAGTGGCGATAGTGTCTTCTGAACAGAGAGGTTCCCTCTCCAACGAAGATGGGGATGCAACATAATGAGTCCAACTCCCTCTTGACCAGCCTTCTGCCTCGAAATCCACACTAGAATATTTGAACAGGGGCCTTTGGATGCTGCCTGAGTTTTCAGAGCATTACAGGGGGTCTGTCACAGACCCCTGGCGGAGCAGTAATCTGTTCCTTGTCCCCAGCAAAGTCCTGGTAGCAAGAGGTGCCTTCTCGGAGGCACCTCATTGGGCAGGTTGAATGGCCTGGCCTTCAGTTATGCTGCCTGATCACCACTTACCCAACTTCCAACACCTGTGAGGCACTCTGTCTAGATGAATTTGGGTCACGCATACAAAGAAGAGGGAAGACCCAAGATATCCTTTATGGGATGGGGCAAAGCTGCCCAATCACCAGCAGTGGATGGGGTATGGCTGCCCAATTACCAGCAAAGGACCAGAGCAAGTCTGCCCAATCACCAGCAATGGACTGGTGTAAGATTGTCCAATCACCAGCATACTGAAATGCACACAACCTCAGAATCCTTTCCATTTGATCACTGAGAAATTTGCAATTGCAAAACTGTTCTACCTGCTTTTTGCTTCTTGCAGTTAAGGTGAACAGTGCACTGTCCCTCCCTCAGCCTACCAGTAGTCTGATCCTGATTGTAAAATCTCAACAGACCATTTACACTGTGAGGCTCACGTAGGACAGTAACTGTGTCTGATCTGTTTGCATTTTGTCTACCCCAGTGATTAGCACAGTGCTTGGCACATAGAAAGTGTTTAACAAATGTCACAATTACTATAATTATTAAGCTAGAAAACAGGTTTTTGTCCATTGATTTTCCTCATTTTCAAGGACACAGATCAAATCCTCCCAACACATCCAATTCTATCTAATAATGGTGAGAGATGTTTGCTCCGGTTGGCTGCTATTCATTCACTCAATCGTATTTATTGAGTGCATACTGTGTGCAGAGCACTATACTAAGTGCTTGGGAGAGTACATTACAAGAATAAACAGTCACATTCCCTGTGACTGACATCAATACAGAGAAATGAAATAAAATTACACATATATACATAAGTGCTGTGGGGCTGGGACAAGGGAAGAGCAAAGGAAGCAAGTCAAGGTGATGCAGGAGGGAGTGGGAGGTGAGAAAAACTGAGGCTTAATCTGGGAAGGCCTCTTGGAGGAGATGCAACTTCATTAAGGCTTTGAAGAAGCGGAAAATAATTGTTCTGAGCATGCACTGCTAGCAACACTCCATCCAGGGACCAATCTGTCCCCCTGGCTCCCAATTTGCTATTGGATCAGGAAGGCCAGTTAATCGCTCTTTTCCCACCCATCAATTCCCATCTCTCCCCGCTCATTCCATCTTCCCCTGCCATGCTCTTCTTCCGGCCTCCTGTCTGCATCCTCGTTCCTCTCCCTGCTGATGTTCAGAAGCAGCAGCAATTGGACAGACAGCCTCTAGCTCATTGTGGGAAAGGACTGTCACTCTTTATTGTTGCATTGCACTGTCCCAAGCACCCAGTACAGTGCTCTGCACACTGTAAGTGCTTAAATATGATTGATTGAATGAATGAATGAATGAATGAAGGAAGGAAGGAAGGAAGGAAGGAAGGAATGAAGGGCTCACGGAAGTTCTGAGTGTGGGGCAGCGGTATTGTAGAGCCAAAGATGCAAGATCACACAGACAGCTCGAAGACTGATGGTGACAAATCCGAGAGAGCCCTTCCCCTCCCTCCAGCTTGCAGTGGTCCTTCCAGCAAACAACCACAGCACGTTTCATGTCCACAATTGCATTGGCCCAAACAAGCTGTCTTTATCTCTTTCTTTCTTTGACCTCTAAAGGTCCACAGTTAACCGGCACTGAAGGTCCAGGAGTATATCGGCTTCTAGGATGCAGATCTCGGATTGAGTTTCATAAACTCGTACTCACTTTCCTCCTGCCCTTTGTTTGGTTTCAGTGGAGATTTTCCTTATGGGAACTGCTTTCTTTCAGTAACAGGAAAGTTTAGAACTGTTATCTTCTGGATTTGCGATTAGTCAGGAGGTTAGGGGAACAACCCGGAATTCAGAGCCTTGAATCAATCAATCAATAAGTTGTATTTATTGAGCACTTACTGTACGCAGAGCATGGTACTAAGCACTTAGGATGGGGATAGGAACCATTCTGGCTAGGTCATGGCTTTTTTTTTATTAGTATTCGTTCAGCATTTACTATGTATGGGGTATGGCTGCCCAATTACCAGCAATGGACCAGAGCAAGACTGCCCATTCACCAGCAGTGGACCAGTGTAAGATTGCCCAATCACCAGCAATGGACCGGTGTATGTACCAGGCACTGTACAAAGCACTGGGGTAGATACAAGCTTATCTGGTTGGACACAATCCCTGTCCGACATGGGGCTCACAGTCTTATTCCCCATTTTAAAGATGAGGTAACTGAGGCCCAGAAAAGTTAAGCGACTTACCCAAGGTCACACAGCAGACAAGTGTGAAGCCAGGATTAGAATCCAGGTCTTTCTGGCTCCCAGGCCTGTGCTCTATCCACTAAGCCATGTTGTGTCAATCAATCAATCAATCGTATTTATTGAGCACTTACTGTGTGCAGAGCACTGTACTAAGCGTTTGGGAAGTACAAGTTGGCAACATATAGAGACGGTCCCTACCCAACAGTGGGCTCACAGTCTAGAAGGGGGAGACAGAGAACAAAACAAAACATATTAACAAAATAAAATAAATAGAATAGATATGTACAAGTAAAATAAATAAATAGAGTAATAAATACATACAAACATATATACATATATACAGGTGTTGTGGGGAAGGGAAGGAGGTAAGGTGGGGGGGGATGGAGAGGGGGAGGAGGGAGAGAGGAAGGAGGGGGCTCAGTCTGGGAAGGCCTCCTGGAGAAACCCGGCCTTACAGGTTTTGTGTCCCTACAAAGGCTTTTGCTCCTTGACATCTTGGCAAGCCACCTTAGAGCAAAATCACATTTCCAAAGCCCATGGATGTGTGGCTACAACTCTACTGAAAAGACTCAGCACCTGCCTTCTGGGATTTCACAATCCAAACAGACCACTCTGATGTGCTTCCCCACAAAATACTGCATAATTTGACTACCAATCAATCAATAAGTGGCATGTATTAAGCACCTACTGGGTGCCAAGTTCCCAGCTAAAAGCAAAGAACTTGGGAGAGTACAACTGATTTAGTAGACTTGATTCCCTGGCCACAGGGATCATGCAATCTAGAGTGGGGAGGCAGATAGAAGAAGAGGGAAAGGGAAATATATGATCTGATTTAGTGAGGTTTATTCTTTCTCCCCCAAATACCCTCTCTCGTTTTATCCCCCCTCTTCCCCCTTTCCCAACATTTCTGTTAGCAGAATATATCTATATATGAATTTTTGGAGAGACTATATCTACAGATTGAGTAGCATTCTTTTACTAGAAAATCCAGTAGGAATTTTGCTGAAATGACTTCTCCCACCTACGTTGCATGGTTTCTTCAATGCCTATTCCTTCAAGAGGAGCAGAGACCAGAAACATTATTTATGCTAAACAACAAAGACAATGTGAGAATTCAGAATTCCGTATTTATTCTCTCCTAACTGGCAAGTGGGCCAGTGAACCAGCCATTTTTTTCTTAACTGCCAAATCCATAATTCCCTCCCAAGATCAGGAAAGCAAATTTCAAGAATCAAAGCAGTTTCCTTTCTCCCCTTCTGCCCCCAGCACTGGCCACTGACCCAGGTCTTGGTTGTAGGATAGGAGGGGACATTAAAAGAACTGGTTTTGGGTTGAGGGGGCTTTTCCCCTTCCTTCCTCTCGGGCTCCCTTTCCCCATTTGGCCTGGCTCTGCAGTTCTATCTCCATCCCACTAAATCAACAGCTCCGACTCAGGGGGAGAGGTTCCGGAAAGGAAGAAAGGGCTAAGTTTATTATTATTTTTTTCACACTCATTTGTCTGACTGTAACTGCACTTTAATTAACTGTTAAATTAATAAACTTGTCCTTCCTCATAGGAGGCTCCAGTGAAGCTATCAATTCACAGTGGTGCCTGGGGGGAAAAGAAGAGCAGCTCTGAAACTACCTGCCAGCTTTCTGCACACAGTTCCATTACCCTTCTTCACCTGCCCTCCGCTCTAACAAGAAGGGAATCTAGTTGTTGACAGGGGAGGTGGCATCTGCTCACACTGCTTCCCCACGGTCCACAGGAGCCAGCCCCCAAGCCCTCTCTCGAATGTAAGCTCCCTGTGGACAGGGAACATGTCTATCTATTCTTTCATTCATTAATTCCATAGCATTTATTAAGTTCTTACTGTCTGCAAAGCACTGTACAATATAACAATAAACAGAAACATACCCCGTTCCTAAGGAGCTCTGTTATACTGTACTCTCCCAAGAACTAAGAGCTGTGCTCTGCACACAGTAAGCACTCAATAAATACCATTGATTCATTAATTGAATGATTGAAACTCCAACCTCTGGGGGTAAAATTGGTATTGGGGCATACTGTGGTTCCCATCTCCTTCTTTCCTTGAGAATCAACTTGGCTTAGTGGATACAGCATGGGCCTGAGAGTCAGAAGGACCTGGGTTTTAATCCCGGCTCTGCCACGTGTCTGCTACGTGACCTTGGAGAAAGTCATTTAACTTCTCTGTGCCTCAGTTACCTCATCCTTAAAAAATGGGGATTAAGAGTGTGAGCTCAATGTGGGACAGAGACCCTGTCTAGTCTAATTAACTTGTATCTACCTCAGTGCTTAGAATAGTGCTTGGAACACAGTAAGTACCTAAGAAGTACCATATTTTTTTTCCTCCTCCCACCCTAAGATTTCTTGTATTATTTATTATTTGAGTGCCTAGCACTGTGCTGACTGCTGGGAAAGATGCAGGATGAAAGATGAACAGATCAGACACAGCCACTGTTCCATGTAGGGTTGACAAACTAAGAAGTACGGAGGGCAGGCATCTCATCCCCATTTTCCAGAAGAGGAAAGAGGCACAGAAATGATCAGTAACTTGCCCAAGTTCCCCCCAGGCAGGCCAGAAGCAGAGTTGGAACTAAAACCAGATTTCCTGCCTGCGACCAGCAATGTCTTTTCCACTAGGCCAAGCTGCCTTCCACCCATGTTCCCATCCCCCAACCTACCCAGCTGAATAGTTAGGAAGGGGACAGGTGATCACAGTCTCTAGACTGTCATCTCATTGTGGTCTGGGAACATGTCTGCTAATTCTGTTGTATTGTAGAGAAGCAGCATGGTGTAGTGAATAGAGCATGGGCCCGATAGAAGGTTATGTGTCCTAATTCCGGCTCTGCCACTTGTCTGCCATGTGACCTTAGGCAAATCACTTCACTTCTCTGTGCCTCAGTTACCTCATCTGTAAAATGGGGATGGAGATTATGAGCCCCATGTGGGACAGGGACTGTGTCCAACCTGATTTGCTTGAATCCACCCCAGCGCTAAGTACAGAACCTGGCACACAGTAAGCGCCTAATACCACAATTACTATTCCTCTCCCAAGTGCTTAGTACAGTGCTCTGCACATTATAAGCACTCAATAAATACCATTGTTTGACTCACTGATTTATAAGGATGGTGGGATCTTCTCCCATTCTGTGTGACCCTTCGCTTGTTCTCTTCCCACTCCCATTGCAGGCTCTTTCCTGCCATGCTGGCAGTCACCCACAGGCCCCACTGAACTCTGGTTTTTCTCCTAGTGGTGTGGTAGGGGACATAGTGACTTCACTCCCTATTCTGTCCCCAGAGTCTGGGGAGGTGTCAAGGCAGAGGCCATGCGCCCTAGCCACCAAGCCCTCAGCATGGTATTTGATTGACCTTGACCAAAGTTGTTCATCAAGGAAGGGAGCTGAATTTATAAAGGGTTGTTCCTGTTCAGCACCACACAATGAACACTGGTGGCTGGGGCCATCTTTCTGAGACTACCTTTCTCCAAAGCTCAACTTTTCAAACTAGGCCTCACTGTTGGCTGAATTGCATTCAATCCACACTGGGGCTCACTGTAAATGGGCCACCCTGAGAACTTGCCCTGATCTTGTAACCCAGGCTTGCAGGTAGTTACAAAAAACATACCAGCGTACAAATGAGAAGTAATGCCAGGCACTGAAATCTATGAATTCTATTTATTCTGATGGTTTTGACACCTGTCTGCTTTTTTTGTTTTGTTGTCTGTCTCCCCATTCTAGACTGTGAGCCCATTGTTGGGTAGGGACCATCTCTATATGTTTCCAACTTGTACTTTCCAAGTGCTTAGTACAGTGTTCTGCACACAGTAAGCACTCAGTAAATATGATTTAATGAATGAATGAATGAACTGAAATCGGAGCAAACTATGGTTGCCTGTAAGTTTAGTGCTTGTTTTTTTAGTTTTACTTTACCTCTCCTTATGTGTCTGTCACCAGTCCCCTTTCCCCCTTTGTATTTTTAGACTGTGGGGTCCCCAAGGGACAGGGATCATGTCTATTTCCCATGCCAGTGAATTATTTCCCAGCACTTAGCACAGTGTTCTGCACAGACTTAGCACTGAATAAATATTATCAATACTACAACTACTTCTTCACCCTGACCTATTCTTTGTGGTCCAGAATGGGGAATGAAGACCACTGATCTATAATCAAGCCATCAAAACAAATCTAAATTAGGAGTTCTCAGTTTTCTCCATACAAGTGCAGGGTATCAAAACTCAAGGTGTTGGACTTTGGGGTGAGGGCATGATGAATGAAATATAAAATGTGCTCTAAGCTTTATGTTTTATTTTCCTACACCATAAGATATTATTTTTCCTCTATTTTAGTGACCATAAAGCCTCCTCCAAGTCTACCAATAACTGAACTAAAAATCCCTTCTATTACTTTGTTCCTGTGCCGAACCTACAGCTGTGTCTTCCGGCATTTAGTAAGATGCTGTCAGCCTGCCGTATTCGCTCCGCAAGGAAACACAAAAATCCTAAATTGGGATTAGTCTGGTACCTCTGGTTCCTGGAGAACCCACAGCTGCAATGAGATGTGATGAGGGAGGCCATTCATATTCAGTTTGTCTTCTGGGTCTGGGCTTTGAAAAAACAAATCCCCAAAACAAGGACCTGATATGGAAAGATAGGTAGAACAGAACAATAGTGAATGTGTTTGAGGGTTACCTGAAAGGGTTACCGTGGGTCCTGATCTCCACTGGTCTATCAACTACGTCGGGGGAGGTAGATGAGAGGGAGGGGCAGACGGATCAGTGTGTAGGCCGGGACCCAGACCAAGTTGGTTATGGACCAGGATGTTCCGGGAGAGGCAACACCCTGGCTTGAGCTTTGTTGTGTGTGAGCCACTCAGCCCAACCTACAATTCCCCTTGCTATATTTGGCCCAGCACACAATTACACATTAGGAGCACTGCACAGAGGGGTGTGGGGAAAGCACTGGCGAGCAGCTCCAGTGAAAGGGAAAGGATCGGGTTGGGGAGCTGCAGGGATGGGAGGAAGCATAAAGGGAAGGATGAAGGTGGAGAACATGATTTGAGCAATGGAGAGCTGTGAGGAGCAGGAAAAGCCCTAGAAGCAGCATGGCCTAGTGGATAGAGCACAGGCCTGGGAGTCAGACGGACCTGGGTTCTAATCCTGGCTCTGCTGCTTGCCTGCTGTGTGACCTTCAATTCTCTGGGCCTCAGTTACCTCATTTGTAAAAAGGGGATTAAGACTGTGAGCAAGGACTTAGACTGTATCTAACCTGATTAGCTTGTGTCTATCTCAGTGCTTAGTACATTGTCTTGGCACATAGTAAGCACTTGACTAATAGCATAATTATAATAATGATAATAACAGATACCAGGAAAAAAAAAAGACCCCCCTGGGTCGGATCAAAGAACTTTCCACTTCCAACAGAGAAGACGGCCCTAAGTGGGAGGCAGGAGTAGAAAAGTTCCCAAGCATTTGGCACTGTAATGCTTTTCACTGGAGTAAGAACTCAAGGGAAGGACAAACTCAGTTGTTCTTTGCCC
Organism: Tachyglossus aculeatus; assembly: GCF_015852505.1. Lineage (NCBI taxonomy): Eukaryota > Metazoa > Chordata > Mammalia > Monotremata > Tachyglossidae > Tachyglossus > Tachyglossus aculeatus. Next base: position 88,066,911 of record NC_052068.1, on the reverse strand, counting down.
ATACCAACATCAGAACAAGCGGAGGATGGCTTACACTGGAACAGGAAAGACTTTAGAATAAATTAAAGGAAGTGCTTCCTGGCTGTGGGATTCGTTCCATGCCCAGAATGAATCTCTGACTAATGCTGGGGAATCTATTAAGGCAAGGCCCTGGAGAATCAATCAGCGGTATTTATTGAGCACTTACGATATGCTGAACACTGTACTGGGGAGAAGCTGGAGAATGTCCTTTAAGAAAAGGTATGTCCCAGTTAAGATGTTTAGAAACTATTTAGTAGGAAACGAGGAAACTTGGGCTTGACCCAGTAAACAGATCTCACCCAGCTCACCCCCAAGTTCTGGTGCCCCACCCATCCCCACTATGCCCCTGCACAATGGAGGTTACACAGACAGGAAAGGGACTCACACCCCTGGTTGTTATCCATCCCTAGGAAATAAACAGGTGAATCCATCAAGCTCTCATCCTATCCCGTCTGGACTACTGCACCAGCCTTCTCTCTGATCTCCCATCCTTGTGTCTCTCTCCACTTCAATCCATACTTCATGCTGCTGCCCGGATTATCTTTGTCCAGAAACACTCTGAGCATATTACTCCCCTCCTCAAAAATCTCCAGTGGCTACCAATCAATCTGCGCATCAGGCAGAAACTCCTCACCCTGGGCTTCAAGGCTCTCCATCACCTCGCCCCCTCCTACCTCACCTCCCTTCTCTCCTTCTACTGCCCAGCCCGCACCCTCCGCTCCTCTGCCGCTAATCTCCTCACTGTACCTCGTTCTCGCCTGTCCCGCTGTCGACCCCCGGCCCACGTCATCCCCCGGGCCTGGAATGCCCTCCCTCTGCCCCTCCGCCAAGCTAGCTCTCTTCCTCCCTTCAAGGCCCTGCTGAGAGCTCACCTCCTCCAGGAGGCCTTCCCAGACTGAGCCCCTTCGTTCCTCTCCCCCTCGTCCCCCTCTCCATCCCCCCATCTTACCTCCTTCCCTTCCCCACAGCACCTGTATATGTGTATATATGGTTGTACATATTTATTACTCTATTTATTTATTTATTTATTATACTTGTACATTTCTATCCTATTTATTTAATTTTGTTGGTATGTTTGGTTCTGTTCTCTGTCTCCCCCTCTTAGACTGTGAGCCCACTGTTGGGTAGGGACTGTCTCTATGTGTTGTCAATTTGTACTTCCCAAGCGCTTAGTACAGTGCTCTGCACATAGTAAGCGCTCAATAAATATGATTGATTGATTGATTGATCAATCATATTTATTGAGCACTTACTTTTTGCAGAGCACTGTAGTAAGCACTTGGGAGAGTACAATATACAACTGGGGATTTTGGCCAGGGCTTGCAAATTGATCACCCAAGTTGCATCCAAGCTTCTGGTTTGGTGATGCTAGCTAGGCCTGGGCGGAAAAAAGGATGGGGGTCTCAGCCCAATAAAAGATGAAGCTCACATTTTTACCAGATACCCGAGAAAATTGATGGTAGCAGCCTGAAGACCAGAGCTAGCTACTCCATGGCAAAGAGTGTAAATATACTTGTTGAAGAGCTTGGGTTATTATTAGCTCTTAATCATTGTCAATGAGCAGGAACACAGCTACACAGGGTGCTGGATCAGGAAAAGTTCAATTGACATGGCACCAGGTCTCTGAAACTTACAATCTAAGATACACAATCCTGACCTAGAAAGATACATGGAACTGGGAGTCAGGAAACATGGACTCTAATCCTGGCTCTACTATTTGTCTGCTGTGTGGCCTTGAGGAAGTCATTTGATGTCTCTGTGCTTCACTTTCCTCATCTGTAAAATGGAGTTAAAGGAGCTGTTTTCCTTCCTTTTAAGACTAAGCCTCAAGTGGGGAAAGGAAAGTTACCTGACAAGGTTATCTTGCATATACTTCAGTGTTTGGCAACTAATAAGTGCTTAAAATATACCATTACATTATTACATGTTATTTCAATAAAATATTGAACCAACACATCAATTGAAGTCTGTATAATAGGTACAAAAACATCACAAAAAGCAATGAGTTAATGGCAGTAGGATACAGATGGCAACTCCATCTGAACAAAGCGATAGCTAGGAGTCTGTCAAATCTGTTATAAAACTCTGATGTCTACTGAAAAATTCTATCTTTCAAGAGATAAATACACACAAATGACACTCAACAGTTTCAATTCTAGAAACACCGGTTCATATACCCAGCTTATCTTCTAGATTGGAGATGAAGATGTGGTTAGAATTGGAATGCAATTTTTCTGAGGGAATGACAGTCCAATACTCCATCTTCCCATCCACCAAACTCTTTCCCTCCCCTTCTTTAAGAGCCAACTCGCAGCCCCCATGCTTTATTATGAATCCATCGATGTTATTTATTGAGTGCCTACTGTGCTTCACTAAGTGCTTGGAAGAGTACAATCAGAACCAAAGACAAGTTCTCAGATCTCAAAGAACACATAAATCTAACGGAGTAGCCAGGCAGGCACAAAACATTTACAAATAGTGGGAGAAGGAGAAAGAATAAAGTTAGTAATAGTAGGATGATACAAAGATGAGTAGAGGAATGAAGATGAGAAAAAATAAGCAATGCACTTTAGTCAATATACAGTACACAGTAGGGCTAAGGATTTTTTAAACAGAAGTGCTAAAGTTGGCTGGTGGGATGACATGACCTGAGAAGCGGAAATTATTGGGAAGCTGTCAATCAATCAATGCTTTACTTCTATTTATTCTGATGACTTGACACATGACCACATTTTGTTTTGTTGTCTGTCTCCCCCTTCTAGACTGTGAGCCCATTTTTAGGTAGGGACCGTCTCTATATGTTGCCAATTTGTACTTCCCAAGCAGTTAGTACAGTGCTCTGCACACAGTAAGCACTCAATAAATACGATTGAATGAATGAATCAATGGTATTTATTGAGTGCTTACTGTGTGCAGAGCACTCTAACAAGCACTTGGGAAAGTACAATGCTGCAGAGTTGGAAGGCATGATCCCTGCCCACAGGAGCCTACAGTCTATATCTCCAGCTGTCACTTGGAGATAGGGATTTTAGGAAGGCTTTAATGATAAAGCCTTCTAGACTGTGAGCCTGCTGTTGGGTAGGGCCCCTCTCTATATGTTACCAACTTGTACTTCCCAAGCACTTAGTACAGTGCTCTGCACACAGTACATGCTCAATAAATACGATTGAATGAATGAATGAATGATAATAATAACAATAATAATGTTGGTATTTGTTAGGCGTTCACTATGTGCTAAGCACTGCTCTAAGCTCTGGGGTAGATACAAGGTAATCGGGTTGTCCCACGTAGGGCTCACAGTCTTCATCCCCATTTTACAGATGACATAACTGAGGCACAAAGAACTTAAGTGACTTGTCCAAGGTTACACAGCTGACAAGTGGCAGAGCTGGGATTAGGACCCATGACCTCTGACTCCCAAGCCCATGCTCTTCCCACTAAGCCACGCTCCTGCTCTGATGGGAGGAGCTGTGAGATTTGAAGGAGAGAGGAGTTCCAGACAAGGGGAGGCAAGAGGTCAGAAGGGGGAGAGGCTGGAATGTTGACAGCCAGGTCCAATGAAAAGGTTATCTCAGGAGGCAAAAAGAATATTAGCTACGGAATAGCAGATGAAAAGAGTGGATATGAAAGAAGAAGATTTTTGGTAGACAATATTGAAGGCAGTGTTCAGGAGTTTCTGCTTGAGATGGAGGAAAATGGGTATTCAATTAAGGAGTGTGGCCCGGTGGAAAAACCACAGGCCTGGGAGTTAGGGAGCCTGGGTTCTATTCATTCCCCCATCCCAGCCTCACAGCATTTATGCACTTAACTGTAATTTTATTTATTTGTATTAATGTCTGTCTCCCCCTCTAGACTGTAAGCTCATTGTGAGCAGGGAATGTGTTTGTTATATTACCAATAATGGTGGCATTTATTAAGCGCTTACTATGTGCAAAGCACTGTTCTAAGCACTGGGGTGATACAAAGTGATCAGATTGTCCCACGGGGGGCTCACAGTCAATCCTCATTTTACAGATGAGGTAACTAAGGCACAGAGAAGTTAAGTGACTTGTCCAAAGTCACACAGCTAACAATTGGTGGAGCTGGGATTTGAACCCATGACCACTGACTCTGAAGACCGTGCTCTTTCCACTGAGCCACGCTGCTTCTCTATTATATTATTATATTGTACTCTCCCAAGTCCTTAGTACTGTGCTCTGCACACAAAAAGTGATCAATAAATTCAAGTGACTGACTGATTTCAACTGACTGACTGACTTCATATTTGGTGGTGTACTGAACTCCTCTGAAGGTAGATGGAGACTAGGCAATGAACACTGTCTACTGGAAAGGGCATTTGAGTCAAGAAACTGGGACCCATTCTTGGTCCTGTCCCTGGCCTGCCGCATGACGTTGGGCAAATCATTTACCACTCTGGGCCTCAATTTCCTCATCTGTAAAATGAAGACAATAATATCTGCCTCTACCTCACGGAGACATTGTTAGGATAAAATGTAACAAGTGATGCAAAAGCACTTTAGTAAAAGAAAAGTGCTATACAGAAAAGGAGATATTATTACTGCTATTGGTGTTATTATTGTTATTTTCATTCTACCCCATGTCACAGTAGGAGTACTCTCATTGAAAACATGGATATATTATGAAGGGCTGTATCATGGGTGCATGTTCCCAAATATTTATATCTAATAAATTGGAACCAGTTTCAGGACCTCTAGAAAAATAAAATGAAATTCTTTTACATGCAATATTATGTACCATTACTAAACTATCATTCATTTCCTATTAAAGTAATTCAAAGCATAGCATCACAACACTAACTAAATATGGAGTCAATACAATTATTAGTCTTTTGTAGGAGGCAGCAGAAATTGAAGCTTGCTCTGCTGATTTGAGTAGTGGTTTTTCAACCTTAGTGAAAAATCTTTCAAATTTAGGTTAACGACAGCCTTCTCCTTTTTTTTTCTAAAGCACTCAGTAGCAGGCTAAGTTTCTCTGAACACCCTTGCACAGCTTTGAACTTCTTTTTTTCTAGTGGAGGACTTCTCCTACAGTCATCTTTTAAAGTTCACCTGCTTTCTTGAAATTTGATGCAAGACTTTTGAATCCCCAATTCATAGCTGGTGTAGAGCTAAGACTCTAGCTAGGCGGCAGCCATGACAACCCCCTCTTCCACTGCCACTGAGTGGGGTTCCTCCACATTATCTGAAAGAAGCCCAGCATCTGGGTCAGGTAGGAGGGCAGAGCTTTTAGCTGGATTTGGCGGCCCTTCTATTGGGTCTCAATTCAAGTGCAGCAGAGAATCCGGCTTCTGGTTTGTGTTTGGGGAAGGAAAGTGGTGCAGTGCCTGGATGGAGTTTTCCATTTCCATTCTAAAGCAGCAAAGAATCATGGGGAGGAAGAAGGGCAGGTATTTCTGCTGGATTCAAACAGCCTTTTCTTACCATGCCATCGTTTTGTGCTGCTTTGGATAGGGCAAAGAACCCTATTCTGGGAGGGGAGTAGGTTAGCGCACAAATCAGGGACCTCTGTCTGTTCCATTCTAAAACAGCAAAGAGTTGGGGGGAGGTAGAAGGATGGAGGTTTTAGTTGCATTCAAACAGCCTTCCCCCGCCCCTGCACCATTATTCTCTGCTGTTTTCAGTTAGTGCAGGGAACCTGGCTTTTGGTTTGTGTTCAGGGACGGGTGGAAGAAAGTGGGGGCAGGTAGGGTGTTGAATTACCTGCAGTGATTTACTGGGGGCAGGGAGGGCATTGAATGACCTGCAGTGATTTGCCGGTCTGGGCTACATCAGCAATTAGGGCATGATGCACCTCCAGATATTGCATTGTGTCATTCGGAACTGGGGTGCACCTACATATCCTTTGTCTCTAAAACTTTTTCCCAAATACCATCCCCACAGAACCTAACAGAGTGCCTGTCACACCTTCTGCAGGTGCTCCCTGAATACTAATTCACAGCCATCTCCTTCCTCCTGGCTGCCTGCTCTGACCCGAACGATCCTCCACACAAGGCACCTCTGGAAATTTCAATGTCATTTATAAGAGCTGTGACTGTTTATAAAGCTTTTAGTCCCATTAGTGTCAGAAGTGCTGGAAATAGTGTTGTTATTTGACGCGAAAGAAAATTAATGTCACATTATGGCAGCAAATGTAATGCACACAGGTCAGAAAATTCAAAGCTTCAGTTCACAAAGCAACTGTAACTCTTATTCTGTGCACAGAAGTAGCATTTTCTATTACTGGGATAAGCTATTCATTTGTGCCTGTCCAACATGGCCAATTTACAACTGTTCAGGGAATCATAACTTTGAATTTCTTGACTTCTGTGCACTTAAATGCTCAGCTTTAGCTTTGCTTCAGCCCTGCTCCTTGCATCACTGCCTTGTTAACAGAAAAAGATAAAACAATAGCAATCCTCTGGGTCTATGGAGCACCTTTCTTCCAGGAGCTCAAAGTGCTTTACAATTGCCCTTCCCACAAGCCTGTAAGGTTTTTTAAAGAGGAAAGAGACCGGCTCCTGCAAACCCCTTGACCATTTAGTGCCTGCTGAAAAATCCCCAAATTTGCCTAAATCTGCAGGTCTTTAGTTAGAACTGTGAATAGTCCCAGGAATCAAAAGACATAGGCTTCTTTCTCAGTTCTGCGGTGCTCGTACATTGTGATCTTAAGCAAGACTCAGCGCCACTCCGTGCCTCAGCCTCACCACATGTAAAATGGAATGAGAATTCCTACCCCTGGGTTGAGGGACACCAACCAAGTGGGCTCAGTATTACCCAATGTGGCCCTGTCGTAGCATCTTCTTCACAAACGTTGCACTGGAGAAAGTAAAGACAGAAGTCAGGAATCCCACGACAGGCCTCCCCAAAGCACTGCTGTGACATTAGGATGAGCAAAAATTCGTTTTCCATTTGCAATCCGAGGTGAGTTTGTTTTTCAGCCCTCAGAGAGGCCCCCCAATGCATCCTTTGTTCAACTAGATGGCTCTATTTGATTGCTTCTGTGGTCAGCCCTTCATTTCATCAGGTCTGAAATGCAACTGGCATCCTCTCAGGGCAATGTGTGCCCAGTGAGGGGGCTTCAGCCTGAGCCTTTGTTACCTTTAATTAGGTGAGATGATCATGGGGCTTTTTTTTTTTCCATGACTTTCCAGAGACTACGCTGCATATGCTCCCGACCTGTGAACAATGCAGCCGCTGGAATTATAACTAGCACTAAGTGGACCCAGCATGCCACTCCAGTCCCGGGGGAGTTGCACTGGCTTCCTGTCAAACATCAAATTGATTCTGAAATTGCTTTGAGGACATAAAGCGGTGCACAATCTGAAACCCGTGTAATTACCTGAGTAGTTGTCGCGGTGTGACCCTGCAGTCCCTGCTTGAGACCATCTGAAGCTGCTAGATTTGTCATTCCCAAATAAAGGTTAAACACCTGTCGAGAACATGCTCCACATGGTGGGATAAGCCAGATTTGGGAATCGCTCCCAGCCGAGGTCTAAAACGCCACGCCAACAGGGCAGCTAATGGCTGCGCTTGAGCCACCGTCTTCGGGTGACGTCTCATTCTCGGTGGGGAGGGTCCTCTGCAGATGAAAGTGGACCCGGCCCTTTAGGACTTCCACGCACCAGCAATGCTACAGCTGGAGTTGCAGAGCAGCCTAAGGCAAGCCACTCTGTCCCTCTCAGGACAGGGTACACCTACTGTAGTTGTGGAAAATCCTCCACCTGACTGTCCACAGGAACAATGCTGGAGGGTGAATTGAAGCCTGGACTGGGCAGCTCTGATCCATCAAATAAATCTCTGCCCCACTGACTCCTCAACCGTTCATTCTTTCATTTGAAAGCCCTGTTGAAGGCCGGGTCCTCAATTAGGTGCATGGGGGATTATAATGAAAGTCAAAGACATGATCTCTTCCCTCAAAGGGGGTTGCAATCTAAAGTCCCGTTAACTGTGACCCTAGGTTCCTGCAGAAAACCAGCAGAGTCAAGTGGGAAGTATCTTCCAACTATTTGCTAGAGTGTACATTTTTTGTCTAGGATTTAGGACAAACGATACAATCACCCAGGCCTTCTGCTTTGGGGAGAGTAGCTTAGGAAAAAATTCCTCTGCCTTTGTTAGTGGGAGAGTTCCATTCGACCAGTGGATGCCCAAATAATGTCAACTGTCAGCAAAAGAACACACACCTTAGCCAAAAAAAGCTCAGGGGAAGCAAAAGGCTTTCAGTGTTTGAGCCTGCCAACACCAAAAAGCTGTTCAGTCCTCCCAGCTCCAAGACTAGTGTTCCTGAGGCATCTTAATTCCATCCAGGTTAATATCATACATCCAACTTTACCTCTGGCTTTACATCAAATAGTCATCAATTTTATATTTGACAGGCTGGTTTTCAATGGGTGTGTTCCTCATCAGGCACAGATACGGCCCCAGAAGCTGTTAGGTCTGGCATTTTTATTTTAGGTGAACTCAACGAACTTGCCCTAGATAATGCACATGATGTCATTGCATTAGACTGTGAGTTCGTTCTGGGCAGGACACATGTCCATTGTTATACTGTACTCTTCCAAGTGCTTAGTATAGTGCTTCTCACACAGTGAGAGCTCAATAAATATGACAGAATGGAGTGAATTATGCTGTTTGCAAAAGGTAACAGGTGTGATGTCACACACATCATCATATTCAACATTTTTGAGCGTTGTCAGTGGCCACCTTAATCTGTCCTCATGGTCCCTATAAGCTAGGAGATAATAATAATAATAATAATGGCATTTTATTAAGCATTTACTATGTGCAAAGCACTATTCTAAGCGCTGGGGGAGATACAAGGTAATCAGGTTGTCCCATGTAGGGCTCACAGTTTTAATCCCTATTTTACAGATGAGGTAACTGAGGCCCAGGGAAGTGAAGTGACTTGCCCAAAGTCACACAGCTGACAATGGGTGGAGCCGGGATTTGAACCCATGACCTCTGACTCCAAAGCCCATGCTCTTATCAATTGAGCCACGCTGCTTCCTCAAGGTTACAGATAGAAAGATTGTGCTCAGTAGCAATAATTGTGGGATTTGTTAAATGCTTACTTTGTGCCAAGCACTCTACTAAATTCTGGGGGATATACAAGATAATCAGGTCAGACACAATCCCTACATGGGGATAACAGTCTACGAAGGAAAGAGAACAGGTACTGAATCCCCATTTTACCACTGAGGAAACTGAAACACAGAGAAGTTGGCATGGTGTAGTGGAAAGAACACAGGCCTGCGAGTCAGAAGGTCATGGGTTCTAATTCTGGCTCTGTCACTTGTCTGCTGTGTTACCTTGGCCAAGTCACTTCACTTCTCTGTGCCTCAGTTATCTCATTTGAAAAATGGGGATCGAGACTGTAAGCCCTACATGGAACAGGGATGGTGTCCACCCCGATTTGCTTGTTTACAACCCCAACACTTAAAACAGTGCCTGCACATAGAAAATATGTGCAAATACCATAATAATAATAATAATTATTATTAAATGCCCTCTCAAAGGTCACCAATAACCTCCTTCTTGCCAAATCCAACGGCTCCTACTCTATTCTAATCCTCCTCGACCTCTCAGCTGCCTTCAAGACTGTGGACCACCCCCTTCTCGTCAAAATGCTAACCAACCTTGGCTTCACAGACTCCATCCTCTCCTGGTTCTCCTCTTATCTCTCTGGACGTTCATTCTCTGTCTCCTTTGCGGGCTCCTCCTCCCCCTCCCATCCCCTTACTGTAGGGGTTCCTCAAGGGTCAGTTCTTGGTCCCCTTCTGTTCTCTGTCTATACTCACTCCCTTGGTGAACTCATTCGCTCCCACGGCTTCAACTATCATCTCTACGCTGATGACAACCAAATCTACATCTCTGCCCCTGCTCTCTCTCCCTCCCCTCAGGCTCAGGTCTCCTCCTGCCTTCAGGACATCTCCATCTGGATGTCTGCCCGCCAACTAAAACTCAATATATCCAAGACTGAATTCCTTATCTTCCCTCCCAAACCCTGCCCTCTCTCTGACTTTCCCGTCACTGTAGACGGCACTACCATCCTTCCTGTCTCACAAGCCTGCAACCTTGGTGTCATCCTCGACTCCACTCTCTCGTTCACCCCTCACATTCAATCCATCACCAAAACCTGCCGGTCTCACCTCCACAACATTGCCAAGATCTGCCCTTTCCTCTCTATCCAAACCGCTACCTTGCTGGTTCAATCTCTCATCCTATCCTAACTGGATTACTGCATCAGCCTACTCTCTGATCTCCCATTCTCCTGTCTCTCCCCACTTCAGTCTATACTTCACGCTGCTGCCAAGATCATCTTTGAGCAGAAACGCTCTGGGCATGTTACTCCCCTACTCAAAAATCTCCAGTGGCTGCTAGTCAACCTATGCATCAGGCAAAAACTCCTCATTCAGGCAAAGCTCTCCATCATCTCTCCCCCTCCTACCTCACCTCCCTTCTCTCCTTCGACAGCCCAGCCCGCACCCTCCACTCCTCTGCCACTAACCTCCTCACTGTACCTTGTTGTGGCCTGCCCACCCTCGACCCCCGGCCCATGCCTCCCCCTGACCTGGAATGGCCTCCCTCCACACATCCACCAAGCTAGCTCTCTTCCTCCCTTCAAAGCCCTACTGAGAGCTCACCTCCTCCAGGAGGCCTTCCCAGATGGCGCCCTCTTTTTCCTCTCCTCCTCCCCATCTCCCCTGCCCTACCTCCTTCCCCTCCCCACTGCACCTGTATGTATGCTTGTACAGATGTATTACTCTATTTATTTTACTTGTACATATTTACTATTCCATTTATTTTGTTAATGATGTGCATCTAGCTTTATTTCTACTTATTCAGATGACTTGACACCTGTCCACATGTTTGTTTTGTTGTCTGTCTCCCCCTTTTAGACCGTGAGCCCATTGTTGGGTAGGGACTGTCTCTATATGTTTCCAACTTGTACTTCCCAAGCACTTAGTACAGTGCTCTGCACACAGTAAGTGCTTAAGCGCTTAGTACAGTGCTCTGCACACAGTAAGCACTCAATAAATACGATTGATTGAACGAATGAATGAATGAATGAAAATTTCACACAGCAGGCAAGTGACAGAACAAAGCACCACACTGGTTTTCAGCAACCTAAATGTCTCCAAAGCATTCTGGGATTTGAAATACACAGGAGTGAGCCTGCAAGTTCCACCAATGAATGCACTCATACCAATCCTGCCGTCAGGAGCCTAGTTCCACAAGGCTGGAGCTGTGGGGGTCAGTGGTACCCCAAGATGAAAATTAGGTTATTTGGTCCAGTTTTAGGGGTGGACAGTAGTTTAAATCTGGAACTCCAGTCTTAACAAAATGAGGACCTCTAGATCCCTCTTCCAAGTGCTTAGCATACAGTAAGTGCTTAATCAATATCACTGATGGATTGAAACCTCTTTCCATTCTTCGTGTTCCTCATTTCTAAAATGCATTCACCAACATCATCCTATTCCCAGAGACGTGGAGGCTTTGTAAGGTCAGGGATTCATTCACTCATTCAATTCATTCAATCGTATTAACTGAGCACTTACTGTGTGCAAAGCACTGTACTAAGCACTTGGGAGACTATAATATAACAATAAACAGACACATTCCCTCCCCACAATGAGCTTATAGTCTAGAGCAGATTGCATCTTTACCATCTATTGCATGCTGTGAAGTGCTCTGTACAACATTTTGCATTAATAGAATTAATAGATATTATTGATTGATTGGAGGAAGAACTAATATAATCACAAAGAACTTGGAGGCTATCCAATTTGGCAAACACATACTTAGTTTGAGTTATAAAACTTACCACTTGCTAGTATTAGTGAAGGGACCCACTCTTCACTGTTTGGGGGGAGAGCAGGCCTGTTTAAACCTGGGGAGACCAGCCCCTTTGATTGAAAAAGATCGGGTGGTACAGAGCTGAAGAAGAGTGGGGGAAATAGACTGTCACTCTCTCTTCTCCCACACAATATCCAGGGATAACATCTACCGTCCCTTCACACAGCTCACTCTGACAGTGTCCTGAGCCGTTTTGAGATGCAGTGAGTCAACTGCCTGCTCTTTGGCATCAGGGTTTTTCGGGGACCCCCACACATTTTTGAAGTCCCCTTTGGGTAGGTAGAGCCCTCAATTTGTAATAATCATGATAGTAGCATTTGTTTAGTGCTTATTATGTGCCAAGGATTGTGCTAAACTCTGAGGTGGATGCAATTAGATCAAAGTCCCCATCCCACATGGGGCTCACAATCTAATGGAGCAGGATAACAGGTAATGAATCTCCATTTTGCAGATGAGGTAACTGAGGAACGGAGAAGTTAAATGATTTGCCCAAGGCCATATGGCGGACAAGTGGCAGATCTGGGATTATCTGGGACTTCCAACTCCCAGCTGCTTCCACTAGGCCACACTGTTTTTCGAACTTACTTCAATGGTTGAATGGGAAAGGGTGCAAAGCTCCCAAGTAGCTTGGGGGCAGGCTTAGCTGCACCTCATGAAGCCGCACCCAGAAGAATCACAATTACAAACAATTACAGGGCACTGCCTACAGCTCAAACAGCAAGGCTAGTCCTGGCAATGCAAGAATTAGATTTTCACTTGAGACATTTCCCCATTGGGCCGAGGGGGCTGAGATGCAGGGGGCTGCAGAAAGATGCTGTGGCTGGCCATCGGGCCCATGCCCCCTACCCGGTTGCCCAGGAAACAAGGCTCTGAGAGTTGGGCAGTCAGGGACGCTGGGGTGTGGGTGGCTGGTGGTGGGAACCAGATCCCTCCAGCAGCCAACCTACATCTCCAAGGCCCTGTTTGATCATCCCCTCGGCAACATTCCAGACCACGTAAGCCAAAATGTTTGAAGATGTCATCATGGCCACTCACCTGACCTGAACCCTGGCATGAGACAAAGGACTTTTTACAGTTCTCCTGCCAGTATTTCCCCTACCTGAATGATTTGAGCCTTATTATTTTACATTCCCCCTCTGTAAAATGTACTTTTGTTATTGTAGTTATTGTTGTTGTTTTTATGGCATTTGTTAAGAGCTAAGTGCCAGGAACTGAACTAAGCACTGGGGTAATCAGGTTGGACACAGTCCAATCCTACCCGGGGCTCACAGTCTTAATCCCCATTTTACAGATGAGGTTACTGAGCCCCAGGGAAGTTGAGACTTGCCCAAGGTCATACAACAGACAAGGGGCAGAGCCCGGATTTGAAACCAGGTCCTTCTAACTCTTAGGCCCAGACACTATCCACTAGGCCATCCTGCATTTGCTGATACTAACCCTGCTCTCCTGTTAATAAAAATGAACAAAATTGAAACCATAGAAAGCAAACTACCATCGGTAAAAGGATCTGCTTTCCTCAAAAAGAACCTCACAAGTCGGTTAGAAAGTAAACCACCTTACAGGGTCTGTATGCAAAATAATGAATTTATTTAGCCAATCAGAAAAAAATAGAGAGTTCTGGGAAACACCATTTCCTTATGTTTCAACATTGGGTCGGTATTTGAAAACTTCCCATTTCCATCATCAAAGAGAATTCTTATTAGAATCACAAATTTTGGAATAGGTTGGAGGCCAGCAGTGGTTTTTGAGAGCCATACTCTGAAAACAAGCGGGACTTAAAAATCACAAAGTTTCTGTTTGGTGCACAAGGGCAACTATTTATGGGGAGAAAAAAATCATCATTTCCAAACACAATCAAGCACGAGCCAAAAAGAACAGGTGAACAAAGTCAAATACCAAGGGACTTTTAGCCCCAGGATCATGGGGACAGTGGTTTATTTATTCCAAAGTACCAGCAGAACAGAAATGTGAGCAAAAGAAACCTGTCACTGAAAAGAGAACTGTCCAAACTGTAAGGTATCCGTGGAACACCTGCTATTCACCTCAACACCACCTTTCCCTGCCACCCCCACCTTAAGTAATGCCACTCCGGGCCCTAGAAGCAAACAAGAAACTCCGTGATTTTTGAAATGGCTTCAAATCACTACAAATGCAACAGATAATTACACGTTCCACTTGAAATGATGTGCCCACAGTTCTGCTTAAAAACCAACCAAGAGCACAGACCCACTGAATCGCCAACTGGCACTTAAAGTGCCTGTGAACTGCAATAAACCTCACTCTGTCGCCTTAAAATACTGTGACTTGTTTATCATTAATTTAAATGGAAACCTCCCTGGAACAGAATAATACATTTTCAAAGCTTACCAGCCATTTAAAATCCTGACCCACACTTCCTTTCTAAGGGAATAGAGGAGGGGCCTGGCGACAGCACACCAATCCATTCGCTCACCTATAGGCTGAATCTCACTGACCACATGGTCTGGATGCTTCAGAGCTTGAAATCTGGATAGATATTTCCAGGAAAAAGGGTTTTTTTGGTTTTAAATATCTACATCTATGAGACCAGTGTGTGATTTGGGAGCCTTCCCACACCATCATCATCATCAATGGAATTTATTGAGTGCTTACTCTATACAGAGCACTAAACTAAGAACCTGGGAGAGTTCAATACAACAGAGTTGGCAGATATGTTCGCTGCCCCACAGTGAACTCACAGTCTAGAGGAGGAGACAGACATTAATATAGATGAATGATAATAACAATGATAACAATAAATAAATCAATCATACATAATTTATAGGTAAATACGTAAGTGCTGTGGGGTTGAGGGTGGGGTGAATATCAAATGTCCAAAGGTCACAGACCCAAGTGCATAGATAACATAGAAGGGAGAGGGACCAGGGGAAAAGAGGGCTTAATCAGGGAAGGTCTCTTGGAGGAGATGTGCTCTGAATAAGGCCATGAAGGTGGGGAAAATAGCGGTCTCTCACCCAGCTGAAGACAATAGCTCTTCCCAGATTTCTTCCCTGGATGGACCTTGGAAACAATCCAGAGAAAAGAACACAGTCTGAAGAATCCCCAGCCCTTGCTGCAAGTGCAATCACTTGGACAGCCAAATCTCCGACTTGTATTTCCCAAGCTCTTAGTATAGTGCTCTGAACACAGTAAGCACTCAATAAATACAATTGAATGAATGAATCTCTGCTCCTAGAAATGGAATCCTGTTAGGGACCAGAGCGACCCAGCCCATCTCTCCCTCTCTGTCCCGCTCCCCTTCTTTTGAGAGGAGGGAAACATTTCCCTTCATCCAATGGGCCACAATTCAGCCAAGAAAGAACTACTCCTCTTCGTTAGCGTTCCAACACTTTAGCCTCACCCAGACTAGGGCCCTACATGTGACCCAGAAACCGTCCGGGCTAAATGCCAACACACTATGCACACATGGGCCCTCAGGCCCAGATGTGAAGGGGGGTCCTATTCTGCAGTTCTTCCTGGAGCTCGGGCCCCAGTCCCCCAACCCCAGAACCCTGGGGATCAGAGTGGGGCCAGCCTGCTAGCTCAAGCCAGACTCTATCCTAGCCCACCACCAAGGGTTGTGACAAGGGTGGGCTAAGAAAAATGACTGTCAGCCACCAGTCTGCATCAAGAATCTGCATCGAGAAACAGCATGGCCTAGTGGGAAGAGCATGGGCCTAGGAATCCCTGCTCCACCACTTGTCTGCTCTGTGACCTTAGGCAAGTCACTCAACTTCTCTGTGACCCAGTTACCTCCTCTTTAAAATGGGGATTAATCAATCATATTTATTGAATGCTTACTGTGTGCAAAGCCTGTTACTAAGCACTTGGGAGAGTACAAAATAATAATATAACAGAGTTGGTAAGCATGTTCCCAGCCCACAATGAGCTAAAAACTATGAGCCCCATATGAGACAGGGACTGTATCCCACCTGATTATATTGCACCACCCCAGCAGTTAGTATATTCATTCATTTATTCAATCATATTTATTGAGTGCTTACTGTGTGCAGATCACTGTACTAAGCACTTGGGAGAGTACAGAATAATAATATAACAGAGTTGGTAAGCATGTTCCCTGCCCACAGTGAGCTAAAAACTGTGAGCCCCATATGGGACAGGGACTGTATCCCACCTGATTATACTGCACCACCCAAGCAGTTAGTATATTCATTCATTTATTCAATCATATTTATTGAGTGCTTACTGTGTGCAGATCACTGTACTAAGCACTTGGAAAGTACACTTCAGCTACAAAGAGAGACAATCCCTAGATGATGGAGAGTCTTGAAGTAGACTGAGGATATTTTGCTTGGATATGAAGAGACTTGGGGAGCTAGTGGAGGGTTTTGAGGCCAGGAGACTGAGTGATGCTTCAGTCAACTAAGAAACAGTATGATCTAGTGGAAGGGAGTCAGAGAACCTGAGTTCAAATCTCAGCTCTGCCACTTACCTGCTGTGGGACCTTGGGTAAGTCACTTCACTTCTCTGTGTTTCAATTCCCTCATTTGCAAAAATGGGGACTCAGTACCTGTTCTCCCTCCTATTTAGACTGTGAGTCCCCTGTGGGAACTGATATCTTGTCTCTACCCCTGTGCTTAATACAGTGCTTTACGCATAGTAAGCACTTAACAATTACCACAATTATTAATTATTATTTTAAGTCACTTAACCTCTCCATACCTGTTTCCTCATCTTAAGTTGAGGATACTTATGCCTCCTTTTCTATCTACCCACAGGGTTGTCCTGAAGGCAAAAATTTGATGAATAATGCAAATGCTGGGAATAAAAGCACTATACAAAAACCAAGGTATTATTATTCATTCATTCAGTCGGTCAATCATATTTATTGAGTGCTTAATGTGTGCAGAACACTGTCCTAAGCACTTGGGAAGTACAAGTTGGCAACATATAGAGACGGTTCCTACCCAACAACGTGCTCACAGTCTAGAAGGGGGAGACAGACAACAAAATAAAACATGTGGCCAGGTGTCAAGTCATCAGAATAAATAGAAATAAAGCTAGATGCACATCATTAAGATGATCCGAGCACCAGCATCAGTATAGATTGGAGTGAAGAGAGAATGGAAGCTGAGATGCCACCGAGGAGGCTAATTCTGTAGTTTAACTGTGGCAAGACCAGAGCTGATGTCAGGTCTCTAGCATCTTGTATAGAGAGGAAGGGGCAGAGTTGGGAAATGCTGAGAAGGAAAAAATGGCAATATTTTGTAATGGAATGGATGTGGCATCTGTTAAATGCTTACTTTGTGCTGAGCACTGTACTAGGCACTGGGATAGATACAAGATAATCAGGTCTCACATGGGACTCACAGTCTAAGTAGGAGGGAGGACAGGTGGTGAATTCCCCTTTTGCAGATGAGGGAACTAAGGCCCAGAGAAGTTAAGTGACTTGCTGAAGTTCCCACAGCAGACAAGTTGTGGGTCAGGATTAGAACCCCGGTCCTCTGACTCTGAGGACTGTTCTCTTTCCACTAGGCCACTCAGCTTCCCATGTGAGACTTGAATGATAGCCAAGAGGCAAGTATGACCCTAACATGGCCGACTTCTGAGATGGTGTTGTTGAGTGAGATGGGAAAAGTAGGGAATGAAGAGGTTGTGAGAAGGATGAGGAATTCATTTTTTGACATGTTGAGTTTGAGGTGGAGATAGCTTGGAGACAGGAAGAGATGCAAGACTGCTTGTCTAGAGAGACAGATTTGCAAGTTAAGAGCATATACAATGGGGAGAATATAAAACAATCGGGGGAGGCGTGATTTCAGATGGGCTTTGAAGATGTGGAGAGCAGTGTCTGCTGGATGTGAAGTGGGAGGAAATTTCAGACAAGAGCAGAATATGAGCAAGAGATCAGCAGCAGAAGAAATTAAAATGAAGTTGATTTGTAAGTAGGTTAGATTGAGAGGAATAGAGTATGGACTGGGTGTGAAGAGAGAAGACAGTGGATAAGTAAGAGGGAGAAAACTGATGAACTATCTTAAAACCTGTTGTAAGAAGTGCCTGCTTGATCTGGATAAGAGTGAACAACCATTAGAAGTTTCAGAAGTGTGAGGTTTTTTTTAAAATAATACAATTTGTTAAGTGCTTACTATGTGCCAGGCACTGTACTAAGCACTGTGTTAGATACAGGGCTTTCTGGTTGGATACAATCCCTGTCCCATACGGGGCTCACAGTCTTAATCCTCATTTTATAGATGAGATAACTGAGACACAGAGAAGTTAAGTGATTCACCCAAGGTCACACAGCAGACAGGTGGCAGAGCCAGAATTAGAACGAAGATCCTTCTGACTCCCAGACCCAAGCTCTGGGAGATGTGCACAGAACAATGTATCAGAAAAATGATCTGGACAGTGGAATGAAATAGGGATTGGCACAGGGAGGCAAGATCATGGGGAGACTAATGCAGTAGTCAACCCAGATGTGACAAATGCCTGAACTGGCATGGTGGCCATTTGGATGGCTAGGAAGGGATGGAATCTAGGAGGTGGAAATCCAGTCAGTGGTTTTTGGGCAAGTGGAAGGGGAGGGATGCAGGCAAGCATCTCTGAATGGATACTGTGAATTATAAGATATCCAGGAATTCTGGGGTATATTCACTGGTACTGAGCTTAAATTCAGAAATGGTAGCCTAGCGAGAGGATGTTTGGAGAGAGGCAGTTTCCCAGGTAAGAAAGGGCAATAGCTTTCTTCTGGACAGGTAAGTGGATGATGATAATGATGATGGTATTTGTTAAGTGGTTACTATATGTCAAGCACTGTTCTAAGTGCTGGGGTAGATATAAGCTCATTGGGTTGGACACAGTCCCTGTTCCACATGGGGCTCACAGCCTTAATCCCCATTTGACAGATGAGATAACTGAGGCACAGAGAAGTGAAGTGACTTGCCTGAGGTCACATGGGCAGAGAAGTGGCAGAGCCAGGATTAGAACCCAGGTCTTTCTGTCTCCCAGACCCATGCTCTATCCACTAGGTCATGTTGAGGGCCCTGGGAAAGACTGTCCCAGAATGGGATCTAGAGTGGAATGAGCAAAGGGTTGAGAGGTAACTGTTAACTATGTTATTTGTTAAGTGCTCTCAATGTGTCGAGCATTGTACTGAGAGCTGGAGTAGACAGAAGTTAATCAGATTGGACATGGGCCCACCCGAGGTACATGCAGAGGAGGAGTCTACAGGTAAATACTATAGTGGAGCTACCTGGAGATAAGGAAAAAACATGTGGCTCTAGCCTTGTATTCTCTCTGTAGCAAGACTAGTGATTTGGAACTGTGGGAATTTTATTTTTTTCATGCCCACACTAGGCAATTAGTGAGCTCCAAGAAGGCAGTTACCTGATGTAGAGAAGAAATTGAGAGGGGCCCAGATTTGAAAGGTCAAAGGTCTTGTCTTCCTGTTCCCTCTTTTTTTGTTTGGTCTTTCTGGGACTCTCAGCCTATAAAAGGACTCAAAGTGTCTTGACTGTTTGTTTTTTCTTAGCCGGTGCAGGGACATGTACTGACCAAGATCTTGCAGCCATTTAAGGGGCAGTGGCAAGACGGTGCTTAGAAACTCTGCCAGAGATGGAGGGCTGCTGGAACATTCCTGGACCATGTCTCCTGGCCCCACATTCGCAATCAGTCTCAACCACATGGGCCTAGGTGGCTTGCGGAATTTCTTCAGGGCACAATTTCAAAATAACGCATATATTTAAAAAAATACAGCCCACAGTTAAACTGGATCTCTCCTGGGCGTATTACCTTGGAGAAAAGTAAAGGGTCAGGATAGGGAAGAACGAGAGGAAGTGGCATGTAGCACAGAGAAGAAATTTGGCCTAGTAGAAGGAGCACAGGATTGAAAGTTTGGAGCTCTAGGTTCTAATACTGGATCTGTCACTTGCCTGCTGTGTGATCATAAGCTAAACACTTAACTCTTCAGTGCTTCAGTTTCCACATCAGTAAAATGGGCATTAATTACCTCTTCTTCCCCACTTAGGCTGAGAGCCCATTGTGGGACAGGGCCTGTGTCCAGTTGATTGACAGCTGTTGGAAACAATAAGGTAGCCTTGGGTGGCTGCCTTGACCTTGGTACCGTATTCCATTTTTAATGAGTATCTCTTGGGGGGTTTAACGACCCAAGGGAGATGGCTTTGTTCAGGACAAGCGGGAGAGTCATGATCTTGACTTTTAATGTGCACACTTTCCTTAGCCTTGCCTGAGATCTGCAAAAGTGCTCCCTGATGATAAGAGGGAAAATGCATTTAAAATATTTCAAAAATATGCCTGGAACTTATTTTATGTCACCTATGCTGAGGGAGACCTTTTTTTTTTATCAGAACCTTAATTAGTGTTTGTTGGGTCGAATAAAAGAGATTTGGGGAGCACAATAGGAATTAACTGAGCCTGGAATTCAGGATTCTGCTTTTTCTGCCTGACATAAAATATGGAGAGAGCAAGCCTTTTAAGGAATAAGCAAACCTCCCCATCACTTTTCTGCTAGAGAGGAAACACATCTCATCAGCCTGAATATCTAAAATGTTGGAATTACTTCAATCCCCAAATTCCCAAAAGTAGCTCTCAACTTTTTTCCTCCCTGAATAAAATAACCACTTGTTTCCTTTAAAGTGTTATCAGGGGTGGGGTTCAAGATGTACTCCCCAGAATAAATAAGCAAATCACGATGAATATGGCCCCTCTTTAATTTACAATACTCTTCCTGCTAAAGGCTCAGAGAGGTATAACTCTCTAGATACTGTACATCTCCACATATAAGGACTGCAATTTTTTTAAATGATATTTGTTAAGCACTTACTATGTGTCAAGCACTGTTCTAAGCCCTGGGGGCGGGGGGGGAGGGGGGTAGATAAATGTTTATCAGATTGGGTACAGTCCCTGTCCAAACATGAGGATCCCAGTTTAAATTGGAAGGAGGAGGATTCAATCCTCATTTTACAAATAAGGCAAAGGCACAGAGACGTTCAGTGACTTCCCTAAAGTCACACAGCAATCAATTGATAGAGCCAGGATTAGAATTTAGGCTCTCTTACTCCCTGGCACGGGGCTCTTTCCACTAGGAGTTGGTATAATAAAAATTGTGTAATGCTGCTGCATTTATCTTATTTAGGATAGTACTAAAAATGAATATTGCAATGTTTACTTGCTCAGATGTGAGTGATAGCTTCACAGACTCTGTCCTCTGCTGGGTCTCCTCTTATCTCTCCAGCCGTTCATTCTCAGTCTCCTTTGCGGGCTCCTCCTCCCCTTCCCATCCCCTTACTGTGGTGGTTCCTCAAGGATCAGTTCTTGGTCCCCTTCTGTTCTCTATCTACACTCACTCCCTTGGTGAACTCATTCACTCCCACGGCTTCAACTATCATCTCCACGCTGATGACACCCAAATCTACATCTCTGCCCCTGCTCTCTCTCCCTCCCCTCAGGTCTCCTCCTGCCTTCAGGACATCTCCATCTGGATGTCTGCCCACCAACTAAAACTCAATATATCCAAGACTGAATTCCTTATCTTCCCTCCCAAACACTGCCCTCTCCCTGACTTTCCCGTCACTGTAGACGGCACTACCATCCTTCCCGTCTCACAAGCCCGCAACCTTGGTGTCATCCTCGACTCTGCTCTCTCTTTCACCCCACACATCCAATCCGCCACCAAAATCTGTCAGTCTCACCTCCACAACATCGCCAAGATCCACCCTTTCCTCTCCATCCAAACCACTGGTTCAATCTCTCAGCCTATCTTGCTGGTTCAATCTCTCAGCCTATCCCAACTGTATTACTGCATCAGCCTCCTCTCTGATCTCCCATCCTCCTGTCTCTCCCCACTTCAGTCTATACTTCACTCTGCTGCCCGGATTATCTTTGTGCAGAAATGCCCTGGGCATGTTACTCCCCTCCTCAAAAATCTCCAGTGGCTGCCTGTCAACCTACGAATCAAGGAATAACTCCTCACTCTCAGCTTCAAGGCTCTCCATCATCTCGCACCCTCCTACCTCACCTCCCTCCTCTCCTTCTCCAGCCCAGCCCACACCCTCTGCTCCTCTGCTGCTAACCTCCTCACTGTGCCTCATTCTCGCCTGTCCCGCCATCGACACCCAGCCCACGTCCTTCCCCTGGCCTGGAATGCCCTCCCTCCACACATCCACCAAGCTAGCTCTCTTCCTCCCTTCAAAGCCCTACTGAGAGTTCACCTCCTCCAGGAGGCCTCCCCAGACTGAGCCCCCTTTTTCCTCTCCTCCTCCCCATCCCCCCCGCCCTACCTCCTTCCCCTCCCCCACAGCACTTGTATACATTTGTACAGATTTATTACTCTATTTATTTTACTTGTACATATTTACTATCCTATTTATTTTGCTAATGATGTGCATATAGCTTTAATTCTATTTGTTCTGATGATTTTGACACCTGTCAACCTGTTTTGTTTTGTTGTCTGTATCCTCCTTCTAGACTATGAGCCCATTGTTGGGTAGGGACCGTTTCTATATGTTGCCTACTTGTACTTCCCAAGCGCTTAGTACAGTAAGTGCTCAATAAATATGATTGAATGAATGAATTTTCAGTTTCAACAGTTTAGTGCCCTAAACTAAAAAGCTATCCCAACAGACAGAAAAGCCCCTGTCACTTTTGAAATCATTCATAGGCCAAAATTCTGTACTTCGAATTTCTCAAAACCAAACCTGCTTGGGTACCATTAAAGTTCCCAATATTCTAAGTTGTTCATGATACTTTTTTTAAGAATTTTGAGACTTTAGCAATGGTTTTAGTTTCTATGCATTTTGAGA
Organism: Tachyglossus aculeatus; assembly: GCF_015852505.1. Taxonomy (NCBI): domain Eukaryota; kingdom Metazoa; phylum Chordata; class Mammalia; order Monotremata; family Tachyglossidae; genus Tachyglossus; species Tachyglossus aculeatus. The sequence continues at coordinate 88,044,242 of NC_052068.1, read as the reverse complement.
AGAGACTGGTGAAAAAATTGCAGCTTGCAGGGTATAAAATCCATCCTGACTCAGCCTGTTAGAGCAATAGAGCAGGAATACTACTGGCTCTTCAAGGCTACCTCGGAGTCAGAAGCAGCTGCAGCAGTTCCTCTGTTTTGACCCAGACAGGAAGGAAGATTTTGCTTGTGATCCTCTGTACAGTTTAACAAGTCCATAATTGGCTCTCCAGACTAAATAGTCACCCACCTCTAGTAAAAGACGACTTAGGCATATCATCGGAGAAGATTTGGAGTGAAGATAATGTAATAATTCAATGACATGCTAAACAAGCTAAACTCCTTAGTCATTTCCCGCCCTCTAAACTGTAAGCACATTATGGGCAGAGAACCTGTCTGCAAATTCCATTGTAGTGTACTCTCCCAACCACTTAGCACAGCGCTCTACATATAGTAAGTGCTCAATAACTACCACTGATTGACTAGACCATGCTGCCTCTAATGATCAGTGCTATTGAACTTATCACCATCAATTACAACTGCAACAAGTCATTAGGGGAAACCAGGGTTGAAAGTTAGAAGGGGCCAGCCACTTTTTGAAGGTGGGGAGAGGAGGTGGGGAAAGGAGAGGGGAGAAGAGAAAATCTGGGTTCCTCCTACTTTGCCTAGAGGAAAGAGCATAGACTCGGGAATTGGGAGACCCAGATTTTACTGAATGTGTCCTCGGGTAAAGCATCTAACCTCTTTTTGCCTCCATTTCTCCTTCTGTAAAATGGGCATAAAATAGCTCTTCTCCCTCCCTCTGAGACTATGAGATGGGGACTGCTTCCAATCAGATTATCTCATTTCTACCCTAGTGCTTGGCACATTGTTCACTCAATAAATATCATCATTGTGACAAGGATAACTGAGAACCAAATTCTTAAAAATAAGAAAATCCAGAGGACCCCAAGTCACCAGAAAGGAAGGCTCTGTCCCTCTGTAGGATGTTTCAATGCCTGCTGGCATTTATACTTTTTCCTTCTGTAATCTTCTCCAACGGAAATGAACAACAGTGATGAAATCAAGAAAAATGTCTCTCACCCAGAAACTGGAAACTGCCCTGGTTCTAATGAAGGGTCCAGTGCAACAGAAAAGAATTGCCTGCCTCCCTCAAGGAGAATGCCTGTGTCAGGCTGCAGATGGAAAAATACCTTGCCTTTCCCTCCTCCCTCCCCCCGTTCCTCTTCCTCTACCCGTGATTCAACCCCTGGGAGTTTTACAGGGACTCGGGCCCTAGTAACAGCATATTTATATACAGCATTTTTCTTCTCCACATGCTCTACCAGCCCCAAATCCTGGCAGCCCTGCAGTTGTCTTGTGGTGTCAAAGCAGCAGTGGCAATGGCAGCAGCAGCTGTAATGGTGCAGCAGCAGTGGCAGTGATGAAGCACCAGTGTGGCACATTTCAGGTTTTGGGGTGCTGGTGAGAAATACCCATCTTCATTTTCACCCTCAAAATTACTCTGGAGGGACAGATGCTCCAGGCATATAGGCATACCTACAAATGTTATTCAGATAGCCTCAGTACATGGTATTTTTAGGCAGACAGGTCGGTGCCTTGGGGCTGGGCACCCTAATATCCTCAGGGATCTGAGGTGTTGAATGCATGCAGGGTTTTTTTCAGGGAGAGAGAAACTCTCTGTGGGGCAGGGAACGGAGCATGGCCCAGTAGAGAAGCACCATGGCCTAGTGGATAGAGCGTAGGTCTAGGAGTCAGAAGGACCTGGGTTCTAATCTCAACTCCACCACTTGTCTGCTGTGTGACCTTGGGCATGTCACTTAACTTCTCTATGACTCAGTTCCCTCATCTATAAAATGGGGAGTAAGACTTTGAGCCCTATGTGGAACAGGGAGTGTGCCCAACCTGATTGTCTTGTATCTACCCTAGTGCTTAGAACAGTGCCTGGCACATAGTAAACACTTAACAAATGCCATTACTATTCTTACTCTCCCAAGTTCTCAGTACAGTGCTCTGCACACAGCAATCACTCAAGTTATATGACTGATTGATAGGAGAATAGCAGTAGCAACAACACTGTCTCAGAAACAGCTGTCCCCACTCCACTTAGAGAATTCAGTGCCAGTCCTCCAATCCCCCATCCATCTGGGATGGGATACCCACTCTGTCTTTGTTCTCTGTTCCAAGCAGCTGTGGTGTTTTCCATCTGCCCAATGTCTCCAATAATGGACAGAACATTTCCTGCAGGCCTGAGCCTCTGAAAGGTGGCCCATTTCAGCCCCGTCTCCTTTTAATTAAAGCCAAGGCTCCTGCCGACAGGATAGCTTCATGAGCCAGACATTCCACCATTGACAGGACTTGCAGTCAAGTTGCTTTCTAGCAGAGATGCTACACCAAGCCCACTCTACCTCCCCTTGCCAATATCCCAGGGACACCCCAACTGGGGTGACAAGCCAGCAGCAGGGACTAAAGTGGGGCTAGCGTGGCAAATTTCTTCCCTGTGTTGGCTTGCCAACACTGAAGTAGGCAGCAGCTCTAAGTGTGCACAAGTATCGACTGCAAAGCCTCTCGGGGGGGTTGAGGAGTGTAATGAAAATGTAAGTTATTATTATTATTACCTTATGAAAGCTGACAAGATCACAGTCAAAGGTGGTGCAGTGGCAGATTATAATACAATATAAATGGGTTCTAATATAGTAGTTGGCTGTTGCATTGATTCCTATTCACTCAGAAGCTAAATCATGGTGCTAATGTAAAACATGTGTGAAATATCACTTTTTCATGCAGTAGCAATGAAAGGTCTTCCCTAATGTGTAGCCAAATGAATGTACTTTTGAGTAATGGGAACTTGCACATGGGTATAATTTTATTACCATGTTCAAACTATTTTAATCAAAGCCTCGCTTCATCTTTGAAGAGCCGCTGCCACCTAAGGGGAAAAGAGACTCGTTCAAGACCCACAATGGATATGATTCCCTTTGATTTCCAGATGTGTGAATTTCTAGTTTAGGGAAATAGTTAATATGATTGGAAGGTTGGAAGTAAGCAGCTAATATGGTTGGAAGGTTAGGAGTAAGTAGTCCATATGGTTGGAAATTTAAGAGTAAATAGTGGGCAAGTTAAAATTTGTGGCTTTTCTTCCTGCTGAATTCTAAAGCAAGGGAACTCTCCTTTGAGATTCCTCATCAGCCTGTCCCTGGTTGGGTTTCTTATATCTTCACTGAAGTCACAAGAGGGAAGATGGAAGTCTTCTGCCCAGGCGAGACTGAATTGCCATCAGACCGTTAGGCAGACAAGGGAAATAATATCCAGTTGGGGTAAAGCCGAGGATAACCTAAAAGAAACATTTTCCTTCTCTTGGAGAGGAGTTGTAGCTGAAGCAAAGGCAGGTCTCCAAAGTGCAAATCTTCAGCACTCTTTTAAAAGCGGACAATATCACGAGTTGGATTCTCTGCTTGGCCCTGCGGAACAGTCCTGGAATGGACATGAGGCCTAGGGTTCCTGTAAGGAGACGTAGCGTTCCCTAATGGATAGAGCACAGGCCTGGGAGTCAGAAATTCACGGGTTCTAATCCCAGCTCCACCACTTGTCTGTTGTGTGACCTTGGGCAAGTCATTTCACTACTCTGGGCCTCAGTTCCCTCATCTGTAAAATGGGGATTAAGGCTGTGAGCCCCACGTGGCACATGGACTGGGTCCAACTTAACTGGCTTGTATCTACCCCAGCACTTACTACAGTGCCTGGCACACAGTAAGGACTTAAAAAATACCATAAAAAAAAGGAGCATGGTGGGCTAGGCAAGTAGGCCAAGGGGCAATCAGCCATCACAACTGTAGTGGAGTCTTGGCCACTTCGCAGGGGAACCCAGAAACCAGGTAGCTGGAGGTGGAATCATGGAGCTGGAAGTAACCTAAAGACTCAAAGGCTCCAGCTCTCTGCCTTAAGGCAGGTGAATTCCTGAAACATCAGAAGCAGATGGTCTCTCCCGATTTGAAAAATCTCCAGGCTTGGATAGTCTGCAAGGTCCTTCAGTCACTTGTTCCACCATTTAATCACCTTTCCAAGCAGTAAGTTCTTCCTTATGTCCAACCAAACTCTCCTCTCATGCAATTAAAGCCCATTTCTGCTTGCCACTCCCTCTAGAGAAATGGGGCCTGTCCACCCTCCTCAATATGCCCTGCATATTCTTGGAGACTGTATTTAGCCAGCCCTCATGCCTCCTTTCTCCAGGATAAAGCACCCCAAAACTCCCTTAACTCTTCCTAGTCAGTCAGGTGGTCAGTCAATCATATTTATTGAGTGCTTACTGTGTGCAAAGCACTGTACTAAGCACTTGGGTGAGTACACTACAATAGAACACATTCCCTGCCCAACAAAAGCTAATCAGCAGAGCCACTCTAAAGGACTGTAGAATCTAGGACAAGATAACTGAGAAGAGCTGCCACATCTGGGCTCAGTTTGGAGGATGGGAATAGTTTAAGGAAGGGAATTTCTTCTCCGTGTGATAGCTCTGCTTCTTTAACAGCACCCTGTGAAAACCAAACCCATGAGTGGTTGGTTTGGGGGACTGATTTGGACACACACACACACACACACACACACACACACACACATCGAGTGATTCAGGGTGGGGGCCCCAACTCACCCTTCCCCAGGGACAGCCCTGCTTAAAATATACTTGACAGTCCCGCCCTTTCTATATCCTTTACAAAATGCAAAGACTAAAATTGGCCTCATTCTTCTAAGAAGGGTCTGCCCAATGCCGAATAGAGTGAAAAGATGTTTCCCCAGATCTTGGATGTCATATGCCTCTCTGGTGCTGGATGCAATCTATCACATTTTGCAAAAGCATGCCCTAGTCCAGACTGCTGCTCCAGAGTCACTGTGTCACTCTCCCGGGTCCCTGCAAACCACAGGGCTTCTTTAGAGCTGCAGAACTTGGCAGCAGGAGCCAAAACAGAGGCAGAAGCCAGGACATTTCAAATAAAAATATCAGACCCCAAAGGGTCCGGTTCTATATTTGTACCTAGCAGAGTGCTACCCTAGGACTGTGCAGCCAGGGCCCTCTCCCAACCCTTCAGGGACTCACTTGGGAAGCAGCATGGCCTATTGGTTAGAGCCAGGGCCTGGGTGTCAGAAGGAGTTGGGTTCAAATCTCAACTCCATGATTTGTATGCTATGGGACCTTGGGCAAGTTACTTTACTTCTCTGTGCCTCAGTTACCTCATCTGTAAAATGGGGATTAAGACCATGAGCCCCATATGGAAAATAGACTGTGCCCAACCAGAATGGTTTGTATCTACCCCAGTGCTTAGAACAGTGATTGAGACATAGTAAGTGCTTAACAAATACCATTATTATTATAATGGTAATACCATTATACCAAATATCATTATATAATAATAATAGTGGCACAAGCCCGGGGCTCTTGCAGGTGCCAAGCCTGATTCACAGGAAGGCAATGAATGTCCCTGTGATAGCCCATTCTGTGAAGTGTTTGATGAGATCAGGGGAAGACTCCAAATGTCCAGAGGCCTTCCCAGCCATCCCTTCACTCCTAGTCCCAAGTACAGCCCCTTTCTTGGTAGGTGGAGGGGTTGACCATAGCATGGATCAAGCCTGTATTCCTGCCACAACCCTTCCACTCTCAGGGCACCTTCATCTCCCCTCCAGGAAGGAGGCTGCCAGAAGGGAAAGCAGCATGGCTTAGTGGAAAGATCACAGGCTTGGGAGTCATAGGACATGGGTTCTAATCTCGGCTCTGCCACTTGTCTGCTGTGTGACCTTGGGCAAGACACTTCAGTTCTCTGGGCCTCAGTTCCTTCATCTGTAAAATGGTATGAAAATTATGATCCCCACGTGGGACAACCTGATTACCCTGTATCTACCCCAGGACTTGGAATAGTGCTTGGCACATAGTAAGCATTTAACAAATACCATAATCATTATTATTATTAGTGCAAAGAACACAGACCTGGGTGTCAGAGGATATGGGTTCTAATCCCAGCTCTGCCTCTTGTCTGCTGTGTGACCTTGGGCAAGTCACTTCACTTTCATGGGCCTCAGTTACCTCATCTATAAAATGGAGATTGAGACTCTGGAACCCCTTGTGGGACAGTGACTGTGTCCAAACTAATTACCTTGATTCTAACCCAGTGCTTAGAACAGTGCTTGGCACATAGTAAGCACTCAACAAATACCATTATTATTATTAATATTATCAAGGCAAGAGTTTCAGGGGTTCAGGGCCCTCTACTCTCCCACAAACCTAAGGGCTGGACTTGGGAGGAAAAAACCCTGAGAACAGAAGACCAAAATGATGCCCAGAAAGAATGCATCAAACGGAACATGAGATAACACATGGAGAGATGGAAAAATAAAGAGAAAGAGAGGAAGGGAGAGGGAACAGAGGGACCATATCAGTCAGTAAGTCAATTATAATTATTGAGTGCTTACTGTGTGCAAAAGCACTGTACTAAGCGCTTGGGAGAGTACAGTATAACAATAGAACAGATACATTCCCTGCCCACCACAAGCTTGTAGTCTAGATGGGGAGAAAGACAATAACAATAATAATGGTATTTGTTAAGGGTTTACTGTATGCCTGGCACTGCACTAAGTGCTGGGGGTGGATACAAGCAAATCGGGTTGGACACAGTCCCTGTCCCACACAGGGCTGAGAGGCTTCATCCCCATTTTACAGATGAGGTAACTGAGGCACAGAGAAATGAAGTGGCTTGCCCAAGGCCACATAACAGACCAGTGGTGGAGTAGAACTCATGACCTTCTGATTCCCAGGCCTGTGCTCTATCCACTATGCCATGCTGCTCTGCTATATAAATAAATAAAATTACAGATCTGTTCATAAGTGTTTTGGGGCTCTACAGTAGTTATCTGACAGATAACTACATTCCCCTACTTCAAAGCCTAATTGAAGGCATATCTCCTCCAAGAGGCCTTCCCAGACTAAACCCCACTTTTCCTCATCCCCCACTCCCTTCTGTGTTGCCCTTACTCGCTCCCTTTGCTCTTCCCCCTTCCCAGCCCCAAAGCATTTATGTACTTATCTGTAATTTCATTTATCCCTTTGCTCTTTCCCTCTCCTAGACCCAAAGCACTTATGTACATACTTGTAATTTTATTTATTTGTATTGATGTCTGCCTCCCCAACTCTAGACTGTGAGCTTGTTGTGGGTGGGTAATGTCACTGTTTATTGTTGTATTGTATTTTCCCAAGCGCTTAGTAAAGTTCTCTGTACACAGTAAGTGCTCAAAAAATATGATTGAAAGAATGAATGAATGACATACTGGGTTTGGTCTGATTGCCCAAACATTTTTGAGGGAAACATTGCTGAGGTGGCTGGCTTGGCCTGTGGCCGGGGATTGGCAGGTAAGTAGCTATTTCCTGCTCCCAGCCCTTCTCACTCCAAGCAGGTCATTCCTAGAAGTACAGGGAGAAACTGTCACCAAAACCAGGCTCCCATGAGATCGATCAGGCCAATTCAAGAGAGGATAGGGGCAAGAAGGGAAGGAAAAGGCAGGGCACCAATGGATTTCCCTGAAAAAATAGAAACGTTTTTCAAAAACTAAGTACCACCAAAGATCATTGAGTGATGAAGGCAAGCTAAAGTACAGAGAAGATTCTCTTTGAATTCATTTGGCTCTAAATCTTGGACTAATTTTTTTCTCTTCTCATCTTCATCTGCCCAAGCAAAGCTAAATCATTTGGAAGGCAAGGAACTCTAAATTATAATATGCCCAACTGTGAGAATGACTCACACCAGGAAACAGGGGCTCTGGGAATAATGATTGGGAATTAGAGGGCTGGGTAAATTAAACACAAAATATTTGCAAGTATCTAAGGTACAAGGAACAGAAACACAGCCAACAGGGCTTTTCTCTCTGGCAACTGAAATCTATCAATTACTTTTTGGACCAGAGACTACAACAGACCAGAGAGTTCCTGTCCAGTGACCTTCAGGATACAACAACACATGACCCATCTTTTCAAACTGCTCTGCCCTGGAGAGGCAACTACTTGATTTAAAAAACCCATTCTATTGGAATGGTGTTTTTGGTATTTTAGTGAATGATGTTTAAGGCCGGAGGAACTGAACGATCTTGGGATTTTTAATATACTACTTTCTCAAACCTGAAAGTTGACTTTAAAAGGACCTAAAGTAGATAATATAGAAACTTCCCTGGGCTGCTTTAAAAGGTAGTAGTCTTCCAAGTGGGCCAGTCTTGGTTACAGGAAATAAAACTGAAGTTTCAATCCGTCAATCAATCAGTGGTATTTATTGCGCACTTACTATGTGCAGGGTACTGTTTAAGTGCTTGAGAGAGTACAATAAGAGAATATAACAGACATAGTCCCTACCCACAGTGAGCTTATATCTATCTTTCTTGGGGATAGTTTTATCATCCACTTTTGTGCCTTTCCTGCTGAATTAAAATGTCCTAGAATTTCAACTTGAGGGTGCTGGGTATCAAGCCTTAATGGCACAGAGTTTCAGTGATAATACACAAACTGAGGTGAAAAGGAAACAGGGGAGATCATTAAATCAAGATCTCTGGTAAGTTGCAAAGGAAATCATTTCTAATTGGCCCTTTCCTAATCTGCAGTGACCAGACAACCCACGTCCGGTGGGGTAGCCTTGTTTTCGCAGTTTCCATCCTGCCACTGGAGTGAATTAAGACCTGTCTGTTTTGGGCTAACAGGTTGGAGGAGCCCACTCAGCCACAATGGTGATGGTGGCTGAACGAGAGCATGAAGAAAAGCCATTTTCTCTTTCTGCACCTCCTCCTTCAGTGGCAACTGCGGCTGCCAATGCTGCCGCTGCTTTCACCATCTCAACTGAAATGGCACTCGCTGGGGCCTGGTTTGAACTGGAAATTCTAAGGCAGCCAGGACTATGCTCCTCCTTCAAATCCAGAAACCTCTTTTCATAGGCACCTCCTTCTGGGGCTGCTGCAGACAGGGTGGCTGCTTGGGACTGGGGGCTGCTGAAGGTACCATACCTGGGTTCACAGTGGTGGGTGAAGTAGCCCGACCTGGGCCATCCCACTGACACCAATTTTCTAAATGCTTCTGATCAATCAATCAATCGTACATATTGAGCGCTTGCTAAGTGCAGAGCACTGCACTGTTTAGGAGGGCACAATATAAGAGGGTTGGTAGACAAGTTCCCTGCATTGTACTCTTTCAAGTGCTTAGTACAGTGCCCTGCATATAGTAAGTGCTCAATAAATACGATTGCTTGATTGATTGATCAACTGATTGAAAATACAGTAGATTAGGTAGACACAATCGCTGCCCTCAAAGAGATTGTGGTCTACTCCATGCAGGGCACTATACTGAGCACTTGGGAAGGTACAGGAGAATTAGTAGACATAATCCCTGCCTTCAAGGAGTCTATAATCTAGGAGGATGACAGAGAAAATATAATTTACAGATAGAAGAGAAAGGAATAATGAATATTCCTTCCTTATTAGGGAAGCAGCGTGGCTCAGTGGACAGAGTACGGGCTTTGGAGTCAGAGATCATGTGTTCAAATCCCTGCTCCGCCAATTGTCAGCTGTGTGACTTTGGGCAAATCACTTAACTTCTCTGTGCTTCAGTGACCTCATCTGTAAAATGGGGATTAAGACTGTGAGCCCCCCGTGGGACAACCTGATCACCTTGTAACCGCCCCAGCACTTAGAACAGTGCTTTGCTCATAGTGAGTGCTTAATAAATGCCATAAAAAACAAGCTTCCAGGTCAGGTCAGTTCACACTAGACAACTTCTCTGTGCCTCAGTTACCTCATCTGTAAAATGGGGATTAAAACTGTGAGCCTCCCGTGGGACAGCCTGATCACCTTGTAACCTCCCCAGCGCTTAGAACAGTGCTTTGCACATAGTAAGTGCTTAATAAATGCCATTAAAAAAAAATAAGTGTTTATGGGTCTGCAGAGCTAGCCTGGCCAGCACTGCCAGAGAGAAGAGGCAGCGCTGATAAATCTCGCCCTGAGCCCTTTTGCGTCCCTCATCCCCCCACTCCAAGAGCATCACAGGGGACTACAGGATCCAGGGTTAGTAACCCAGTGCCAGGCAGGGTGGGTGGAGTTAAAGAATGAAAGTCCCGCCACATCCCTTCTCTGAACACTCTGCTGAGGGCTGTGGCTCACAAAAAGTGCCCTGCCACTTCCCCACACCCCAGGAGCTGGACTGCAGGGCAACACAACTGTAAAGAAGGAGTGACAATTCAGTTCATAATAATAATAATGGTATTTGTTATGCACTTACCATGTGCCAAACACTGTTCTAAGCACTGTGGTAGATATAAATTAATCAGGTTAGACACAATCCCTGTCCCACATGGGGTTTACCCTCTGAATCTCTATTTTACAGATGAGGTAACTGAGGCCCAGAGAAGCGAGTGACTTGCACAAGGTCACACAGCAGACGTGTGGTGGAGCTGGGATTAGAACCCAGGTCCTTCCAACTCCCAAGCCCGTGCTCTATCCACTAAACCATGATGCTTCTCATGTTCATGTTCATGTAGGTGACTGCTCCTCCCTGCCCCTGCCACTTGCTGTGGCAGTGGTCCAGAGCCACTCACCACGGCATGGGAAGGTAGAGCCTCAGGGCCTCTGGCCCAGCACAGTTGTACCAAAATGGCCTAATCTCTGTGGCCCCACCCTGCCAGGTCTAAATTGATCGGATTTCTCAAATGGTACTTACCCATTTTGCAAAAGTTCCACTGCTTGAAAAATGCCCAGGGTGGAAACCACGGGAGCAGATAGGGAGCAGAGCTGGTTTGGAGAAAGGCTTGTGCCAGGCCTGCCCGAGCTCTCCCAGATGCCCCCCACAAGGCTTCTAGTCACCGGTTAGGGCAGGCGTAGGGTGCCAGCTTTTCCAGATTGCCAGCCAAAAGCCCAGGGGTGGAGGGGAATGTTCATGGCAGCCAAGTGCTTCTCCCAAAAGGAAGGGAGATGGGAGAGGTGGTTGTCTTCCCCTAGGAGATTAGGCATGACTCAAGCTAGCATTTCTTATCTTTCTGTGTGCAGCCCATTGCCAAATACCCTGTTGCAGCTTGACTGATGTGGATGCCACAGAAGACAATGTTTCAGTTTGCAGGCAAGGAGAAATGTATAGTTACCAAGTTAAGCAAAAGAAGATTTGCCCAAATGCCTCAGGCATCCCAGTAGACAAGATGTTCCTGGCTTTCCTATCCCTTACAGTTCCTAGAGTCCCACTATCTAAGCATCTCCCTCCCTTTCCCAGATCTCCTCAACATCATGCTATTTTACCTGAGGACACAGGAGATGAATTGTGAGCCATTAATCAATTATTTTTATTAAGGTGACAGTGCTCCAGCGCTTAGAACAGTGCTCTGCACATAGTAAATGCTTAATAAATGCCATTATTATTATTATTATTACTAATTCATTATGGCATCAATCAATGGTATTTATTGAACACTTACTGTGCGCAGAGCCCTAAACTAAGTGCTTGGGAGAGTACAACAGGATTAGCATGTATTAAGAATTTACTGTTGGTCAAAGCGTTGGGATAGCTGTCATAATCAGATTGGACAGGATTCCTATTCCTTAGAGGACACAAGCTAAATAGTAGGTAGTGGTGGTAATATTATTTCCATTTTACAAAGGTGGAAGCTGAGGCCCAGAAAGGTTAGGTGACTTAACCTAGATCATCCAGCAGACTAGTAGGAGGGCTGGGACTCCTGACTCCAAGGCCTATGCACTTTCCACTCTCCAACTCCTCACCCTCGGCTTCAAGGCTCTCCATCACCTTGCCCCCTCCTACCTTACCTCCCTTCTCTCCTTCTACAGCCCAGCCCGCACCCTCTGCTCCTCTGCCACTAATCTTCTCACAGTGCCTCGTTCTCGCCTGTCCCGCCATCGACCCCCGGCCCACGTCATCCCCCTGGCCTGGAATGCCCTCCCTTCACACATCCGCCAAGCTAGCTCTCTTCCTCCCTTCAAAGCCCTACTGAGAGCTCACCTCCTCCAGGAGGCCTTCCCAGACTGAGCCCCCTTCTTCCTCTCCCCCTCCTCCCCCTCCCCATCCCCCCCGCCTTACCTCCTTCCCCTCCCCACAGCACCTGTATATACGTATATATGTTTGTACGTATTTATGACTCTATTTATTTATTTTATTTGTACATGTTTATTCTATTTATTTTACTTTATTAATATGTTTTGTTTTGTTCTCTGTCTCCACCTTCTAGAGTGTGAGCCCACTGTACTTCCCAAGTGCTTAGTACAGTGCTCTGCACACAGTAAGCACTCAATAAATAAGATTGAATAAATGAAATACTCCCAGTCGTGGATTTCCTCCAGCCTAACCTAACCCGCCTCAGTCGCAGCCTGGTCTGGACCAGGAAACAGCATTGCCTCATGGCTGGCTCACAGGCCTGGAAGCCAGAAGGCCCTGGGATATAATCCCAGCTCCTCCACTTGTCTGCTGTGTGACCTTGGGAAAGTCATTTTATTTTTCTGTACCTCAGTGACCTCATCAATGAAACGGAGAAGCAGCGTGGTTCAGTGGAAAGAGCCCGGGCTTGGGAGTCAGAGGTCATGGGTTCTAATCCCCGGTCCACCTCTTGTCAGCTGTGTGACTTTGGGCAAGTCACTTAACTTCTCTGGGCCTCAGTTACCCATCATTAAAATGGGGTTTAAGACTGTGAGCCCCACATGGGACAACCTGATCACCTTGTATCTACCGCAGCGCTTAGAACACTGCTTTGCACATATTAACCGCTTAACAAATATCATTATTATTATTATTATTTTTAAGACTGTGAGCCCCAGGTGGGACAGAGACAGTGTCCAACCTGATTACCTTGTATCTACCCCAGTGCTTAGAACAGTACTTGGCACCTAGTAAGCAGTTATTAGTATATTATTATTAAGTTCAGACCCCTACTTGTTCTAAGCTGAACCAGAAGTGAAACTGGGCTAGACAGAAAATTGGTCACTTTAGAGGGGGCTCTTCCCCATATGCATGGTTGCCCCAGAGCTTCTGGGTACCAGCCCAGAGGACCTCCCTGGAGTTACCTTGAGGATGTCCTAACCCAGCCCCTCAACACCTGCTGGCAAGTCAGGCCAAGGAATGGACAAGAGGAGCGATGTAGCAGTGGATAGAGCACAGGCCTGGGAGTTAGAGGATATGGGTTCTAATCCCAGCTTCACCACTTGTCTGCTGTGTGACCTTGGGCAAGTCACTTCACTTCTCTGTGCCTCAGTTACCTCATCTATAAAATGGGGATTAAAACTGTGAGCCCCACGTTGGACAACCTGATTACCCTATATTTACCCCAACACTTCGAACAGTGCTTGGCACATAGTAAGTGCCTAACAAATTCCCTAATTGTTATTATTATTATTATTCTCTGGGCCTCAATTACCTCATCTGTAAAATGGGGATTTAGACAATGAGCCCCATGTGGGACAGGGCCTGTGTCCAACCTGATTTGCTGGTGTCCACCCCAGCAGTTAGTACAGTGCCTGGCACATAGTAGCGCTTAACAAATACCAGAATTACTATTATTACTATGGAGAAGTATCTTCTCCCTCCCTCCCCAGGGCAATTTTCATCACTTTCTTGCTCCTTTGGAAGGAAGGGCTCTGGTGGGAGATAGGGGCCTCCAATCGGGCCCGCGGGGCATATTTCCACACATGTACCAACCGTGCATTACATTTTAAAGTCAACTGTGCCATCTGGAATCCATCGCCAAACTAATCAGAGGCAGCAATAAGGTCAATTTGAGAGAGATAATGAGAGAGAGAGAGAGAGAGAGAGAGAGAGAGAGAGAGAGAGAGAGAGAGAGAGGGAGAGAGAGATGCTAGCTTATCCTAACTCAATGGGATTTGCTCTAAAAGAAATACATTAAAGAGAAACCTTCCCCAGGCAGAGTTTGAATTAGATGAAAGATTCCATGGGGCAGATACCTGGCTTTTATTTGTTTTAGAAAGCCAGGCTTGTCTATGGGGTGCCAAATGTAGTTATAGGGAAGAATTTGGGACCAGCCAGAATCTGCCAATTTGGCATGAGAAGGATTGATTAGAGCTACTAGCGTGAAATTTTGGGCTTTCTTTCCTGCCATGAAAATTAAATTAAACCGTTCTGGATTTTAGGCTTCAAATGTCCTTGATTATTATTTACACATCATGGAGCATTGCAAACATACACAATATCACCCAGCAATTAAGCAGTCTCTGAATATGCCCCTACCCCAAAAGAGCTCTGCTAACTCAAACCAGCTGAAGATTCCTTCACCTTTCCTCTCAGAAGCCTGTCATACTCTTTCAACAGCTTCAATCAGTTCTTATTCCCTCATTGCTCTAAGGAGTGTTTGGGTGATTGTAAATGTTTCCAAATTGAAGACTGTGTCTGATTCATAATGTGATGGGGTTTTTTATGGTTTTTGAAGAGAGCTGTGGCACGTTAATGCACAAAAGGAAAGTCATTCCATTCTAGAGTCTGGTGGAAAGAAGGAAACAGGAGGCAGGAAGTGAGAAAGAAAGGAGGATTGTGGGAGGCTGGGAAGCCACAAGAGGAGTGTCAATTGGCTATATGCATTTACTGATTCCCAAACTGTGCCAAACTTCAGTCTGGAGAATTGAAAGGTCAGAGTGTTAGGAGGCAGGGAAAGGAGGCAGAGGCAAATTCCAGTACTAGAAGGAGTCCTCAGGTTTTATGAGGGGATTGAGCAGCACAGCAGAGCTAGAGAAGGTAGAGAAAGGAGCAACTTAGATGATCAGTGGGGATGGAGAAACTTCTATGTATGAGGACAGGCAAAAACAGTGGAACTCTTCAGGCCCAATCCATAATGGGTCCATAAAGGAGAAAGTTAAGGATGCAAAATGATATAACAAAATTCATTAGGTCCAAAAAAGGTTATGAGAAGGGAAGGTGGTGAGGGAAAAGGTGGAAATGTCAGAGAGTACACCTATAAGCAGGGAAGATGAACGTCAGGGGCAACCAGCACACCACACCTGGGAGCATCCAATCATTCCCATTGGAGGCAGGATTTAAGAATGGATAGGCCATTGGTCAGACCCAGTGATGGCAGGGCTCACAGAAAAGGTAAACAGTTAGGGTGGCATAAATGGCCCAGGTTCAGTCTACGTTAGGGTTCTTCCAGCCACTGCAGGATGGTTTACTTCATCCCTGGGCTTCAGCATGCCCAGAGACTTTAGCATTCTGTAAGACCTGCATTGTTCTGCCCAGTCAAGTCCTTGCCACCCTCCCAACTTCCTGCCCACATCCGTGGCAACAGCTAGCAAGGAGGCCGGTATTTCCGGAAGGAGGTAAAGGGGAAAAAAACAAGGAGGTCACCACAGGTAAAAAGGGGGCTCTGGATGCAAAATGCCAAAATAGTCTCTTAAAGGGCCTTTGTGGAGGAGGAAAATGACTTCAGCTGAGCACCAGTTCTCCCTAGCTTTCTCCTTCCTTTTGAGCTGTTGGCAGTCTAGAGCCTTCTAGTCTGTAAACTCCTTGTGGGCAGGGATCATGTCGGCCAATTCTATATTGTATTCTTCCCAGGGTTAGTCTAGTGCTCTGCACACAGTAAGCACTTAGTAAACACCACTGATTGACTGGGTGAGGAGAAGAGAAAATGCTGAAGGCCAACTCTGGGTGACCACTTCTCTCCATGCCCCCTGTGAACCTCCAACCTGTCCTCTTGTATCTGTCCTCAGATGTTTTCGGGAGGGCAAAGGACAGATTTGGTGGGCAGCTGGGGAACCAGATTCACCAACATGGTGTGTCACTTGTACGTGTCATCTGTATGTCATGCTTCCCTTTTGATTTAAGTATTTGGGATGTCCCTATTCCCCCATTAAACTCTAACTATAAATTTAAAATTTAAAATACAGTAAAATTATTTAGCATAATTCTGTTCTCCCCAGATGCATTCCCTCCTTCCTTCCCGTTCCTCTTTTCCTTCCCAAAAGATTTCTTTTTCCCTCCTTTGTCAAACCATGACCCTACTCTCTTTCAAACAGCAAGTAAAAACTCAACTCCTCAATAAAGTTTTCCCATATTAACCCTACCCAGCCTAAGTGCTTCCAATCTTTCCATTAATTCTTTAGCACTTCATCATGTCTAGGGAAATTATTGGTTCATATTTTCCATAATTTTAGGAGTAGTAATAATTGCATTTACTGAGTGTTCCCTGGGTGGGATGCACTGTACGAAGAGCTTGGGAAAGTTAAACACAAGTGACATATTCACTGTCTGAGATTTGGTGCGTCACTTGTATGTGTCATCTGTATTTTATGTTTACCTTTTGATTTATGTATTTGGGATCTCCTTATTCCCCCATTAGACTATAACTATAAGCTACTGGACAGCAAGGCCTGTGTCTCTTTTTCCACTGAAATTCCTGAAATCTCCCAATGCTGGCTTGCCCCTAGGGGTGCTGATTCAATACTGTTCTAATGATAATCATTGGGGTATTTTCTAAACACTATGTGCCAAGAACCATACTAAGCACTGGGGTAGAAACAATACTATCAGATTAGGTACAGTCCCTGTCCCACGTGGGGCTCACAGCCTACAGGGGCAGAAGGGACAGGAATTTTATCCTTAATTTGCAGATGGGGAGACTGAGGCACAAAATAATGAAGTAAACTGCCCAAGGTCACACAACAGGCCAGTGGACTAGAACTCAGGTCCCCTAACTCCCAGACCCATGCTCTTTCCACTTAGGTCAAGTTTTCAGAGATTTTTAATGCAGAGTACAGTTTTACCATTCAATTTCAAATCTGAAACTGGCTACACAGTTATGTAATTTTTTTGAATACTAAACAAAAACAAGAAAATAACCCCAACAAAAAGAAAGTGCTGCTTCTTTGCTGTCACCTCAGTCCATGAGGTCTCTGGAAGTCATATCCACACGTAGGGTTAGAAGAAAAGTTTCCAAGCATGGAACTCACCAATGTCAAGGTCTGAAGCTCTGAATCAAAGGTTCAAAAAGAGCCATAGCTTTGAGTCTAAGATGATAAATATGTATTCAAATTTTAAAAACACACAAATTACAAAAATCAAGCTTTTTCTGCAATGATAATTTTACTAGTGGTCTCTAGCATTCGAATCAGCATAATTAAAGAGTCAAATCTCTTTAGGATTGATTGTGGTTTTCAAATTTTTTTTCATCCGAGGATCATGTTTGAAAGATGATTTTCAGCGAATAAGAACCCCCAAATTAGAAACTAATTAAAGAGATGGAAAATACAAATGTATTTGTTTCTAGTAGGATGCTATTTTTAGTAGATGAATCATGAAAAATTAAAATGGTTAAACACCCTGGTGAATAGCATTCGTTATTCTGGGCATTGTGTGTTCCTGTGTCACCCTGGGAATTTCTGTGTTTCCTCCAAACCAGGTCCCACTCTGAAGATAATTTCCACCCACCAACATAGCTATCAGGCCAATCCCATCTCTCAGGAGAATAATAATAATAATAATAGTATTTATTAAGTGCTATGTGCAAAGCACTGATCTAAAAACTGGGGAGGTTACAACGTGATCAGGTTGTCCCATTATTGGGCTCACAGTTTTAATCCCCATTTTACAGATGAGGTAACTGAGGCACAGAGAAGTTAAGTAACTTCCCCAAAGTCACACAGCTGGCAATTGGCAGAGCCGGGATGTGAATCCATGACTTCTGACTCCAAAGCCCGTGCTCTTTCCACTAGTGGAGCCACGCTGCTTCTCTAAGAAGACTAAGCCACTCTCTCTGGACTGCCCACCAACCAAGCCCATTGCCAACAGGCTCTCCCCTAATTCACCTGTTTCAGCTCTGTTCAGCACTTTCTCCTCACTCCTTTTCCCTAGCAAAATGCAAGTATTACAGAAGCAGCATGGCATAGAGGATCGAGCATGGGCTTGGGAGTCAGAAGGTCATGGATTCTAATCCAGGCCCCACCATTTGTCTGCTGTGTGACCACAGGTAAATCACTTCACTTCTCTGTACCTCATTTACCTCATCTGTAAAACGGGGATTGAGAATGTGAGCCCCATTTGGCGCAGGGACTGTGTCCAACCCAATCTGCTTTTATCCACCCCAGCACTTACTTAGTACAGTGCCTGGCACATAGTAAGTGCTTAACAAATACCATTATTATTATCATTAATAATAATAGTCACACTCCATCTATCCAGTCTGGTACATGAGGCTCTCCTGCTTCCCAGCTCCATGCCCTTACCCTGGCCCTGCTTCCAAGGAGGAAGAGCAAAGCAAGATCAAGAATGAAGACTGTGGATCAAACAGGAACATCTGTCAAACTGGAAGTCACATCATGGGTTGTTGGCTCCCGCCTGCACTGCTCAATCCATCACCCCAATGAGAAGAAAAGAGATAGAAAAGCCAAGGCAGGGAGTCAGAAACAGAGACTGTGGATGTAGAGAGAGAGCAAGCTCTTCCCTCAAATTCACAGATCATGAACTGCCCAATGACCATGAAATTGCCCAATTAGGTTGAACAATGCATTCCTAAAAAGGCCTCTTCAGACATGGAAGTTGCTATGGAAAAGGACTCCTAATGTAAGTTTTGTTAAGAGCTTGCTTTGTGGCAAGCATTGAAATAGATACAGTATTCTCAGATCAGACACAGTCTCTGTTCCGCAGTAGGGAGGGAGTAGGAGAACAGATATATAATCTCCATTTTAAAGATGAGTGACCTAAGGAAGAAGTTAAGAAAAGAACCTAAGAGAAGTTAAGTGACTTAACCAAGGTCATCCAGCAGGCTAGGGGCCTAGTCAGAATTCAAACACTCACCCCAGGCACCTCAAAAATCAACATCAACAGCTGTTAATAAGCTTCTGGTTTCTAGCTTGGCACCTTTGAATGGAATATGAACCTTCCTTATAACTGCTAATTCATATATCACAATACTGTTTGGGTCTTTACATAGTCCAACAAATCACTGCCAGAAATGACAATGCTGTACCCCTTCAAACTAGCCTTCTATGGCAATCACCCCACTAGCCATGCCCTCACCTTGGCTCTGGATTCACCCTCAGTTGTCAGTGCCAAACCTTCCCCTTTCTAGTTACTTCCACCATCTTCTACCATTCCTCATATTAAATTAGGGAAAGAACACATGCGACTGCTTTTAAAAAAACATAGTATTTGTTAAGCGCTTACTATGTGCCAGGCAATGTACTAAGCACTGGGGAAGATACAAGCTAATCAGGTTGGACACAGTCTCTCTCCCACATAGGGGTCAGAGTTTTCATCTCTGTTTAACAGGTGAGGAAACTGAGGCCCAGAGAAGCTAAGTGACTTGTTCAATGAGTCGCAGCAGAAAAGCGGCAGAGCGGGGATTAAGAACGCAGCTGTTCTGACTCCCAGGCCCGTGCTCTTTCCACTAGGCCACACTGCCTCTGTACAAAGGGTCCAAATTACTCCAAAAAACAGATTGTTATATAAGCTGAACAATACTTACATATATATATATATATATATATGTATATATATATGTATATATATATATATATATATACACACACATATCACTTAAATACAGGTTAGAGGTTAGAGGCTAAATAGAGGCAAATATTATGTGCATATAGGTGTAAATATATTTATAATATTTGCCTATATTTAATCTTGCTGCCTAATGTCCTTAAAGCCTACTCTGACTTCTTCAAGGTCCTGATCAAATAAGTCCAAACCCATTTCTTACTGATACTGGTCCACTTCAAGCCTTGGTAGCATCAGAAAGTGTGAGGGATCTCCAAGATTTGTAGATGGAAACTAAGGAAAATGGAAATATATGTGTGAGTGTGTGCGTGTTCATTCTTCTAAGATCGAAATCCTCATCTGCCACTATTACAATTTTATGCCAAATCTGGATTCTCAGCAAGAGTCAGAAAAGTCCCAGCTCTATACTCCCATTGTCAGCATTGCCAAATGGAAAGAGCACAGGCCTGGAAGCAGGAGAACCTGGGTTTTAATCATGGCTCTGACACTTGTCTGGTCTGTGACCTTGGGCAAGGCAATTAACTGCTTTGTGCCTCAGTTCCCTCATATGCAAAATGGGGATTCAATATCTGTTCTCCCTCTTACTTGGACTGTGAGCCCCATGTGGACCCTGATTATCTAGTGTCTGCCCTAGTGCTTAGAACAGTGCTTGGCACATAGTAAGCCCTTAATAAACACCATAATTATTATTAATTATCATCACAGATGGCTTTGCAATGCCCACTCAGCACTTCCACTCAATTCAAACTTTTCAAGGACTGAACTCAGAACAGGACAGGGCAGAATTCAGATCTGCCCTTCTCTGCTTCTGCTCTCCCTCCCCTCATGAAAACCCATTTTTTTAATGGCATGTATTAAGCACTTACTATGTGCAAAGCACTGTTCTAAGCACTGGAGAGGTTACAAGGTGATCAGGTTGTCTCACGCGGGGGCTCACAGTCTTCATCCCCATCCATCCCCAGCCTTCTCTCTGATCTCCCATCCTCGTGTCTCTCTCCACTTCAATCCATACTTTATGCTGCTGCCCGGATTATCTTTGTCCAGAAACGCTCTGGGCATATTACTCCCCTCCTCAAAAATCTCCAGTGGCTACCAATCAATCTGCGCATCAGGCAGAAACTCCGCACCCTGGGCTTCAAGGCTCTCCATCACCTCGCCCCCTCCTACCTCACCTCCCTTCTCTCCTTCTCCAGCCCAGCCCGCACCCTCCGCTCCTCCGCCGCTAATCTCCTCACCGTACCTCGTTCTCGCCTGTCCCGCCATCGACCCCCGGCCCACGTCATCTCCCGGGCCTGGAATGCCCTCCCTCTGCCCATCCGCCAAGCTAGTTCTCTTTCTCCCTTCAAGGCCCTGCTGAGAGCTCACCTCCTCCAGGAGGCCTTCCCAGACTGAGCCCCTTCCTTCCTCTCCCCCTCGTCCCCCTCTCCATCCCTCCATCTTACCTCCTTCCCTTCCCCACAGCACCTGTATATATGTATATATGTTTGTACATATTTATTACTCTATTTATTTATTTTACTTGTACATATCTATCCTATTTATTTTATTTTGTTAGTATGTTTGGTCTTGTTCTCTGTCTTCCCCTTTTAGACTGTGAGCCCACTGTTGGGTAGGGACTGTCTCTATATGTTGCCAATTTGTACTTCCCAAGCGCTTAGTACAGTGCTCTGCACATAGTAAGCGCTCAATAAATACGATTGATGATGATGATGATGATTTTACAGATGAGGTAACTGAGGCCCAGAGAAGTTAAGTGACTTGCCCAAAGTCCTCTCCAATTGACCATTTGACCTCCCATTTGACCTCTCCCAAGCACATAGTATAGTGCTCTGCACACAGTATGTGCTCAGTAAATACCATTGATTGATTCATTGAAAACCCACTGGAAGAGATGGTCAGTGCCTGTGCCTGAAATCAGAGTGGACAGCACTCTTGAAGTAGAAGAATTTCTGCCTTATAACTTCACCCTGGTGACTTTCATGTTGCACTGTTAACCACCTGGGAAGAATTTTACAAAATTTGAGGGGGGACATCCACAGAAAATATCCTTTTGCTTCTCTAGGAGAACTCTCATTGAAAATTATTAATTGAGGTTTCTGCTCTGCTGCAGTAAGTGCTCAATAGATTCCATTGACTGGTTGAAAAGTCATTCTACTGAACAGTTAGCGCTTAGAACAGTGATCTGCATGCAGTAAGTGCTCAATATGTAGGATTGACTGAGTGATCAGTTGAAAAGCTCTTTAAAGAAGAAGTTAGCTGGGCCTGGAGAACGGGAAGCTGGGCTGGATTTCCAGAGGTGATCTTTATCTAGGATAATACTTCAGGCACATCCATTTACCTTCTGAACTCGGTGACTCCATCTGGACAATAGGCTCATTATACTGCTCTCTCCTACACCCAGAAGAGGTGGGAAATGCCAAACTAATGGCTTGATATTTGGTGCTCTGCGGTTAAACTGTGCTTCATAAGTGTCGCATTCTTCCTGTTTTGTAAGGGATATTAACCTTCTCCAAAGGTAAATTTCCCGAAACTTTGCTTTGACTAACATAATGGATATAAACTAATAACCATACCGCATTGATCCATCATCTTATCAGGCAGCTTTGTGGATTGTCTGCACAGTTATAATCTTTCCGTTGCTTGACATTTTATGTCTACTGCAAGCTCATAAATTCTCTCAATGGCCATATCATTTGAAAGGGATATAGCCCTCCATTTCTTTACCTGTCACTACACTCGATACATTTCGTCAGGGGCTGGAAGCCTGGCTTTTTCTTCTTTCTCACCAGTGCTGGGGAACATCTTGGCTGCCCCGCAATCCGCTGTATCGACCATGCTGCTGATCCGCCTGAAGTTTCCTCTGCTCTGGGCCTTGTCCTGAGTTGCCCTCTCTCTCTTCCTTGGGTGGGCCTGCATTCTCAGGGTGTCAGGTGGGCCTGCATCTCCCTGCACTTGCTGGTTTTGTCGCCCAGCCACAAGGAGTCTGCAAAGAGACAGCAGAAGGTATCCATCATCAACCTACTTTAATGAAACGGCTTTCCGTGCAGTCAGAGTTTGACGATTCTGGCTTTTTCCAATCACTTTGCTGAGGTATGTGGCTGGAGGCGGAAATCCTTTCAGATGATGGCAGCTTAAACGGAGGTAGTAGTAATTATGTTCACCAAGCGCCTTTGGGTGCTGATCACCATACTATGAGCTGGAAAAGAGAATTAGACAGGGACCCTGGCCCATGAGTGGCTCAAAGCCAACCCTTTTCATGCTAAACAGTCTGGAGTGTAACTCTTCACTAGCTCCTCCAGACTGCAAAATGGACCACCCCACTTCCTGATATGAAAGGAGGAGGAACAGTCTGTTAGTAAGGTATTTCTTCTCTGGCACTGGAAAATGATTACAGAGGGTGACTGTCTCCTTCCTGTAAACTGTAAGCTGCTTGTGGGCAGGGGTCATGCCTACCAACTCTGTTGTACTCTCCCAAACTCTTAGTATGGTGCTTTGCATACAGTAAGCACTCAATAAATGCCACAGATTGATTGCTTGGTGATCACAAAAGAAGCAAAAACTCATCAAATCAATGAGAGGCACTGTCTAAATTTTCTTTCAGCCCTCTTTTCAGGGTCACTATCAATCAATCCATCCATCAATCAATCATATTTATTGAGTACTTACTGTGTGCAGAGCACTGTACTAAACTCTTGGGAGAGTACAATGTAACAGATGTATTAATGCTCTAACACTAAAAGAAAACTCTCTAGTTCAAAATCCCCTTCATGACTACTAAATCAATCAATCAATGATTCAAATTGAGTATTTCTTATATGCAGAGCCCTGTACTAAGCACTTGGGAGAGTAAACTATAACAGAGTTAAAGAAGCAGCATGGCATAGTGGATAGACCATGGGCCTGGGAGTCAGAAGGTGATGGGTTCTAATCCCAGCTCCACCACTTGTCTGCTGTGTGGCCTTGGGCAAGTCACTTCATATCTCTGAGCCTCAGTTACCTCATCTGTAAAATGGGGATTGAGAGCATGAGCCCCACATGGGACGGGGACTGTTGTGCTTTCCAAATGCTTAGAACAGTGCTCTGCACACAGTAAGTGTTCAATAAACACGATTGAATGAATGAATGTGACCAACTCAATTTGCTTGCATTCACCCCAGCACTTAATACGGTGCCTGGCATATAGTGAGCACTTAACAAATACCACAATTATAATAATTTAATTATTAAACCCAATTCCTAACAGGAACTAACAATCTAATATTTTGTCGAATGTACTTCTTGTTTTTGATATGCCGGAAGTTAGTCCAAAATAATTTCCTGCCTGTGGCTGACTATTAGGGAACAAGCGCTGATGAAACATGAAAACTGAAGACGACTCCCAAGCCAGGCCCAACCCTGGTGATTGAAATAGTCACAAAGGTCTTGTGTAGTAATCCTAAAAGTGTGACTCTGTCCTGCATTGGCTGCATCATCTCCAAAAAGGCCATTTATCCTCCAGGCTAAGGACCTGAAAAAAGTTAGGCCAAACCAGTGAAATTCAGGCTGTGAGAAAATGAGCCTTTGGATAAAAATAGAAAATACGACCCGTAGCGCGGGCACAGGATTTCTCCAGGCTATGGATGGCTACAGTCATTAGATGCCTCATTGCTCCGATGCTGGGAACTGTAAGGCTGGGAAATGTTTCGGGGGACACAATTTTAAATCCATTGGAAGGCTGAACAAAGACCATATGCTATGATGCACCTCACTCGACTCATATTTCCATTTATATTTATCAAAGGTGACTGTGAGATGATTGCGCCTTTAAGAAAATAATCTCATTTATTTCTCAGGGATGAAAAATTCTCTTCAGCATAATCCAGAGGGAACTGCCATAGCCTGGTCTCATTTTTTTTTTAAATAATGGTATTTAAGCTCTTACTTTGTGTTAAACACTGTTCTAAGCACTGGGGTAGATACAAGTTAATTAGTTCGGATCCAGTCCCAGTCTCTGATAGGGTTCACAGTCTAAGTAGGAGGGAGAACAATCAATCAATCAATCCTATTCATTGATCGCTTGTTTAATTTTCAACTTTTTAAATATTTAGCTGCTGCTCTCTTTCTTTGGTGGGCAAATGAAGAAGGAGTGACAGAGCTGGTGTGGTTGCCAAAGTTGAACTCATCTGACACCACTTCATGTCAGGTTTCAAACCCTATTGTCTCTGAAGTGTTGTGTTGACACTGTTTTATCTCTACAAAACAAGGAATCCCTATCAAATGGCCCTGCTCCCACAGGGCAGTATCATGGCCTGGAACAGCACTTCCAGATCACCAGTGGGGTCCCTGGGCCCCTGGGCCTTTCTGCCATTTCTACCGCCTACTCCTGGTGTGGCTATTTAAACCAGCCGGGCAGCAACGAACCAACCCAGGCATAATCTCGGCAGGCTCCGCTTTGGCGCACAGTAATTTTGCTTAAATTCAAACTGGTTCATGCTTATCCTCTTTCCCTGGCTTCCACAAGACCGGGTTTTCCAGGAACTCCTGAGAGACCAGCGTTCTGCTGCATTCCCTTAGTTTCTACTGGGACAAAAGCCCTACGGACAGACACTCTTTGACACAAACTCTAAATATTTATGAATTTAAGTTTGAGCTGAGGGACAAGGCTTGTAATCTTTGCCTTAGCCGAGAGGAACAAATTCCCAGTTTGCCAGACTCCTGGGAGATAGAGCTTCTGCTGTAGGCAGACTGGGGAAGCGTTAAACTGAAACGGCAGTCAGTTTCAGTGAAATCACTTGAACTGCTCTCACAGATTTGATATCCTGTTTTGGAAGCAGAGGATGGATTTAAACACATGGGGAGAATTTAATAATCAAAAAGAGATGGGGAGGTGCTGCTTATTCAAATGTTCAAGGATTAAAAATATACGAGTGAAATTCAGTTGCCCGCTTGGCCTTCAGAGCTTGATAAAATGACACTGTTGTCTTGTCTAATGGATAGTGCTGGACAGGAAAGGGCAAACAGAGGTCATCAAAACACCCCCTCTCTACCTCCCTGAAGGTTTGGATTCAAAAGAGAACTGCCTAACCTTTTTTTAAAAAAGCTTTTAGAAAAAGAGCTTCCACAACCTTCCCTGGTATGCGTTCTGGCATCTGTCTCATGATTGTTTTGTATTTTTAAAAAGCATGCATTTCAAGGTGTACTTATTTTATAAGAAATGTTTAAAAATTTAAAGACAAAGGTGTTCTATGGTTTACATACAATATTTGCATGACAGGTATTTCTTTGGTAACAATAATAATAACTTGGGTATTTGTAAGAGCTTACAATGTGCCAACTCTGTGCTAAGTACTGGGATAGATGCGAGAAAATCAGGTCAGACATCTGCCCCCACAAAGAGCTCACAGTCTTATATGGAGGGAGAAGCATCAGTCAATCAGTTGTATTTATTGAGCACTTACTGTGTGCAAAGCATTGTACAAAGCACTTGAGAAAAGACAATACAGTGGAGCTGGTAGGCAAGATCCCTGACCACAAGCAGTTAACAGTCTACAGGGAAGATAGAAATTCAAATAAATTACAGATAGGGGAAGTGGCTGAGTATAAGGTTATGAACAAAAGTTCTGTGGGGTTGAGGGTAGAATGAATTTCAAGTGGTAACAGGGTACAGATCCAAGTGCATAGGCAATGCAGAGGAGAGGGACAGGTAGGGGCTTTGTTAGGGAAACCCACTGGGAAGCGAGGTGACATTGGGAGGGTTTTGAAGGTGGGGAGAGTGTTGGTCTGTTAGCTATAATGGCGGAGAGTGTTCCAGGGTAAAACAAGTACATGGGCAAGAGGTAAGCAGTGGGATAGATAAGCTCGAGATACAGAGAGTAGGTTGGCATTAAAAGACTGCACTGTGTGGTTTGGATTGTAATAAGACTTCAGTGTTCAGGGATCATGTACCTAACAGGTAATGAATCCCCATTTTACAGAAGAGGACCCTGAAGCATAGAGACAGTAAGTAACTTAGGATATTGGGCTGCTAGCTTCAATCCGAAACTTTGGTTTTTGAGAAGAGAGCTACATCATGGAATGTGAAACATATTGGCCCTCACAAACGAAACTAGCAAAAGAGAAATTCCCCAGGAAAACAAATAATTATAGGGATGCATTTTTTATATTTGTTAGGCTCTTACTACGTGGCAGGCACTGTACTAAGCATTGGATAAGATAAAAGCTAATCAGTTTGGACATAGTCGATATTCCACATGGTTCTCGCAGTCTTAATCCCTGTTTTACAGATGAGGTAACTGAGGCACAGAAAAGTGAAGTCACTTGCCCAAGGTCACACAGCAGACAAGTGGAGGAGCTGAGATTAGACCCCAGCTCCTCCTGACTCTCAGGCCCATGTTCTATCCAGTAGGGTATGTTGCTTCTGCATTTCAATTGACCTTGATAACACATTCCAAAATACCTGTCAATTTTCACCCCTCACAAGAAGAGAGATGCTACCAGTCACTGGTGATGACGAGTCTCATGGGCACAGAGCCTCCTCATTTGGAGCACGACTGCAGGATGCCAATCTGACCCTGCCCTAGGAATGGAATGCCCAGCTGGGTTCAACTGGACAGAGCAGGAAGGAGGGGGGGCACCTGAGTGGTGGGCTCTATCAATTAATCAGTCAATGGCACTCATTGAGCACTTACTGTTTGCAGAGCACTGTACTAAGCACTTGGGAACATACAATAGAGTTGGCAGACACATTCCTTGCCCACTTCAAGTTTATCTTTACATGTTTTAACTCTGTCCAGCAAAATTGTTTTCCCATCCTTATTGACACCCACATCCATCACCTTCTCCAGTTGCTCCAGACATTTAACTCCTTTCTCAAGCCCCCTGCCCCCGCCTCTCTCATCCCTTGCCTCCAGTGACCTACTTTAATACGAAAATTGACACTATCAGGCTTGCACTCCCTAAAATCACCCCTGCCCCTCCCCAGTCCCTCCCTCAACTTCAACTCTCTCATCCTCCTCAGCAGTATCTCTAGAGGAAATCTCCTGCCTCCTCTCAAAATCCACCGACTCCACCTTCATATCTGATCCCATTCCTTTGCACCTTAACAAAACCCTTGCCCCCTCCCTTCTTCCCTCCCTAACAGCCATCTTCAGCTGTTCACTCTCCAAAGGCTTCTTCCTCACTGCTTTCAAACATGCACGTCTCCCCTATCCTAAAAAAAGCTCTCCCTTGACCCCATGACTCCCTCGAGTTATCGTCCCAACTCCCTCCTTCCATTCTTCTCCAAAGTCCTCAGGCAAATTGTCTACACCTGCTGTCTCAAATTCCTCTCCTCCAATTCTCTCCTTGACCCCCTCCAATCAGGCTTCCATCCCTTCACTCCACAGAAACCACCCTCTCAAAAGTCACCAAAGATCTTCCCAAATCCAACGGCCTCTACTCCATCCAATTCCTCCTCAACCTCTAAGCTGCCTTTGACATTGAGGACTACTCCCTTCTCCTGGAAACATTATCCAACCTTGGCTTCACTGACTTTGTCCTCTCCTGGCTCTCCTTTTATCTCTCTGGCCATTCATTCTCAGTCTCCTTTGTGGGCTCCTCCTCTGCCTCCCACCCCGAACTGTGTGTGTATGTGTGTGGGGGGGGGTGTCCCTCAGGGTTCAATTCTGGGTCCCCTTCTCTTCTACAGTGACGGAAAAGTGAGGGGGAGGACACGGTTTTGGTGGGAAGATGAGTTCTGTTTAGCACATGTTAAGCTTGAAGTGATGGGAGGACATACAAATAGAGTTGTCTTGAGGCAGGAGGAAAGGCGAGATTGCAGAGAAGGAGAGAGATCATAGCTGGAGATGTAGATTTTGCATATTATCCGCTCTGTCCCCCAGTGTTTTCACAATATTAACATTAGGTAATCCCCTGACTATTCACACTTGCTAGTCCCTCAAGTATTAAGATAACCTGGTAAATGCTCATTGCCCCTGGGGTGTTGACTAGCTAGTGGATGAGGCTACTGAGCTCTGAGGAAGCTAGGCCAGCTTGACTTTTCTTGGGGCATAATTTGGTGTGGCTCTGCCCTGGCTGATTTCCTTTTAGTCAAAGGGCTTTGTGGGGAAGGAAAAGGGAGGGGAGGACTCTAAACTGTAAGCTCTTTCTGGTCAGGGAACGTTCTACCAACTCTGTTAAACTGACTCTCCCAAGTGATTAGTACAGCGCTCTGCACCCAGTAAGCATGATTACTATAAATGTAACTGCTTGATTGATTGACAAATACAGTGGTGATTCTCCATACCTGACTATCTCCCTGAAGGAAGTAGCTGTAGTACCAATACTGGTAGTAGAGCTTGAGCCTGGGAGTCAGAAGGACCTGGGTTCTAATCCCAGCTCTGCCACTAGTCTGCTGTGTGACCTTGGGCAAGTCATTTCACTTCCTCTGTGCCTCAGTCACATCATCTGTAAAATGGGGATTAAGACTGTGAGCCTAATGTGGGACAAAGACTGTGTCCAACCCGATTAGCTTGCATCTACCCCAGTGCTTAGAACAGTGTTTGACACATAGTGAGTGCTTAACAAATACCATCATTATCATTATTATTATTGTTACTAACAGTATCTATTGAGCATTCTTGGGGTGCAATGCATTCTACTGAGCACCTAGGAAGTACAAAACAAATGACATGCTCCCTGTCCACAACTAGTTTACACTTTAATGGGGAAACAGTCAAATATATTTACAAATGGAGAATGAAAACTTACTGTGGGCAGGTAACCTGTCTACCAAATCTGTTATTTTGTACTCTCTCAAGTGCTTAGTAAAGTACTCTGCACAAATCAAGCACTAGATAAATACCACTAATTAAATAATCGGATGTGCAATGGAATAAACTCATGCAGAATATGGATAGAAATTAATTCATAAGTATTAGAGGTGGCTGATGAGTTCATAAGACCTATGTTCTGGGAAATGATCAGTGTTCATTAGAGGGGATGGGATTTTAGGGGGGCTTTGACTGTGGAGAGAATTATGATGTATAAGATTTGGGGAGGGAGGGAGAGAGAACCAAGCCAGGGGAGCAGTGTGAGCAAGGGATGGAGGACGAAGTGGAGAGAGCAAATTAGAAGGTGAAGTTGGAGAGGAATGAACAGAAAAAAAAAGGGAATAGTGGATGAAGAGAGCAGATAAGGTAGAGCAAGCTGTTGGAGATCCATGACACTATGAGTTACTATCTGTGGTGAAGAGGTCCAAGAAACTAGTGGAGGTTTTTGAGGAGAGGAGAGATGTAAACCGCATGGGTTGCACACTCTCTTTCTCTCTCTCTCTCTCTCTCTCTCTCTCTCTCTCTCTCTCTCTCTCTCTATATATATATATATATAGGCTCAAATAAATATCTATAATCTATATAAATATATGTTATATCTATATTTATATAGATAAATAGAGAGAGAAAAAGAGAAGTAGCATGGCCTAGCAGACAGAGCACGGGCCTGGGAATCAAGGATCTGGGTTCTAATCCCTGCTGTGTGACCTTAGGCAAGTCACATAAATTTTCTGTGCCTCAGTTCCCATATCTGTAAAAATGGGGATTAAGACTGTGATCCCCATGTGGGAATGGGGACTGTATCCAATGCTATTAGCTTGTATCTACCCCAGTGCTTTGAACAGTGCCTGGCATCTAGTAAGTGCTTAACAAATACCATAATTATAATATGGTACACATATATATATAATATAGTATACTATTATTATATGGCTCATCTTCTTAGCAGTGCGTACAGCAGACTGGAGGGGGACAGGCCAGTGAGGAGGCTGATACAAGAGTCTTGCCGTGCTCTGAACTGAGCTTATTCCAGAGTGGTGGCAGGTTGGGTGGTGAGGAAAGGCCAGATCAGGGAGGAAGCACCAAGCATCAGAAATATTTGGCAGATGAATGTGACAGTTGAAAGACAGCAAGGAGTAAAGGTGACACTGAGGGTGTGGACATCTGAGGCAGGGGAGATGGTGGTGCTACTGACTGAGATGAGAAAGTTCAGAAGAAGAGTGAGTTCAGGGGAAAGAGTAGGCATTTTGTTTTAGATATATATGGACTCTCTCCCCTTCCCAATTGGTAGTAGCTGATCCTAGGATCTTCTGAGGCAGGATGGCCAGGGCTGGGAGTCCTGGGTTCCTCCAGCACCTAATTCCTGGCAATGGCCCAGAGCTGCAGGGAGGGGAGGAAGTCCTGCTGTGGGGATGGGAGTGATTGGAGGAAAATGTGCCCCATCTGTCCCCTCTAGATTGTAAGCCTGATGTGGTCAGAGACTATGTCTTCCAATGCTGTTATATTGTACTCTCCCAAGAGCCAAGTACAGTGCTTTGCACACAGGAAGCAGCATGGCTCAAAGGAAAGAGCATGGGCTTTGGAGTCAGAGATCATGGGTTCAAATCCCAACTCCTCCACTTGTCAGCTGTGTGACTTTGGGCAAGTCACTTCACTTCTCTGTGCCTCAGTGACCTCTTCTGTAAAATGGCGATGAAGACTGTGAGCCCCACATGGGGCAACCCGATCACCTGGTAACCTCCCCAGCGCTTTGCACATAGTAAGCGCTTAATAAATGCCAACATTATTATTATTATTGTTATGATTGACTGACTGACTGCAACCACCCATTAATGGCATTAACAGATAGTCTGTTGGTTCGCCGCTTCAATTAGTTATCAAATCCGCTGAATGTGTAAAACGCTCAAATAAGCAGCTTGCACTGGTCATGTGACCAATCTGCTGAAAAGTCAGAAATAATAATAATGTTATTATTATCAACATTATAGTATTAATGTTATTATTATTATTATGGTACTTGTTTAGCACTTACTATGTGCCAAGTACTGTTCTAAGCTCTGGGGTAGATACAAGTTAATCAGATTGGACACAGTCCCCATCCCACATTGTGTTCACACTCTGAATCCCCATTTTCTGTAGATGATAAAGTAACAGGCACAAAGAAGTTAAGTGACTTTCCCAAAGCCACACAACAGACATGTGGCAGAGCCTGGATTAGAACCCAGGTTCTTCTGATTTCCAGGCCCACGCTCTATGAATTATAATATCTATCTAAGACATGCTGCCTAGGGTGCAGGATTAACCAGCAACCAGGAAGGCACAGATCAGCTATTGAGGCCAAAGCCATTGGAGAGGAGTGGAAGGATGGCTCATAAAGCAGACTTCAAGTTGGTCAAGGTGAAGTGATGACTCACGCAGTTTCCAGAATCTTTCTTTGCCCCTTGATTAGCCCCCAAGTTTCCTGGTGGTGGATGGATTGCCAAGTGTGCAAAAGACAGAATGGTCATCAGTTCTTTTTTTGGTCAGTCAGAGAATCATATTTATTGAATGCTTACTGTGTGTAGAGCACTATACTAAGCACTTGGGAGAGTACAATATAAACATATAACAGACACATTCTCACTCTCACTCGGAAAATTCTATCTGAATGACGAAAAATGGACAAAAAAGGGACTGTAGACACATTCTCAGTCTCCTTTGCAGGCTCCTCCTCCTCCTCCCACCCCCTTACTGTAGGGGTTCCCTCAAGGGTCAGTTCTTGGTCACCTTCTGTTCTCTATCTACACTCACTCCCTTGGTGAACTCATTCGCTCCCACGGCTTCAACTATCATCTCTATGCTGATGGCACCCAAATCTACAGCTCTGCCCCTGCTCTCTCTCCCTCCCTCCAGGCTTGTATCTCCTCCTGCCTTCAGGACATCTCCATCTGGATGTCTGCCCTCCATCTAAAACTCAACATGTCCAAGACTGAGCTCCTTATCTTCCCTCCCAAACCCTGTCCTTTCCCTGACTTTCCCGTCACTGTGGATGGCATTACCATCCTTCCCATCTCACAAGCCCACAACCTTGGTGTCACCCTTGACGCCGCTCTCTCATTCACCCAACACATCCAATCCATCAGCAAAACCTGCCAGTTTCACCTCCACAACATCACCAAGATCCACCCTTTCCTCTCCATCCAAACAGCTACCTTGCTGGTTCAATCTCTTATCCTATCCCGATTCAATTACTGCATCAGCCTCCTTTCTGATCTCCCATCCTCCTGTCTCTCCCCGCTTCATTCTATACTTCACTCTGCTGCCCGGATTATCTTTGTACAGAAATGCTCTGGGCATGTCACTTACCTTCTCAAAAGTCTCCAGTGGTTGCCTGTCAACCTTCGAATCAAGCAAAAACTCCTCACTCTCGGCTTCAAGGCTCTCCATCACCTCACTCCCTCCTACCTCACCTCCCTTCTTTCCATCTACAGCCCAGTCCATACACTCCACTCCTCTGCCGCTAGCCTCCTCACTGTGCCACGTTCTCGCTTGTCCCATCGTCGACCCCTGGCCCACATCCTTCCTCTGGCCTGGAATGCCCTCCCTCCACACATCTTTCAAACTAGCTCTCTTCATCCGTTCGAAGACCTACTGAGAGCTCAGCTCTTCCAGGAGGCCTTTCCTGACTGAGCCCCCACTTTTCCTCTCTTCTTCCCCTCCTCATCACCCCCCTCTCTCTGCCCTACCCCCTTCCCCTCCCTACAGCACTTGTATATATTTGTACATATTTATTACTCTATTCATTTTATTAATGATGTGTATATAGTTCTATTTACTCTGATGTTCATTCATTCATTCAATTGTATTTATTAAGTGCTTACTGTGTGCAGAACACTGTACTAAGCACTTGGGAAGTACAAATCGGCAACATATAGAGACAGTCCCTACCCAACAACTGTTTTACAGTTTAGAAGGGCCATACATGTATGCCAGTATCATGTAACAAAAGCAATCGTGCATATAACTGGAAAAGAATAAAAACCACCTTAATTTAATGGCTTCTGCAATAAAGAGTTTAGCTGAATCACAGGGACAGACGTCTTAAAAATAATTTCAGAGCATTTGGAATTTTCAGTTTCAGGAGATTCTCAGATCACCAATGAGCAGCAAAAGGTGAACTGCCCTTTAAAAATGGCTTTAAATGAAGCACAGAGATAACCAAGAGTGAGAATTCCAGCAGCAACTCAAAATGATACAGAACTAGTTCTAAAGAAATAGCCACCGACCAGTACAAATAATCTGAGGTGTAAAACCAAAAATGAAATCTTAAAGTTTAAAACGTCCCATAAACAAAGATAAATATACATTATATCAAGTGAAAATGCCTGCTAGTAACATAGACTAGTGCAAGCTGTTGCTAGAACTTACTGATGAATAAGCATTTATTAACTACTGTTGATACCTATCTACTTGTATTGTTTTGCTATCTGTCTCCCCCTTCTAGAGTGTGAGCCCATTGTTGGGAAGGGCCCCTCTCTATAATTTGTCGATTTGTACTTCCCGAGTACTTAGTACAGTGCCCTTTACACAGAAAGAGCTCAATAAATACGATTGAATGAATGAATGAACATCATGCAAATTAAAAGAATATTTCTTCCTACTAGTACTTTTCAGACTTATTGATGGTGTGCATGAGGCAAGAAATGGGTGGCAATTTTGTGAAAAAAGCCGGTTTCTTAACTCCTCTTCCAGCTACTATATCGGATCATATTTTCATTTTATTTCATTTTTACAGCAGCTTTCCATAAAGATCCTACTGGAATCACAGCAGTCAAATTTGTTCCATGAATCATCCCCCTGTGTATAACAGACATAGCCCTGTCCAATAGTGACCCATCGCTGGAACTAACTTAATTGATAATTACTAAGAGAAAGCATTTTGCCAAATGACAAATTTCTAAAGGGAAATTAATATTTTGACTTCACAATTACTGCAGTGAAGTCTTCCCAATCTAAAAGAGCCATCGTTGAGTCAATCAGAAGACTAATTTAGAATATTTTAAAAGGAAAAGAGTTCATTTTCAGAGAACAGAGTACCTGTACAGAATTCAGGTAGCCGTTACAGGGACAGGGAATGAAAATCTTCCACGAAAGCTTCTCAGGGAAACAAAACTGAATAGATTCTGTGGTCTTCCCTTAGCCAAGGGGGTCAGCAGCTATGGAAGCTTTGCATTATCAACTCTCACTATAGCAACAGTAAGACCTTGGCAACCTTGATCTTACAGTTATTAAGATTAAAAATAGGATATGTGTCAATAGATTTACAGGGAGAAGCCTTGCACAGTTCTCACGGAGGATGCTGGGCTTAGCACACATGCACTATCATTTACTGAACTCAAAACAGAAATCAAATCTAGGGAAATGGGCCCATTTTTCCATTTCTGAGGTACCTATTTGCTGTACACACTAAAACCCCATTCAATTTCTCCTTTATTGCACCGAAGTCTTTATATTTATATTTCCATGTTTTATATTTATCCATTCCCATATTCTCCAACCCAGCTCTCCTTACCTCATGATAACTATAAGTGTTCTGCCCTTCTTTTCTCTACTCTCTTCCCCTTTCTCCCCCTGCACCTCCCTCTGCACATCTCTGCTTCATATCCTCTAGGTGCCTTAATTTACTCCCAAATGCTGGAACATCAATCCCAGAAACCAGAAAGGTAGAGCCAGGTCAGAATTCTCCCTCATAAGTCTTCTGTCATGTTTGCTCTCATTTTGGTGCCCCAAGACATTGCCTCCTCCCTCCCTGGCAAAATGACCCAATTTGTCTCCAAAACTCATCTATTCCATCTCCTCCTCAGCCACACATATTCCAGTTTTTCCATGATCTACTCCATGATTGTTCATTTAGCCCTCAAAATACCAGTCTTGTGAGGCTATCCCTATTTTGAAGTTGTCTCTGGAAACTCCCCCTTTCCCTCACCCACTTCCTGAACTCCTAGCCAGTGGCCCGGGCTATGAGAACTCCTGAATCCTTTACCCCTAGGGAAACAGTCCCATTCTTACTAAATGCATTTTCCTGCAAATGTCCTGAATCTGTCCATTTCTCCAATGTAAATTCATGCAGTCACTTCCAATGATTTAAAAGATATAGCCATGGGTATGTTTCTACAATGTTGGTTCACCTCTTTGAGGCAGTGTGAGGCCTGCTGGAAAGAGCACAGGACTGGAAAGTCAGTGGAGGCTCAGA
Organism: Tachyglossus aculeatus; assembly: GCF_015852505.1. NCBI lineage: Eukaryota > Metazoa > Chordata > Mammalia > Monotremata > Tachyglossidae > Tachyglossus > Tachyglossus aculeatus. The sequence goes on along the minus strand of NC_052068.1, from coordinate 88,008,743 downwards.
TCCTAGGCCCAGCTCTGTTATGTGACCTTGGGCAAGTTGCTAATGTCTCTGAGACTCAGTTTCCTCATCTTTTAAGTAGGAAAGACAACAGCTCTAGCGACCTATTAGGTTGTGAATCCTGGATGGGATGGGGACTTTGTCGAATCTGATTATCCTGTATCTATCCAAACTCTTTGTCAATCAACAAAGGATCTGAAAGTGCTTCATAAATATCATAATTATTGTTATTAATGCAACCACTGGAGTCACGGCTCAGGTTGGATCCAGATGGGTCCCAGAATTATGGCTCCTGTGGGGCCCTGTGGAAAGGACTCCTCTGGGACACAGCTTGGAGAAACTGCTCTAAGGGAAGAAACTTGTACATGAAAGCAATGTTTTGGGGGCAGTGGGGAGGGAGTGTAGAGCCTATTCTGTTAGCAAGCTGGCCTTTATAAAGGACAAAAAAAAAACCTCCTGCAAATCCACTTCTTCCCTGGAAGGCTCCATGTATGGTAATTCCTTCCCATTGGGCCCAGTATTTAATTATACGAATGAATCAATTTACACATTTCCTGTGTGCCCCTTGAGGGCAAAGAACCTCAGGGTAGATTACTGTTTCTGAATTCCTCTGGTTCCCATCCTCATGTCAATTCCTAGGTCTCCTTACTAGCCTCCCAGTGTAGGAGCAATAAATACTTTTGACAAGGCGATAGTTTACATTGACAGGATGTAGAGCATGATATAATTAAGGGGAGCTGCATCTGTTACTTGCTGTGCTCTGTCCAAACCACAGCACACTTTTCTTGAGTACACGATTATACGAGGCAATTCTGAGATCTGCTACGTGATGGAATTACAATAAACAAAAGTAAGCCACAGTGATGTACTTACATGACTGACAAATCCAGAGCTCCATTCCCTTCCTTTGGTTGTGGGAGAATGTTTTGCAAATGGTTCCATGAAGGAAATGGGGCCTCATGAACAACTGTCCTACTGTCTGGTAAATTTCTCAAAGACCGTCCTTAGATTATAGTTTAAGGATTCACACACCTGTCGTGTATTCACCCCAATTTATCTGAGAGGGGCATTCTGGGTAGGTGCAGAGGGGACATTAGCTTAGGCAGCGGTGGCCTGTTCGATGATTCTCTGTTGGATTCAGGAAACAAGGGAGAGGCCAAAGGGAGGTGGACTTTTCTTTAATGGCTTCTCATTCTATGGTGCTTTCTATTTCCCTCAGTAACTTGGTTTGGAGACTAGAGCCCATTACGCTCTAATTTTATTATGCTCCCTCAACTGGTTGCTGTAGTAAAATATTTATGTTGAGGATCATATATACATATGCTCACAGTTTACCAAAAAAAATGCATCCACGAACTGCTTATTCAGCAATAACAAAGAAGCCAATATACTCCAGGTAGTTGGGAAGTGCAGTATAGTCATGCAAAAATGACCTTTTTTATTTTCAAGATTATAAAAAAAATTGAAGCAAAAGTTATCCCCTTCAGAGACATCTAAACACTTTAATTAGTTAATTGTAGAACTGCATTACTAAACTTTTGGGCACTTAGTTTCCTGTAGTTTTTTTTTTTTAAATAAGTGTTTGGTTCTATGAAATTAGATTGGAACAGGCTTCCAGAAAATCTGTAGCCTGGAAAACAGTGATCAGATTGCCAAAGATCTGGTTTCCTCTTGACATGAAGTTTGCAATCTCCCTGTGATGTTCATCTAGAGAGTCATCTGACAGGCAATTACTCTCCCTCTCACCACAGCCTTACTGAAGGTACATATACTCCAAGAGGCCTTCCCTGACTAAACCCTCATTTCCTTTTCTTCCAGTCCCTTTTGCATCACTCTGACTTGCTCCCTTAATTCACTGTCCCTCCCAGGCCCACAGGACTTCTGAACATATCTGTAATTTATTTATTTATAGTATTGTCTTTCTTCCACCCTCCAGATTATATGCTCAATGCAGGAACTGTTTCTATTATACTATTATATTGTACTATTACTACTAATAATAATTATGGTATTTGTTAAGCGCTTAGGTGCTGAGCACTGTTCTAAGCACTGGTGTAGATACAAAGTAATCAGGTTGTCCCACAGTGGGGCTCATAGTTTTAATCCCCATTTTACAGACGAGGTAACTGAGGCACAGAGAAGTAAAGAGGCTTGCCTAAAGTCAAACACCAGACAAGTGGCAGAGCCAGGATTAGAACCCATGTCCTCTGACTCCCAAGCCTGTTCCCTTTCCACTGTCACACTGCTTCCCCTTGTACTCTCCCAAGCACTTAGTACAGTGCTCTGCACAAAGTAAGCACTCTATAAATACTTACTGAATGACTGACTGAGAATCCATACATGGACTTCAAAGTTTCAATCCAGAAGTTTTAAAATTGAGTTTTTAAGTGCCAAAAAGCACTTTCCTCACTTAGAAAGGTTTGAGGCTTTAACCTTCGATGGTTGTCAAATCAGGGAGCAAAACATCCTCCTTAGCGTATGTAAATAAGCCATTGAAAAATGTTAAAATAATATTTCCCTCAAATTAAAAAAAATTCAAATTTCCACTGGGCACAGATCAGGCAAACAAAATCTTAGCCAACACACGTTCATTTTTCCTCAGTTTGTCATTACACTAATTGAAAATGGTTGAACAGAGAGGGTGTCCCAAAATAGTGGCCCATTCATTCTTTTTTTCCTTTCATTCTTCAAATGTTCATGACAAAATAAAGCACTGACCCTTACTGCATGTTATAATAATTATGGTATTTGTTAAGTGCTTACTATGCACCAGGCACTGTACTAGGCGCTGGGGTGGATACAAGCAAACCGGGTTGGACACAATCCCTGTCCCACGCGGTGCTTGCAGTCTCAATCCCCATTTTACAGAAGAGGTAACTGAGGACCGGATAAGTGAAGTGACTTGTCCAAGACCACACAGCAGACAAGTGGCAAAACAGGATTAGAACCCATGCCTTCTGACTCCCAGGTCCAAGCTCTATCTGCTATGTCATGCTGCTTCTCTCCCAACCCAAAAGAATGCAAGAACCAAGCTGACCAAAATTATTGCTTTTGCTTTAAATTGGATCATCCTAGAGTTTAAATTTATATTTCAGGGCTCCACTGGAGTTTTGAAACATACCTGCCCCTTCCCCCAAAATGGAGCCCGTGGCTCTTGAGCACTACTTGAAAATTGCATATACAAATAATGCAGCGTGGTGGTAATGTAAGCTGTATTTGCCAATAAGAGTGCACATGGCAGTGTCTGCCACGGGACGCAGTAATAATGCTCTGGAAAGCAGCAGGGCGTCATGGAAAAAGCACAGGCCAGTGAGTACAAGGACCTGAATTCTAATCCCAGCTCTGCCACTTGTCTGCCATAGGACCTTGGGCAAGTCACTTAACTTCTCTGTAACTCTATTACCTCATTTTAAAAATGAGGATTAAAACCAAGAGCCCTATGTGGGACATGGACTGCATCCAACCTGATTAGCTTGTATCTACGCCAGAGCTTAGTACAGTGCCTGGCACATAGTAAGTGTTTCACAAATGCCATTAAAAAACAAACAAACAAAAATCCTTCTCAGTACAGCTTCAGTCCATGTCTCTTAGAAGAACAACAGGCTGGTCCATTTGTTGCACTAATGTGGAGCCCTGAGGTATGGATGCTTAGAGAGAATTCTGAAAATCCTGCCCTAAAAGTGGCCACATAATGGGAACATAATGTCACTGGTTCGAGAGCATGGGTTTTGCTGTCACCCCATGATATCCCATTTTGGCATCGGCTCTAAGGAGGAAGGACAACTAGGGTATCCAATGAGAAAAGCACATTAGCCATCATCAAAAATGAGGGCTCTCTTATCATTTAATGCACTACAAATGGGGATTAAAAATGTTATTTAGGTTTCTAAAGTCCCAGCTGCACCAGTGTTAAGAAAAACACCATTTTCTCCTCTTAATCTATCACTGGCAGAGGTGACAGTTTAGGAAATGAATAAGCCTTTTATGCTCTGAAGTCAATTGCGATTTAAAAGATAAGTTAAATCACTTATTCAGGAAGTCATGGATCCTTCGATTTAAGCAATTGATTAAGTGCGTTGCACTTTATCTCAGAGCAGGAGATGTTATTTTAGATAGAAAAGCCACAGCTGCCTGCAACAGACCTGACTTGGAGAAGAAATAGACATCATTTTTTCTCCCCCTACCCCACCCCACTGTAGGTGAAATTAGGGAAGTTGTGAAGGGTAGCATTTTATTTTCTCCACATTTTCAGGTCAGCAGTGCATGGAGTGGATTAAGGAAAATAAACCAAATAGCACAGTTAGAAGGGGTGATGAAGAGAACCTACATAATGGAGTGGAGTTCTGAAGCTCAAGAAAGAAAAATACTCTGATCAGGGATACCCAAGAAAAAAACGTTTGGTTTTTTTTTTCCCCTGAAACCAGAGTACTATGGAAGGTGGTCTGGCCTAGTGCGAAGAGCATGGGAATTGGGAGTCTGGAGACCAGGGTTCTAGTCAGAGAAGTAGCTTGGTGCAGTGGATAGAGTCAGAAGGTCATAGGTTTTAATCCCGGCTACACCACTTGTCAGCTGTGTGACCTTAGGCAAGTCACATCAGTTCTCTGTCCCTCAGTTACCTCATATGGAAAATGTGGATTGAGACTGTGAGCCCCGTGTGGGACAGGGATTGTGTCCAACCCGATTTGCTTGTATCGACCCTAGAGCTTGCCTGGCACATTGTAAGTGCTTAACAACTACCACATTTATTATTATTATTATTATTAGTCCTGGCTCCATCAGTTGTCTCCCGGGTAAACAGAGACAACTCACTTAATCGCTCTGTGCCTCAGTTTCCTCAACTATAAAATGGGGATAAATCCTTGTTATCTTTTGCTTTTAGACCACGAGTCCCATGTGGGTCAGGTCTTGTAACTATCCCCGGACTTGATACACAGTAAACATTTAATAAATACTGACATTATTGTTATTGTGGCCTAAATTTGCTAATGTTGACCTTATCTCTAACAGATATTTCTGTACAAGGGAGATGTGCAGATATGATAAGGGCAATTGTGGACTGGAAAGTAGAAAGGACACTGAGAAATTCAAAGGAGAAATAGGGACTAAACAGGCCTGGGCAGAAAAATAGAGCAGGATAGAATCAAGGGATGGGGAAATTCAGAGCAAGGAGAGCAGAACAGGAGTATGAAAAGGAGAGGAGAGGAAGGAATCTGGAAGGAAAAAGGAGAAGATGAAAGGAAAACAGCTCAAGAATGTAGAAGGAACCAAGAGGCTTTTTAATCTTTCATTGTTTGGATTTGAAAAAACAAAATCTCATTGACATTTCATGGAACAGTAAATCTCCAGGCATGCTATAAAGTTAACGGCTCTACAAAAATAGGACATCAAAATTAAGAAAGAGAAAAAAGAAAACCTCAAAGGAAACCTCAAGATGCACTCTCTTTTATCTTGGCTCACAATAAAAAACTACAAGAACCCTGAACTCCAAAGTCTGGATGGTAATTCTAAGAAATTAATTGTTCGTCAGAATGTCTAAAATGAAGACTTCTTAGCCCTATCTGCACAAAGTAGGTGGAATTGTTGAAAGCAAGTTTCCTTTCAAAATTTCTGACTTCTGCCTAATCCTGGATGGGTTTAACCTGCTGGTAAAGGCCAACCCCTGAGTCAATAAGCTGAAATCCTGAGGCATTACACACCACTGTGCTGCCCTCCAGTCAGTCCCAGATCCTGGCCATCAGTACATTTATCTGACTGACAGATTGCATTTTGGGCTTTTCCATGCCTCCCGCTCCCCCTCCTCCAGCTTGTCCCCTAACTCTACTATTGCCCTGGGGGCCTTGAGGCAGTCCCCAGAGACCAGGTGGCCTGGTGGCAGGGTGGGAGTGGGAAGACAAGAATGGTCACCTCCCCAGGGTTGACAAGCTAGAACATCCTCTGGACCATTTGAAATGCACAGACAAGCATGTCTTCTTATCTCGTCAGAGGAACGGGGTGGGCAGACAAAATGAGTGATTCAAATTCAGCAACAAAGTTCTGTATTTGGGAATTCCCTCACAGTCAGTCAATCATATTTACTGAGCGCTTACTGTGTGCAGAGCACTCTACTAAGTGCTTGGGAGAGTGGAATATAACAGTGTAACAGACACGTTCTCTGCCTACAACAAACATACAGTCTAAAGGGGAGTTTACAGTCTAGAGTTTACAGTCTAGCTCACAGCTTGAAAGGCCAAAATGGAGGCCTATAGTGTCAAAAAAGAACCTCTCCAGATGGCGGTGACAGCAATGGCAGCATCCGTTAACACTGGATGTTCTGAGCACTGTTGTTGTTGTCTTATGCGGTCAAATCATCTCGGATCCATAGTGGCACCACAGACACATCTCTTCCAGAATGCCCCGCTTTCCATCTGCAATCGTTCTGGTAATGCATCCATAGAGTTTTCTTGGTAAAAATATGGAACTGGTTTACCATTGCCTCCTTCTGCACAGTAAACCTGAGTCTCCTCCCTCGACTCTCTCCCCTGAACCTGCTGCCCAGCATGGGTGAGTTCTGACTTATAACCCATTGCCTTCCACTAGCTAGCCATTGCCCAAGCTAGGAATGGAATGGGCAGGCCTCTGCTTGACTCTCCCTCCCATAGCCGAGACTGGTAGTGTACTGGAAACTCTCCAGGTGTGACCCTGAGACGGTCTGAGTACTGTAACACATGTACACCTAGGATGCATACAGAATAATCAAGTAATAATAACAATTGTGCTATTTTTTAAGTGCTTACTTTATGCCAAGCACTGTACTAAACACTAGGGTAGATTTCTGACTGATCAGGTTGGACACAGTCCCTGTCCCATATGGGGCTCACAGTCCAAATTAGAGGGAGGATTTAATCCCCATTTACAGTTGAGGTAACTGAGGCACAGAGAAGTTAGGTGAGTTGCCCAAGGCCACACAGCATACAAGTGGCAGAGCCAGGATTGGAACCCAGGTCCTCTGACTCCCAGGCCCGTGCTCTTTTGAACTGCATGTTTACGATTTATATAATGTTTACTATGTGCAGAGCACTGTATTAAGTGCTTGGGAGAGTACAATGCAATAGAGTTGGTAGACATGATCCATGTCCTTAGGGAGTTTACAATCTAGTGGCACCATCATGAGAGGTAATTATGAGAATCTATTATTATTCATTATTATTGTTCATATGGTACTTGTTTAGCACTTACTATGTGCCATGCACTGTTCTAATGCTGGGGTAGATACAAGGCAATCAGGTTGTCCCACTTGGGGCTCACAGTCTTAATCCCCACTTTCCAGATGAGGTAACTGAGGCACAGAGAAGTTAAGTGACTGCCCAAGGTCACACAGCAGACAAGTGGCAGAGCCAGGATTAGAACCCACATCCTCTGACTCCCAAGCCCATGCTCTTGCCACTAAGCCACCCTGCTTCCACCAAGTGCAAAGCACTGCATTAAGAACTTGGGGCAGCACAACAGAAGCAAGATGCGCATTCCCTGCCCTTATGATCTAATCAATTAATTGTATTTATTTATTGCTTATTATGTGTTAATGGGGAGACTGACAGAATAAAAGTATTTACAGATGGAGTGGGAGAGAGAAGACATGTATATTAGGTAGTAGCACAAATATCTGGATGAATTAGCTGAATAAATAACTAGAAGTAATAATAATACTTACGATATTTGTAAGGCACTTACTATGGGCTAAGCACTGTATTAAGCATTGGGGTACATACAAGATAATCAGGTTGGACATAGTTCCCATCCCACATGATGTTCACAATCTAAGTAGGAAGGAGTAGGATTTAATTCCCATTTAACACATGAAGAAACTGAGGCACAGAAGAGTGAAATGACTTGCCCAAAGTCACACGGCAACAAATAGCAGAGTTGAGATTAGAACTCAGGTCCTCTGACTTCCAGGCCTGTGCTCCATCCATTAGGATAGAGACTGCCGTCCCCGTCACCATCACTGTGAGGGGGTCTCTCTTGCTACATCATAACTGAACATATATATATGTCCATAAATGCTGAGTAGAGTGAGATGTGGGCAGCTCTTCTTCCTCTCCTTCAGAGAAGACGACAACAGCCTCCATCGCTATTGCTGCCACCAGGTGGCTGAAGAAACATGATCCAAGGAGCCCAGAGCTCTGGCCAATCAATCAATAGTATTTATTTTTTTTTTTTATGGTATTGTTAAGCACTTACTATGCGCCAGGTACTGTGCTAATCATCAGGATGAACACAGTCCTTGTCCCATATGGGACTCACAGCATCAATCCCCATTTCACAAAAGAGGTAATTGAGGCCCAGAGAAATGAAGTGATTTGCCCAAGGTCACACAGCAGACTAGTGGAGGAAATGGGATTAGAACCCAGGTCCTCTTGACTCTCAGGCCTGTACTCTTTCCACTAGGCCATGCTGCTTCTCCTGAGCGCTTACTATGTGCAGAGCAATGTACTGTTTGGGAAAGTACAACAGAATTAGTAGCCACGTTCCCTGACCACAACGAGCTTACAGTTTAGAGGGGAACACTGACATTAATATAAATAATTTATAATACATAATTTAAAGACCTGTATATTAGTACCATGGGGTTGGGAGTGGAGAGGAAACTATCAAATGCCCAAAAGTCACAGATCCAAAGGCTCAGACGCAGAAGGTAGAGGGAGTCAGGGGAAAAGAGGGTTTAAGAGGGCCCAGAGGTGAGGTTACCTGTTGCCTCCACACTGGCCCTGCTCATAGGGAATGGTAGAGCATAAGTTGAGCAGGTCATCATCGGCAATATGCCCTGAAGAATATAGTGGTACGCTCGCCCTGCCCTGCCAGCAAAAACGGAGTTTCTAAAGGGCATCCAGATTTTCCCGGTTCCCCAAAATCCAAGTCTACAGAGAGCTAACTCAGCAACTTGGCTTAGTGGAAAGAGCACTGGCTTGGGAGTCAGAGGATATGGGTTCTAATCCTGGTTCTGCCACTTGTCTGCTGTGTGACCTTGGGCAAGCCACTTAACTTCTCTGTGCCTCAGTTCCCTCATTTGTAAAATGGGGATTAAGACTGGCAGCCCCACGTGGGACAACCTGATTGCCTTGACTCTACCCCAGCACTTAGAACAGTGCTTGGCAAATAGTAAGTGCTAACAAATACCATAATTATCATTATAATTAAAAGTGAATGGGGGCACAATGTGGGGAGTCTGGATGCATACACTTAGTGTATTTTGGGACTGTGGTCATGGCAGAGTTGAGGGGAGAGCCACCCAGAAAGTGTCGGGGAAAACCTGGGTGAAATCATCAATCGTATTTATTGAGCGCTTACTGTGTGCAGAGCACTGTACTGAGCGCTTGGGAAGTACAAGTTGGCAACATATAGAGACAGTCCCTACCCAATGGTGGGCTCACAGTCTAAATGTTGACCAAAGCTCCTCAACAAGGCACAGCCCAAATGGCATTTGCCCAGAGTCAAAATTCTGTCAGTTTCTGTTTACAGAAACTAGCCAGACTGTGTCTATATGTAGCCTGCAGGTCTTCCTAGCGGAGGTGCCTTCCGAGACTATTCATTCATTCAATCAATTGTATTTATTGAGCACTTACTGTGTGCAGAGCACTGTACTAAGCGCTTGGGAAGTACAAGTTGGCAACATATAGAGACGGTCCCTACCCAACAGCGGGCTCATAGTCTAGAAGCGGGAGACAGACAACAAAAGAAAACATATAAACCAAATAAAAAGATAAAATAAATATGTACAAGTAAAATAAATAGAGTAATAAATATGTACAAACATATATAGAAATATACAGGTGCTGTGGGGAGGGGAAGCAGGTAAGGTGGGGGGGATGGGGAGGGGGAGTAGGAGGAGAGGAAGGAGGGGCCTCAGTTTGGAAAGGCCTCCTGGAGGAGGTGAGTTCTCAGTAGGGCTTTGAAGGGAGGAAAAGAGCTAGGTTGGCGGATGTGGGGAGGGAGGGCATTCCAGGCCAGGGGGAGGACGTGGGCGGGGGTCGATGGCGGGACAGGCGAGAACGAGGCACGGTGAGGAGATTAGCAGCAGAGGAGCAGAGGGTGCGGGCTGGGCTGTAGAAGGAGAGAAGGGAGGTGAGGTAGAAGGGGGCGAGGTGATGGAGAGCCTTGAAGCCGAGGGTGAGGAGTTTTTGCCTGATGCATAGGTTGATTGGTAGCCACTGGAGATTTTTGAGGAGGGGAATAACATGCCCAGAGCGTTTCTGCACAAAGACGATCAGGGCAGTGGCGTGAAGTATGGATTGAAGTTGGGAGAGACAGGAGGATGGGAGACCGGAGAGGAGGCTGATGCAGTAATCCAGTCGGGATAGCATGAGAGATTGAACAAGTAGGGTAGCGGTTTGGATGGAGATGAAAGGGCAGATCTGGGCGATGTTGTGGAGGTGAGACAGGCAGGCTTTGGTGACGGATTGGATTTGAGGGGTGAACGAGAGAGCGGTGTTGAGGATGACACCAAGGTTGTGGGCTTGTGAGACGGGAAGGATGGTAGTGCCATCAACAGTGATGGGAAAGTCAGGGAGAGGGCAGGGTTTGGGAGGGAAGATAAGGAGTTCAGTCTTGGACATGTTGAGTTTTAGATGGCGGGCAGACATCCAGATGGAGATGTCCTGAAGGCAGGAGGAGATACTAGCCTGGAGGGAGGGAGAGAGAGACTAGGATCTATAACTAAAGAGGCAACTGAGCAAAAGAGCACGGCTGAACTCTGGGCTGATTCGAAGCAGAAGTGAATGATTGTGGAGCAGGTCAGGGTGACCCAAACATCCACAGTGACTCAGAAAGGGAAGGAGAGGAAGCTGCCTCCAAACCTGAAACTCATGTAAGTCCTAGCTGGCTGCCACATGATTTCAGAAAAAAACAAACAAACTGCACTTTACAAGTAGTTCTGCAACAGAATGGCCCCTTTGCCTGACTTTATCAATAGGGAAAAAGGTGTTAAAATGTAGTCTAGAAATTACAATTGACCCTTCCACAATTGATTGTATATTTTGAGCGATTATTGTACTAAGCGTTTTGGGATAGTACGATACAGTACAGATAGACACGTTCCCTGCCCACAGCAAGCTAGAGGGGAAGACAGGCACTAATATAAATAAACAAATTAGGGATATATACCTAAGTGCTGTTGGTTTGGGGGTGGGGTGAAAACTAAATAATAACAATAATTATTATAGTACATGTTAAGTGCTTACTATGTGCCAAGCACTGTTCTAAGCACTGGTGTAGATACGAGTTAATCAGGTTGGACACAGTTCCTGTCCCACATGAGACTCAGGATCTTGATTCACATTTTACAGATGAGGTAACTGAGGCACACAGAAGTTAAGTGACTGGCCCAAGGTATCCCAGCAGACAAGTGGCGGAGGAGGGATTAGAACCCAGGTCTTTCTGACTCCTAGGTCTGTGCTCTATCCATTAAGTCATATTGCTTCTCAAATGTCCAAAGAGTACAGATCTAAGTGCATAGACAAAGTAGAAGAGAGAGGGAGTCAGAGAGTTATTTAAGAGGGCTTAAACAGTTGTGTTGGTTTTATAGTTAAAAAAAAAAAAAATCACACTCATGATCCCTCCCTCTTCTTGGTCCTCAACTCCTGCTTAGTCAAATTTAGGGATAGAAGGGGGAGGAAAGAAGGAGAAGGAAAGAGGAATCAATCCATCAATCATATTTATTTAGCACTTACTATATGCAGAGCACTGAACTAAGTGCTTGGGAGAGTACAGTACAACAGAATTAGAAGACACGTTCTATGCCCCTAACAAGTTTACAGTCTAGGAAGTAGGGAAGGGGGGAATCCTCACACTCAAGCGCAAAATCTCATAAAAAGAAGTCAGCAGACCCTGCCATCATTCTCCCTCTGGACCTAAACTGATTTCAGAGGCAAATAAAACTCAGCCACTTAGCTGTATTCAACTTTTATCTACTAAAGTGATTCCTGTTAGATGGCTATGGTTTTTCTTCCCAGGAATGTTAACTGTGTGGCTAAATAATTCAGCAGCTCAATTAAAGTTGAACAATATCCCTGTCCCCCATCTGAGAGGCAATTCGGAGCTTCAGTAGGCACTTGTTAGACACAGTACACCGGGGACCGTGTTCACAAAACCTTTATTTGGTGAAAATGAGCTGCCTCACATCTCTTTGCACACACTACATCTTTTACAAGAGACACACTAGACTTACCAAACCTCCCGGCAAGGCCACATCTCCCCAGCCGAAGTGACTATGACCACTGATGCTATTTTCCAGATTATTCAGTCAGCCAGTGTAGCCATCCCCATCCATCTCTCCCTCCCATAAATGAAAATAAATCAATGGCATTAATGAGTGCTTACAGTGTGCAGAGCACTTGGAAGTGTACAGTACAACAGAGTTTGTAGACACCTTCCCTTCCCTCAGGGCGCTTACAGTCCAGAGGGGGATCTCCCTCCCCCTTACCTGCTAACCTGCACATCTGACTGACACAGTACCAGACCGTTTACAAAGAGAGATCCAAGGCCTGAGGGTTGGGCTCCTGAGTACACTCAGGCATTTTGCTCAGGGGTCTCTGAGGTAGTTCACACTTCCCTGGGAGAGGAGGACAATAATGGCTGACTTCTGCCTCCCACCCTCTGACAGAGGAAGTCCTTCATGGCTCAGTTCTGGGTCCTCTTCTGTTCTCTATCTATACCAACTCCGTTGGAGAACTAATTCACTCCCATGGCTTCAACTCCAATCTCTACGCAGATAATTCCTAAATGTACATCTTTCTTATTTCCTCCTGCTTCTGGGATATCTCTACTTGGATGTTCTGCCAACACCTCAAACTAAATATGTCCAAAAGAGAACACCTCATTTTCCCACCCAAACCCTGTCCTTCCCGTATCTTTCCCATTACTATAGGCAACACCACTGTCCTCCCTACCTCACAAGCCTGTAAACTTGGCATTTTCTTCAACTCAGCTCTCTCATTCAACCCAACATCTTCAATCTGTCACCAAGTCATGTTGCTTTTACCTTCACAACACTGCTAAAATCTACCCTTTCCTCTCCATCCAAACAGCTACTAGACTGAGCCAAGCACTTATCCCATCCTGCCTGATTACTGCATCTGCCTCCTCTCTGACCTCATTGTCTCGTGTTTTTCCCACTCTAATCCATACTTCACTCTGCTGCTGGGATTATTTTTCTAAAAAAAGTTCAATCCACATCTCCCTGCCCTTCAAGTACTTCCAATGGTTGTCCATTCCCCACTGCAACAAACAGAAGCTCCTTACCTTCAGCTTTAAACCACTCAGTAAACACGCCTTCCAACCTTACCATGCTGATTTTCTGCTACAACTCTGTCCACACATTTCACTCCTCCTATGCCAATTTACTCACTGTACCTCGATCTTGCCTATCTCTCTGCCAACTCCTTTTCAACATCTTCCCTCTGGCCTGCAACTCCCTCCCTCTCTTTAACAACAACAATAATAATAGCAACTGTGGTATTTCTTAAGTGCTTACTATGTGCCAAGCACTATACTAAGTGCTGGAATAGATAAAAGATAAGTAGGGTCCACGTGGGGCTCACATTCTAAGTAGCACAAGTATTGAATCCCTATTTTTCAAATAAGGGAATTGAGGGCCAGATAATTTAAGTGATTTGCTTAAGGTCACACAGCAGGTAAGTGGCAGAGTTGGGATTAGAACCCAGGTCATCTGACTCCCAGAACTGTGCTCCTTCCACTAATAATAATGATGGCATTTGTTAAGCGCTTACTATGTGCAAGGCACTGTTCTAAGTGCTGGGGAGGATACAAGTGATCAGATTGTCCTATGTGGGGCTCACAGTCTTAATGCCCATTTTACAGACAAGGTAACTGAGGCTCAGAGAACTTAAGTGACTTGCCCAAAGTCACACAGCTGACAAGTGATGGAGCTGGGATTAGAACCCATGACCTCTGACTCTCAAGCCTGTGCTCTTTCCACTGAGCCACGCTGCTTCCCCTAGGCCACTCTGCTTTTCTAAAGCAGGGGCTGGAGGAATTTGGGACAGAATCAGTACTGGGGAAAGCTGTTGTTAATTGATCATATCTCATGGAAGTGGGTTAACCTACCCACATTGTTCATGGGTTAACCAACCACATGTCAGGGCTGAGTAACCTCCAGCCCAGAGGCCCAAGGAATCTTAGGCAGAATCAGTAGAAGGAGAAATGACACAAGCATTAATCCACGTCCCTTGTAAATGCGTTAGCTAACCACATTTACCTGTCCTCCACAGTTTATGTTGGAGGTTCTTACGAACGTTCAGGAAACAAACAGGATATGGTGGTGCTACTTAGTTATCATTAACCTTCATTGATGGGTGGTTCATTTTGGTTGCCCAGGTAGGAGGCTCAAATAAGTACCCTCAGGGAATACTGAACTTAATTACATCCACCTGTCTCATTATTAATTATAGCCACTTGTCTGCTGGGTGACTTTGGGGAAATCACAACTTCTCTGTGCTTCAGTTACCTCATCTGAAAAATGGAGATTAAAACTATGAGTTCCATGTGGGACAAGGACTGATTGTCTTGTGTCTATACCAGTGCTTTATACAGTGCCTGGAGCATAGTATGCCCTTAGCAAATACCATTAGAAAAACCAAATAAAAAATGGTTAGGCACTGACATTCCTAAATTGGATGGACAGCTGCACTAACTGATCCATTTGTTTCCTGTTATCTACAGAAGATTGGAGAAGATAGATGTGCTGCACCTCAGTTCAAATGAATCTGAGAACAGCGATTGTAATTATCAATCAGTGGTATTTATTGACTCTAATAAATCTCTAATCCTGGCTCTAATCCTGGCTCTGTTATTTGTCTGCTGTGGGACCTTGGGTAAGTCACTTCACTTCTCTGTGCTTCAGTTACCTCATCTATAAAATGGGGATTGAGACTGTAAGCCTATGCAGGACAGAGACTGTGTCCAGTGGGATTTGCTCATATCCACCCCCAGGACTTAGTACAGTGCCTGGCACATAGTAAGCACTTAACAAATACTAATTATTATTATTGTAAGTGCTTGGATCAACATAGTAGCAGTTTGAATGGAGAGGAGAGGGCAGATTTTAGCAATGTTGTGAAGGTAGAATAAATAGGATTTGGTGACATATTGACTATGTGTAGCATAAGTGTTTAGTAAAATGTTTTGCATGCTGTAAACACTCAAATATGATTGAATGAATGTGGGTTGAATGAGAGAGATGAGTTGAGGAAAATGCCAAGTTTACAGCCTTGTGAATTAGAGAGGGTCCTGGTATTTTCTGCAGTGATGGGAAAGACCAGGGGAGGACAGGGTTTGGGGGAAGATAAGGAGTTCAGTTTTGTACATGGGAAGCAGAGTGGCGTAGTGGACAGAGCACAGGACTGGGAGTCAGCACAGGCTGGGTTCTAATCCTTGCTCCATCACTAGTCTGCTGTGTGACCTTGGTTAAGTCATTCTATCTCTCTGAGCCTCAACTATATCATCTATAAAATGGGGATTAAGACTGTAAGCCTCCCCCCTCCACTTCTAGACTGTGAGCCTGTTGTTGGGTTGCCTTTCTCTATATGTTGCCGACTTGTACTTCCTAAGCAATTAGTACAGTGCTCTGCACACACTAAGCACTCAATAAATATGATTGAATAAATGAATGAATGTGGGACAGGGACTGCATCCAGCTGACAAACTTTATCTCCTCCCGGATTTAGTAGAGTGCCTGGCACAGAGTATGTCCTTAACAAATACTACAATTATTACCATTATCCAGGTAGAGCTGTCCCGAAGGCAGGAGAAAACGGGAGATTGCATTGTGTGCAACATCCTGTATGAGGTGCATGGAGAACAGCAGTGTGGCTCAATGGAAAGAGCGCAGGCTTGGGAGTCAGAGGTCATGGATTCTAATGCCAACTCCACCACTTAGCTGTGTGACTGGGCAAGTCACTTAACTTCTCTGTGCCTCAGTTACCTCATCTGAAAAATGGGGATTAAGAGAAGCTGGAGCAGGAGATATGGATTTGGGAATAATGTGCCTAGAGATGGTAGTTGAAGGCATAGGAGTGAATGAGTTCTCCAAGGGAGTGGGTGTAGATGGAGATATAGAAGAGGACCTAGAACTGAGCCTTGAAGGACCCCCACTGTCAGAGGGTGGGAGGCAGAGGAGGAACCAGCAGAGAAAAGTGAGAAAGAGCAGTCAGAAATGAGAGGAGAATGAAGAGAAGACGGTGTCATTGACATACTTACACTACTGTACTCCCCCAAGTCTTAGCATAGTGTTCTGCAATCAGTCATACTTATTGAGTTCTTACTGTGCATGGAGCACTGTACTAAGTGCTTTGGAGAGTACAGCATAACAGAGTTGGCAGACATGTTCCCTGCCCAAAATAAGCTTACAGTACAAAGGGGGGGACAGGCATTATTATACATAAATTATGGATATGTAAGTGCTCAACATATTCCATTAACTGATTTAATTCATTGATCATATCATCTTCATCATTCATATTTGCTGACCCCTACAGTGTGCAACATCCTGTATGAGGTGCATGGAGAACAACAGTGTGGCTCGTTGGAAAGAGCACAGGCTTGGGAGTCAGAGGTCAGGGGTTCTAATCCCGACTCCACCACTTAGCTGTGTGACTGGGCAAGTCACAACTTCTCTGTGCCTCAGTTACCTCATCTGAAAAATGGGGATTAAGATTGTGAGCCCCATGTGGGACAACTTGATTACCTTGTATCTCCCCCAGCACTTAGAACATTGCTTGGCACGTAGTAAGAGCTTAACAAATACCAAAATTATGATTATCATTAACATAATAAGGTAGAAGACACTGTCCTTGCCTTCGAGCAGCTTCCACGCTAATGGAATATCTTTCTGTCTCCTGGTTCTGGGGCTTATAATAGCTAAACACCCATGGAAGCCACAGAGCCACAGAGCCTTTCGGGGCTTCAATACTAAGGGGAGCTGAACATTCAGTGCCCATTCAACAGTGGCCCTCGTAACCAAGTGGAAAGGCAGCTCATTAATGCCCACTAGCTGCCTCATCGCCATTCCTAACCTTCTGCTCATTTTGCTCCAGTGAAAAATCACAACTTTCCACAGCTCAGTATCGTTTCAGGCTTGGGACCCTGGTGACTAAGAAAAACAGCTGATAGCTCTGCAGCTCTGACAATGTGACTTTAATAGTTTTATTTGCACAAATATAGAAGGGTGGGAGAGAACTTGGAAAGGAAGCCATGGGTGGTACAAAATAGGAACAAGAGGCCATCTGTGCAGAGGATGGGGGCATGTGGGAGAGGGGGTGGGATGGGGGCAAGGCCAGCTTCAGCACACCCGGATTGGGTCTGCTTCAAAGGAAATGACATCCAGGACCATCCCTTGAGCAGGCCCTTATCAAGAGGGAAGGAGGATAAAAGAATCCAAAACAAACAAATGCCAAAAGAATGATTCTGGATCGGCAGTCCAGCTTTTTAGGCTTGCACACTGCTGGCTCCTTTTCCAAGCCAATCTCTTGCAGCTTACGCTCTCTGAAGATGTCGACATTTAAAAATACATTGTGAATATTTATACAGATGTTTTCTGGGCCCACTTGGGAATAATAGCTAGCAAAAGGGAGAGAACCCTTCCTTCCTCCTCCCACCACCTCCTTCCCGAATCCTCCGCTTTGCCCAGCCATACACTTGGGAAAAGGGAAGAATGCAACGGCTATCCCTAGCAACCCAACTAGTGGAAAGAGCTCAGGCCTGGAAGTCAGGAAAGCTGGGCTCTAATCCAGGCTCTGCTGCTTGCCAGCCATGAGGTCTTGGGCAAGTCACTTAACTTCTATGTGACTCAGTTGCCTTATCTGTAAAATGGGGATTAACATCGTGAGCATCATGTGGGACAGGGACTGTGTCCAACCTGATTATCCTGTAACCACCCCAGCACTTAGTATAGTATCTGGCACCTAGGAAGCACTCAATAAATATGAGCTTCAGTTTCCTCATGTGATAATTATGGTTCTTATTAAGCTCCTACTATGTGCCAAGCGTTGTTCTAAGCTCTGGGGAAGATACAATTAAGTCAGGTTAGACAAAGTCCTTGTCCCACACGGGGCTCACAGTCTTATCCCTATTTTGCAGGTGAGGTAACTGAGGCACAGAGAAGTTTAAGTGACTTGCCCTAGGTCACCCAGCAGACAGGTGGCAGAGCCGGGATGAGAACCCAGGTCCTTCTGACTCCCAGGCCCTTGCTCTATCCACTAAGCCACACTCATCTGAATAATGGGGTTTCAATTCCTGTTTTCTCAGCTGTTTAGACGATGGGCTTCATGTGGGACAGGAACTGTGTCTGATCTGATTGTATTTACCTCAGTGCTTAGCACATAGCAGGCACTTAAATCAATCAATCAATCATATTTATTGAGCGCTTACTGTGTGCAGAGCACTGTACTAAGCGCTTGGGAAGTACAAGTTGGCAACATATACAGTCCCTACCCAACAGTGGGCTCACAGTCTAAAAGGGGGAGACAGAGAACAAAACCAAACATACTAACAAAATAAAATAGAATAGATATGTACAAGTAAAATAAATAAATAAATAGAGTAATAAATATGTACAAACATATATACATATATACAGGTGCTGTGGGGAAGGGAAGGAGGTAAGATGGGGGGATGGAGAGGAGGACGAGGGGGAGAGGAAGGAAGAGGCTCAGTCTGGGAAGACCTCCTGGAGGAGGTGAGCTCTCAGTAGGGTCTTGAAGGGAGGAAGAGAGCTAGCTTGGCAGATGGGCAGAGGGAGGGCATTCCAGGCCCGGGGGATGACGTGGGCCGGGGGTCGATGGCGGGACAAGCGAGAACGAGGCACGGTGAGGAGATTAGCGGCAGAGGAGCGGAGGGTGCGGGGTGGGCTGTAGAAGGAGAGAAGGGAGGTGAGGTAGAAGGGGGTGAGGTGATAGACAGCCTTGAAGCCCAGGGTGAGGAGTTTCTGCCTGATGCACAGATTGATTGGTAGCCACTGGAGATTTTTGAGGAGGGGAGTAACATGCCCAGAGCGTTTCTGGACAAAGACAATCCGGGCAGCAGCATGAAGTATGGATTGAAGTGGGGAGAGACAAAAGGTTGGGAGATCAGAGAGAAGGCTGATGCAGTAGTCCAGACAGGATAGGATGAGAGCTTGAACGAGCAGGGTAGCAGTTCGGATGGAGAGGAAAAGGCGGATCTTGGCAATGTTGCGGAGCTGAGACCGGCAGGTTTTGGTGACGGCTTGGATGTGAGGGGTGAATGAGAGAGCGGAGTCGAGGATGACACCAAGGTTGCGGGCTTGTGAGACGGGAAGGATGGTAGTGCCGTCAACAGAGATGGGAAAGTCAGGGAGAGGGCAGGGTTTGGGAGGGAAGACAAGGAGTTCAGTACTCTGCACTTAAAAAATACCACCACGATTATTAGGAGATTCAAGCATCATCTCCCCATTCCCTCCCCCCGCCACAACCCCCTCAGTGGAAGAGCTCTCCTACAAATTCCTTTCGTAACTAAAGGAAAGCTCTAACCACGGGAGAGGCAGCACCCAAGAGTCCAAGGCCTCTGTGTTATCCAGGCTCTCTGCCCGAGTCCCCTGTGGACACACCTGGTGTCACAGTACCTGGGAACCATTCTGGGGTCGATAGGAAAAACAGGCCCAGCCAGGGCAGCTCAGATTCTGTCAGACTGGTCGCCACACAACAGTGGTGGGGAATAGGGAAACACTGCTTTCCCTCAAAACGTTACAGTGGAATCTGGTAAAGGTTGCAGGCTGACAATCAGTCAATCGATCGATGGTATTTATTGAGCACTTGCTATGTGCAGAGCACTGTACTAAGCACCTGGGTGAGAACATCACTATAAGTGCTTGGGATAGTACAACAGAACTAATGGACACGATCCCTGTGCATAACACAAGCTTACAAATAACACGACAGACTGGCCCTCCCCTAGACTGCCTCTCTGATCCACCTGCAGTAAGTGAGACCCAGTATTACTTTTTCCTGAGGAGGACACTCGTTCATTCAATTCAATCATATTTACTGAACCTTACTATGTGCAAAGCACTGTGCTAAGCACTTGAGAGAGTACAATACAACAAACAGACATATTCCCTGCTCACAACAAGCTCACAGGCTAGAGGGGAGAGCCCCTCACCCCAGCTGTAATAATAATGATGGCATTTGTTAAGTGCTTACTATGTGCAAAGCACTGTTCTAAGCACTGGGGAGGTTACAAGGTGATCAGGTTGTCCCCCGGGGGACTCACGGTCTTAATCCCCATTTTACAGATGAGGTCACTAAGGCACAGAGAAGGGAAGTGATTTGCCCAAAGTCACACAGCTGACAAGCAGCGGAGTCGGAATTCGAACACTTGACCTCTGACTCCACAGCCCATGCTCTTTCCATTGAGCCACGCTGCTTCTCAGTGACCAGCTGTACTTGTCACTCTCTCCAATGATGCTATATTTCTGATGTTAGGGAAGGACTTTCTGACTCCACAGGTGTATTCTGTATATTATTTGCATTGTGTGTATTTTGTATTCTGGGTGTTCTTTCCCAGCATTTAGTACAATGCTCTGTACAGTACTCTGCACACAGTAAGCTCTTAATAAATACTACCACTACTACTACAGAAACACATGAAACAAAATACTCTGCACATATAAAACAGGAAGATACATTTTGATTTCCCCCCACAAACTCCACTGCTTTCCCAGAATTGAAAAATTCCTCTGGTTTTGAAAAATAAAGAAAGCAGGTCACAAAGCTTTAATGCATTACAAGCCTCTCGAAACTCGGGGAGTCTCAATGTTAATAATTCTTAAAAAAACGATAATAACCAGACTCAGGATTTGAAGATAACCTAGCTTTAGGGGAGCAAAGACGAAGTTCCTCACCCAGAGATACCAACTGTGAATATCCAAGGCCTGGGGATGGTTGATTTTATTAAAAAAATACCCCACAGGAACCCAAACCAAACAACTTCCAGTGGGCACCAGTTCAAAGAACCCTCTGCTTCATCCCAAAGGCAATTGAAAAGGGCTCAAACCAGATTAAAATGTGAGATGAATTTTAGAGCAGAGGAATGAGATAAAAAAAATTCAGCATGTGAGTTTCAAAAATGATTTTTTTATTACTTGGTTTGAAAGTAAAATATGGGCAATGAGAGTCACTTCCTTTAGTGGGTTGGGGTGGTTGTGGGCACCATACCCCGTTTCAATAGAAACACCTTTATTGTACCTGTGGCTTGAAAAGAGGGAACTTTCCTCACTGATAAGAATTTCGCATTTAATGTGCCAGAGTAAACTTCTCTTAAATGAAAGAAAGGCGGCCACTGCCACCCTCTCTACCCCTGTTGAAGGGGCATCTGCTGGGCTGTTTCTGGGGCCACTGGAATGCAGGCTTCTGGCAACTCTGGAAAGCCTATTCACCAGCTGCCCCCCTGGGGTCTGGATAGGCAAAATGGATGCCAGGGCCTCTGTTATGGCTGCTTTTGCCTAGTGGGGAGGGTAGGGGAGTGATGGCATGGGACCTGGGTGGAATGATCCATTCTGGGCCATGTCACAGTTACCACGCACCCCTCCACCCAGGAGTGCAGCAGGGACGTGGCCCGGATGGGCTAGGTCACCTGGGACCAAAGTTGGCGAGGGGAACAACTCTATTGGCCCGTTCAGGACCAGGCCCCTACCAGAGCGGCTGAGGAAGAGCAGCAGAGGTGGCAGCAATGGCCGTAGGAGACTGTAATAATAATAATAATAATGATATTTGTTAAATGTTTACTATTTGCCAGGCAATGTACTAAGCACTGGGTGGATACAAGCAAACCAGATTGGACCCAACCCCTGTTCCACAAGGTGCTCACAGTCTCATTCCCCATTTTACGGATGAAGTAACTGAGGCCCAGAGAAGTGAAGTTACTTGCTCAAGGTCACACAGAAGACAAGTAAAAGAGTTGATTAGAACCCATTAGAACCCATGACCTTCTGACTCCAAGGCCTTTTTTCTATAGCTAACTGTGGGCAGGTAATAGATCGACCAACTCTGTCATATTGTAGTCTCCCAAGTACTTAGTACAGTGCAGTACAGTAAGCGCTCAATAAATACAGCTGAATGATTGAGAGGAAAAGGTGGTGGTGGAGGAGAAGAGTTCTGCTCCCCACACCTTTGCCCTTTCCCTTTGTCTCATTCCCTTTTCCTCCCCTCCCATTTGCCCCCTGTCCTGTTCTCCTTGTCCCTTTATTCTAGCCTGGACCTCTCCCCTCTCACCCGACCCTGAAACCAATCGAGGGAACCAGCCCAAATCACTCCTGGAGAAACACTGCTCTGCTTTCAGCCAATCATGAAGTTCAGTTCCCTGGCCCCACCATAGCCACTCTCTGGAAGTCTTGAAAAGATGGAGCCTCTCTCTCCCCCTTCCCTCCAGAGACACCCCAAGTCCACGGGTTAGGAGCTTGCATTTTCCCTCACACCACCTATTTCAGTTAGGAGCAAGGGCCTGGGGTTTTGCCTGGATGCTTAGGATCTACTCAGCAGCCAACAGGATGCCTCACTCCCAGCGCACCTAGTCTACCGTAGGGACAAGGCCTTAGAGCAGCTTCCCTCTCAGGAACTCCCATCCAATTAAAGCCCCAAAGGGCTTCAGTTGAATGGGAAGGAAAGCAAGAAAAGGGAACGGGGCCATCCACAGAGAAGCAGCATGGCCTAATGGATAAAGCATGGGCCTGGGAGTCAAAAGGACCTGGGTTCTAACCTTGTCTGCTATGAGACCTTGGGCAAGTCACTTAACTTCCCTTTACCTCAGTTCCCTCCTCTGTAAAATGGAGAAGACTGCAAGCCCTATGTGGGACAGGTACTATGTCCAGCTTGATTATCTTGTATCTATCCCAGAACTTAGAACAGTGCCTGGAACATAGTGCTTAACAAATACCACAGTTATCATTATCACTACTATTAATTATTATCATCCAGTCCAATATTCACTCTCTGCAAGACTTTTGGCTGGTGGTAACTCAGAACCGCTATTCCCAAGAATCAAACAAGTCAGCTCCAAACCACCCACAACTAATAATAATAATAATTGTGGTATTTGTTAAGCACTTACAGTGTGTCAACCATCATATTAAGTGTTAGGGTAGATACGAAATATTCAGATTGGACACAGTCCCTGTCCCACACAGGGTTTACAGTCTTAATCCACATTTTACAGATGAAGAAATTGAGACACAGAAAAGTGAAGTGACTTGCCCACGGTCACACAGCAGACAAGTGGCAGAGCCGAGATTAGAACCCAGGTCCTTCTGACTCTATCTACTAGGCCTTGCTACAGTTTGTTTGCAACTCTTAATTAGGCAGCACTTCTAAAAATGGGAAAAGAATACAAGGATCCCTGTGATTCATACAATGGACCTGGCTACCATTAACAGATTGATTGTGAGGATTCAGATCCCCACAGCATTTTCTAATATGAAAGTCCTTTGCTCCCAGACATAAATTGTTTTCCTCATAGTGTGGCTGTGAGGTGGAGGTTAATATCTAAAATCCACATCGAACCAGATTTTCTGGGTGTATTTTTTTGTTGTTTTTTGTGTTATTTGTTAAGCACTTACTATATGCCAGGCACGCTACTAAACACTGGGATAGATATGCAAGTTGGATACAGTCCATGTCCCCCATGGGTCTCAAAGTCTTAATCCCCATTTTACAGATGAGGTAACTGAGGCACGGATAAGTTAAGTGACTTGCCCAAGGTCACCCAGCAGACAAGTGGAGAAGCCGGGAAAGAACCCAGACATCCTCTGACTCTGAGGTCTGTGCACTTTCCACCAGGCCACATTGCATCTAAGTGAGTCTCCTCATTAGTCTCTGGAAGTTAACTGTATTCCCAAAGGGCTTCAGTGTATCCTAATGACCTAGTAGGTGCAAATTCCAAATACTCCTAGAGTAGCTCAGGTATGGAGAGAATGTGGCTCATAGAAAATGTACAAAAATGAGATCATAAGCAATGTCACATTAGGGAAGACCAGTGGCCCATCCAGACAGTATTCTGATTTGGCCAGTGGGACTAAAGGAGGAACAATGTGATGGGTGGGTGACTATCCTCCTTGACATCCATCATCATGGCTGGGAAAGTACTAACAAACAGGTCAGGGTGAGGATTCCTTAACCTGATGGTGACAGTGTGGGGGGCAGAGAGATGGGTTAAGGGGCAGTACTACTTTCCAGTGGAGGAATGCCACTCCTTGAACTGTCCCCCAGTGGCCCTGGGATCAATTTGCTCTTCCATCACCTCTGTCAGTCAGGGCGAGCAGTGGGAGAAGCCCTCCAGGGAGGGGCCAGACTCTCTGTACCCTCAGAATGACCCAGAGCCCAACCAAAGATTTCCAGTAGTGATGCAGGACTGACCTGTGGATCAATTCCTCTACTTGGTTCTCTACCTGATTCTGATTCATGCCATTCTTAGTGGAGATTCGATATTAAAAGTAGTATTAAAAAATATCATGCTGCTGGCAGCTTAGCAGAGGCGACAGAGAACTCCAATCTGAGTATTCCTTTCCTTTCTTTCTTCAAGTCAAACTCTCTTTCAGGATCAGACCATTTTATAGCCGGCCCAGCATCTTTTCAAAATGCCAAACCACAGAACTGAGCTTCTCAAGGTAGGGCCCAAAATGGCCTGATCCACCCTAGACACTTGAAATTCACATCAGAGGAAGCATCCTTGAGTCCCAGAGTCTTTGACTCATGCATTTCCTCTGGGAAAAGCCAGGAGATGTCACTTTCTCTCCACCTCATCCTATTCCCTTCACTCTCCTCCTCTCCAATCAGTTTTTTCTTCCTCATAAGCTTAACAGAGTAACCACCATGATGATCTGAGATGTGATTTGACAATTACGTCCTGACTTTTAGAAAGTCCTTCTATCCCATCTGTCAGCATCCCTTCCAAGCATGTATTTGAGTGACGTCAGCCTTGATCATTATCATAGTGTTAATTTTGCCATCCATCAGCCATCTCAGACCATGGCTACCGGGGCTCTTAGCCCACCCATTGACTGGCCATGTGCTTACCAGTGAGTCACTCATACATCATTCACCTCTAGACTGTAAACTCACTGTGGGCAGGGAACATGTCTACCAACTCTGTTGTACTGTACTCTCCCAAGTGCCTAGGAGAGTGCTCTGCACACACTAATGCCACTGATTGATTCACCTGGACCAGTAAGGTTTGTGGTTACAAGGAGAGAATCTCTTTGTCTAGCAGTGCCGCCCTAGAAAAGCTACAGGAGAATGCAGGGCAAGAGGACAAGAAAACTTGGGCCAGTGCATTCATCTCAACTCCAAGTGTAGCACTGACCATCCCTACCTAAAATCATATCTTCTCCTGAAAGCCTTCCCTGACTGAACTTTTAGCCCCCTGCCCTATTTCCCCTTCCTACTGGATCACCTATGCATTTATCCCACTCCTAGCCACATGTCAATCAACCAATCGATGGCATTTACTGAACGCTTTTTATGTGTAGAGCATTGACAAAACACTTGGGAAAGTGCAATATGATGGAATCGGTAGACATTATCCCTGCCCACAGGGGACTTATAGTCTACAGGGGGAGGAGACTGACATTTTAATAAATTACAGAGAGGGGAAATGGTAGAGTAAGAAGATATTTACTAAACTGTTGTGGAGCTGGGGTGAGGATCAAAGTGCATAAGGGGTACAGGCCCAAGTGCAAAGGTGATACAGAGGGGAGGTCAGATAGAGGAAATGAGTGGTTGGTCAGGGAAGGCTTCTTGGAGGAAATGTGATTTTAGGGGGTTTTGAAGAGGAGAAGAGTGGTGAACTCTCAGATTTGAAGGGGGAGTGAGTTCCAGGCCTGAGAGAGGATGGAAAGGCGTAGGTGCAAGATTGATGAGATTGAAGCACAGAAAGTAGATTAGAGGAGCTGAGTGTGAACACTGTAAGCTTGTTGTGGGCAGAGGCAATTTGTCTATCAGCTCTGTTATTTTGCACTCTCCCAAGTGCTTAGAATGGTGCTCTGCACACAAGTGCTCAATAAACAATGACTGATTGATTGATTGGGTTCTAGTAGGAGATCAGTGAGATAGAATAAGAGGGAGAAGGCTGATTGCGTGCCTTAAAGCCAATGGTAAGGAGTTTCTCTTTGATGCTCAGGTGGCTAGGCAATCATTGGAGGTTTCTGAAGAATGGGATGATGTATAGGCTGGGAGTGGCAGGAATGAAGGTGAGAATTCTGGAGTATTGAAGCAGCATCAGTGTCGTCAGGCATTGGGTTAGGGTGATGTTGAGAGGGTCCTGAGGTAGAAAGGAGCAATCCTTGAAGGTTGCTGGAAGCCAGGAATGATGGTTGGGTGTCAGAGCAAGGTGAGAGATACACTTGGAGGGAATATTGTGGGGGGATTGAATATCAGTGGATCGAGGTGAGCCAGTATACGTTTGGCATTCTGGTCCATTTTTGCCTCATTCACTTTGAGGTACAAACCATTTTGTCTTCATTGATTTTCGTGGCTGATTGAATACTGTTCCCTTTATCATCACAAGTTGACTCATTGCCTTACTGACTCACTTTTCTGCATGCTCCACACTAGGGTGTCATTTTGTGGCCATCACAATGGCCGGCAATCTCCCAAATGAGGTATCCCCTCTTGAGTAAAGCTAAAACCTTAAGGGTGCCCCTAGATTTTGGATTTACGCTTTTCCCACCCCAGTCTCAACAAATATTCTTCCAGGCTCAGGGCACCAGGGCACCCATTTCTCCTCCAAGAACCACAGTTTATGAAGGAATTATGCAGGGCTCTTTGGGTATAGAGACTCCTCGTTTCCAGTAGGGAGAAGCATCAATAACATAGAAACCCTCTTGACATTAGGCCAGAACAGGGCGTTTACAGGATTCATTCAGTCAGTCGTATTTATTGAGAACTCACTGTGTGCAAGGCACTGTACTAAGAGCTTAGGAGAGTATAATGCAAAAATAAACAGACCTATTCACTGCCCACAATGGGCTTACAGTCTGGAGATGGAAACAGACAATATAACATATATTTGTATTTCTCCCATTCCCTTCTGTGCAGCTCTTACTTGCTCCTTCATTCATCCTCCCTCCCTTCCTTACAGCACATATGTGTATATCTGTAATGTATTTCTCTATTTATTTATATTAATGTCTGTCTCCCCCTCTAGACTGTGAGCTCGTTTTGGGCAGGGAATGTGTCTGATGTTATATTGTGCTCTTTCAAGTGCTTAGTACATTGTTTTGCACACAGTAAGCACAAAATACAATTATTATTAAGAAGAATAAATAGATAAATAAATGAATCACAGCTACATATACAAGTGTAGTGGAGCTTGGAGTGGGGATGAATAAAGGGAGCAAGTCAGGGCAACACAGAAGGAACTGGGAGAAGAGGAAAGGAGGGCTTAGTCAGGGAAACTGTCTTGGAGGAGATTCATTCAATGAATTCAATCAGATCTAGTGAGCACTGTGGACGTGCCCCAGACCAGGTCAATGAGAGGGAACTTAAGAAGACTACAGGGCATGAGGCAGGCTAAGTAGAAACTGGGAACTCAGTGTGTCCAGAGTCATAGAGCTGAGCATTCTATCAGACCTGGGTGGGGTGGATGGCTGGCAACCTGAGGAAAGGTTTGCCTAACCTTGATTTCATGCTGGAGCGAAAGCTGATTTAGCCTTCCTGCACCTGGCCTCTATGATTTCACCTCTCTGGATTCTCCTCTGGGCCTGTCCTTGGCAGACTCTTCCAAAGTTTTTAGCTGGTGCCTCTTTGAAGGGGGAAGCCCACCACACTCTGCCCTGCACTCTTTGCTCCTCCAACGACAACTTATTGATTCTCACCATCCACCCCTTTCTTCTCCTGAGAATCTGGAACTCCTTCCCCCTTCATATCCAACAGTCTACCACTCTCCCCATCCTGAAAGCCTTACTAAAATCACATCTCTTCCCCTATTCACCCTTCTTTCTGTGTTGTCTATGCCCTTGGATCTTCATTTGTTCATTAAATTGTATTTGAGCATTTACTGTGTGCAAAGTACTGTACTAAGCCCTTGGGAGAGTACACCATAACAGACACATTCCCTGCCCACAGTGGGCTTACCGTACCCCTTAAGCACTTGATAGTCCCTTCAATCCCAGACCCTCAGCAGTTATGTACTCATTTTTTAAAAAGGTATTTGTAAAGCACTTTGTGTTAAACACTTTTCTAACCACTGGGGTAGGTACAAGTTAATTAGGTCAGACACAGTCCCTGTCACACATGGGACTCAGTCTAATCGGAAGGGAGAACAGGTGTCCCCATTTTTACTGTTGAGGAAACTGAGACACAGACAAATTAAGTGACTTGCCCAAGGTCAGAAAGCAAGCAATTGGCAGAACCAGGATTAGAACCCAGGTCCTTCAGACTCTCAGGCCCATGCTCCTTCTCATTCTTATATCTACTATTTTCCCAATCTGTAACTTATTTTATTGGCTGTCTTCCCATCTGGATTCTAAGCACCTTGTGACAGAGGATCATGTCTCCCAACTCTATTGAACTGTACATTCCCAAGTTCTTAACTCTGTTCTGTGCACATAGTAAACACTCAATAAATATCATTGATTGATTGACTGAGTTCAAGCAGCCTAATTGGTAACTTTAATTCTTCCAAAGGACCCTCAGAAATCCTGGGAAATGTAACCATCTCCCATGAGTCATTTTCCACATCCTTGGTGCAGACAACACCTCCCTAGGCAGAAGCATGGTTGGGTTACAGTGTTGCAAATCTGGACCAGAGGAACCTGCTAAAATCTGCCACCCTATTCCATGGTCTTGATGGCATATTGAAAAATCCACCACTGGGTACCCATGCATGCACATGCATGCGTGCGCACACACACACACACACACACACACACACACACACACATTCTAGTGGGGTGGAAATCAAACTAACACACAATGCCTAAAGACACATTGACAGCAGAGGGGTTGCCAGGCAACCTGAAGGGCAAAAGACAGCGGCAAGGGGAGGGACAGAATAACCCGAGTTATTGGCTAGGGGTTTCAGAGGGTGAGAAAAGGCTCATTACCAGACTAAATAAGCCCAGTTTATCAGGGGCTAAAAAGAGAAACCCTCAGCAAATGCCAAGTCCTTAACTATAGCATAGAGTGGGCTTTAAAAAAAGGTGTTGTAAACAAAACATACCAAAGGCTATGAATATTTATGTTATGACTAGGAAGGCACACACGTGCACACACACACACACACACACACTTTTAGCCTGTCGAAGTACAATTGTCTTTGTTTAAAAGCCACTTTCCATAAAGATGCATGTTTCTCCCCAAACAAGGAACAGATATGACATGGGCAATAAATAAATGCCAGTGTGCTGGATCTCAAAAGTTTTCATTATCTGGAATTTCCTGGTATCATAACCTAATCTGCTCATATCCTACCTCCTTGGTTTCTTTTATCTAGTATTCCTGCACAGAACAGTAACTGAAAAGTTACAGCAAAGCCGGGACAATTTTTGCCCAAAACACAGCAAAAGGAAACAGTCTAGAGACTGTAACATTGCTTTCATTTCCTTTTCTGTGACTCCTTTGGGACTTCAAGGGAGTAAGTTCTTTCTTCTAATTTGCACAGTGAATCGAGATTTTCCCTTATGAACACAAGGCTCGGCAAAACCCATGGATGGTTCTGTGGCTTCCCCTTGGACCACAGGACTCCTGGAAACACAAGATCGACCTCCCTAAACATTCTACAGATGGTCAGTGTTCATTTTGGAAAGCAGAGAGAGAGAGAGAAGAGAGGGAAGAGAAAGAGAGGAGAGAAAGAGGCACAGTTAGTACGTGATTGAGTTTAGGTAAAGAAAGCAGTAATGTGAGGAACATGAAGTAAAACATATCCTTCAGCTTCTTCACAGTTCTTGTGCCCCTTAGCAACATGTCCAGTGAAAATGGGCAGGACCTGATAAATGCTGTTGTCATTATGTTAACTGCTTTTGGCTTAGCCTGGGGAAATAAAGCTGCCCAGTGCCATCAATTATGAGATAATGATACCCCACTTCCTCGTGGCTGCTTACATAGTAGGCAGACCAACCACTTTCCTTTTTTAAAAAAAAACCTCCTGTATTATGAAAGGAGAAGATATCATTAAAACAGCAACCATCTCCACTAGCTTCCAAATGATGGCCCTGATGGGCTGCTTCCAAGCTCTTGATATTTTTGAGACCCAAGCATTTTTGCTAATTATCATTTGGAGAAAGGAAGTGGAGGAGCACTGGGAACATGTTATGCAAGTCAGAGGAGAAACCCATCTCCAAGAGAGCCTTGGGTGAGCCATAAATTTTCAGACCAGCCTTGCCTTCCACAGATGAGTCACTCAGTCAATCAGTGGTATTTATTGAGTGCTTACTGTGCAACAAACACATTCCTGACCCACAAGGAGCTCATGGTCTAGAGGGAGAGACAGACATTAATATAAATACATAAAATTACAGCTATGTACACAAGTGCTTTGGGGCTGGGTATGGGGGGGATAAATAAAGGGAGCGAGCCTTCAGCACAAGGTATGAGCCTAGGTCAAAGATATATTACCTTTAGGTGTTTGGTATTTGCCCCACCTTCAGCCCCACAGCACTTATGTACATATCTTAAAATTACATTTTGTAATTTACTTATATTATTTACCTTTTATATTTGTCTACCTCTCCAACCCACAATACCTCTAGGGCCACCTAAGAGGTATCTTCAAGTGGCTCAAACATAATTGGGTTCATTTGAGAGGAAGAGGAAGGCCTGAATAATCCCACAAAGCAGATCTCCAGTCCCTGAATAATCAAGAATTGGCTGTGACAGCATTAAAAAGTCATCGATTCTATAGTCACAACATCTCTAGAACCCACCCTCTACTCTGCATCCAAACTGCTACCTTGCTGGTCTAAGCACTTATCCTATCCTGCTTTGACTACTGCATCAGCCTCCTTGCTGACCCTCAGCCTTCTGTCTCTCCCCGCTCCAGTCCATACTTCACTATGATCCCCAGATCATTTTTCTAAAAAAAAAAAAAATTGTCCTTATCTCCCAAATGCTCAAAATCCTCCAATGATTGCCTATCTCCTCAAACAGAAACTCCTTACTGTCATCTTTAGCATTCTATCAACTCTCTCCTCAGACCTTCCCTTACAGATTTCTTACTATAACCTAACCTTCAACACTTCACTCCTCAAACGCCAATCTATTCCCAATGTATTTCAACCTCCATCTTGCCAGTGACCCTTGCCCCTGTCTTCCCTCTGGTCTGGAACTCCCTTCCCCTTTATAATTGACAGATCATCACTCACCCCACCCTCAAAGCTCTCCTAAAATCACATCTCCTCCAAAAAAACTTCCCTAAGCTCTATCTCTGATGCCTCCACATTGCCTATGAACTCAGATCTGTACTCCCAGGCACTTGATATTCACCTCACCCTCTCCCCAAAACACGTACGTACACATTCATTCATTCAATTGTATTTGCAGAGCACTGTACTAAGCGCTTGGGAAGTACAAGTTGGCAACATATAGAGACGGTCCCTACCCAACAGTGGGCTCACAGTCTAGAAGGGGGAGACAGAGAGCAAAACAGAACATATTAACAGATTAAAATAAATAGAATAAATATGTACAAATAAAATAGAGTGATAAATACGTACAAACATATATACATATATACAGATGCTGTGGGGACGGGAAGGAGGTAAGGCAGGGGGGATGGAGAGAAGGAGGAGGGAGAGAAGAAGGAGGGGTCTCAGTCTGGGAAGGCCTCCTGGAGGAGGTGAACTCTCAGTAGGGCCTTGAAGGGAGGAAGAGAGCTAGCTTGGCGGATGTGGGGAGGGAGGGCATTCCAGGCCAGGGGGATAACGTGGGCCAGGGGTCAATGGCGGGACAGGCGAGAACGAGGCACAGTGAGGAGATTAGCGGCAGAGGAGCGGAGGGTGCAGGCTGGGCTGTAGAAGGACAGAAGGGAGGTGAGGTAGGAGGGGGCGAGGTGATGGAGGGCCTTGCAGCCAAGGGTGAGGAGTTTCTGCCTGATGTGTAGGTTGCCTGATGCGTACACCTTCTCACTCAGCCACTTCCCCAACCTAGAATTCATTCTGATGTCTGTCTCCCTCAGTAGAATGTAAGCTCTTTGTGGACAGGGATCACATCTATCAACTCGGACGTGTTGTACTTTCCCAACTACTTAGCACAGTGCTCTTCATACAGTAAGTGCTCAATAAATGCCACTTATCGATTGATTAAGGGTGAAGTCAGCCAGGAACAGAAGCGTACATGAGTGATCCAGCAGTAAAGCATCAAGCTTACTGCAGTTTCAATAATATAAGAGAAAATGTGATTTTCATTTCTGACTTCCATCTGAAGGGGTCATTCCTTTAGTATTCTGCCTCTTCCTTACACCAAGAATTAAAGAGCTCAGCATGGAGCATTCAGAAAGCCAGAAAGATTGGAGACTAAGACAGGAGGCAGATCGATAGGTAAATCCCCTCTCTGCCTATTGTTTTCCACTGGCTTAGTTCAGGGAAGTGGGAGGGTTCTGTGAGAGGGTTGACCAGTTCACTCTGCCCCATGCCTCCTGGCCAAAATTGAGAAGAGTGGGAAGCACATTAAAGTGTTTGTGGACACTGCTCAACATAGCTTAAATTTATTATTTTCATTTTCATGCTTTCAGTGCCTTCACTGCTGAATCTCTTGAGGTTGCTCACACTACGTACATTGGAAATGAGAGTTTTCGTACAGCCATGAGAAGCAGCATGGTCTTGTGGATAGAGCTCAGGGCTGGGAGTGAGAGGATCTGGGTTCAAATCCCACCCTCCACCCCTTGTTTGCTGGGCAAACTCGGGCGAGTCTCAACTTCTCCATGCTTCAGGGACCTCATCTGTAAAATGGGGATTTAGGCTGTGAGCCCCATTTGGGATAGGAACTGTGTCCAACTTGATTAGCTTAAATCTACCCTAGCACTTAGTACAGTTCCTGGCACATAGTAAGAGCTTAACAAATATCATTCAAAAACACCCGCCATGAGGGATCCAGGTAATAGGGGGGTGATCCGCTGGCTCTCCTTATGTTCCTTCCCACTCGCCCAACCTAGAACTGTTTGCCTTTGGAGAATCTGGATAGCCCCTTTCCTGGCTTCTGGGCTGGAGTGGTTCTGATGGAGGGTTCTTAACTTTTTTCACCCTGCTCCGTCACTAGCTCCCAGGTTCAAGTCCATGCTGTAACCATTCCAACTGGCGCACTGCGAGACAGTGAGAATGCCAATGCCCAGAAAACTTGGCATCACTTGTTGTTTACAGGCTGGTAGAAATTCTTCATTAATATCTGTCTCCCCATCTAGAGTGTAAGCTAGTAGTGGGCAGGGAATATGTCTACCAACTCTGTTGTATTGTACTCTCCCAAATGCTTAGTATAGTGCTTTGCACATAGTGTTTCACAAATACCATTGATGATGATGGTGGTGAGGAGTCAATGCCCCTAGGCGATCCTGTACAGTCTCTTGAAGGATTTCTCATGGAAACAGGGTGTGGGAGCTGTGCTCTGGACAGGTCTTTTGTCATTGAATGACAGCTGATTGGGACTTCTTGTTGGTCAGATAATTTTTGAGATCAAGTCTTCAACTCTGCCCGGAGGGAGAAGTCAGGTGAGGCTGCGAGATCACCTGAAGGGTCCACGTCAACTTGGCTCTGATGCTCTATTTCTGGTCTTCCTCCAGTCTGGTCTGTCTAGTTGTGCAAACAACAACTGTGTATTTTTTGGTTGCTACTGTTGTTCTTTGTGTGAGATTTTTGTTGGTATGATTTGCTTTTTTGGCTTTTCCCATGGTTGTTGCCGTAAATTGAAGACGACTCTCCCAACCCTTACTAAATCATTTTTTTATGGCATTTGTCAGGCACTTAGTATGTGTAAGGCACTGTACTAAGTACTGGTGCAGATACAAACTACTCAAGTTGGACACAGTCCCAGTCCCACTTGGGGCTAACAGTCTTAATCTCCATTTTACAGGCGAGTTAACTGAGGCACAGAGAAGCTAAGTGACTTGCCCAAGGTCACACAAAAGACAAGTGTCAGAGCTGGAATTAGAACCAGGTCCTTCTGACTCCTAGGCCCATGCTCTATCCACTAAGCCATGCTGCTTGTCAATCACTCAGTGGTATTTGAGCACTTACTGTACATGTAGAGCACTTATTGAGCACTTGGAAGAGTACAATACAATAGAGTTGGTAGATAGGATACCTGCCCACAAGGTGTTTACAGTCCACAGAAGGAACTTGTAGCTAATCTGAATATCATACCGAACAATAGTTTACCAAATAGGTGAGGGCCTGGTGGTGTGTGTTGCTGCTAAAGTCTCAGAAATATTCTGTTCTATAACCACAATCATTCTCCCTATCAACCATCTCATAATGTGTGCTTTTGGGTGGAAAGGGGAACCACGAAGGAGAGTGTGGATGATTCAACCCAAGCCAACACCACTACTGCAAAAACATCTTAAGTGCAGTTCCATCTGGCGGTAGCACACACCTCCCCTTGCTTAACCATTGATGTCTGAGCATGCTCACCCCTAAGGCAAGGCACAAGAAATGGGGCCTGACTGAATCCTCTAGACTGTAAGTTCATTGTGGGCAGGGAATATGTCTGTTGTTGTATTGTACTCTCTCAAGTGCTTACTGCAGTGCTTTGCACAAAGTAAGTGCTCAATAAATACAATTGAATGAAAATTTCCATGGACAAAGTGTGCAACTGGGTAGGAGAGTCTCTCTCAGAAACATACAATCAACCAATTGCATATATTGAGCCCTCACTATGTGCAGAGCGCTGTACTAAGCACTTGGGAGAGTACAATGCAACAGAGCTGGTAGAGATGTCCCCTGCCCACAAGGAGCTTACTCATGGATTCAGCCCTGCTGTAGGCAGCATCATCTTCAAACAAGGACACTACCAATGCCATCATATAGTCTATAGGCTGTTAAAGTGCACGTTATTAAAGGGTGGTCTTGGTTGACACCAGTGAGGTTTTGAGCACAGATCACTTTATTATTATACCTCTTACTATCACTGTATAGAGCTTTTTTGTCATGTGTTTTATAATTTTCATTTACTCCAATCTTTGAAAAGCTGTCTGATTTTGTGGGCCTAATTTGTGCTCATTTACTACTTCAACTTGACAGGGGAAAAAGGATTTCAGTGTATCCAATGTATTTGGGGCTGCGCTAATAATTATATTTTTTGAAACAATACCACCAAGAAGTGACTAAACAACAGGTTAAATGAAATGAGAAAATGAATTAGTTCATCAAGTAAGGCATTTGTTAAGTGCTTACCGTATGCCAAGCATTGTACTAAGCATTAGTACAAGAGAATCAGGTGGAACATCACCCCTGTCTTACTTGGTGCTCACACTCTAAATTAAACTATTCTTGGGAACAAGAAAAAAAGGAGTAATAGTAGAAGGCATGCTTAATGTTAAAAACAGAAAGACTTAATCAGTTTTAGTGTGATTATTATTAATAGCCAACATTCAGTTGTGCCGATTAATACCCATCACAGCCGCTTTCACAAAAGACTCTTTTAAAGTCATCCACAGTAGCCTGTCATTTTTTTCCTTAAGAGCTCGTAATTGTTCTGCCTCTGGGCACCCTTTAAAGTTTCACATTTTCAGATGCCGCTATAGCTTGTCTTTCACTGTGTGTCCATGGCCCAGCCCTCTGCCACACAAACCAAATTGCCGGAGGCAGGATAGTGGGATAAGAAAATATGGCAGCAAACAAAACTGGAGTGACATGGCTTGCTAGCCCTACAAGAAGAGAAGAATTAGAAAACTGTAACTCAGTCTTACAAACTTCCTCCTCTTTGGATGGTGGGCCCCAACCTGATTAACTTGTATCTACCCCAGCACTTAGAACAGTGCTTGACACATAGTTGGGGCTTAACAAATACCAAAATTAAAATCTTATCAAATCTTAATGAAGAGATGTGGGGAGAGAGCCAAGGATTTCTGGGTTAGAGCTTTAGAGAAAGCTGTTTTATTCATAATTTTGATGATTGACAGGAGTTGCGCCAGTTGGAGTAAGGACAGACCTGCAGCCTGAGACCACCTAGTGTCACCCATAAAGGGGCTGATCCCCTCGTAGCACTGTCTCTGAAAGCAGTAGGAGTGCAGAGATCACACCGGCTTGCAGACTCAGCACAGACATGGGCTATAAGTAAGCTTTATTCAGACCTTCAGTCATTAAAAAAAGGGGGGGAGAGGGAGTGGAGGGGGGAGAGGAGGGATCAATTTGCATGCCTTTGCATAAATTTGCATGAAGAATTCAAGAGGTCCTAACAGTTATTTAAGATAAATGCCTAGCATAACCTGTTACAACTGTATTCGAATTAAGGATCTGACTAGCAGATCCTAACAGAGAATAGAAAGATCATCATGGGTGAGGAGTTGCAAAAAAGCAGAAAGGTAAATTGCTGTGGCTTATTCATTCTCTTGCCCTGCTTTAAATCCCAATTCATTCAATCATATTCACTGAGTGCTTATTCTGTGCATAGCACTGTACTAAGCGTTTGGGAGAGTACAATGTAACAATAAACAGCCACATTCTCTACTCAAAGCAAGCTCACAGTCTAGAGGATGAGCCCAGTTCTTCCAGGGATTTATGAAGTCCACATGTATTATGTTGTTATCTGTCTCCCCCTTCTAGACTGTGAGCCTGTTATTGGGTAGGGACCGTCTCTATATGTTGCCAACTTGTCCTTCCCAAGCACTTAGTACAGTGCTCTGCACACAGTAAGTGCTCAATAAATACAACTGAATGAATGAATGAGTCATCCCACCAATTCCCCGGCCTCAGGTCTCCCATCTGTAAAATAGGTCTAAGTGGGATGTATACAGATTCCATCATGAGTCCCTGTGCTTTATAAATACAAAATGTTCAATAATTCTATCGTTTAACTCTCCAGCATGTTTTTCCCTTCCATCATCAGGGGAAGGGAGCACTAACCGTAGGCAGAGTACTGTACTGGATGCTTGGAGCCTACAAAAAAGTAAGATAGGTGGTGGAGTTCCTTGAAGACAATGGCTATAAGATATTTTTTCATGTGAGAAGAAGTGGGTAGACGGTGGATTTTGAAGAGGGGAGTGAAGAGTGTTTTTAAAAGATAGTAGGCAACTTTATAATAACAATAATAGTCATAATAATACTATTGGTTAAGTGCTTACTATGTGCCAGACACTGTTCTAAGTGCTGGGGTAGATAAAAGGCAATTGGGTTGGACACAGTCCCTGCCCCAAACTGGACTCGTAGTCTTAATCTCCATTTTGCAGATGAGGTAACTGAAGCACAGAGAAGTAAAGTGACTGCACAAGGTCACACAGCAGATACATGACAGGGCCGGGATTATAACCCAGGTCCTTCTGACTCCTAGACTTGTACAATATCCACTAGACCACACTGCTTTATGTAGGAGAGGCTGAAGAGGGGAGAAGTTCAAGATAGGGAGACTCACAAGGAGGCTGCTTCAGTAATCCACTGGGGTAGGTGACTGCAAAGTGGGTAAGAAAGAGGATCCATGCTAAACTGGAGAGGGATAATGGTAATAGTCAAAGATATCCTGAATAATAATAATAATGGTATTTATTAAGCTCTATGTGCCAGGCACTGTACTAAGTGCTGGGGTGGATACAAGCAAATCCCACCTGAATTTGGGCATCATCCACACTTATCCTAAGCCACCATGCCTCTACAGTCCTTCCTTACAATTCTCCCTTACCTTCATGCACATATTTGTGCCCTAACAGAGCCCTCCCCATAAATCTTAAGCCTGGGCCACCCCCACAATACACTTTCTCCACTCCAGTGTTTTTGTGGCTGATAACAGTTAGAGGAAATTCAGGCACCAGGCCAGCTTCTGAGATTTCAATTCCATCCTTGCTGACTACAACTCCCCTCTCCAGTCCATACTTTGTTGCCTGGATCATTTTTCGAAGCCATTTTCTGTGCCCATCTCTCCACTCTTAAAACATCTCCAATGGTTATCATTCTCATCCAACGGAATCTCCTGAAAGCATGCACGAGATCTCTTCTCTAGAGATGGCTGGGAAAGGTGCGATAGATGTGGGAGTAGGAGGAAGCTGGGGAGGTGAACGAGGGGGATTTCAAGGTGTAAGGCTTATCTTGCTGTGTGACCTTGGGCAAGTCACTTACTTCTCTGGGCCTCAGTTACCTCATCTGTAAAATAGGGATTGAGACTATGAGCCTCATGTGAGACATGGATTATGCCCAACCTGATTAGCTTGCATCTACCCCAGCACTTAGTACAGGGACTTATCATCTTATGCCATAGAGTCATTTTTGACCCATAGCAACACCACAGACACATCTCTCCCAGAATGTCGATCGTCTTATGCCATCGAGTCATTTTTGACCCATAGCAACACCACAGACACATCCCTCCCAGAATGCCCTGCTCTTCATCTGCAATCGTTCTGGTAGTGTATCCATAGAGTTTTCTTTGTAAAAATACTGAAGTGGTTTACCATTGCCTCCTTCCACGCAGTAAACTTGAGTCTCCACCCTCAAGTCTCTCCCATGCTGCTGCTGCCCAGCACAGGTGAGTTGTGACTTGTAGATGGTTGCCTTCCACTTGCGAGCCACTGCCCAAGCTAGGAATGGAGAGTCAAGAGGTCTACTTGAATGTCCCTCTTTTAGCAGAGACTGATAGAATACTGAAAACTCTCCAGGTGCGATCCTGAGAGGGGAAGTATAGGGACTAGCACTTAACAAATACCATTTTAAAAAATACTCTCCTTCTCTGTCTCCCATTGCACATTGAGCTCTGTCCTATCTCTCTGTTCCCATTCCTGTTCAAACTCCTAGAACACTCACTGCCTTCTATACTACTGATTAATCAGTAAATCAGTGTTACTTATTAACTGCCTTTACTTTCCCTCATCAACTTCTTTCTTGACCCAATTCAATCTGGCTTCAGCCCCCTTCACTCATGGAGACTTCACATTCCAAGTTCTCCAATAACTTCCTTCCCAATCCAAATGGATTCTACCACTATACTGTAAATTGACCTTGACCTCTTGAACATTTTCAACAATATTGACCACCATGGTTTTTCTCTAAATGCATTTAAGTGCTTACTATGTTGCAGACACTGTTCTAAGTGCTGGGGTAGATACAAGATAATTATGTTGGGGACACAGTCTCTGTCCCACTTTGGGCTCACAGTCTTAATCTCTATTTTACAGATGAAGTAATTAAGTCACAGAGAAGTGAAGTGACTTCCCCAAGGTCATACAGACAAGTGGTGAGACTGGATTAGAACCCAGGTCCTTCTGACACCCAGGCCCATGCTCTATCCACTAAGCCATGTGCTCCTTCTCCTAGAAACATTACCTAACCTGGGTTTTAATTGAATCAGTTCTCTCCTTATTCTCCTTCTGCTACCACTCTGACCACTCTTCTCAGTTTTTTTTTCCCTGACTTGTTTATGCCTCTCACCCCTGAAGTGTGGGTTTTGCTATACCACTGGGCTGGATCTTGAATCCATCTCAGATTACACTCACTTGCTCAGGAAGCTCATATGCTTCCATGGCTTTCAGCTGCCATCTCTATGCAGCTGACTCAAATCTATGGCCCTAGAGAATGTAGAAACTCACATTTCTTCTTCCCTTCAGGACATCATCTGACTTTAAGGCACCTCATCAGCTCTCACCCTATTGAGAAGCAGTGTGGCTCAGTGGAAAGAGCCTGGGCTTTGGAGTCAGAGGTCATGTGTTCAAATCCCGGCTCCACCAATTATCAGCTGTGTGACTTTGGGCAAGTCACTTAACTTCTCGCTGCCTCAGTTACCTCATCTGTAAAATGGGGATTAAGGCTGTGAGCCCCCTGTGGGACAACCTGATCACCTTGTAACTGCCCCAGCACTTAGAACAGTACTTTGCACATCGTAAGTGCTTAATAAATGCCATTATTATTATTATTATCATCATCATTCATTCAATCGTATTTATTAAGCATTTACTGTGTGCAGAGCACTGTTCTAAGTGCTTGGGAAGTACAAGTCGGCAACATATAGAGACGGTCCCTACCCAATGTTAGGTACTATCATAAATGGTATTTAATGAGTGCTTATTATGTGCACAGCACAGTACTAAGTGATTGGGGGAATATAGTACAGCAGAATTTGCAGACACATTCCCTGTCCACAATCAGCTTACAGTCTAGAGGGGGTGATGGCCATTAATAATAATAAATTATTTATAATATATAACAAAGATATGTATATAGGTGCTGTGGTGTTGAAGGTGGGCAAATACTAAATGCCCCAGTCTTATCAACTCCCTTCTCCCATTATACTCCAACTTGCACTTTTTGTCCCCCCATGCCAACTTTCTCACTATGCCTCTTTATTGACTCTCCTCCCTCAGATTCTTGCTTCTGCCCTTCCTACTGCCTAGAACTCTTTCCCCTTTCAAATCCACCAAACCACTGCTCTCCCCATTTTCAAAATCCTCCTAAAATTCCACCTCCTCAAGAAAAAGTCCCAAGTTATACTTCATCTTCTCAGGTCACAAACATTCAACACCTGCTCTTTCATTTTTATATCTACCACTAGCACTTATGCATATTATTTAACTAATACTTCACTGTCTATTTCTTCACATTCCAACTATCAACAAGAAGCATTGCTTCTTCCTCCACCATTTGTGAATGATTTCTGTTAATCTTCCCCACTAGATTTTAAGTGCCTGAATAAAGGAACTGTGCATTTTCAGTTGTACTCTCCTAATAGCTTAGTACAATGATGACCTGCAAAAGATTGCAAACCATTTCACCAAATGAACCAGACATTGCAATTTGCCAATAAATCTACAGAAAACTAGAGTGCCTGCACCAGGGAATAAATCAATCAATGGCATTTATGGAGTGCTTACTATTTGCAGAGCAATGTACTTAGTGCTTGGGAGAATACAATACAAAAGAGTTGGCAAACACATTCCCTGCCCACAGTGAGCTTACAGTCTAGAGGGGGAGACAGACACTAATGTAAATAAATAATTTATAATTTTAAAGATATGTACATAAGTATAGGGAAGTTAAACATACAGCGAAAAATTAATATTGGTAACAAAGAACTAAATTCTGATCCAGAATCCTGTTACCTAGGCACAATAATGACACAATGATTGACTAATGACACAACAGCCTTCTAGACTGTGAGCCCGTTGTTGGGTAGAGATTGTGTCTATATGTTGCTGAATTGTACTCTCCAAGCATTTAGTACAGTGCTTTGCATGCAGTAAGTGCTTAACAAATATGATTTAATGAATGAAAGAACAGTAGGTAAGGAAATAGAAAACTAAATCAAGCAGACAGTATATCCTTTGGGAGACTGTCATACAGAGAGTGGTGATAGTGTACTCTCCAATTCCAGACCATACCATAGGCCCACAAAGCTGCAAAGCTGTCCAACTTTCTCTACAGTTGTGAAGCCCAGGTGCCTCACAGGTGCCACATCTGTTTCAACCAGCAGTTCTAGCATCCTCATTTACAGACTAAACAACATTGAATGGCAAGACAAAATCAGACATGACCAAGTTTTGGAACAAGGTCCATCTCCTAGCATCAGTGCTAAGCTTTCTTCAACACCACTAGGCAGGGTTGCATGAGGAGAATAGCGACAGCAGGATGTCCAAACAGCTGTGGTTTGGTGAGCAGAAATTGCAAAATGGAAAGGAAGGAGGAAGACGAAACATTTTAAGGAGAGGCAAGACCTGAGGTGATGCAGCATCCCAGCTGAAATCTGGGAGTCAGTTGCCAAGGATAGAGCAGCTTGGCACACAGCAATCAGGAGAGAAACAGAAGCTTCATAAGGGTCAAGAAACAAGGAGGCGAAGGCATGAACAGTGTCAGGCACTGTAAACATCAAATATGACACACCACAAGGAATAGCCTTTGTGTGTGCACAGTTCAGGCAGGACTGTGAGTCCTGCATTGGCCTTTTCTTTCTTTCTCTCTCTCTCTCCCTTCCTCCTTCACTATCTCACGCACACACATTTATAGGTCAATTTCACCATCAGTGATGTCTAATTCAGTACAAAGGACAATTATATATCTAGTTTAGTGCTCAATATACAGTGATTTCTCAACAAATTTTAGTGATGGATTACCTTGTTGGTAGACTGTAAATTCCTTGTGGGCAGGGAGCATGTCTACCAACTCTGTTACATTGTACTCTTCCAAGTGCTTAGTACAGTGCTCTGCACCTAGTAAGCACTCAATAAATATGATTGATTAATTGGTAGTTGAGTGGATAAGCTCCCCAAAGTATGAAAAGAAAAGGACTC
This sequence comes from Tachyglossus aculeatus, assembly GCF_015852505.1. Classification (NCBI taxonomy): domain Eukaryota; kingdom Metazoa; phylum Chordata; class Mammalia; order Monotremata; family Tachyglossidae; genus Tachyglossus; species Tachyglossus aculeatus. The sequence continues at coordinate 87,966,347 of NC_052068.1, read as the reverse complement.
CAAAATGAATCTTGCAAGACATCCATAGTTCAGAAGAGAGATCTGGTTTCAGAACTTTCAGTAGTGGGGCAATCAGGGCTGCTTGGCTATAATAACAGTGGTATTTGTTAACTATGTGCCAGGCACTGTACTAAATGTGGGGTGGATAGAAGCAAATTGGGTTGGACACAATCCCTGTCCTGTGTGGGGCTCACAGTCTCAATCCCCTTTTTCCAGATGAGGTAACTGAGGCCCAGAGAAGTGAAGTGACTTGCCCAAGACCACACAGCAGACAAGGGGTGGAGCCAGGATTAGAACCCATGACCTTGACTCCTAGGCCCATGCTATATCCACTAGGCCATGCTGCTTCCACTCAAGCAGGCACTATTTACTTTGGGTGGTGTGCCCCATTTTCCCAGGGGCAACCACTCCTGCCTATTTCCTTGAACCATTCAGGAACAGCCATCACCAAAAAAGCTTCTGCAGGCCCTTTTCAACAGCTTCTGGTAGTCTTCATTATCCCACCCAGCCCTCCTGCTCCAGAAGCAACTGGCAGATTCTAGGAAGGAGGAGAACTGTGAGAGTAGATGCCACAGGGTGCCCATCCCAGTGTTGCCAGTCTGGGAGAAACATCAGGGACATGAGAAAGATACTTTCGGCCTGGTTCATTCTACCTTTTCACCCACCCAGGCTCTAGGGTGGGCAAAGAGCTTGGTGTGGGAGAAGGGACCTACCCCTAGTTCCCTCTTCCCAGCATCCATCCACCCATTCCAGTGTCCATTGAAGAGAAAGTGGAGATCTGGCCGGACAACTGGAAGTAGTCACTATGGTACAGGGGGACCAAGACTCTTTTGATCCTAAGCTACAGAAGAATGGGCTCCTTTACTTCTCTGGATTCATTCAGTCGTATTTATTGAGTGCTTATTGTGTGCAAAGCACTATACTAAGCACTTGGGAGAGTACACTATAACAATAAACATACACATTCCCTGACCACAAAGAGCTTACAGTCTAGAGGATGAGCTTACAATCTGGAAGACAAGTTTACACTCACCCAAGACGACAAAGCAGATCAGAACTTGCCCTTTCTGCCCTGGATCAAAATAAATGTTTTGTTCTTTGTTTTTTTGATTTGTTTTTTTTGTGGTTTTTGGTTGGGCTGCCTTAAAGATAAATATAATTAGTATTATAGCAAAAATAAAAAAATAAAAACAATATGGGTGGGTGGAAAGATGGCAAAGCCTCAGAGAGATGATAAATGAGGTTGAGGTTTGCGTCCCAAAGTGCCTAAATCACAAGTGATGGCACTGCTTACAGATTTAAAATTGTTTTCATTCTTGGCTTCCAGAAGGCAATCTCTGACACCAGAAAGGTTGCAATACAATACACCCTGGATATTCATTGTTGCTCTTACCTTTTTGATCATCAATTAAACAGTGAAGGAGGCAAACATGACTGATAAGTCACTCACAGTAGTCAGCAGGGATTTGCCACCTGTTTGGTGTTTTTTTTTCTGACGGCACTGCTGCCTGCTAGTGATGTTATAGTGCAGAACTGTCAACATTTCCATTATAAATCCCTAATTTTCGAATGTTTATAGCTTCAACTCAGAGATTCCCCCTGCATCAAAATGTGGCAGAACAGGCAAATTTAGGCATATTTCTGACCTAAAAAAAAAGATTCCATTTGGTCATTTATAAATTCCTAAAATATAAAACCAAATACTGTAGTTGACAGTATGAGTTTCAGTTGTTCTATCTTTCGGAGACCTTATAGTTGTCCTTAATGGCATTTTTCCAGAGGAGAGAGAGAGAGAGAGACACGTTTAAGAGGGCAACAGGGAAACAGCTAAATTGTCACTGATCCTCACTACCATTCAACCTAGAGACTTGGTGCAGGTGAACAATGGGAGTTTCTTTGTAAGGGCTTGAGTGTGGGAGGGGAATGAGGGACAAGAGGATCACTGAATAGACAATCAAATATATTTGCCTTATTTATTATGAGTATTCATTTATTTTTAATCATTGGAAGATGATGGTACCCTCTGCTGTTGTGACATATTCTGTAAAAACAATGAAGTCTTGCAGGCAGAATGGGGCACGAAAGCTTTCGGCTATTAAATCTTTGCTGAGAAGGGTGACGACAGCTAAGCTGCTTTTTTATTTTTGTTTTTTGGTAGGAATTATAGAGATGGCACATTAGTCCTGTGAGAATTAGCCAGGTTCAACTATATTGAGATTTAGAGCCCCAGGAAACAGTGCAAGAGAGCTTTATGGTAGTTTGAAATTATGTATCCCTACCATGCAAATGAGAACCACGGATAAATACACATTCTTAGTTTAGATTGAAGATGCTGTAATGTGTTCTGGAAAGTGTGGTTCTGAAGGTATATAAAACCAGGGCATATATGCTAACTGGTCTATTATCCTCTCTAAAGCTAGTCATAATTCCTTCCGACAGCAAGTGGCAGTTTGCACCCATCTCATGAAAGATCTGCCTCTTAATGTGAGCATATGCATCAAGGATAAAGTATTTAAGAGTAACTCGACAGGTCATTGGACCTGAAGGGAGAGTCAAAGCCCAGAGCATGTCCTCTGAATGTTTCTATTCTCCTGAATCCCCAACTGCAGAGGTAAAAATAATATTCAGAGGCTTTTCCAGGCTTGCAGAGAGCCACTCCTGAAACAGTGCTTAGTACAGTGCTCTGCACACAGTAAGTGCTCAATAAATACAACTGAATGAATGAATGAAATATGAAGAGAAATTTACACTGGATGGATCCAAGGGAACACTGCCTTCATTCATTTTTCTACTTGTTCTTCCTGAAACTGGGTCTGGGAGGGGAGACCTAAAGGAGAGTTGTCCAGTTAGGGTTTAGTTAGTCACTCGTAGTTATTGAATGCTTACTCTATGCAGAGCACTGTACTAAGTGCTTGGGAGAGTATAATACAACAATAAACAGACATATTCCCTGCCCACAATGAGCTTACAGTCTAGAGGAGAGCAGTCTAGAGAGGAAGAGGAGGTTTAGGGAGCACTTCCTTCCAGGAGGGTGGAAATTGGGCCTCAGTGCTCCCTTTGCTGTTACCTGGGGGAAGAGGATCATGTTCACTGCACACACACACCCCCCAGGTCCTCCTCAAGGAAGAAAAGAGTGGATCACTCCTCCCTCAGCCCCACAGTACTTACATGTAAATTACTGCAATTTTATTTATTTATATTCATGTCTGTCTTCCCCTCTAGATGGTAATCTTACTGTGGGCAGGGGACATGTCTACCAACTCTGTTATACTATGCTCTCCCAATTATAGTAATAATAATAATAATAATAATCCCAATCACTTAGTACAGTGTTCTGCCCACAATTAAGCACTCAATAAATACAATTGATCGATTGATTGATTGGATAAGCACCTAGAGCCCTGAAATCTTGTCTTGGATTTGCTTGGTTTCTGAAAATGAATGGAGAGGGAGGGAAGAAGTAAATAAGTGGAGATGTCTGTTCTGGGCCAGTTTAAATAAAGATTTGAAATAAACACTGGTGCCAAAACTTTTCCTTTGTTCTGAGCTACGTGGAATGCCTCGCTGGGGCACAGAAGTTATTTAGTCCATTTGCAGTCAAATTTCAACCGTCACCCCAGGTGGCCATGAGTTCTGGACACCCACATTTTTCAGGGAAGCGGGCAGAACCGGGCTCCCAGACCAACCCCATTACCTCTCCATCCCCTTTCTTTTAGTTAGCCACAGGGCCAAAGATGGATGCTCTCCCCCCACCCCCACCCCACTTCCCCCAATGCACACAACACATACACCCCAGCCCCCGTACTTCAATCCAGGAATTCCCGCAGAGTGCTACATAGGGAGTGGGAGGGGACCTAGCCCAGTAGCCACTGGAAGCAGATTCCAGCTTAATATAGACTGAGAACAACAAGCTCATTACCCAATCGGACCGACTCAATGAATCTTTGTAGTTTAGGCAAAATTGAATTTCGCCACCCCAGACCATAATATTTGTGATTTCTCCAAGGTGACCTTATCCACATGCTATTTAAGGATCCATGGCATAGCTGCCTCTCCAGACCGAAAGGCCTGCAAGCCCCATTCTCTGCCCGAGGGTAAACCTAGTCCTGTCCTCAGGGCTGTTGGATTTTCCCTTCCTGTAGCAAAACCTTATTTTCAGCCTTCCAGAGGTCAGTTTGAACATACACATCTAAATTCAAAAACTGATAATAAGGATACCCAGTATTTTTTCTCTAGGAGTTCAATTTTCTTAAAAAAAAAAGCTATGTTCAACTGAATCTATAAATCAGACTAAAATGCTTAACACTTGTGCTTTTTTTTCCCCCTCTTTGGGACACTTTGTGAGCTACCTACCTCACTCTGTGAGGGATTCACCTAGGTATCTTCAGTTATTGCTAGCCCATCAAGAGAAGCAGTATTTCCTAGTGGGAAGAGCACAGGCCTGGGAGTCAGAAGACCTGGGTTCTAATTCCAACTCTGCCATGTGTCTGCTGTGTGACCTTGGGAAAGTCCCTTAACTTTTCTGTACCTCAGTTACCTCATCTATCAAGTGGGGATTGAATCCTCATACTCCCTCTTACATAGACTGTGAACCTTTTGTGCAACTGGGAATGTGTCCAAACTGAATAGCTTGTATCTACCCCAGCACTTAAAACAGTGCTTGGCACATAATAAGTGCTTAACAAGTATTCATCCATTATCATATTTATTGAGCACTTACTGTGTGCAGAGCACTGTACTAAGCATTTGGGAAGTACAAGTCGGCAACATATAGAGACGGTCCCTACCCAACAACGGGCTCACAGTCTAGAAGTACCATCAGTCAGTCAAGGAATTTTCCTGATAGTGCTCTCCTCCAGTTCATCAATCAATGGTATTTATGAAGCACTTGTGTGCAGAGCATTGTACTAAGCACTTATTTTCAATTATGTGCAAAATCTGTCACAGCACTTTTACAACAACCTGTCAATGGCATTAACTGACCATTTGCTGCGTGCACAGCACTGTACTAAACGCTTGGGAGAGTATGATACGAGATAGTTGGTAGATACATTCCCTGCCCACGAGACTCAAAAAAGTATTAAGACATCAGCTATTCATCAGAAGATCATCTCGGCAATAGCTAAACTGACCATTTCAGGAAAATCAATTTAAGAAAGAAGATCACTTTGAAGGGGATTTTGCCTTCCAACAAATAGAAGTATGTGGCAGGAAGATTAAAAGCAACTGAATCCCTATTCACCAGAGAGCAATTACACCAGTGTCACTGACCTCAAAAGTTTAAAATATGCTTAACGACACACCCTTTCCTCTAAACACACCTGCCACTTTTTTCCCCTCTCCACATCCTCTCTGGACATGCCAAGCTCCTATTTATTACTGAGCTGAAATATTTCCTTTTTTATTCTAATATTTCCTGTGCAGCCCCTCCCCTCTTTTATGGCCAGCTTTCACGGCCATCTGTGCAGCATAAAGGCAAGAGGAAGCTAGTGGATTTTAAAGACAATGAAAACATCTCCAAAATGTTTGTGCTTATTAAAAAAATAAAAGAGCAATTTGTGGACAAGTGTGCTTTTGATTCATTCTAGTTTCTTTCAAACATCCATTTACACACTGCATTGAAAAAAAGATGCTTTATCAAAGATTGTCCAATTCTGGTCTCTCCTTTGCCCTCCATATGCTTCTCCTCCATAGGTGGCATTGAATTCTTCAGTGCTGCAGGGTCCCAGGGTACAAACATACTTGTCTGCCCACATACTGTTCTTAACTTACAGAGTCTGTACACTGGACTTAGTGGTGTGGACAGCAGCCCAAGCGAAAACTTTTCCTTTAGAATAAAATAGAACATGTTGATCAGTAGCACTTGTTTCCTTCATTTGCTGTCCATCTCAGAGGTATGCAGTGGTTGAGCTGTAATCTTCCCCCTCTCCTCACTTCATCTCATTCAGCAGATGCCTTGTCAGGCTCCTCTATGGCTCCTGAATTTTCCCAATGTAAAATGATCCTCCTTAATTTCCAGTTCATCTTCTAATCCTCTCCCCCCTCCATCTAACCCCTCAGATTAATGCTCAGGGTCCTTCCCTTCTCATTCTCTGTTGACCCTTCTCCCCATCTACCTGTTATTTCTCTGTAGAATTCTCCATCCTAGCTTCTAAACATATGGTGAAGATCAGAGGTTCTTTAAAAATAATGATAATTCTTAAAAATTGTGATATTTGTTAAGGGCTTGCTATGTTCCAACCACCACACTAAGTGCTAGGGAAGAAATAAGATAATCAGGTCCCACATGTTTATTTCTATTTTCATTTTACAGAGAGGGAATTTAAAAAAGATCACCCACCCAGCAGTTAAAAGAATCCCGGCTACAATGACAAAGGGCACTCAAACTCCTCTCCCTTAATTAGCTGAGACATAAACATAAACAAGCAATTTAATTTAATAATAATGGGGGGCAGGGGTGATTGTGCTCTTATCATTTAGTTAAATAAGCACCAAACACCTTATTCAAAATAGGAAGTTCTCCAACTGGCTGAGGCTGAATTTCCTGATTTTGATTCTGAACTGGCTCTCTCCTGAGGGACTGTTGATGTCTGGCAGACCTGAAACTGCTTCTACTCACAGCATGACGGGCATCACCTCAAACTGGTGGACTTGCTTGAAAAAGCATTTTGCCTTTTGAAGAAAAGAAGTTTTGTTTCAGGGCAAGAATGTAGTGATGAAAGGGAAGGAGACCAGGAAAACCAGAATTTAGAAGATCCACAATGTGAGAGGTTCATTACATGGGAAGGAAAGGAAATAAATCAAAGTGGAGAAAAAATTCATTATCTAAATTGTATTTTATTTACAAACAAGGAGGAGCCTTATGATGCCTGCTGAATGGCAAACAGGAGGGAAACAGCGACAGAAAAGGCAAGTAGAAAAAATTAAGCAGCATTAGACCGAGTTGAACTGTCCAAGAGGTCATTTGGGCATTAGCTAAGAGACCTGCTGTATTAAATTAGTTTGTGCTCCCTTCCAAAGGAACTGGGGGGCAGCAGCAACACCTGTGGCCTGTCTTTGACCCTAGTTCAGGTCCTTGGCAATGTCAAAATCCCCAGAATCTTCAATTCACCAATCATAGCAGTTACTTATTTTTTAATGGTATATGTTAAACACTTTTTATGGCATTTATTAAGTGCTTACTATGTGCAAAGCACTGTTCTAAGCACTGGGGAGGTAACAAGGTGATCAGGTTGTCCCACAGAGGGCTCACAGTCTTAATCCTCATTTTACAGATGAGGTAACTCAGGCACAGAGACGTTAAGTGACTTACCCAAAGTCTCACAGCTGACAATTGGCAGAGCCGGGGTTTGAACACATGACCTGTGACTCCAAAGCCCGGGCTCTTTCCACTGAGCCATGCTGCTTCTCACTTTTCACTTGCTGCTTCTTACTTGCTTTGTGCCAGGCACTTCACTAAGCGCTGGGGTAGATACAAGCTAATCAGGTTGGACACTGTCCACATCCCACAAATCAATCAATCAATCGTATTTATTGAGTGCTTACTGTGTGCAGAGCACTGTACTAACTGCTTGGGAAGTACAAGTTGGCAACATACAGAGACAGTCCCTACCCAACAGTGGGCACAAGGGGCTCACAGTTTTAATTGCCTTTCTGCAGATGAGGTAACTGAAGCACAGAGAAGTTAAGTGACTTGCCCAAGAGCACACAGTAGACAAGTAAGAAGCAGCATGGCCTAATGGATAGAGCATGGGTCTGGGAGTCAGGAGGACCTGGATTCTAGTCCTGACTCCATCACTTGCCTGCTGTGTGACTTTGGGCAAGTCAGTTAACTTCTCCGTGTCTCAGTGACCTCACCTATAAAATGGGAATTAAGATTGCGAGCCCCATGAGGGACATAGACTATGTCCAACCTGATTAGTTCGTATCTATCCCAGCATTTAGTATGGTGTCTGGCACATAATAAGCACTTAACAAATACGATTAAAAAAAAGGTGTCAGATCCAGGATTAGAATCCAGGTCCTCTGACTCCCAGGCTTGTGCTCTATCCACTAGTCCATGCTGCTTCTTGTGGGTCTGGTATTCCAGGATGACCCAGCCTGGGAGATGGGGGTAATCTCCATGATTGAAGCACATCCTAAAACAATTTCCCCTCAAGTACCGTTAGGCTCACCCACCTGGGCAGATGGAAGGCCCAGACATGATGCTTAGCTTGCCTAAAGGCATTAAATGCTTCACTGGCCAAAGAGGAAGAAACCACCAGTTTGGCGAGGCTCTGCAGGTTGGATTACAAGGTAACAGCAATGGGAGGGGCTGCTTCTCACCCCTACCCTCTTCCCATTTAAGCCCAAGGAAAGCAGTTCCATCAACAGTTCTATTATAGATCAAGCACAAACTGTAATTTTTGGTTGCTGTCCTGATCCTAAGTGGGAGATCATATGGATGAACTAAGCATAACAATCATCCATCAATGATATTTAGCCTTAATATGCACAGAGCACTGTATTAGGGGCTTGGGAGAGTACAATTCAAGGAGATGGTAGACATATTTTCTGCCTGCAAGGAGATTGTAGTCCAGAGATGGAGACAGATGCAAATATAAATATTTCAGAAGGCTATATAAATGCTGTGGGGCTGAGAGTAGGGTGCTGCTTAAAGAGTACAGTTCCAAGTGCATTGGTGTCACAGAAGGGATTAGGAGGAGGGAAAAAGAGGGTTTAATCAGGAAATGTGATTTTAATAAGAGTAGGAAGGTGGAGAGAGTGGTGGTCTGTCTTATATGGAGGGGGAGAAAGTTCCAGGCCAGAGGGAGGATGATGGCAAGTGATGGTGAGATAGCCATGACTGAGGTACAGTAAGTTGTCATTAGAGAAGTTAAATGTGCAGACTGTGTTGTAGTAAGAAATCTGTGAGGTAAGGGAGAGCTGATGGAGTGCTTTAGAGTCAATGGGAAGGCAATCCCTGGAAGTTCTTGAGGATTGGGAGGAAGTGGCTTGAACGTTTGTGAAAAAAATGATCTGGGAATCAGAATGAAGTATGGACTGGAGTGGGGAGAGATAGGAGGCAGGGAGGTCAGCAAAGAGGTTGTTGCAGTAGTGAAGGCAGGATAGAATAAGTGCTTGGTTCAATATGGTAGCTTTTTGGATGGATAGAAAAGGGTGGATTTTAATTAAGTGAAGGTGGAACCAATGCGATTTCATGACATTGAATATGTGGGTTGAATGAGAAAGATGAGTTGAGAATAATGTAAAGGTTATGGGCTTGTGAGACAGGGAGAATAGTGGTGCTGCCTTCAGTGATGGGAAAGACATGGGGAGGACAGGGTTTGGGTGGGAAGATTAGGAATTCTGCTTTGGACACAATCCAAGACCCAAATGGCAGCTGCAGTTATCAATCAATTGATCAATTAATAGTACTTATTAAACTCTCACTGTGTGCACAGTACTGTACTTAGCATTTGGAAAGGTACAATACAGCAGAAGTACAATACAACAGAATTGGTAGATGTGATAACAATAATAATGATATGATATTTGTTAAGCACTTACTTTGTGTCAAACACTGTCCTAAGTGCTGGGGTAGATACAAGCTACTCAGGTTGGACACAGTCCCTGTACCACTTGGGGTTCACAGTCTTAATTCCTTTTTACAAATGCAGTAACTGAGGCACAGGGAAATTAAGTGACTTGCCCAAGGTCCCACAACAGACAAGTGGCAGTGGAGGAATTAGAACCCAGGTCCTTCTGACTACCAGCCTGTGCTCTACCACTAGGCCATGCTGCTTCCCTAGACCTTGTGATCCCTGCTCACAAGGAGTGTACACTCTACAGGGGGAGATAGACATTAAAATAGATTGGGGACAGGAGAAATAGTAATATAAGAATATTTATATAAGTACTACAGGGCTGAGGTGGGATCGAAGAGCTTAAGGGGTACATAGACAAGTGCATAGTCACTGCAGAGGGGTCGGGTGAAAAGAGGAAGTAGAGGGCTTAGTCTGGGAAGGTCTTTTGAAAGAGATGTGGTTTTAGGAGGCTTTTGAAGGACGGGAGGCTGTTGGACTGTTGAACAGTTAATAATCATAATAACAATGGTATTCGTTAAGCACTTACTATGTGCCAAGCACAACACTAAACACTGGAGTGGATACAAGTAAATCGGGCTGGACAAAGTCCCTGTCTCATGTGGGGCCCCCAGTCTCAATCCCCATTAAGCAGATGAGGTAACTGAGGCACAGAGAAGTGAAATGATTTGCCTATGGGCACAGAGCAGACGTGTGGAGGAGTTGGGATTAGAACCCATGATCTTCTGACTCCCAGGCACTTGCTTTATGGTCACTGGTTCTGGGCTTTGGGCCACTATTGTTACCCCTACAGAGTCCTAACTTGCCATGCTGGACTCCTAACCATATCTCCCTAGTCAGGCGGAGAGGTGGTGGGTGGACAGAGGTAAACTGAGGACAAGGGAAGAGAGCTGGAGGGGAAAGAGCTGGAAGAGTGGTGGAGGACTGTGAAGATAGGGCAGCAGCAACACAGAATCTAAAAATGGTGGAATGAGACTTAGACATGGCCCAGGATCCAGATAAGGTGGTGGTAACCAAATCACAGATTGTTGTACCCGCGAGGGACTGTAAAACTTGCAAAAGGTGGACAATATCTGCCCTACAGTAGACCTCTTTGGATTGTAAACTCCTCTAGGGCAGGAACCATGCTGAATATTTTCTGTTCAGTCTCCTTCTCGGGGGCATTCAAACTTGATCAGAGCATTTATGGACATGTGTCCAATAACTGCCAAATCTACTGTGTGGAAGTGTGAATGGACTATGTATATATGAGTAGCTGGATGATTATAATATGATTAGGGCAGAATTTGTTCTTGGGAATACTGCCTAAGATATAAATTAAGATTAAAAGCAACAACTTTAATTAGTTCTTCACTATATTTTTCACTGGGCTTCCAGGGAGAGTTGATAAACTAAGATTAATTCTTTTTGCTTTCTGATCATACAGTTCTCAGTAAGAGACCCTGATTTCTTCGCATATGTGTCTGAAACTGAGTAATTTCTTTAAAAGACCCATGCATCTCTCCTTCTTTCCTTGTGTAACTGTGGAACAACCTAATTTCAATCCACCCCAGCAGACGCCCAAATTGAATAATACAAAAGAAATGCTCTATTCCTTTGGGTTTTGCTTAGCAATTCTAGAGAGAAATGTTACCTGAATGATACATTAACAGATAGGTATCCACAGCTGTTCTGAAAGTGAACAGCCCTGGTACAAAATCATAGATTCTGACATTTCTTGCTCCCAGAGGTAAACATTTGGAATCCTTGGCAACATTTGAAATATGAACACACACACACACACACACACACACACATCCTGACACTCACAAAACCAAATGATATTGGGCGTGGAGCTCAGTGAGGTAAGGAAATACTTGGCAAATGATGGTCAGTTATCCAAAGAGTTCACCTACTGGGAAGTTGTGTTGGTGGGCCTGTGCTCTCCAATCAATCAGTTGTATTTATCGAGTGCTTACTCTGTGCAGAGCACTCTACTAAGTGCTTGGGAGATTACAACAAGAGTTGGTAGATGTGTTCCCAACCCATACTGAGCTTACAGCCTAGACGGGGATACAGACATTAATATAAATAAATGAAGTACAGATATGTACATAAGTGCTGTGGGGCTGAGGGAGGGGTGAATAAAGGGAGCAAATCCAAACAGAAATGATACAGAGATTGGAAAAATAGAACCTACCAAGAAAGAAAAAAATATTAGGGATAATTTGCACAATATTTTCAAGCATATGAAGGGTTACAAGGAGAAGGACGCTAACCAGCTGTTTCGCCTCCACATAATAAAGATGAAGCAAGTTTAACTAGCAAGGGGAGAAGTTTGGATTAAAATAGACATAAGGAAGAATTTCCCGGCATGAAAGGTTGGAACAGGCCACTAAGGGAGGAAAATGGGGAAGCATCCAAAAAACTGCTTCCCTAGGGATGCCTAACTAGCCTGACTGGATGATGAAAACTGGGACACCAGGTCACCATTCCTAACTGGTGCGCCTCCCCTTCTTCCTTAGCAACTGGGAAGGTGGGCAAATTGAAGGAGCATGGGCTTAAAGCCCCTGGCTCTTTGGCTGCCAGTACCCTAAGCCCCAGAATGCTATGGGACCTAAATTGAGCTCTGCTGGCCTCTAATTTTGATCTGTTCCTTCCTGACCCCTCAGCCCCCCACAACACTGTGGATCACTCCTGTAAATGCTCCTCCTACCTCACTGACCACTCCTTCTCAGTCTCATTTGCTGGCTCCTCTTCCATTGATCATCTCCCATGTGTGTCTGCCAAGGCTCTATTCTGAGTCCTCCTGCTCTTCACACTAAACCCCAACCCTCTCAGTTCATTCATCTGCACACAGGGTTTCAGCTGTCAACGCATAGCGATGGCTCTTCAATATAGTGTGGCTCAGTGGAAAGAGTGCGGGCTTGGGAGTCAGAGGTCATGGGTTCATATCCTGGATCCACCACTTGTCAGCTGTGTGACCTTGGGCAAGCCACTTAAATTCTCTGGGCCTCGATTACCTCATCTGTAAAATGGGGATTAAGACTGTGAGCCCCATGTGGGACAACCTGATCACCTTGTATCCTCCCAGCGCTTAGAACAGTGTTTTGCACATAGTAAGTGCTTAACAAATACCATCGTTATTATTATTATGCATTCCATCAATAAGATGTATTGAGTGCCTACTGCATGCAGAACAATGTACAAGGGACTTGAAGAGTACAAGAGAATCAGAAGACATGAACCCTATCCTCAAGGAGCTTACTATCAAGGGAGACAGTCACAAAATAAAATGTGATGTGAAAGTCAGACTCAGGGATTTGGGAGGAAAGATGAGGTGGTCAGTTTGGGCCATATTGGACTTGAAGTGCTGGTGGGGCATAAAAAGAGAGAAGACAAGAGGAAATGCAAGATTATAGAATAAGTGAGAGATTAGAGCTGGTAGCGTACCCTTGGGAGTCATTTTTTTCATGGTATTCGTCACTATGTGCTAGGCACTGTACTAAGCCCTGGGGTAGATACAAGTTAATTAGATTGGACACAGTCCCAATCCCTCGTAGGGCTCACAGTGTTAGTCCATAGCTTACAGATGAGCTAACTGAGGCACAGAGAAGTGAAGTGACTTGCCCAAGATCACATAGCAGACAAGTGGCAGAAACCAGATTTGAACCTTGGTTCCTCTGACTCCCAGTCCTGTACTCTCTCCACTAATTATAATAATAATAGTAAATACTTAACAATACTATAATTATGTGCCAAGCACTGTTCTAAGCACTGGGGTAGATACAGAGTAATCAGGTTGCCCCACATGGGGCTCACAGTCTTAATCCCCATTTTACAGATGAGGTAACTGAGGCACAGAGAATTTAAATGACTTGTCCAAGGTCACACAGCAGACAAATGGCAGAACAGAGATTAGAACCCACATCCTCTGACTCCCAAACCTGTGTTCTCGCCACTAGGCCATGCTGTTTGTAGTCAGTTGTCTAGGGGCAGTACCTGAATTTATAGGAACAGGTGAGCTCCCCAAGGGAGTGAATGTAAAGTAGAAGAGAAGGAGACCAAGAACAGAGACCTGAACAATACCCTCAGTTGGTGGATGAGAGGCAGAAAAGAAGCCAGTGAAAGAGACTGAAAATGAATAGCCAGAGAGATGAGGAGAGGACTGTCAGTAAAACTAGAGTATTATTTAGTGTTTCCAGAAGAAAATGGTCTGCAGTGCCAAAGACAGCCAAGAGGTCAAGGAAGATCAGGGTAAAGTAGAGTTCATTTAGTTGTGGCATGAAAGAGGTCAGTAATGGATTTGGAGAATCCAGTCTAGGTAGAGAAAAGGAGGTGGAACCCAAATTGCAGTGGGTTAAGAAGGAATTTGGAGGAGAGGAAGTAGAGGCAACCAATGTTGAGGAGTTTGTACAAGAATAGGAACAGAGAGATGATGTGATAGCCAGAGGGTACAATGGGATCCAGAGAGGGATTTGTTAATGTAGGGGAAATAGCATGCTTTAAGGTAGAGGGGAAGGAGCTAGTTTGAGTGTGAGCGAGTGAGAGTGGTTAATGATAGTATCTTCCCTGTCTCACAAACTTGTAACCTTGGCATTATTCTCAACTTAACTCTCTCACTCAACACACATATTCAGCCTGTCACCAAATTCTGTCAGTTCCACCTTCACAACATTGCTAAAATCCATTTTTTCCTCTCCACCCAAACCTGCTACTACTAATCCAAACACTTGTTCCTGTCATGACTACTGCATCAGCCTCCTTGCTGACCTGCTTCCTATTTCTCCCCACTCCAGTCTTTACTTCACTCTGCTGCTTGGATAATTTTTCTAAAACAAGTTCAGTCCATGCCTCCCCATTCCTCAAGATCATCCTGTGTTTGCCCATGCACCTCAGCATCAAATTGTTTCCCCCTCTGGACTGTAAGCTCCTTTCGGGCAGGGAACGTTTCTACCAACTCTGTTGTATTTTACTCTCCCAAGTGCTTAGCACTGTGCTCTGCACATAGAAAATGCTCAAATGAATTATACTGATTGACTAATAGTGATCAGGGAGATATGCAGATTGGGAGCAAGGGCTTTGGAAAAGTGAGAGAGATGGCGTCCAAGGCACTGGTAGAGGAGATATATTTTAAAAGCAGATGACTGCTCTCCTTTTGGGAGATGTCTGGGGCACTTGAAAGAGTATAGGTGGGGGAATTCGGGGAGTGAGTGGCTGTCTTAGGGAAGCTCAGGCCTGATACTTTGCTGATAAAACTGAAACTAATTGGCAAGGTCTACATGGAGGAGAGAGGGAGAATGTGAGGAGACTGGAGGCTTCAGGAGGGAGTTAAACATCTGGAATAACTAGTGGGGATAATGCCAGGGAGGCTAGGAAAAGTTATAGAGAGATAGGAGGAGGAGGAGAGAGAGGGAGAGAGAGAAAATGCTCAGAGTTGCAGAAAGTACGGGGCAAATGCGAAATGGTAGGTTTTCTGCCAATGGGTCTCTGCAACCTGAGGGCACAAGCAGTGGCAGCAGACTGTGGAAGTGATCCAGGGTTGGGTTTGGTAGAATGAGATCAACAAAGGAATGGTGGGGGGAGATGGAGGAATGAAGGAATTGAGTTTGGTTGAACTAGAGATGTTGAGAGCATGGATATGTGTATCAAGAGATGGGAGGTTAGGTGGTTTGAATAAGGGAAGATAGCTTGGGAGTGGTGAAGGAGGGGTATAAAGGATGCAAAGCATTTCATGAAGGATTTGGGGGAGAAATTTGCAATTATGAAGGAGTGGACTAGTGGAAAGAGCACAGACCTGGGAGTCAGAAGACCTGTGTTTGAATTCCACCTCTACCACTCGTTAACTGTGTGAATTTGGGCTAATTACTTAACTTCTCTATGCCTCAGTTTCCTCATCTGTAAATGTTCTCCCTTCTTGCTAGACCATCAGCACCATGTAGGGCAGGGACTGTACCCAACCTATCTTGTCTCCAACTCAAATGCTTAGTACATTTACCTAAATACCACAATAATCATAGGAATGGTGATCAGAGAGTGCATTTCAGAGTTGTTGAGGTGAGAAATGGTTCAGTGACTAGTGATGTTGAAACTCAGCACATGTCAAGATTGGTGTGTGGATGTGGTTACAAGATCCTGAGTTCTAATCCCAGCTCTGCCACTTGTCTGATGCATGACATTGGGAAAGTCACTTAACTTCTCAGTGCCTCAGTTACCTCATCTTTAAAATGAGGATTAAGACTGTGAGCCCCATGTGGGACAGGGACTTTGTTCAACCTGAGTAGCTTGTATCTACGCCATGCTTTTATCAGAGCACTATTTTTGACTTTGCTCATTGTACTTTAAGAAGGAGAAAACTTTAAAGGCCCAGAGAAGTGTGATTGGAATGATTCTAGGAATTATGAGGAAAGATGAAAGGGATTGGGAATGTTTATTTGGGAGAAGAAAAGTATAAGGGATAGCTTAGTAACTGCCTTTAGGTCCATTAAAAATGAATCAAGGGGAAAGGGTTTGAAATCTAAGCAGGGGAGATTTGGGGCTGGACGTTTCTTGATTTTTAGGACTGGGCTTCCAAGGGAGCTTGCAAAGCCACAGTCCCTGGAGATCCTTAAGGAAAAAAATAATACAGGCATCTCTCCATCCTGGATGCTTTAAGCCATTTTTCTGTCTGGAGTGGGACTACATGTTTGTCAATTGTTTCTTCCTATACTAGGATTCTACATCTGAATTTCCAACTGGTTAAAAGCAAGAGTTTATAATTTAATTTTGATCACATACTACAGAATGTGTATATACGTTCAATACTTAGAGTAAAAACAAGTACTGAAAACCCATTTATTGATTTTAATATCTGGGACACATACTCAAAACAACATTGACTTGTGCACCTCCAGATAATTGTTAATTCTCTCCAGCTGATATTCACTAACGTTAGACATCACATTTATGTTCCAGTGTAATTGATCCAAAATTCACTTCAATTGCAAAAAATATCTGTAAAAACTAATTACCAGGCAAATAGATATCTGTCATTCTGCAGAAATTCGATGTTTTCAATAAGACACACATGTCGAAATCCTGACCATACTAATAAAGGAACACAGTGTTGGAAAATGAAGTTAAAGAATGTATTGGGGAGAAGAAAGCAAATGACAGCAGGATAACATTGCAAAGTGATCTGTGGCAAAAGAGGCTTCTAATAAACAGTATAAAAGTGAAGAGAAGCAGCAAAAATAAATGTATGTATAAACACACACACACACGTAGCTATATCTATGGAGTAAAATGACAAATGATGAAATTATACAAGACCTCCTTTAGGGAGCTTGTTTTCCTTAGATTCACCACCACTAAATTAAGTACTAGACATGACAAGGGAAGCAGTTTGGTCGCTTTCACGAGGTGAAATTAGGGCTGAAGAAAAGCACTTGCCTTTGTAGAGTAAATCTTCCTAACCTTATCACCCTATTCACTTTAATTCCCCCTGGTCCCTATGTATAATTGCTGTAAATTATGTGGATGTATATTTATGTATGAAAAAATCTAAGCATACAAAGAATGGAAATGTGTATATATATATATATATATATATATATATATATATATACACACTCAGACTTTTTAAAAAAAGATCTGCACCCATGCTATCTACCCCTTCTATTTAAATGTTGTTTTTGTGTTCTCCTAATTCCTTGAGAGCAAAGAACAAGGCAACTTCTGCAGTAACCTTCTCATTGCCTGCTATAGTGCCTGGTATATTAAGTAAAGTAAGTAGTGTTGATGATGACTTGCAAGTGGTCATAATACTTATTGTACCAGAGACATGGGAAAGTAAGGCCTAACAGATCCAAAATAGTTTTTTTCTATCAGGTAATCTCTCCATATCCAGAAAAATATAGAATTCTCAAGGGGCAAGCAAGCTTCCACTGAAGTTATTAAAAATATATAGTTTTAAATGGTCATAGCGTCCAACTTGAATCCATTGTCAGATCAAGCTCTCAAGAGAGGATTCCTACTGATTTCTTTCACCTTCTAATGAGCCACTCCAGAGTGAACCAAGAGGATTTACAAAAAGGCACCCATGGCCTTGCCTTTAACAACCGGGCCAGTCACAAATAAGGCCAAGAGGCTGAGGCAATCTCAAGGGCCTGCAGAAATCATCTAAGCCCAGAACACTTCTTATTTAGAGGGTTAGGGAAAGGAAGAACGTTTGCTCCTGAAAATAAGGATTTTCCCACCCCACCCCTCTGGGACAGCTGGTGTCTTCTCTTTCTCTTTTTAGCGTGCTCGAGAGAGGTTCATTTTGGGAGATCAAACGCCTCCACCCCACAGTTACAAACTCTGAAGCCCTCCGGTCCCCTCTCCACAGAGGTTTTCCATAATGGCTCCTCGTCCCATCTAATTGCAACAAAGGAAGGGTGAATGCAACTTCATTTCTCTCTCTGGGAGGTGGCAGGGGTGGTGGTGGGGGTTGCTCCTTAGTCCTGCTGCACTAAATTTTCAGCACTGCACATACACACAAAACCAACAATGCTCTTGGGGTTCAAATTCAGTAAGAGAATCATTTCCTCTTGCCCATTCTCTAGGCCAGGCAGGGTCCTGACTCCTGCCTCACCAATGCCTAAAAACCATGACTGGGCTGCCTGTCCATCCCCCTGATCCTGCCCATCCATCTGACCTTATTCCTTTCCTGAACTTGCTATAATTCTCCTGAGTCCCTGTTTAGGACCACCTCACATATCAATTTCTCCTCGAAACACCCCCTCACTCTTTTCTCCATCCTCCTGGCATCCCGCAGATGTTCAGCTCGGGGGCGTATCCTGCCGGAATGGTTTGGACAGGATGAGTGAGGAGGGGGAGGTGAGGAAAAGAGAGGGGGAAAATAATGAAAGGGGAGAAACAGTCTTTCTCTCTCTCCTCCCTTCACTTTTTCTCCCTCCCCCTTCTGTCTCTCCCACCCTTCCTCTCCCCCCAACCCCGCCACATTCTCTTTCTCTCCCTTCCTCTCCCCCATTCTTCTTCCTTCCCCTTACTCTTTCCCCTGGCCTCCTTCTCTCTCACCCCTCCTTTCTCTCCCTGCTCTTACCCTCTCTCCCCCTCATCCCCTCTCCCCCAACATTCTATCACTCTCTCTCCCTCTCCCCCATTCCCTTTCCTTCCCCCTCCTCTTCCCCCCCCTTCTCTTTCTCTCTTCCCTTCCTCTTTCTCTCTCTCTCCCCTTCTTTCTCTCCCTCCCTCCCTTACTCTCTCTCCCCTTTCTGTTTTCCCCTTCTCTTTCTCTCTCCGCACTCCTTTCTCTCTCCCCTTTCTCTTTTCCCCTTCTCTCTCTCCCCACTCCTTTCTCTCTCCCCAACCTCTCTTCCCCCAGCCCTTTGTCTCTCCCACTCTCCTCTCTCTACCCCACCCCTTTATCTCTCTCCCCCACCTTTATCTCTCTCCCCCACCCCTTAATCTCTCTCCCCCTCCCATCTTCCCTCACCCCTTTACCTCTCTCCCCATCCCCTCTCCCTCCACCCCTTTACTTCTCTTCCTCTCCTCTTTCTCTCCCCTCCCTCTGTCCCCCTACCCTTTCTCTCTCCACTCCTCTCTCTCCCCCATCCTCTCTCACTTCCCCTTCCCCCTCCTTTTTCTTCCCCCTCCCCTCACTCCCCCTTCCCACTCCTCTTTCCTCCTTCCCCTTTCTCTCTCCCCCTCTTCTTCTCTCCCCCTCCCCCTCTCTCCCCCCTCCTCTCTCTCTCTCTCCTCTCCCCCCTCTTTCTCTCTCTCCTCTCCCCCCTCTCTTTCTCTCTCTCTCCTCTCCCCCCTCTCTCGCTCTCTCTCTCTCCCCTCCTCCCTCTCTCTCTCTCTCCCCCCCCCCCTCTCTCTCTCTCTCTCATCCCCCCCCTCTCTTTCTCTCTCTCTCCTCTCCCCTCTCTTTCTCTCTCTCTCTCCTCTCCCCCCTCTCTTTCTCTCTCTCTCCTCTCCCCCCTCTCTTTCTCTCTCTCTCCTCTCCCCCCTCTCTTTCTCTCTCTCTCCTCTCCCCCCTCTCTCTCTCTCTCTCTCCTCTCCCCCCTCTCTTTCTCTCTCTCTCCTCTCCCCCCCTCTTTCTCTCTCTCCTCTCCCCCCTCTCTTTCTCTCTCTCTCCTCTCCCCCCCTCTTTCTCTCTCTCCTCTCCCCCCCTCTTTCTCTCTCTCCTCTCCCCCCCTTTCTCTCTCTCTCCTCTCCCCCCTCTTTCTCTCTCTCTCCTCTCCCCCCCTCTTTCTCTCTCTCTCCTCTCCCCCCTCTTTCTCTCTCTCTCCTCTCCCCCCTCTCTTTCTCTCTCTCTCCTCTCGTCCCTCCTCTCTCCTCTCCCCCCTCTCCTACTCTCTCTCTCCTCTCCCCCCTCTCTTTCTCTCTCTCTCCTCTCCACCCTCCTTCTCTCTCTCTCCTCTCCCCCCCCCTTCTCTCTCCTCTCCCCCCTCTCTGTCTCTCTCTCTCCTCTCCCCCCTCTCTTTCTCTCTCTCTCCTCTCCCCCCTCTCTTTCTCTCTCTCTCCTCTCCCCCCGCTCTTTCTCTCTCTCTCCTCTCCCCCCTCTCTTTCTCTCTCTCCTCTCCCCCCTCTCTTTCTCTCTCTCTCCTCTCCCCCCTCTCTTTCTCTCTCTCTCCTCTCCCCCCTCTTTCTCTCTCTCTCCTCTCCCCCCTCTCTTTCTCTCTCTCTCCTCTCCCCCCTCTCTTTCTCTCTCTCTCCTCTCCCCCCTCTCTTTCTCTCTCTCTCCTCTCCCCCCTCTCTTTCTCTCTCTCTCCTCTCCCCCCTCTTTCTCTCTCTCTCCTCTCCCCCCTCTCTTTCTCTCTCTCTCCTCTCCCCCCTCTCTTTCTCTCTCTCTCTCCTCTCCCCCCTCTTTCTCTCTCTCTCTCCTCTCCCCCCTCTCTTTCTCTCTCTCCTCTCCCCCCTCTCTTTCTCTCTCTCTCTCCTCTCCCCCCTCTCTTTCTCTCTCTCTCCTCTCCCCCCCCTCTTTCTCTCTCTCTCTCCTCTCCCCCCTCTCTTTCTCTCTCTCTCCTCTCCCCCCCTCTTTCTCTCTCTCTCTCCTCTCCCCCCTCTTTCTCTCTCTCTCTCCTCTCCCCCCTCTTTCTCTCTCTCTCTCCTCTCCCCCCTCTTTCTCTCTCTCTCTCCTCTCCCCCCCTCTCTTTCTCTCTCTCTCTCCTCTCCCCCCTCTCTTTCTCTCTCTCTCCTCTCCCCCCTCTTTCTCTCTCTCCTCTCCCCCCTCTCTTTCTCTCTCTCTCCTCTCCCCCCTCTCTCTCTCTCTCTCCTCTCCCCCCTCTCTCTCTCTCTCCTCTCCCCCCCTCCTCTCCCCCCTCTCTTTCTCTCTCCTCTCCCCCCTCTCTTTCTCTCTCTCCTCTCCCCCCTCTCTTTCTCTCTCTCTCCTCTCCCCCCTCTCCCCCTCTCTTTCTCTCTCTCCTCTCCCCCCTCTTTCTCTCTCTCTCCCCCCCTTTCTCTTCCTCCCCCCTTTCTCTCTCTCCCCTACCTCTTTCTCTCTCTCTCCCCCACCTCTTTCTCTCTCTCCCCCTCCTCTTTCTCTCTCCCCCCTCTTTCTCTCTCTCCCCCTCCTCTTTCTCTCTCTCCCCCTCCTCTTTCTCTCTCTCCCCCTCCTCTTTCTCTCTCCCCCTCCTCTTTCTCTCTCTCCCCCACCTCTTTCTCTCTCTCCCCCTCCTCTTTCTCTCTCTCTCCCCCTCCTCTTTCTCTCTCTCTCCCCCTCCTCTTTCTCTCTCTCCCCCTCCTTTCTCTCTCTCTCCCCCTCCTCTTTCTCTCTCTCTCCCCCCTCCTTTCTCTCTCTCTCCCCCCCTTTCTCTCTCTCCCCCCCTTTCTCTCTCTCTCCCCCCTCCTCTTTCTCTCTCTCTCCCCCCTCCTCTTTCTCTCTCTCTCCCCCCTCCTCTTTCTCTCTCTCTCCCCCCTCCTCTTTCTCTCTCTCTCCCCCCTCCTCTTTCTCTCTCTCCCCCTCCTCTTTCTCTCTCTCCCCCTTCCTCTTTCTCTCTCTCCCCCCTCCTCTTTCTCTCTCTCCCCCCTCCTCTTTCTCTCTCCCCCCTCCTCTTTCTCTCTCTCCTCCCTCCTCTTTCTCTCTCTCCTCCCTCCTCTTTCTCTCTCTCCTCCCTCCTCTTTCTCTCTCTCTCCCCTTCCTCTCTCTCCCCCCTTTCTCCCCCCCATTTTCTCTGTCCTCGCTTTCCCGCCCTCTTTCTCTCTTTTTTCCCCCTACTCTTTCTCTCTCCCCCCTTTCTCTTTTTCTTTCCCCTCTTTCTCTCTCCCTCTCACTTCTCTCCTTCTCTCCCCCCCTCTTTCTCCAAAATTCCCAAGTAACTTTCCAGGCGACCGCCGCCAAACTTCCAGCGGAAACCACCTGTCACTGCACAACTTTTTCATCCCCGGCCTCGCTCGCTCCGCTTCTCGGTGCGCCTCCGCCCCCTGGGTCCTTCACAAGTTCCTCCCTGGCATCTCCCTCTCTTCCCCGCAGCCAGCGATGTCAGCACCCGCCTGCATCCTTCGCCATCCGTGCCCCGCTCGCAGAGCCCGCTGAGTCCCCTGAATCGCAGCCTCTCCGGGCGCTGCCCTCGCCCCCCCTTCCGAGCCCCCACAGCGGGATAAACTGCCGCCCCCTGCCCACCCTGCAGCCCCAGGCAGGGGGGCACCGCGGCTGGCGAGGCGATGCCAGGGAAAGGAGACCCCGGACCTCGACTGTGCAATGACTTGAACCGAGGTGGGAACGGAGGAGGGAGACGCGGGGAAGGGAGAGGCGACGCTCACCTTTAAGCAGACATCGGATCTTCGAGATGCTCGTGCCCTTCGCAGCCGCCCCCTCCTCCTCCTCCTCCTCCTCCGTCCGGGCTGTCAGCACCTGGCGGGGGCAGCGACGACCCCAGCCCAGCTGGGCAGCGCTCGCTCCGTTGCCAAGGTCTCGTGGCGGCAGCCGGGGCGTGGGTTGCACTGGCTTCGAGGAGCAGCAGCTGCAGAAGCAACCTCAGCTCCTCCTCCTCCTCCTCCTCTGTCGGCTGTCTCCGGGTCTGGAGGCAGCCCCGCTGGAGTTATGCAGGGCTGGGAGGGAGTTAAGGGGAGGGGGAGATGCTCGAATGGGCAGAAAGGGCCCGGATGTCTGCGGTTGGCTCTTCTTCTCCCTGGCTGCCTGGGTCTTCCCTCCCTTTTCGCACATGCACTGGCTAAGTGTCCACTCCTTCCCCTCCTCCGCTCCCTTCCTATGAGGGAGGGAGGGAGGGCCGGCCGAGCGACCCTCGCTGCTCTCCTTTTCCTCCTCCAGGATTTAAAGGTACAGCCCACCCGGACAATGAAACCCAGGAGCCCCGGCTCCTCTCCCCGCCCCGAAGCCCGGGATAGCCCTCCCAGATTCTGCGGGGCAAGCTCGGAAGGGGCCGCTATTTTTAGATCACCAAGGCGGCCCAGGACAGGGAGAGAGAGAAAAGAACTTGGCTCTTTTGCCCCCAGGTTGGATATTCTTTGCCAAGTCCGAGGGGGACGAAATTAATTAAATAACATAAAAGTGAGTGATCATTTTTTTAAAAACCTCAAGAAGGGAGAGGCAAGGGGATGGAGGGGAAAAAAGTTTCCCTAGTCCCCCTATTTTTTAGATCACCAAGGCGGCCCAGGACAGGGACAGAGAGAAAAGAACTTGGCTCTTCTGCCCCCAAGTTGGATATTCTTTGCCAAGTCCGACGGAGGAGAAATTAATTCAATAACATAAAAGTGAGTGATCATTTTTTAAAAAAAAAAACCTCAAGAAGGGAGAGGCAGGGTGATGGAGGGGAAAAAAGATTCCCTAGTCCCCCTATTTTTAGATCACCAAGGCGGCCCAGGACGCGGTGGGAAGAGGGAGAAGAGCTTGCCTAGTTTGTCCCGAAGTCGGATATTCTTTGCCTAGTCCGATGGGGGAGAAATTAATTAAATGACATAAAAGTGACTGATCATTTTTTTAACCTCAAGAAGGGAGAGGCAGGGGGGATAAAAAGTTTCCCTAGTCCTGTTGGGACCCCGCGCTGATGGAGATGGAAATCGCTTTTCAGCGGCGAGAAAGGACCCGAGGAGGGCTTCTCGTTCTCTCCGGCCCGGTTGGTTTCGGGGATGGACGGGCGAGTCTGCGGCAGGTCCTGGCGGCCCGTCCTCCGAGGTGGCCAGTCAGCTCGCCCCCTGGGCTACTGGAGGAGGGGGAAACCCGAAGCCCCGCCCCGGAGCCCCTTGACAGCTTCCTCGTGCCATGGAAGCCCCCGGGCCACGTGCCACTCCGGGCCAGGGGCCACGGGCCACCCCGGGCCTGCGGATGCTTCATCGGGTAACGCGGCTCCACTGGGAAATTGTCATTCAATAATTCATTCAATGGTATTTATTGAGCGCTGTGTGCAGAGCACTGCACTAAGCGCTTGGAAAGTACAATTCGGCAACCGATAGTGACAGTCCCTACCCAACAACGGGCTCACAGTCTAGAATAATAATAATGGCATTTATTTAGAAGGGGGGAGACGTGCTGCAAACACTGCCACTGCCTCGCAATGACCCCCCCACCTCGTTCATTCAATCGTATTAATAATAATAATGATGATGGTATTTGTTAAGTGATTACTGTTCTAAGCACTGGGGGGATACAAGCTGATTAGGTTGTCCCACGTGGGGCTCACAGTCTTACTCCCCATTTTACAGATGAGGTAACTGTGGCACAGAGAAGTTAAGCGACTTGCCCCAAGTCACACAGCAGACAAGTGATGGAGTTAGGATTAGAACCCATGACCTCTGACTCCCAATCCCGGGCTCTTTCCACTGAGCCACACTGCTTCTATTCATTGTGCACTTACCACGTGCAGAGCACTGTACTAAGCTTTCGGGAAAGTACAGTACAGCAATGAAGAGAGACAATCCCTGCCCACAGTGAGCTCACAGTCTGGGGTCAGGGAGACAGACATCAGTACAAGTAAACTGGGAAGGCATTTTGGAGGAGATGTGCCCTCAACGAGGCTTTGAAGTAGAGGGGAGAGTAATTGTGTGTCGGATTTGAGGAGGGAGGGCATTCCAAGCCAGAGGTAGGACATGAGCCAGGGGTCGGCAGCGAGACAAGTGAGACGGAGGCACAATGAGAAGGTTAGCACCAGAGGAGGGAAGTGTATGCTCCTTCATTAATCTTTGTAGGTTGGGGGGAGTTTGCTGCAGCGGTTCTCATCTTGCTACTAAGTTTTTTCTTTCTCTTGCAGCGGGGAGGGGAGGTGTATTTTGCTAATAGGGGCACAAGGGAGGCATGCTCCCCCCAAAGCCAAAGTGCTTTGGGGGACTCCACAGGAAAGCAGAATGTGTGAGCCTGAGAAGTCCAATGGTTTTGCTCCCTGTTCATTCATTCACTCAGTCATATTTATTGAGTGGTTACTGTTTACAGAGCACTGTACTAAGCACTTGGGAGAGTGCACCTAGTAATAATAATAATGGCATTTGTTAAGCACTTACTGTGTGTGAAGCACTGTTCTAAGCACTGGGGGGATACAAGGTGATCAAGTTGTCCCACGTGGGGCTCACAGTCTTAATCCCCATTTTACAGATGAGATAACTGAGGCCCAGAGAAGTTAAGTGACTTGCCCAAAGTCACACAGCTGACAAGTGGCGGAGCCGGCATTAGAACATGAACAGACATGACATGAACAGACACATCCCCTGCCCACAGCCAGAGTTGTTCAAGGACTTGAAATTAATCTGTTGAACAATAGTTCACTTGACCTAACTGTTCTGGACTGTAAGCTTGTTGTGGGCAAGCAATGTGTCTGCTTATTGTTGTATCATATTCTACCAAGTACTTAGTACACTGCTCTGCACACTGTACGCACTCAATAAAAACAATTGACTAAGTTATAAAATACACATAAGTCATTTGGGTGATAAGAGCTGTGGGAAGGTAAACTTTTTTTCATTCTGGATGAAAATGAAGATTAGGAATTTTATGTTTTTCAAGAGTATTTTTTTTAAGGCTGCAGATGAAGACCATCCTTAGTTAATGTTTCTCAAATTGTTTTCAGGTGCACAGATGTGCTTCCCAAAGTGATAGTGACTCAGACCAGTCCTGGCTGAGACCTGGGAAATGGAGAAGAAAAGTGAGGACCCAGTGGCATTGTCAAGGTACAAAAAGCTGATGGTGAGATTGGGTTACATATTTTCTACTTGCCATGTTGGTTGTTACTGTCAACAATGCTTCTCTGCCTCCCGATCTTCTCGAAGTTTCTACATCAGAAGAACCATCCCTCATCCGCTGGCTGCAGTTCCATTAGACTGCATGTTCTTTAAGGGCAGGAATCACTTCTCCCAATTCTATTGTATCGCACTCTCCCAAGCGCTTAGTTACAGAGCTCTGCACACAGTAAATACTCAATAAATACATTGATCGATTGATTGCAGCTGTCTCCCAAGGGATTGCTCCTACACCATACTGATGGAGACTGAGCTGCACTGTCTTAATGTGTTTGTTCTGCTTACCCTGCTTCAGTTCACTATACAGCCAGCTGCTTCAAAGTTACAGCTTGTAGAAATTACTTTTGGAAATGATGAGCTTTTCATTTAATATGCCACATACAGGATGTCGGTTTTCCAATTCACTGGGGCTGCCAAAGTGGTGAAACAAACATCTTTTGGACTGGGCAAGATTGACTTGTAAGGCTCTCTGCCTCTGTTGCTTTCATATAATGGTTTGCAGAAACTCAGTACAGTGCTGCAAATATGATGATGATGATGCAAATCACCATAAACAATGAATATTTACTGAGGGGATCTAGGGATGGGGACATTGCATTAGAGAAGCAACCTGGCTCAGTGGAAAGAGCACGGGCTTTGGAGTCAGAGGTCATGGGTTCAAATTCTGGGTCCACCAGTTGTCAGCTGTGTGACTTTGGGCAAGTCACTTCACTTCTCTGTGCCTGTTACCTCATCTGTAAAATGGGAATTAAGAATGTGAGCCCCACGTGGGACAACCTAATCACCTTGTAACCTCCCCAGTACTTAGAACAAGCTTTGCACATAGTAAGCGCTTAATAAATGTCATTATTATTATTATTATTATTGTTGTTGCTCTTCTACAGCTTGAAATTTTGAATGTTAGAGAAGACAAGAACACTACAGGTGTTTCAAAGGCAGAAATGTTTCAGAAGTTGCATTCTGGGGCCAGGACTAGGCTGTGAAAATAATGTTTGTTAGGTCAAAGATGAAGGCAGCCACAAAGGAAGAGTATTTCCCTTTTGACAAGCAAACTGAAGAGATCAACTTCTTTGAAGGCAGGAACTCTAGTGCCCTGTCGGGGGTCTGGAAGAAAGTAGGTTTGAGAAGCAGCCTGGGAGTTGGAAGGTCCTGGGTTCTATTCCAGGCTCCGCCACTTGTCTGCCATGTGACCTTAGGCAAGCCACTTAATTTCTCTGTTCTTGTTATCTCAGCTATAAAATAAAAATTAAGACTGAAGCTTCATGTGGGACATGGAATGTTTCCAACCTGATTAGCTTTTCTCTACCCCAGTGCTTAGTACAGTGCCTGGCACATAGTAAGCATTTAAGAAATACCATTTAAAAATGCAACGAATTGACCGTTTACAAGTAAATTACATACTAATTATGCACAATGGGTGCACAGCATGGTATTAGGTATTTGTGATATATGTTAAGCAATAAAAACATCCTTGCCCTGAAGGTGTTTATAATCTAATAGGGGAGGAAGGCAGGCACATGTATAAAAAACCTATGTGTCCCTCCCCATACTCCTCCGGCCCCCGACTCCACACATACATAAGAAAGAGTGGAGGGGGAAGACTGTAGACCCTAGACAGTAAATTTGCTATAGTCAGGAAACATGTCTATTAATTCTGCTGTATTGTACTCTCCCAAGCACTTAGTACAGTGCTCTGCACATAGTAAGTGCTCAGTAAATACACTGACTGATTGAGTAGCTGGTGACTGGAGATTGGGTGGGATTAATTAGGGAGCGTTTCTTGGAGGTGGTGGGCCCAATGATAGGAGATTGTGTGAGAGACTGGTGGAAAGAGGGATGGTTGATGGGATTGGGTAAACCTTCAGAGCTGGGAGTGGTTGCAAGAAGGCAGGCTGGGGTGACTGACCCATAGGATGTAGACTACAGCAGAGAGGAAACAGGAACAGTGTGGCCAGCCGGTGGAGAACTTTGCAGAAAATAGTCACATAAGATCAGGCTGGTGAGTGGTTTGTTCATTCTTTTAGGGCTGCCACTGACACCCTGTGACTTCATGACCCCATTTACTCCTCCAAAAATGAGGGCCACAGTATCAGCCTACCTAGTTGGTAGAGCATGGGCCTGGGAGACAGAAGGACCTGTGTTCTAATCCCTGCTCCACTACTTGACTGCTGTGGGACGTTGGGCAAGTCACTTAACTTCTTTATGCCTCAGTTCCCTCATCTGTAAAATGGGGGTTAGGACTGTGAACCCCTTGTGGGACGGGGACTGTCTCCAACCAGATTAGCTTGTATTTATCCCAGTGTTTAGTGCAGAGCTGGACACATAGTAAGTGGTTAACAAATACCATCATTATTATGAGGGCTAAGATGCTGAGCCAAGTGGAGAGGTAGCATAGCCTTATAATGTTGGTGTTGATGATGATAGCATTTTAATAGTTATAAAAGGAATCCCTTGAAGGATGACCTATGACATTTATTGATCACTCACTGTGTGCAGAGCACAGTACTAAGCACTTGGAATAATACAGTAAAACAGAGTTGGTAGAATACTAAAAATAAGAACTGTGGTATTTGTTAAGTGCTTACTATGTGTCAAGCATGGTCCTAAGCGCTGGGGTAAATACAAGATAATCAGATCCGGCATGGGTCTCAGTTTCTAAGTAGGAGGGAGAACAGGTATTGAATCCCCATTCTGCAGATGAGAGAACTGAAGCACAGAGAAGTTACATGACTTGCCCAGGGTCACCCAGCAGACAAATAGTGGAGCTGGGATTAGAACCCAAGTACTCTGACTTCCAGCACTAGGTCATGCTGCTGAGACAAGTTCTAACCTATAAAAAGTTTTGAGATCCTTGGCAGAAATAATGAAATATTTGCCCATTATTATGTCAATTCTGCCTGAACTTTCTCTTAAACTCACTTCACTCACCTCTCTTGACTTTGAGATCTCCTCATGACCTTCTCTTCAAAATACCAGGAACAAGAATGACTCAGTTCCTCTTTCACTGCTGCCCAGCATCAGACCCAGCATTCTGCATTGAGACATTAAAGGTACCAGAATGTTACATGGCAGAGACATTGCCTGACAGAGGATTGAAAACTGCAGGCTATAACAGAATGGGCATTTTGTTTTTTTTTTTTTTATGAAAGTAAGAAAGTCTGCTAGGAAGGGAAACACAGTTAACAAGAAAAAAGGAAAAATAGGCTCCATTTTCTCTTTTTTCCTAAGAGTAAAGGAAAAGAAGGCTATCTAAGTCAGGGCAATAAGCAGTAATCTTGTGTTTACAGATTGCTAGGAAGAAGGGTACGCATCGCTAAGAAGGGCATAGTACAGAGGGCTGTACCATGAGAGTTCTTAAATATGCTGCTGAGACAGTACTGCCAAATGGATAGTGCATGGTCCTGGGAGTCAGAAGGACCTGAGTTCTAATCCCAGCTCTGCCACTTGCTTGCTATGTGATCTTGGGCAAGTCACTTAAGTTCTCCTGGTCTCTGTTACCTCTTCGGTAAAATGGAGATTAAGACTGTGAGCCCCGGGTGGGACATGGACAATGATAAATCAATTACCTGGAAAAGTCCTGGAAATGAATGAATAAAATGCTGAGCTTGGTTGCAACATAGAGTTAATCAAGAGTACTCACTGAGTGTCTACAGTTTACAGTGTATTAAGCACTTAGGAGGTACCAGTAGGAGTAATAGACACAACTCTTTCCTCAAGGAGTATACCATGTCAGAGGGGAAGTTGGAATTGGAGCCTCCCTATTTACTGGGATAGGAAAATGGTCCAACTTGTAGTTTGGAATGGTGATAAAGCCTTTGAGAGAGATCTCCGAACTCCCTGAGGTGCTTCTGCTATAGCCAATCATTCCAATCCTTCAAGAGTAAATTTACAGAGCATCTGTTTAACCACTACATCAACTTAAAAGAAGCGGCATGGTCTAGTGGATAAAGCATGGGCCTGCGAGTCAGAAGGACCTGGGCTGTAATGCATTTCCACCATTTGTCTGTTGTGTGACCTTGGGCAAGTCACTTACCTTCTCTGGGCCTCACTTACCTCATCTGTAAACTAGAGATTAAGACCATGAGCCCCACATGGGATGTGGACTGCGTCCAATCTGATTAGCTTGTATCCACCCCAGCACTTAGTACAGTGTCTGGAACACAGTAAGTGCTTAACAAATACCGTAAAAAAGAAAACAAACTGCATCTAAATCAATGGCAAGCAGGAAATACTGGCTTCTCTGAATCCTGCCAAAACAGTCTCTTGCTCTTCAGTATCAACCAAGGGTGACCTTCCACATCCCATGGTCATCACCAAACTAGCGAATAAGAAGATGGGGCCAAAAAGTACTCATCCAAAGTGGGTGAGGGTGGGATGGGGGTGGGAAGTGAGTGTGAGATACACGTAAAATATAGTTGTTTCCTCCAGAGGTGCCAATGGGTCCTGCTTGGGTGGTTTCTTTTTCCCAAATAAACAGTTATATGACACAATGTCTGCAAGCCCCAGAGATTTCCTGAGTCTCTTGGCCTCCTGCCCCCTACCTACTGCAAAACCAGGATGAATATAACTCTCTTGGCCTCTCTCTGCTGCCATCCTCCGTGCTGCCAGCTGGGCCCCATGGCAAAAAGTGAGCTCACTGCACCCAGCCAGCTTGGCACAGGCCCTGAAGAGGTAGACCATCTGCTGCCAAAGAAAACCTAAAGGTTGGATACCCGGCCTGGTCTGACTTCAGGAGGATGAGTTGAGGCGGCCAAAGAGAAAGACAGGGAGGTCGCTGAAGAGCCCTCTGCTCATTGCTATCACTCTGTTAGACAGATTAAGTTAAACCTCCTCCAAGAGGCCTTCCCCAATTAAGCCCTCTTTTTCCCAACTCCCTCTCCTATATGCCCTTGGATCTGTGCCCTTTGAGCATTCGATATTCACCCCACAGCACTTACATACATATCTATATATTATAGATTATAAATTATTTACATATTCATATTAATGCCTGTCTCCCCCTCTATAAAGTAAACTCTCTGTGGGCAGGAAATGCATCTATCAACTCCATTGTACTCTCCCAAGTGCTTACTACAGTGTTCTCAACACAGAAAGTGCTCAATCAAAAGGATTGATTGATTTATGGGACATACAGTCTAAGTGGATGGCAGAACAGGCATTGAATCCCCATTTTACATCTGAGGAAATTGAGGCACAGAGAAATTAAGTGACTTACCCAAGTTCACACAGCAGGTAAGTGGCAGAGTCAGGATTGAAACCCAGGTCCTCTAACTCCCAGGCTCATGCTTGTTCCACTAGGCCCTGCTGCTTCTGTGCAGCTTCCCACAATAGTAGAGCGAGCTTGTAAGTTATTGAATCCATGAATGAGTTGAGGATAGAGGGAACCAGGATCCTCTAGATTTACCAACCTTCAGAGGAGTGAATGTCCTGGCTCCCTCTGCCAGGATTCCCCTCCCTTCTATCCATGAGTCATCTGCTTGTGCAGTTGGCTCCAGGTGCATCTTATTTCTTTCACTCCAAACATCACCTGAAAGAACCCAGTGTGTCACTTAATCTGATTCCTTTTCCCTTCATGATTTCCTTTCCCTTCCCAGGCCTCCCAGGCCCTCTTTATCTCTGCCTTCCCAGAAGCAGTAAAAAACCAAGCCATCACAGGAGCACTTTCCAGGCTGGCATCCAGGGGAACTGAGACCTGGCACCGTTTGCATTCCTGTGGCACTTGGTGGGCTTGACCTTCTGAGGGCCCACCTCTGAAAGCTCATCATCCTGACCCAGGCTGGGCCTGA
This sequence comes from Tachyglossus aculeatus, assembly GCF_015852505.1. Lineage (NCBI taxonomy): Eukaryota > Metazoa > Chordata > Mammalia > Monotremata > Tachyglossidae > Tachyglossus > Tachyglossus aculeatus. The sequence continues at coordinate 87,934,825 of NC_052068.1, read as the reverse complement.
CCCCTGCATTCTAAACCTGGTTTAGAAGGTAATACCAGGGTTGGGCAGCACCAAGCTGCTTCTCCCAATTGCTCTGGGGCTTAGTGTGGGGTGACTATCGAGTGCCTAAATGGCCCAGAGCCATGTGCACAGGAAACGCAGAAGGGAGCACTAGTATGGGAAATAGTGGCCTAGCCAGGGAAGGCTTCCCGGTGATGTGATTTTAGTAAGGCCCCCAAGGAGGGGAGAGTGGTGGCCTGATATATATGAAGGGAGGAGTTCCAAGCCAGAGGGAGGACCTGGACAGGGGGCCAGTGGTGGGATAGATGAGATGGATGTACAGCAAGTAGCCTGGCACTACAAGAGTGAACTGCGTGGGATGAAATTAGGTAGGAAACCACTCATCCTTCTGGCCTCTGGGTTCTCTCTCCCTTGCTGCCCAGGTCCTGGCTTAGCCCTGAGATGGACCCTTCTTAGCTCATGTCACTTCACTTATCTGGGCCTCAGTGACCTCAACTGTAAAATGAGGATTTAAAGTGTGGACCCCATGTGGGACAGGGATTGTGTCCAATATGATTAACTTATATATACCCCAGTGCTCAGAACAGTGCTTAACAAATAGTAAACACTTAACAAGTGCCATAATTATTATTATTGTTATTGTCTTTTTGTGCCTTGTCCTCTTGCCTTTTTCTCATCCTGGCTCCTCCATTTCATTCATTCATTCAGTCATTTATTGAGTGCTTATTCTGTGCAAAGTACTGTACTAAGCACTTGGGAGGGTACAATATAACAATAAACAGACACATTCTCCACCCACAGTGAGCTTACAGTCTTGTTTGTTGAATGAACTTTGGCAAGTCACGTCACTTTTCTGTGCCTCAGTTACCTCATCTATGAAATGGAGATTAAGATTGTGAGCCCCATCTGGGACAGGACTATGTCCAACCCAATCACCTTATATCTCTCCCAGTGCTTGTACAGTGCTTGACATTTGGTAAGCACTTAATAAATACCACAGTTATTATTATCATTATTATTGCTGTTGTTATCATTATTCTTATGGCCATCTGGGCAGTGAGAGGCACAATGGAAGGGGGAAGTAGAGAGTGCAGCTCCCTTCTTGTACAAATTTCTTTTTTGTTTTGTCTGCCAGCAGGAGATAAAGGCTGAAGGGAAAAAAGGTACTGAAATGACTTTGCTATCCGCTGCCAGAGCTGAAGTGGGAGCCTGGGGATGTATGGGCAGCCACAGCCCTGAAGCAGTGCATACAAGGGCTGGAACCTCCTTTTATACCAGCCCAAATTTTACTGACTGCTCAGTTTGGGTTGGGAAGAGTCCAGAAAATCCCACCCATCTGAGCTCTAGATTACCCTTAAATTCTAGCTCTGTGTTGCCCAGAAAAAGGGGAACACTGGAGAATGTCCTTCTGGACTGTAAGCTCATTGTGGGTAGGGAATGTTCTCACTAATTCTGTTGCATTGTTTTCACCCAAGCACTTAGTACAGGGCTCTGCGCAATGTGCTCAATAAATTCCATTGACCAATTGGAAGTCATATTCCTGAAAATTCCTCACTCCCCACATTCCACTTCAACCTTCTAGACTGTGAGCCCACTGTTGAGTAGGGACCGTCTCTATATGTTGCCAACTTGTACTTCCCAAGCACTTAGTACAGTGCTCTGCACACAGTAAGCACTCAATAAATACAATGGAATGAATGAATGAATCATCTCTAAAGAGTGATAGCTTCTGTCCAAATGTCCCAATACCCAAGGCCCTGAAATCTCTGGAATAATTTCTCAGGATGGGTTCAGGGACACTTTTCCCTAGTTTGATGATAAAATACAGTCAGCTATCTATTTTCTGAAGAAATTTCAATTCATTCACTGATCTTTCTACTTTCCCACATCACCCCCTACAACCGTAAGGAAAGGAAAATATAAACAATCCCATTCCTGGATCAGATCAGTGGTCCATCCAGGCCTGGATTTCTGTCTCTGATAGTTGCAAACAGGATGCTTACAGGAAAAGTGGGATGGCTGCTACCTTTGACATTGTGGGTGGGGAATGTTTCTGTTTAGTGTTATACTGTACTCTCCCAAGTGCTTAGTACAGTACTTTGCACACAGTAAGTGTTCAATAAATACGCACTGAATGAATGAGTGATGTTAATGTTAAAGGATGTATCTTTTAATATCCCTAACATTGTTTATGAGCTTATCCAAACCTCTCTTGAATCTGCAATATTTTCAGCCTGTAATGTCAGTGTCCAGTAAATGTGGAAGGAAAATAAATCTTTCCTTACATTTTCTTTCAATTGGCTACCCAATAATTGGCTAATTAAGTTTTGCTCCAAATTGGTCTTTCACTGTGTCATATATTATAGAATTCTGGGAAATGAAAAGTAATCTGAGGGAAATGCTACCTTCTTCCTGCTCCATCTTTCTGCCTCTGGGCTGGGCTTCTAAATCCTGTCCTAAGTAAGCAATTTGAGACTTTCCTTTCAGGAGAACCTGAGTACCCAGTATCCTAGGCTCACCTGTCAGATCTCAAGATGGCTGTGTGGTGAGGCAGAGCCTGTACTTGAAGTTAGAGAAACACTGTGGCCTAGTGAAAAGAGCAAGGGCCTGGGAGTCCCTTTATTTATTTATTTATTTATTTGTACATATTTATTCTATTTATTTTATTTTGTTAATATGTTTTGTTTTGTTGTCTCTCTCCCCCTTCTAGACTGTGAGCTCACTGTTGGGTAGGGACCGTCTCTATATGTTGCCAATTTGTACTTCCCAAGTGCTTAGTACAGTGCTATGCCCACAGTAAGCGCTCAATAAATACGATTGAATGAATGAGTCAGTGGACCTGGGTTCTAATCCCAGCTCCAACACTTGTCGGCTGTGTGACCTCGGGCAAGTCACTTCACTTCTCTATACCTCAGATATTTCATCAGAAAATGGGGATTAAGACTGTGAACCCACATAGACTGTGTCCAACCTGATTATCTTGTCTCTATCCCAGAGCTTAGTACAGTGCCCGGAACATAAGAAGTGTTTAATAAATGTTGTAAAAAAAAAAAGAAAAACCAGAGGCCCCTGTAAGAAAGGCCAGAAGTTGGAAGTGGAGTTTCTGGTGGCTCACTTCCATTTTTCTATCTTCCCTAGAAGGGAGTAAATGGTGAAACATGAGTCAGAGGACACTAATCACTGAGACCAGACTGGGCCAGATGTGACCACTCAGGGCCTCTCCCAAGAGCAGGGATTCACACTGGTGCTGCAACTTAAGTCATTTCCTCCTACTTCTCTACCATTTCCCCTCAACCCCAGTGGAAAAGAGAACACTTTACTTCCCTTGTTGTAAAGTCCTTCCTGGTACACTTAAATAGGTGCTAATGCAGAGTGTATGAAGTCCCATCTTTAGCTGAAATGTGCCAAGACTTGGCAGAGAACCTAAGATTTTAGCTTCCTCACTTCTCTACCTGTCAGTTTACATCCAATCATGGTATTTATTGAGTGTTTACTGTGTGTAGAGAACTGTACAAAGTCCTAGGGAGAGTACAATAGAAGAGAGTTGGTAGTCACACAACGCATCCCTCTCTGCTTGGCTAGTTTCTCACTAGCTCTAGCCTCTCCTGCACTAGCCCTCCCTTCCCCTTCCCCCAGCTTTCTCAGCTTCTCCGAGCCCCTTTCTTGTCCCCCTCTGGGCAGCTTTCCCTTGGCTCTGGACTTTGGTTTGAGGATGCACTCCAAATTAACCTTTATTCCCCACTGCCCTCATTTTCTTGTTTGAGATGTCAGGAAGCCTCATTGGGATTCGTGATGAAGATGATCATTATTATAGTATTTATTAAGTACTTATTCTATTCCAAGCATTGTGATGATAACTGCGGTAACTGCAAGATAATCAGATCAAATAGTACAATCCTTGTCCCACATGAGGCTAGCAATCTAAGAGCTAGGAAGAGGAAGTAGCTTATGCCCATTTCAAAGACAAGGAAACTGAGGTAGAGTAAGGTTAGGTGATTTGCCCAGGGCCACCCAGCAGGTCAGTGGAAGAGCTGGGATTTGAACCCAGATCTCAGTTTGTTAGTTTTTTATTGTATTTCTTAAGCTTTTTGTACAGTGCCTGGAACATAGTCTAATTTAACAATTGCCACAGTTATTATTATTAACATCTTCTTATGACCTTGACCGGCCCAGGCCATCAAAGAAAGGGTTGGGGAAACTGGAGCTTATGGTGAGAATGGAGGTGGTGAAGAAGGAACTGTGGTTTCTAAATAAATGTCTCAGTAATCAGCAACAAAGGGAGGAAGGAGTTACTTTAACTTAATGACGGCATTTGTTATGCACTTACCATGTGACAAGCACTTTACTAAGTGCTGGAGTAGATGCAATAGAAGCAGGTGGGGCTTACAGAGTAAGAGGGAGTGAGCACAAGTATTTTTTATTATTATTACTATCATTATTATTATATTTGGTATGGCACATGTTAAGCACTGCTCTAAGCAATGGGGTAGATACAAGTTAATCAGGCTAGGCACAGTCCTGTCCCGTACGGGGCTCACAGTCTTAGTAGGAGGGAGTACAGGTAATTTATCCCCATTTTACAGATGAGGAAATTGAGGCATGGAAAAATGAAGTGGTTTGTCCAAGGTCATCCACTAGGCAAGTGATGAATCCTGGTCTTCTGACTCCCAGGCCTGTGTTCTTTCCCCTAGGCCATGAAGCTATAACCCTGCAGCTCTGCTGTACAATGGTCCCTCAGAATTTATGTGACCCCAAGAAATGTTGGAATAAGTTGGTATTTGAGAAACACTGGAATGAATACCTGCTTGTGGTCAAACTAGCATTAATGCCCATCTTTGCCTTCAACTTTCCTTTTCAAAGTTGCTTCATCCTCTTCCTCTCTGTGGATCTCATGGTGAGCCTACTGAGAACATAAGAACATCAAACATAAGGAATTCCATTATTGGCTCAGACCAGTCAATCAATCCATTGATGGTATTTATTGAGCCCTTACAGTGAGCAGAGCACTGGACTAGCACTTGGGAGAGGACAATATAACAGAGTTGTTAGCCATGTTCCCTGCCCACAGTGAGCTTACAGTCTAGAAGAGGAGACAGACATTAATCTAAATAAATGAATTATAGGTATATTTATTTTCTCCCCTTATTTTCCTTTTAACAATTCATTCATTCATTCAATCGTATTTATTTAGTGCTTACTGTGAGCAGAGCACTGTACTAACAATACATTATGGATTGCTTGTCCTTGAATGCAACCCTATTCCTCTGAATCTGCTGATACCATCCATTTGTACAAAGTCCCGTGGTAACACATTCCATAAGCTTGCTGTCTGCCATGTGAAGAAGTCTTCCTGTTAATTGTTTTGAATCTATCACATCTAAGTTTCAGTAGGGGGCCCCTTGTCCTGTTAAGGTGGGATTTGGCACAGAACAATTCCACGTGGACCCCGTCTTTCAGGATGTCAATCACGTCTCCTCTCAGCCTGGGGCTTATCAGTCTCAAGAGTCGGGACTGCTTCAGTCTGAGCAGAGATGTGCTGCACACCATTATTGGATAGTAAATATGTTACTGGATAGAGCACGGACCTGAGAGTCAAAAGGACCTGGGTTCTAATTCCAGCTCTGTCACCTGTCAACTGTGTGACCTTGGGCAAGTCACTGTACTTCTCTGTGCCTCAGTTATCTCATCTGTAAATGGGGATTAAGATTATGAACCCCATATGGAATATGGGGCATGTCCAACATGATTAGCTCGTATCTACCCTAGTACGTAGTACAGTGGCTGGTACATAGTAAGCGCTTAATAAGTACCATAAAAATAATTGGACACCAATTTCCTTAAACCTATTACCCCAGCCTTTGATGCCAATAAGAGTCTTCTGCCCAGGACCATGGTACTTGTTCAAGGTGGGTATAAGATGGCTGTGCCAGGGGATAGCCAGACGTGAGGGTGACCCGCCCCTCCTTCAAAGCTTATTGAAGATACATCCCCTCCAAGAGGCCTTCCCTGACTAATCCCTCCTTTCCTCTTCACCTACTCCCTTCTGCATTACCCTGACTTGCTCCCTTTATTCATCCCCCCTCCCAGCCCCACAGCACTTATGTACATATCTGTAATTTATTTATTTATATTAATGACTGTCTCCCCCTCTAGACTGTGAGCTCGTTGTGTGCAGGGAATGTGTCTGTTTATTGTCACATTGTACTCTAAGCAGCGTGGCTCTGTGGAAAGAGCATGGGCTTGGGAGTCAGAGGTCATAGGTTCTAATCCCGCTCCACCACTTATCAGCTGTGTGACTTTGGGCAAGTCACTTAACTTCTCTGTGCCTCAGTTACCTCATCTGGAAAATGGGGATTAAGACTGTGAGCCCCATGTGGGACAACCTGACCGCCTTGTATCTCCCCCAGTGCTTAGAACCGTGCTTCTCCCATAGTAAGCGCTTAACAAATACCAAAATTATTATTATTTAGAACAGTGTTCTGCACACAGTAAGTGCTCAGTAAATACAGTTGACTCACTGACTAAGGATAGGTCCTTTGTTGACGCTCCATTGTCTGGTGCATGCTGCCCATCATCTGCATGATCGGTAGCAGACATTGGTTAGTCTCAGCTCTTTCCAGAGGTGTTCACTGTAGTACTACAATCCGGGTGGATTCTTCTAGTCAAAAAAATTTGGGATCAGCTAAACTTTGGGTCACTGGCAGACCCCTCTCCTCTCCATGTCCCCTTTACCAGAGGAGGCTTATCTTTTTCCAGAGCCCAAGGCTGGTCAGACCCTGGAGCAATCAGAACCTTTGACTGGTATCATCTCCTGGACAGAGCATCACCTCGCCAAATTCCTCTGTCCTTGACTGGGGATCCTCTCAGTGGAATTGCCAGGATTTACAGGCATTTCTCACCGTGCAATGGCAAGCATCCATCATGCTCTATCTTGTATGAACCAGAATGGTCCAGGCTGGTCCCTGTCCTAAACATAGTCTGTAGATCCAGACCCTAGAATGGACACCCAATTTGGTCACTTAGGAACAGGTTTCACTCACTGCTCTGGTCCTTACTTCCCTGTTTCTAATGGTCAGGTGGGTCTCCTCCTCACTGCTTAATCAGTGCTGCTCTCCTAAGAGTTTTCTCTATCATGAAGGTACTTGTAGTTCATAACTGTTCTTAGTTACAATTGCTTAGTATTAGCTCTTTATTTCCCAGGCATTCTTATTAGTAATGCACATCCATTCTGCCCTGGTCCTCGCTGAACACCTTAAATACTTCACAATAGTCCCATCTCAGGATTTCCCAGGCAGAGGGATTCCATATTAAAAATCACACAAATCCAAAGACTCCCAATTAAAGATCCCCACAGTACACAACCAGGAAATAGACTATTTTATATAGCATTCATTCATTCATTCAATCATATTTATTGAGTGTTTGCTGGGTGCCAAGCACTGTATTAAGCACTTAGGAGAGTAGGATATAACAATAAACATTCCCTGCCACAATGATACAGCAGTTTACATTTGTATTTATTAGGGAACATCTCTACCAACTCTGTTGTATTGTACTCTCCTAAGTGCTTAGTACTGTGCTGTGCACACAGTAAATGCTCAACAAACACCAACAATTGATTGATTACTTTGATTTATAAAACTGTGTCTTTTTTGGTATCTGCCTCAGGGTACAAATGCAAAGTCCAGAAGCATTTCGCAGTCTGCAGCATTTTCAATTTTGTTTCAACGTGAGTCTCCTCCTTAGAGATCCTGGAGAAGGCCAGTTTATAGGGTGGGTTTTGTGGTTTGGCCAGAAGATCAGCAAGCCGGGGCTCTGCTGGAGCAGGCTAGCCAAGGAATTCCATCTGCTAAGGTCCTTCCTGGAGAGATTCCCTACAGTTCCTCACTGAGAGCTACCAGAGAAAGCCTATCTCCCTCTGGCCTCCCCTACTCAACCCTATATCACTAATAATAATAATAATAATAATAACTTGTTCCTTGTGGGAAGGGAATGTGTACTGTACTCTCCCACATGTTTAGCACAGCAGTCTGCACAAAGTAAGAACTCAATAAATACTACCGATTGATTGATTTGTTAATTGCTTACCATGTGCCTAGCACTGGGATAGACATGATACAAAAACAGAGTCCCTGTACCACCCTGTACTCAAACTCTGAGCCCCTTGTGGCAAGGGAAGCAATGTTGCCTAGTGGATAGAGCACAGGTCTGGGAGCCAGAAGGACCCGGGATCTAATCCTGGATTCACCACTTGTTGGCCCTGTGACCTTAGGCAAGTCACCTAACTTCCCTGTTCCTCGATTATCTCATCTGTAAAGTAGGGATTAAGATTGTGAGCCCCATGTAGGGCCTGGACTCTGTCCAACCTGATTAGCTTGTACCTACCCCAGAGCTTAGTACAGTGTCTGGTTCATAGGAAGTGCTTAACCAATATCATAAAAAGGTGGTGGGGGCAAGAGGGAGATCTTGTCTACTTACTCTGTATAGTATTGAACTCTCCCAAGCACTTGGTACAGTGCTCTGCAATCAGTAAGCACTCAACAAATACCATTAAGTGATTGGGGAAGGAGAACAGATAGTGAATTCTTATTTTACAGATGAGGAAACTGAAGCACAGATAAGTTAAATGACTCACCCAAGGCCACACAGCAGACAAGTGGCAGAACCAGGATTAGAACCCAAATCTCCTGGCTCTCCATCCTGAGTTCTTCCTACTAGGTCATGTGTGATTCTGATAACTTAAATTTCCATGGTGAAGCCTAGGCAAGGAGATGAAGTCAGACAAACTCTCTTTACCACATCCTCCCCCACCCAGCCCTCTGCTGGGGTTGGGACTATGACTGATGCTATGGCTGAGCTTGAGGCCAAGGCTCTGGCTAGTCTGTGGATGAGGCTGTGCTGTGGTGGTGGTGGTAACTGAGACTGAGGTTGAGGCTGCTGCTACTCTGTCACTTAGGCTATGCTGTGGTTGTGGATGAGATCAAGGCTAAGGCTGTTGCTACTCTGGCTGAAGGTGAGGCTGGGATTGAGGCTGAGGCTATGGCTAATCTGTGCCTGTTGCTCTGCTGTGGTTGCGTCTGAGGCTGGGATTGAGGCTCAGGCTGTGGCTGACACTGTGGTTGTGCCTGAGGCTGTGGCTAATCTGTGCCTGTTGCTGTGCTGTGGTTGTGTCTAAGGCTGGGATTGAGGCTGAAGTTGTGGCTAATCTGTGCCTCACACTGCTATGGTTCATTCGTTCATTCAGTCGTATTTATTGAGCACTTACTGTGTGCAGAGCACTGTACTAAGCACTTGGGAAGTACTAGTTGGCAACATATAGAAATGGTCCCTACCCAACAACGGCTCACAGTCTAGAAGGAGGAGACAGACAACAAAACAAAACATGTAGACAGGTGTCAAAGTCATCAGAACAAATAGAATTAAAACTAGATGCACCACATTAACAAAATAAATAGAATAGTAAATATGTACAAGTAAAATAGAGTAATAAATCTGTACAAACATATATACAGATGCTGTGGGGAGGGGAAGGAGGTAGGGCAGGGGAGATGGGGAGGAGGAGGAGAGGAAAAAGGGGGCTCAGTCTGGGAAGGCCTCCTGGAGGAGGTGAGCTCTCAGTAGGGCTTTGAAGGGAGGAAGGGAGCTAGCTTGGCGAATGTGTGGAGGGAGGGCATTGTGGTTGCGTCTGAGACTATGACTGAGGCTGAGGCTGTGATTGAGGCTGAGGCTGTGGCTAGTCTTTGGCTGAGGCTGTATCTGAGACTATAACTAACTGTTGTGACTGTTGTGGTCTTCAGAGGAGTCTGAAACCCTGCTCCTCTAGCCATAATAATCCTCTTGATGCCTCATGTTGTTGTTGTTCTTAATGTTTCATCTTTCTCTTGTGTCTGTTGCCAACCCCCATCACTCATTAGGTGCTTAATACATCCATTACCCCTATTCTATTAGGTAATAATAATAATAACAATTTTGGAATTTGTTAAGCACTTACTATGTGCCAAGCACTTTACTAAGGACTGGAGTAGATACATGATAATCAGGTCCCACAAGGGGCTCACAATATAAGTAGGAGGGAGAAGAGGATTGAATCCCCATTTTGCAGATGAGGAAATGGAGGAACAGAGAAGTTAAAAAGAATCATGGTATTTGTTAAGCGCTTACTCTGTGCCAAGCACTGTTCTAAGCACTGGGATAGATACAAGGTAATCAATCAATCAATCAATCAATTGTATTTATTGAGCGCTTACTGTGTGCAGAGCACTGTACTAAGCACTTGGGAAGTACAAGTTGGCAACATAGGTAATCAGGTTGTCCCACGTGGGGCTCATAGTTTTAATCCCCATTTTACAGATGAGGTAACTGAGGCACAGAGAAGTTAAGTGACTTGCCCAAAGTCACACAGCTGGCTAGTGGTGGAGCTGGGATTAGAACCCATGCCCTCTGACTCCCAAGCCCGTGCTCTTTCCACTAAGCCATGCTGCTTCTCATGCTGCAAGTTAAGTGACTTGCCTGCCCAAAGTCACACAGTAGACTAGTGGTGGAGCTGGGATCAGAACCTAGGTTCTTTGTCTCCCAGTCCCAGGCTCTTTCCACTAGACCACACTGCTTCTCCAACCAGGTAATGGTGTCAAGGTCACAGCTTCCTTCCTGGCCACTTCATGGTACCCCATTAGTGACCAGAGTGGTGCTGGAGCCCAGCAGTCTAGATACATGTCCTGGGGTTCTTTCTTGGGACAGAGATGATGGTCCACCCTGAGGCCAAAGGCTAAGGAAGCCTGGGGCAGCACAAGAGTTTGGCCTGGGGTTTTATCTTGATCCACAGTAACCACACTCTCTCACCTGAAATCTCTTTCAACAGCTGTGTCCCTGTCACCCCAGTCATAACACTATGCCCTGCTTTGTCTCTCTTATAATAATAATAATGGCATTTGTTAAGTGCTTACTATGTGTCAAGCACTGCTCTAAGCACTGGAATAGATACAGTTCAGTCAGGTTGGACACAGTCTCTGTCCCACATAGGGCTCACATTCTTAATTCCCAATTTATAGATGAGGTACCTGAGACCCAGAGAAGTGAAGTAACTTGTCCAAGGTCACACAGCAGACTTGTGATGGAACCGGGATTAGGACCCAGGTCCTTCTGACTCCCAGACTCATGCTCTACCCATTAAGCCACACTGCTTCTTCTCTACATCTGCCTCCCCAGACTTCCTTCCCCAAAACTCTCTTCCTGACCTGGCAGGTGTGAAAGGGATCCTTGCAGCCCTTCACTCCTCCACATTCAATTCAGGATCCAGCTCCCTTTGCTTTTCCATCCGTTAAAATTCCACTCACAGGCCCGGTCTCTCCAAACTCCCTTCTCCCTCTGCCCCCTCGGCCCAGTGGAGCCTGCCTTCCCTCCCTTCACACTGCCCTGCTGACTCACTGATGGCATGGAAGGGTTTTTTGTGGCCCTGGCCACTGGGAACAGCCTCTCTGCATCTCTCCACTTCACTGAATCTTTCCCGCTTGCTTCAAATCCCAGCCGTGCCATTGCCCCATCTCCTGACATATCCGAAACCTACTGCCAGATTTTATTCTTTTGTTACATGACACAGTGTTACTCGGCAGGTCCACAAAATGGAAGGGCCACTGCAGTGCCTTCCTTTCACCCCAACCCTTTTGGGTGAGGGAGTGTCAGCATCAATAATAATAGTAATAGTCATTATGGTATTTAAGTGCTTAATATGTGCTAGGCACTGTACTAAGTGCTGGGGTGGATACAAGCAAATCGGATTGGGCACAGTCCCCGTCCCACGTGGGGCTCACAGTCTCAATCCCCATTTTATTGATGAGGGCAACTGAGGCACACTGAATAGAAGTGACTTGTCAAAGTTCATACAGAAAAGAAGTGGCAGAGCCCAGATTAGAACCCATGACTTTCTGACTCCTAGGCCCTTGCTGTATATCCACTAGGCCATGCTGCATCCCTATCAATCAGTCAATCAGTCAGTTAGGCAATCACTTAATATAAGCAAAGTGCTGCACTAAGTGCCTGAGAGAGGACAAGAGTAAATTGAAACAATTCCTGTCCAATCTAGCAAAAGAGACAGACACTAAAATCAATTGCAGGTAGAGGAAGCAAATTAATTTAAATATTTTTTAAGGTATTTGTTAAACACTTACTATGTGCCAGGCACTGTTCTAAGTCCTGAGTAGATACAAGCTAATCAGGTTGAACACAGTCCATGTCCCATGTGGGGCTCACAGTCTTAATCTCCAATTTACAGGCAAAGTAACTGAGGCACAGAGAAGTTAAGCAACCTGACCAAGGTCACACAGCAGACAAGCGGTAGAGCCAGGAATAGAACCTAGGTCCCTCTGATTCCCAGGGCCGTGCTCTATCCACTGCTGCTTCTCTGGTTTGGCCACATACGTGCATAAGTGTGTGCTTAGGGGCTGCAAACTCAAGTGCATAGGTGAGGAATATGGGGAGAAATAGGGTGAGGAGATGATAGATGACAACATCGCCAAGATCTGCCCTTTCCTCTCCATCCAAACCTTGCTGGTTCAATCTCTCATCCTATCCTGACTGGATTACTGCATCAGCCTCCTTTCTGATCTCCCATCCTCCTGTCTCTCCCCGCTTCAGTCTATACTTCACTCTGCTGCCCGGATTGTCTTTGTACAGGAACACTCTGGGCATGTCACTCCCCTTCTCAAAAATTTCCAGCGGTTGCCTGTCAACCTGTGAATCAAGCAAAAATTCCTCACTCTCAGCTTCAAGGCTGTCCATCACCTTGCGCCCTCCTATCTCACCTCCCTTGTCTCCTACTCCAGCCCAGCCCTCACCCTCCGCTCCTCTGCCGCTAACCTCCTCACTGTGCCTCGTTCTCGCCTGTCCCACCATCCACCCCTGGCCCATTTCCTATCTCTGGCCTGGAATGCCCTCCCTCCACATATCCACCAAACTAGCTCTCTTCCTCCCTTCAAAGCCCTACTGAGAGCTCACCTCCTCCAGGAGGTCTTCCCAGACTGATCCCCCCCCCTTTTTCCCTCTCCTCCTCCTCCTCCTCCCACCCCCAACGCCCCCACTTCCTTCTGTCCTACCACCTTCCCCTCCCCATAGAACTTGCATATATTTGCACATATTTATTGCTTTATTGATTTTATTTGTACATATTTATTACTCTATTTTATTAATGATGTGTGTATAGTTATAATTCTATTTATTCTGATGGTATTGACACCTGTCTACTTGGCTTGTTTTGTTGTCTGTCTCCCCCTTCTAGACTGTGAGCCCATTGTTGAGTAGGGACCATCTCTATATGTTGCCAATTTGTACTTCCCAAGCGCTTAGTTAAGTGCTCTGCACACAGTAAGCGCTCAATAAATACAATTGAATGAATTAATGAATGAATGAATAGATTAGTCAGGTTAGGAGTCCTAGAGGAGATGTGATTTTAGCAGGGCTTTGAAGATGGGGATACTGGTGTCTGCCAGAACACCAGAGAAGGAAACACAGACAGGGCTTGGTTCTCTCAGTGGAACACAGAGGGGTACAAAGGAGAAGATAATCTCCCCTACTCCTCCACTTCTCCTCCTTGCCAATTCACAAAATCCATTTGGTGTGTTGTTTTGGGTTTTTTTTTTAATGATATCTGTTAGGTGCTTACTATGTGCCAGGCACTGTATTGAGCACCAGTATAGATACAAGCTAATCAGGTTTGACACAGTCCATGTCCCACAAGGGACTTACAGTCTCAATCCCCATTTTAACCGTTGAGGTAACTAAGGCACAGAGAAATTAAGTGACTTGCCCAAGGTCATAGAGCAGACAAATGGTGGAGTAGGGATTAGAAACCAGGTCCTTCTGTTTTCCAGGCCCAGGGTCTATTCACTGGGCCTTGCTGCTTCTCTGGTTTGGCCAGAAGCTCTGAACTAGGAGTCGCAAAAAGACCTGTAGTATCTGTCCCTAATGATCGGAATAGATGCAAAGCAGAAATATCTCCCCGCTCCGCCTAACAGCTTGCAGCTGGACTCCAGCTCCAAGAATTATGTTATTAACATCTCAGTTCTGTGCCAGCATCTCCAAAAGTGATGCAAGCACAAAGATTAAATCCACCTTTCCATTTCTGTCGGGCATCATTGGGTGAATTAGGGGTCCTGATAGTAGTGACTCATCTTTAATACATACTTTGACTTACAGCATTTTTCAGTTATGATGCTAATTCTGAATTGTTCCAAGAATGGCCAAAAAGTGTTAATAAGTCATCTTAGCCATTTGCTTAAAATCCTCACAGTTGAAATCCTATTGTGTTTTCTTGGCCGTTTAGATTATTTTTCTTGTTCTGGAAGAAGGGTTGGTTCTTTTACTTTGAATAGGAATCTCTCTGGGTACCGGAGACCTATATAAACTTAGTCAATGATCCAAGCAAGTCTTAAAATCCTGAAAATAGTGATAGCAGAGTTCTTTGGTGTCTATATTAAGAGCTTAGAGAGTTTTGATGGGAAGATTCTCTAGGAATATCCTTATTTTTCCAAGGTGAAGAATTGCAGTCAAATTTGGAGGATAATTTCAGTTCCATTTCTGTTAGTTCTGGGCTTCTTACTTTACTAAACCCTCATGTTTAAAGTCTCCAAGACACTGTCCTCATTTCAGTAGTAAAATATTGCAATTTCAGGGTACTTTTTTTAATGGTACTCATTAAGCGCTTACTATGTGCCATGCACTGTACTAAGCATTGGATAGATACAAGCTAATCTGATTGGACTCAGTCCACATCCCTCATGAGGCTCACAGTCCTAATCCCCATTTTACATATGAGGAAACTGAGGCACAGAGAAGTGAAGTGACTTGCCCAACTTCACATAGCAGACAAGTGGAGCCAGGATTAGAACCCAGGTTCTCTGACTTTCAGGCTTGTGCTCTATCTAGTAGGTCACACTCTTTCTCTGCTGGATACTTCATCAGGACATATTTCCCCTGATTAATTTCCCAGCATCATAAACCATATCAATCCTTTAGTCAACCCTCCTCCTCATTCATGTTTATAAGTCTGCTCAATTATTTAACACCTCTAGTTGTAGATATTTTTATGTCTGTCACTCCTGTTAGAGTGCAAGATCCTTGTGGGCAGGGACGTGTCACTTTACTCTTCTGTACTTTTGAAGCACCTGGTAGAGTGCACTGCATCAAGTGAACACCAATAAATGTGGCTGCTGTTGCATCTATAGCTACTGCTACTAATCCATCAATCAGTTTATTTATTGAATGCTTACTATGTGCAGAGCACTATACTAAGCACTTGGGAGAGTGCAGTATAACAGAGTTGGTAGATACATTCCTGGCTTACACAGAGTCTGTATTCTACATGAGGAGGTGGATATTAAAATGAATAATGTATCTAAAGATCTGTGCTGTGGAGATGAGGGCAGGGTGAACACACTACTATTACGGCTACTACCAATCTAATGCATCTCCATAATCCTCCTAAATTAACATATCCTAACCCAGTCATGCCAATTGTTTTCAGAATGCTTTGTGATCAATCAGTGGTATTTATTGAGAGCATACTGCATGCAGAGCACTCTATAAGTGCTAGAGAGAGTACAGTACAATAGAGTTGGTAGACATGACCCCACCCTCAAGGGGCCTTCAGTCAAGTTGGGAATCTTGTCTTGTCTTATGCCATCTAGTCGTCCTCAACCCATAGCAATGCCATGGACACATCTCTCCCAGAATGCCCCTCCCACATCCAACTGCAATCATTATGGTAGTGTATCCACAGAGTTTTCTTGGTAAAAATACGGATGTGGTTTACCATTGCCTTCTTCCATGCAGTAAACTTGAGTCTCCAACCTCAACTCTCTCGCATGCTGCTGCTGTCCGGCACAGGGGAGTTTTGACTTGTAGCAGATTGCCTTCCACTCACTAGCCACTGCCCCAGGTAGGAATGGAATGGAATGGACAGGCCTCTGCTTAACTCTCCCTCCCGAAGTCGTGATGATAGAGTACTGGAAACTCTCCGGTATGACCCTGAGAGGGGAACTAAGTGCTAGAGAGAGTACAATACAATAGAGTTGGTAGACATGACCCTGCCCTCAAGGAGTAGTCAGTCTAGTTGGAAATACAGTCATTGAATTACAGATATGTATGCTAAGTGCTGCAGGGTGAATAAAAATGTGCTTAAGGGGGACAGATCCACATGTAGAGGTGATGCAGAAGGGATGGTGAGTAGGGAAAATGAGGGCCTAGTCTGGGAAGGCCTCTAGACTTAGAAAAATTCACTTTTGCCCTGCAGTTGAATTGACCCTGGCAGTTTTACTCATGCTTTATCCTCCCACCACTTCACCCTGCTGCCATATCTCAAGGCTAAGAGAACACAAAAAGCTCCCTGAGGAGAACCCAGTCATCAGCATCTCTCCTCAAACCCTAATTACCATGGACACCAAACTAAACAGAAATAGAAAGGAAAACCTAGGGCATTACATTTCTCATTGCCCCCTGATTTTCATTTGGCCAGTCTTTCTTTGAGGCTCCAGATTTGTGGGTTAATGTTTATTTTCAAAGCTGTCACAAACTATAGAATACAGATGAGGAAACTGAGAGGAGTTTTCCAGCTGCTGTGCCTTTTACCAGTAAAACTAAATGTCATGTGTAAGATCACCAAGAAAATCATGACCGAATGCTCATTTTCATCACTTATGAGGCCCAGCTCTACCTGGAACTCCCTCCCACTTCACCTTCAACTGACCACTGCTTGATCCATTTTCAAAGCCCTTCTGAAATCACATCTTCTCCAGGAAGTCTTCCCTGATCAATCTCTCAACTCCCAAACCTTTATCTCCCCACATCCCATGGCTGCCACTTTAGCAGTTCCATTCAACCAAGCACTTGGGTACTCACCCCTGTCCCACGGCCTAAACCTTCTATAAATATCTTTATCTGCTATTGTTTCCTCTACCATAATTTATTACAGGGTCTATCTCTCCTGCTAGATTGTCAGCTCCATGAAGTAGTGATGATGTCTATTAATTCTATTGAACACTCCTAAACACTTGATACAGGGGTCCTCTCACAGCTAGGATTCAATACAGGTGACTGACAATAATCAATCAATCAATCAATCAATCATATTTATTGAGTGCTTACTGTGTGCAGAGCACTGTACTAAGTGCTTGGGAATTACAAGTTGGCAACATATAGAGACGGTCCCTACCCAACAGTGAGCTCACAGTCTAGAAGGGGGAGACAGAGAACAAAACAGAACATATTAACAAAATAAAATAAATACAATAGATATGTACAGGTAAAATAAATAAATAAATAGAGTAATAAATACGTACAAACATATATACATATATACAGGTGCTGTGGGAAAGGGAAGGAGGTAAGGCGGGAGGGATGGAAAGGGGGAGGAGGGGGAGAGGAAGGAGGGGGCTCAGTCTGGGAAGGCCTCCTGGAGGAGGTGAGCTCTCAGTAGGGCCTTGAAGGGAGGAAGAGAGCTAGCTTGGCGGATGTGCGGAGGGAGGGCATTCCAGGCCAGGGGGATGACGTGGGCTGGGGGTCGACGGCGGGACAGGCGAGAATGAGGTACAGTGAGGAGATTAGTGGCAGAGGAGCGGAGGGTGCGGGCTGGGCTGTAGAAGGAAAGATGGGAGGTGAGGTAGGACGGGGCGAGGTGATGGAGAGCCTTGAAGCCCAGGGTGAGGAGTTTCTGCCTGATGCATAGGTTGGTTGGTAGCCATTGGAGATTTTATTACTGGAGATTATCACTGGAGATTATTATTACTACTAATAATAATAGTATGGGTTAAGTGCTTACTATGTGCCAGACACTGTACTATGCTCTGGGGAGAATACAAGCAAATTGGGTTGGACACAGTCCCTGTCTCACATGGAGCTCACAATCTCAACTCATTTTTCAGATAGGCAACTGAGGCACGGAGAAGTGAAGAAACTTGCCCAAGGTCACATGGCAGACAAGTGGCAGAGCTGGGATTAGAACCTATGTCCTTGTGACTCTCAGAGCTATGCTCTACCCACTACTCCATGATAGATTGACTGATTAGACATGACGGGTCACAGACAACTTCAGTTATTACTCAAGGGCTGCTTGCCACTGAAAGCTCCTTTTTCACAAGTGAATAGCCTAGTTGGGTGCACGATACCTTCCTGTTGGGATGGCGGGAGTGCCTCAGGACATTATCTATGAAGTCATTGGATGGTTAGGAGGGTGGGAACACATAACTCATAATGAACCAACAACACACCCACAGTGTGTGAGGCTGGTGAAATATTCCAGGCTTTTTCATGACACAGCAGGCATGTCAGACTCCTCATAGAGCCCATATCCCCTCCCACCCACCAGTGGGCCTGGTCTACACAGGAAGGCTCCACCCACTCCCCAACTGGAAATCATGAGGAGATTCCTTTCCTTCATCCCCTGAGAGACCAACTCATCTTGAGGACCATCTGGGATGACAGATTTGTAATAACTGAGAAGCAGAGAGACTCGTGGTCCAAAAGATTCCAGGCTAAGGTGACTGGATTTTTGGTTACTTTTGATGGGAAAGGATGATGCCTCTAGGAATGGAAACTAAAGAGTGGGGGAAGAGGCAGAGTGAGGAGGAAGGGGTAGAGAAAGAGAAAATGAAGATGAATAAAAAGAAAAGGAAGTTGGGGAAAAGGATAGGGAGAGAAAAGGAAAGAGTTTGCAAAAGGAATAAAATTGGGGAATGGAATAGAGACAGAGAAGGAGATAGAGTTAGAGAAGGCGATAGAGATGGAAAAGGGGGATAGAGATGGGGAAGGGAATATTTGGGGAAAGGGGTAGAGACTGGGAAGGGGATAGAGACAGGGAAAGGAATAGAGACAGGGTAGACTGTAAGCTCACCTCTAGACTGTAAGCTCAAGGTGGGCAGGGAACCAGCTCTGTTGTACTCTCCCATGCATTTAGTACAGTGCTCTGCATACAGTAAATTCTCAGTAAATATGATTGATTTGGGAAAGGGATAAATACAGTGAAGGGGTGAGAGGTGGGAAAAGGGATAGAGACAGGGAAGGGTAGAGAGATGGGGAAAGAGAGAGAGAAGGGAAGAGTGATAGAAATGGGGAAAAGGAAAAAGAATGAGGGGAGAAGGGGAAAGGGAAAGAGGAAGGAATTGGCAGACTCCTCTGCATACAGGAGGAAGGAAGTAGTTTCTCTAAAGATTTGCCCTGCCCTTATCACCATCACCAAAAAGGTGTTCAGAACACCCATGGCCCCGACCACTGCATAGTGGATAGAGCCATCCTTTATGAGCCATCCTTCCACTCCTCTCCATTGGCTTTGGCCTCTAGATCCTCTGCTCCGTCCTAGTTGCCAGTTAATCCTGCACCCCAGGCAGGGTGGCTTAGATACATATCCTAATGGACAGAGCATAGGCCTGGGAGTCAGAAAGTCATGTGTTCTAATCCGTGCTCTGCCACTAGTCTGCTGTGTGACCTTGGGCAAATCACTTTACTTCTCTGTGCCTCCATTACCTCATCTGCAAAAAGGAGATTGAGACTGTGAGTCCCATTTGTGACAGGAACTTTGTCTAGCCTAATTTGCTTGTATCCACACCAGCGCTGGCACACAGTAAGCACTTAACAAATACCACATTAATTATTATTATTATGGCCCCTGGTTCTGGTCTCCGGACCAGTTTGAGGAAGCTTATATGCCCTCACCCTCTTGTATGCCCAACCCACTGGTCTGGCAGCCAGGCAAGGACTTAGAAGTTGATCATTTTAATTGTCTTCTTTTGTGACAGTCAATCAAATGTATTTGAGTGCTTCCGGTGTGCAGAGCATGTGTAAGCTGTGTAAGCTGTGTAAGTGTGTAAGCGTTTGAGAGAGGACACTATAACAGAGTTGGTAGACATGTTCCCTGCCCACAATGAGTTTACAGTCTAAAGGGGGAGATAGACATTAATATAAATTAATAAATTATGGCTATGTACATAAGTGCTGTGGGGATGATAGAGGGGTGAATAAAGGGTGTGAATCTTAGTGTTAGGGTGACACAGAAGGGAGAGTGAGAATTGGAAATAAGGGTTTAGTCGGGGAAGATCTCTTGGAGGAGATGTGCTTTTAACAAGGCTTTGAAAGTGGAGAGAGTGATAGTCTGTCACTTTGAAGAGAGGGTACATTCCAGGCCAGAGACAGTTCCTGGGCAAGAGGTCAGATAGTGACAGAAAGTACTGCATTTACTGACTCCATCAATCTCCACAGTCAATGTTTTTTGCTAATCAATGCAGCAATTTAACTCATATACTTTAAAGGAGGCCTAATAACTCAATAGTATGGACTTTTAAAAAGTCTTCCAGCTGCATGTTAAGCATTGGCTTTGCAGAAAAATTTTCTCTCATTCATATTGTATTCTTCTTCCTAAAAGTTCCCCAGCCCAGAATTTGTTCAATGGCTCCATCACTTTCACAAATATGCCCTGCACTTCCTCCCAGTACTTGTCCTCCCTCCTTCAGTTCCCTATATGGTTACACACTCTCCATATACCCACAAACTTTTATTCTTCTGAAAAACACAATCAAAACCTGGCACATCTGAGTGCTTATAGCTTCTGGTTTCTCTAGGTTCTGGGCCCAAAGGCAAGCCCTAATTGGCATAATTGGATTATGGTGCTTGGAACTCTGGTGGGGAATCTCCAGGTTGGTTTTTCCATTAGGTGGACCAGCTTGGGGCTCCATTGTGTCGGTATTTGTGTCTCATGTGATTCAAAAGCCTCAGTTGGCTCTTACTGTAGCACCAACTTTGCCCTCTCATAGCCAGCAATCAATCAGTCAATCAATCAAGGGTATTTATTGAGTGATTTTTGTGTCCAAAGCACTGTATTAAGCATGTGGGAGAGTACAGTTGAGAAGCAGCGTGGCTCAGTGGAAAAAGCATGGGCTTTGGAGTCAGAGGTCATGGGTTCATATCCAGCTGTGTGACTTTGGGCAAGTCACTTAACTTCTCTGCACCTCAGTTACCTCATCTGTAAAATGGGGATGAAGACTCTGAGCCCTCCATGGGACAACCTGATCACCTTGTAACCTCCCCAGCGCTTAGAACAGTGCTTTGCACATAGTAAGCACTTAATAAATGCCATCATTATTACAGTACAGTAGAGTAGGTAATAATAATTATAATTGTGGTATTTGTTAAGTGCTTACTTTGTGCCAGGCACTGTACTAAGCACTAGGGTGGATACAAGCAAATTGGGCTAGATACAGTCTCTGTCCCCTACCTGGGACTCACAGTCTTAATCCCCATTTTACAGATGAGGTAACTGAGGCCCAGAGAAGTGAAGTGACTTGCTCAAGATTACACAGCAGACTACGGCGGAGTGGCATTAGAACCCATGACCTTTTGACTCTCAGGCCTGTGCTCTATCCAGTATGTGATGTTGCTTTTTAATGAAGTGCAGTGAGGTTTTCGCCAAGCGGCTGGGCAGGACAGTAAAGGACACAACACTGCAGGAGGAGAGGGAGGACCCACGAGAAACAAGAAGCAGCCAAAGGCCTAGGCCCCGGTCACTCACACTCCTTCCGCCTCTTCCCGGGACATGATCTCTGACCTCAAGGAGCTTACCGTCTAATGGCCACTAGGGTAACACCCCACATTGGTGGTTCAGGGCCTCTTGAGCAGAAAACCACTTCTTGTAACAAAACCCTGGGTATCCAAGTTTCCGAAGCATCATCCACGAATGGTAACAGAACTCCAGTTGTCCTGCCAACTGCCTCGAACCTACAGCATGAATGAGGCTGGAGGGTGAAATGTAAATGGAGAAGGCTCTCTCCAAGACTCTCCAAGGCACTGACTGCTCTTGAACAGACTCTATAACTCAGGAAGTGGTTTTCTGTTAATATGACGGGAAGGAAACATTGTTTCTTTGTGCCTGGCTGAGAGAGGACATTGGAAACCATTCCTGACACCAATTAAGACCCTTAAAAATGCCATTCATATTCCCCGGATAAACTCCTATCTCTCTCTCTGAGCATAAATGAGAGTTTACAACATATGGATAAGTATTCACTGTTGTCTGTTATAGCCTTACCCAGCAACTCAACCATCTATAAGTGCCACATAGCACACTACTTCAGTGGAAAGACATTTAGGAAAGGTGACAAGTAGATCTAATTGTATATTTGCCTTTCTCTTTCCTTCTTTGTTCCCTGGAAGTGAAAAATGGATTTCTTAACAAAGAAAAAAGGTCCAAGCCATTTTTCTGAATTTCCTCCTCCAGCGTTCTTTATGGAAATGCTAAGGGTTTGAGTGATAATAGCTAGAGTGAGGTTTTCTACCGTAATGTCATTAGCACCACCATGATTACCGGTGGATTAATTTGTGCCATATCATTCCAGGGTGCTATCTCATTAATCTTCACAACATCCTTGTGAAGGTAGTAGGGAACAAGGATTATCATTTTGTAGCTCCAGAATCTAAAGCAGAGAGATTGAATGACTTGCCCAAAGTCACACACAGAGACAGAATAGCATAACTGGCAGTGTTTATTCCTTGGAGTAGTGAATTTTGCTTTATGAGGAGTCTGATAAGTTCCCTATATAGTAGGAAGAGCATTTACTGAGGATCCACTTGGTGCAGGGTACTGTAGTAGAACCTTTGAAGTATGAAGAAGCTGTCTGGCCTAGTGAAGAAACAGTGGGGTCTAGTGGAAGAAGAAAGCATGGGCATGAGAGTCAGAGAAACTTGGTTCTAATCCAGCCTCTGATGCTTGCCTACTGTGTCACCTTGGGCAGGTGACTTAATTTCTCTGTGCCTCAGTTACCTCATCTATAAAATGGGGATTAAGATTGTGGTTCCTATATCCAACCCAGTTACCTTAGACCTACTTTAGGCTTAGTACAGAGTCTAGCACACAGTAAGTGTTTAACAAACATCATTTTAAAAAAAAGCCTACAGAAAAAAGATGTAGCAGTTTCCCTTCCCACAAGGAACTTACACTCTACCTCTTTCCTGTAGAGCTATGTAAAATTCTGCCCCTTCCAAAGAATGAAAACTCAGCTCCACTCTCTCCCTGGGATCCTAGGGCTTTCCTGACCTCCCTCCTGGGTTCTTGAACTCCCCTCCCACCCTCCTTGATCCTCCCACATTTTCCTCTCCCAACATTTTCCTCTATTGTCTAGTCTCTTTATTCTTATGTATATTTTTTACATCTCCAAAGCTCCTGGATTCCACTGGGGACCTTGCTGCTGCTGCTTCCTCCACCCCACCCACTTTCACAGCTGGTGGTCCACACTTTCCAAGGCCACAGAGTTAAGGATCGGGGCCAGATTGGAGGGAATGGGGGAGGAGGGAAAGGTGGAAAAAGCCTCAGCCCTTTTCCTCGTACCCCTCTCCATCTGGTTTTCCCCCCTCTCTACTAACCTCTTCCCTCCCCACATTCCACCCAATTTTGACTTTGGCCCTACAGATTTGCAATCATTCATTCATTCATTCAATCATATTTATTGAGTGCTTACTGTGTGCAGAGCACTGTACTAAGCTCCTGGAAAGTACAATTTGGCAACAGATAGAGACAATCCCTACCCAACAATGGGCTCATGGTCTAAAATGGAAAGACAGACAACAAAACAAAACAAGTAGATCAATCAGTTAATCCAAAGTTATATTTATTGAGCCACTACTGTGTGCAGAGCACTGTTCTCAGGGCTTGGGAGAGTGCAATAGAGTTAGTGGACCTGATCTTTGGCCTCAGTGAGGTTCCAGTCCCTCAGGGGAGACAGACACTAAAATAAATAACAGCGAGGAGGAAGAAGGAAAAGGACAATAATAATGTGTTACTATTATTATTGTATTTTTTAAGATCTTACTATGTATCAGGCACACCCCCTGTTCCACATGGGTCTCACAGCAGTAATCCCCATTTTACAGCTGAGGTAATTGAGGCCCAGAGAGGTTAAATGACTTGTCCAAGGTCTAAACAGCAGATGAGTGGTGAAGCTGGGATTAGAACCCAGATCCTTCTGATTCCCAGGCCCCTACTCTATCGCTCCTGCTTAAGTAAAGGTGTGTGTAAGGATTATAGCAGACTGAGAGTCCTTAAATAATCAGGTGGAAATGTCATCTGGGGGTTGAGGAATATTACCTAGGGAGAGGAAATTGCCAATGGTCAAAATGACTGAGGCGGCCGGGACAGGCAGGGTCACAGAAGTACCAGTGAGGTCCCTGATGGGATCCGGCAGTACTGGAGCTATACAGTATTACACCTAGGTTACAAGAAGAGATATAGATAGTAGGATGGGTGGAAGGGTCTGCAGGGGGTGCAGGGATGGGGCCAGAAAGTCTCAAGAGCCACTGGAAGGAGGCTAGGTTAATACTCCCACTAGCTTACTCCCCTGGCAAATTTGCAAAGTCAAGACCTAAGCTGCATTCACCTTGTCATCAGAAGAAAGTGATTCCTGCCCAGCTAACAAGGAACACCAGCATGGAATCCAGGAGGCAGTGGGACTCAAGGGGAGACTAGTCAGAGGTTGGGGCCCAGAATCTGCTGTGTGATTTTGGAGTCTAGAAAAAACACCTAGAATGCTGATGTTGCTGAAAGCTAAAAAGCAAAGAGAGTAATCTTTGATATTTAAGCTTTTTAACATCTCCTGGGATTTTACTTTTCATTGAGTCTTACTGCTGGCAGAGACTGCACGAGACCATGTGGGTCAGCCTCTTGCTTCCAGAAAGGGGAAGAGAGAGACCAGAAGGCCCACACTTTCCCCAGTCCAACCCATAGGCACCCAAAGCAAAGCAATGGTCAAATCAGATCAAGAGGGTCAGGAGGCGTTGAACAAATTAAAGAGTGAGCAACCACCACCACCGCCAGAAGAATCTGGGATAAATCATAGCTGAGACTGTCCTGTGACTTGTCCTGAGATTGCCCTGCCTCTTTTTTCCCTTTTTCCTCCCTTCTCCCAGCCCTGTCCTACAAAACCTTCTTGCCTCACCCCTGGCTTACAGGGCTCTGCCCCAGGGTGGGGACAACAGGGCAGACAGAGTGGCAGCAACAGTGGGCAGCGAGTACACTGGCAGCCACCTTATTGGTAGACACCTGAAACACTATCCAGTTTAGCTGTCCCAATTTGTGGGTACCTTTAGCAAAGGTGTGAATCGGTTGAGAGAAGTGGAATTTATTTGTCCGTGCAGGGTCGGTCGGAGGCGGGGGGTGGTCTGTGAGTGTGAGGTGAGTGCGGGTACTAGAGAGTCTATTCACCCAGGTCTGCAGATGATTGACTCTCCCATGCCAGGACAGAAGAGAAGCAGCATGGACTAGTGGAAAGAGCACAGGCCTGGGAGTCAGAAAGACCTGGGTTCTAATCCCAGCTCTGTCATTTGTCTGCTGTGTGACCTTGGGTGAATTATTTAACTTCTCTTTGCCTCATCTGTTAAATGGGGATTAAGACTGTGAGACTAATGAGGGGTAGAGACTGTGTCCAATCTGATTAGTTTATAACTACCCCAGTATTTAGTACAGTGCCTGGCATATATTAAGAGCTTAACAAATATCATTTTAAAAAAAGAGAGAGAAATCCACTTAATCCCTGAATATGTTTTATTTTCTGTTCTTTTCCTAAATATCTCCAGCAACAGGGGTTCCACACTTATTGCTTGGTAATTTATTCCAGTATTTGTCACCCTGACAGCCAAAAAGTTCTTCCTTCTGTTCAACCAAAACCCCTGTGGCTTTGATTTCAGTCCACTTCCTCTCATTCAGTTCTCCAAGACATGGAAAACAGTTGGTCAGAATCCTTGTCATAAAGCTTCCTCCTAGAACTAAGGCTTCCTCTCAGCCTTCTCTTCTCCAAGGTAAACAATCACAATTCCTTCAACCTTTTTCTGAGGATCTATTTTCCCATGCTTTGAATCATTTCTTTCACTCTTCCCCTGATGTCCTCCGGTGGGGTTCCAGCCAAGGCAGAGAAAAACAAGGATTGAGAAGTAGCATGGCCTAATGCATAGAGCATGGGCTTGGGAATCAGAAGGGCCTGGGTTCTAACCCTAACTCTACCACTTGTCTATTATTTGACCTTGGGCAAGTCACTTAACTTCTCTGTGTCTCAGTTACCTCAACTGTAAAATGGGGCTTAATACTATTTGCCCGTTTGGGACATGGATTGGGTCCAACCTGATTAGCTTGTATCTACCACAGAGCTTAATAAATACTATTTTTTTAAAGAATTAATTCCAATCCTATGGTTGATTTTAAGATCGTTGTGGGCAAAGAATGTGTTTGTTTATTGTTAAATTGTACTCTCCCAACTGCTTAGTACATTGCTCTGCACACAGTAAGTGTTCAATAAATAAATTGAATGAATGAATGACTAAGACCACCACATCTTTTTCAGTTGCCTAGCCTGTCTTTCTCCAGCCTCTACTTCTGTATTTTTTATGGGTCCTCAATGCCTTGTAGAATTTCATTCTTCTTAATTGCAGGACCAATTTCTCAACACACCATATTCACTTTACCTCATATTCACATCTTCCTGAGGCTTAGCCACCCACCCAATTTGGTATCGCCTCACACCTGGCAAGCACATTTTCAGTCCCTTCAAATCAGGTCATCAATAGAACCAGTCCTACAACTAATCCCTGTGGGAAGTTCCTGAATTTGGCCACTCTCCAGGTTGAAACTGAAAACTATCACATGGGGGTGAGGGGGAGGGGTGGGTCATTCCCTCAAGAAACCTGCATTGTTCTCACCCAGGTGCTTAGTACAGTGCTTGGCTCACAGTAAACACTCAATAAATACCACTGATTGACAGTTGTTCACCCACAAAAACCCATGGTCGCTTCTTACTTAGATTGTGAGTCCGGTGTGGGACAGGGACTGTATCTCACCTGATTATTATCTTGTAACTATGTCAGCACTTAGAACAGTACTTGACACATAGCAAGCACTTAACAAATACCATCATTATTATTATTATGATTATTACCAAACTTTTCTGGCTTGTCAATGACAAGATCATCTAGGAAGGACTCAAAACCCTTACTGAAGCGTAGATGAGTTCATTTTTTTTAATGCTTTTTGTTAAGCCCTTACTATGTACCAGGCACTCTACTAAGCACTGGGTAGATACAAGCTAATTAGGTTGGACATAGCCCCTGTCCCACATGGTTGTAACAGTTTTAATCCCCATTTTACAGATGAAGTAACTGAGGCACAAAGAAGAGAAGTGACTTTCCCAAGGTCACATAATAGACAAGTGGCTGAGCAGGGATTAAAACCTCAGTCCTCTGACTCCCAGGCCAATGCTCTTCCCATTAGGCCATGCTTCTCATTTTGCTTCTTTATCACCTGTCCCTTCTCATTGAGAAAAATGAAATCGATCTGGCCCAGTCTGTCCTTCACAATGATCTGCAAGTGGCTTTCTGATATGTTAGACTCTTCTGGATGGCGGCAAATGGATTGTTGGTTACTCTGTTTTAGTATCTTCCCTGTTATTGATATCTGACTGACTGGTCTGTAATTACCAGGGTCATTGTGTTTGCTTTTCAACTGGTAAAAAATTATTTAAGCTTTAAAGAACTCTGGTATTTAACAACCTCCTCATATGAAGAGTTTAATCTTCATTAGCTGAAGTTGAGTCAGGAGGTTTCTCCCCAGGGAGAAATAGTAAACTCCTTCTATTTTGCTCAGTAGCATATCAGATATGGTCAAACCCACAGTCCTGGATATGTGGCTTGGGGCTTAGTTGAGGTGACTGGAAGACAAATGAGAAAACAGCAAATTATTTAGTATAGTGCTCTGCACTCAGTAAGCGCTCAATAAATATGATTGAATGAATGAATCAGTCAGTCACTCCAGGATCTCTCACCAGAGCACACCTTCTGGGTCCCCTTCTTTTCTCCATATACATCCACTCCCTTGGAAAACTAATTTACTCACATCACCTCTATGCTGATGACACTCAAATCTACATCTTCAGCCCTGATCTCTCTCACATTTCCTCCTTCCTTCAAGACATCTCTACTTAGATGTCCTCTGGTCACTTCAAACTTAATATGGCTAAAACAGAACTTCTCATCTTCCCACCCAAACCCTGTCCTCCCACTCACTTTCCCATCACTGTTGATGGCACCACCATCCTTCCTGTCTCACATGCTCGTAGCCTTGGCTTTATTCTTGACTCCTCTCTTGCACTCCACCCATCACTCAATCAATCATATTTATTGAGCGCTTACTGTGTGCAGAGCACTGTACTAAGCACTTGGGAAGTGCAAGTTGGCAACATATAGAGACAGTCCCTACCCAACAGTGGGCTCACAGTCTAGAAGGGGGAGACAGAGAACAAAACCAAACATATTAACAAAATAAAATAAATAGAATAGATATGTACAAGTAAAATAAATAGAGTAATAAATATGTACAAACATATATACATATATACAGGTGCTGTGGGGAAGGGAAGGAGGTAAGACAGTGGGGATGGAGAGGGGGATGAGGGGGAGAGGAAGGAGGGGGCTCAGTCTGGGAAGGCCTCCTGGAGGAGGTGAGCTCTCAGTAGGGCCTTGAAGGGACGAAGAGAGCTAGCTTGGCGGATGTGGGGAGGGAGGGCATCACTAAATCCTGTCAATTCAACCTTCACATTGCCAA
This sequence comes from Tachyglossus aculeatus, assembly GCF_015852505.1. Classification (NCBI taxonomy): domain Eukaryota; kingdom Metazoa; phylum Chordata; class Mammalia; order Monotremata; family Tachyglossidae; genus Tachyglossus; species Tachyglossus aculeatus. The sequence goes on along the minus strand of NC_052068.1, from coordinate 87,906,216 downwards.
AATCTTCCCAATCCTCTCCATTCAAACTACTGCCACATTAATGCAAACACTTATCCTATCCCACCTTGATTATTGTTTCAGCCTCCTTGCAGACCTCCCTGCCTCCTGTCTCTCCCCACTCCAGTCCATACTCCATTCTGCTGCCAGAATCATTTCCCTTCAGAAACGTTAAGAACACGTTCCCGGCTCCTCAAGAAACTCCATTGGTTGCCCAATCACCTCCGAATCAAACCAAACGTCCTCATCATTGGCTTTAAACCACTTAACCACCTTGCCCCCTCCTACGGCACCTCGCTATTCTCCAACTACAATCCAGCCCACACGCTTTGTTCCTCTAATGCTAAACATCTCACTGTACCTCGATCTCTTCTATCTCACTGCCGATCTCTTGCCCACATCCTACCTCTGGCCTGGAACACCCCCCGTCCTCCTATCAGACAGATAATTGCCTCCCCCACTTCAAAACTTTATTGAAGGCACATCTCCTCCAAGAAGTCTTCCCTAAGGTCTCCTCTCTTCTTCTCCCACTTCCTTCTGTGCTGCTCTTACTTGCTTCTTTATTTATCCTCCCTCCCATCCCTACAGCATATGAGTATGCATCTATAATGCATTTATTTATTTATGTATTCATCTATTTACTTATTTATAGTAATGTCTGTCTTCCCCTCTAGACTGTGAGCTCGTTGTGGGCAGGAATGTGTCAGCTTGTTGTAATATTGTACTCTCCTAAGCGCTTAGTGTAGTGTTTTGTACACAGTAAGCACTCAAAAAATAAGATTGAATGAATGAACAAATGAACCCCTCTTTAGTAAACATTTTGTTTTTCCATTCTCTGATTGAGGATGCATCATTAAGTAGGCAAATGGTGGTCATTATCAACTTCTTCACTGACTTGGGGAGGAGAGCTGTTAAGATTTTGTAGGAATTTTGATATTTTCAGGTCCCAATCAATCAATCAATCATATTTTTTGAGCACTTACTGTGTGCAGAGCACTATACTAAGCACTAGGGAGAGTACAATAGAATAGAGTTGGTAGGCACATTCCCACCCCACAAGGTGCTTACAAACTAGAGGATTTTAGTCTACAGTCTACAGTCCCAACTGGACCTCTCTAGAAAGTGTAAGGTACAGCATTCATTTATTCAAGTCGTATTTATTGAGTGCTTACTGTGTGCAGAGCACTGTACTAAGCGCTTGGGAAGTACAAGTTGGCCACATATAGAGACAGTCCCTACCCAACAGTGGGCTCACAGTCTAGAAGGGGGAGACAGACAACAAAACAAAACATGTTAACAAAATAAAATAAATATAATAGTAAATATGTACAAGTAAAATAGAGTAATAAATTTGTACAAACATATATACAAGTGCTGTGGGGAGGAGAAGGAGGTAGGGCGGGGGGGTGGGGAGGGGGAGGAAGGGGAGAGGAAGGAGGGAGCTCAGTCTGGGAAGGCCTCCTGAAGGAGGTGAGTTCTCAGTAGGGCTTTGAAGGGAGGAAGACAGCTAGCTTGGCGGATGTGCGGAGGAGGGCATTCCAGGCCGGGGGAGGACATGGGCCCAGGGTCGATGGCAGGACAGGTGAGAACGAGGCACGGTGAGGAGGTTTAGCAGCAGATGAGTGGAGGGTGCAGGTTGGGCTGTAGAAGGAAAGAAAGGAGGTGAGGTAGGAGGGGGCAAGGTGATGGAGAGCCTTGAAGCTGAGAGTGAGGAGTTTTTGCCTGATGTGTAGGTTGACTGGTAGCCACTGGAGATTTTTGAGGAGGGGAGTAACATGCCCAGAGCATTTCTACACAAAGATGATCCAGGCAGCAGTGTGAAATATAGATTGAAGTGGGGAGAGACAGGAGGATGGGAGATCAGAGAGGAGGCTGATGCAGCAGGGATATAGCAGGGAAGAGAAGACATCAGGTTCTAGCCTTGATTCCACCACTTGCCTGTAGTATGGTCTAGTGGAAAGATCCCAGGCCTGGGAGTCAGATGACCTGGCTTCTGATCCTGGTTCTGCCAACAGTGACCTGGGGGAAGTCACTTCACTTCTCTGTGCTTTAGTTTCATCTGTAAAATGAGGATTAAATACTCTTCCTCTTAGACTGTGAGTCCTACATGGGACAGAGACTGTATTGGGTCTGATTATTTTGTATCTACTCCCGCTCTTAGTACAGAGCTTGGCACATGGCGAGTGTCTAACACATATTATTAATATTATCAGTTCAATTTCTTCATATAATGGGGATCATCAGGGATTTTTAATAATAATAATAATAATAATGATGGCATTTGTTAAGTGCTTACTATGTTCCAAGCACTGTTCTAAGCACTGGGGAGGATACAAGGTGATCAGGTTGTCCCATGTGGGGCTCCCAGTCTTAATCCCCATTTTACAGATGAGATAACTGAGGCACAGAGAAGTTAAGTGACTTGCCCAAAGTCACACAGAATACAGGTGGCGGAGCCGGGATTAGAACCCACAACCTCCGACTCCCAAGCCCAGGCTCTTTCCCCTGAGCCATGTGGAAAAATGTCTCAGAACTGCCATTGCCTGATCCCAAGTCTGACTGATGGGGAATGGGACCCTGAAGGTTTTCTTAGTGTGGACAGTGTGGACCTTTAAGCACTTAGCTTTTTGAAGCCTAAGGGCTTGCCCTCCTGTGGCTCCCTTCTTCTAATCAGTCAGTCAATTATATTTATGAGCACTTTATGTGTGCAGAGCACTGTATTAAGCACTTGGAAGAGTACAATATAACAATAAACAGACAAATTTCCTGCTCACAAAGAGTTTACAGTCTAGGGGGGAAGATAGACATTAATAAAAATTAAAAAATTATAGATTTGTACATAAGCGCTATGGAGCTGCGAGGGGGGATAAACAAAGGGAGCAAGTCAGGCGACGCAGAAGAAAGTAGGAGAAGAGGAAAGAAGGGCTTAATCATGGAAGGCCTCTTGGAGGAGATGTGCCTTCAGTAAGGCTTTGAAGCAGGGGAGAGTAATTGTCTGTTGCATATGAGGAGGGAGGACTTTCCATACCAGAGGCAGGACGTGGTGAGAGGTGGCGGCGAGATAGACAAGATCGAGGTACGTTGAGATGGTTAGCATTAGAGGAGCGAATAACAAACCTTAGAAAACTTTGGATTTAAAGAATGAATGCAACTGACCAAGAATCGACTGTAAAATGGATGCTCTCCCTCCCTTTTAGACTGTGAGCCTCATGTGGGGCAGGGATTGTCCAATCTGATTGTCTTGTGCTTCAAACCGTGCTTGGTACAGTCCTTAATAAATACCACTATTCCATAATAGCTACATACAATACAAAGGACTGCCTGGTGGCTATCAAATTATCAGAGACCACATGATTCAATATGAACTTGTCCATAAGGTCAACAGTGAGGCTTACAGGTAAAAGGTCAAGTGGGGATCGAGTCGGGTCAGCACAATTATACAAAGGGTAGGAAGTACATGCGTGTGGAGTAGGTGGGGCTACTTCACTGTTTCAGTCTCGCAAATAAAGACAGAGCTACATTATCAGCCATATTTTCAATATGTCGCACACACTGACCTACCCCAAAGGTCAGGAAGAATAGTGCATCCAAGCTAAGAAAGGCCAAGGTACTTAAAAGACAGCAAGGTTGGTTTTGTTCTGGTTATGTTGTGTCTGCACTGCGCACTATGGTAACAGGCAGAGCAGAAATGCCACGCTAGATGGATTCATGCAGCACATATGTTTAGGTCTCGGTGTGCAATGGCTGATGATAATTCTCCTTTTCCATCATCCTCAATGATTCTTCGTTTGCTTAAAATATTTCTGCGGCTCACTGACAAAACAGCCATACACAAAATTATGCTCTTGCATTCCTAGGGAGTTGAGCAAAGTGGGGAATACCCTCTCTGTGAACTCTCTGCCTCCCGCCAATCAAATATTTCACTTCATTATGCCAACCTCGATGTGCCCGACCATGTTCCCGGAGCGACTGTGTGTGGCTGCCATCTAGTGGTTTTCTTTATGGTAAAATCCTGGAGTGGTGGAATTGGGAAGGAAGAAATTGGGAACTCACAAGAATGGAAACCAAATTATGATGATGATGATAACTGGTATTTGTTAAGTGCTTACTATGTGTTAGGCAGATACAAACAAATTGGGTTCGATACAGTTGCAGTCCCACAACTCCTGGAATCAGTCACTTTTTCTCTTGACACCTTGACCATCCATCCATCCACATGTGTCATGTGCTCTCAAGGTACCTGATTTCATAGTACTTGAATTCATGGAATGGGCCAAATGTTCTCATTTAATATATAAAAAATGAACTGCCCAGAAGGAGCGTCTAGTGAGAGATGCATGAGTATGTTTGAGATCGGCTATTTAGAAAGCAACTCAGTGCAGTTACAAGGTTCATTTTCTCTTTTCATTTACTATCTTGTGAAGAGTTAGAAAGGGAAATCTGATACCTGGGTTCCTGCATACATGTAATAGGAAGAAAAAAACAATAGAAGAAGAATGAATAGGGTTGGGGGGATAACTAGGGTTCAGATAGTTCAAGTGAAAGGCAAAATAGGAGGATTCTAATTCCAATCCTGCCAGGTAGGCTCACTCTGAGGAAGGTCAATGGAGCTTTAACTGTGACTGGAAGAACTTTAAACAATGTCAATTAATCTTTTAAAGGGCACTAATTTTTATGGTATTTGTTAAGCACTTATTATGTGCAAGAACAGTGTTCTAAGCACTAGGGTAAATATAAGTAAATCAGGTTGGACACAGTTTCTGTCCCACAAAGGACTGACAATCTTCATCTTCATTTTACAGATGAGGTAACTGAGGCACAGAGAAGTGAAGTGACTTGCCCAAGGTCACACAGCAGACAAGTGGTGGAGCCGGAATTAGAACCCAAGTTCTTGTCTCCCAGGCCCCTGTTCTATCCACCAGACCACACTGCTTCTCCGAAGATTAAGGCAATCTTTTTAATAATAACAGAATATTTAATGAGAAACAGCAGGGAGGGTCTTGCAAAGCATTTGATTACAGGGCAGAAGGCCTGGGTTTCAAGGTTGGTTTAGCTGCTGCAGGGTATCACCCCATTACCTAGATCAAGTGACTCATTTTCTATGTGCCTTAGGTTTCTATCAGCTCAATAGCACTCTCCAAACACCACCCAAGGACAGAGTTGAGATACAGTAAAAATTCAAGGAAAGGTGCTCTGAAAATAAGAGTTGTTTTTACATAGAGTGAATCATTTTCCCTTCTGTGGAATTCCAGATGACTTTAAGCAACAAGGCCACTGAGAAGCAATATGGTCTACTCGAGAGAGCCTGGGCCTGGGAGTAGGAGGACCTGGGTTCTAATCCCAGCTCTGCCACTTGTCTGCTGTCTGACTTGGGGAAAGTCATTTAACTTTTCTGTGCCTTGGTTACCTCATCTACAAAATGGGGATTAAGACTGAGCTCCATGTGGGACACAGACTGTTTCTAACTTGATTAGTTTGTATCTATCCCAGCGCTCAGTATAGTGCCTGGCACATAGTGCTGAACAAACTTTAAAACAAAAGTAAATGAGTGAAACCCATGTGAGTCAGAAAGTGTGTCTGATCTCATTATCTTGTATCTACCCCAGCTCTTATTACAGTGCTCGGCACAGAGCAAGCACCTAACACATACCATGGTTTTAATTATCATTAGCTGTCCCAGCCAGCCTCTAGTCACACAACAAACCTCCCAGATCCACAGCTATAGAAAATCCAGCAACAGCCTGGATTTCTTAACTTCACCCTGGTTCTTCTTGGCTTTCCACCCAAAGGGGAGAAGGGCCAGAGCTGCCTCTCCATCACAAGGGCAATTTTGACCAATTGCAGGGTGACCAGACAGGTCTGGCAGGGGTTTCTTAAATCAACACTCTCTCAGGTCTCTGAATCTATGCCTAAACACCACCTACACAAAAAAGCCCCTGCAGTGATCAGACCAAACAGGAATTGTTCACTCTCTTTACACTTCCAGAAGCCTGAGGCAAGTTACATCTTGGAAGCAACCTGCAGCATGAAGGATTTGGGTTAGAAACAATAAACAACAGTGAGAGTTAAACTCGAACAGAAACGACTTACCATCAGCTTTAATGAACTAAATCAGCTCGCCCCATCCTACCTCATCTCACCAATCTACCACAGTCCAGGCCACACACCTCTCTCCTTTAGTAGCAGTTTATTCACTGCCCCAATCTTGTCTCTCTCACTGCCGACCTCTTTCCCATGTCCTCCCCTTGGTCTGGAACTCCCTTCCTGTCTATATGCACCAGACCACCACTCTTCTCACCTTCAAGAGAAGCACCTTGAGAAGCAGCATGGTTTATTGGAAAGAGCTGGGGCTTGGGAATCAGCGGTCCTGGGTTCTAACCTTGGCTCCACCACTTACCAGCTGTGTGGCTTTGGGTAAGTCACTTAACTTCTTTGTGCCTCAGTTATCTCATCTGTAAAATGGGGATTAAGACTGTGAGCCCCATGTGGGACAACCTAATTACCTTGTATCTGCCCTAACGCTTAGAACAGTGCTAGGCACACAGTAAGTGCTTAACAAATACCATCATTATTATTATTATTCAAAGCAGTATTGAGGCCATATCTCCTCCAAGAGGCCTTCCCCAATTAAGCCCTCTTTTCCCGTCTCCCTCTCTCTTTTTCATTATCTATGTATTTGGATCTGTGACCTGTGGGCACTTGGTATTCACCTCATCCTCAACCCCACAGCACTTATATACACAGCTTTAAATTATATATTATAAATTATTTATATTAATTTTCTCCCCCTTAGACTCTAAGCTCGTGTGGGCAGGGAATGTGTCTGCAAACTCTGCTGTATTACACTGTCCTGCTTCCTATAGTGTCCTGCACATAGTAAGTGCTCAATAGATACCACTGATTGATTGATTGATTGATTAAACCAGGACTGGGTGGGTCGGGGGAGGTAAGAAAAGGTGAGGCACCACCACCACCAGAAATTGGCCCTGGGGTTACACTGACTTTTGTTGTTGTTGTTTTTGGTGGATGGTGGGAGTAGCATTAATTAAGCATTCACAGTGTGCTAAGCTCTGGGATCTGTACATAGTTATGAGATCGGCCGGCCGGGTTTACCTCGTGGGGCCTCCAAAGGTAGCCTCTGCATGTTGGTTGCCTTGGTTGATGCCAAGCTGCCAGGGAGCCTAGGTGTCCAGAAGCATCACCCAAGGGACTTGTGTTGCCTCAAATGCCCTTGGCCCCACAGGCGACTAGGCAGGAAGCCTGAGTTTCCCAGGCTCCCATTCCCAGGCTCTGGGCCAGCAGTAGTTGGTTGTTGATGGTTTGGGAATGAGAAGCGGCCCCAGGGCTGGGGAAGGAGTTAAGCACACATCTACGAAGAGATTCCCTTCTTGGATCTTCCACACAAAGGCATTGGCAACTGGTAACCACAGGGCTGGGCATTCACCTGCCTCCTCGATGGCAAGGGATAAGGCCAGACATGGGAAAAAGCAAGAGGAGCAATTACTGTTCAAGGGGAAGGAGGACCCCAGGGTGCCCAGGGCAGGGACTGAATTTTGCTCTGGGCCACGAAGAAGTGAACAGGAAAGGGTGGAAGTGGGGTTGCAGTGGGTGGGAATGTTCAAAGCAGGGCATGGCCCACACCCCAATAATAATAACTATAATAATAATAAACGTAGTAGTATTTGTTAAGTGCTATGTGCCAAGCTCTGTACTAAGTGCTGGGGTAGATAAAAGGTAATCAGGTCCCACATGGGGCTCACAGTCTCTGAAGGAGGGAGAAAAGGTATTGGAACCTCATTTTACAGGTGAAGGAACTGAGATAAAGAGAAGTTAAGTGGCTTGCCCGAGGTCATACAGCAGCAGGTGGCAGAGCTGGGATTAGAACCCAGGTCTTCTGACTCCCAGGCCCATGCTCTTTCCACTAGGGCACATGGTGTCTCAAATCTCTTTTGGACAAGTAAAGGGAGAGGAAAGTGAGGAAGAGAGGCATAGGCAGAAAAGGAAAAATAGGAGCCGGGGAAAAAAGAGAGGGAGAGAGAAATGATCAAACAGAATAAGACTGAGAAATCATGTGACCTAGTGGCTAGGTCTTGGGCCTGGGAATCAGAAGTACCTGGGTTCTAATCTTGGCTCTCCCACGGATCTGCTGTGTGACCTTGGACAAGTCACTAAACTTCTCTGGGCCTCAGTTACCTCATCTGTAAAATGGGGATTAAGACTCTGAGTCCCATATGGAACATGGACTGTATCCAACCTGTTTATCTTATATCTTCCCTAGCTCTGAGTCTAGTGCCTGGAACATAGTAAGCACTTAACAAATAACATTTGTTCACATGAATTGCTGTTCATGTGTTGGCTGTCAATCCTGTGCACTTCACAAGCCTCTCACCCCATAGCTCAGTAAAGCAAATTCAGTATGTGCCACAAAATCAATCAAAGGTATGTCCTGAGCTTTCACTGCTTTTTTGTGTGTGTGAGTGTATTGTTTTATGGTATTTGTTAAGTGCTTGCTATGTGCCAGGCACTGTTCTAAGCACTGGGGTAAATACAAAGTAATCAGGTTGGACACAGTCCATGTCCCATGTGGGGCTCACACTCTTAATCCCCATTTTACAGATGAGATAACTGAGTCCCAGGGAAGTGAAGTGACTTGCCCAAGGTCACACAGCAGACAAGTGGAGGAGCCGAGATTAGAATCTAGGTCCTTCTGACTCCCAGGTCTGTGTCCTATCCACTAGGCTCACTTTGGAGAATACAGTACCCAGAGTTGGCAGATATGGTTCCCTGCCCTCAAGAACCTTCGGAAAGCCGTTATGAAAGCTTATGCCAATGACAGTCAAATTCTCATTCTTTCATTCATTCAATCGTGTTTACTGAGTGCTTACTGTGTGCAGAGCACTGTACTAAGCGCTTGAGAAGTACAACTCGGTGACGGTCCCTTCCCAACAATGGGCTCACAGTCTAGAAGGGGGAGACAGACCACAAAACAAAACATGTAGACAGGTGTCAAGACCGTCTCCCTTCTAGCTTCCAAATTAGGATCATGCCTTAGCCTCATCTTCAAAGTAGATCCTGGAAAGGTCATCTACTTCGTCCCCCTGCCTCTACCAAGACAAGTCTAATCCCTTTCTTTAAACATCTCCAGGCCTGGAATTCCACCTCCTCCCTCAGAAAGGATCAAAAAGGAATTCTTCTTGGAACTTCTGTACTCATGGAAGAAAAATGCATCCCTAAATTGAAGCAACTCTACTAAATAGAGGAGATGGCTCCAACTCAAAGACAGTGGGAGGAAAAAGGAACTATTGAGAGGAATTGTTAAAAAGAAGAGTTCAGTAAACTGATTGGGCCTAAACAAAAGAATAACTTGACAGGAAAGACTCATTTTACTGCCTCTTTAACAGACTGCCTTTGAGACCCACTGCAAGCTTAAATACTTGGTTGAAATGATAACAAAATAAGTAACATTTAATATAACAGAGGACAAGGGGTGAAGGAAATGGGGAGGCTTTCTGCCTTTCATTCCTTTAATCAACCTCTAAACTGTTCAGAAAATAGTATTCTTTTTATTTGAAGTTTAAATAGCCTCCCTTAAGGAATGATATAAAACTTAAGCAAACCCTTTTATTGGATGCAGAAGCAATGTTCCTCACTGACATTGAAAGTATCCTCCCAGTACAAAGATTGTACTATTCACTTCTCTGGGCCTATTAAAAACTCATCCACCTCAGAGAAACTGCCTTAGCTTTTTTTCTTCATGCAACAAAGGGGAGGGTAGAGAGAAGGAGAGGGCATAGGCTCTTCAAACAAAAGTTCAGAAGAGAGTAAAACATCCTTAAGGAATCCTCCCCCCCGACTCCCATCCACTTCCATGGTATGAGAATCCCATCTAATTAGACCTAGTGACCATGATATTACTGTTATTATTATTATTACTATTATTGTTATTGTTATATTTGTTAAATGCTTACTATGTGTCAAGAACATAGTAGATACAAGTTAATCAAGTTGCACATGCCCTGTCCCACATGGGGTTTGCAGTTCAAGTAGAAAGGGGAGCAGGTATTTAATCCCCATTTTACAGTTGAGGTAATTGAGGCAGAGAGAAGCGACTTGCCCAAAGTCACATAGCAGGCCAGGGATGGAGCAGGCATCAGAATTCAGGTTTTCTGACTCCTAGGTCCATGCTGTAACTACTAGGAAACTTTGCTTCTCAGTCAGTCAGTCCACAACATTCACTGAGTGTCTCGGGCATACAGAGAACTGGGAAGGGAGTTCACAAAGGAAGCATGAGATAGGAAATGTGTGTGTTGGGGGGGGGGGGGGGAGTAGCGGGATGCATCACCCCAATATGCAAACACACAAGCAGAGGTAAAAGCGAAGAGAGAGGCAACGAAGGCAGCATTATGATTTGCCTTCATGGGAACTATGCGGGAAGGAGACATTAACAGAGTGAAGGGTAGAACTAGAGGGACTGAAGGTTAGTTTGGGAAGGCTGCTTTCAGGAAGTGGGAAGTCTTCCACATAGAACCAACACTGGGATACCAGGTGGAAAGAGAATAAGTATTCCTTCCAGGTCAGTTGATCATTCTGGAAGTATTTATAGTGCTAATTGTTCCAGAAGGCTTTTCTGTTAGCCTGAGGATGAGGGGATGGGATGAGGGGAATCTGTTTATTTATTTGGTTAAAGGTAACTGTTAGGTCTCTTCTCTTGAGAAACAGCATAGCTTAGTGGAAAGAGCATGGGCTTGGGAGTCAGAGGTCGTGGGTTCTAGTCCTGTCTCCGCCACTTGTCAGCTGTGTAACTTTGGGTAAGTCACTTAGCTTCTCTGTGCCTCAGTTACCTCATCTGTAAAATGGGGATTAAGACTGTGAGCCCCATGTGGGACAACCTGATAATCTTGTATCTACTTTAGGGGTTAGAACAGTGCTTGTCACATAGTAAGTGATTAACAAATACCATTATTATCATTATTATTATTATTAATTGTAGTGACAGTATTAGTAGTAGTAGCAGCAGCACGTATTAAGCACCTACTTGGTGCAGTGCACTGAACTAGGTGCTTGATAAATTCAAAATAATGGGGGGGACAGTTCTCTGCCCTCAAGGATCTTATAGTTACATTCATCATGACCCTGTAAGTATTGTTTTAGTTCTCCACTTGGGGTCTGACAGATGTTTCCCTTCTCACCTGGGCTCAGGAAGTACTTGGGTCCACCCACCTGGACCTGGGTTCTAATCCCACCTCTGTCACGTGTCTGTTGTGTGACCTTGGACAAGTCTGTTAACTTCTCTGTGCATCAGTTCCCTCAATGGTAATACTATTATTATCGTATTTGTAAAGCAAATTTGTTAAGCATATTTGTTAGTTCCAGGCACTGAACTAAGTGCCGGGGTAGATATGAGCAAATCAGGTTGAACACAGTCCGTGTCCCACACAAGGTTCACAGTCTCAATCCCCATTTTACAGATGAGGTAACTGAGGCACAGAGAAGTGAAGTGACTTACCCAAGGTACACAACAGACAAGTGGCGGAGCTATGATTAGAACCTATAACCTTCTGACTCCCTGGACTGTGCTCTATCCTGTCCTGTTTCTCTGATATGAGGATTGAGACTGTGAGTCCCATGTGGGACAGGGACTGTGTCCAACCTGATTACCTTGTATCTACCCCAGCGCTTAGAATAGTGCTTGACACATTGTAAATGCGTAACAAATACCATCATCATCACCATCTTTATCAGTGCTGCACTTAAAAAAAAAATTCCAAGGCTCTGCCCTAGACCCTCCTCACAAAGCTCCCAGGAGGTGAAGCCTGCCTCAGGTCTCATACAGTGGGCAAGGAGGGAAGGGCCCAGAGAACAGCGGGAGAGTGAATCAGATCAACAGTCTGGCCTGATTCCTGGCAGTGCCACTCCGGTTTACCCTGCAGGCAACAGGCCTGAATGTCCCCATTGTCAGGGAGATCAAGGAAGATTTTTTTTGTAGCAGGAGGCAACATTCCCTGGTAGTTAAAAGCAAAGTTGCCTCCTCTAATCCCGTGTGTTTATGAAAAGCCAATTACTGTCAGATGCAAAGCTTTGCCCTGCAGCTCCCTGGGGCAGAAGTTTTACATGGAATCACCTTTCTGTGGAATCCAGTAGCATGGGAGCTGGGGCAGCTCCAGAGGAAGAGGGGGTACGATCCATGAGCAGAGAAAAGTTTGGCTTCACCCCAAACGGCTGATACCAGCAGCGTGGTCTAGTGGATAGAGCTCTGGGCTGGGAGCCAGGAGGACCCGGGTTCTAATTCTGCCCCCATAACTTTGTTTGGTGTGTGAGCTTGGTCAAGTCGTTTAACTTCTCTGTGTCTCAGTTCCCTCATCTGTAAAATGGGAATTAAGACTGTGAGCCCCACGTGGGATCTGGACCGTGTGCAAACGGATTAACTTGTATATCCCCCAGCACTTAGTACAGTGCTTGGCACAAGTGTTTAACAGATGACATTAAAACACCATTAAAAGAAATAGACCCAAAGCAGGAGGGATGTCCGCCTTAGCTACGTGCCAGTCCGCTGAGACGCACAAAACTTTGTTTACTTGTCCAGTGACTGGCTCCAAGCACTGAACTCAGAGAAGTGCTTGCTGACTGGGGAACTTCCGTGCAAGAAGGGGGGACAAAAGGGGAGGGGAAAAGAAGGGAGAAAAGAGAACAGGCCCACTTGAAAGGCGTGTGGTTTGTTTCTTGTGGCCTGAAGCAAGGTCTCCTTAGTTCAAGAGATGTGTAGAACTCAAATCATCCTGCACTGGATTAGAGGGTTGGGAAAGCCACCGCAATGGGAACAATAAGCATATTTAGGTGAGCTGCCTCCAGTGAAAAGGGTGATGGAGGACGAGTTAGGGAATATCAATCAATCAATCAATCATATTTATTGTATAATCAATCAATCAATCATATATATCCACCCTCCCGCCCCCCAGCAAGGTTCCCACGCCAATGAGTACACAAGAATTTAACAGCTGTTAGGTGCCTCGTCCAAGGCCAGCTGGGTGACCTCAGTCACCTTACTGGATGGTCTTTCGTAGAGCCAGCCCTACCTAGCTCAGCCCAGTCAGCAAGAAACTGCCCACCATCCCCAGGGCAAGTGCCCTGAAGAAATGAGGTGTGTCTCCCTCTGCCTTCCCCCTATTCCTCAGCTTTCCCCCTGCTCCCCTGTCCCCAGGTTTCTCAGCAGGCCCACCCTTTCAATCAATCAATGGTATTTACTGAGCACTAACTTTTAAATGGGATTGGTTAAGTACTTACAATGTGCCAGCCACTGTACTGTATTGTATGGGGGTAGACAAGCAAATCAGGTTGGACACAGTTCATGACCCATATGGGGCTCACAGTCTTAATCCCCATTTTGCAGATGAGGAACTGAGGCACAGGAAAGTTAAGTGATTTGCCCAAGGTCACAGAGAAGACCAGTGACAGAGCAACGATTAGAACCCAGGTCCTCCTGAATTCCAGTCTCATGCTCTATCCAATAGGTATGCTGCTTCTCTGCTTACTGTGTTCAGAGCACTGTATTCACTCATTCATTCAATCATATTTATTTAGCGTTTACTGTATGCAAAGCAGTGTACTAAGTTCCTGGGAGAGTACAATGCCACCTGTCAGCTGTGTGACTTTGGGCAAGTCACTTAACTTCTCTGGGACTCAGTTACCTCATCTGTAAAATGGGGATTAAGACTGTGAGCCCCACGTGAGACAACCTGATCACCTTGTATTCCCCCACCCACAGTGCTTAGAACAGTGGTTGGCACATAGTAAGCGCTTAACAAATGCCATCATTTTTTTTTACAATACAATAACAAGCTGATACATTTCCAGCCCACAATTAACTCACACTGTACTAAACACTTGGGAGAGTACAATACAGCCAACAATCAACTCAATTCATGAACATAGAGCAGAAAGCATACCAGGCTAAGAAAACATGAGCGGCAATTGAAGTGACAGCAGAGAGCCAAGAATTACAGCCAAATGTCTAATCTCAAGCGATTAGTACAGTGCTCTCCCCTCGGTGGATGCTTAATGATTATTGAATTAATCAATACAAATGTATAAAAAGCACTTTACCAAGACACTGTGAGAGCCCACCAGGAACTTGACTTTTTTTCTCCTTTTTTTGTATGTGTAAGCAGGCTAGGAGTCAAGGGCAAAAGCAACCCTGAGCAATGCTGTAGTGTGGGAGAGTTTTCTGCATTCCTTCTTCAGAGTGTCAGTATTCAGAATGAGCTTCCTTCATTATAGTTCAGCTTGGACTATGTTTTAATTTATACAAATTCATGCCATAAAATAGCAATTACTGGGCAATTATAGTGCTACTGCAATTAAAGTGCATAGGGATTTGGCATTTAGCCATCTATGCATGGTTTTTTTATGGCTTTTTTTAACCCATTTACTCTTCTGGAGGTGTTCTTTCAGTGGAAACCCCAAATCTCGCTTTTAAGGACACTTCTCATCCAAGGAATTTGTCTCCAATAATGTAATCTGACTGGAATAAAAGAAAAAAATAACCGCACTCCCCTTACATCTTGTGGTTTCCACTAGGTGCTCACCGGGATCTCGGGTGAGTCGGGTGGGAAGCTGGGGCAAGAAGAGGGGAATGAGAAAAGGTGTTCAGAAAGATACTCTTGGTTCACACTAAACCCCTTTTCTATTTTCCAGCTTGACTATGATCCTTTTTTTCTTCAATTACTTCATTTTCAAGTAACCATCCCAGTCTCCCCAACCCAGTCCATTCAGTAATCTTCTGTTTTGGGGCCTTATTTGCTGACACCCAGTCACCTGCTCACTTCTCCTCTCAAGTGATCTCTTTGGTGAGTTCATCTGCTCTCCCAATTACTTTTCCAATCCTACAGACTTAGTCAAATGACAAGAATTACTGTTCCTCCTCATGAACCTATCTTCCTTCTAACAATCTTCACTTGACACTCATTCCACCAGCTGGGCTCATTCCGCTAGCTGGCACCCTCTAAGAGAAATGGTCTATCTCAGCTTCCAGCTCTCTCTCGCCCACCCTCTGCTTTTTATCTGGGTTCCCTGGGATTTTTCTCCATCTGAACCATGATACCAAGCTAGTGACCTGTCTGATGGCTCCTTGATCAGTTAGAGTTGGATGATCAAGGTATTGTATGCATTTCAGAGGCTTGGGGTCACATAACCAGGGATTTGTGGCCCTGACTGGGGCTTCAGTGGGCTGATGATTGAGTCTCCAATCAGGAATAATAATAATAAAAATAATAATAATAGTGGTATGTTAAGTGATTACTATGTGCCAGGCACAGTGCTATGTGATGGGGTGGATACAAGCAAATTGTGCTTTGTGCAGAAACGCTCTGGGCATGTTATTCCACTCCTCAAAAATCTCCAGTGGCTGCCTGTCAACCTACACATCAAGCAAAAACTCCTCACTCTCGGCTTCAAGACTCTCCATCACCTTGCCCCCTCCTACCTCACCTCCCTTCTCTCCTTCTACAGCCCAGCCCTCACCCTCTGCTCCTCTGCCACTAAATTCCTCACTGTACCTCATTCTCGCCTGTTCTGCTGTCAACCCCCAGCCCACATCTTTCCCCTGGCCTGGAATGCCCTCCCTCCACACATCCGCCAAGCTAGCTCCCTTCCTTCAAAGCCCTACTGAGAGCTCTCCTCCTCCAAGAGGCCTTCCCAGACTGAGCCCCATTTTTCCTCTCCTCCTCCCCAACCCCCCTGCCCTACCTCCTTCCTTTCCCCACAGCACTTGTATACATATATTTGTACAGATTTATTACTCTATTTTGCTTGTACATATTTACTATTCTATTTATTTTGTTAATGATGTGCATGTAGCTTTAATTCTATTTGTTCTGATGACTTTGACACCTGTCTACATGTTTTGTTCTGTTGTCTGTCTTACCCTTCTAGACTGCGAGCCCATTTTTGGATAGGGACCGTCTTTATTTGTTGCCAACTTGTACTTCCCAAGCGCTTAGTACAGTGCTTTGCACACAGTAAGTGCTCAATAAATACGATTAAATGAATGAATGAATGAATGAAATTGGGTTGGACACAGTCCTTGTCCCACATGGGGCTCACAATCTTAATCCCCATCTTCAGATGAGGGAACTGAGGCCCAGAGAAGTGAAATGGTTTGCCCAAGGTCACAAAGAAGACAGGTGGCAAGAGGCGGGATTAGAACCCAGGTCCTCCCGACTCCCAGGCCTGTCCTCTATCCACTAGGCCACACTGCTTCTCTAGACTATTCTCTGGAATGATGGATGAGCCCCAATCCTGAGACATTGGGCCCGAGAACCTCCCTGGAGGAACTGATTCCAGGGATAGTGGCTTGTGCAAAGGGGAGCAACAGTGTGACCTAATAGAATTATAAATATATACACATCATTAATAAAATACAAAGAATAATAAATATGTACATATATACACAAGTGCTGTGTGGCAGGAAGTGGGGGTAGAGCAGAGGGAGGGAGTTGGGGTAATCGTCCATAAAATGGATAATAGAGATAAAACACTCATTCTACCTCCTTCTGAGATGGTGAGCCCCTTCTGGGACATGGACTGGATCCAGTTTGATTGTCTTGTGCCCATTCCATGCTTAGCAAAGAGCTTGGCACAAAGTAAGTACTCACTAAATACCATCCCCATTCCTCCATCCCAGAGTGCATATTATCCAGCTTTCTCTCCTTAAACCTGCTGTGAAATGCTTTCTCACTGAAGCTCCCTTCAAACCACAAGTGTTGAATAGACTCGAAATAGATTATTAGCTACACATTTGCTAGTGTCCATGACCAAATAAGCCACTGTAGAGAGGTACAATTCTTAAAAGATGGATAGTTTTTGTCTCCCAGAAGAGATCATTGCTAAAGAAAGACAGGAGGATGGAAGGAAGGGGAAGATTTTAGAAATGAATCCCAAGTACATTTAAGAGTAGTAATTAGATACTCATTGTGGGCAGGGAGCATATCTGCCAACTCTATGGTTACTGTACCCTCCCAAGTGCTTAATACAGTGCTCTACACATAGTGAGCACTTCAATAAATACCAATGATGGTGACTCAAAGCTTATTTAGGTACCAAGTTGCTTCTCCCCCTGCTCCTGCCTCTCCAGAGTGAAGAATGGGTGGATTCCACGTCCCTTATACCAGGATGAAATCAAATTATCCATTGAAAATTTTCATGGCAGGAGCCAACCTGGGGTGGATTCCATGCCTCCAAAAGCAAATGTTTGTTTCTATACATTTTAGCAACATACTGATAGCAAAGGAAATTTTGGGAGAAACAAGCCTGGAAGAATCAAATGGTTTGGAGTGTAGAGAGGAACTAAAGGATTTCAAGGCTTTCCCCCAAACCTCCTGGTGGCAAATAAATATATCAATTTCACTGTCACACTCACTCTTACACTCAATCAATTCCCTTTAAGCACCCTGGGCCATGGGAGTTGGAGGCTACCGGGGGACTGTGAAACGTTTATGGGAATTTCTAGGCACATTTGTGCTACAGGGGTTAGAGATTTCCTTTCAAGATTCAGGAGGAATCACTCCAGCTAGAATCAGTCAATGAATCAATCTTATTTATTGAGTGCTTACTGTGTGTGGAACACTGTACTAAACTCTTGGGAGAGTACAACAGAGTTGGTAGACAAGTTCCCGGACCACAGAGAGCTTACGATCTAAAAAGGCACAGACAGGCAGACATGATACTCTCCTCCCAGGGCCAAGGTCAGAGCTAAATCTTTTAACTTCATGATTTCTCTCCCTTAAGGAAGAGAATTTGCTCACACTTCTTTTTCTTGTGTGAAGAGATCTATTAGAAATGAAAAAAAAAAAAAGGAAGCCTTGACATTTGCAAAAGTATTGTTTTCCACTTCAGAAATGTGATCTTGTCACCACAGTCATTATCTCCTCCACTCAACAAAGCCGAGTTTACCTCCTTAAGCTTAGAAAAGTCTGTCTCCAGGGCTACCCTTCAACTAGTTCCTGTGGGCTTCTCCACAGCTGGCTGCTTGGGTGGCTATCCCCCAGCCTCAGGATAGCAATGAACCTGCGATGTCAATGGGGTAGACTTGGCACAACAGTAAGAACCCAACCCACAGACTGTGCAGGGAGCCTGCCAGACGGAGAGGTAGAAAACCTAAAGTGGGGATTTGAACAGTAGTGAGACCCAGAGGCCTGGTTCCTGGCACTTACAGACAAATGGGGTCCAAATTAGTGGGGGAAGGGGAAGTGTGGTCTGACCAATGTTGTCATTGAGATTAGTGCTATTACTCCACGCCTGATGTCAAGATTACATCAATTTGTCTTGCCCCGGACGGGGCCTGCCTTCAGATGTGGAGAACTTAGGCACCAGAGTCCTGTTGGGTAGGGTGCTCTCAGAAACTTCAGATAATAATAACAACAACAATAATAATTATGACACTTAGTACATGTTGTTTGTTTGTTTATAGTATATGTTAAGCACTTACTATGTGCCGGTTAGATGGGCCGTGGGTTTGCACGAAGTGGTGGAGTAGCTTGTGACCTTGTGGCTGGGAAATGGTTGATATGTGGGAAATGCTACAAGAATGAGCACTTTAGTTCCAGAGTCATGGCTGGGTTGATTTTCAAGCAAGGAACTGGATTGGCCTGGGGAATGTCCCAGTTTCCTTATCCTTAAGTTGTTTTCTGTCTCTAATATCTCATAGATTCCTTCCACTCCCTTTTTCCCCAGCGCTACAGACCTTGTCTAGGCTCTGGGCTTCTTTCATGCCAACTACTATAATCTACAATTTCCTCATCTGTCCCATTTGAGGCCAAAACACCACCCTCTTTCCTCCCATTCAATATTGGATGTGGCATCTTGGCGTGCTTGGACTAGGCAACTTCCTCCTCCACCCTACATTGGCTTCCCAGTTGTCACTGAAACACATCAAAACACCTGATCAGAAATTCTGAAAGTTGGTCCCTCCTTCCTCCTGGAGTTCATCTGCAGATACTCCTGTCCCAGCTGAAAGGTAAGCGTTCTCCCCATTCAGGAGTGTGGGTCCGGAAGCCAGATGACCTGGGTTCTAATGCCGGCTACATTACTTGCCTGCTGTGGAAACTTGGCAAGTCACTTTAACTTCTAAGAGCTTCAGCTTACTCAACAGTAAAATGGAGATTTAACACTTGTTCTCAATCAATCAATCGTATTTACTGAGCTTTTACTGTGTGCAGAGCACTGTGCTAAGCACTTGGGAGAGTACAATGTCACACAATCGGTAGGCATGTTCTCTGCCCACAGCGAGCCCTCCTTCTTAGATTGTGAGCCCCAGGTGGGACAGGGACTGTTTCTGACCTGATTGTCTTGTATCTATCCCAGTATTTAGAACAGTGCTTGACACATTCTAAGGATTGTAACAAATACCACGATTATTATTGTTATTGCTATTATTATTATTTTTCATTATTCTGTACTTTCCAAGCATCTAGTAAAGTGGCCCACACCAAGCTGGAGCTCAGTAAACGCTATTTCTTATGGAGAGTGGCCACTTCTGAATTAAAGAGACCAAAAGAGGAAACTAGTTGAGTTAAAGTTACCTACAATATTGTCCCTTGTTTCAGTGTTCTTTGGAAGTGTCATTACGCCCCCTGCTGACTATGAGTTTCCTCTCAGACACACTGAATGAAATTTCCTCACTGGGAAATGAGGTGGAGGTGGCCTTCTAACAAGTCCAACACCGCTACCAGCCCACCCCAGAATTTCAGGGTTTCCCATGCTTTCTGTTGCTACCATGCAGCTGATGCCTGGAGCATCAGACACAGGAATGATATAGTGCCAGTGCTCTATCATGGGCTGTGCACCTACAGTCTGGTTCACGGCCTGCAGAAAGGTATCAGCTGTGCTAGAAGGAATGGAACGTCCCACTGCTAATCCTTGCCTTTCTAAATAGGAGTAACATCCCCCCCCCCCCCACCAACCCTAGCCCTTCTAAATACGGATAAATGCACTCAGAACCCTAACCTTTCTATGTAGAGGTAAATACTCTCCTATTCTTATCCCTTCTAAACAAGGACAAATACTCCCGTAACTCTAGCCCTTCTGCATAGGGGCAAATACCGTCCTAACCCTAGCCTTTCTACATAGGGATAAATACTGTCCTAACCCTAGCCCTTCCATATAGGGAGACATATATATCCCTATCCCCCCCACCCTGCCTCCTTCCCCTCCCAACAGCACCTGTATATATGTTTGTACAGATTTATTACTCTATTTTACTTGTTCATATTTACTATTCTATTTATTTTGTTAATGATGTGCATTTAGCTTTAATTCTATTTGTTCTGACGACTTGACACCTGTCCACATGTTTTGTTTTGTTGTCTGTCTCCCCCTTCTAGACTATGAGCCTGTTGTTGGGTAGGGACCATCTCCATATGTCCTTGTACTTCCCAAGCGCTTGGTACAGTGCTCTGCACACAGTAAGCGCTCAATAAATACGATTGAATAAATGAATGAATATATATATATATATATATATATATATATATATATATATATATATATATATATATATATATATATATATATATACTGCTCTAACCCTAGCGAGTGCCATAAGATGGTGTTTAGTTACGTAGCATTTGCAACTAATGGTCGACGGTAAAATCCAGCACCCAAAAATTAGACACTGACCAATCATCTGAAGGTCAGCCAACGCCAGAGCAAAAGACCCTTGCAAGCCCACTAGGGGTCCCACTTCCCCAAGTCAGATTCCTCTTTATTCACTTGAGCTGGATTTTTGTCAAATATCTCTCCAACACTCCTAAATGTCCATGCTTCTTCACCCCTCCCTGACTGTTCCCAATCCTTCCCCATCCAACCCCTGCAGGCCTTCCCCAGACTCTGGGGTTCCAGTGTTCCATTATTCCAGGCCACTGCTGTACACCTGATCAAATCCCACCGGATGATGTGCTTCTGAAGGCAACAGGGTCCAAGCCTTGACAACATGAATCACTTCCCCTTCTTAACTATATCACCCCCATTCAAAAATCAACTCCACCCCCAGCTCTGGCCCTAACCCTAATGAGGTTTTTGTATCATATAAATGGTTGATTTCTCTATTGTTTGAAACATCATCAATCATATTTGCCAACAGTGGGACTTTTATGTTTGGCTTTAGGCAATTGATCACTTCTTCCTAATGTAGAAAATGACAAGAGTTTTCTATCACAACTGATAGATCTTTTATTGATTCCTTGCCTGATTTCCTTTCGACTCTGCCTAACTTTCAGGGCCTGTGACTTGACTTGCCTGGTGAAGACAGCTCCCTCATCCTATGCTGCAGGTGTTGATGATCCTTTGT
Source organism: Tachyglossus aculeatus (assembly GCF_015852505.1). Classification (NCBI taxonomy): domain Eukaryota; kingdom Metazoa; phylum Chordata; class Mammalia; order Monotremata; family Tachyglossidae; genus Tachyglossus; species Tachyglossus aculeatus. Next base: position 87,884,879 of record NC_052068.1, on the reverse strand, counting down.
AGGTGAGACATTGTCTCGAGCCTCAGTTACCTCATCTGTAAAAGGGATTAAATCCTCCCTCCCATTAGTCCAAGACTGGGGACCGTCTCTATATGTTGCCAACTTGTACTTCCCAAGCGCTTAGTACAGTGCCCTGCACACAGTAAGCACTCAGTAAATATAGTTGAATGAATGAATGAAGACCGTGAGTCCCATGTGGCAAAGGGTCTGTGTCCAACCTGAATATTTTGCATCTAACCCAGTGCTTAGTACATTCTTAGCACACAAAAAGCCCTCAAAAATTACCATTATTATTATTGTTGTTATTATTACTATTAGTAATGGTAGTAGAATCATTCTTATTGGGAGAGTGTTGTTGCTGATGGCTGCTTTTTTTTTTTACTTTAAAATGAATTATCCCCTCAAAGGCAAAATGCTGGGCAGTACTTCTTCCTCCCTCAAAGACCCTCACTGGAGGATGATTAGCCAAAGAGCTGCTAAAGAACTCCTAGATTTTTAAATCCAATTTTATACATGTGAAAAAACAGATCAGCTCTTTATGGTATTTTTTAAGCCCTTACTATGTGCCAGATACTGTACTAAGCCCTGAGGTACATACAAGATAATTAGATAGGACCCAGTCCATGTCCACATGAGGCTTATAGTCTGAATCCCCATTGTACAGATGAGGTAACAGGCAAAGAGAAATTGAGTAACTTGTCCAAGGTCATACGATCTTCCTACCTATGGCTTCCCAAAAAAGTCATTATCTTGTGCTTCCTAAAATGGCACCTCTGATAGTGGTCACATTCCCTTTCCATATAAATGTACGTATTCTCTGTTTTAGTATGATAATGTCTGGTGCTACCCAGCAACATTCTCCACTCTTCTGAGATCCAGGATCCAAGAGAGCCCTTGCAAGATTTTATAGAAGAATATGGTTTTCCCTCCTTCAGAATAAGAACTTTCCCACCCAAGCGAAAGGCCTCCTAGTGCTTTGCAAACCAATGACATCACTAGATATTTCTTTAAAGATAATTTTCAATATGGAAGATGCACTTCTGGAAGATGAAATCTGCCTGCAGTTTCTGTTTGGATTCTCAGAGCAAAGTATTATTTGGAGGGTGAGGTTGAATTTGAGGAAAATGGGCAAGGAACATGTCTTGAGCTTCTGTTGTCCTTTCCCAAACACTTAGTGCAATGTGTTACACCCAGTGGAATTATTACAATTGCATCCTAGAGACTTGTTCAACCAAGGCATCAGGGGTTTATCTGTATTCTGTAGCCAAGATACAGTGAGCTTAAGTTTTCCTTCACCTAGAGATGCTACATGTTGAATTCTAATTTATATTTCAGAGTCTCAAGTGCACTCCCTGATCTGAAAAGATGGAAGGCAGGGAAAACAGCATATGTCTGTGATGACTCCAGGACTTATTGTCTTGTTAACCAAGAAGAGTGCATGAAAATTCAAAAAGCTGTGTCCAGGTGAGTCAATCAGTCAATCATAAAAACAGCCCGGGCTTTGGAGTCAGAGGTCATAGGTTCAAATCTCAGCTCCACTGCTTGTCAGCTGTGTGACTTTGGACAAGTCACTTCACTTCTCTGTGCCTCAGTTACCTCATCTGTAAAATGGGGATTAAGATTGTGAGCCCCACATGGGACAACCTGATCACCTTGTATCCTCCCTAGCACTTAGAACAGTGCTTTGCACATAGTAAGCGCTTAACAAATACTAAAATTATTTTTATTATTATTATTGAACACTTTCTTAGCACAGAGCACTGCACTAATCCCTTGGGAGAGTATAATATAGAAATATAACAGGCACATTCCCTGCCCACAACAAGCTTACAGTCTAGAGGGGGAGACATATAAATAAATACATTACAGATACGTACATAAATACTTTGGGGCTGGGAGGGGAGATGAGTGAAGGGAGAAAGTCGGGGTGATGCAAAAGGGAGTGGGAGAAGAGGAAAGAAGGACTTAGAGAAGAACTCTTGGAGGAGATGTGCCTTCAATGATTCTGTGAAGTTGGGGAGAGTAATTATCTGTCAGAAATGAAAAGGAAGGGTGTTCCTGGACAGAGGCAGGATGTGGATGAGGGTGGAACAGGGGAGAGAGCAGGTGGTGGTGGTGTTGGTGGTGGACGAGGAAGAGGAGGTGGAGAAGAAGGCTCTCCTCCACTGCTGTCGGCTCTCCTCCCAGCTGCTCCTTCCCCAGACCCCCAGCTTTGCAGTCTTGGGTGAAGCAAGAAACCCCAGTTGTGGGGGGCAGTGGTGATATCCACAGCAAGGTCCCCCTGCTTGGGAGCTATATAGAAAGTTTCAAAAACAGATTTGGAATTAAGAGGATGTGGGAGGAGCAGGGAGACGGGGAGAATTCAGGGGACAGGAAGAGAGGTCAGGAAATCTGCAGCAATAGGACCGCCTGGCTAGGAAGAAAGAGGTGGGCTGCTTCCTTGGTGAATTTGTTAAGACAGATTTAATCAGTAAGCAATTCGACAAGAAGTAATCTCTGCCTAAATGAAGGGGAACCTTTCTAGAGAAGTAGCGTGGCTCAGTGGAAAGAGCACGGGCTTTGGAGTCAGAGGTCATGGGTTCGAATCCCGGCTCCACCACAAGTCTGCTGTGTGACCTTGGGCAAGTCACTTAACTTCTCTGAGCTTCAGTTACCTCATCTGTAAAAATGGGGATTAAGACTGTGAGCCCCACATGGGACAACTTGATCACATTGTATCCCCACCAGCGCTTAGAACAGTGCTTTGCACATAGTAGGCGCTTAACAAATGCCATTATTATTATTATTATTATTATTACTACTGTAAGGCCCATCAAGAGAAGGCTTGCCTCCCAGATCTGTGGACTTTGGACTTTAGTCAAGGATTGAGCTACCTGAGAATATCTTTCAAGGACTCAATCAGCCAATCAATGGTATTTTTTGAACACTTACTGTGTGCAGAGCACTATACTATGCGTTGGGAGAGTACAATACAATAGAAGTAGCAGGCACGCTCCCTGCCCGCAACGAGCTTACAGTAAGTCTAGAGGGAGTGAATTGGAGTGGAAAGCTCAACAAAACTGATTACTAACATCAGGGAACTAACAAAACACACTGTAGATCTCTCATCGTAAAGTAGAAAAATGGAAAATACCCACATCCTGTGATTTTGAATTACCCAGCAGTACCAGCCCTGACAATGCAAGGAAACATAATTGAGAATGAGTATTTTCCTCTGAGAATTCTTTAAAAAAAAATTATAAAACTGAGTCAGCTGTGTCAACTCTGGATTCTCCCACACAATCAAAACTTGGCCCCATACACCGATTCCCTCCCTCCACCCAAGCCTCCTATCAACATTTTGGTGAGACATTCTGGGAACGTTGAATGTCAGAGGAGGAAGACTACCCCATTACCTCCTCCAAGAACTGTTCTTAGGGTTTCTCAAGGCACTTCCATTCAAGATGCTTCATCCAAAGTTATTCAAGTATGAAAACCTATAAGGTATGGATTATCACTCTATTAAAAGGGAGGAGCAAACCCAATCTAGAATGAAACCAGTTCTTTCTAGAAGGGTCAGTGGTGGGGTAGATTAGTAGGACTCTACAAGAAAGAAGGCGTTGACAGAGCAACAAGCAGGAATTTAAACTATTGTAAACCAATGTGAATATGTCTGAACTACACTCCATTCTATCAGGACACACTTTTTTTGTTTTTTTTATGATATTCAGTAAGTGCTTTCTATAATAATAATAATGGCCTTTATTAAGCACTTACTATGTGCAAAGCACTGTTCTAAGTGCTGGGGAGGTTACAAGGTGATCAGGTTGTCCCATGGAGGGCTCACAGTCTTAATCCCCATTTTACAGATGAGGTAACTGAGGCACAGAGAAGTTAAGTGACTTGCCCAAAGTCACACAGCTGACAATTGGCAGAGCCGGGATTTGAACCCATGACACCCAACTCCAAAGCCCATGCTCTTTCCACTGAGCCACACTGCTTCTCTCAAGCCCTGTTCTAAACACTGGGGTAGATATAAAGTAATCAGGTTGGACACAGTCCACGTCCCACATGAGGCTCACAATCTTAATCCCCATTTTACAGATGAGGTAACTGAGGCCCAGAGAAGTTAAGTGACTTGCCCAAAGTCACACAGTAGACAAGTGGCAGAGCCAGGATTAGAACCCAGGTCCTCCTGACTCCCTGGCCCGTACTATCAATCAATCAATCGATCAATCGTATTTATTGAGCGCTTACTGTGTGCAGAGCACTGTACTAAGCGCTTGGGAAGTACAAGTTGGCAACATATAGAGACGGTCCCTACTCAACAGTGGGCTCACAGTCTAGAAGGGGGAGACAGAGAACAAAACAAAACATATTAACAAAATAAAATAAATAGAATAGATATGTACAAGTAAAATAAATAGAGTAATAAATACATACAAACATATATACATATATACAGGTGCTGTGGGGAAGGGAAGGAGGTAAGGCGGGGGGGATGGAGAGGGGGAGGAGGGCCCTGCCCCCCCCAACCCCGCATCCTGTGTGCTGAGCACTGCTAGTGGCTGGAATGAGCCATAAGGCCAAGGTGAGCTGCGTGGGCAGGCACTGTTGCAACAGAGTGTGAGGTGTTGTGTTTTCAAAAAGTCTCTTTAACTGTATAAATAATTGCAGGAATTCCAGAGTCTGCTTCAAATCACCCCCTTGACTCATTAGCCAGTGGCTAAGAATACACATAGTGATGTGATCAGGACCTTCAGGAGGTTTTCCAGGAAATCTGAGGGGGTGCAGCCATTGCCACCATCTTCAGTTATGCCCCTCAGGCTAGTGAATGTAGCTTGGTCTTCCTTCTGGATTGCCACTGAGACTTTTTGCCCTAGCCCCTTGCCAAGGGGAGACTGTTCATCACCTCCCATTAGTGTCTGCTGGGTGATATTGTCAAGATGCTGTCAAGATTGTTATTCCTTGTAATGGGACAGAGCAGAGTGATGGAAGAAGCTATCTGTAGCTGTTCCTTTGGGTCTGGCAAGACTGTCCAATGGAGCTCTGAATAAAAGGTGCTTGGTGAAGGGATACAGTGTGGCTTAGTTGAAAGAGCCCAGGCCTGGGAGTCCAAGGACCTAGGTTCTAATCCTTGTTCTGCCACATGTCTGCTGTGTGACCTTGGGCTAGTCACTTCACTTCTCTGTGCCTCAGTTGCCTCATCTGTAAAATGGGGATTAAGACAGTGAGCCCTATGTGGGCCAGGGACTGTGTCCAACCCGATTAGCTTGTATCTACCTCAGCACATAATACAGTGCCTGGCACATAGTAAGCACTTAACAAATAACCACAATTCTTCTTATTATTATGATTACTAGGGCTACGGTTGCCTCATCATCACCATGGGAAAGTAGCAAACAATCAACTAGAATAAAAATCATAGTGATGGTGTTTATGAAGTGCTTACCAAGAACTATGCTAAGCACTAGGGTAGATCATCAGCATCAGTGATACTTATTGAGCACTTACTCTGTGCAGAGCACTGTACTAAGTGCTTGGGAGAGTAATATACGGGGTTGGTAGACACGTTTTCTGCCCACATATGAGAATCAGATCAGACACAGTACCTGTTACACACACAGCTAATGGGCTAAAAGGGAGGGGAGGACCCGTATTTTATCCCCATTTTACAGATGAGAAAACTAAGGCCAAGGGAGCTTAAATGACTTGCTCAGGGTCACCCAGCAGGCAACTGGTGGAGCCACGATTAGAACCGAGGTCTCTTGGCTCCCAGCCCCACGCTCTTTCCAATAGGCCACGTTGTTGACCTGCCTCCAAACTACTCACTGGAATGGAGAGATATCAAGGTAGAGTCAGAGAATATTAAGAATATTAATTAAGCTATTTGTTAACTGCTTACTGTGTGCCAGGAATTGTACTAAGTGCAGGGGTGGATACAACATATTGGGTTGGACACAGTCCCTGTCCACATAGGGCTCACAGTCTCATCCCCATTTTACAGATGAGGTAACTGAGGCACAGAGAAATGAAGTGACTTGCCCAAGGTCACACAGCCAACAAGTGTCAGGGCCGGGATAAGCCCTCTTCTCACAGCCTAATGCCTAATGGACAGCTCTGGCAGTCCAAAGGACACCCAGGTCCATTTTACTCCTATAGTTGAAATAATAATCAGCCAATCAATCCATAGAATCTGAGAGCCTACTGAGTGCAGAGCACCATTCTTTCAATCATATTTATTGAGCACTCACTGTGTGCAGAGCACTGTACTAAGCACTTGGGAAGTACAAGTTGGCAAACTAAGAACTTGGGTGAGAAGAATACAATAGAGTTGGTCCTGTTCTCAAGGAGCTTACAGGCAAGAAGGGGAGACAGATATTAAAATGAATTATAGAGGGAGTGGCAGAGTGCAAGGATTTGTACATAAGTGCTTTTGGGGAGAATAGAAAATGTTTAAGGGTTACAGACTGAAGTGCTAAGGTGACTCAGAAGGGAGGCTGAATAGGAAAAATGAGGGCTTATTCAGGGAAGGCCTCTTGGAGGAGAATATCATATTCTGGTTCAGGTTTATTTTTCAGTGTTTCTGGAGACTGGCATAGTTCTAGGCAACCTCTGTGGAACTCACTGATTTAAGAATAAAACTAATGAGAAGCAGTGCGGCTTCTGGATAGAGCATGGGCCTAGGCGTCAGAAGGACCTGGGTTCTAATCCCAGCTCCACTACATGTCTTCTGTATGACCTTGGGCAAGTCACTTCACTTCTCTGGGCCTCAGTTACCTCATCCGTAAAATGGGGATTAAGATTGTGAGTCCCATGTGGGACAGGGACTGTGTCCAACATGATTATGTTGTATTTACCAGCACTTAGAATGGTGCTTGTCAAATAGTAAGTGCTTAATAAATACCATAAAAAAGAGCCTTTGGGTTTTTGAAGGAGGAGGATACCCGAGGAATAAAGGAATGTGACCTGGGCCACTAGACCTGGCTGAAGAGGGTATGCAGCATTGCCTAGTGGACAGAGCACAGGCCTAGAAGTCAAAAGGACTTGGCTTTCAATCCCGGCTCCGCCACGTATCTGCTGTGTGACCTTGGGCAAGTCATTTAACTTCTCTGAGCCTCAGTTACCTCATCTACAAAATGGGGATGAAGACTGTGAGCCCCACATGGGACAACCTGATCACCTTGTATCCCCCAAGCGCTTAGAACAGTGCTTTGCACATAGTAAGCACTTAACAAATGTCATTATTATTATTATTATTATGTGCCCTGAACCCCTTATTTTTTGAGCCCAGCCTGCCAGGTGTGCAGCCTGGCCCGCTGCCTGACTCTCACTCTCTGGGCCAGAATTTTTTTTTAAATGTTATTTGTTAAGCTCTTACTATGTGCCAGACATGTACTAAGCATTGGGGCAGTTACAAGATAATCGAGTTGGACGAAGTCCCTGTACCAAATGGGGCTCATGATAGTAATCCCCATTTTACAGATGAGGTAACTGAGGCACAGAGAAATGAAGTGACTTGCCCAACATCACACATCAGACAAGTGGCAAAGCCAGGATTGAAAGCCAAGTCCTTTTGACTTCTAGGCCCGTGGTATGTCCACTAGACAATGCTGCCTAACCTCCCTTCAGCCAGGTCTAGTGGCCCAGGTCTGCATCGGTGTGCCGGGCCAAGAGCTGGCCTAGGGACCCCTGATAACTGCTGAGAACCCCTGAGGATCCCTGCGGGCATGCAGGTGCCCCATTCCCTCTCATCTTATGAAATCTCTCGCCCCGTCCCTCCTCCCTTCCTTAACTTCCATCTTCAACCGCTCACTCTCCACTGATTCCTTCCCCGCTGCCTTCAAACATGCCCACGTCTCCCCCATCCTAAAAAATACCCTCTCTTGACCCCACCTCCCCTTCTAGTTATCGCCCTATCTCCCTCCTACCATTCCTTTCCAAACTCCTTGAATGAGTCGTCTACACCTGCTGCCTCGAATTCCTCAACACCAACTTCCTCCTTGATCCCCTCCAATCTGGCTTCCATCCCCTACATTCCACAGAAACTGCCCTATCAAAGGTCACCAGTGACCTCCTGCTTGCCAAATCCAACGGCTTCTACTCTATCCTAATCCTCCTCGACCTCTCATCTATCTTCGACACTGTGGACCACCCCCTTCTATCCAACCTTGGCTTCACAGACTCTATCCTCTCCTGGTTCTCCTCTTATCTCTCCGGTCATTCATTCTCAGTCTCCTTTGTGGGTTCCTCCTCCCCTTCCCATCCTCTTACTGTAGGTGTTCCTCAAGGGTCAGTTCTTGGTCCCCCTTCTGTCCTCTATCTACACTCACTCACTTGGTGAACCCATTCGCTCCCACGGCTTCAACTATCATCTCTACCCTGATGACAGCCAAATCTACATCTCTGCCCCTGCTCTCTCTCTCCCTCCCTTCCTTCAGGCTCGTGTCTCCTACTGCCTTCAGGACATCTCCATCTGGATGTCTGCCCGCCATCTAAAACTCAATATGTCCAAGACTGAACTCCTTATCTTCCCTCCCAAACCCTGCCCTCTCCCTGACTTTCCCATCAATGTAGACGGCACTACCATCCTTCCCGTCTCACAAGCCTGCAACCTTGGTGTCATCCTCGACTCTGCTCTCTCGTTCACCCCTCACATCCAATCCGTCACCAAAACCTGACAGTCTCACCTCCACAACATCGCCAAGATCCGCTCTTTCCTCTCCATCCAAACCACTACCCTGCTGGTTCAATCTCTCATCCTATCCCAATTGGATTACTGTATCAGCCTCCTCTCTGATCTCCCATCCTCCTGTCTCTCCCCACTTCAGTCTATACTTCACACTGCTGCCCGGATCATCTTTGTGCAGAAACGCTCTGGGCGTGTTACTCCCCTCCTCAAAAATCTCCAGTGGCTACCAGTGAACCTACGCATCAGGCAAAAACTCCTCACTCTCGGCTTCAAGGCTCTCCATCACCTCGCCCCCTCCTACCTCACCTCCCTTCTTTCCTTCTACAGCTCAGCCCACACCCTCTACTCCTCTGTCACTAACCTCCTCACTGTGCCTCATTCTCACCTGTCCCGCCATCGACCCCTGGCCCACGTCCTCCCCCTGGCCTGGAATGCCCTCCTTCCGCACATCCGCCAAGCTAGCTCTCTTCCTCCCTTCAAAGCCCTACTGAGAGCTCACCTCCTTCAGGAGGCTTTCCCAGACTGAGCCCCCTCCTTCCTCTCACCCTCCCCATCCCCTCCGCCCTACCTCATTCCCCTCCCAACAGCACTTGTATATATGTTTGTACAGATTTATTACTCTATTTATTTTACTTGTACATATTTACTATTCTATTTATTTTATTTTGTTAATGATGTGCACCTATCTTTACTTCTATTTATTCTGATGACTTGACACTTGTTCACAGGTTTTGTTTTGTTATCTGTCTCCCCCTTCTAGACTGTGAGCCTGTTGTTGGGTAGGGACTGTCTCTATACGTTGCCAACTTGTACTTCCCAAGCACTTAGTACAGTGCTCTGCACACAGTAAGCGCTCAATAAATACGATTGAATGAATGAATGAATGAATGAATGCTTAACATGAGAGAAGTACTGTGGCCTGGTGGAAGAAGTATGAGCCTGGGAATCAGGGAACATTGGTTCTAATACCAGCTCTGCCACTTGTCTTCTGTGTGAACAGCAAGTGGGCAAGTTATTAACAGCTCTGTGCCTCAGTTCCCTCATCTGCAAAATGGGGATTCAACACCTGTTCTCCCTCCTATATAGACTGTGAACCCCATGGGGGACCTGATTATCTTGAATCTATCCCAGCAGTAAGTGTAGTGCTTGGGAAAAAGTAAGTGCTTTAGCAAATACCGTAATAATAATTGCTATTGTTTTTATGACATTTGTTGAGTGCTTACTATTATTATTATTGTTATCATTAATAACAAATAGCACTAGTATCATTATACTCTGCTGCTTCCCTCTACCTGTAATTTATTTTAGTGTCTGTTTTCCCCATTAGATTATGAGCTTCTCGAGGGCAGGAATTATGTGTATTACACCTATTACACTCTCTTAAGCACTTAGTACAATTCTCTGCCCACAGTAAGTGCTCAATAAAATTAGAGAAGCAGCGTGGTTCAGTGGAAAGAGCACAGGCTTGGGAGTCAGAGGTCGTGGGTTCTAATCCTGACTCCACCACTTGTCAGTTGTGTGACTTTGGGCAAGTCACTTAATTTCTCTGAGCCTCAGCTCCCTCATCTGTAAAATGGGGGTTAAGACTGTGAGCCCCAAGTGGGACAACCTGATCACGTTGTATCCCCCCAATGCTTAGAACAGTGCGTCGCACATAGTAAGCTATTATTATTATTATTACAGTGGGTCAAAATATGGATCAGATGGGAAATTCCACAACACATAAGTACGGGATTAATCTGTAGAGGGCAGTGTTGGTGCAGAGTGATCTGTAAACAGAAGTAACGCAGGAAGAAGACAGTGGTTTTGTCCTTAGAATACACTCTGTGGAAACTGAATCAGCTGCCGCTGACATTGACCTAATCAGGCTCCTAACTTTTCCCAGGCCAATTGTGGGGTCCAACTACCCAGTGAAAAGCCAGGCTCGTCCCTCTTCCGGGAAAGGATGACAACCACTCCTTTCATCTATCCCTCAAATTTTACACAGGAATCAATCGTATTTACTGAGTCCTTATTTTGTGTAGCTTACAGGCTAGAGGGGGAGATAGACATTAATATGAATAAATATATTAAACTATATATAAACTATATGTAGTTTAAAGATATGTACATAAGTGCTGTGGGGTTGGTGGTAGGGAGAATATAAAGTGACAAAAGATGCCAATGAAGCATCTCCAGGAAGACTAGCAATAAAGAGGTTCCAAGTCTAAACTGCTGCTGAACATAATGCTTACTTCATTTGCTTACTTCGCTCATTCATTCAATCGTATTTATTGAGCACTTACTGTGTGCAGAGCACTGTACTAAGCACTTGGTACAAATCCTTGCTCCCAACAGGGGAATGCATGAAGAGGTGAAGTCTTGCAAGACCCATGTACCCTTGGGCGATACTCTACAGTTACATTCACACACCTGTCTTTCACTGAGAATTCCAGAAGGTCAGTCACAGATGGCACGGGTCATTCAGAACCTGGCCCGGGCCTTGGCCTTAGAAGATGATAATAATAATAACAATAACTGTAGTATTTGTTAAGTGCTTACTATGTGCCAGGCACTTTACTAAACATGGAGGGAATACAAGCAAATCAGGTTGGACAGTCACTGTCCCACATGGGGCTCACAGTCTCAATCCCCATTTTACAGATGTGGTACCTGAGGTCCAGAGAAGTTAAGTGACTTGCCTAAGGTGACAGCAGACAAGTGGTGGAGTCAGGATTAGAATCCATGACCTTCTGACTCCCAAGCTTGTGTTCTACCCACTAGGCCATGCTGTTTCTCTAAAGTGGAGGACTATCCTTGAGATAATAGATCCATGGGCTCTCTGCTTCAAAAGGGAGGCTGGGTTGTCTCCTACTGTAGCTCAGCCAACACCATTACCCTCTGGGAAGGCTTGGGAAAAGTCACTTTGGACTGTTTGGGACTTGGGAAACAATGGGCTCTGGATAACCCTAAACTAACCAGGCCACCTGCTATTCCAACAGAAGCTGGACATTTTTGAAGAAGAGCTCTGCTTTAAATTATGGCTCATTCTGTCTAGCTTTGGTACCATCACTTTTCCCATAATTATTTCATAACTTTCCAGAGGCAGTCAAGGCCTTTTCTTTACATTAAACAACCCCTTCAATTGAAACCAAGTGTTAACTGGGTCGAATCAATTGATCAATCAGTGGTATTTACTGAGCACTTACTGTGTGTAGAGCATTGTACTAAGTACTTGGGAGTACAGTGCAATGGAGTTCATAGATAGCTTCCCTTCATTAATTCATTCAGTCATATTTATTGAGTGCTTTACTGCACACAGAACACTGTTCTAAGCACTTTAGAGAGTACATTATAACAATAAACAATGTCACAATGAGCTTGCCCACAAGGAGCTTGAAGTCCAGAGGCAGAACTCTTCCCCTATCCCAACCTAGGTCCCAAGTGTGGCTTTCAAATGTCTTTTTCCTAAGACAACAGCTTCTCCCCTCCCCCAGCTCCCTGAAGACCACTATGCCCCAATCTTCCCATTCCTCCAACTGAAATTAGTATGGCTGCAGCTCCTCACCTTGGCATGGCAATGAGCTCAAAGGCTTACTGAGAGGAAGGAAGAGTGGGAAAGGAGATAAAAGGGGGGAAAAAGGGGTGAGAAAGGAAGGAAAGCAGTAGGGGGGAGAAAAATAGGAAGTGAAGAAAAAACTGAAGGGTGAGAAGAGAATGTAAAAGAAAAGGACAAGAAGTAGAGGTAGCTGTTCACCCTGTTTCTACATCTCAGAGTCTGCTTTTCTTCCACTAAAGAGCTGTTTGACCCTCTGCATCCCTAGTCCCCACGATCCCCTTTACTTGTCCCCAATAAACCTGTAGTCCCTGTATATATTTGTACATACTTATTATTCTATTTATTTTACTTGTACACATTTACTACTCTATTTTATTAATGATGTGCATATATCTATAATTCTATTTATTCTGATGATTATGACACCTGTCTACATGTTTTGTTTTGTTGTCTGTCTCCCCCTCCTAGACCGTGAGCCCGTTGTTGGGTAGGGACCATCTCTAAATGTTGCCGACTTGTACTTCCCAAGAGCTTAGTACAGTGCTCTGCACACAGTAAGCACTCAATAAATATGATTGAATGAATGAATGAATGAATAACAGGGTCAGTCACTGAGCTTCATTCTTGCTGTGCCACTGGCTCACTGTGTGGCCTCCGGCTACTTGATATCTCTGGGCTCCTTTTTTCCAATTATAAAAAAATAACCACAATACTACGCAAAAGAGTACTCCCCCATGCAAGTCTAAATAAAGTGCTCCAGGATGTCTCAGTACAAGATGATGGAAACAATTATTAAATAGACATTTACTTAGCGCAGAATGTGATGGGGAGGTGGAAAGGAATTGGCTTTTTGGTTGTTTTATCTTTCCTTCAAGTTCTGGGTAAAATGTGCTCTCTCTGCCCACAGAGGTCCAACAATAACAAGCTTTCTGCAAAAACAAAAAGAAACATTCCTCTTCTGACCCACTTTCTTAGTAAAAAATGGGATAAACTCACAAAGCAGACAGCATATCTCAGCTTTTAGACTCTGAGATGGGACATGTAGAATTTTCAGATTAATGTGCCTTGTCCATTTATCATGCCTCCATTTTTAATTGTAAAAATGGGGATTAAAAAAAAAACCAGTATTCAGGCTAGTTAGTCGGTATTTTAAGCCTTCCCCCGCTTCTCTAGTTACCACCTCCTTTACAGTGAACATTAATTAAATAGTCTTCCCAGGAGTCTTGTGGTACCACGGGGAAATACACTGAGACAGCTACTCTCAGACTAACCCAGCCAAAACTATGGAGACCAGAAGCATGTGAATGATTAGAACTCAGGTCACTGGCTCCTTCCAGGCCTGCCACATGGGATAACTCTTCCCTTCACCCCAATTTTCCTGTTATTTACTTTGCAAATTTGCTTCTTCCACTAGAACATAAGCTCCTTAAGGACAGGAATCATGTCTACCAACTCTACTGTATTGTTCTTTCCCAAACCCTTAGTAAGCACTCAATAAATATCACTGATTGATACAATGACTCCTCACTTGAACTTTCTGCCCCTAAATTCCAAATTTAAAGAGATCAAAAGGGCTGGTTTGTCACAGTCAGCTGTCTCTCTCTTGAAATAGCTGTCTTTCTGTAGTCCCAGCTCATCCTAAATCCAGTAGTGTCATGAGGTGGTTGGTGTCACTCCATTGAGCTGTGACCAGCAGCCTGGTGAGGGTCTGGCATCCCTGGCACCGTGGGTGAAAGGAGGGGTTATGGCAGATGGGATTGGGAAGAAGAATCCTTGGAGTCTAATCCCCAGTCTCCCAGTGACTCACAATGTAAACTCAGGGCTGTTTTCTTCACTGCTGCCAGCCGGCCAACCAGATTGTTGAATTAGCGAGAGAGATAACCAGCAGCTGTTGTAGGTGTTCACAGTTCTACCCAATCGTGTTTATGCATTTGAGGGGTGAGAATGGGAAAAATGGATGAGTGACAGGAATTGCCTGAGCCAGGGAGGAATGCTTCAATCCTTTTTTTATGATATTTGTTAAGTGTTTACTGTGTGCGGGTACTGTATCAAGCACTAGGGTAGATACAAGCTAATCAGCAAAGAGGAGCCATCAGCTGGCCTAAGACCCACCCTAAGGCTTTTACCTTTTCAGCAGTCACTACTGCAAAAAGTCATCCCAACAGTTTGAAGGATGGAAATATGTCCAGGAAGGTAGGGGCAAGCTTGTAGTCCCTCTCGTGCATATGGAAAAACTTAGTCCTGGGTCCCGCGGGTCTAGGCTGCACTGGGCACACTAGAGCTCTGAAAGGGGCTGATTTGAAAAGACTTCATGGAGGAGGTGAGTCTGTGGCTTAGTTTTCTGATCTGTATACAGAGAATAGGATTCACCCTCATATTTACTATTCTATTTATTTTGTTAATGTTGTGTATATAGCTATAATTCTATTTGTTCTGACGATTTTTACACCTGGCTACGTGTTTTGTTTTGTTGTCTGTCTCCCCCTTCTAGACTGTGAGCCCGTTGTTGGGTAGGGACCGTCCCTATAAGTTGCCAACTTGTACTTCCCAAGCACTTAGTACAGTGCTCTGCACACAGTAAGTGCTCAATAAATATGACTGAATGAATGAATGAAATAATTTTGGTAAAAGGCCTGAGTCTCCACGGAGGTGGAACTTCCTTATTAGAAACAGTTGTAGTCCTCAAACGCTCACCTTCTTTTTTTTTATGGCATTTATTAAGTGTTTACTATGTGCAAAGCACTGTTCCAAGCGCTGAGGAGGTGACAAGGTGATCAGGTTGTCCCCCGGGGGCCTCACAGTTTTAATCCCCATTTTACAGATGAGGGAACTGAGGCACAGAGAAGTAAAGTGACTTGCCCAAAGTCACACAGCTGACAGTTGGAAGAGCCGGGATTTGAACCTATGACCTCTGACTCTGAAGCCTGTGCTGTTTCCACCGAGCCATGCTGCTTCTCTACCTTCTGAATCCAATCCTGAAACCATAGAAGAGGGGTTGGGGGAATTTGGGGGAGGATGGGGTGGGGAGCAGGCAAGAGCTGAACAGCTCTTTGGAGGTGCCCATGGCCTTTTTAAAAGCCCCCTCTTTTATGTTTTCCTAGCCTAGAGGCCTGCCATCTAGGAGGTGACAGCTTGTTGAGCCCAGATGGGCCAAGTCTGCCCAGAGTCTGTTCAGAAGCAGCATGACCTAGTGATAGAACACGGGCCTTGAGAGCCAGAAGGACTTGGGTTTCTGAGAAGCAGTGTGCCTTAATGGAAAGAGCATGGGCTTGGGAGTCACAGGTTGTAGGTTCTAATCCTGGCTCCGCCACTTGTTATTCATTCATTCATTCAAATGTATTTATTGAGTGCTGACTGTGTACAGAGCACTGTACTAAGTGCTTGGGAAGTACAAATCGGCAACATAAAGAGACAGTCCCTAACCAACAACAGGCTCAGCTGTGTGATTTTGGGCAAGTCACTTAGCTTCTCTGTACCTCAGTTACCTCATCTGTAAAATGGGGATTAAGACTGTAAGCTCCATGTGGGACAACATGCTGACCTTGTATTTACCCCAGCACTTAGCACAGTGCTTGGCACATAGTAAGCACTTAACAAATACTATTATTATTATTATTATTATTAATCCAGCTCTTCCACTTGTCGGCAGTCTGACCTTGGGCAAGTCACTTAACTTCTCTGTGCCTCAGTTACCTCATCTGTAAAATGGGGATTAAGACTATGAGCCCCATTTGGAATATGACTGTGCCAACTAGATTGGCTTGTATCTATCCAAGTGGTTAATAAAGTGCCTGGCACATAGTAAGTGTTTAACAAATACCAAAAAAAATTAAAAAGCTAATTTAAAAACCATTCTGAACCTTGGTCTTTCTGGAAAACACATACGAGTCATATTTCTTTTCTATCCAAGTCGTATTTCTTTTCTATTCAAGCCAGGAGAAGTTCGACACATGGTAAATTTTGCAATCATATTCTGGGATTGGCTCAAAGCCACTGATGGCAGTGTGTGCATGCAGGGAATTTGGGTCATGTGACCATTTTTTCAAGCCTTCCCGCTAGCACAGGACTCTGCCTGACTCCAAACTGTTGCCCAGCAGTGTTGGCAGCTCTGAATTCCTCTTTTCATCCTTCTGCCAACCTGTCTTGACTCTGGAGACTGCCCCGTGGCCATCTGTGGTGGCAATGGTGAATATCATTCTCAAGAATGGCTTACAAAAGGGAGAGGGCACAGTAGTGTTTGCAGCTGTTGATGTCTCATTTAGCATCAAACTGAAACTCCTTACCATCGACTTTTAAAGCACTCAATTACCTAGCTGGTCTCAGGGATTGTCTCTCTTTATTGCTGAATTGTACTTTCCAAGCACTTAGTATAGTGTTCTGCACAGAGTAAGCACTCAATAAAATAAGCACTCAATTACCTAGCTGGTCTCAGGGATTGTCTCTCTTTATTGCTGAATTGTACTTTCCAAGCGCTTAGTATAGTGTTCTGCACAGAGTAAGCACTCAATAAATAAAATAAGCACTCAATTACCTAGCTGGTCTCAGGGATTGTCTCTCTTTATTGCTGAATTGTACTTTCCAAACACTTACTATAGTGTTCTGCACAGAGTAAGCACTCAATATATAAAATTGAATGAATGAACCCAGACTGCACATTTCACTCCTCTAATACCCGATCTCATCTATCTCATCACCGACCTCTCAGCCACATCCTGTCTCTGGCCTGGAAACTCTCCCTCTTCATATCTAACAGACAATTACTCTCCCCACCTTCAGAGCCTTACTGAAGGCACATCTCCTCCAAGAGGCCTTCCTTGACTAAACCCTCATGTCCTCTTCTTCCACTCCTTCTGCATCACCCTTGCATTTGGATCATCAGCCCCACAGCGCTTTTGTAGATATCCATCATTTACTTTCATTCATATTAATGTCTGTGTCCCTGTCTAGATTGTAAGCTTCTTATGGGCAGGGCACATGACTACTAATGTTATTGTATTGTTACATTTTATTGTTACATGTTTATGTACACATCTGTACTTATATTAATATCTGTCTCCCCCTTTAGATGGTCAGCTTGTTGTGGGCAGGGAATGTGTCTGTTATTTTGTTGTATTTTACTCTCCCAAGCGCTTAGCACAGTGCTTTGCACACAGTAAGCACTCAATAAATATAATTGATTGACTGATTTCATGATCACAGGTTGCACCCATTCTCTCCTCTCTGGCAATGCATGGGGCATAGTGAGGGGGTAAGTGGCACTACACAAATTACCCTAACTATTGTTTCCTCCTAGAGGGTTCTCAGTCCTGGTAGGCCCTCAGGACCAAGACTTACCCATCATCCTTGATGGGAGTTTCCCTGTCCAGCATCATCATCATCTTCATCACTGCATATCCCTCTAGACCAGGAGCATGTTGTGGGCAGGGAATGTATCTGTTGATTGTCATATTGTAATAATAATAATAATGGTATTTGTTAAGTGCCTGCTATGTGCCAAGCACTGTTCTAAGCTCTGGAGTAGGTACAAGATAATCAGGTTGTCCCACGTGGGGTTCTCAGTCTTAATCCCCACTTTACAGATGAGGTAGCTGAGGCACAAAGAAGTTAAGTGGCTTGCCCAAGGTCTCACAGCAGACAAGTGGAGGAGTGGGGATTAGAACCCACGTCCTCTAACTCCCAAGTCTGCGCTCTTTACACTATGTCACGCTCTCTCAAGCGCTTAGTACAGTGCTTTGCACACAGTAAGGCTCAACAAATACAATTGAATGAATGAATGAATATCCTGCTCAGTGACCCTGGGTTGTGGTGAGCACTGCATCAAAGCTGTGAGCTGTGTTCCAAGAATCCATTTTTGGTAAGCCTGTCCTGACATATCATGGCAAGTCAACCTTGAAAGTGATATCTGCTTTTATGAAGCAGTGTGCCCTACTGGAAAGAGCATAGGTTTGGGAGTCAAAGGACCTGGATTCTTATCCTCGCTCCTCCACTTACCTGCTGTGTGGCCTTGGGCAAGTCACTTCACTTCTCAGTGCCTCAGTTCTCTCATCTGCAAAATGGGGATTCAATGCCTGTGCTTCCTCCTACTTCAACTGTGAGCCCCAAGTGGGACCTGATTATCTTCTATCTTCCCCAGTGCTTAGTACAGTGCTTGACACATAGTAAACACTTAGCAAATACCACAATTATCAATTATTATTGCCTCTGATGTCATTCAAGTGCCAGGCTGTGTTCAGGTCTCCCAGCCACAGAAAATTTGGGATAGCTTCAAGACTATTTAGACCTTCATTTGGGATTAAAAGCTTAATGTTCTTGGGCTCTGAAAAAAGTCATGCTGACCTGTTTATTTCTGTTTTCTATTTCTCTATGTATTACTGGACAGTGCACTGCCTAGATTGCTGACTTTGCAGCACCTGCCTTACTTATGAAAGCCTGTGGTTTTTAAGTCCTGTTGTGGCTTAGCGGTATGGATGGAGAGGAAAGGGCGGATCTTGGCAATGTTGCAGAGCTGAGACCGGCAGGTTTTGGTGACAGCTTGGATGTGAGGGTTGAATGAGAGAGCGGAGTCGAGGATGACACCAAGGTTGCGGGCTTGTGAGACGGGAGGGATGGTAGTGCCGTCAACAGAGATGGGAAAGTCAGGGAGAGGGCAGGGTTTGGGAGGGAAGACAAGGAGTTCAGTCTTGGACATGTTGAGTTTTAGGTGGCGGGCAGACATCCAGATGGAGATGTCCTGAAGGCAGGAGGAGATGCGAGCCTGGAGAGAGGGGTCTCAGCTCCGCAACATTGCCAAGATCTGCCCTTTCCTCTCCATCCATACTGCTACCCTGCTCGTTCAAGCTCTCATCCTATCCCGTCTGGACTACTGCATCAGCCTTCTCTCTGATCTCCCATCCTCGTGTCTCTCCCCACTTCAATCCATACTTCATGCTGCTGCCCGGATTGTCTTTGTCCAGAAACGCTCTGGGCATGTTACTCCCCTCCTCAAAAATCTCCAATGGCTACCAATCAATCTGTGCATCAGAATCTGCAAGGCAGAAACTCCTCACCCTGGGCTTCAAGGCTCTCCATCACCTTGCCCCCTCCTACCTCACCTCCCTTCTATCCTTCTACAGCCCACCCCGCATCCTCTGCTCCTTTGCCGCTAATCTCCTCACCGTACCTCGTTCTTGCCTGTCCCGCCACCGACCCCCGGCCCACGTCATCCCCCGGGCCTGGAATGCCCTCCCTCTGCCCATCCGCCAAGCTAGCTCTCTTCCTCCCTTCAAGGCCCTACTGAG
Source organism: Tachyglossus aculeatus (assembly GCF_015852505.1). Taxonomy (NCBI): domain Eukaryota; kingdom Metazoa; phylum Chordata; class Mammalia; order Monotremata; family Tachyglossidae; genus Tachyglossus; species Tachyglossus aculeatus. The sequence continues at coordinate 87,865,393 of NC_052068.1, read as the reverse complement.
AGCTCACCTCCTCCAGGAGGCCTTCCCAGACTGAGCCCCTTCCCTCCTCTCCCCCTCGTCCCCCTCTCCATCCCCCTCATCTTACCTCCTTCCCTTCCCCACAGCACCTGTATATATGTATATATGTTTGTACATATTTATTACTCCATTTATTTATTTATTTTACTTGTACATATCTATTCTATTTATTTTATTTTGTTAGTATGTTTGGTTCTGTTCTCTGTCTCCCCCCTTTTAGACTGTGAGTCCACTGTTGGGTAGGGACTGTCTCTATATGTTGCCAACTTGTACTTCCCAAGCGCTTAGTACAGTGCTCTGCACACAGTAAGCACTCAATAAATACGATTGATGATGATGATGATGATGGTTTAGGCTGGGACATAAACTGAGTTTTCTTTCAATCTTGTTGTCATCATCAGGACATATGGCCAAATTTGCTTAAGGTTTCATAATCTGGTGTGTTTTCCTCAAGAGCACCGGTGTCAGTATAAAACAGTGACTAGATGACTGTCTTGGAAACATTTTATGATGCTCGAAACCTGGGTTTTTTCCCTCCTAAACATCATCTGTCCCATCTCCCTAATCCTCAGAAACCTCCGGTGGTTACCCATTCTTCTCTGCATCAAGCAGGAACTTCTGAACATCAGCTTTAAGGCAATCTACTTTCTCCTACTACCAATCCTTAGCTCCTCTCAAACCGACCTACTCACTGTGCCTAACTCTCAGCTCCCTCACCAATCAACCCTTTGCTCATACCCTCCTTTCCACTTGGAGCTCCTTCCGCCTTTACATATAGTAAAACACTGCTCTCCCTCTCTTCAAGGCCCTTCTTAAATCACATTTTCTCCAAGCAGCCCACTCTGATTAATCTCTCCACCTAATTTCCCCACCTATGGCTACGTCAGCATCACCCAAGCTCCTAGGTAGTCCCCTCCCCACTGTCATTGCATATGCTTACACTCACATTACACTCATCTTTGCAATCTATTGCTTCATCTTACCTGAATGTTATTAACTGTCCATCTCCCCTTGTAGATTGTAGACTCTTTGAGAGCAGGGATCATGTATACTAATTCTACTGTATTCTCCGCAGTGCTTAGTACAACATTCTGCACAGCATAAGCACTCAATGAATATTAGTGATTGACAGTTAAGTTGGAAGAGTTTTCCAGTGAAATGAAAAATGTTTTTGACTCCATTATCTTTATCTTATACCATGAAACATGGCAGCATGAAATAGGCTTCCCAAGGCCCCTTTTTACATTGATGAGAAAGGGTCAACAGGTCACCTGCAACTCCCACTTGACTAATCATACTTAAGGCTTAAGTGTGGCTTAAGAGAGCAGTGAAGTTTTCAGGACAGGCAAACTGTCTTAGCAGTTGCTATTAAAAGAGATATAATAAGAGTATAGCAGTCTCGATGTTGCTTCCTGGACTTTTCCTGCTCCACCTATGGCAAAGATCAAATCTCTTGTGTAGAGTTTTTGTCCTGCAGCCACACTATGATTCAGGTTGTGCAGGTGTAACTCTAGTCTCCAGTAGCAGGTCTAGGAGGATGTACTTCTCCTGGATTTGCAAAGCAGGGAGATGCCCCAGTAATTTCCACAGTCAGTATTTTTTCACTTTTCTTCTTGAAGATGGTGATATTGATGGCCCTTTCCTCTTCATCCAAATCACTACTACACTGATCCAAGCATTTACCATATCCTGCCTTGACTAAGGCATTAGACTCCTCACTGATTTTCCTGCCTCCTGTCGCTCCCCACTCCAGTCCATACTTCACTCTGGATCATTTTTCTAAAAAATAAAAGTGCAAGCCATGTTTCCTCACTCCTCAAGAACCTCCAGTGGTTGTCCATCCACCTCTGCATCAAAGAGAAACTCGTTACCATTGACTTTAAAGCCCTTGATCAGCTTGCCTCCTATCTTACCTCACTGATTTCCTACTAAACCCATCCCACACACTTAGCTCCTTTAATGCCAACCTACTCATTGTATCTTGATCTCATATATCTCACTACTGATCACTTGCCTGGTTCTCCCTCTGGACTGGAACTCCCTCTGCCTTCATATATGACAGACCACCACTCTCCACCATCTTCAAAGCTTTATTAAAATCACATCTCCTCCAAGAGAACTTCCCCAACTTCCCCTACTCCCTCACCCTCTGCGTCGTCCTTGAACTTGGATTTGTACCCTTTAAACACTTGATATTCACCCCACCCACAGCCCCACAGAACTTATGTACATATCCATAATTTTCATGTTTGTTTCCCCCTCAGGACTGGAAGCTCCTGGTAGGCAGGGAACGTGTTTACCAATTCTATAGTAGTCTCCCAACTGCTTAGTACAGTGCTCTGCACACAGTAAATACTCAATAAATACCATTGATAAATTTACTGATTGATCTTTGAAGTCCTATTGCATCTTATAAGTGCCCCAAATACTGAGGAAGAGCTCCAGGAAGTATCTGGGGTTAGGTTTACACTTTGTTTATAGATGTTATTGAAATGCCACCAGATCTCAGCTGTTTTATCATTTTACATGGCTTGGATTTGTGGAGGTTTGAGGAAAAAGTCTTTAATTTGGTGGCCGTTAGCATATCCCTCCCACTCTCAGGATCACACTTGGAGAGTTTTCAGGCAATCTACTACAAGTCAAAACTCATCTGTACTGGGCAGCAGGGGCATGGAGAAAGTCGAGGGAGGAGACTTAAGTTTACCGCATGGAAGAAGGCAGTGGAAAAGCACTTCCATATTTTTACCAAGAAAACTCTATGGATACACTACCAGAACCACTGCAGATGGAGAGTGGGGTGTTCTCAGAAAGATGTGTCCATGGAGTGGCTATGGGTTGGAAACGACTTGACAGCATAAGACAAGACAAGCATCACCCTGGATCTTTTTAACTTTGGATTTTATCACTAGTCACATGTTTCATAACTTGATCTGCAAGCCCTACTAAAAGCATATCTCTTCTACAAAGCCTTCCCAGAATAACCTCTCATTTCCCCACCTTATTCTCCCTCCCTTCAGGGTCACCTATGTACTTGTGTTTGTAACCGTTAAGCACTTTGATACTCACCCAGCTTCAGCCTCGCAGCACTTACGTATTTAATCATACACTCTGCCTCTATCATAGCCTCATAGACTTTTAGTATTTCCTTATATGTAATTTATTTTAATACCTGTCACCCCACTAGATTGTAAGCTCCTTGAGGGTAAGGATCATATCTACCAACTCTAGTATACTGTGCTTTCCCATATTCAATGCTCTGCACATGGCAAAAACCACTGATAGATTTATGTGTCGATGTGACTTTTTCTAGACCTTCGTTTTGTTACAATCATAAGGACCTGCAAAGCTTGATTGACATATTTCTTGCTTTGCTGTAAGTAGTTATAATTTCTGAACCCAAATATGAAGTTTCCCCCTTAGCTATTAGCTACCATTGTCAATCACTGACAACCTTCACACAATTTGACATATAACTGTGTCACTGCAAGTCAGCACAAATTCCCCACCATTCTTGTTGGTGGGTGTCACTATTATTATCATTGTGTAGTTGTCGGGTGGAGAAATACATTCAAACTGAGGGAAACATTCATAGCATCACAGAATGTGAGGTTTGAAAGGGACTTCTCTAAGGTCATTTACTCCATTCCATCACCGTACAAAGCTGCCTTCTTCCACCACCCAAAGTTTCAGATAGAGATTTACTTGGTTTCTTCTCTTCAACCGGTTTCATTACTTGATAATGGCTTATGGGAGGTGAGCAAAACCCTCCAAGCCTTCTTAGGAAGCCCTTTCTGAGAGTTAAAAGATTCAGGAGAAAGGAGGAATTGGTGAAATCAGTAGACGAATCCTAGAGATCAGCTTCAGATGAAGAATCTATTGGGGCCACCAATCCTTCGCTTAGGGAGGCAGCTGGCCTAGTAGAAAAGAGCACAGGCTGGGACATCAGGGAACCTGGGTTCTAGTCCCATTCCCACCCCCTTTTTTTAATGGTATTTGTTAACCATTATGTTCCAGGCACTGTAGTAAGCACTGGGGTTGATAAAAGCTATTCAGGTTGGACACAGTCCATATCCCACAAGGGGTTCCCAGTCTTAATAACTGTATTAATAACTGTTTTACAGATGAAGTAACAGGCACAGAGAAGAATCTGTACATTCATTCATTTAATTCATTCAATCATATTTACTGAGCGCTTACTGTGTGCAGAACACTGTACTAAGTGCTTGGAAAGTACAATTAAGCAATAAAGAGACACAATCCCTGCCCTCACCAGGTTTATAGTCTAGAAGAGGGGAGACAGACAACAAAATGAGTAAATAGGAATCAATATAAATAAATAGAATTATAGATATATACACATCAAAACAAGGAAACAGGCATTAATATAAACAGAATTAAAGCTTTGTACATATATACACAAGTGCTGTGCGGTGGGAAGAGGTGGGTAGAGCAAAGGGAGCAAGTCAGGGTGACACAGAGTTGGGGGGGAGCTGAGGAAAAGGGGGGCTTAGTCTGGGAAAATAGGGACTGCCCCTCTCAAGGTCACACCTGGAGAGTTTCCAGTACTCTACCAGTCTTGACTATGGGAGGGAGATTCAAGCAGAGGCATTCCATTCCTTGCCTGGGCAGTGGCTAGCGAGTGGAAACCAATCTGCTACAAGACAAAACTCACCTGTGCTGGGCAGCAGTGGAGAGAGTTGAGGGTGGAGACTCATGTTTAGTGCACAGAAGGAGGCAATGGTCAACCACTTGCATATTTTTACCAAGAAAACTCTACAGATACACTACCAGAACAAATGAAGATGGATGTGGGGCATTCTTGGAGAGATGGGTCCATGGTGTCTCTCTTGGTCAGAGATGACTTGACAGCACAAGACAAGACAAAATGGGGATTAAATACCCATTTTCCTTCCTTCTTAGGCTGGACTGCCTCATATGGGACAAGGACTTAACCTGCTTTATTTTGGATCCATCACAGCACACTATGGTCTAGTGGAAAGAACACGGGCTTGGGAGTCAGAGGACGTGAGTGCTAATCCCAGCTCTGCCACATGTCTGCTGTGTAACCTTGGGCAAGTCACTTCACTTCTCTGTGCCTCAATTACGTCATCTGTAAAATGGGGATTAGGACTGTGAGCCGCATGTACCCCACCATTTAGAACAGTGTTTGGTATGTAGTAACCACTTAGAAAATATGACAATTATCATTATTACTATTATTAGTATACAGCAAGAAAATAATAAATGGTCATTGATCAATCAATAGCATTTATTGAGCGCTCACTGTGTGCAGAGCACTGTACTAGGTGCTTGGGAGAGTACAGTACAACAGAGTTTATAGACGCATTCCCTGCCTACAGTGAGCTTACAGTCTAGAGGAAGAGACAAACATTAATAGAAATAAAATAATAATAGTATACAAGATTTAGAGAAGCAGCGTGGCTCAGTGGAAAGAACCCAGGTTTGGAGTCAGTGGTCATGGGTTCAAATCCCGGCCTGGCCAATTGTCAGCTGTGTGACTTTGGGCAAGTCACTTAACTTCTCTGTGCCTCAGTTACCTCACCTGTAAAATGGGGATTGACTGTGAGCCCCCCGTGGGACAACCTGATCACCTTGTAACCTCCCCAGCTCTTAGAACAGTGCTTTGCACATAGTAAGCGCTTAATAAGTGCCATAATTATTATTATTATTTATCTTCACAAGCTGCTTTTCAATTCCTCAGGAGCATTACTGACAGGTTCTTTAGCACCTATAGTCACAGAAACTACTCCTAAGACTAACTGGATGTAGTGAACTAGTTAATGAGAAATCCATGTGTCTATGGCCCTAGTTCCCTGCAACTTATTAAAACAGAAGAAACCATTGATGCTGGAATTTGGAAGGGTCAATTCAAACTGCAGCAGCAAAAGAGCTCTGGGCACTGGCTTAATAATTAAATTATAATGCAATTATTAGGCTGCTCAGGCAAAAAGATTAAATCTGAGTATTTTATGGTACCTAAAACAGGGACTAAAGGACAAAAAATATCCAGAACTAAATTAATACCATCTTCTCCCAATTATAGACTCCCTCCGGTGAATATAAGGTTGCCATGACGACTTCCCAGATGAAAGGGTATGTTTGATAGGACCAAAAATAAAACACAGCAGGAATACAATGTTTCGATTTTGATCTCTGTGCCAGACTAAAATAAATATATATATATATGTATATATGTATGTGTATATTTTGTGAAAGGCTAAATAGTTCTGTTTAAACACCAACTGATGGTCACCTGGAATGTTGGTCATTATTTGATGTCTTCTCAGCACCTACAGGCTCTTTGCAGTCTAGCCAGCAGAATGGTTTTTTTTGCCAGGCCTCAGAATCTTCCATTCCCAGCTCCAGCCCTTTTCTTTTGCTGCCCTCTACACGTGGAACAGCCTATTACTCTTCGTTTTACTAATCTACTACTCTCCCCTCCTTGGAAATGAGAAGCAGAATGGTCTAGTGGAAAGAACACAAATCTTGGAGTCAGAGGATCTTCATTCATTCATTCAATCATATTTACTGAGTGCTTACTGTGTGTGTGCAGAGCACTGTACTAAACACTTGACTCCACCACTTGCCTGCTGTGTGATCTTGGGCAAGTCACTTCACTTCTTTGGGCCTCAGTTCCCTCATCTGTAAAATGGGAATTAAAACTGTGAAGCCTATGTGGGACAGAAGACTATACCCACAATAATTAGCTTGTATCTACCCCAGGGCTTTCATAGTGCTTGGTATATAGTAAGTGCTTAACAAATATCACTAAAAAAACCCCAACATCTCATAAATCCCACTTCTTTCAAGAAGCCTACTCTGATTAAACAATAATAATGGTATTTGTTGAACGCTTGCTATGTGCCAAGCACTGTACAAAGTTCTGGGGTAGAAACAAGATAATTAGGATGGATTCAGTCCCTGTCCCACAAGAGGCAGACAGTCTAAGTAGGAGGGAGAACAGGTATTGAATCTCCATTTTACAAATGAGGTAACTGAGGCACAGAGAAGTTAAGTGACTTGCCCCAGGTCACATAGGCAAGTGGCAGAGGAGGGAATAGAACTCAGGTCCATGATCTTTCTATTAGGTCATGCTGCTTCTCTTACAGAAAAGCACCTACTGCACCAACAGCACCTTGAGTCAGTCAGTCAATTGTATTTATTGAGCACTTACTGCTTGTAAAGCACTGTACACTAAAACAATATAACAGACACATTCCTTGCCTACAGCAAGCTTACAGTCCAGAGTGAAAGACAGACATTAATATAAACAAATAAATTACAGATATGTACATTATTCATTCAATTGTATTTATTGAGTGCTTACTGTGTGCAGAGCACTGTACTAAGTGCTTGGGAAGTACAAGTTGGCAACATATAGAGACAATCCCTACCAAACAACGGGCTCACAGTCTAGAAGGGGGAGACAGACAACAAGACAAAACATGTGGACAGGTGTCAAATCATCAGAATAAATAGAAATGAAGCTGGATGCACATCATTAGCACAATAAATAGAATAGTGAATACGTACAAGTAAAATAAATGGAGTAATAAATCTATACAAACATATACAGGTGCTGTGGCGGGGGGAAGGTGGTAGGGCAGGGGGGATGGGGAGGAGGACAGGAAAAAGGGGGTTCAGTCTGGGAAGGCCTTCTGGAGGAAGTGAGCTCTCAGTAGGGCTTCGAAGGGTGGAAGAGAGCTCGCTTGGCGAATACACTAACGATGTCTGTCTACTTCTTTTGTTTTGTTGTCTGTTTCCCCCACTTCTAGACTGTGAGCCCATTGTTGGGTAGGGATTGTCTCTATTGGTTGTCGAATTGTACTTTCTAAGCAGTTAGTACAATGCTCTGCACAAAGCAAGTGCTCAATAAATACGACTGAATGAATGAACATTAATGCTGTGGGGCTGTGGGGGAGGGGGATGAAGACATTCCAAGAGCAAGTGAGGCATTAAGAGGTTAAGGAACAAGTAGGACTGGTGGTTGCATGCCAAGAACAAGAAATCCTGAGCTTTGCAAATCATCACAAAACCAAGACTTTCTAAACATCAGAAAAGGCGTCACATGGTTCTATTTTCTCACAGTACCGTTAGAGAATGCAGATGGCTTCAGCCTCATGGCACACAAGGATTGAATCCCAAATAGGTAACAACAACATTTCAATATTTTCCTTCAACCATTGAAGACAAGAAAGCATGGCCTAGGAGAAGCAGTGTGGTCTAATGAAAAAGAGCAAGGGACTGGGAGTCACAGGATCTGGGTTCTAATCCCAGGTCCGCGACTTGTCTGCTGGGTGGTCTTGGGTAAGTCACTTCACTTCTCTGCGTCTCAGTTACCTCATCTGTAAAATGGGGATTGAGACTTTGAGTCCCATGTGGGACACGGACTGTGCCCAACCTGCTTATATCTTGTATCTACCCCAGAGCTTAGTACAGTGCCTGGCACATAGTAAGCATTTAACAAAAAACAATTTTAGGTGAATGAGTTTTAACTCCTCTTCAAGTACTTTGGACCAAGAGTAATGTTAGTTCCGCTACACAGATCAACGTGGGGAAAAAGGAACAAAAGATTGGCGGGATGGTGGAAGGAGGAGAATTACCGAGATGACTGCCTTTTTCCACAATGCCTAGGAAATTAGAGGTAACAAAGTTCAATCTGGCAGAAATTCCGTGGTTATTTTCTTGGAACTCTATGATTTCCAAATAAAAATGACTTTACTCCATCCTAATCCTCCTTGACTTCTCAGCTACCTTTTTCATGTGGACCACCTGTATATATGTTGGTACATATTTATTACTCTATTTATCTTACTTGTACATATCTATTCTATTTATTTTATTTTGTTAGTATGTTTGGTTTTGTTCTTTGTCTCCCCATTCTAGACTGTGAGCCCGCTGTTGGGTAGGGACTGTCTCTATGTGTAGCCGACTTGTACTTCCCAAGCGCTTAGTACAGTGCTCTTCACACAGTAAGCACTCAAATTCGATTGATTGATTGACCACCTGCTTATCCTAGAAACACTATCTATCCTTGGTTTCTTTATTTTATGGTATTTGTTAAGACCTTAATATGTGTCAAGCGCTGTTCTAAGTACTGGAATAGATGAAAGTTAATCAAGGAGGAAATAGTCCTTATCCCACATAGGGCTCACAGTCTAAGTAGGAGGAAGAACAGGTATCAAATCCCCAGTTTGCTGTTGAAGGAACTGAGGCAAAGATAAGTTAAGTGACTTGCACTGAATGAAGACAACCTTGGCATTGTCCTCAACCCAACTCTCATTCAACCCACATGTTCAGTGTCACCAATTTCCGTCGATTCAACCTTCACAACTTTTCTAAAATCCACTCTCTCTTTCTCTAACCAAACTGTTACTATGTTAATTCAAGCACTTATCATATCCCCTACCTCGATTACTACATCAACTTCCCTGACTCCTATTTCTCCCTGCTTCTGTCCATCCTTCACTCTGGCTGCTGCCTGGATCATTTTTCTACAAAGCCATTCAGTCCATTTTTCCCCATTCCTCAAGAACCTCCCATGGTTGCCCATCTGCTTCTACATCAGACAGAAACTCCTTACCATAGGCTTTAGCACTCAATCACCTTGCCCCCCTCCTACCATACCTACTTAATTTCCTACTATAATCCAGCCCAAACACTTCACTCCTCTAACGCCAACTGACCTACTCACTGTACCTCAATCTCATCTATCTCATAGCTGTCCTCTCACCCATGTCCTGCTTCTGGTCTGGAACATCTTCTCTCTTCATATCAGACAGATGATCACATTCCCCACCTTCAAAGCCTTATTAAAAGCTCATCTCCAAGAGGCCTTCCCCAACTAAGTCCTCAATCAATCGTATTTTTTGAGCAGTTACTATGTGCAGAGCACTATACTACACACTTTGGAGAGTACTACAGAGTTAGCAGACACATTCCCTACCCATAACGAGGCTCCTGATTTCCTCTTCTCCCACTCCCTTCTGTGTAGCCTTTGCACTTGGGTTTGTATCCTTTATTCATCCCTCCCTCAGTTCCATAGCACTTATGTACTTATCTATAAATTATATATGATTTATTTGTCATCATTATTTATTATTTATTTATAGTAGTGTCTTTCAATGCTTCTAGACTGTAAGCTCATTGTGGGCAGGGAGCCTGTCTACCAACTCTATATTATACTCTCCAAAGCGCTTAGTGCAGTGCTCTACACACAGTCAGTTCTCAATAAATATGATTGATTGATCTGTGCCCTGCTTTCTCCTCCACAGAGAGCCTCTAGTCTGTGGAAGGGGTAAGAGTGGTTTAGGGGACCCACCTTCCAAGGTTGTGCTGTGCAGGGACAACCTCCCAAACAGGCAGAATAAAACGTTGTCAGTTGGAAAAGAACAAGATAAGTTTTGAGAAAAGTACCTCCAGCTGTGTTCCAGGTAGGCAATTTCTGGGTGGAGCTTGCTAGGTGAAGGGCCCACAGCAATTGCCTAGATAGAGATTGCCCAGGTGATGGGTGAGCAGAAATTCCCCTCTGGTTGAATTTGCTCAGGTGATGGTTGTGAAGTAATTGTCTGGGTCAAGCTTGTCCAGGTGATGGGCAAACATTAATTGCCCAGGTGAAGGGTAGGTAGCAATTGCCCAGGTAGAGCTGTGGGAGATTCCAGTGGGATGTCCAAGTAGAGATATCCTGAAAGGAGAAAGAAATGCAGAAAAATAGAGCATTCACTATGTCCTACTGGAAGGACAAAGGCCCGAAAGTCAGAGTACTTGGCTCTAATCCCACCTCTGCCACAAACCCTGCGCGACCTTGGACAAGTCACTTAAATTCTGCTTCAACTGTGAAATGGGGATTAAATACATATTCTCCCTTCTGTTTATATTGGGAACCCCATGTGGGACAGGGACTTTGTCAATCCTGATTATCTTTTATCTACCCCACCCCGCAATTAGTACAATGCTTTGCACATAGTAAGTACTTATAAAATGATATTTTTCATTATAGTTAATTTGTTAGATTTGGGAGTCATCCACGTAGAGGTGATAGTTGAAGCTGTGGAGTTCCTCAAGGGAGTGAGTGTGGATGGAGAATATAAGGGAACCCAGAATTGAGCTTTGAGGAGCTCCTAATTAAGGAAGAGGTGAGAGGCAGAGGAAGAGCCAGTAAAAGAGACAGAGTAGAGGTAGCCAGAGAATCTGGAGAGACAGAGAAAGCAACATGGTCTGGAGGATAAAACGCAGGCCTGGGAACCTTAGTACAGTGCTCTGCACACAGTAAGTGCTCAATAAATATGATTGAATAAATGAATGAATGAGCCAGAGGACCTGGGTTCTAATCCTAGTTCTGCCCCTTACCTGCTGTGTGGCCTTGGCCAAGTCACTTCACTTCTCCGTGCCTTAGTTACCTCACCTGTCAAATAGGGATTGAAACTGTGAGCCTCACGTGGAACAGGGCCTGTGTCCAACCCGATTAGCTTGTCTCCACCCCAGCGCTTAGTACAGCGCCTCCCCTGTCAAATGGGGATTGAAACTGTGTACAACCCGATTAACTTGTATCTACCCTATCGCTTGTCAAATGGGGATTGAAACTGTGAGCCCCACGTGGGACAGGGCCTGTGTCCAACCCGATTAGCCTGTCTCCATCCCAGCGCTAAGTACAGTGGCTGACCCCTAGTAAGCGCTTAACACATACCATCATTATTATTACTAACCCAGCCCAGCGGAGGCTAATGAGCTGAGCTCCGCCCTTGCCCATCCTAGCTCAAAGCTCCTCCTTCCAGGGGAAGAAAGGAAAACTTCATTTCCCAGCAACCGCTGGGGCCCTTTTCCCTTTCCAGTTTTTGCACGTGTCCGGTGGGGAGGGAGGAATCGGGACGTCACATTCCTGCATTCCCTTTCCCTGTGTCAGAGCAGGGCTTGCTTTCCCTCCCTCCTTCTCTCTGTGTCTTTCTCTTTTTCTCTTTCTCTCTGCCTTCCTCCCCACCCCCCCCAGCCTCTCCCCTTCTCCCCCTGGGCCGCAGCAGCCCCCCAACCCTGGAGCAGCCAGGCCCAATGAAACCAAAGCCTGGAATCTGATCTCCGGAGCCCCTCCCTCGTCCTCCTCTCCCCACCGACCCGAGCCGCAGTGAGGAGGGGGAAATCGAGGTAACATCCCCGCCACAACGCTTGTTTATTATTGCGATGCATTCTTCCCATTGGCATTTGCAAATCTTGCCTAATACTAATGGTATTTGTTAAGCGCTTACTAGGTGCAAAGCACTGGTCTAAGCGCTGCATACGGTGGGGGGGGGGGGGAGATGCCCACCCTCCCGAGGGGCAGGGAGACCAGCAGGCTGGAGGGGGCGGGGGGCAAGCGTTCGCAGAGGGTTTGCACCGTCCTGTGACTGCTGTCATGTCTCGGCTCCCGCCCCGGAGAGGGGAGGGACCGGCCCCAGCGTGATGTGTCTCTTTCTCCGTCTCTCTTTGTTTTGAAGTCGCTTTTTTTTTTTTTTGCTGCATTGAGGTGCAAGTGTGTTGCCAAATTGGCAACTGATTTGGACTCTCCCTCCGGAGAGTCGGGACCAGCCCGGACTGGGGGTTATTTTTTTTTTTTTGGGGGGGGGGGCGGTATTGACTTCTCGGTTCTGCCCCGGCTTGTAGGCCACATTGCAGAGTTTATTTTGCTTTCATTCCATCTTCCCCCATGTGATTTTTCCCCCCCTCCCCTCGTCTCCCGTTTCCTCTCCCTCTTCTCGTGCTGTCGGTCTCTTGCGGGTGCGTGCCTGGGGCTGGCCGTCGTCTAGACCATCGTTCATTCATTGTCGTATTTGAGCTTTTACTGCGTGCGGAGCGCTGTACTAAGCACTTGGGAGAGTACAATACAGCGATAAAGAGTGACAGTCCCGGCCCACAACAATACAACGATAAACAGACATATTCCCTGCCCACAACAAGCTCACAGGCTAGAGGGGGGAGACAGAAAATAATGCAAATGGACATCAATATAAATAAATGAAATATAAATAAATCCCCCTCCACGGTGAAAGCCGGGGGGTGATTGGTATGTGCGGGAGGAGGGGGGAGGATCCCCAAATCCAATCAGGCTCCTTGACATCCCTGCACCCCAGTATTAATTCTTTCTTTAATTGCATCATTGTGATCCCGTCCCTCGGGTACATGAGACAGGCCGAACGGGCTCCCAGCGGAGAGGACACGTTCCCCGGGTGGGTTGTGTTGGGGGTTGTGTGTTTGTTTCTCTCCCCCCCCCCCCCCCCCCCGTTTAATAGGATGTTAGTCAATAATGTGACTTGGGTGGATCGCCATGACAACACGACGGCTGCCTCTCCGGTATTGTGTTGGAGAGTTGGGGGGGGGGGGGGATGCTGGGAGGTGGGGTTAGAAAAGAGGGGAGGAAGAGGAGGAGGGGAAGAAGAGCTGGCTTTGCTCAGAGGTTCCAGAGCCCCATCAGGTAGGCTCGAGGCTTCGTGGTGATGGATGGGGCTAGTCCTTATTGAATCTGTTTGCTTTCTTGAGCCATAAGAGGCTGCATCCCTATTGTGGTCCAGCCGGGCGTCTCTCCGCATGGTTTGACAGGGATTTTGCCGTCGAGCACTGTGGGGATTGGCTTCTTTTTTTGCTGGGGTTGTGCGTATGGTTAGACTTAATGGGCTCCCTTCAACCCGGGGTGAATGTTTATCTGCGCACTACTGTAATTGGGGGTCTCTAGTATCAAGGAGTAGGGGATACCTTTAGGATTGTATTAAAACACGAAAACAGATATGCAGAATCTCCTCAAATACACTAATGAGGGCCTAATTAGGGTTGTGTTTACTCACGCACCCCTCAGGCACCGTGTGTTTGGGTTGTTTTTGAAAAAAGCATATGCATATTATATACACATTGGGTGTACACTCACAGTATATAAGGAGTACATATGCCATATACTGAACTACGTATGCGTAAGAATGAACTGTTTTTTGAAATGGCACTATGACCACGAATGAAGGGCAGGGTGAGGGTTGGGGTCTCTGTGTTTCTATCTGTCTCGTTTTCTCTCTGTCTCCCCCCACCCCCCTGCTGTCACTCTCTCCAGGCAGTGAGAGACAGCTAATTCCTCCCATATATGACTTGACCCTTGCACCAACCCAGTGTAAAGTGGGGAGGGCGCTGGCAGTGCTGAGGGGTTATTTGGAGCCCTTCCCAGCTTCCTTGCACTCTGGGGGTGCTTCCGTGCCCCTGATCGACAGAGGTGGATGTGGGTTTTTGGGGGGAAGGGGGAGGGCAGCCCTGGTCTTTGGCCAAGGGGTGGGAAAGGAGTCCCCAGAGACAAGCTGGGCGCGGCTGGACCGTCTTACTCTGTGTCTTCCCCTCCCTCCCTAGATACACACACATACACACACACTCTCTCTCTCTCTCTCTCTCTCTCTCTCTCTCTCTCTCTCTCTCCCCCCCCCCCCCCCCCACTGCAGTCTCCAGATGGAAGTGTTGGCTCTGCTTCCCCTCCGGTGTCCACGGCCGCATTGCCAGGGCTTGGGTAGGGATTAGCTTGGGGGAGGGGGCATGATGGCCCGTTGTTGGCCCGGGCCACAGATGACCTGCCCCAGCTCCCAGCCGGGGAAGTGACACAGCAGCAGAGAGTCGCCACCGCCCCGGGAAGGGAGGAGGGGAGGATAAGTGAGCCCAGCTGCCTGGCCAGCCCCAGATCCAGCCGCTTTCCTCAGCAGCCTTGATCTGCATGCCTCCAGCCCCAGCCCAGGTTAGGTAAATGGATCACCCAAGGTCTCGAGTCCTAAAATGTGTATATACATGTGTGTATAATAATAAGGGTATTTAAGTGCTTACTATGTGCCATTCACTGTTCTAAGCACTGGAGTGGATACAAGCAAATCGGGTTAGACACAGTCCCTGTCTCACATAGGCCTCGCAGTCTCCCCATTTTACAGATGAGGGAATTGAGGCACAGAGAAGTGAAGTGACTTGCCCAAGGTCATACAGCAGACAAGTGGTGGAGCTGGGATTAGAACCCATGCCCTTCTAACTCCCAGGCCCATGCTCTATCCACTAGGCCAAGGTATCACTGAATCACTGGCTGATTCACTTGGAGACCTTGGTTAAGTCAAGTCACTTCACCTCTCTCACTCCTTAGACTCTATCATTGCACCAGATTTCCTTCTCTTTTCCCAGCAAACCAATAGTTTCAGCAAGTATAGCCTTCCAGCAGTGTGGGCATTGGAGTCACGTTCTAGCATTCACTCATTCATTCAGTTCATTCATTCATTCAGTCGAATTTATTAAGTGCTTACTTTGTGCGGAGCATTGTACTTAGCACTTGGGAAAGTACAACGCAAGAATAAAGTTACAATCCCTGCCCATAATGCACTGGTTTATATCTACTATTGAGTTGCCTTTATATGATAGACACCATATATATGATGTGTAATAATGATGGTATTTAAGTGCTTACTATATGCTAGGCATGTGCATATATAATATTCTATGAGATGTAATAAACCATGGGTTATAGGCTTTTTGCCTATGGAAGGCTTAATTATATGCAGAATATATATTACATATTTTGTAGGAGATGTAATAAACCATGGATTATAGGGTTTTTGCCTCTGCAAGGTTTAATTATATGCAAAAGTGCTTTGCTTTGATATGCCACCCATTAAAGAAAGGAGTGGGGCTCCAGTATAGATGCTGGATAAGGAAAATGGTTAGGTGTGGGGTTCAGTTCTCTGGTTAGGATGTTAAAGAAACTGTTCTCAACCCAACAATGTCAACATTTAGGGAGCCCTAGTGTGTGCAGAGGACTGCATTTACTAATCGCTTGGGAGGGTTCAGTAGAAATAAGTATACCTTATTTCCTCCCTCAAAGAGTTTACAATTTAGTAGAGGAAATAGATGCTTAATAGGAAGTAAGAAATGTTTAAGGAAGTAATAGAATATAGGGTTTGTATATGCTAGAGGCTGGGGTAACATAAGTACTAGCTGGTACAGAAGGGCTGAATTGGCAGGTTTGGGAATATTAATGGGTGGAAAACCTCCCAGAGGAGATATGATTGCAAAAGGACTTTGAAAATGGAGAGAGCTGTGGTCTATCAGATATAAAAAGGAGGGGGTTCCAGGAAGTTGAGAGGACTTGTTCAAGAGGTCATAGGTGGGAAAGAGAGAATGTGGCCCAGTCAGGATAAAAGGAACAAATTTTGCAAGCTGAGGTGTAGTGGGAGAAGAGAACGAATAAGCAGGAGGAAGAGGGCTGATTGAGGGCTTTAATGATAGTGATCAGAAGTCACTCCTTGATGCAGAGAGGATTGGGCAACCATTTGGTTTTTGTATAGTGAAGAGATGGGTGCAGATCAACACTTATAAAAATGGTTTGAGCAGCAGAGTGAAGTATAGACAGGAAAGGCAGGGAGCCTGGAGACAGAGAAACTAGTGTGGAGGCTGATGTAGAAGGCAAGTTGGGAGGTGACAAGTTTTGGGGCAGCTGTTTGGTTAGAGAGGAGGGAATGGATTCTAGAAATATTGAGGGAGACCTGTTAGCATTTGGCAACAAACCTGAATATGGGGGTTGAAAGAGAGGAAAGTGTCAAGGAGAATCCAAGGATACAGACCTGAGACATGGAGGTTGGCAGTGGTGTCAGCTGTGATGGAGAAAAGGAGTTGGGGGAAAGATGAGGAGTTCAGTTTTGGATATACTGAACTTGAGGTGCCAATGTGATATCACATAGAAATGTCTTGAAGGCAGAAGGAATGTGAGATTACAGGATAGGTGAGAGAGGGGTCAGAGATCCAGGCCAGGAAAGGAGTCATCTCCTCTTCCTCTCCCAATCACCTATTCAGGGAGCTCTGCTCTTCCATCCTAAAACTAAATTATTTGATTCCTGACAATATACCCAGAGGCCAGGAGTGTGTTACTAGCGTCATTTTAAAATCAGTTGTGTTTACCGAGTGCTTACTGTGTGGAGAGCACTGTACTAAGCATTTGGAGGTGTAAAATTTATTTATTGCATTCACAGTGGAAATAACCTCAGGAGTAGGGGTGGTGAGGAGCAAAATATCTATTTTTGAGATTTGGAGCTAGTGAAAGAAACTGAGGAGTAATAATAATGGTGGCATTTGCTAAGCGCTTACTATGTGTAAAGCACTGTTCTAAGTGCTGGGGAGGATACAAGGTGATCAGGTTGTCCCCCAGTGGTGCTCACAGTCTTCATCCCCATTTTACAGATGAGGGAACTGAGGCCCAGAGAAATGAAGTGACTTGCCCAAGGTCACACAACTGACAAGTGGCAGAGCAGGGATTTGAACCCATGACCTCTGACTCCCAAGCCCGGGCTGTTTCCACGGAGCCATGCTGTAAACTTCAGCATGCGGGTAGGTTACATGGGTTCTGCCACATCTTGAAGGAATTCTGTATTCCCTACTGCGTCTACAGGGCTTTACTACATTTTGTGGAGAAGGAGCACTGGAGCAAGGGGGTAGGAGTGGACCATTCTGGTTTCCATCCTAGGCCTCATGGCTGATTCACTTGGATACCGTGGACACTCTTTAGAGTGTCTCACTCTTTAGACTCCATCATTGCCCCAGATTCCCTTCCCTCTCCCCAGCAAGACAATTGTTTCAGGAAGTGTAGCCTTCCGGTTATGTGGGCATTGATTTCAGTTTCCAGCACTAGTTTAACCCACTGTTGAGTTGCAGGTTTTTTTTCATTTTAATTTTTCTACTATCCCAGGTTTAACAGTCTGGTCATTGCATGCTGCTCTCGGAGGTGCAAGATATCCCAATTAGAAGCAATGTGGCTTACTGGAATGTGGACAGGCCTGGGTGTCAGCAGACCTACGTCCTGACGTTTGGTTGCTGTTTGACCTTGGGCAAGTCACAGCTTTTCTGGGCCTCAGTTTCATCATCTATAAAATAGCGATTCAATAACTGCTCACTTAGACTGTGAGCCCCATGTGGGAAAGCACCTGGGTCCAACCTGATGATCTTGTATCTACCCCAGCAGTTAGTGCTTGGCACATTGTTAATGTTTAGCAAATGCCACAATTATTACTATTATTACTCGGTGTGGGTTTTTGTCTCCATACATGGGCCTGTCCATCTGGGCTCCTGGGACAGGTGAGCCCACCCTGCTGCCAGAGGTTCAGGACTGGGGCTTGAACTTATAGCTGGCAGGGAGCCATGAGAGCCAGGCCATGGAAACATGGGAATCCAGCCCCTCTGGGCCAGTGGAGTCAGGCAGGAAGTGCCAGGATGTGAACTTGCCTGGGTGAGAGCCGCAAGATTGGTGTGAGGCCGGGTTAGGTCAGAGGCGTTTTCTAGCAGTCTCTTATTACCAAGGTTTTGGACCAGAAGCATCCTGCTGCACCAGGGTGAGGATGTGTGTGCTGGAGGAGCAGTGGTCTGAACATTTTCTTGCAAAGTTTTTTCTCCCACCCCCATGTGACCACCCATGTCCTGAGTTGGGTGCACCAATGGCTAGCACCCTCTTTACCCACCCTCAAGCATGGCTCTACTGGATTGTCTAAATCAATCAATCAATGGTATTCATTGAGCGCGTACTATGTGCAGAGAATTGTTCTAAGCACTTGGGAGAGTATGATACAATAGAATTAGCAGACTCTCTCCCTGCCCTCAACGAACTCAGTCTAGAGGGGACGAGAGACATTTATATGAATAAATAATTTAAAGATATGTACATAATGCTATGGGGTTGGAAGGTGCTCTAAGATCCTTTCTCCCATAGCCTCCGGGTCTTTATCACCATACCATCTCACTGATTTTTCAAACTGCTTCCTTCCTTGTAGTACATATATCAAGTACATGCGCATAAGTCTTTCTTCTGATAGTGTGTCCTGCTGTATTCAGACTGGAGTGCATTGTGTGGGAAGACTACAATTACAACAGCATTCTTTCCAAAATGTGTGATGGCAACTCCACACTGGGAAAATTGACTGTAATGAGAGACAAGTGAAAGTATGCAAATAATAAAGCTTTAATGTGCAGATTCTGTGTGCAGCCCCTGTAAATGCTCATGTATTTGTGGCCCGGAGTTTGCTCTTTGAGCAGGGGCTTTGGGAAGATCCCTAAAATGGACACAAAAGCACAAACAGCTCCAGGCACTACAAGTAACAAGTTTGTCGGCACAATAGGGGACAGTCATTATGTGGTTGGGACAGGCAGTCATACATTGGGCTTCCAACCTCCATAGGTAACCTTCCCCATCAGCCAAGTGGTATTGTTTTTGAATATGAAGGATGACTATCCTTTGTTTACCCCATGGCGGAACCCTAAAGAGGTTTACCCTATGGAACAAGTTGAAAGACAGTTCTGAATCTTTTTCCTGTCTCTCTAGCAAAGCAGCATTTCCCCATCCCTTCTCGCTTTATTTAATCAAAAAAGTCACTAAGATTCTATATTGTGACTGCCTTATCTAAGCATCTCACAGGAATTTTTCGAGAACCAGGGTAATAGTGTTCTTGGAGAGTTTGGCACTCTTCAGATGGCTACTCAGCATGTACAAAGTATGACATATTTCTATGTCAGGTATTCAGACATTTTGCTTTAGTGTGTTTACTGTAGTACCATAAAAACAGCAGTCTGTCAAAGTAAGACCTGTTGCTCAGTGAAACTTGTTCAAAGGGCATCTGCTTAGGCCACCTAAAAGATAATGAGCGTATCTCTCTATAAGAAGCAGATTGTAACACCCCCCCCACCCAAAAATGCATCATTGGTATTTACTGAACAGTTTCTGTGGGCACAGTACTGTACTAAGTGCTTGGAGGTGTACAATAGAATAGAGTTGATAGACATGATCCCTGCCTTCAAGAAGCCTACAATCTTAATTCTACACAGAAAATGCCAAGCCACAAAAGGGGTGGTGGTGGTGGGTGGGGTGTGTGTGTGTGTGTGTGTGTGTGTGTGTGTGTGTGTGTGTAATGCCCTTCCTGAGGACAAGTTGAAAACGAGTTGTAGAAAAGAATTTTCTTCATCCTCATAGCTGATATGGTCTTGCTTAAAGTGTGTTATCCCAATATTTTTGAGATTGTAAGTTTAACTAGACTAGAGGCTTTGACTCATACTGACCTCCGTGTATTCAATTTTCTGGATACCTTGTAATATGCACAGTCATTTTGGAGTTGAGTTAGATTTAAGAAGTAAAGGAACTGACCTGTTGGAGAATTCATGCCACTGTACATCACCCGAACATAGTGTATTTTAGACTGTGGTGTTTTTTTTAAATGGCATTTAAGTGCTTACTGTGTTCCAGGCACGTTACTAAGTACTGGGGTAGATACAAGCTAATCAGGTTGGACACAGCCCATGCCCACCATGGGGCTCACAGGATTAATTTCCGTTTTACAGATGAGGTAACTGAGGCACATAATGATTAAGTAGCTTGCCCAAGGTCACACAGCAGATTGATGGATTGGTCCTCTGAGTCCCAGGCCCATGCCTTTCCAATAGGCCACACTGCTATTCTGTGGCTGACCGGATTATCTTGGTCTTTCTTCCAGTAAATTTCTTATTATAGTAAATTTATGTGTTTACTTAGCTCACAGTAAGCACATAACACATGCCACTGTTATTATTATTATTTATTTCTGATCATAATGTAATGCAAGCATTTACACTTGACTGAGGAGGTTCAAAGTCTGTTTCAGGAAAAAAAAGATTTCTGTTTTCTGCTCATGTTTGCATAACTTTCAAATGGAGAAGAACTAACTCGAGGCCGGGCTTATGGTCTTATGGACATGTGATTTTTATGGTGCCGCACCAAGTCATGGCAACAACTTATTAAGTTATTATTTATTTAAGGTGAGACTCTTATCAGATAACCATATTGGAAGTGGCCTAGGCAGTCCAAACCTTCGCCCATCTTGTCCAGTTGGTTCCACACAGAAAATCCCTAAAAGGGGACAAAGCATCAATTGCTACTTTTAAGGCTGCACTGAATCTTTCTTTAGGTTCTGACAGGTTTGACTGTGAGCCTTCATGCTCCAAGATGGGCTGTGGGTAATCTGCTGGAGAAATCAGGAATAACACCTTAAAAACCTTGGCCTTCTTCCAGGCAATCAGTGTTCATTTGTTAAGCCCCAGCACTGCCTTTAGCTATTTCCCTTCAATGAAAAAACAATGGTTCCTGCCTTGGGGGTTTATATTTGAAGTTACACAGTGCACAGAAAGCATAAAGTACATAGGTGAGAAGGTGGTTAAATGTAAAACACGATAAGATCTTTGGCATGGATGTTTGTGTGTTGATGTATATGTGATTATTGTAGGTAGGGCAGCTCTTATCAAAGGGTTTCATAGAAGAAATGAGTTTGGGGGAAGAAATTGAAAAGAGCTAAGACCAATACAGGGAGAAGAGCTAGTTACATAGCCCAGAAAGGGGAAGGCATCCTGGACAGAAG